>NC_133450.1:115482418-116830918 GCF_048565385.1 Saimiri boliviensis | reverse complement strand
TAGGTCTATCTAGTGCTTTTGAGATATTTGTGCAATATACCAAATTATGCTGTATTACAACATACTGAATACTACTCATATGGATCAAAATTAAGAAAGACCGTGTGTACACTTAATTCTTTAATCTTTAATCTTTCACCTGAGCCTCTTAAACGTTTCAGAGTGCTGAAAGCTGCAGACTTCTCTAAGATGTAGTAAATATTCAATTACGTCCATTTCGTACTTGAGAAAATGAAGGCACTTAGAGACTACTGATCGGAATAATGTTTTCACATGTGTTAATACAGCTAAGGAATCTTAAATCCTGGGCAGAGAGTCACTGGGCATACCACCTGACAAAGACCTCAGCAGTTGGAATCTGAATCCCAGCACACTGTGGGAATTCAGACAAGACACTGATCAACATTCTTTCTGAATTTTGCTACATCTAAATTCCAGATCAAATTGTTTGAATTTTAGGCGCGACTTATTTGATAGGGGAGAATATGGAGAAATTTAGGAATGACTTTTCAGTTATAGGAAGTGATATCTTATGCCTTAATGTTGTATTGAATTAAAACATAATGTGCAGATAAAAATTCCACTCCACATCCTAGGTTGAGAGGTATCTAAGAGAGTAGTCAAACCATAGAGTTAATTTTGCCTAGAATCCCTACTTCACCAAAGTAAATTTTTAACTGAAAGTCTTTGTGATTTATAGGTTTTTTTTTGTGTGTGTAACTTGGAAACATAACAGGATTTTAATTTTTCATATTTTTACCTCCATTCTAAAAAGAATTGATTATGATCTTTAATTATTTCATCTTTGGCTTGTTGGTACATGAAAAGAAAGGTAAAGTACCAAGCCAGGAAAAAAAAAAAAAATAAAAGAGAGAGAAATTCTATCCTGGGCACATGAAGCTGTCTGAATAGCTTGTATATTATGTTTAGGAAAAAATTTTCTTAGAAACATATTTATATGGGTCTTGTTCCTAATTTTAAATACTTTTAATGTACCAAACTTTCTTGCAAACAACCAGAATGAATTTATATGGTAGTTACTGATAAACTAAACTGACTTAACGGTTCGTAAATTTATTTTCTGGGGATCTGAGTCAAAAGAACTCTTACAGGGTCTAACAAGAATCCTTCTGTGGCAGGAACTACTCCATAGACACAATTCTTCAATCTCCAGGAGAATTAAAATAAACTTAAGTAACTATGTAGCTATTCTCACCCCTGGCTACCTGCAAATGAGAATATAGAGATGAGTTACATTCTCCCCAGAACCCTTCTGGTTGGGTTAGAAAGGGGCAAAAGATTGAGGAAGACATGAACAGTTGTTTTTCCACACTGCCCAGAAAAGGTGAGGTGACATTTGTGGAGCACCAACTATGTGTTTTTATGTATGTTGCCTCCTGTTATTTTTTTTTTTAATAGTAGACTTTAGTTTTTAGTTTTAGATTCACAGAAAAATTAAGAAAATAGAATGGAAAGTTTCCATATACCCTGAATCCAGTTTCTCTTATTGTTAACGTCTTACATTAATACGGTACATTTGTTACAATCATTAAACCAATATCAACATATTGTTATTAACTAAAGTCCCTACTTTGTTCGGTTTTTATCCAATGCCCATTTTCTATTCCAAGTTCTTATCTAGGATACCACATTACATGTAGTTGTCATTTTTCCTTTGGCATCTCTTGACTGTGACAGTTCCTCTTTGCTAGTTGATGATGGTAACAAATTTGTGATGCACTGGTCAAGTATTTTGCAGAATGTCCCTCTCCTGGAATTTTTCTGATTTTTTTTCCTATTAGACTAGGGTGCCTCTTTTGATTTCAGTCACAATCTTATTGGGATGGTATTTTGCAAATGAAGAAACTGAAGTGAACAGAACTGAAGTAAATTAACCATAGCTACACAGCTAGTGAGAAATTTGTGATGCCAAAGCTTGAGTGTGCTTGGCTGCACTGCACTGGCTTTATAGCTATTACACTCTTATGTTTAAATATGCCCTACATTTGTTTATTTCCTTTATTTCTATGTGCCTTACTTTGTTTTCCCATATGAGAAGTGTCTATATGGGAATAAGACACCTATATAATCGGTTATTTTGCCAAAAGAAAAAAAAACCCAAAATAGATAAATAAAATCTCATGGGAATACAAATTCAGTGTGCGGTTTAAATAAAGAAAAACAGTCGGGTTCACATTTTTTTGGAAGTTAACACAGTTCACAGCCTTCAGCAGACTCCACTGCAGTGTTTTTTCAGGATCAAATTAAAATAGCCTAACTATCTATTTCCCTTTCTTCTGCATCTGATTCCAGGGTAGATGAAATCCCAGGGCCAAACTTTATAGATCAAGTGCTATTTCAGAAGCCAAGCTGCTCCCTTGGGCATCATAGTTTACTTGAGTACTTAGCTGGCCAAAAGGACAGCTTGTGGGAGGTTAAAACAAACCAACCTAGATGTGTGGTTGTGGGAAGATGTGCTTCATCTTGGGTACTGCCTGTGCCACCTTTTCTGTTCCTGCCTTCAAACGTTTCGTTACATATTTATTGATCAGACAATGAATTATGAATGGAGATAAAGAAATAAAAATAAAACTCATCCTCCAAGAGACCTTTTGTAGGTCATTGCTTTTGTGTAGAAACAGCGTTGGGGGTATGATCTACGCATGGAAACACAATTGGTAGCTACACATGACAATAGAGTACTTGAAGGGACTTAGCTTGGCAGCTTTTATTTTATTTATTTATTTTTTTGAGGCGGAGTTTCGCTCTTGTTACCCAGGCTGGAGTGCAATGGCGCGATCTCGGCTCACCGCAACCTCTGCCTCCTGGGTTCAAGCGATTCTCCTGCCTCAGCCTCCCGAGTAGGTGGGACTACAGGCACGCGCCACCACGCCCAGCTAATTTTTGTATTTTTAGTAGAGACGGGGTTTCAGGATGTTGACCAGAATGGTCTCGATCTCTTGACCTCGTGATCCACCCGCCTTGGCCTCCCAAAGTGCTGGGATTACAGGCGTGAGCCACCGCGCCTGGCCTGGGAGCTTTTAAAATTCACAGAGATCTAGGTTCTACTCTAAGCCAATTCAATCAGTCTGCAGGTCTGCGGCCTTAACCTAAGTATTTCTGTATTGAGAACCACTGTCCTATATCCATCCAAAATGATGCCAGATAATGTTTTATCAAGAGCATTTAACTAATTGAGGACATGGCAGTTTTTATGTATACAAAAATGAGTAATACAAACATGCCTGCTGTCAAGAAGAGAATAGTAGGAGTGGGGAATGGAGCAATAATCAAATCACGGTCTAATGGGAGAATAATGAAGGCAGCTACAATATGCCAAGGAAACTTTTTTAGTGAGTATTCTGCAAAACATCAGGGAAGCAAAGATGGCTAGTTGAACTGATGGTATCATTTTGCTGTAATATATGAGGAAAGTTACATGACCTCTGTGAGCTTTGTTGCTTTTTTTTTTTTTTTAAAGACTAATCTACATTATATCTAAGGTTCATTAAACATGTATTTGTAGAAAAATGTTACTGGATACTGGTTGTTTAAGAATGACTTTTGGAGTACTATCAGACACATGGTTAGTTTTCAAGTTGAGCAAAGTTTGGTACCTATGTAATTAACTGACAAATTTTCTGGATAAGCAAAACATTTAATACACACAGAAACACACGTATTGGTCATTTTCCCCAATAATTATTGCTGTACAGCAAACCATCCCAAATTTAGTGAATTAAAACAGCATTTTGCTCACAAATCTGCAATTTGGAGAAGGACTGGTATAACAGTTTGTCTCTGCTCCACTCATTATCTGGTAGGAACTGGGGGCTGGAAGCTGAGACCATCTCAGGCCCATTCATTCATATGTTGATGTAGGTACTGAAATAGCTGGGAGACTAGAGCAGCCTGGAACTCCTTGAGTATCTCCCTTTGTGTCTAAGTCGCTGCTCCAGAATGGAGGCCCAGAGTTCAAGGTAGCTACCTGTCCCAAGAGGACAAGGGATAGCTATGTCACTTTTTCTTACTCAGACTTGGAAGTCATGCTATGTTACTTCTATTGAGAAACTCCCACCCTGGCATCTGGGTTCCTGATTGGCTGATGGAGCTCCTGATTCGACAAAGGGGCTTGGCTCCTTTGAGTGGCCTAGAGCACAAGGAGTGTATTAGTCCATTTTCATACTGCTGTGAAGAAATACCAGAGACTTGGCAATTTATAAAGAGAAAGAGGTTTAATGGAATCATAGTTCCACATGGCTGGGGTAGCCTCACAGTCATGGTGGAAGGTGAAGGAAGAGTGAAGACATGTCTTATGTGGAAGCAGGCAAGAGTGTGTGTGCAGGGGAAATGCCCTTTATAAAACCATCAGATCTCGTGAGACTTACTAGGATGAGAATAGCATGGGAAAACCCGCCCCCATGATTTAGGTACCTCCCACTCTGTCCTTCAACAACCTGTGGGAATTATCGGAGTTGCAATTCAAGATGAGATTTGAGTGGGGAAACAACCAAACCATATCATGGAGGAACTTGTCCATTAGTTTGGAATTGTGTTCTTCTTAAAACTGAGGCAAGCAAGTGCTGTGAAATAATATCTTTGTCTTTTGTTGTGTGGAGATATACATACGTACATATATATATATATATATATATATATATATATATTTTTTTTTTTTTTTTGAGAATAAAACTTTATTTTAAAAAAAGTTAAAAAGGAGTCACTAAAGCCAGCCTCCATTAAAAGGAAGAGAAATTATAATTTCCTCCTGTGTGAGGAGTAAAAATATTGGCATATTATAATGGCTACTAAACAGCAGAAGTTTCTTTACAATAACATTTAGTTTGAATACGGGGTTTCTTTTGACCCTTTAGTTTTATATAATTAACGTTTATAGTAGGTGCAGAAGTCAGCTAAAACATAATTAACATTAAGGCCTATTCAAAAAAAATGATAGCTGCTCCTCTGACAGTAATTTCTGAAAAAGTTAAAAGCCACTGAAATAGAGCTACTAACAATATTTATACAATATCTATATGCATTACCACGTGGCCACTAGCTCACTTCACATTTTAAAAAGACTCATTCAATCCTTCTAGCAAGTCTATAAGGTACGTTCTGTTCTTGTCTTATCCCCATGTTGGAGGCTCAAAAAGGAGAAGAAATTTTCCCAAGCTCAAAAAGCTAATAAAAAGTAGATTAGAGATTGTCACCAGTTGGTTCTCACTGCAGAGACCAATGTCTTAATAGCCATACTAACTTAGAAAGTTCATAGTTACCCACATATTCTGGATGATAAACTTGTCCACATTATTTATAAGATTTCTTCTTTCCAAAGAAATTTGAAAAGTTACGCTAACTCTTACGTTCTCTTCTCAAATTTTGTTCATGTATTTTTTAATATGACCCAATTTATATTCACATTTGACTTTCCAGCTTAAACGTTATTAAAATATGACTAGAGATCTTTCTATAAGATCCAACAAATATAGGTAATCACGGATTCTGTGTCTTCTGAGTGTGAGAAACCAAAGAACCTTGTTGCCTGCTGTGCAGGATTCATATTTGTACCCTGAGTGGACACTGGAAAATCTGTAAGGAATATATGAAACTTGGTTTGAAATGAGCATGTTCTCCTTTAAGTATATTCTTTTTTCTACTCTGCGTGGTGCTTTGTCAAAAATGTCTGAATCATTTAACATCTCATTTTTCCATATCCCCATTTCGTTTGATGAAAGTAGATGTGATGTAAGCAATGAAGAGGGAAAAACTTTCCGGGAAATGCACTCCCTTATACTCCCCTGCTCCCAACATATGATTAATCATGTTAGCAATAGAATGTCTTTCTATTCAGGACTGCTGCAGTCTCTATCCAGGGGAGGGAATTGGGTGTTTCCAGAGACTTCCATTGTGAGGCAGAGACAGCGGCAGTGCTGTGTGCTCAACTGCCCAATTAGGTCATGGGACAGCCTAGGGAATGAAGAAATAAGTGTCAGGTGACCTGGAGATCAGGTAATCAGTCTGAATCAAGGGGGAGGGGAGATGGTTGAATAAAGGGGGCAAAGAGATGGGATGGAGGGAGAGGAAGAGTTTTACAAATGAAAACCACTTGAATAATCTAACACATAAGAACCCAAGTCTTCTTTCTATCTCTCTATACACAGCTGGATGACTTTCAGGTAAAAAGACAATTGAGAAATATGTTATGACCCAAATTGTGTTCTTGCTATTTCATTTTAAAGACTGGGAAGCCAGTGGGTTAGATATTATTTTTACCTACTATACTCTCCCTGTATTCTGGAATCAAATAATTAGTGATTATTCATGATGGATATGCTCAATAATTCAATTAATAAGCTATATGGTGTCCTTAAAGGTTATGGTAAGTTATATGGAGTCCTTAAAGTATAAGGTTCTTGGAACATGAAGATGATTACAATTTAGCTTTTGGCTTTGGAGAGAGACAGACAAATAGATAAATTTTAGTACAATGTGATGAATGCTGTAATAGAGTCACACACAATATTATGCAGACAGATACACACCGATGCTACTGAAGAAGGCTGTTCAGAGGTGAACCAGATTGCAGAGGATAGAGCAGGTGTTTTCTGGAAGAAAAGAATTCCAAGATGGAGGGATCAATATGTGGAAGGGTGCAGAGAATGTACATGGCACATTCAGTACTGTGGTTCAGGGTTTCTGAGATTAAAAATGTGTGGCACAGGAGATAGGCTGGTAGAAATGTCCAAGCTAAGAAGAACTGTGTGTTCTGTGTTTTGGAGTGTCAGTCATCATATTCCCTCATTGTTTCTAATGACTCATCAGAGACGCAGCATATATCTAAAATTTATCTTTGCAATATCTTAGTTTTCTCATCTGCAAACCGGGGATGATCATTTTAATTTTCAGCCCTACTGCCAATGCCTAATTCAAAATTTCATGACTGCCTACCTATTCTATTGTAATCATCTCCAGACTTGTTTCCCTGACTTCAAGCTTTTTCTTTATTTAAAGAACTTTCACGTTATTACCAGATTAAAAACAGAAACAGAGCAAAGAATTTAAAAAAATGCATTATCATTGCTCTCCAGTAGCTTTCCATTTCCCAAAGAATAAAGTACAAACTTTTGAAAAAGGTAGTTAAGACTTTCTGCCAACTATTCCAACCTTATTTTAATTTATTTTATAATTTCAACTTTTATTGTAGATTCAGGGGGTACATATGTAGGTTTCTTTACATGAGCATATTATATAATGCTGAGGTTTAGGACAAATGATCCTATCAGCCAGGTAGTGAGTATAGTGTCCATCCTTTGCCTCCTTTCAGTCCTTGCCTCCTTCCTATTCTCTCTGCTCTTGTCCCCAGTGTCTATGGTTGCCATCTTTTTGTCCATAAGTATACAATATTTAGCTCCCACTTTAAGTGAGACCATGTGGTGTTTGGTTTTCTGGTCCTGTATTAATTTGCTTAGGACAATGGCCTGCAGCGGCATCCATATGGCTGCAAAAGACATGATTTTGTTCTTTTTTATGGCTGCATTGTATTACATGGTATATATGTGCCACATGTTCCTTATCTAATCCACCGTTGATGGGCACAATTGATTCCATGTCTTTGCTATTGTGAATACTGCTGCAATGAACATAGGAGTGCGTGTCTTTTTGGTAGAACAATTTATTTCCTTTTGGATATATACCCAGTAATGGAATTTCTGAGTCAAACAGTAGTTTGAAGTTCTTTGAGAAATCTCCACAATGCTTTCCACAGTGGCTGAACTAATTTTCACGCCCACCAACAAGGGTCTCCTTCTCTCCAAAGCCTCGCCAACATCTGCTGTTTTTTGACTTCTAATGGTAGCCATTCTGACTGGTGTGAGATGGTATCTTATTGTGGGTTTGATTTGCCTTTCTCTGATGTTAATGATGTTGAGCTTTTCCTCATATGTTATTGGCTGCTGGCATGCCTTCTTTTGAGAAATGCCTGTTTTTGTCTTTTGCTCACTTTTTAATGGGGTTATTTGTCTTTTTTTTGCTTGCTAAATTAAGCTTCTTATAGATTCTGGGTATTAGACTTTTGTCAGATGTATACTTTGAAAATATTTTCTCCCATTCTGTAGGATGTACATTTACTCCATTGATAATTTCTTTTGCTGTGCAGCAGTTTTTAGCTTGATTGGGTCCTTCTTGTCAATTTTTGTTTTTCCAACCTTATTTTATTTTATATTCAAATGCCTCCTACACTCCTGCTTCCTTGGGCTTTCTGATCTACTATATTCTTTGGCTGATATGGTCCTTCCACTTTGGCTATCTCTTCTCTGATAACATCTCCTTATCTAGTTTTCAAGGTCCAGCAAAATGCTACTTCTTACAATCAGAAATAATATCTTCAGGCTCTGAATTGTTAAGGGGCCATCATATGATTAAAAGACCCCAGCCAAAACCCTTCAGTCTGCCATTGCCAGTTGTGAAATTTTAGCAGGACATTTACTTCTCTAAACCCCTGTTTCTAATTCATAAATAGGTAAAATAATGGGAATAATATCTACTTCATAGGGTAATTGCATAGTTGAGAGAAAACAGGAAAAGTTAACTTTTGTAAACTCTGCAATGGATCTTAATGTGAGTGATAGTATGGCGCTTTCAAAGCAAAATGAGAAGTAAAAACAACTATAAGCAGAGTTGGCATGTGGCCCACAAGGTCATATACCCACTGTGTGATTATAGACAACTTCCTAAATCAAACTTGAATGAGTGTATCTATAGAATTGGGGATAACATTAGTAATCTCTACATCATGGCACTGTGGGGCAGTTCAATGAGATGATACATGTGGAAGCAATTTGAAAAGTATAGTAGTCTGTGGATATGCAAATACTGATTATTACTATTTGTTTCTTAAATCACCATGACCGCTCTCTATCGTATTAGAATTATTGAAGTACGTGTCTTATAACACATAGGAAATTGTAAGAAATTTTAGGGTGTGATATTAGTCATGTTTATTTCCCCAAATAATAAGTAAGTGAAGCTCCTAACATCCGTGTCTTTCTTTTTTTTTTTTTAATTTTAATTTTAATTAATTAATTTATTTTTTCTGACATGGAGTTTTGCTCTTGTTACCCAGACTGGAGTGCAATGGCACGATCTCGGCTCACCGCAACCTCCACCTCCTGGGTTCAGGCAATTCTCCTGCCTCAGCCTCCAGAGTAGCTGGATTACAGGCATGTGCCACCATGCCCAGCTAATGTTTTGTGTTTTTAGTAGAGACGGAGTTTCACCATGTTGACCAGGATGGTCTCGATCTCTTGACCTCGTGATCCACCCGCCCCGGCCTCCCAAAGTGCTCGGATTACAGGCTTGAGCTGTGTCTTTCTTATCAAAGCAGCACGGCTTGTATTTTATGGCACAGCAGTCTGTGCTCACAGGGCAAGGCAGGGCTGTGTTCTGTAATCACAGATACCTTCTCCGCCTGGGCGTTGTTACCTACGGGGTAGTGTGGGTGAGAGACTGGCTTATCTCTTACATATATTTTAGTCTCAAACATCTGAATCATTAGAGGAAAATTCCTTTGCCGTTGCTCATCCTTATCGGTAGAGTTCTTCCTCAGATTTTTATAATGATAATTTCCCACGTTGCTATAGTTGCAACTCTCATCTTCATGCAATGTTCCCTCTCCAGTATCTAACCCAGCAATATACCAGTATTTCCTTTTACATTATAACTTACTGGAAAAATTCAATTTTCACATCTGTCTGGTGGACTTTGACTGATACTTGGCTCTGTATGTCAATATTACTGGGAATGCCATGCATGTAAGACTGAATAGTGCAGAATGAAAACCAAATGTTAAACGTTAGCTATAACACACGGAGCTTCTTTTTCTATTACACAATTATTTTTAGAAGCTATTTCTAACACTCAACACTTATTTTATTTTTGCATGAACTATATTAGCCCTTATTACTTACAAGGCTGTGCTTATGAGTCATCCCTAATTGATTAATGTTATATACTGAATGGACAACTGGTTTTAGTTTTTTTTCTCATTAAATGTTGCCCGTTTCTAAGGCTTACAAATTAATGGCAAGCCTGGCATTGGAATGTAATCTAAACAACCTTTTTTTAATTTGAAAAATAAGAAATATGTAAGTGTCAAGAAAAACTGTAATGTATTTGCACAAAACTGGTGTCATTACAACTAATAACCTCAAAAAGTCTGTTGGTGATTCATGTTGCAGAAGTTGTAATAAGTGTTGGGGCAGTAATTTAGCTTCATATGTCCCAGCGGGGGTGAGGTACCTGGGAGCAGACATTTACAAGTGGATAAACTTTTGGTGATTTTTTTTTTTAGAAGGGAAAATCAATGGCTTTTTAACTTTTAAGTGATTGTTACTGTTAAACATTGTAGTTATTTGCAAAATACTAAAACAGGACTTGCTCCTATTTGGTAATATTCACTAAACAGGGTGTGCTGAATTCTAAATCTTTTGAGCATAGACTTTGAATGTGGACAAAATTAGGGCAGGAATAGGATAGGGAGGCATTAACATGGGATGAGCACCTATTATAATACATGCTGGGCACTGCGCTAAGGGAGTCTCTCACGTTACTTCATTTGTCTTCTGAATAACCCTGTGATATCTTTCTAATAACACTGCAATATACAGACACAGTATGTTAGGTGAAAATATTAGTTATTATTCACAAGAAAAATTGTATTCCCTTTATCACCAAATGCAGACTGACAAATTATATTCATAAAGTGGGTATTAAATGGAAGCTTGTGGCCTAGGGTGTGCAAAGAGGATGGGATTAGAAATAGAAGCTGGGTATGGGAGGTAAGGGGTGGAGGGTGCAAGAAGGACAAACCACTACAAATAGGAAAGTTCAGGAGGCATCTTGGTTGTTACTTCCACCAGCTTTTTACAGATGAAGATACTAAGGGCAGAGTTTTGCAGCTGACTCACTTCTCACTGGAGGCTTGGGTTTGGAATTCAGACTCCCAGCCTTGAGAAAGAAAGCCCACATTTGTTGGCTTGTACTATCTTACAATCTAATGTTAGCAGAAAGTTCTCATTGTACAGTGTCTGTGGGTTTAAGGCCTGCATAGGATCTTTGGGATTTAAAGTTACTGTAACGATGATAGCCCTAGATTGAATTAGTTTGATCCTGTATGGAGAGTCAGATTTCTGTGGGCACTGAAAATGACACTACTATGACTACTGCTGCTAATACTACTATTACCATTTCTTGTAGGTAATATATAGTTCATTGGAATTTACAATGTGTTTTCTTAGCCATTTGACCTTTAAAATAGTCCTCTGTAGAATTATACTAAAAGAGAACATCCACGAAATGACCATGAAACAATATTTTAGTACTTACAACATTTCAAGTTGAGGTCTTTGCCTCTCAATTCTTGATAACTTTTTCAGCATTTAACAATTAAGTCACAGTTTTCTTATCTACAGAATAAAGATGCGAATACCCTCCCTGTCTGTCTTTAGAATCATTGAAGAAATCAAATGAAACACTATTGAAACACTAAAAAATGCTCAGGAAACTGCCAATTTTTATTTTGTTTCTGTTGTTGGGATGCACTTATTTCACAAAAGCTCCCTGAAGGAAGATAAGCACATCTTGTCTGTTTAGGGAGAGAGCAAAATATAGTGATTAGAACAGACTTTGGAGATAGGTTGCATCAGATTTCTAGCGCTGTCAGTTTGGGCAAGTCACGTAACCTCTCTGTGTTTTAGTTTCTTCATCTGCAAATTAGAGATCGTAGAATTTATGTAGGAATCATTAATTCATGTGAGGATTGAATGTGTTCATATACATATAATACTTTGAATAGTCTTTGGCAGATACTGAGTGCTGTATAAGTATCGGATCTTTCTATTAACTATTATTGTCTTCAGTATGGTCTGGCACTTTGTAGATGATCAATATATTTTGTTGAATATACAAATAAAGTAACAAATATAGAGTAGGTAGGCTAGCTGACATTCCAGAATTGTAAAAAAGAGACAAAAATGGTAGAAATGATTTCCCTTACTGTTCAGTAAAATAATGCAGCTCATAGTGATGACTTTGAGCCATCCAGAAAAATTAAAAGTAAGCTCAGAAGCCTATGAGCCAGATAGGTAACTGCAAGATTTTCCACTATGATGTCAATATCAGTTACAAAGTACTCTTGCACATATGACAATACATCAGTGATGTAACTTACAATCCCTCCAATATATAGAGAAGAAAACCTAATACACAGGAACTTTCATTGGCCCAAGGTCACTTGGTATTGTGTAGATGCAGGAATCCAGATTTTCAGAATCAGTCGTGTTTTCCACCACCTTTGACTCCTTTCAAAGCTGAGCATTTACCTGTCAGAAACAATGCTGTGAAACCACATCAGAAAATCATCTCCACCTTTCTTTTCAGTTTTCAGACTTCTCTTTGTCCTTCTAACTGAGAGAAAAAAGTGGTGAGAAGTGGGAATGGGGAAGAGAACAAGCATTCAGTGAGTACCTCATCGGGATCAGGCACCTCCTATGGCATCTGATATACTCTTTTCCAGAATCCTGTAGATGGGGTCAGTCAGCTAGGGCTGAGTTCGCCAAGACTGCATAGCTAGCAGATGACAGAGAAGCATCTACAGCACAGTGTGACTTCAAAGCCCAGTTCTTTCCGCCTCATAGGGGAACTGCTTCCTGCAGCCTATCCCTACAGCGAGAGCTACTCTGAGCTCTGTGTGAAGCAGCTTTACACTCAGAACAGCCCTTGGAAAAACCTCCTGATATTCCTTGATGACTGATCTTTTAGCAAAGCAGGAAGACTTTGCCAGGATGGTGCCAGACCTGACATTTTATGCCTTAGTACAGGATTCCTCAAAATGTGAAGTGCGAGCTACAGATTCCTCTTATTAAAATTTTAATAGCTACATATTTATTGCAGTGTTTTAAAAATATGAATAGTTTTACAATCAGAAGGAAGAATAATTTTCCACTGTAAAGAATTTGTTAAGTAAAACATGTGTTGGTTGTTTTAAAGAAAAACGTGATCTAAATAAAATATAGATGGTATGTGAACATGGCAAAAATCATGGAAGAAAATCATGACAGAAAACCAATTAAATTGAAGGATAGCTGCATTTATCAAAGTATAGAAAACCCAAATTATGATATAGTTATATATGTGCTTCTTTAAGACATTAAATAACTAATTCTAGAGGCAGGTCTGATAACGATGGCAGTTTGGAACTCATGATGAGCACAGATACTATTTTGAGATACCTGCAGCGACTGTCGTGTGCTCTGAAAGTCTCCGTGCTTTCTCTTGGTTCTACAGTCTTAGGTACAGTGAATACTACTGGGCTTTATTGCCTCCCTTTATCATTGAAAGAAATAATACATCTCAGTTAGAAGCTGGTGAAATTAAGATATTATACTTCCCCTTTCAATGTTCTTTGAATTAAGAACCTCTGGTTAGGTGTCCAAATGAACTGGTTTTAAATCTCACTGCTAGCACATAATAACTGTGTTCCCTTAGCAAGTTATTTTGGCTCTCTAAGTCCCTGAAGAGGGATAATGACAAGGGGAATTTGCAGAGTTCATGAGCATGCAGTGCCGAGATTATGCACATAAAGTACTTGGCAGAGTGTTACAATTCACTAAATGTTCTACGTTTGCTCCTAGTGCTCCAGTGATGGGGATGGGTGAGCAATCAGCCAGCAGAAGCTGCATTCTGGGAACAACCCAGCCCTAAGAGACCTTTTCATTTCCTTACTTTTCCCCAAAGGGCTCAGATAAAATATTTAATTGCTCTAAAGGAACATGATCCCACTAAATGGGCTTGCTTTTATTTATCCTTGCACTTTGTGACAACCAGATAATTCATTTGAGGTGTATGTGGAAGAGGGGATGAAAATATGGGTATTAAACATACCTAGTGTTTTTAGGGTATGCAAGGATGGGGAAAATGATGTATGCAGAGACAGTGACTAAAGAAGTAAGCATTAGGAAGTGATGAAATTAAAAAGGGGAATAGAATGTTCAAAGGCATTTTGTGAGTAGAGAAGGTATCAGTATTCTCTGTATCTACTCTACTGTGCTTTTGTTCTAGTTTGGATCGATTCTATGAAATAGTTTCCTATTATGGGTTAGAGAGATGCAAACTCCCTCATGATCCGCTCCACTTTAATGCTTTTAAAGTGAGTGAGTTTAATATTAAAAATGAAAAACGTGCCGGCAGATTTTATCTAATGGAAATTTGTCCACTTTGCTTCTTGGTAAAAACCCTGCATCAGAATGAGATTTGGGAAGAGTTGAGATAAAAGAGTTTGAAAATAGTTATTGATGAGATGTGATACTTGCTGTTAAGTAGAAACCATGAAAGATCATTCCCAGTTCAGCTGAATGGGAAGGTAACAGTGCATGTTGCTCTTGTAATGGGGCTGATATGCAAGTCTTTGGAGAAGATGATATATGTGAAGAGAAGTCCATGGAGAGGACATTATGATATCAAGACAGTGACAAAACAAATTTCAATGCAAATCTATAGAGACCATATTACAATGTCAAGGCGATGGCAAAATGTAAGTCTAGAGAGACCATTTTACAATGTCAAGACAGTGGTAAAACAATGTCGCTGAAAGATTATTGAGACCACATTGCCACGTTAAATGATAATGTCAAAACATTATCATTGCAAGTCTTTAGAGATCATGTACCTCTTTAAAGATAATAGCAAAACAATGGAATTTGAAAAAGCAAACAACGGAACAAAGAATTTTATGTAAGTCCCTATTACTATCAGGAAATGATGGTAAAAATGTAGAGGCAAGTCAAAAGGTTGTTAAGGAAACATAAACAATGACAAGCACTAAGACTGTGTAATACACGCAGTTAGGATTCGACTTAATTCTTGCTTTAAAGAGAGTAAGGCTCTCATGTAGTGATGTAGAAATAAGGTTGGAAAGCATGGTAGCCAAAGGCTGATGGGAAGTCAGGGGTCAAAGAGACTGAGGTACAAGGGATAAGTAAGTAGATGATTTATAAAATTCCAATCACACTCCTCTTCCCTAAATAACTGATTTATTGTTTTAATTATTCACGAGTCATTCCCATGACATGAACTTCACAAATTCTTGGTTTCTGAATCCTGCATTGCCTGAGATCTTATTTCTGATGTCACGTCCATTGCCCGCTATTTTAACTTATATTCAGCTAATAGTCATTACTAAGTGTCAATCATTGTGCTAGGCACTTAGTTTGCTCATGAGTAAAATGGACTTTTCTGCTTTCCTGCAAAACTGGGAGGAGTAAGAAAACTATGGATACAAAGGTGCTGGTTAGCAAACAGGGTGTGGAAACAGGGCTTTCCAATTGCAACCCCACTGCCCTCTTGCTTTGAGAATTTGAGCACACTGCCTCACTGAGCTATGTTCAAGCTTCTACACATGTATGTAAAACAGTGAGAATACATGTGGTCACTGTCACACACCTTCTAGGCTGTGCACCTTGAACAAGTATCTTGGCTTCTCTGAGTTTATTCCTCTGTTAAATGAAAGAAGTGCCTAAGATCTCACAGGCCCTTCCTTAATTGTAAGTTTGGTTTTTAGAATTAACTAAAATGTTTATGGCAGGCATCCCCAAACTTTTTACACAGGGGGCCAGTTCACTGTCCCTCAGACCGTTGGAGGGCCACCACATACTGTGTTCCTCTCATTGACCACCAATGAAAGAGGTGCCCCTTCCTGAAGTTCGGCGGGGGGCCGGATAAATGGCCTCAGGGGGCTGCATGCGGCCTGCGGACCATAGTTTGGGGATGCCTGGTTTATGGTATGTATGAACAATTAACATTCAAAGCCATTGCCATAACCCATTCCACCACACATCCAAAATGGGTGCCATTGTTCTTTATAGGATTTCATTTATGTTAAGATTTTAGAAATGAATTTTCTGTAGACTCTTAAGTTAAAGTAGTAGCTATGAATATATTTATCATAGATAAGAATATATATTCAGACCCGTAAGTGTATATATGTATAAATTATACATGTATAGCTATACGCGCGTGTGTGTACGCGCGCGCACACACACACACACACACACACACACACATATATAGTTAAACCCATGGTTTAGAAGCAGCGACAGTGAGAATAGGGGAAAATATTATAGAACATCTGCCAAGCTTGCTTTGGATTACTTCTGGAGGGCTAGGGGAATTAGAGAAGCAGACTGTGTTGGTAATCCTCCCTGTTTCTGCTTTTTAATCTGGCGTGTGATAAACATGGACTTTTTGGAGACACAGATTTAACAATGAAAGATTTTATTTTAGCAGCCTTCCTACTGTTAAGGGTAGAAGAACACATTCAGTACTGTTAACTGAACACTTACTATAATCAGATTTTCCTATACTTTGCCCAGATATCTTAAACCCTTACATAGACCTTATATAATTTTTCAGAAACAAAATTGAGGTTTAAGAAAGGATTTGAGTTACCTGCTCAGAGCTGCATTGCTAAAAAGTGGCTGAGTCAGGGGTGGGGTCTAGATTGATCAGATTTCAAAGACTGTGGTCAACTAATGGTCATCAGTGAGACAGGGAACCTGTTCCATTGTAATTCCTGAACTGAATGTCACCAGCTAAGGAGACTGTCCACTGTCACCTTCTCAGGGCCTTCCCCTTCTCACCTGTACTTACCCTATCCATCAGGCCGCTCTGCAGCCATTTCCTCTACTGACTTTTTTTTTTTTGCGTAGGATGTAAAAACATACTCATATCTCACACATTTAAAAGAAAATCTTTCAAGCTTAGCATATTTCCATCTACCTTTTCCTCCTTATGGCCAAGCTTCTCAAAAGACTGTTTCCTCACTTCCATTGATGCTTAGGTCTCGCGCTCTAAATCTGAGCATTTAGGTCTTCTATCAGTTCGGGAAAATTCTCAGGCAGTATTTCTTCCAATACTTCCTCTCCTATATTTTATTTTCCCTTCTAGAATTTTGAAATGAATATGTTGGACCATCACATTCTTAGAGTCCATGTTTCTAGTATCTTCTCATATTTTCCATCTAGATATTTTCCTTTGTGGCATTGAGGTAATTTCCTCAGCTCTTTCTTCTAGTTCACTGCTCTTCTCTTCAACTTTGTGGATTCTGTTATTACTTGTCTGTTGTTTAAACTTTGCTTTTAGCTTCACTAATTATGTTTTTAATGTTTATTTTAGAAATATTTTTCCCCAAATTTCCTAATATTGATAATGTTTTTTTTCTCATGTTTCCTTTTTTTCTTTTATTATTTTTGTTCTTTGTTAAAAAAAAGTCTGATAGCTTTATCATTATGAATTTTAGGGGTCCACAATCTTTCTGAAAATTCAGTTTGCTTCTACTTTCTCATGTGGGCTTTTTTTCTGTTTTTGCATGTATGTGTGCATGTGTACATTATGGATTATAAACTTATCTTCAGCAAAGTAGACTTATGGTATTTTACTTGCAGGGTTGAAGGTCCATTTCTCCTGAGATACTTTTTGCTTTTGTCTGTTACTAATGCCAATGATTTTATCAAAGGTTAAGGACCACTTTTAATGTTAATTCCTCACTTTGGTAATTCTTGTACCACAAGAATATAGTTTATATAGTTTAATTCAAACTCAAAACCCATATGACCCCAAACAAAAACGTGCACCGGGATGAGTAAAGCAGCATTAGTGATAATTGACAAAATTTGGAAGCAATCGACATGTCCCTCAGGAGGTGAAAGGATAGGACCAGGTGCAGTGGCTCAAGCCTGTAATCCCAGCACTTTGGGAGGCTGAGGCGGGCGGATCACAAGGTCAAGAGATTGAGACCATTCCTGGTCAACATGGTGAAACCCTGTCTCTACTAAAAATACAAAAAAAAAAAAAATTAGCTGGGCATGGTGGGGCGTGCCTGTAATCCCAGCTACTCGGAAAGCTGAGGCAGGAGAATTGCCTGAACCCAGGAGGCGGAGGTTGTGGTGAGCTGAGATCGCGCCATTGCACTCCAGCCTGGGTAACAAGAGCGAAACTCTGTCTCAAAAAATAAAGGATAAACTGTGGTACATCCAGGCAATGAAATACTATTCAACACTAAAAAGAAATGAGCCACCAGGCCAGGAAAAGATGTGGAGGCAACTTAAATGCACATGACTAAGTAAAAGAAGTCAACTTGAAAAGGCTGCACACTGTATGATGTTAACAATATCACATTCCAGAAAAGTCAAAACTCTGGAGATAATAAAGGAGCAGTGATTTCCAGGGGACTGGAGGAAAGAGGGAAGAACAGTCTGAGCAGGGAAGATTTTTAGGGCAGCGAAACTATTCTGTACTGTACTATAATGGTAGGTATAATGTATCATTATGTATTTGTCTAAACCCACAGAAGGTACACCACCAAGCATGAACTCTAATGAAAAAATATGGATTTGGGGTGATAATGATGTGTCAATATAGGTTCATCAATAGTAACAGATGTACCACTCAGGCATGAAATGTTGACAGTGGCACAGGCTGTGCATGTCTAGGGCAGGAAGTATATGAGAAGTCTCTGTACCTTCTGCTCAATTTGCTGTCAACCTAAAACTGCTCCAAAAAATAAACACTATTAAAAAAAAAATTCCATATGGTGTTAGGCCCAAGGTTTAGGATTCTTAGAGACTGTTTTGTCACCAGGGACATGGCTACGAGAATCTAGTAACTCTGTCACTTCCTTGAACTGTACAAGAGATTATTTATCATAGTTACCTTTTCACCCTAAGAATATAGCCTTTCTAGAGCCCTGCAGTTTGTAGGATCTCAGCTCTGATTCCCCATGCTATGCAGGCTCAAGTCACCATCCACTGTTCATATATGAACGTCGAAATCCAAACCACTGGCTTGTTGTGCCTGGAGTTACCCTCTGTTGGTTCTCCTCTTTTCATTTTCATCTTTTTTTCTCCCCTCTCAAACTCCTTCATAAGATTCTTCTTCTTTAGTTTGCTCTATAATTATTGGTTTTCCCCCGGAGTTTACAATGGGCAATATTTATCTGATTATATAGCGCTCTGTTCACCTGAATTCACGCTAAAGCTACAGCTTACTGAGATAGAAACTTGGCAGCACTGGTTTTAAAAGTCTTTGATGGTTCTTCCTTGTTCACAACACACTCTGCACATACACACACACGTATATTTAGCCCCCCTTTTTACGTTAACTCCTTAGGATCAGTCTCCTGCAGAGCCCTTTCAGTCTCATCTAACTCTCCTACGCCTAGTTCTAGCGTTCTAGCCATTCTGAATGGCTTGTTGGTCTTGCTCTGTTTAACTTGCTTTGCTTCTGTATTCCCTGTTGCTTCTCTTTAGTGTTTAGTATAACAAATCTGCTCTATCTACTAATAGAATATTTTAAATGGTTACATTTACCTTATTTCCATCTATTTTTTTTTCCTGTTGTACTAATGGATATGATGCATTCAAAACTTAAAAAAAAATCTATGATAGATTTGTGTATGAGAAATTAGACTTCCTGCCTCACAGAAGCATGTGCCCCAGAAAGTTATGTGGTTTCTATAAACCGTAACTCTGACCTCTTCTATGCATGTTATTTGTCCTTTTCTCTAGTAATAATTCCTAGAATATCTAGTTGTTATATTATTTTGGAAGTAAGGCCCATGATTGAAAGGATTACATTGGGATTATAGTATCAGTGACACAAGTTTCTCAATAATCATTGATTTACCAATGCATTCTAGAGAATTTAACATACCTCTACAACAAGCACATGCATTTAGAAATATGCTATTTCAAAATAAGAAGAAAGACAACACTCAGGTTACTGACAACACTCCTACTTTCAGGAATAAAGGCATTATTTTGACCTTCTTCAAGGTAGTAAGTACCCCAATTTTTTATCTCAGTTTTATTGGTTCCCCTTTCCTCAGTTTACTCATCTGCAAAATGGGGATAATAAAGGTGCCTGCCTATCCCTTACATTATTTGGAGATTAAATCAATTCATGCCTAAAAGTGTTTAGAACAATAATGCCTGGTAATTGAGTAAAAAGTCAGTAAAAATGAACTCATTATTGCTATTTTCCCTATCTTTTTTTCTCATTTTGTCAGACAAGCATTTAAAGAAATAAATAATCAATATTTTAATTAAAAGATAATGTACCTGTTATCTTTTGGGTTTCTCTTACATTCATGGTCAACTTGGAAAATAGGATCTGCTATTAGTCATGTATTCTTTGGTATAATTTAAGTATTTTGTTTATTTTTTTCTGATTTGTGATAATTAGGAAATCAAATCTTGTTTCTTAGTAAAGCCATTCAGTTGTCAGCAACCATGGTAAGAAGATTTGGAAAGTAGAAGGCCTCTTAGAGAAATCAAGAAAATGTTTTCATTGTTACAGTATAAGGTCACTGTGGTGACCACACCCCAAGTTGTTTGCTACCCACCCTTAACTGCTGGGAAAACTTGATGTTATTACTTCCTATAACTTTACATTTTCTATACAGTAATAAAAGATTCTTGTGATATTGTGTTATTTTTCCCCTTATCCCAGGCTATGTATATTTTTCTTTAACATCTAGGAATACATGAAATACTAAATAACAGAAATTTAATGAATATTATTCATCTAATAAATGATTGATCTTATCTCCAATATCAACTAAGTATCCTGAAACCTCAAAACTTTTTGGAGAGAAACAATGATTCATGAGGCAAAAATTCTAATTTGCTTCTTTTTCTAAATAATTTTGTTTGCAAGTTCAGAATTCCTTGTCTACATGTTATGATAACAACTGGAACATGAAACTGAGGATTTTTCCCTTGAAGAAGCCCAGTACTTTGCTTGAAAAGCAATCTGCTTCCTTAAGTATCCTTTTACTTCCTACTGTTGATTATAGTAGAAATCAAGAGATAAATTAATCCAAGTAAAGATTTAATCAAAATACTGAGTTATTCTTAAACAACCAAACAGTAAAATTAAAAAGTGATGGAATGATTTTCCACGTTCACTTAAAGAGTAGCACAGACATTTTCAGTTACACCTTTCAGAAGTAAAGTTCATTTTCCTCTGCCACCCTCATGTTCTATTTCAAGAGTCTAATTCTAGGAAGTATTTTATTTTTATATTTTTCCTACTTATTTGACAACTTTGGTATTTAGATTTCTTTTTTCTTCAACTTTTTGTTTTAAAGTAATTTTAAATTCACAGAAAAGTCACAAAAGAGTACAGAATGTTTTCATATACCTTTTCATCTAGCATCCTGTGATCATCCTACTTAATGGTAGTACAAGTGTCAAAACAAGGATATTGTGAGTATAATTTTATTAATTAAACTAGAGATCTAATTTGAATTTTACTAATTGTGCCAGTAATGTTCTTGTGCAGGTTCAGGATCCAATCCAGAATTTCACACTGTATTTAGTTGTCCTGTCTCCTTAGTTCTCTCTAGTCTTAGTCTTTCCTTGTGAGTTACATTGTAAAACGTCTCTCAAGTTGGGTTTGGCTGCTGTTATCTCATAATTAGATTCAGGTTATACACTTTTTGGCAAGAAAATCTCACCCCAAATACCATCCTTATCAATGCATTGTATCAGGGGTTCTTGATGTTGATATGTCTCATTAGTGATGGTGCTAACCTTAATCTTTTTTTGATATTTCAATAGCTTTGGGGCTGCAAGTAGATTTTGGTTACATGGACGAATTGTATAGTGCTAAAGTCTGAGATGTTACTGCACTCATTGTACCCATTAGTCCACTTTCACATTGCTATAAAGAACTACCTGAGACTGAGTAATTCATGAAGAAAAGAGGCTTAATTGACACACAGTTCCTTGGGCTTAACAGAGAGCATGACTAGGGGCCTCAGGAAACTTACAATTGTGGCAGAAAGTGAAGGGGAAGCAAGAACCTTCTTCACATGGTGGCAGAAGAGAGAGTGAGGGGGGAAGTGCCTCACAATTTTAAACCATCAGATCTTGTGAGAAATCACTCATTATCATGAGAAAAGCCTGGGGGGAAATCCATCTCTATGATCCAATCACCTCCCCCCAGGTCCCTTCCTAACAATGAGAAGTACAATTTAACATTAGATTTGGGTGGGCACACAGCTAAAACCTCATTCCATCACTGGTTCCTCCCAAATCTCACGTCCCTCTCACAGTTCAAAACAGAATCATGCTTTCCCAACAGTCCTTCAAAGTCTTATCTCTTTCCAAAATTAACCCAGAAGTCCAAGTCCATAGTCTCATCTGAGACAAGGCAAGTCCCTTTCACCTATGAGCCTGTAAAATAAAAAAAAAAGTATTCATTATTTCCAAGATACAATGAGGGTACAGGCATGGGTAAGTGATCCTGTTCCAAATGGGAGAAATTGGCCAAAATAAAGGGGCTACAGGTCCCATGCTAGTCAAAAACCGAGCAGGGCAGCCATTACATCTTAAAGCTCAGAAATTATCTCCTTTGACTCCATGTCTCACAGCCATTTAGGCTGATGCAGAGGGTGGGCTCCCAAGGCCTTGAGCATCTGTGCCTTTGGGGCTCTAGAGGGTCCAGCACCTGCAGCTGCATTCACAGGCTGTCATTGAGTGCCTGTGGCTTTTCCATGCTCACAGTGCCAGCCGTTGGTGGATCTACCATCCTGAGTTCTGGAGCACACTGGTTCTTGTCTCACAGCACCACCAGGCAGTGTCCCAGTGGGGAGTAAGTATGAGGGCTCCAAACCATTTCACCTCCACCCTGCGCTAAGAAGAAGTTCTCTCTGAGGGCTCTGCTCCTGTGGTGGAATTCTGGCCTGGACATCCGGGTGTTTCCATACATCCTCTGAAATTTAGACTGAAGTTCCCAAACCTCAACTCTGGTGTTCTATGAATCCACAGGCCCAACAGCACCCTTCAAAGGATAGAAGCCACCAAGGCTTGGGGCTTGCGCCCTCTGAAGACGTAATCTAAGCTGTATATTTGCCTCTTTTAGCCATGGCTGGAGATAGAGCAGCTTGGATGCATGGTGCTGTGTACCAAAGCTGTACAGGGCAGCGAGGCCCTGGGCCCAGCCCATAAAACCATCTTGCTTTCCTAGGCATTCAGGCCTGGAATAGGGGCTGCCATGAAGATTTCTGAAATACCCTGGGGGCAGTTTCCCCATTGTCTTGGCTATTAACATTCACCTCCTTGTTACACATACAAATTTCTGCACCTGGCTTGAATTTTTTTCCAGAAAATGGTTTTATCTTTTCTGCCGCATAGTTAGGCTGCAAATATTCCAAACTTTTATTTTCTGTTTCCCTTTCAAATATAAGTTCAAATTTCAGACCATCAATTTGTTCACATATATCAGTGTATGATTTTAGAAACAGCCACGTCACATCTTGAATAATTTGCTGCTTATCCATTTCTTCTGCCAGATACCCCAAATCATCTCTCTCAAGTTTAAAGTTTAAGAAATCTAGTCTAGGGTATGGGAAAAATACTGCCAGCCTCTTTTCTAAAGCATAGCAAGAGTGACTGCCTAATAAGTTCCTCATCTCCACCTGAGACAACCTCAGCCTTGACTTCATTGTCCATATCCCTATCAGCATTTTGGTCAAAACCATTCAACAAATATCTAGGAAGTTCCAAACTTTCCCACCTTTTCCTGTCTTCTGAGCCCTCCAAACTGTTCCAACCTCTGCCCATTACTCAGTTCCAATGTTGCTTCCACATTTTTGGGTATCTTCATAGCAATGCCCTACATTTGTGATACCAATTTTCTGTATTAGTCTGTTTTCACATTGCAATAAAGAACTACCTGAGACTAGGTAATTTGTGAAGAGAAGAGGTTTAATTGACTCACACAGGAAGCATTACTGGGAGGCCTCAGGAATCTTGCAATCATGGTGGAAAGCAAAGGGGAAGCAAGGACCTTCTTCATATGGTGGCAGGGGAGACAGAGAATAAGGAGGGAAGTGCCACACACTTGTAAACAATCAGATCTCATAAGAACTCGCTCCCTATCGTAAGAACAGCATAGGAGAAATCAGCCCCTATAATCCAATCACATATAACCAGGTTCCTCCCCCAACATTGAAAATTACAATTCAATATGAGATTTGAGTGGGGACACAGAGTCAAACCATATCACCCATCACCAAAACATCACCAAAGTATGAGACATTGTACGCAATATGTAATTTTTTATCCATTACCCCCATTCCCACTCTCTCCCTTCTGAGTCTCCATAGTCCATTGTATCACTCTGAATGCCTTTGCATACCCATAGCTTAGCTCCCACTTATAAGTGAAAACATATGATATTTGGCTTAACATTCCTGAGTTACTTCACTTGAAACAATGGTTTCCAGCTCCATCCAGGTTGCGGCAAAGACATTATTTAACTCTTATGGCTGTGTAGTATTCCATAGTGTATATATACCGCCTTTTTAAAAATTGTACTTTAAGTTCTGGGGTACATGTGCAGATCATGCAGGATTGTTGCATAGGTGCATACATGGCAAGGTGGTTTGCTGCCTCCATCCCCCTGTCACCTGTATTTGGCATTTCTCCCCATGTTATCTCTCCCCCACCTCCCCATTTCCACTGTCCCTCCCCTAGTCCCAACAGGCCCCATTGTGTGATGCTCCCCTCCCTATGTCCATGTGTTCTCATTGTTCAACACACACCTATGTGTGAGAACATGTGGTGTTTGATTTTCTGTTCTTGTGTCTGTTTGCTGAGAATGATGGTTTCCAGATTCATTCATGTCCCTGCAAAGGACACAAACTCATTCTTTCTTACGGCTGTATAGTATTCCATGGTGGATATGTGCCACATTTTCCTTGTCCAGTCTATCATCGATGAGTTGGAACCATTTGTGTTGGTTCCAGGTCTTTGCTATTATAAAGAGTGCCGCAGTGAACATATGTGTGCATGTGTGTTTATAATAGAACAATTTATAATCCTTTGGATATATATCCAGTAATGGGATTGCTGGGTTGGATGGAATTTCTATCTCTAGATCCTTGAGAAATTGCCATACGCTCTTCCACAATTGTTGAACTAGTTTACACTCCCACCAACAGTATAGAAGTGTTCCTATTTCTCCACATCCTCTCCAGCATCTGTTCTCTCCAGACTTTTTGATGATCCACATTCTAACTGGCATGACATGGTATCTCAATGTGGTTTTGATTTGCATTTCTCTAATAACCAGTGATGATGAGCACTTTTTCATATGTTTGTTGGCCTCATATATGTCTTCTTTTGAAATGTGTCTGTTCATATCATTCGCCCACTTTTGAATGGGTTTGTTTTTTTTCTTGTAACTCTGTTTTAGTTCTTTGTAGATTCTGGATATTAGCCCTTTGTCAGATGGGTAGATTGCAAAGTTTTTTTTCCCATTCTGTTGGTTGCTGGTTCATTGTAATGATTGATTCTTTTTCTGTACAAAAGCTTTGGAGTTTAATTAGATCATTTTTGTCTGTTTTGGCTTTTGTTGTTAGTGCTTTTGGTGTTTTAGTCATGAAGTCCTTCCCTATGCCTGTGTCCTGAGTGGTTTCACCTAGGTTTTCTTCTAGGGTTTTTATGGTGTTAGGTCTTATGTTTAAGTCTTTAGTCCATCTGGAGTTAATTTTAGTGTAAGGTGTCAGAAAGGGGTCCAGTTTCTGCTTTCTGTACATGGCCAGCCAGTTTTCCTAACACCATTTATTAAACAGGAAATCCTGTCCCCATTGCTTGTTTTTGTCAGGTTAGTCAATGATCAGATGGTTGTAGATGTGTGGCATTGTCTCCGAGGCTTCTCTTCTGTTTCATTTGTCTATATCTCTGTATTGGTACCAGTCCCATGCCGTTTTGATTACTAAAGTCTTGTAGTATAGTTTGAAGTCAGGTAGTGTGATGTCTGCAGCTTTGTTCTTTTTGCTTAGGATTGTCTTGGCTATGCAAGCTCTCTTTTGGTTCCATATGAAGTTTAAGGTGTTTTTTTTCCAGTTCTGTGAAGAAGGTCATTGCTAGTTTGATGGGGACAGTGTTGAATCTATAAAGTACATTGGGCAGTAGGACCATTTTCACGATACTGATTCTTCTTAATCATAAGCATGGAATGTTTTTCCATCTGTTTGTGTCCTCTCTTATTTCCTTGAGCAGTGGTTTGTAGTTCTCCTTGAAGAGGTCCTTTACATCCTTTGTTAGTTGTATTCCTATGTATTTTATTCTCTTTGTAGCAATTGTGAATGGCAGTTCATTCTTGATTTGGCTCTCTGTTATTTTGTTATTGGTGTATAGGAATATTATACCACCTTTTTTTATCCACTCATTTGTTGATGGGAATATAAGTTGGTTCCATATATTTGCAATTGTTAATTGTGCTCTAGTAGATCTACACATGCAGGTATCTTTTTTACATGATGACTTATTTTTCTTTGGGTTTATAATGGTAGTGGGATTGCCAGATCAAATGATATATCTACTTAGAGTTCTTTCAGAAATCTCCATACTGTTTTTCATAGAGGTTGTACTAGTTTACATTACCACCAGAAGTGTACAAGCATTATCTTTTCACCACAACCACACCAACATCTGTTTTTTTTTTTTTTTTTTTTGACATTTTAATAATGGCTATGCTTGCAGTAGTAAGGTGGTAGTTTGCTGTGGTTTTAATTTGTATTTCCCTGATGATTAGTGATGTTAAGAATTTTTTCATGTGTTTGTTGGCCATTTGCGTGTGTGTGTGTGTGTGTGTGTGTGTGTGTGTGTGTGTGTTTTAGAAATATATGTTCATCTCATTTGCCTACTTTCTGATGGGAATAGTTATCTTTTTCCTGCTGATTAATTTGAGTCCTTTGTAGATTCTGGATGTTAGTCCTTTATCAGATGGATAGTTTGCAAATATTTTCTCCTATTCTGTACATTGCCTGCTTTCTCTGCTGAATATCTCTTTTGCCATACAGAGCTTTTTAGTTCAGTTATGTCCTATTTATTATTTTTGTTTTTGTTGCATTTTCTTTTGGGTCCATAATCATGAATTCTTTGCCTGGGCCAATGTCCAGAAGAGTTTTTCCTAAGTTATCTTCTGGAATTTTTAGGGTTTCAGGTTTTAGATTTAAGGTTTTGATTATCTTGAGTTTATTTTTTGTATAAGGTGAAAGATGGGGATCCAGTTTCATTCTACTACATGTGACTATCCAGTTTTCCTAGCACTATTTATTAAATAGGTTGTCCTTTTCAGTTTTTTTGTATGCTTTGTAAAAAATCAGCTGGTTTTAAGTATTTGGCTTCATTCCTAGGTTCCCTGTTTTTTTCCATTGGTCCATTGTCTGCTTTTATATCAGCACCATGCTGTTTTGGTAACTATAGCCTTGTATTATAATTTGAAATCAGGTAATGTGATACATCAAGAAATAATGAGGTAATGTAATGCCTCATTTATTCCTTATGCTTAAGATTACTTTGGCTATTTGGGCTCTTTTTTGATTCAATATGAATTTTAGGACTTTTAAAAATATTCTGTGAAAAATGATGTTGGTATTTTAATAGGAATTGCATTGAATATAGACTTTTTTGGGCAGTATGGTCATTTTCACAATATTGATTCTTTCAGGCTATCAGCATTGGATGTGTTTCCTTTTCTGTTATCCATGATTTCCTTCAGCAGTATTTTGCAGTTCTCCTTGTAAGTACTTAACCTCATTGGTTAAGTATATTCCCAGGTATTTTATTTTTGCAGCTATTGTAAAAGAAATTGGGTTCTTAATGGTACACTCAGAGAAGTATCTCTCACTCTCCATCCAGCTTATTTCCATTTCCTCTTTTTTTCTTCCACTGTCTCATTTATTCTTTGTAGGGAACCAATCACAGACTTATAGCTAGCAGTGAATGCCAAGAACAAAGTACTGAAAGACAGTTCCAGCTGAGCGGGGCTGGGGGTAGCTCTTCTGAGAGTTTCTGCTCCAGCATCTGTCAACGAAGTGTTTATTGGAATGGCTTGTATCAACTAGAAACCTCCACTAGATGATTATTTGAGGTGGGTTGCTGAGGCACTTGTGACCTTATACATACTAAAAGTGCATTTTCAGGAGGCTGTTTTCAGCATTCCTTATCACACCACACACTCCACTCTATGTCCTGTTTTCAGGGTCAAGGAATTCAATTTCCATGCACAAATAACATATATAGTGCCTCAGTAATTTTCCATACCCCAACCTCAAATGCCATGCTCATAAGCTTGAATATTTTGCCATACGCCATTTCCCCACCTCCCCTTCTTTAATTCCTAGAGCATACTGGTTATTTACTGCAAGGTAAACTTCTGTTGTTCTTCTCTGGTCATAGATACATCAGGTGATAGCACAAAGCCATCTGCAGATACAAAAGAGAATAAGTATAGCGGCCATCACCCAAATGTGCGTGTTTAACCCAGACAACCAAGTATTTGGATTTAACCATTGAAAGCCTTCTTGTCACTGCTGAAGGGCATTTGTAATTGCTGTGACCATTCTTCAAGTTGTTTCTTTAATTCACACTTGGGAGTGGAAATATGAGAAGACAAATGGTTGTGATAAGTCCCTTGCAGATTGCTTTTCTAAATTACTGCAAGGTGGATTCTCCTTCCCAGTTCTGGGTTAAATTTACAGGGAGACACAATCCTGCTTACTGTATTAAGATCATGACATAGGTTATATTTAACTGTATGACACTTTGATGAGACAAGGATGTAGCATACCAGCTACTGGAAGAGACTTTAATACCATAAAAGGATAGATTCTGCTCTGTGTTAGGAACACCTTGCCCAAACAGAAGTATAGAAGGGTGAGTAGTACAAATCAAGACTGTATCAGTAACATTACTGTGCAAAAGAGGGTATAGTTGCCATCACTAGTAACATACTCAGCATTTGAAGGAACCTGTTCGAAAAAGGAAGACCTAGTCTCCAAATGGGGTATCAGCAGGGCTTAAAGCTTGTTTTCCTTTTAGATATGGTATTGATCCTGAAAGCCCATACTCTGACCAGGCAATAAAACAATTGGAAGGACTCCCAAACCAAAGAGTCTGATTTGCAGAAATAAGATAACCATGAGGACCCCAATCAAGTTAGGTGCCATTATCAAATAGAGGCCCTTGGAGCTACACAGGTTGTCTGCACATAGACGAATGGACGACCTCAAACTTATATCTCCAGTCCCTACTCGGACTGCATATTGGAAGACCAGGCACTTGTGTAGCTTAATTAGAGACCTCAGTAAGATTAGTGGTAAGAGCAGAAATAAAGGTCAAATGTGCAAAATTACCGTCCCTTTTGCGCTAATAGTAAAGATACTCCTGAGAAACAAGAGTAAACCACTTATCATATGCTGTTGTGGAAAAACAAAGAGAGAGATTACTATCCAGTAAAGTCAAAAAGTCATTAAGTTTAATTTGTCCCAAATTTTCAGTTAAGGGATAAGACGGGGCATCCATCATCCTCTTGTCCAAGAAGTATCATTAGATGACAAAGGCGAGTCAGCATCCACCACGTAATCACATTAAAAACAGGGGGATTTAGAACATGACTTCAATAAACATGTTCTTAAGCTGATCCCACTTGGCAGTGGACAAGAATTACCAGACACCCCAACATCCATGTTTGTCTTACTTTCTCAGAAGCTTCCCCAATTACTGCCAGATACATAATAAACTGATTCTCTGCAGTTGCAGGGGATCCCCTGGCAGAAAGCTGGATAGTAGCTTGTTGATCCCATCTCTTTAGCTGTCCTCAGGTAATGTCAGGTGCCTTCTGAGTCATTACCATCATTGCTGGTTGATTCTCCAATGACAGGTCCTGTTCTCAAGGAGAGAGCCCTATATTCCTTCTTTTTTGTTTACTAAGATACACTGTAAGAGTTTGGTAAGTTCATTCTATAATGGTCTAACTGGTTGAGATATAGGAAATATCAGTTTCGTGTTGTATGCATTAAAGTTGCAATGCATATGTAAATGGAACACTAAGATAGTAATATCTATTATTAGTTTTATAGTTTGCAGAAGGCATAAAGTTATAATATATTTAAACAAATGAGCAATTCATCTTTAGTTTTTTTCTCCAGTTTCGGAGGTAGCATGTATTAAACCTGTATAAGTGTCCATGGTAATGTGGAGAAATTTGAAATGTCTAAAAGGTGGATACTGAGTAACATCAGTTTGCCAGATAGCATTAGGCACCAGACCTCACGGGTTGGCACCAAGTCCTAAGGAAGAGAGAAAATGCTTCTGGCAATCGGAACAAGTTTTAATAATCATGGGAGCTTGAGCAAGTGTCAAATGAAACTGTTGTTTGAGACTGTGGGCTTTCTGATGAAAAGAAGCATGATCAGCTTGAGCTTGCAAAAAATGTAGAAAGTCTGCAAATCACATCTGTGATCATACCAGAGTATCAGCTTGAGCATTCCCTCCTAATAAGGTAACCTAGAATGAGAGTGAATATATGTGATGTAAAGACGGTGATGACAGGCACAGAGGAGCTCTTGCACTGAAAGAAACAATGTTAGTAAACATTCATTAGTAATGCCCTTCACATGTGCAAGATCTAAGTAAGTAATGTTACACACTACATACGCGGAATCACTAACTATATTTGTCTTGGTGAGGAAAAGTTTGTAAGGCCAATATTAGGGCACCCTGCCTGTTGCATAGTTTTAAAATGTTCTGGATTTTGTGTTGCCAGTTTTGCAGGGCATCTTGCCACACTATAGCTGTCTTTTCAATTTTTACTGAACCATCTATAAAGACAGTGGTGGCATGAAGTAAGGGTTTAGAGACAAGAATAGGTACAAATTTAACAGGCACAGTTTGCAAAAAGCTTAGGAGCTTAGAGGCTGGTATATGAAAGCTGATATTACCAATAAAGTCAGCCATTGCTACTTGCCAGTCAAGATCACAAGCTAAGAGAGTACAAAATAGTTCCTTGTTTAATGGTAGGAAAGGAGTAGCAGGGTTATATCTTGATAAGTGGATGCAACGTTGGCATCCCTTTATGAGAAGAGAAACTATTAAATCTGTGGGTTTTTTTTTTTTGTATATGTTTAGAGGGATTCTGAGACAGGTAAACAGCACATACAATACAGCAATGTCAAAAGACAAAGCCTACCTGCTAAACTAAGGCATGGAAGGGATGGGTATTTTAAGGAATTTTTACCATATTTTCTGATCTTAGAAAGTTATTAGAATGTGACTACAAGTTGCCAAAATAATAAACATGCATTGAGTTAGCTTACATATGCAAAAGAAAAAAAAAACTTTAAAAAATGTATTTAAGTGCTGGCCATTTTCTTGCATTAACCTTTAGCAGAAATGTCTTAGAAGTGAGCTCGGGAAAGTAGGGCTCTGGCCGGTTTCATCCCATCTGCTCCCAGCTCCTTAGGCAGGCTCTCTTTCTAACAGCCTGCCACCTGTTGCTATTCTTGCCCTGAGAGGAAGACTGTAAGTGGCCGCAACAGGCCAGAATATGAGTAGGTGGTAAGGCGCGTGTGTAATCACGGAGGCAGGAGGCAAGAGGGTAAAGGGCTGGGAGAAGACCTCTCTTCTCATCCTCCAGACCACCTACGCCTGGAGCCAACCCTGTTACGAAAGGTACTGAAAATATACTGGGCTTCTTCTTATTTTTACTACCCCCAAGCAGAGATGCTCAGGAGAGGAGCGGACGTGTGGCACAGGGTCTGCTTTGAGGGTTCCCAGCCACAGTGGTTTTTAAAATATTTTACCAAAATGCGAAACAAACATTCCTTACTCCTGAGTCTATCTTCTGACGATGACAGCAGCTGGCAGAGCCCGCTCACCTCAGCCTAGTTGGCATTTAACATATGGCTATGGGAGAGCGCCCCTCCTTAGCAGGCTTCCCCCCCAGAGCTCTGTACTCCAGGCTGCTCCACACCTCTCTGCCCACTTTAGGCTAGTAAAATTGGGGGTGCGCATGGACTGTTTCTTAGACCTTTACCCAGCAGGGCAGGGAAGACAAGGAATTGCTGGTCAGTTGAGACATGCGAGGGGTGGCAGGGAAGGGCAGAAGTAGGAAAAGCAGCAGGCAGCAGGCCTTTCTGGGCACAGTTACTAAGGCACGTGACCATGGCAAGGAGGATCCTCAGGACCGGGCTGGAGCTGCCTGCAGCCACCTGGGACTTGGTCTGTGCCTTTTGGCCTCCTCTCCATCGCCGCAAACCCAGAAAGGGGCAACTTGCCTAGACTGCCAGTGACCAAATGGGCACTCCATGGCATCTTAGCAACTCTCCTGCCCTGGGCCTCTGTGGGCAGCAAGAAAGCCAGAGCTTTCTGGGATAAAACCCAGGCAGCAGCATGCAACTTTCCCCTGTATGCCAGGGAAACAGAAAAAACACAAGGCCAGAAAGGCCGATGCTGGAAGTCGGAAGTGAGAACTTGCATGCTAGGAAGACAATCATAATCAGCCACTTTCCTTCCTTCCTGGAGGCAGCCCTCCAGCAGGGAAGCTTGTCAACGGGATGTGGCCAGGTGGTCACATAGATGTTCACTGACTGGGGTCTTATCCAAGAACCATCCCTTTGGCGGCCTCTAATCTCCTCAATGGGCATGGGAGGCACTGTTGCCTGAACAGGCCAACAGATGCAGGTCCCTTTAAGGGTGGAGAAAAGGAGGGCAATGGCTTTTCTGTAGGGGGAGGAAAAGGCTCCGGTTTGTTCTTCTCCTCACTAGAAAAAATCTCTTCCTTCTTCCCCATAGAAGAAAAGAAAGGGGACTGTTGTTCTGGTTTCGGTTTTTCCTTCTCCTTAAATCTCCTGAATTCTCTTCAGGTGGAGAAGATGGGTGGGCTGATTCTCTGTAATCTGGTAGATAAAGAGGATACCACACAGAGCGTGCCAGTGCCCAGGTAGACAAAATAGTGGCATTAGTAAAATGACCTTGCTCATGTCCTCTGTTCAGGCAGCGACCTACCTGCTCCCGTAACTCTAAGCTTCCTTGATCAGGAAGCCAAAGGCATTCCTGCTGACTTAAGAGTACAAGCTTGTATGGAGCTTCAGGCTCTATAGTGCACTAGATAGCTTTAAGTAGCTGTTGCCCTGTTTTAAACAATACCTTCTCCTCTTTGGTCATTTCTTGAACCATGATAACCTAACCCCTGATAATTTATGTGAACGTCTCATCCTCCTGATGGGAGTCAGGACTGTCCCTTACCAGAATTCCCTGAACATCGATGAGCTATCCTCCTTAATGTGTAAATTCAAGGCAATCACGTCGGGATCACCAGTTACAGAGCCTATAGCTTGCAGGGAACACCAAGAATGAAGTACTCAGACAGTTCCAGCTGAGCAGGGCTAGGGACTAACTCTTCTGAAAGAGTCCACCCCAGCATCCGTTTATTAAGTATTTATTGAAAGGGCTTGTATTAATTGCAAACACCCACTAGATGGTCAGTTGAGGTTGGTTGCTGAGGCACCTGTGACCTTGTACACACTCAAACTGCATTCTCAGGAGGCTCTTTTCAGCGTTCCTTATTAAACCACACACTTCACTCCCTGTCCTGTTTTCAGGGTCAAGGAGTTTAATTCCCATGCACAAATAATATACACAGTGCCTCAGTGATTTTTCATACTCCAACCTCAAATGCCTCGTATATAAGCTTGAATATGTTGTCATGTGCCCCCCACACCAACCTCTTTAGCTTCTGGTTCATCCTTCCAACATTTCTTTTGCAAAAATAAGCAAATATGTGTTCTTACATCCCCTTTTATCTTGCCATTTCTCATATTCTTGATTTTTAGCTTGGTCATTGTTGATGTATAGCAGTGCTACTGACTTACAGTACATCGATTTTGTAAGCAAAAGGTTTACTGAATTCGTTTATCAACTCTAGGAGTCTGTTGGAGGAGTCTTGAGGGATTTCTAGGTATATCAGTGGTGATGCTATCCTTGATAGCTTGGTTATGTTGGTGTCTTCTCAGTTTCTCTATTGTAAAGTTATAAATTGTTTGCTGTATTTAATATCTTGATGGAGATACTTTGAGACCATGCAAATGTCATGTTCCTCTTCAAATTTTTGCCAACTGATGTTGCATCTACCAATAGATCCTGCCTATAACTGTTATTACTGCAGTCTTTTCCTAACAGTGATTTTGTTTTTCCCTCATTCTACTCACATGTATTAATTGCAATTCTTCTGTAGGGAAGAGCAGTGTCTTTTCCCCATTTGTTTGTTTACATAATTACTTAAGTAGATCAGTGCGGATTCTTATATATTTGTTGTACTCTATTTTTATAATCTAGTACTATCATTATTTATTTATTTAATTTTTTTCTCATATTGTTCTAGGTTTGTCCATTGGGAGGTCCTTCAGGTTAGCCCCTTTGTGTCTTTGACATACCTCCATTCAATTTTGGGCACTTCTATCTTTTCTGTTACCAATGTCTATTTCAGGATTAGCTTCTACTTTCTCAGTTTAGTCCAGGAATCCTCCACTTCTCCAAGGAAGCTAGGTTCTCTTTATTGAACAATAGTGTTTAGAAACCAAGATCTAGATGTTAGGTGTGCTCATGGGAAATGTGGAGTCACTGTTTCTAGTTTTCTTCAGGAGACAATTAGGAAGTACATGCAGTATATGTATTTTTGTTTCTAGGTCCTCTTAGGTGATAGAACTAAAAAGTGTATGTATGCCAATTCATGCATGGACACAGATCTTTATTTATATATCTGTCTGTGTATATATAGTAAAAAAACCATGAGTGCATGCTGATATCTTTGATTTAAATTTAAATCTAATACTACAGGGTTTGTTCTTTATTTCCCATTTCCTTATTCGTAACTTCTTTATTTACCTGTTAGAAACCTAGCCCTCTACCAGATGTTTACTTGTTTATTTCTAGCATACATGTGAGATAGTTTTAGAATTGCTAACCCATATCTCAGTAAGAAACACATTTACTAATTCAAGTACAGTGCCCATGTACAGTTCTTTTGATCTTTAGCCTTAGAGCACCCAGATAAGATACTGTTGCCTCAGTTACATAGGCTAGCTTTTTTCTTTTCTCTTCTCAGTATGGCAATATTGTTCACTCGAAATACAATTATACAGTTGGGTTTATTTACTATAGATTGTATTCTTTTGGGGTTTATCTCTGCATCCTAATTTGTTTTAATTATTTATCTTTTTGGAATGTGAAGTAATATTATGGTTCTGAAAGTCAGCTGTACAAAATGGTATATTCAGAGAAGTGTCACTAATTCTCCATCCAGCTTATTCCCATTCCCTCTGTTTTTTCTACCACTTTCTCATTTATTCTTGGTAGAGAACCAATGTCTTTAGCTTCTGGTTCATCCTTAGAGCATTTCTTTTGCAAAACTAAGCAGATCCATGTTTTTATATCCCTTTTTATGTTACCGTTTCTCATATTCTTGATCTATCTTTGATAGAGGTTCTTTTGCTATAAGGTTTGAAAATTCCCTAGAAGTTTTGTGTATTTAATTCAACATTATTATTATCAGAACTTCAAGTAGCCAATGACTCTGTTAGATATTCTTTCTCATTATTTTAGATTTACAAAATGTTATTTTTATTATTATGGGAGCTTTAAGTCCATTGTCTGCATCAGACTTCATTTTCAGAGACCATTTATCACTCCTGAGACAGCTCACAAAAAGATTATTGTTACTGAAAACAATCAGAAATACCAGGTTTCATCTAGTTTCAGAAACTACCTGCTTGGAAGTGGATGGGGAGAACACGTGTTTTCTGACCTTCACCAGGTCTAATCTGGTCCTTAACTTCCACGGCATTCAGCCTCTCCAGTTTTACATGGCTATGGGAACAGATTCCCCACAAAGAAAGCAGCAGGCACACCATCAAATGACATTTCATTCTTTCTTTAATGATCTGTTTCTTTGCTCTTGGAACAAGTCTGTAAAGATTACAAGTGTGTCTCGGGGGAAAAAATAAAAGTATAGTAGAGCCAAAACTTGAGCAAGTTCACAAAGAATCATAAGGGGGTGGACGAGGTATTAGAATATAAATAGAAAGTACAGTATTAGTTCCAAACAAATGCTTTCAAAGTCTTTGTGTGCACTGACAGCTTCAGATATTTGATGTAAATGAATTTTTCTCTAGAAACAATGGAATCTGTAGCTTGTGGTGGCACTGTTTCTTTTCTAAACCTTGCTTTTCTTTTTTGTTTTGTTCCTGAGGTGAAAGCAAAGCTAACTTAGGTATGTATTTGCATCAGAAAGACTTCCCAGCAGCATCTATACCAGTCAGTGATCATTTTTCATTATTTTAGGTACCTGCTTGTTTGCGATTTTCCTTTTTAAGCCTCCTCTCCACAAAGCCCGAACACAGTCACAGTCACACACAGACACACTAAAATGATGATGGCAACCAGCATGCGATTTTCTTTGACTATTAGAGAGTGAAGCCTATATTCAAACTCTGCATTTTATGCTTGTTGATATCCCATCAGCTCATGAGAAAGTGCTTATCTCCATTAATGTTACCTTCTTTTGTCTAGGTGCTATGTTAGAAATGTGATAGTGAGGCCTGACATGTCCTCTGTCCCACAGAATGCTTATCCCAATCACCACTTAATTAAGGTTTTCAGAATCTCCTTATAAAATATGTCTTGAATCTTCTTGACTCTTGTCCCACCATTCTAGTCCAAGCTCCCTCTCTTGCTTGTCTCTCTGATTTCCCTGCCCCTGCTATAATTCCATCTCCCCAAGAACCTGAATGAGTTTTTAATATCTAGGTATCACACCCTCTCCCTCATTAAAGGAGTCTGCCCATTCCTGTTGCCCACCGCTTTCTCTTCTACTTTGAGAGACACTACAGGAAGCTGTGTGAGGTGTTTACTGCTTACCTCTCCAGGCCTCCTCACTCTACTGCTGCCCTGGATCTTGGCTGGCTACAGGACACTGTCCTTTATCGGTTCCCAGCCAGATAACTAGGCCTTTCTGTATTTCAGCATCCAGAAAGTTCTTGCCACTCTCTTTCCACCCAATTTCTATTTGTCCCTCAGGACACAAGCTTAGAGAGTCCCTTCCTTACTTCCAATTCAAATAGCATGTCCCTGTTATTATCTAACTAAATCATTTATTTGAGTACTTAGATTTCTGTCTTCCTGTTCACTGTAAGTTCCAGACCTGGCAGTGTGCCCAGCATATGGTAAATGCTTAATAAATATTTGTCAGATAAATTAATATTATGAGTAATTGTATGCACAATTCCTAATCATTAACTGCATTTGTTTAGAAAAATCAGAAAAACTGGTGAATAATCCATCATTTTATTCCAAAGTGTTCTGTGTATATGTTGGTTTTCAAATAAACCACTACTGCTCTCATTTTGATCACCATCATTACCAAGCACCGCCAACTGGAACTGACCCACCTACTTCTCTCTCCTCACGTAACTCCTTATGTGCATGGGAGAAGTGATACACACCTTGGCAGGATGCGTTGAAAGATGACTGGAAACATGGACAGAGTTTCACTTCCAATAGCTAAACCATGAGATACTCAATCTTCTGACTGATGACAATAAAAATCATCCATAGCAAAATTGTTCTTTAGGGGAAATAACATTTCAGCCATTATTGACCATTATTGTCACACTCCAAGACAGAATGTTCAGCTAGTCAGAGACCAGATGTCCAAGGGAAGGAGACATAATATGGATACATTTTGATTGGGTTGGGGGAAAAGGAAACATTAAGATACTCTCTTGAGTTGGATGCATTGAGGAATTTGAGCAGCATCACTTCCCAGAGAACCCTGGGAGTAGATTGTGTCGCACCCCTCAGGAAGCTGGAATACCTAGGGAATGCTGAAAACAGTGGAAGTAGACCTCTGCAGGGTTAGAGTTTAGAAGATATTAACAAATTATATTGCTTTTTTTTACTCTTTAGGGTTAGCTTTGCATGACAAATCATTCTCATGCTTGAATTCCATGCTTGAAAGTTCAACTTTTTTCTTTTTTTAAAATTTTACCTGAGGAAAACAGTCTAGACCATAAAGATGTAAACTGGTGAATGGGCAATTCGGGTTCCCCAGGCTGCCTGCCCTGTATGGCAAGCCAAATCTTTTACAGCTGCCTGCTTAAACCCTCATTGGAGCTTGGTACTTCCTGAGATGACCTCAGTTGACCTAGGCAGGGGGCTAAGTTACTGATCCCAACCTGCTTTCCTGCCTCTAATTTCTCCTGACTGAACACTTTTTTTGGAGGGCTTCCCTTTAGCATTGCTGTTCTAGGGCTTTATGTTGACTTCCCAGAGTCTCTCATTACAATGCATGTGAACCCTTCCTATTTCCTTGCCTTTGTAGATTTTATAACATGCTTTAAAATGTGATTTTCTCATATGATTATTATGGCAATGTTTTGAAATAGGAATAACATTCATAGATGAGGAAACTGGGTCTCTTTTCAGAAGTAGGTTGACTTGCTCCTTTCTGTTTGCCCTGAATTTTTGCTAATAGATTACTAATTGATTCTGATAAGGTAGGTAATAGCCTCTTGGGCCAGCTGCCAATTTAAAATGACTCAAATGGAGAATAACTAAATAATAATGCAGTGTTCTAGAAGACCCCAAACCACAAACCTGTAGTCTTCAAAGCCACAGAAAAGTGGATAGTGTTGAGATGCGTTCAACAGGCATCATGGATTATAGAATAAAACATGGTTGGTAGTAGGCACTCAAGTGAGTCTCCGGAGCCTGAGGGACTCTTCTTTTTCGTGTTAAAGACGAAGGGTGTGATTTGAACTGGGCTTCTGGTCAAAGAGGGTCTGGATTTAGTGAGTTGTCATCTAAAGCTGAAATTAGCTTCTCTTATCTGCCAGTGTTTTAAACTCACCCCAGCAAGTATCTGTAGGCTATTTTGGCAAATATTACAAATTTGCTACTCTTCTCCCATCAGGCTCAGGGCATGAAGCATGTGTGAAGGCTGCCAACATTCCTCTGTTTGCTAGTTTCATCATCAAAGGGTATTGGTGCAACGACATGGAAAAAAGCCAGTAATACAAGCTCAGAGCAAAATCAGCACACTTGAAAAGCTTCATGGGTATTTCTTTGGTGATTTCATCACTGAGTCTAATTAAGTTCTCTCTAGACTTTTGGACAAACAACATTTTTGAAATCTCTGCCCTCTCCACTACGAAACTCACTTACCAGCATTCCTCTCAAACTAAATTGCATGTATAGCACACACATACACAATCCTTTTATATAGTGAAAGAAAATCCAAATGTAAATGTGTTTCCTGGTAAAGATTATATAGGCTTTTTCTTTTGAGAGTCTTCATTTTAATGTGTGCAATATCTTCATTTTAAGATTTGCCTACAATTGTGGAAGCTTTTGATTTTTTGTTTTTCAGAAAACATGATCACAGAGTTTGACTGTACTTACATATCTTTGCATCTGAGGAACACAGTACATTTCAGATTGTCATATATTTACATCTTCCTTGGCATTGTCATCAACTTGCTGGTTTGAGATACAGAGGTCAAGCTCACCTGAGTTTCTTTGCTATAAAATGGGACAGTTGAGATTCAGAAAAAATTAAGTGTTCTGAAGCATCACAAGTCAGCAGCAGAGGAATCAAGAAGAGAGTGCTATGTTTGAGGCCTGCCATTTGGTAGGTATGAGGCCTTTCCATACACTGTCTTATTTAGTCCTTGCCACAATCCTATGAGGTAGGTGTTTTTATTCCTGCTTATCAGACAAGGGAACTGAGGCTCAAAGGGATTGAGTGACTTGCCTAAGATCACACAGTTGAATGGCAGAGTTGAATTTAAAACCTTAATCAATCTGTTTGAGAGCCCTTATTTGTTCCACAATGTACGCATCCCCTTAGATCGAAGCTAGGACTCTACCAAGATCAAGTCATTCTTTAAATCTATCCATTGAAATACTCAATCTTTCAAGGCAAGTCTCAGAATTGATGTTCAATAAAAAGCATGTTGTCTATTCCCTGGTACTGTGTATTGTCTAATTTTAAACTTGTTTTCTAAGTTATATTCCAGTTTCTCTAGTTTTACTACAGAAGTTGCATACGGGGGCTTTGATTTGCTAAGTCCTTACTATCAAATCAGTGAGAAGGACTTTGATTTGCTGCAGATATACTGAGCGATCTCTTGGAAGTGCATGGCATTAGACTCCAGGACGAAGAGTGTTCAGTTTAGTGTTGTTAGAGACCGAGGCTTTTGTGTTTCCTAACTCTTTCCTTGTGATTCTTTTTAAAGAGCCAAGAAATCCAGAGAGAAATTTTGGATTTTAGAGCAATGCAGTTTGGGTAGGAATATAAGGAAGAGTAGTGAACCAGGAGTTTGTTTTCTTTACTTAGAATTGAACATATTTTGAATTCTCCAAAAATGGCTGCATTAGGCTGTTCTCATATTACCATAAATACCTGAGACTGGGAAATTTATGAAGAAAAGAGGTTTAATGGCCCCATGTTCTATGGCTTTCACTCTTAGGGAAGCTTCCAATCATGGCAGAAGGCAAAGGGGTATAAACTTCTTACATGACAGGAGCAGGAACAAGAGAGAGATGCAGGGAGGTACCAGACACTTTTAAGCAATCAGATCTTGCAAGAACTCATTATCATGAGGACAGCATCAAGGGGATAGTGGTAAATGATTCATGAGAAGCTGCCCCCATGATCCAGTCACCTTCCACCAGGCTCCACCTCTAATATTGTGGATTACAATTAAACATGAGATTTGAGTAGAGACACATCCAAATCGTATCACTGGCCACCATAGTATCTTACAGCCCACATAATTCATATTACCATGTGACTTTGCCATTCCTCCCATTGAGAGGTGATGTCTGTGAGTTCTTCTTGAATCTGGACTGACTTGAGACTATGGCAAGAAGGATGCTCTGTGACTTCCAAGCTTAGGCCATAAAATGTGATAAATTTTCTACTTGTTTTCTTGGAATCCTCATAGTTAGAAAACAGAATCATACTCTGAGAAAGCCCAAGCAACTCATGGAGAGGTCCATGTGGAGAGATCCATGAGAAGAAGAATTAAGCCTTGGGTCCTGAGCTCTCAGCAGACAGCCAACATCACCTTGCCAGTTGGGTGAGTGAGCCATCTTGGAAACACTGTAGGTTGCACAGCCCTCAATTAGTCACCTCAGCTGGTAAGTGGAGCAAGGGCAACTCTTCCCCATAATACCCTTCCCAAAGTGCCTGTATGTCAGCTAAATAAATAATTGTTTTTATTCTAAGCCACTAGATTTTGAGGTGGTTTACAACTGGAACAAAAGTAAGGCATAGGCGTAACAAACGGTAGAAAAATCATTAAAAAGTAGCTTATTTATTAAAAATCCCATAATTAAACACAGTAGGAATTTTCTGTCAGGAATTTTCAGTTTCTTGATTCTAAAGACAGAATGTATAAAATGTGTATTTGGTGCAAAGTGTCATATAAACATGTCTGTCAGAGAGCTTCTCTTTGCTCATTTCTTTGGGGGGGGGGGTGGGAAGCTGATGCACACTGAATTAGGCCATAGACTCCAGACAAAGAGAATCCTGTGAAGACAGAAGAAAAGGAAATGGGTTGACAATATGGCATAAACTTTGCATTAAATGCAACAGTAATGATAATGTCATTTAGGTATATGATCCTGTCTTTTAAAAAATTTGAAGAAATTAAAAGAGCATTCTTAGTACAGTAACATTATAGAGTGTGCCAGAACAGTTTATCTCTCTGTCTCTTGCTCTCTGTGTGTCTCTGTCCCTGTCTCTGTCTCCTGTCCTCCCACTCATCCTCAACAAAAAGCTGAACACAGGAAATAACATGATTTGTTCACATGCCAGAAACCGACCAGTCTTATGCTGATCTTCACTAGTTTCCATTAAAAAGAGTGACAAGTGTCATCATCACTTCGTTTTTTTTATTAAATCAATACGCTGTAGTAATTTTTCACAATTAGGCATTTGTTTTTCCAAAGCATTGTTCCATTTTCTCTATTTCTTTTTGCCTTACTTCTACTGGGGCTTTACACTTTTATTTCTGTTATTCTCCTTGGTTTACTAGACTCGAGTCAATTTTTACCCAAAAATGTTACACCCAAAATAACTCCAAAGTCACCCCATTACACTGATGTTAGATATTCATTGCCTGTATGTGAAGTATTCTTACCATTTCCCACATTTATTTTAATAATAATAAACATTTATTTTTATTGCTTGCTATGTTCAAGGTGGTTTTAATGGTTCTCATTTCTCTCTTTTTTCAGTACCTAAAATTCAGTTCCTTGTATTGTAACCTAAATTCAGTGCAGTACCCTCTTCAGGCCATACTTTCTTTGGTTTTCTTTTCAATCTCACCCCCAAGTTTATTAAACATTTTTTTTGTTTGTTTGTTTTATTGAGCCATGCTTTGCTGGGCCTAGAACTATCCCAGGTGGCTATCTCAGATTTATTATCCCCCGTTCTTCAGTTAGTACAGTTTTTCTGTTTGCTTCTCTTCTACTTAATCTGGCAATTACTGGATTAATGCAGTAATTTATCTTGTTTGTCTTGTCTCCCCAAGAAAGAATTTAAGTTATATATTTATTCAAGGCAGGTACTGTGTCTATTGTTTTAAGTTCTTCTCATTCATTCTAAAATGTGGTCAGTGACAAAAGCATGTGACAAAAACTTAACAAAATGGAAAAACAAATGTCTTTATGATTAATATGTTGAATTTGCAAGTGACTGCTACTCTAGAAGAAAATAGATTATGGATATTAGAAATGGGTGTCATGTAAATGTATTCATTTTAATACATTTTATTTCTTAACATATTTAAATGTAGTTGCTCTGAACTCTTTAATATTGTAGAAATTTGTCTAAGGGAGCTTATAAAAATGCAATATTTCAGAAAGGCAGATCATGGGTGTGGCTGGCAAGATGGCTGAATAAGAACAGCTTTGGTCTGCAACTCCCAGCAAGATTAATGCAGAAGGTGTGTGATTTCTGCATTTCTAACTAAGGTACCTGGCTCATCTCACTGGGACTGGTTAGTGAGTTCAGCCCATGGAGGGTGAGCCAAAGCAGGGTGGAGCATTACCTCACTCAGGAAGTGCAAGGGGTTGGGCAACTCCCTCCCCTCACCAAGGAAAGCCATGAGGGATTGTGCAATGAGGGATGGTGCATTCTGACCTAGATACTATGCATTTCCCATGGCCTTTGCAACCCGCAAATCAGGAGATTCCCTCAGGTGCTTATACCACCAGGGCCCTGGGTTTCAAGCACAAAACTTGGTGGCTGTTTGGGCAGACATTGAGGCTGCAGGAGTTTTTTTTTTTTTTTTTTTTTTTTTTTTCATACCCCCATCCTGCCTGAAATGCCAGTGAGACAGAACTGCTTACTCCCCTGGAAAGGAGGCTGAAGCCAGGGAGCCAGGTGGCCTAGCTTAGTGGATCCCACCTCTATGGAGCCCAGCAAGCTAAGATCCACTGGCTTGAAATTCTTGCTGCCAACACAGTAGTCTGAAGTTGACCTGGGACTCTCGAGCTTATGGTGGGGAGGTGTGTCTGCCATTACTAATGCTTGAGTAGGTGGTTTTCCCCTCATAATGTAGACAAAACCACCAGGAAGTTTGAACTGGATGGAACCCACTGCAACTTGGCAAAGCCACTGTTGCCAGACTGCCTCTCTAGATTCCTCCTGTCTGGGCAGGGCATCTCTGAAAGAAAGGCAGCAGCCTTAGACAGGGGCTTAAAGATAAAACTCCCATCTCCCTGGGACAGAGCACCTGTGGGATGGGGTAGCTGTGGGAGCAGCTTTAGCAGACTTAAATGTTCTGGCCTGCCAGCTCTGAAGAGAGCAGTGGATCTCCCATCACGGTGCTTGAACTCTGCAAAGGGAAAGACTGCTTCTTCAAGTGGGTCCCTGACCTGTGCCTCCTGATTGGGAGTCACCTCCCAGCAGAGGTCGATGGACACCTCATACAGGAGAGCTCCAGCTAGCACCTGGCAGGTGCCCCTCTGGGATGAAGCTTCCAGAGGAAGGAACAGGCAGCAATTTTTGCTGTTCTGTAGCCTCTGCTGGTGATATCCAGGGAAACAGAATCTGGAGTGGACCTCCAGCAAACTTCAGCAGATCTGCAGCAGAGGAGCCTGTTAGAAGGGAAACTAACAAACAGAAAGAAATAGCATCAACATCAACATAAAGGATGTCCACACAAAAACCCCATCCAAAGGTCACCAGCATCAAAGACCAGAGGTAGATAAATCCACAAAGGTGAGAAAAACCAGCAAAAAAATGCCGAAAATTACAAAAACAAGAGCACCTTTTCTCCTTCAAAGGATTGTAACTCCTTACCTGCAAGAGAACAAAACTGGATGGGGAATGAGTTTAATGAATTGACAGAAGTAGGCTTGAGAAGGTGGATAATAACAAACTCCTCCAAGCTAAAGGGGCATGTTCTAATCCAATTCAAAGAATCTGAAAGCCTTGAAAAAGGTTAGAGGAATAGCTAACTGGAATAAGCAGTATACAGAAGAACATAAATGACCTGATGGAGCTCAAAACACATAGCAAGAACTTCTTGAAACGTACACAAGTATCAATAGCTGAGATCAAGCAGAAGAAAGGGTATCAGAGATTGAAGAACAACTTAATGAAATCAAGTGTGAAGACAAGATTAGAGAAAAAGGAATAAAAAGGAATGAACAAAGCCTCCAAGAAATATGGGACTATGTGAAAAGACAAAACCTAAGTTTGACTGGTGTACTTGAAAGTGATGGGAAGAATGGAAGCAAGTTGTAAAACACTCTTCAGGATGTTATCCAAAAGAACTTCCTCCAAATCAGGCTACTCACAAAGGGAAGCCCATCAGACTAACGGTGGATATCTCTTCAGAAATACTACAAGCCAGAAGAGAGTGGGAGCCAATATTCAACATTCTTAAAGAAAATAATTTTCAACTCAGTATTTCATATCCAGCCAAACTAAGCTTCATAAATGAAGGAGAAATGAAATCCTTTACAGACAAGCAAATGCTGAGAGAATGTGTCACCACAAGGCCTGCCTTACAAGAGCTCCTGAAGGGAGCACTAAATATGGAAAGAAAAAACCAGTACCAGCCACTGCAAAAACATACTAAATTGTAAAGATCATCAACACCATGAAAAAAAAAACTGCATCAACAGGCAAAATAATCAGCTGGAATCATAATGATGAATCAAATTAACACATAACAATATTAACCATAAATGTAAATGGGCTAAATGTCCCAATTCAAATACACAGACTGGCAAATTGAATAGAGTCAAGACCCATTGGTATGCTGTGTTGTGTTCAGGAGACCCATCTCACATGCAAAGACACATGTAAGCTCAAAATAAAGGATGGATGAATATTTGCAAAGCAAATGGAAAGCCAAAACAAAAAAGGAACTGGAGTTGCAATCCTATTCTCTGATAAAACAGACTTTAAACCAACAAAGATCAAAACAGACAAAGAAGCACATTACGTAATGGTAAAGGGATCATTGCAACAAGAAGAGACAACTATCCTAAATACATATGCACCCAATACATGAGCACCCAGATTCATAAAGTAAGTTCTTAGGGACCTACAAAGAGACTTAGACTCTCACACAATAATAGTGAGAGACTTTAACACCCCATTGTCTATATTAGATCAATGAGACAGAAAATTAACAAGGATATTCAGGACTTGAACCCAGCTCTGGACCAAGCAGACCTAATAGACATCTACAGAATTCTCCACCCTAAATCAAAAGAATATACATTCTTCTCAGCATTACACTGCACTTATTCTAAAATTGACCACTTAATCGGAAGTAAAACACTCCTCAGCAAATGCAAAACAAACAGACAAAAAACATCTGGAAAGCATAGCAAATAGTCTTTCAGACTACAGTGGAATCAAATTAGAACTTAGGAACTCAAAACCAGGCAAGTACATGGAAACTGAACAACCTACTCCTGAATGAATCCTGAGTAACGAAATCAAGGCAGTAATAAATAAGTTCTTTGAAACAAATGAGAGCAAAGACACAATGTACCAGAATTTCTGGGACACAGCTAAAGAAGTGTTTAGAGGGAAATTTATAGCACTAAATGCCCAAAGGAGAAAGCCAGAAAGATCTAAAATTGACACACTACCACCACAATTAAAATAACTAGAGAACCAAGAGCAAACAAATACAAAGCTAGTAGAAGACAAGAAACTAAGATCAGAGCAGAACTGAAGGAGATAGAGACACGAAAAGCCCTTCAAAAAAAAATCAATGAATCCAGGTGCTGTTTTTTTGAAAAGATTAACAAATAGATAGACTACCAGCCAGAGTATAGAGAATAATTAAATATTAAAGAAAAGAGAATAATTAAATAGACACAATAAAAAATGATAAAGAGGATATCACCACTGATCCCATGGATACAAACTACCGTCAGGGAATACTATAAACAGCTCTACACAAATAAACTAGAAAATATTGAAGAAATAGATAAATTACTGTACACTTGCACCCTCCCCAAGACTAAACAGGAAGAAGTCAAATCCCTGAATAGATCAATAGCAAGTTCTGAAATTGAGACAGTAGTTAATAGCCTACCAGCCCAGGACCAGACTGATTAACAGCCAGATTCTACCAGAGGAAAAAAGGGGTGCTGGTACCTACCATTCCTTCCAAAACAATAGAAAAATAGAGACTCCTCCCTTACTCATTTTATGAGTCCAGCCATCATCCTGATATCAAAACCTGACAGGGAACAAACAAACAAACAAAAAGAAAATTTCAGGCCAATATCCCTGATGAACATAGATGCAAGAAAACAGAATACTGTCAAACTGATTCCAGCAGCACACCAAAAACCTTATTCATCAGTCAAGTCAGCTTTTATCCTGGGATGCAAGGCTGGTTCAACCTACCCAAATCTATAAATGTCAATTACATAAACAGAACCAATGACAAAATCCACATGATTATCTCAATAGATGCAGAAAAGGCCTTTGATAAAATTCACCCAATTCATGCTAAAAACTGTGAATAAACTAGGTATTGATGGAATGTATCTCAAAATAATAACAGTTATTTGTGGCAAACTCACACTGAATGGGCAAAAGCAGGAAGCATTCCCTTTGAAAACCAGCACAAGACAAGGATGCCTTCTCTGACGATTCCTATTCAACATAGCATGGAAAGTTCTGACCAGGGCAATCAGGCAAGAAAAAGAATTAAAAAAAGAAAGGGCGGGGGGAGGAAGGCAAATTGTTTTTGTTTGTAGATGACATGATGGCAAATTTAGAAAACCCCATTGTCTCATCTCCAAATCTCCTTAAGCTGGTAAGCAACTTCAGCAAAGTCTCAGGATACAAAATCAATGTGAAGAAGACGTGGAGTGATAGGAAAGCTTTTACACTGTTGGTGGGAATGTAAATTTGTTCAACCATTGTGGAAGACAGTGTGGTGATTCCTCAAGGATCTAGAACCAGAAATACCATTTGACCTAGCAATCCCATTACTGAGTATATACCCAAAGGATTATAAATTATTCTACTATATGGACACATGCAATGTATGTTTATTGCAGCACTATTCACAATAGCAAAGACTTGAAACCAACCCAAGTCCTCATAAATGATAGACTGGATAAAGAAAATGTGACACATACACACCATAGAATACTATGCAGCCATGAGATCCTGTCCTTTGCAGAGATATGGATGAAGCTGCAAACCATCATTCTCAGCAAACTAACACAGGAACACAAAACCAGTCATGACATATTCTCACGCATAAGTGGTTGTTGAACAGTGAGAACACATGGACACAGGGAGTGGAACATCACACACTGGGTCCTGTTGCAGGTGGGGGGCTAGGGGAGGTATAGCATCAGGAGAAATTCCTAATGTAGATGATGGGTTTATGGGAGTAGCAAATCACCATGGCACATGTAAACCTATGTAACAATCCTGCACTATCTGCACATATACCCCAGAACTTAAAGTATAATAAAGAAAAAAGGAAGATCAATGGCAGGTATGATACTTCATTCTTAAATGTTTAAATTTTAAAACAGTTCCCAGTCTCTTTAGACTTTCTTATTGGTAAAACAAAGTACTCAGATTTACATAAATTACAGGTTTTGAAAATTAATAGGAATTAGATAATGTACAACTATGAGCTCACGGGGTTTATGAAATAGCTATTTTTCATTACTTACAGATGTGGCTCACATAATTGTTTTTCCTCATTTTGCACCTTATGTGTTCTCATATATTAGTGGGCCTCCCAACAATCTTCCAGAAGAATCTCATTATGTATATTGCTTCCCAGTGTTGAAAATGGGGTTGAAAAGAGGACAAGCATTGTCAACTGGGGATGTTAATTGCTGCCCATAGCCTGAGAAATAAGGCAGAGATCGATGCTCAATATATGCTTAATCCTGAGACCCTCCCCACTTCATCTAAATGGGTTGCAATATTCTTCCAAACTTGGGAAACTGTCCAAGTCAAAACACATCTATTACTTGTTATCTGGTAAGCACTTTGAGAGCAGAGTCACCAGAATTAACGTATGTTGAACTACCTGTGCTTTTGAATTTCTTGAGTAATTGAGACTGAACTGATTCCTTTTGATATGGCACTTACTTCATACAGGCTTTTCTTGGGATAGGGTTCTCTGCTGTGAGGATAGAGAATGTCTGAGCCCTAGGTCAAGTTTTTTTTTTTTTTTTTTTTTTTTTCCTTCTTGTGGCCTTTCATTGTACCTACAGTAATAATGAAGGTAGATCATTGGGATATGCAATATGCAGGCAAGACATCACAGATTAGTGTGATCTTTCTTGGACCAGGAAGTGCAATATTGAATGTGATATCCAGGGGAGAGCTGATTATAACAAAACAAAGCCTGATTGATAATTTTTTCTGAAGTTGTATCAACATTTATGTAGTTAAACTACTGTTGATGGACAACTAAACAATCATCTAGTTACACTGGCTGATATGGTGGCTACTAACCAGAGCTGCCTACTCAACACTTGAAATGTGGCTTGTTTAAACTGAAATGTACCATAAGCAAACAGTTCAAAGAAAAGAATGTGATATGCTAATTTTTTATACTGAGTGTGTGCTGAAATAATATTTTAGATATATTGGGTTAAATGGAATGTATTATTAAAATAAAATTTTCAGTTTTTTCTTTTTTCACTTTTTGAAATGTGCTTAAAACAAAATATTTTTAAAAATCACATATGTAGCTCACATTTTATTTTATTTGGGCATGCTGGTTGAGAGCTTTCTATGAAGACAAATCTGGCTTTGAGTCCTGGCTCTGATCCATGGAAGTCATTTAATTAAAGTAAGTCTCAGATTCCTTCTTGCATAATAATAGTACTTACCATAATGTTTTTATGAGGATTAATGGAGATAATGTTGGTAAGGTACTTGGTAAATTACCTGGCACAAAGGAAATAAACATTTAAATAAAAGCCTTAGACTAATATTGTGGAGATCTAGATTCTTTTGCCTACTAATCACTCAGGCAGCATCGAAGGAGTCACTTATTCTATCTTGTTTACCCATGTATAAAATTATGTCACTTTAATCATGTATAAAATTATGTCACTTTAGCCATGTATAAAATTATGGGTTTGTGTAAAATATTTTAAATATTTACAGTATCTACTTGGGTAATTTGCATCACTTCTTTGTGGATCACTCTCCTCATTTGGGAAATGATGAGGTGGATTACGTAATGTCTGTGGTCCCTTTCCGCTTGAAATTCTGCAATTTTATAACTTAAATATGAAAACTTTGTCATTGCTGACAAAGCAATTCTACTAGGTTTTACTATGGCAGTGATTTAATTTAGATATGTTTCCCTTCCTGTCAAAATAGTGATATGATGTATGCCACATCAAGAAGCCTTGTTCCAAAGATTGATTTCATAAAATAGGGAATTATAAAAGTGGATTTCAATAACTAGCATCACCTCTGAGCCTGATCGAGTTACAGTTTTTGAATGTTTTACTGCCTACATCTGTGCAATGTGCCCAAAGTATTTGTCATTATCTCATTATTGCAAAGACAATGAATGGTTGTGTTCTCTGGAGAAAAAAAATCATTTGAATATGAAAAAGAGTGTTTTTCTCTTTTTTTTTTATTGCATTTTAGGTTTTGGGGTACATGTGAAGAACATGCAAGATTGTTGCATAGGTACACACATGGCAGTGTGGTTTGCTGCCTTCCGTCCCCTCACCTGTATCTGTCATTTCTCCCCATGCTATCTCTTCCCACCTCCCCACCCCCCGGCCCTCCCCCATTTCCCCCCAATGGACCCGTGTGTAGTGCTCCCCTCCCTGTGTCCATGTGTTCTCATTGTTCAACACCCGCCTATGAGTGAGAACATGTGGTGTTTGATTTTCTGCTCTTGTGTCAGTTTGCTGAGAATGATGGTTTCCAGGTTCATCCATGTCCCTACAAAGGACACGAACTCATCGTTTTTGATGGCTGCGTAATATTCCATGGTGTATATGTACCACATTTTCCCTATCCAGTCTATCATCGTTGGGCATTTGGGTTGGTTCCAGGTCTTTGCTATTGTAAACAGTGCTGCAATGAACATTCGTGTGCATGTGTCCTTATAATAGAATGATTTATGAAAAAGAGTGTTTTTCATGAGGGTGTCTTTGAGAATCCCTTCATAAAAATGTAGATATTTAAAAATACAGAGATGGTAACAGAATCAGAAGATTTGATAAAAAAAAATGTCATGCTTCCAAGTACTTTGTATTTTTTTTCATGTGAAACTTGTATATTTCCTACCTCCTGCCTTTGGATATCAGAAAGGAGAATTCTTATTTTTCACTATACACTTGATGATCTTTAGGCAACTTAGTCATGAGAATTTTTTTTTTTTTGTAAACAATATTCCATGAGAACAAGTGGTACACAGTGTTGTTTACTGGGCATATCTGTTACCAGGTGTGGGTGAACTTTGTGAAATGGAATGGATTCTCAGCCTAGAGAGTGAGGATTATATATGTAGGTGAGGTTGAATGATAAAATTAAAAATATATATATAATCACAACAAGAGTAGAAGAATGAGTAGAAAAGTAGGCAGCAAATCCTTTGGGTCTACAGTGTATCTAGTTTTATGTACACTGTGTTCTCATGAGATGTCTTTCAAAAGCATCAGTGTTGAAATTCACTAAACATCAGTGTTGAAGTTTTTGTTTCATTATTTGGCATTTACTATTTTTCTAAAGTACTGTACCCAAGAAATCTAACACTGTGAGTTATAGTGAAATTGTCTGGGAGACAAAATTCCACTCTTACCATTAGTGTCTCTTTCTAAGGCAATCTGTCCACATGAATTTCTTGGTCTTCAAATAATTGAAATTTAAATTATACCACAACATCCGGTCTCTATCATGCCAGTTAAGTTGTAGTCTGAAACTTTGTAATCTATCACACTTTAACATTTTTCATTGTGTGTGTATATCTTCCTTACTATATTATTTTCTTTTTTTTTTTTTTTTTTTTTTTGAGACGGAGTTCCGTTCTTGTTACCCAGGCTGGAGTGCAATGGCGCGATCTCGGCTCACCGCAACCTCCGCCTCCTGGGTTCAGGCAATTCTCCTGCCTCAGCCTCCTGAGTAGCTGGGATTACAGGCACGCGCCACCGTGCCCAGATGCTTTTTTGTATTTTTAGTAGAGACGGGGTTTCACCATGTTGACCAAGATGGTCTCGATCTCTTGACCTCGTGATCCACCCTCCTCAGCCTCCCAAAGTGCTGGGATTACAGGCTTGAGCCACCGCGCTCAGCTTACTATATTATTTTCATCAGAATTAGAGCTCAAAATCTTGGTTCTCAGTAGCAGAGTTGATCTGTAACATATGACTAGCATTGATACTATGGACAGATCCTTGAAATAGAAGGCATTTGATTTGATCTTAATTTAAAAGATTAAATTCAGACCAAATAAATGTTAATATGACAAATTGATACATGGAAAACTTTATGGTTTCTAGCAGTTATCAAAATATGGACAGATAGAAACATTTTTTTAAATGTTGAGATAAACAGTGGGTAATGTTCATAGGAAGAAAATATCTAAGTCACAATCCTGTTACTGGGAAAGAAGATATTGATCCTGTGCCAAATACTACACTACACATTTTAATATATGTTAGTTCATTATGCTCTCATAGTGTAAGTTGCCAGACTCTTACCCAGTTAGTAAGTGATGGGGTCATAATTCTAAAACCAGGCCCAGCTGATGTTTCTTACATTTGAGAGCAGAGGGAATTAACAGGAAAGGGCTTTTGTGAATCTATTGTCTGTAGTGACTCTATTATGATGAACTTATTGGTAAAAATCTGCCTTTTAATGTTGGGTATTTATAAGTTCAGAAATTCCTAAAACCCTGCTGCTGCATGATGATGCATGCAGACAATACAAGGAGTTGACAGCAGAACTAGGACAGTGACTGAGCTCAGTGCAAGGAAGAACTTGAAAAAAGAAACATCTTCACTTGAAATAATATGCTGTTCCATGATGCAATCACCTCCCACAAGGCTCCTCCTCCACCACATGGGGATTACAAAAAACAAACAAAATCTTCACTTGACATAATATGTTCTTCTCATGGAAAAAGAAACTGAGTGATAAGGCCTCAGGAAAACTGTGGACAGGTGGCCAATGGCATCTAAGATTGCTAACTCAATGGATTAGGGAAGGAGGTAAATAGCCAGAGGGAATATACTAGCACGTATAGCTTGTAATTTGAGCTTCCTTCTCCATGTTGCTCCCATCTGTCATTCTATTGCCCATTCAGTGTCCAAAGCTGGTGTAACCATTGGGCAGTTCTGCTCTTGAGACAGGAGAGGTCTTCAGATCACAGATCACTGCTGAATTAACTTTGTATTAAAAACATTGTCTAACCAGTTACACAAACTTTAAGCATAGTAATTGTGATGCCCCAAACATTGAGACAAATGCTGGGTGAAATTTAAAAATGTGCCTCACAGGTTTCATGGTTACGTGAATGAGATAGTCATGAAAAGTAACATGCTTTCATAGGGCTAAAACTTAGGAAGCACTAAAATATTAATTTTCATACTGTCTTCACAATACTGCTTACCTCCTGGAATGTCACTAGTGTTAGGCCTCAGTGCTTTTCTCAATGGAGTGGACACGATGGTAATTACTGCCTTTGTAGAATTTCTGTGTTGTATAAATGGACTAACATAATTCAATACATAGTCACTCTCTATTATGTTCATCAAGAGGAAGCAATTTGGTTGGGGACAAAAACTGGAAGACAAGGAAACCTACCAAATATATTTTTGTAAATATTCAAACATTTTTTGAATAATTTTGCATTATTTTATTTAAAATTTAAAGTCCTCATCTACAATTTTAGCACATAAGTATATTTTTAAATCCCATTTTTGCACAGATTATAACACTAAGAACCAGAAAACTCAAGAGAGTTTCTAGGGGTTACTCAGCTAATAAGTGGTAGAACCAGGCTTGAACTAAGACCTTCTGACTCCTACCTTGGTTCTCACGTGCCTAGTTTTGTATCTCAGAGTACTGGACTTGGCTAGCGTCTTAGTCCATTCTCATACTACTGGGAAGAAATACCTGAGACTGGGTAATTTATGAAGAAAAGAGGTTTAATTGACTCACAGTTCCAGAGGTTTAACAGGAAGCATGACTGGGAGGCCTCAGGAAACTTAAAATCATGGCAGAAGGTGAAGGGGAAGCAAGGACCTTCTTCACATCCTGGTAGTGGTTGGGGAGAGATATCTTCCTGGCTAGCTGTTTTCCAGCATCAGTATGCTAGGTATTATCGGTAACTCAGTAACTGATCAGCTCCATAAGATACTGATATTCCACTGGGATCACTTCATCCTGAAAAGGGGGTAACAGGGATCTGCATGGAGTGCAGTAGCTTAGTCGCTGAGGTGACCACTTCACCTTCAGATGGCCAGGTCTATAGAACATGTGTATTATCTTGCAGTGCCTGGATTAGAAGTTACAGAATATACAAAGACATTTAACAAAGTATCATTTTAGGGGTGTATTTTAAAATTTTTATGTGTAGATCATTGTTCAGAACTTTTTAGAGTCCTGTTTCTATTGGTTAACCTAAATAGTGTATATGTTTGTGTGTAAGGTAGATTAATGACAAAACTTCATTACCTAATTTTATTGTTTTGTTGATTCAGAAAGTTTTGAGTTCCTGGGACTGCTGCAGATTAAACAATAGGACATTTGTGTAGAGTTAGTAGAATGGTCTTTGGGATCAGAAAGACCAAGTTGGGGTTCTGGTGTGGCTAGTGGAAACCTGACCAGTGACATTTACTCTGTCTGCTTCCTCATCAGGAAGATGAGAAAGACGACTGTAAGGACCAAATGAGATAATCGATTTTAATTTTATTCCAAATTCTTGGCACATAATGTGCACTTAATAATAATGATAAAAGTGATGATTATGTAATTCTGTTAATTTATACCAGGAGTTAATAAGCAAGAAAGTCAAACACCAATCTTAAATTTGCCCTTTTTTCTCCACAAAAGGTGAAATGTTCAGTGTATGGTACTGCCAGGAGTTGCCTGTGCTTCATGGCTCAGTAAAGGGAGTTTTGTGTGAATTTCAAAAGAAATTCCAAAGGATATTCTTCTAAAAGAGAAATAGCTTCTGTGGGTCACACCTGAGGAAGTCACTGATACACAAAATTCTATTTTCTATAATACTGCCTTGGTATATTGATTGGTTTTACCAGCTTAACCTTTTTGAGTCTGTTAGTCTTTCATAAATGTTGTTAGTGTTTGGTGTACTACATGTTAAATGGAAAGTACACTATATTGATTCTGAATCTAATTTTGGTCTCCAGGATATTGAAGATAACTGAATCTGGCATTTAGAGCATTCAATACTGCATGATAATTCCTTAAAATATTTTTTCCTGAAAAAAAGACATTGCAAGCACATCTAAAGAGTTCCTAGTAAAAATTAAGTCTATGCAAATTTTTTGTTATTGACGATATCATTAGGCAGCATTGAGGAACTAAATTTATTCCAATAATCATTACAATGATGAAAAAATTCCTTGCCTCAATAATTGATTTATGCTTCATTTAAATGTACAGAGTAGTTCCAATATAATTTCTTATTAGCTCTAATGATGAATTTTAAAGTAGCATGACTCTGAAATAAAGATGAAAATTCTCCATACAACTTATTGCATTTAAATGGATTTAATATTTAATATTTAAAAAATCATTTGATGTAAATAGCTATCATGAATCACTGCAAATATACTAAGATGTAATTAAACGCTTTTCTCTTTTCAAATACATCTACTTGTTTCATAATAAATTATTTTTGTACTCTTTCTTCTTTTAAGCTGTGCTATTACTTTTGAAATTATTTTTAATTGTGAACTAAAATCAACTCTAAAATTAGCAAATTAGAAAAATCTTCTCCTAGGCAAATTAGAAATAGCTGAATTATTGTTTAACATTTGCTTTCATCTTGCAATTGTTTAAACCATGATAATAAACACTTTTTTCTAAAACAGAAGGAAAATGGGCAAAACTTGGGTGAGAGGCATGATCCTATGATTATAAAGCTTTCACTGCATGAGATTGTGCATATAGAGAAACTACTCTGTTACCTAATTCTGTTCTTGAGACTTTTTGGGGTGACAGCATTTGTTATAAACTTGGCAGGGCAGGATTAGTGTAGTTCTTATTGACTAGATCCAGGAATCAGGCACCTAGGGGTACAGTGTTGAGAACAGCTGCCAGGATATCTGGGAGTTCTTGTATCTATTGCATAGCACTGTGAAATTCAGAAGGCTGGCAGTGTGGGCTGTTATCAGATTCTCTTTGGCCCTTAAGGAACTGACCATTCTCTCTCTCTCTCCCTCTCTCCCTCTCTCTCTCTCTCTCTCTCTCACACACACACACACACACACACACACACACACACACTCTCTCTCTCTCTCTCTCTCTCTCTCTCTCACTCTCACTCACTCACTCACTCCCTCCCTCTCTCCCTCCGTCCCTCCCTCTCTCCCTCTCAACAAGTAAGAATTTGGGGGCAATCTCTAATGATACTCTATGAAGAATAAATATATTTTAAGTATGCTGTAAGACATCAGGACCATAGCTCTTCTGCCTGAGTGCAGTAACTCCCTGAAGACCTCAGTTTTCTCATCGGTTACATAAAATCCATGTCATTTTTCTGTTAAATACTTGGGGTTCATAAACAGACCAGGTGAATGAATGCTTGTTAACTTACTGTGACTAAATAATTGTATCATCTAAACCAGGATGCTTTTGAGACTGCAGGAGGGAGGTATTGTTAATTATACTGGTACAATATCCATAAACCGGGACCACCCAGGCAAACAGGGGCATATGTTTACTCTAGATATAGCACTTTAAAAATTAATAAGCTCTCTTTTACTATAAGATCTATTAGTGGCAGTGGTGATGGTATTTGACTATACGATGTGATAGTGGCAGTGGTGACAGTATCTATAGCCTAGCTTCCAAACCTGATTTAACAAGGTAAAGTGAGTCTTTCTGTGACATCAGAGGAGGAACTATGGACAGCACAACTTGTGAAGTGGCCTATATAGTGATGATGAGGAAGACATACAGACAGTGATTTTATATTTTCTTCCCATATAAAACTATGGATGGAAAAATCTTACTCCATCGTCAGGTTCCAGTCATGACCATGTTAAGATATTTGTGTTATTCCTATCTGCCCCGAACTTCCCTTCTACTCCATTCAGGAATATTCTCTTTGGATGTCAAATATTTTCACTTCAGAAAGCTGGGTGCTGTGGATTATGCCTGTAATCTCACCATTTTGCAAGGCTGAATGGGGAGGATTGCTTGAAGCCAGGAGTTCGAGACTAGCTTGGGCAACGAAGACCCAATCTACAAAAAGAGAGAAAGCTAATCTTCCTGATAAAAGTTCATAGTGTCTTAGAGGTCAGTTGCTTGAAAAAGATAGATAAGCCCAGTTCTTTTTAGCATTATAGATTTGCATAAAGGCCTACACTCAATATTGTCAAGTATGGTTTGCAATAGGGTACAATATTAAAATGAAATGGTATTTTGAGAAAATAATTCTTAATTAAAAAATTTTAAAAACTTGAAATATCTTTATGCTTCAAAGCCTTATAGAATATATTTTTTTAGATCTATCTATATGTTTGTAAAGCAATAATAAGTGAAGTTCTTTTCTACAATTTCCCCTTCTTTAAACCAGGCTTTCAAATAATGTAATCAGAAATGATGGATGAGAATATATTTGTTTTTTCCCAGTTTAATAGAGCTCACAGAGAAGAAAGGTTGTATGCTATATGCTATCCTTTAAGGTTATTATCAGTTATCACTATTATTGGCCAGGAAAATGAGTCTATTGAGTTGAATAATCTTGATGTTTACTTAGAGAAAATAGTGTTTCATTGCTAAACTATCTTCTTTCTCTCTATCGTGCTTGGAGATTAGAGAATAAGGAGAATAAAAATACCATATTTTTGCAGCTGCTTGCTTTAATAATAGAGACAAAAAACTGTTGACGTTTGCATTCTTTAATCAACATTGTACAATCTGCTTGATTTAATAATAGAGACAAAACTGTTGACGTTTGTATTATTCAATCAACATTGTGCAATCTGAAAAAAATCATATCAGCTACAATAGGTTCCCTTTTTTCTTCAAACTATTTTTAAAGAAAATTTATTCTTTTACAGTATTTTGTGTTAAGCTAGTTGTTAGATCAGTGAAATCAGGAAATTTTACTAAGTAATGATCTAACTGGTTTTAGGACCTTTACTCCTTTTTTAATTTTCACTTTTTATTTCAAAAGGTTTTGGGGAAACAGTGTTTGATTCCATGGATTTTTTTTTTGTGATAATTTCTGAGATTTTGGTGTACCATCACCCGAGCAGTGTACACTGTACCCAAAGTGTAGTCTTTTATCCCTTACTCCTCTCCAATCCTTTCCCCTGAGTCCCCAAGCTCCATTGTTGTATTATTCTTATGCCTTGACATCCCCATAGCTTAGCACCCACTTATGAGTGAGAATACACGATGTTTGGTTTTCCATTCCTGAGTTACTTCACTTAGAATAATGGTCTTCAGCCGGGCGCGGTGGCTCAAGCCTGTAATCCCAGCACTTTGGGAGGCCGAGGCGGGTGGATCACAAGGTCAAGAGATCGAGACCATCCTGGTCAACATGGTGAAACCCCGTCTCTACTAAAAATACAAAAAAATTAGCTGGGCATGGTGGCACGAGCCTGTAATCCCAGCTACTCAGGAGGCTGAGGCAGGAGAATTGCCTGAACCCAGGAGGTGGAGGTTGCGGTGAGCCGAGATCGTGCCATTGCACTCCAGCCTGGGTAACAAGAGTGAAACTCCATCTCAAAAACAAAACAAAACAAAACAAAACAAAACAAAAAAAAAGAATAATGGTCTTCACTTCCACCCAGGTTTCTGCAAATGCCATTATTTCAAAATGACTGAGTAGTATTCCATGGGGTGTGTGTGTGTGTGTGTGTGTGTGTGTGTGTGTAATGTATCTCACATTTTCTTTATCCACTCATTGACTAATCAGCATTTGGGCTGGTTCCATGTTTTTGCATTTGCATTTGTGCTGTTTTAAACGTGTGTGCAAGTATCTTTTTCATTAATGTCTTCTTTTCCTCTGGGCAGATACCCAAGAGTGGGATTGCTGCATCAAATGGTAGATGTACTTTTAGTTCTTTAAGGAATCTCCACACTGTTTTCCATAGTAGTTGGACTAGTTTACATTCCCATATAGAACATTTATTCCTAAGAATCCATAGGTGGTCTAAATTTAGGATTATCTGATTCCACATAAGGAATATACAGTTTTCCATTGCATACAGCAGGGTGGTATCAACAAGAATAATTGCCTTAGCATGTACTGAGTAAAGGCTAATAAGAAGAAACTACATTACCAAACAGAAAGATGACATTCATTTTCTTGATGCCCAGCTGCACAGACTTAACATTTTTATTTACTAAAAATTTTTTTTACTAAAAAATTTAAAATCATTTTAGGACATTTATAAGAGAAATGGTAACGTTTAAAATTCAAAAGACTCTCCCTGGTAATTTCTAGAACTCAATTTTTTGTTTGATGCATATGCATCAAAATTCTACTTCAGCCATAGCTATATACAAGGTTGGAAGTATTTAGAGATGTTGCCTAAGTCATGCAAACACTGCTGGCTAATCTGGAAAGTGGCAATATTTCACTGACATTCGAAACTGAATTGGAAATTCCATGATTTTTAAATAGAATTTTTTTAGACAGTGTCTCGCTCGTTTGCCTAGGCTGAAATGGGGTGGCACAATCACAGCTCCTTGATGCCTGGAACTCTTGAGCTCAAATTATCTTCCCGCCTCATACCTAAGGTGCTGAGACTACAAGTGTGAGTCACCTTGCCTGGCCCATATTTTATATATTTATTTATTTATTTATTTATTTATTTTTGTAAAGCGGTGATTTTAGTGAACCATCCATTTCATAAATGAGTATACCATTTCAAATATGCATAAACTGGGTGCTGAAAGTATTTCCTATCTTTAAAAATTTTATTTTTTTATGTTTTAAAAATGCTTTTATTAAATTATTATTTTTATTTTTTATTATACTTTAAGTTCTGGGGTACCTGTGCAGAATATGCAGGTTTGTTACACAAGTATACACCTGCCATGGTGGTTTGCTTCATCCATCACCCCATCATATACATTAGGTATTTCTCCTAATGCTATCCCTCCACAATACTCCCAACCCCTGCTGTCCCTCCCCTAGTCTCCCACCCCCCAACAATTTATTACCTAGTTTATTGAGAGTTTTTAGCATAAATGGCTGTTGAATTTTGTTGAAGGCCACCTCTGCATCTATTGAGTTAATCATGTGGTTTTTGTCTTTGTTTATGTTTATGTGATAGATTAGCTTTACTGATTTGCATATGTTGAACCAGCCTTGCATCCCAGGGATGAAGCCAACTTGATTGTGATGAATAAGCTTTTTGATGTGCTGTTGGATTTGATTTGACAGTATTATATTGAGGATTTTCACATAGATGTTCAACATGGATATTGGCCTGCAATTTTGTTTTTCAGTTGTGTCTCTGCCAGGTTTTGATATCAGGATGATGTTGGTCTCATAAAATGAATTAGGGAGGATTCCCTCCTTTTGCATTGTTTGGAGTAGCTTCAGAAGGAATGATAGCAGCTTCTCTTTGTTCCTCCGGTAGAATTTGTCTGTGAATGCTCTGGTCCTAGACTTTTTTTGGTTGGTAGGCTGTTAATTGCTGCCTCAATTTCAGATCTTTTTTTTGGTCTATTCAGGGATTCAACTTCGTCCTGGTTTAGGCTTGGGTGGGTGTAAGTGTCCAGGAATTTATCCATTTCTTCTAGATTTACTGGTTTATGTGCATAGAGGTGTCTGTATCATCTATGATGGTAGTTTGTACTTCTGTAGGATTGGTGGTGATATCCCCTTTATCAATTTTATTGCATCTATTTGATTCTTCTCTTTTCTTTTGTATTAGACTGGCTAGAGGTCTATCTATTTTGTTGATCTTTTCAAAAAAACAGCTCCTGGATTTATTGACTTTTTGAAGTTTTTTTTGGGGGGGGTCTCTATCTCTTTCAGTTCTGCTCTTATCTTAGTTATTTTTGTCTTCTGCTAGCTTTTGAATTTGTCTGATCTTGTTCCTCTGGTTCTTTTAACTCTAATGTTAGGGTGTCAAGTTTAGATCTTTCCTTGCTGCTTTTGTGGGCATTTAGTGCTGTAAATTTCTCTCTAGACACTGGCTTTAAATGTGTCCCAGAGATTCTGGTACATCGTATCTTTGTTCTCATTGGATTCTAAGAACACATTTATTTCTGCCTTCATTTCATTATGTATCCAGCAGTCATTCAGGAACTGGTTGTTCAGTTTCCATGTAGTTGTGTGGTTTTGGGTGAGTTTCTTAATCCTCATTTCTAATTTGACTGCATTGTAGTCTGAGAGACTTTATGATTTCTGTTCTTTTCATTTCTGAGAAAAGTTTTACTTCCAATTATGTGGTCAATTTTAGAATAAGTATGACATGGTGCTAAGAAGAATGTATATTCTGTGGATTTGTGGTGGAGAGTTCTGTAGATGTGTATTAGGTCTGCTTGGTCCATATTTGAGTTCAAGTCCTGGATATCCTGTTAATTTTCTGTCTCATTGATCTGTCTAATATTAACAGTGGGGTGTTAAAGTCTCTCACTATTATTGTGTAGAAGTGTAAGTCTCTTTGTAGGTCATTAAGAACTTGCTTTATGTATCTGGGTGCTCCTGTATTGGGTGCACATATATTTAGGTTAGCTCTTCTTGTTGCATTGATCCTTTTACTGTTATGCAATGCCCTTCTTTGCCTCTTTTGATCTTTGTTGGTTTAAAGTCTGTTTTATCAGAGACTAGGATTGCAACCCCTGCTTTTTTGCTCTCCATTTGCTTGGTAAATCTTCCTCTATCCCTTCAGTTTGAGCCTATGTATGTCTTTGCACGTGAGATGGGTCTCCTGACTGCAGCACACCGGTGGGTCTTGACTCTTAATTCAATTTGCCAGTCTGTGTCTTTTGATTGGGACATTTAGCCCATTTACATTTCAGGTTAATATTGTTATGTGTGAATTTGATCCTGCCATTTTGATGCTAGCTGGTTGCTTTGCCTGTTACTTGATGCAGTTTCTTCATAGTGTCAATGGTCTTTACAATTTGATATGTTTTTGCAATGGCTGGTACTGGTTTTTAGTGCTTCCTTCAGAAGCTATTGTAAGTCAGGCCTGGTGGTAATGAAATTTCTCAGTAGTTGCTTTTCCATAAAGGATTTTATTTCTCCTTCACTTATGAAGCTTACTTTGGCTGGTTATAAAATTCTGGGTTGGAAATTCTTTTCTTTAAGGATGTTGAATATTGGCCCCCACTCTCTTCTGGCTTGTAGGGTTTCTGCCAAGAGAATCACTGTGAGTCTGATGGGCTTCCCTTTGTGGGTGACTTGACCTTTCTCTCTGGCATATTTTCCTTCATTTCAACCCTGGTGAATCTGACAATTATGTGCCTTAGGGTTGTTCTTGTTGAGGAGTATCTTTGTGGTGTTCTCTGTATTTCCTGAATTTGAAACTGTCTTGCTCAGATGGGGAATTTATCCTGGATAATATCCTGAAGAGTGTTTTCCAACTTGTTTTCATTATCCTTATCACTTTCAGCTACACTGATTAAATATAGATTTGGTCTTTCTATGTAATCCCCTATTTCTTGAAGGCTTTGTTCATGTCTTTTTACTCTTTTTTCTCTATTCTTGCCTTCTCACTTTATTTCATTGAGTTGATTTTTAATATCTGGTATCCTTTCTTCTGCTTGATCAGTTCGGCTTTTGAAACTTATATATGCTTCATGAAGTTGTTGTGCTGTGTTTTTTAGCTCCATGAAGTCATTTATATTCTTCTCTATGCTTGTTATTCTAGTTAGCATTTCGTCTAACCTTTTTCAAGGTTCTTAGTTTCCTTGCATTGAGTTAGAACATGCTCCTTTAGTTTGAAGAAGCTGAAGGAGCCTGTTCTGATTCATCTTATTATTCATCTTCTGAAGCCTGCTTCTTTCAATTCGTCAAACTTGTTCTCCATCCAGTTTTGTTTCCTTGCTGGTGAGGAGTTGTGATCCCTTGGAGAGAAGAGGCATTCTCTGGTTTTTGGTGATTTCACCCTTTTTGCACTGGTTTCTTCTCATCTTTGTGAATTTGTCTACCTTTGATCTTTGATGTGTGACTTTTGGATGGGGTCTCTGAGTGGATGTCATTTCTGTTGATGTTAAAGCTATTGATTTCTGTTTGTTAGCTTTCCTTCTAGCAGTCAGGCCCCTCTCTGCAGGTCTACTGGAGTTTGCTGCCAGTCCACTACAGACTCTGCTAGCCTGGGAATCACCTGTGGGGGCTACAGAACAGCAAAGATTACTGCCTGTTCCTTCCTCTGGTAGATTCGTTCCAGTGCAGTACCCACCAGATATCAGCCAGATCTGTCCTCTATGAGGTATCGCCCAGTCAGGATACATAGGGATCAGGGAGCCTCTTGAGGAGGCAGTCTGTGTCTTACAGAGCTCAAGTGCTGTGGTGGGAGATCCATTGCTCTCTTCAGAGCTGCTGTGGGACATTTAAGTCTGCTGAAGCAGAACCCACAACCTCCCCTTTTCCCAGGTGCTCTGTCACAGGAGGGTGGAGCTTTAGTTATGTCTTTGATGGGCTGCTGCCTTTTATTCAGAGATGCCCTGCCCAGGAAGAAGGGAGTCTAGTGACAGTCCCCCTGCAGAGGCCTTGCTGAGCTGCCATGGACTCCACACAGTTGCTGTGTAAATTTCCTGATGGCTTTGTTTACACAGGCAAGGTTCAAATTGCCTCCCGGAGATTCAGCAATGGCAGACAGCTCTCCCCACACTGAGCTCAAATGTCCCAGGTCAAGCTCAGACTGCTGTGCTGGCTGTGAGAATTTCAAGCCAGTGGATCTTAGCTTGCTGGTCTTTGTGAGATGGGACCCTCTCAGCCAGATCACTTGACTCTCTGGCTTCAGCCCCCTTTTTCAAGTAAATGAGCAGTCATGTCTCATTGGTATTCCAGGCACCACTGGGGCATGAGAAAAAAAATGTTGCGACTAAAATGGCCACTCAGTTTTGTGCTGGAAATGTGGGGTCCTGGTATTGTATGCACTGGAGGGAATCTCCTGGTCTGCAGGTTGTGAAAACTGTGTGAAAAGTGCAGTGTCTGAGCCAGAGAGCTAGAGTGTTGGGAAAACTCCCTAATGGCTTCCTTTGCCTAGGAGAGTGAGTTCTCCAGCCCCTTGCACTTCCTGGGTGAGGCAATGCCCCACCCTGCTTCAGCTTGCCCTCTTTGGGCTGCACCCACTGTCTAATGAGTCCCAGTGAGATGAACCTGGTACCTCAGTTGGAAATGCAGAGATTACCTGCCTCCTGGATGAATCTTGCTGGGAACTGCAGACTGGAGTTCTTCCTATTCAGCCATCTTGGTAAAAGTCTTTACATTTGCTTTTTTAAAAAAACAAGTCATAGTATATAACTTAAAAGCTTATCATTTCTTACTGTTTCTGAAAGAAAAAAGTTCTCATAAATTGTTTAAAATATGTTTGCTAAGTCAAAAAGAATGATTTAACATACAAGCAGCCAACAAACATGAAAAATGCTCAACATAATTAATTTTCAGAACATTGCATATCAAAACCACAATGAAATGACATCTTACATGGGTCAGAATGGCTATTATTAAAAAGTAAAAAAAAAAAACAGATGTTAGGATGCAGAGCAAAGGGAATACTTGTACATTGTTGGTAAGAATGTAAATTAGTTGAATCTTTATATATATACGTACATACATATATATATATATATATACATACATATATATATATATATATATATATATATACTATGAAGATTTCTCAAAAGACTAAAAATAGTACTACTATTTAACCAAGGAATCCCATTATTGTTGCAATAGCAAAGATAAGGAATCAGACTTAATGTCCATCAATGGATGACTGGATTAAAAAAATGTGGTGTATATATATATACCACAGAATAATCAGTCATGAAAATGAATATAATCATGCTTTTTTCAGTAGCATGGATCAAGCTGGAGGCCATTATTCTGAATGAAATAACTCAGAAACGGAAAATCAAACACCATATATTCTCATTTGTAAGTGGGAGCTAAACAGTGGGTACACATGAATATACAGAGGGAAATAATAGACACTGGAGACTCCAAAAGCAGGAAAGAAGAGTTGAAAAATTACCTCTTAGGTACAATATTTATAATTTGGGTGATGGGTACACTAAAATCTCAGACTTCATCAATATGCAATGCAACCATGTAACACAACTGTACATGTACCCCTTGAATCTATTATTCATTTAAAAAAATGATTTAGGATACAGTTTAGTGACTTCAGTAATCCTCAAAATTTTGTATATATCATAGATAGTTATAATAAAATGAGATTTTATAGTTCCTTCCTAATTTTAGCTGTATTGTGCAGTTAATCTATATACATAATTAGAACGTGTATCTTAGAATGTTTTCACATACTATTATGACAAGAAATGTACCATATATTTAGAATATGTTGTTTACAGATTATATATTTATATTTTCTGCTTTTATTTTTTAATGTGTGAAGGTTCAACACCACCTCATAGTCTCAGTACTAACAATAAAATTATATTAAATTTAGTCACTTTTCCTATGTAGGCTTTATTTATTTATTTATTTATTTATTTTTTAAAAAGCCGTTTTTTTTTTTTTTTTTTTTTTTTTGAGACGGAGTCTCACTCTGTTGCCAGGCTAGAGTGCATGCAGTGGCATGATCTTGGCTCACTGCAACTTCCACCTCCTAGGTTCAAGGGATTCTCCCGCCTCAGCCTCCCTAGTAGCTGGGACTACAGGTGTGCACCACCATGCCCAGCTAATTTTTGTATTTTTAGTAGAGACGAGGTTTCACCAAGTTGACCGGGATGGTCTGAATTTCTTGACATCGTGAACTGTCTTCTTTGGTCTCCCAAAGTGCTGGGATTATAGGCATGAGCCACTGCACCTGGCCAACAGCTGGGATTTTTGAGAAATGCAAATTGCTGGATAGCAATGAATTCACAGTGTCCCACATCTCCTTACAAATACGCTTACATTTATTGAAAACTTACCGGGCTCGGTGTTCTGTAATGATCCACTTGATCCTCCAGAACATATGTAAAAGAATAAAGTAAATTATTATTCTAGGTTCTTACAAATTTTGGTTCTAATGTATAGTTGTTTCATGCACACTTCAATGGTCAGTGATTACTTGTTGGAGAAAGCAATTTGTCCTCATTTAGTTTACACATTCATAATTTCAATTATTTTTAAATTGAAACTCTCTTTACATACTTGTACTTATTTCATATATTTAATTAAGTTATGGAGTTGGAATAACTGTTAGTGGTGTAAATAGGATTAGAAACAAAAATAACGTGGTGTGAGAAGTATGTAACTCAATTGGCATTCAACATTGCTGAGGACATCAGTCTGCATGTAAATGAAGATTCTCCAATCTCTTCCCAGCTGTAGGCTGTACAACTTTCTTTTTCTTTCTTCTTCTTCTTCTTCTTCTTTTTTTTTTTTTTTTGTATATTTCTTCTTAGAATATCTCTCAATGAAAGTTGTATAAATGCAAAGTAGAAACAAGGCAATGTCAAGATTACAGGCTGCTGGTGTGATGACACAATCTAAGTGTTGTGATTATTAATAACATGCTTATTAAAAAGTTTATGTGTGAATAATATGTTAAACTTTAAATATTTTGAGCAATTATATGCTTTTTTAAGTTTGCTGAGAGTCTTCTACTCAAGCGTCAAAAACATGTTGCAAATGTGTTTAGTAAGGGCTGAAATATATAACCAAATAAATGATGTCTCTTCATTCTAGCATAATACTCTTAAAGGTAAAAATGCTTAGCAGCCTACTCCAGAGCAATCTTGTATGTCATATACTACATTAATATGACTTGGTAGCTGAAATATATTTCAACTGAGGTATATATTTTTGATTTGATAAAACAATTTGAAGGATGTCAACTCAAAACACATAATGCCAATTATTTTAGTAAACTAAAATAGAGGCAATTTTATTCTAATAAGAATATGCCTGACCTAAAGTCACACCTTCTTGTTCATCTAACAGTTTCTCATTTTATCATATTTTTAAAATCCACACCTCATATTTCTGTTACCTTATATGGATAGTGCTAATGACACACATAGTAAACCTTCTATTTAGCTCTGTGGTTGAATAGGATTTAATTGCAGCTGTCAGATAATATTTAAAAAATTCTAGTAACCCTATGAGTTAAAATATGTTAGAACCATGAAAGCAAATGTTTCACAAACAATAATTTATTGATCATATTCTCTGCCAGCATAAAATTACAAGTACAGAATATGCCCATTTGGGAACGTTGATGACTTACTTTTCTGAGTGGCTTAAAAGAAACTTTGAACAAATTTCTTTTATAACAGATAAAATGAATTAAAAGGAATGTTGCTTCTTTCTTTTAGGTCACAAGTAATAATTTTCTATGGTTCACAAAGTAGTTTCTCAGTGACTTAAATTACAATAGAAATAAACTCTAAGTTTAATAATTAAAAAAGGGATTAATGAAATATTCTCACTTGCCCTTCTGTGCCAGTCCTATACCATTAATTATATAGTATAAATGACTTGCTGTGTAACATTTTTTGGTGCTTTCTCCTTTGCATTTATTAACCTGTGCAGATGCATGGGTTGTGGTCAATTGAGCTCTCTACAAACAGATTCTGAGACAGGCTGTTGCATGTAGTAGGTCATTGCAGTGAGCACTTCAGAATACACCTCTAAGATACCCACTTAAGGAGGTGAGGAACGCAGCATTGGACAGGACAAGCTGATCTTGATTGAAGTTGCAACTGAGGCATCTGTCAAACTTACAGAGAAACCCTAGAGTCAAGGGTGCTAGGATTTTGTATCGCCACATCAGTCAGTTTTTGACTAAAATTTGGAAGTAGTTCCCAGAGGAGTATAAAACTCAGCCATCATGTGTTGATAATCTGAGCAACTGGGGAATGGCCTTGAAGAGGGAATCCGAGTGGAGGACTCCACAATATCCTCCATGTCTACATATGTAGTTAAGATTTCCATTGATTTAATAAAAAATAAAATCACATATTCATGACTTCCACTTATTTGCACTTTTATTTGACTATGTAATGTACACATCTTTCTAAGTGAAACTGTATAGTTCTGTCTCAGTTTAGTGTTTATATATTAATTATTCTAATATACATTTAATTTGTTTTTACTTTGTTTCCTTTGTTGCTAATGCAAACAATGCTACAATATCTTTTTATGTATGTTTTTCTGAAATTATACTTCATTAAAAATTTCATTTTACCCCAATATGGATTTAAAAACTTTAATTAATGCAAAATAAACAATTGTCTTAAGTAAATTAATTAATACTAGTTGCTAGGTAATTTAATAATTCTAATAATTGCTTTATTATGCAAATAATTTAACTTTTTAAATAAATTTTCAGATGTTCAACTGCTGAATCAAGTACACATACGTTTGTTTAAATCATAGATTATTTTACTAAATGGATATACTTGCACACTTCACCACAAAGTTTATAGAAACATCTGTTAATCCGAATGTTTTCAATGTATGTATACATATGTGTGTATATATATGTGTGAGTATATATGTGTGTGTATATATGTGTGTGTTTATACACACACACACACACACACACACACACACTGCTAATAACTACCAGAAAATATTAACTGACTGTGATTTTAATCTGTGTTTTTTTGACCTTTGGCACATTTGTATATTTTTTAATGTGTTTGTCATCTATTTGTTTCACCTACTTTTCCTATTTTTTGGTAGCAGGTATTGTTTATCTTACTCTCATTAATATATCCTATGTGTTTTAATATTTTCACCTAATGAATTGCTTAAATGATTTTGCTTTTGTATCTTTTAGATACAGGAGATCTACATTTGTGTCTTTTATCTTAGTTAAGAAATCCTCTCACTGCAAGGTCCACAAATGCTCTGCTATAATTCTAAAATTATCCTAATGTTGTTCCTGTATTTATATATATATTTAGATGTTGAGATCATATTTAGGAAGTGAAAAAACAAATTTCAGAAAAATATTGATAGCATGATCATATTTTAGAAAACAAAGTATAATAGTTTTAAAAACCCTAACCTACTTATATGTGCAGAAGCAGAAACGTCTCTTCTAGTAAGAGTCAAGTCTGCAGCAGCATGAGCATCAAACTGCAGATGACAGCAGCTACCTCAGGGGGATAGAGTTGGACCAAGGAAAGGGGAAGAATTTCACTCTTTATACCTTTTCATAAAGAGAAAAAGTAATGATAGAATAGTGGATAAGTTTTACATTCTATATTGGGCTTTACTTTTTTGGTCAAGTTTTTCATAATATATATACATTAATTGTAGCTTAATTGTGTTTCATTGCCAGAAAATAAAATGTAAGACTCTGAGGAATCCATCACTAAGTGGAATAGTTTTGAAAATTTCTTTAAGGATGAACTATTTCTTAGATTTATAGATTGTTAAAGCCTAGCCTAGGCTTTAGAAAACATTTTTCATAATTATTCATCCCCTCGGGGAAGTGAGACTGGAGAAGGTTTCAAGAGGACTGACTAATGCTCACTCCTATCTGAGACTCAGTTTGTAGAAAAGGTAGGTCCTGGCAAAAAAAGTTTTCTTTTTTTATTATTATTCTATTTATTTTTTAAATTTATATATCATACTCTAAGTTCTGGGGTACATGTGCAGAACATGCAGGTTTGTTACATAGGTAATCATTTGCCATGGTGGTTTGCTGCATCCATCACCCCATCATCTACGTTAGGTATTTCTTCTAATGTTATCCCTCCTCAATCCCCCCACTCCCTGCTATCTCTCTTCTAGCCCTCCAAGTCCCTGACAGGCCCCAGTGTGTGATGTTCCCCTCCCTATGTTCATGTGCTCTCATTGTTCAACACCCACTCACGAGTGTGAACATGCGATGTTTGGTCTTCTGTTCATCTCTCAGTTTGGTTTTCAGCTTCATGTCCCTGCAAAGGACATGAATTCATCCTTTTTTATGGCTGCACAGTATTCCATGGTGTATATGTGCCACATTTTCTTTAACCAGTCTATCACTGATGGCGTTTGGGTTGGTTCCAAGGCTTTGCTATTGTGAACAATGCCACAATAAACATACGTGTGCATGTGTTTTTATAATAGAATGGTTTGTAATCCTTTGGGCATATACCCAGTAATCGGATTCCTGGGTCAAATGGAATTTCTATTTCTAGGTCCTTGAAGAATCACCACAATGTCTTCCACTATGGTTGAACTAATTTACATTCCCACCACCAGTGTAAAAGCATTCCTATTTCTCCATATCCTGTCTAGCATCTGTTGTCTCCAGATTTTTTAATGATCACCATTCTAACTGGAGTGAGATGGTATCTCATTGTGGTTTTGATTTGCATTTCTCTAATGACCAGTGGTGATGAACATTTTTCCACACACTTGTTGGCTGTAAAAATGTCGTCTTTTGCAAACTGTTCATTTCCTTTGCCCACTTTTTGATGTGGTTGTTTTTTTTCTTGTAAATTTGTGTAAGTTCTTTGTAGATTCTGGATATTAGCTGTTTGTCAGATGGATAGCTCATAAAAATTTGTCCTACTCTGTTGGTTGCCAGTACACTCTAATGGTAGTTTTTTGTTTGTTTGTTTGTTTGTTTGTTTTTGGTATGCAGAAGTTCTCAAGTTTAATTAGATCCCATTTTTCTATTTTGGCTTTTGTTTCTATTGCTTTTGATGTTTTAGTCATGAAGTCCCTGCCCATGCCTGTGTCCTGAATAGCATTGCCTATGTTTTCTTCTAGGGTTTTTATGGTGTTAAGTCTTTTGTTTAAATCTTTAATCCATCTGGAGTGAATTTTTGTATAAGGTGTAAGGAAGGGATCCAAGTTCAGCTTTCTGCATATGGCTAGCCAGTTTTCTCAACACAATTTATTAAATAGGGAATTCTTTCGCCATTGCTTGTTTTTGTCAGATTTGTCAAAGATCAGATGGTTGAGTTGTGTGGCATTATATCTGAGGCCTCTGTTCTATTCCATTGGTCTATATCTCTGTTTTGGTACCAGTACTATGCTCTTTTGATTACTGTAGATTTGTAATATAGTTTGAAGTCAGGTAGCGTGATGTCTCCAGCTCTGTGCTTTTTGATTAGGATTGTTTTGGCTATTTAGGCTCTTTTTTAGTTCCATTTGAAGTTGAAGGTGTTTTTTTTTTTTTTTCCAAATCTGTGAAGAAAGTCAGTGGTAGCTTGATGAGGGTAGCATTAAAATCTATAAATTACTTCGGGCAGTATGGCCATTTTCACAATATTGATTCTTGCTAGACATGAGGATGGAATATTTTTCCATCTGTTTGTGTCCTCTTTTATTTCCTTGAGCTGTGGTTTATAGTTCTCCTTGAAGGGGTCCTTCACATCCCTTGTAAATTGTATTCCTAGGTATTTTATTTTCTTTGTAGAAGTTGTGAATGGCAGTTCACTCATGATTTGGCTCTCTGTTATTCTGTTTTCGGTGTATAGGAATGCTTGTGATTTCTGCACATTGATTTTGTATCCTGAGATTTTGCTAAAGTTGCTTATCAGATTAAGGAGACTGGGCTGAGACAATGGGGTCTTCTAAATATATAGTCATGTTGTCTGCAAATAGAGGCAATTTGACTTCCTCTTTTCCTAATTAAGTTTTCTTCATTTCTTTTCTTGCCTGATTGCCCTGGCCAGAACTTCCAATACTATGTTGAATAGGAGTGGTGAGAGAGGGAATCCTTGTCTTGTGCCAGTTTCAAAGGAGATGCTTCCAGTTTCTTCCCATTGAATTTGATATTGACTGTGGATTGTCATAAATAGCTCTTACTATTTTGAGATACATTCCATTGATACCTAGTTTATTGAAAGTTTTTAGCATAAAGGGCTGTTGAAATTTTTTGAAGGCCTTCTGTGCATCTGTTGAAATGATCAGGTGGTTTTTGTCTTTGCTTCTGTTTATGTGATGGATTACATTTATAGATTTGGGTATGTCGAACCAGCCTTATATCCCAGGGATGAAGCCAACTTGGTCATGATGGATAAGCTTTTTGATGTGTTGTTGGATTCAGTTTGCCAGTATTTTATTGAGGATTTTCACATCAGTGTTCAACATGGATATTGGCCTGAAATTTTCTTTTTCTGTTGTGTCTCTGCCAAGTTTTTGTATCAGAATGATGTTGGTCTCATAAAATGAGTGATGGAAGAGTCTCTCATTTATATTGTTTGAAGTGGTTTCACAAGAAATGGTACCATCTCCTCTTTCTACCTCTGGTAGAAGTCCATCTGGTCCTGGACTGTTTTTGGTTGGTAGTCTATTAATTGCTTCCTCCACTTCAGACCTTGTTATTAGTCTATTCAGGGATTTAATTTTTTTCTAGTTTAGTCTTGGGAGGGTGTAATTGTCCAAAAATTTGTCTATTTCTTTTAGATTTACTGGTTTATTTGCATAGAGGTGTTAGTAGTAATCTTTGATGGTAGTTTGTATTTCTGTGGGCTCAGTCGTGATATTTCCTGCATCATTTTGTATTTCATTTATTTGATTCTTCTCTGTTTTCTTATCAGTCTGAATAGTGGTCTATTTTTTTTTTTTTTTTTTTTTTTGATCTTTTAAAAAATCCAGCTCCTGGATTTACTGATATTTTGAAAGTTTTTTTTGTGTGTGTGTCTGTATCTTCTTCAGTTCTGCTGTGATCTTAGTTATTTTTTGAATTCTGCTACCTTTTGAATTTGTTTGATCTTGCTCCTCTAGTTCTTTAATTGTGGCATTTGGGTTTCAATTTTAGATCTTTCCTCACTTCTATTGTGAGCATTTAGTGCTATAAAATTACCTCTAGACATTGCTTTACACGTGTCTGAGAGATTCTGGTATATTGTGTCTTTATTATCCTTGATTTAAAAGAAAATCTTTATTTCTGCCTTCATTTCATTTATCTAGTAGTAATTCAGGAGCAGATTGTTCAGTTTCCATGTAGGTGTGCAGTTTTGAGTGAGTTTCTTAATCCTGAGTTCTAATTTGATTGCACTTTGGTTTGAGAGACTCTATGTTATAATTTTCATTCTTTTGCATTTGCTGAGGAGTGTTTTACTTCCAATTATATGGTCAATTTTAGAATAAGTGTGATGTGTTGCTGAGAATAATGTATATTCTTTAGATTTGGGGTGGAGAGTTCTGTAGATGTCTATTAGGTCTGCTTGGTCCAGATCTGATTTCAGTCATTGTTAATTTTCTGTCTTGTTGATCTGTTTAACAGAGACAGTGGGGTGTTAAAGTCTCCCACTATTATTGTGTGGGAATCTAAGTCTCTTTTTAGGTCATGAAGAACTTGCTTTATGTACCTGGGTGCTCCTGTATTGGGTGCATATATATTTAGGATAGTTAGCTCTTCTTGTTGCATTGATGCCTTTACCATTATATAATGCCCTCCTTTGTCTCTTTTGATCTTTGTTGTTTTAAAGTCTGTTTTATCAGAGACTAGGATTGCAACCCCTGCTTTTTTGCTTTCCACCTGTGTGTGTCTTTGCATGTGAGATGAGTCTCCTGAATACAGCACACCAGTGACTCTTGATTCTTTCTCCAATTTGCCCGTCTGTGTCTTGATTGGGGCATTTAGCCCATTTACAATTCAGTTTAATACTGTTATGTGTGAATTTGATCTGTCATTTTGATGCTGTTTGTTTTGCCTGTTAGCAAATCCAGTTTCTTCACAGTGTTGATGGTTTTTACAATTTGGTATGTTTTTGCAGTGGCTGGCACTGGTTGTTCCTTTCCATGTTTAGTGCTTCCTACAGGAGCTCTTGTAAGGCTGGCCCCGTGGTGATGAAATCTCTCAGCAGTTGCTTGTCCATAAAGGATTTTATTTCTCCTTCACTTATGAAGCTTAGTTTGGCTGGATATGAAATTCTGGATTGAAAAATATTTTCTTTAAGGATGTTGAATATTAGCCCCCTCTCTATTCTGGCTTGTAGGGTTTCTCATGAGAGATTTGCTGTGAGTGTGATGGGCTTCAGTTTGTGAGCAACCAACCATTTCTCTCTGGCTGCCTTTAGCATTTTTTCCTTCATTTCAACCCTGGTGAATCTGATGATCATGTGCCTTGGGTTTGCTCTTTTCATGGAATATCTTTGTGGTGTTCTCTGTATTTCCTGAATTTGAATTTTGGCCTTCCTTGCTAGTTTGGGGAAGTTCTCCTGGATTATATCCTGAAGAGTGTTTTCCCATCACTTTCTTCCCATCACTTTCAGATACACTGCTCAAATGTAGATTTGGTCTTTTCCCATAATCCCATATTTCCTGGAGGGTTTGTTCATTTCTTTTCACTCTTTTTTCTCTAATCTTGTCTTCTCACTTTATGTCATTGAGTTGATGTTCAATCTCTGTATCTTTTCTTCTGCTTGATCAATTTGGCTACTGAAACTTGTGTATGCTTCACAGAGTTCTCATGGTGTGTTTTTCCGCTTCGTCAAGTCATTTATGTTCTTTTCTGTGCTGGTTATTCTAGTTAGTATTTTATCTATTCTTTTTCCAAGGTTCTTAGTTCCTTGAGTTGGGTTAGAGCATGCTCCTTTAGCTAGGAGAAGTTTGTTATTACCCACCTTCTGAATCCTGCTTCTGTCATTTCATCAAACTCTTTCTTCATCCGGTTTTGTTTCCTTACTGGTGAGGAGTTGTGATTCCTTGGAGTAAAAGAGGTGTTCTAGCTTTTGGCAATTTCAGCCTTTTTGCACTGGTTTCTTTTCATCTTGGTGGATTTATCTACCTTTGGTCTTTGAATTAGTGACTTTTGGATGCGATCTTTCAAGAGACATCCTTTCTGTTGTTGAAGCTATTTTTTGTGTTTGTTAGTTTTCCTTCTAATAGGCCTCTCTGGTGTAGGTCTGCTGGAGTTTCCTGGAGGTCCACTCCTGGCCCTGCTTGCTTGGGAATTACCAGTGGCAGCTGCAGAACAGCAAAGATTGCTGCCTGTTCCTTCCTCTGGTAGCTTCATCCCAGAAGGGTACCCACCAGGTGTCAGCCAGAGCTCTCTTCTATGAGGCATCTCCCAGTTAGGATACATGGGAGTCAGGGAGCCCCTTGAGGAGGCAGTCTGTCTCTTATCAGAGTCAAGCATTGTGGTGGTAGATCTGTTGCTCATTTCAGAGCTTCTTAGAGGGACTTTGAAGTCTGCTGGCAGAACCCCCAACCGCCCCTTTTCCTAGGTGCTCTGTCCCAGGATGGTAGGGCTTTATTTATAAGTCCCTAATGGACTGCTGCCATTTTTCAGAGATACCCTACCCAGCAATAAGGGAAGCTAGTTGACAGTCTGCCTGTAGAGGCCTTGCTGAGCTGCCATGGGCTCCTCCCAGTTGCTGCATAAACTTCCAGGGGACTTTGTTTACACAAGCAAGGTTAAAACTGCCAGCTGAGCCTCAGCAATGGTGACTGCCCCTCCCCACACCAAGTTAGAACGTCACAGGTCAAGCTTGGGCTGCTGTGCTGGCTGTAAGAATTTCAAGCCAGTGGATCTTAGTTTGCTGACCTTGGTGGGTGTGGGACTTGCCAAGCCAGATTACTTGGTTTCCTGGTTTTAGCTCCCTTTTTCAAAGGAATGAGTGGTTCTGTCTTGATGTTCCAGGTGCCACTCACATATGAGAAAACAAAACAAAACAAAACAAAACGTGTTGTGCATAAAACGACATCCTAGTTTTCTCCTGGTAATGTGGTTTGTAGGTACTGAAGGGAATCTCCTGGTCTCTGAGTTGTGAAGACCATGGGAAAAGTATTTCAGCCAGAGTGCTAGAATGTCCGGTAATGTCCTTAATGATTTCCTTTAGTTAGGAGAGGCAGTTCTCTGGCACTTACACTTTTCAGATGAGGTGACGCACCACCCTGCTTTTGCTTGCCCTCCTTGGGCTGGACCTACTGTCTAACCAGTTCCAATGAGATGAACCTGGTACCTCTGTTGGAAATGTGGAGGTCACTTGCTTTCTGGATGGCACTTGCTGATACTGTGGACTGGAGCTGCCTATGTGGCCATCTTGGCAGAAATCAGGAAACAAACGTTTTCATTCCTATGTCAGGTTCTTCCTTTAGGGCTTCCTGCCTGCATTATTAGTCTATTTAAAATTGTTTTCAGTTTCTGGTTTAAGGTAGGGATTCCTTTTTCGTACTTAAGTTTATATATAATTTATATCCAGTCAAATGTACAGTTTGTTGAATTTAACAAATTTCTGCAGTTATAACTTTCATCAAAATAAAAACGTAAAATATTTTTACTTATAAAAATTCCATCATGATCCCTTGTGGTTAATACCTTCTCTAAACTTCTAGCCCCTGGCAACTACTCATCTGTCTCCTCTATAGTTTTGTGTTCCCCAGGAAGTCATACAAATGGAAAAATATAGTAGGTTGTCTCTTGAGTCTGGCTTGTTTCACTTAGCATAATTCTTTTGATACTGATCTATATTGTGTTGTGTATATTAGTAATCTGCTCATTTGAATTGCTGAGTAGTATTCCATTGTATAGATGTACTACAATCTGCGTATCTATTTGCCAGTTGAAGGACACTTGAGTTGTTTCCAGTTTCTGGCAATTACACAAAAAAAGTGTTGTTACAAACATTTACATACAAAGCTTTGTATGGATATATGTTTTTATTCTCTTGGGTAAATATCTAGGAGTAGAACTTCAGTTTTGTTCATGGATAGTCAGGTATCCATTGATTGGATAACCTATTTTTTTACTATTCCTTCAAATACTGTTTTAATAAAATACTCACTTCCCCTCTTATTATTATTTTACAAGGTTTTCTTGGCAAATCTTTTTTTTTTTTTCTCTTTTTTTTTTAATTGCATTTTAGGTTTTGGGGTACATGTGATGAACATGCAAGATTGTTGCATAGGTACACACTTGGCAGTGTGGTTTGCTGTCTTCCGTCCCCTCACCTGTATCTGTCATTTCTCCCCATGCTATCTCTTCCCACCTCCCCACCCCCCGCCCCTCCCCCATTTCCCCCCAATGGACCCCAGTGTGGAGTGCTCCCCTCCCTGTTTCCATGTGTTCTCATTGTTCAACACCCACCTATGAGTGAGAATATATGGTGTTTGATTTTCTGCTCTTGTGTCAGTTTGCTGAGAATGATGGTTTCCAGGTTCATCCATGTCCCTGCAAAGGACGTGAACTCATCGTTTTTGATGGCTGCGTAATATTCCATGGTGTATATGTACCACATTTTCCCTATCCAGTCTATCATCGTTGGGCATTTGGGTTGGTTCCAGGTCTTTGCTATTGTAAACAGTGCTGCAATGAACATTCGTGTGCACGTGTCCTTGTAGTAGAATGATTTATAATCCTTTGGATATATACCCAGTAATGGGATTGCTGGGTCAAATGGGATTTCTATTTTTAGGTCCTTGAGGAATCGCCACACTGTCTTCCACAATGGTTGAATTAATTTACATTCCCACCAACAGTGTAAAAGTGTTCCTATTTCTCCACATCCTCTCCAGCATCTGTTGTTTCCCGATTTTTTAATGATCGCCATTCTAATTGGTGTGAGATGGTATCTCAATGTGGTTTTGATTTGCATTTCTCTGATGACCAGTGATGATGAGCATTTTTTCATGTTTGTTGGCCTCCTGTATGTCTTCTTTTGTAAAGTATCTGTTCATTTCCTTCGCCCATTTTTGAATAGGCTTGTTCGTTTTTTTCTTGTGGATCTGCTTTAGTTCTTTGTAAATTCTGGATATCAGCCCCTTGTCAGATGGGTAGGCTGCAAAAATTTTTTCCCATTCTGTTGGTTGCTGATTCACTCTACTGACTGTTTCTTTTGCCGTGCAGAAGCTGTGGAGTTTGATTAGATCTCATTTATCTATTTTGGCTTTTGTTGCCATTGCTTTTGGCGTTTTGGTCATGAAGTCCTTGCCTACACCTATGTCCTGAATGGTTTTGCCTAGATTTTCTTCTAAGGTTTTTATGGTAATAGGTCTGATGTTTAAGTCTTTAATCCATCTGTAGTTAATTTTGGTGTAAGGTGTCAGGAAGGGGTCCTGTTTCTGCTTTCTGCACATGGCTAGCCAGTTTTCCCAACACCATTTATTAAACAGGGAGTCCTTTCCCCATTGCTTGTTTTTGTCAGGTTTGTCGAAGATCAGATGGTTGTGGGTATGTTGTATTTCCTCTGAGGCCTCTGTTCTGTTCCATTGGTCTATATCTCTGTTTTGGTACCAGTACCATGCTGTTTTGATTACTGTAGCCTTGTAGTATAGTTTGAAGTCCGGTAGTGTGATGCCTCCTGCTTTGTTCTTTTTGCTTAGAATTGACTTGGCTATGCGGGCTCTCTTTTGGTTCCATATGAAGTTTAAGGTGTTTTTTCCAGTTCTGTGAAGAAGGTCATTGGTAGCTTGATGGGAATAGCGTTGAATCTGTAAATTACTTTGGGCAGTATGGCCATTTTCACGATGTTGATTCTTCCTAACCATGAACATGGAATGTTTCTCCATCTGTTTGTATCCTCTCTTATTTCGTTGAGCAATGGCTTGTAGTTATCCTTGAAGAGGTCCTTTACGTTCCTTGTTAGTTGTATTCCTAGGTACTTTATTCTCTTTGTAGCAATTGTGAATGGCAGTTCATTCTTGATTTGGCGCTCTTGAAGTCTATTACTAGTGTATAGGAATGCTTGTGATTTTTGCACTTTGATTTTTGTATCCTGAGGCTTTGCTGAAGTGGTTTATCAGTTTCAGGAGATTTTGGGCTGAGATGATGGGGTCTTCCAGATATACAATCATGTCATCTGCAAATAGAGACAATTTGATTTCCTCCTTTCCAATTTGGATACCCTTTATTTCTTTTTCTTGCCTGATTGCTCTGGCTAGAACTTCCAGTACTATATTGAATAGGAGTGGTGAGAGAGGGCACCCTTGTCTAGTGCCTGATTTCAAAGGGAATGCTTCCAGTTTTTGCCCATTCAGTATGATATTGGCTGTTGGTTTGTCGTAAATAGCTTTTATTGTTTTGAGATACGTTCCGTCAATACCTAGTTTATTGAGGGTTTTTAGCATAAAGGGTTGTTGAATTTTGTCAAAAGCCTTCTCTGCATCAATGGAGATAATCATGTGGTTTTTGTCTTTGGTTCTGTTTATGTGGTGAATTACGTTTATGGACTTGCGTATGTTGAACCAGCCTTGCATCCCCAGGATGAATCCTACTTGATCATGGTGGATGAGCTTTTTGATATGCTGTTGTAATCGGTTTGCCAGTATTTTATGGAAGATTTTTGCATCTATGTTCATCATGGATATTGGCCTGAAGTTTTCTTTTCTTGTTGAGTCTCTGCTGGGTTTTGGTATCAGGATGATGTTTGTCTCGTAAAATGATTTGGGAAGGATTCCCTCCTTTTGGATTGCCTGGAATAGTTTCAGAAGGAATGGTATCAGCTCCTCTTTGTATGTCTGGTAGAATTCGGCTGTGAACCCATCTGGACCTGGGCTTTTTTTGGGTGGTAGGCTCTTTATTGCTGCCTCGACTTCAGACCATGTTATTGGTCTATTCAGGGTTTCGGCTTCTTCCAGGTTTAGGCTTGGGAGGATGCAGGTGTCCAGGAATTTATCCATTTCTTCCAGGTTTACTAGTTTATGTGCATAGAGTTTTTTGTAATAATCTCTGATGATGGTTTGGATTTCTGTGGAATCTGTGGTGATATCACCTTTATTGTTTTTTTATTGCATCAATTTGGTTATTCTCTCTTTTCTTTTTTATTAATCTGGCTAGTGGTCTGTCTATTTTGTTGATCTTTTCAAAGAACCAGGTCCTGGATTTATTGATTTTTTGAAGAGTTTTTTGTGTCTCTATTACCTTCAGTTCTGCTCTGATCTTAGTTATTTCCTGTCTTCTGCTAGGTTTTGAGTTTTTTTGATCTTGCTCCTCTAGCTCTTTCAATTTTGATGATAGGGTGTCAATTTTAGATCTCTCCTTTCTTCTCATGTGGGCACTCATTGCTATATATTTTCCTCTAGAGACTGCTTTAAATGTGTCCCAGAGATTCTGGTATGTTGTGTCTTCGTTCTCATTGGTTTCGAAGAACATCTTTATTTCTGCCTTCATTTCATTGTTTATCCAGTCAACATTCAAGAGCAAGTTGTTCAGTTTCCATGAAGCTGTGCGGTTCTGAGTTAGTTTCTGCATTCTGAGTTTTGCCGAGGAGTGATTTATTGCCAATTATGTGGTCAATTTTAGAGTAGGTGTGATGTGGTACTGAGAAGAATGTATATTCTGTGGATTTGGGGTGGAGAGTTCTGTAAATGTCTATTAGGTTTGCTTGTTCCAGGTCTGTATTCAGGTCCTGGATATCCTTGTTGATTTTTTGTCTGGATGATCTGTCTAATATTGACAATGGGGTGTTAAAGTCTCCCACTATTATTGTGTGGGAGTCTAAGTCTCTGTAAGTCATTAAGAACTTGTCTTATGTATCTGGGTGCTCCTGTATTGGGTGCGTATATATTTAGGATCGTTAGCTCTTCTTGTTGCAGTGATCCTTTTACCGTTATGTAATGTTCTTCTTTGTCTCTTTTGATCTTTGTTGCTTTAAAGTCTATTTTATCAGAGATGAGAATTGCAACTCCTGCCTTTTTTTGCTCTCCATTTTCTTGGTAGATCTGCCTCCATCCCTTTATTTTGAGCCTTTGTGTATCCTTGCATGTAAGATGGGTTTCCTGGATACAGCACACTGATGGGTTTTGGCTTTTTATCCAATTTGCCAGTCTGTGTCTTTTGATTGGGGCATTTAGTCCATTGACATTTAGGGATAGTATTGTTATGTGTGAATTTGATACTGTCATTTTGATGCTACCTGGCTGTTTTGTTGGTTAGTTGATGCAGATTCTTGATTGTGTTGAAGCTCTTTTACCATTTGGTGTGTTTTTGGAGTGGCTGGTACTGGTTGTTCCTTTATATGTGTAGAGCCTCTTTCAGGAGTTCTTGTAGAGCAGGTTTGGTGGTGATGAAATCTCTGAGTGCTTGCTTGTTCACAAAGGATTTTATTTTTCCTTCACTTATGAAGCTTAGTTTGGCTGGATAGGAGATTGTGGGTTGAAAGTTCTTTTCTTTAAGGATGTTGAATATTGGCCCCCAATCTCTTCTGGCTTGTAGGGTTTCTGCTGAGAGATCTGCTGTGAGTCTAATGGGCTTCCCTTTGTGGGTAACCCAACCTTTCTCTCTGGCTGCCCTTAGCATTTTCTCTTTCATTTCAACCCTGGTGAATCTGACGATTATGTGCCTTGGGGTTGCTCTTCTTGAGGAATATCTTTGTGGTGTTCTCTGTATTTCCTGGATTTGAATATTGGTCTGCCTTGCTAGGTTGGGGAAGTTTTCCTGGATAATATCCTGAAGAGTATTTTCCAGCTTGGATTCATTCTCTTCATCACATTCAGGTACACCTATCAGACGTAAATTAGGTCTTTTCACATAGTCCCACATTTCTTGAAGATTTTGTTCATTCCTTTTTGTGCTTTTTTCTCTGTTCTTGCCTTCTCTTTTTATTTCATTGAGTTGATCTTCGACCTCTGATATCCTTTCTTCTGCTTGGTCAATTCGGCTGTTGAAGCTTGTGCATGCTTCACGAAGTTCTCGTGTTGCGTTTTTCAGCTCCATCAATTCACTTATACTCCTCTCTATGCTGTCCATTCTCGTCAGCAGTTCGTCCAATCTTTTTTCAAGGTTCCTATTTTCTTTGCGTTGGGTTAGAACATGTTCTTTTAGCTCATTGTAGTTTCTTACTACCCACCTTCTGAAGTCTGATTCTGTCATTTCATCACCCTCCTTCTCCGTCCGGTCTGGTTCCCTTGCTGGTGAGGAGTTGTGATCCCTTTTAGGAGGAGAGGTGTTCTGGTTTCGGGAGTTTTCATCCTTTTTGCGCTGGTTTCTTCCCATTTTTGTGGGTTTATCCACCTGTTGTCTGTCTCTGTCCCAGGGAGTTGGAGCTTTATGGGTTTCCGTTGCACTACTGCCTTTTTTGATTTTTCTTTCAGGTCTGACCCGCCCAGCTAGCAGCACGCCTAGCCACTGCCTGCCCTCAGGGCTTTGCTGAGCTGCTGTGGGCTTCGCCCAGCTGCCCTGAGCTCTTCCCTGTAGTCCTTTTTATAAGGGCGTAGTTAGAACTGTCTCCGCAATGGTGGCCCCGCCTCTGTTATGGTGGACTCTCTCTGTTGTGGCAGGTTGCCTCGGCAACGGCGGGTTGCCTCGGCAACGGCAGCCTGCCTCCATAGTGGTGGAGAGTCTCAGTAATGGCGGAAGCCCCTCCCCCACGGAGCCGGATCCTCTGGGTTCAGCTGTGCTTGGTTTGAAGGGCTCAACCCAGAGGGTTTCCAATTACTGTTTTTGTTTTCATTGTTGTTGGGGGTGGAGGGGTGTGACCAATGGAGCCTCATCACCTGGCTCCCTGACTCAGAGTCTTTTCTTTTAAGTTGAAGGACCCTGCGTTCAGGTCACCTGCTGAAAAGGCGCTGGGATCTCCCGTGCTGCGACTCACGGAGTCGGCTCGAACTGTGGCGCCGGCTCCTGGCGGATTTTTTGCCTAGGAATCTCCTGGCCTGACTCGCTATTTCAGATGAATGGGCAACTCTGCCGTCTCAGGGCTCTGCTCGCCAGCTAAGAGGGCTCCCAGACCAGTGGCTTTTGTATGGAGAACCGAAGCAACAGGGCGTGGTCACAGCAGCCGCGTGGGCGGAATCAGCCCCACAGGGGCCAAAACAGCCCCACCGGCTGGGACTGCGACGCTGGCGACCCCTCTGCCTGGGTATCTCCTGGTCTGTGGGCAATAAGAGTTCGTCTGGAAATGCGGCGTCCACTCACCCTCTGCACTTTCACTGGGAGCTGAAGTCCTGAGCTGTTCTTAGGCGGCCATCTTCCCAGCATTCCCCAGTTTTCTTGGCAAATCTTACAAATTTTTCTTCTATTTGAACTGTTATGAAATTTAATTGGGTTTCAAAAAGCAAACTAGACCGACTTTCAAGATGGCCGCCTAAGAACACCTCAGGACTTCAGCTCCCAGTGAAAGTGCAGAGGGTGAGTGGACGCCGCATTTCCAGACGAACTCTTATTGCCCACAGACCAGGAGATACCCAGGCAGAGGGGTCGCCAGCGTCGCAGTCCCAGCCGGTGCGGCTGTTTTGGCCCCCGCGGGGCTGATTCCGCCCGCGCGGCTGCTGTGACCACGCCCTGTTGCTTCGGTTCTCCATACAAAAGCCACTGGTCTGGGAGCCCTCTTAGCTGGCGAGCAGAGCCTTGAGACGGCAGAATAGCCCATTCATCTGAAATAGCGAGCCAGGCCAGGAGATTCCTAGGCAAAAAATCCGCCAGGAGCCGGCGCCGCGGTTCGAGCAGACTCCGTGAGTCGCAGCACGGGAGATCCCGGCGCCTTTTCAACAAGCGACCGGAACGCGGGGTCGTTCAACTTAAAAGACTCTGAGTCAGGGAGCCAGGTGATCAGGTTCGGTTGGTCCCACCCCTCCACCCCCAACAACAACGAAAACAAAAACAGTAATTGGAAACCCTCTGGGTTGAGCCCTTCAAAACAAGCACAGCTGAACCTGGACGGTCCGGCTCCATGGGGGAGGGGCTACCGCCATTACTGAGACTCTCCACCGCTATGGAGGCAGGCTGCCGTTGCCGAGGCAACCTCCCACAACAGAGAGAGTCTGCCATAACAGAGGCGGGGCCACCATTGCCCAGACAGTTCTAACTACGCCCATATAAAAAGGACTACAGGGAAGAGCTCAGGGCAGCTGGGCGAAGCCCACAGCAGCTCAGCAAAGCCCCTGCGGGCAGGCAGAGGCTAGGCGTGCTGCTAGCTGGGCGGGTCGGACCTGAAAAAAAAAATCAAAAAAGGCAGTAGTGCAACAGAAACTCATAAAGCTCCAACTCCCTGGGACAGAGACAGACAACAGGTGGATAAACCCACAAAAATGGGTAGAAACCAGCGTAAAAAGGATGAAAACTCCCGAAACCAGAACACCTCTCCTCCTAAAAGTGATCACAACTCCTCACCAGCAAGGGAACCAGACCGGATGGAGAAGGAGGGTGATGAAATGACAGAATCAGACTTCAGGAGATGGGTAGTAAGAAACTACAATGAGCTAAAAGAACATGTTCTAACCCATCGCAAAGAAAATAGGAACCTTGAAAAAAGATTGGACGAACTGCTGACGAGAATGGACAGCATAGAGAGGAGAATAAGTGAATTGATGGAGCTGAAAAACGCAACACGAGAACTTCGTGAAGCATGCACAAGCTTCAACAGCCGAATTGACCAAGCAGAAGAAAGGATATCAGAGGTCGAAGACCAACTCAATGAAATAAAAAGAGAAGGCAAGAACAGAGAAAAAAGCGCAAAAAGGAATGAACAAAATCTTCAAGAAATGTGGGACTATGTGAAAAGACCTAATCTACGTCTGATAGGTGTACCTGAATGTGATGAAGAGAATGAATCCAAGCTGGAAAATACTCTTCAGGATATTATCCAGGAAAACTTCCCCAACCTAGCAAGGCAGACCAATATTCAAATCCAGGAAATACAGAGAACACCACAGAGATATTCCTCAAGAAGAGCAACCCCAAGGCACATAATCGTCAGATTCACCAGGGTTGAAATGAAAGAGAAAATGCTAAGGGCAGCCAGAGAGAAAGGTCGGGTTACCCACAAAGGGAAGCCCATTAGACTCACAGCAGATCTCTCAGCAGAAACCCTACAAGCCAGAAGAGACTGGGGGCCAATATTCAACATCCTTAAAGAAAAGAACTTTCAACCCAGAATCTCCTATCCAGCCAAACTCAGCTTCTTAAGTGAAGGAAAAATAAAATCCTTTGTGAACAAGCAAGCACTCAGAGATTTCATCACCACCAAACCTGCTCTACAAGAACTCCTGAAAGAGGCTCTACACATATAAAGGAACAACCAGTACCAGGCACTCCAAAAACACACCAAATGGTAAAAAAGCAGCAACACAATCAAGAATCTGCATCAACTAACCAACAAAACAGCCAGGTAGCATCAAAATGACAGCATCAAATTCACACATAACAATACTATCCCTAAATGTCAATGGACTAAATGCCCCAATCAAAAGACACAGACTGGCAAATTGGATAAAAAGCCAAAACCCATCAGTGTGCTGTATCCAGGAAACCCATCTTACATGCAAGGATAAACAAAGGCTCAAAATAAAGGGATGGAGGCAGATCTACCAAGAAAATGGAGAGCAAAAAAAGGCAGGAGTTGCAATTCTCATCTCTGATAAAATAGACTTTAAAGCAACAAAGATCAAAAGAGACAAAGAAGGACATTACATAATGGTAAAAGGATCACTGCAACAAGAAGAGCTAACGATCCTAAATATATACGCACCCAATACAGGAGCACCCAGATACATAAGGCAAGTTCTTAATGACTTACAAAGAGACTTAGATTCCACACAATATTAGTGGGAGACTTTAACACCCCATTGTCAATATTAGACAGATCAACCAGACAGAAAATCAACAAGGATATCCAGGACCTGAACACAGACCTGGAACGAGCAAACCTAATAGACATTTACAGAACTCTCCACCCCAAATCCACAGAATATACATTCTTCTCAGCACCACATCACACCTACTCTAAAATTGACCACATAATTGGCAATAAATCACTCCTCAGCAAATGCAAAAGAACAGAAATCATAACAAACAGTCTCTCAGACCACAGTGCAATCGAGTTAGAACTCAGAATGCAGAAACTAACTCAGAACCGCACAGCTTCATGGAAACTGAACAACTTGCTCTTGAATGTTGACTGGATAAACAATGAAATGAAGGCAGAAATAAAGATGTTCTTCGAAACCAATGAGAACGAAGACACAACATACCAGAATCTCTGGGACACATTTAAAGCAGTCTCTAGAGGAAAATATATAGCAATGAGTGCCCACATGAGAAGAAAGGAGAGATCTAAAATTGACACCCTATCATCAAAATTGAAAGAGCTAGAGGAGCAAGATCAAAAAAACTCAAAACCTAGCAGAAGACAGGAAATAACTAAGATCAGAGCAGAACTGAAGGAAATAGAGACACAAAAAACTCTTCAAAAAATCAATAAATCCAGGAGCTGGTTTTTTGAAAAGATCAACAAAATAGACAGACCACTAGCCAGATTAATAAAAAAGAAAAGAGAGAATAACCAAATTGATGCAATAAAAAACGATAAAGGGGATATCACCACAGATTCCACAGAAATCCAAACCATCATCAGAGATTATTACAAAAAACTCTATGCACATAAACTAGTAAACCTGGAAGAAATGGATAAATTCCTGGACACCTGCAACCTCCCAAGCCTAAACCTGGAAGAAGACGAAACCCTGAATAGACCAATAACATGGTCTGAAGTCGAGGCAGCAATAAAGAGCCTACCACCCAAAAAAAGCCCAGGTCCAGATGGGTTCACAGCTGAATTCTACCAGACATACAAGGAGGAGCTGATACCATTCCTTCTGAAACTATTCCAGACAATCCAAAAAGAGGGAATCCTTCCCAAATCATTTTACGAGACAAACATCATCCTGATACCAAAACCCGGCAGAGACTCAACAAGAAAAGAAAATTTCAGGCCAATATCCATGATGAACATAGATGCAAAAATCTTCAATAAAATACTGGCAAACCGATTGCAACAGCATATCAAAAAGCTCATCCACCATGATCAAGTAGGATTCATCCCGGGGATGCAAGGCTGGTTCAACATACGCAAGTCCATAAACGTAATTCACCACATAAACAGAACCAAAGACAAAAACCACATGATTATCTCGATTGATGCAGAGAAGGCTTTTGACAAAATTCAACAACCCTTTATGCTAAAAACCCTCAATAAACTAGGTATTGACGGAACGTATCTCAAAACAATAAAAGCTATTTACGACAAACCAACAGCCAATATCATACTGAATGGGCAAAAACTGGAAGCATTCCCTTTGAAATCTGGCACTAGACAAGGATGCCCTCTCTCACCACTCCTATTCAATATAGTACTGGAAGTTCTAGCCAGAGCAATCAGGCAAGAAAAAGAAATAAAAGGTATCCAAATTGGAAAGGAGGAAATCAAATTGTCTCTATTTGCAGATGACATGATTGTATATCTGGAAGACCCCATCATCTCAGCCCAAAATCTCCTGAAACTGATAAACAACTTCAGCAAAGTCTCAGGATACAAAATCAACGTGCAAAAATCACAAGCATTCCTATACACCAGTAATAGACTTCAAGAGAGCCAAATCAAGAACGAACTGCCATTCACAATTGCTACAAAGAGAATAAAGTACCTAGGAATACAACTAACAAGGAACGTAAAGGACCTCTTCAAGGAGAACTACAAGCCATTGCTCAACGAAATAAGAGAGGATACAAACAGATGGAGAAACATTCCATGTTCATGGTTAGGAAGAATCAACATCGTGAAAATGGCCATACTGCCCAAAGTAATTTACAGATTCAACGCTATTCCCATCAAGCTACCAATGACCTTCTTCACAGAACTGGAAAAAAACACCTTAAACTTCATATGGAACCAAAAGAGAGCCCGCATAGCCAAGTCAATTCTAAGCAAAAAGAACAAAGCAGGAGGCATCACACTACCGGACTTCAAACTATACTAGGCTACAGTAATCAAAACAGCATGGTACTGGTACCAAAACAGAGATATAGACCAATGGAACAGAACAGAGGCCTCACAGGAAATACAACATACCCACAACCATCTGATCTTCGACAAACCTGACAAAAACAAGCAATGGGGAAAGGACTCCCTGTTTAATAAATGGTGTTGGGAAAACTGGCTAGCCATGTGCAGAAAGCAGAAACAGGACCCCTTCCTGACACCTTACACCAAAATTAACTCCAGATGGATTAAAGACTTAAACATCAGACCTAATACCATAAAAACCTTAGAAGAAAATCTAGGCAAAACCATTCAGGACATAGGTGTAGGCAAGGACTTCATGACCAAAACGCCAAAAGCAATGGCAACAAAAGCCAAAATAGACAAATGGGACCTAATCAAACTCCACAGCTTCTGCACGGCAAAAGAAACAGTCAGTAGAGTGAATCGGCAACCAACAGAATGGGAAAAAATTTTTGCAGTCTACCCATCTGACAAGGGGCTGATATCCAGAATTTACAAAGAACTAAAGCAGATCTACAAGAAAAAAACAAACAAGCCCATTCAAAAATGGGCAAAGGACATGAACAGATACTTTACAAAAGAAGACATACAGGAGGCCAACAAACATATGAAAAAATGCTCATCATCACTGGTCATCAGAGAAATGCAAATCAAAACCACATTGAGATACCATCTCACACCAGTTAGAATGGCGATCATTAAAAAATCGGGAAACAACAGATGCTGGAGAGGATGTGGAGAAATAGGAACACTTTTACACTGTTGGTGGGAATGTAAATTAATTCAACCATTGTGGAAGACAGTGTGGCGATTCCTCAAGGACCTAAAAATAGAAATCCCATTTGACCCAGCAATCCCATTACTGGGTATATATCCAAAGGATTATAAATCATTCTACTACAAGGACACATGCACACGAATGTTCATTGCAGCACTGTTTACAATAGCAAAGACCTGGAACCAACCCAAATGCCCAACGATGATAGACTGGATAGGGAAAATGTGGTACATATACACCATGGAATATTATGCAGCCATCAAAAACGATGAGTTCACGTCCTTTATAGGGACATGGATGAACCTGGAAACCATCATTCTCAGCAAACTGACACAAGAGCAGAAAATCAAACACCGTATATTCTCGCTCATAGGCGGGTGTTGAACAATGAGAACACATGGACACAGGGAGGGGAGCACTACACACTGGGGTCTGTTTGGGGGAAATGGGGGAGGGGCGGGGGGTGGGGAGGTGGGAAGAGATAGCATGGGGAGAAATGACAGATACAGGTGAGGGGACGGAAGGCAGCAAAGCACACTGCCATGTGTGTACCTATGCAACAATCTTGCATGTTCATCACATGTACCCCAAAACCTAAAATGCAATAAAAAAAATAAAAATAAAAAATAAAAAAAAACAAAAAGCAAACTAACAAACATCCTGCCCTCATTTTTATATTAATACATAAACATATGTAATATATATTAATTCAAGAAGGATCTGTATTATTATGATACAAGTCTTCCCATCTAAGAGCATATCATGGTTCTCCATTCAAGTTTTATATTTCTTAATTAAACTTTGCAATTTTTTTCTTAGAGGTTATGTACCATTGTTAAATTTATTCTTAGGTACTTCATATACCTTTTACTATCAATTACATATTTTTCTGTTTTAATTTCTAACTGGTGCTTATTCAATTGTTAATTTATTCAATAGAAATGTATCAAACACATAATTTTTATCTAGAACAGTTTTAGATACTATCAATTAAACAGCAAACAACATTGATAAATTCCTTGTACTTGATCAGCTTATATTCAGATGATGAGAGGCAGTATACACACACACACACACACACACACACACACACACACACACCCAGGTGGTCATAAGTGCTGTGCCAATAATTTATTTTAAATCAAATTCCATGTTAGGTTACCTAAGGAAGACTACCTACCTGTAAAATAGATTCTAATTCCTGAGTCTTGAAGTACTCAAATTTTGAGAGACAGGCAAAGAAAAATAGGCCTGTAGGGTAGACAAATAAAAACTGACCAGTGAGACAGGAAGAAAATTGTCATGTCTGGTATCTTTAAAGCTAAATGAAGAGTATTTTCTTTTAATATTTAAATTTTTATTTATTTTTAATTATATATATTTTATTGCACTTTAGGTTCTGGGGTACATGTGCAGAACATGCAGGAATGTTGCATAGGTACATACATGGCAATGTGGTTTGCTGCCTCCATCCCCCTGTCACCTATATCTGGCATTTCTCCCCAGGTTATCCCTCCCCAATTCCCTACCCCACACTGGCTCTCCCCTAGTTCCCCCATCCTACCCTCCCTGTGTCCTTGTGTTCTCATTGTTCAACATCTGCCTATGAGTGAGAATATGTAGTGTTTGATTTTCTGTTCTTGTGTCAGTTTGCTGAGAATGATAGTTTCCAGATTCACCCATGCCCCTACAAAGGACATGAACTCATCCAGTTTTATGGCTGCATAGTATTCCATGGTGTATATGTGCCACATTTTCCATAGCCAGTCTATCATTGATGGGCATTTGGGTTGGTTCCAGGTCTTTGCTATTGTAAACAGTGCTGTAGTGAACATACGTGTTCATGTGTCTTTATAATACAATGATTTATAATCATTTGGATATATACCCAGTAATGGAATGGCTGGTTCAAATGGAATTTCTATTTCTAGGTCCTTGAGGAATTGCCACACTGTCCTCCACAATGGTTGAACCAATTTATAATCCAAGCAACAGTGTAAAAATGTTCCTATTTCTCTACATCCTCTCCAGCATCTGTTGCCTCCAGATATTTTAATGATTGTCATTGTAACTGGCATGAGATGGTATCTCAATGCGGTCTTGATTAGCATTTCTCTAATGACCAGTGATGCTAAGCATTTATTTTCATATATTTGTTGGCCTCACGTATGTCTTCTTTTGAAATGTGTCTGTTCATATACTTCACCTACTTTTGAATGGGTTTATTTGTTTGTTTTCTTGTAAATCTGTTTTAGTTATTTGTAGATTCTAATATTAGCCCTCTGTCATATGGGTAGATTGCAAATTTTTTTCCCCATTCTGTTGGTTGACGGTTCACTCTAATGATTCTTTCTTCTGCTGTACAGAAGCTCTGAAGTTTAATTAGATCCCATTTGTCTATTTTAGAAACAAACAAACAAAAAAAAAAAAACCAGAAAACCAATGGGCTTTTGTTGCCATTTCTGTTGGTGTTTTCGTCCTGAAGTCCTTGCTTATGCCTATGTACTGAATGGTTTGGCTCAGGTTTTCTTCTAGGGTTTTTATAATATTATGTCTTATGTTTAAGTCTTTAATCCATCTGGAGTTAATTTTAGTGTAAGGTGTCAGGAAGGGTTCCACTTTCAGCTTCCTGCACATGGCTAGCCAGTTTTCCTAACACCATTTATTAAACAGGGAATCCTTTCCCCATTGCTTGTTTTTGTCAGATTTATCAAAGATCAGATGGTTGTACATGTGTGGCATTGCCTCGGAGGCTTTTGTTCTGTTCCATTGTCTCTGTTTTGGTACCAGTGCCATGCTGTTTTGATTACTGTAGACTTGTAGTATAGTTCAAAGTCAGGTAGCGTGATGCCACCAGCTTGGTTCTTTTTGATTAGAATTGACTTGGCTATGCAGGCTCTCTTTTGTTTCCATATGAAGTTTAAGGTGTTTTTTTTCCAGTTCTGTGAAGAGGGTCATAGGTAGTTTGATGGAGATGGCGTTGAATCTATAAATTACTTCAGGCAGTATGGCCATTTTCACAGTATTGATTCTTGCTAACCATGAGCATGCAATGTTTTTCCATCTGTTTGTGTCCTCTTATTTCATTGAGCAGTGATTTGTAGTTCTTCTTGAAGAGATCCTTTACATCCTTTGTTAGTTGTATTCCTAGGTATTTTATTCTCTTTGTAGCAATTGTGAATGGCAGCTCATTCTTGATTTGGCTCTCTTTAAGTCTGTTATTGGTGTATAGGAATGCTTGTGATTTTTGCACATTGATTTTATATCCTGAGATTTTGTTGAAGTTGCTTACCAGCTTAAGGAGATTTTGGGCTCAGAGGATTGTGTCTTCTAAATATACAGTCATGTCGTCTGCAAATAGAGACAATTTGACTTCTTACTTTCCTAGTTGGATACACTTTTTTTTCTTGCCTCATTGCTCTGTCTAGAACTTCCAATACTATGTTGAATAGAAGTTTTGAGAGAGGGCATCCTTGTCTAGTGCCAGATTTCAAAGGGAATGCTTCCAGTTTTTGCCCATTCAGTATGATATTGGCTGTGGGTTTGTTGTAAATAGCTTTTGTTATTTTGAGATACATTCCTTTGTTACCTAGTTTATTGAGCGTTTTTAGTGTAAAGGGCTGTTGAACTTTGTTGAAGGCCTTCTCTGCATGTATTGAGATAATTATGTGGTTTTTGTCTTTGGTTCTGTTTATGTGGTGGATTACATTTATAGACTTGCATATATTGACCCAGCCTTGCAATCCCAGGATGAAGCTTACCGGATTGTGATGGATGACCTTTTTGATGTGCTGTTGCAATTGGTTTGCCAGTATTTTATTGCAGATCTTTGCAGCTGTGTTCATCACGAATATTGGCCTGAAGTTTTCTTGTTGAGTCTCTGCCAGATTTTGGTATGAGGATGATGTTGGTCTCATACAATGAGTTAGGGAGGATTCCCTCTTTTTGGATTGTTTGGAGTAGTTTCAGAAGAAGCGGTACCAGCTCCTGTTTGTATGTCTGGAAAATTCGGCTGTGAACCCATCTGGGCCTGGGTTGTTTTTTATTGGTAGGCTATTAATTGATGCCTCAACTTTAGCCTTTGTTATTGGTCTATCTATTCAGGGTTTTGACATCTTTCTGGTTTTCTCAGATGGTAGTTTGTATTTCTGCAAAATTGGTAGTGATTTCCCCTTTATCGTTTTTCATTGCATGTATTTTATTCTTCTCTCTTTTCTTGTTTATTAATCTGGCTTAGTGGTCTATTTTGTTGATCTTTTCAATAAACTAGCTCCTGGATTTATTTTTGAAGGGATTTTTTTTTTGTCTCTATCTCCTTTAGGTCTGCTCTAACCTTAGTTGTTTTGTATCTTCCGCTAGCTTTTGAGTTTTTTTTTTTTTTTATCTTGCTCCTCTAGCCCTTTCAATTTTGATGTTAGGGTGTCAATTTTACATGTCTTCTTGCTTCTCATGTGGGTATTTATTGCTATAAATTTTCCTCTAGACACTGCTTTTGATGTGTCTCAGAGATTTTAGTGCATTGTGTTTTTGTTCTTGTTGGTATCGAAGGACATCTTTATTTCTGCCTTCATTCCATTTTTTATCCAGTCAACATTCAAGAGCCAGTTGTTCAGTTTCCATGATGTTCTGTGGTTCTGAGTTAGTGTCTTAACCCTGAGTTCTAATTTGATTGCCCTGTGGTCTGAGAGACTGTTTGTTATGATTTCTGTTCTTTTGCATTTGCTGAGGAGTGACTTACTTCTAATTATGTAGTCAGTTTTAGAGTAGGTGTGATGTGGTGCTGAGAAGAATGTATATTCTGTGGATTTGGGGTACAGAGTTTTATAAATGTCTATTACGTCTGCTTGGTCCAAATCTGCATTCAAGTCCTGGATATCCTTGTTGACTTTCTGTCTCATTGATCCATCCAATATTGTCAGTGGGGTGTTAAAGTCTCCCATTATCATTGTGTGGGAGTCTAAGTCACTTTGTGGTTCTTTAAGAACTTGCTTTATGTATCTGTGTGCTCCTGTATTGTGTATATATATAGGATAGTTACCTCTTCTTGTTGCATTGATCCTTTTACCATTATGTAATGCCATTCTTTGATTCTTTTGATCTTTGTTGGTTTAAAGTCTATTTTTTCAGAGAACAAGATTGCAACTCCTGCTTTTTTCTGCTTTCCATTTGCTTGGTAAATCTCCTTCCTTCCTTTTATTTTGAGCCTATGTGTATCCTTGCATGTGAGATGGGTTTCCTGGATACAGCACAGTGAAGGGTTTTGACTTTTTATCCAGTTTGCCAGTCTGTGTCTTTTGATTGGGGCATTTAGCCCATTTATATTTAAGGTTAATATTGCTATGTGTGAATTTGATCCTGCCATTTTCATGCTAGCTGGTTGTTATGCTCATTAGTTGCAGTTTTTTTCATTGTGTCGATGCTCTTTACCATTTGGTACATTTTTGGAGTGGCTGGTACAGGTTGTTCCTTTCTGTGTTTAGTGCTTCTTTCAGGAGTTCTTGTAAGGCAGGCCTGGTGGGGATGAAATCTCTGAGCAATTGCTCTTTGTAAAGGATTTTATTTCTCCTTCACTTACTAAGCTTAGTTTGGCTGGATATGAAATTCTAGGTTGAAAGTTATTTTATTTAAGGAATTTGAATATTGGCCCCCACTCTTTTCTGGTGTAGGGTTTCTGCCGAGAGATCCACTGTGAGTCTAATGGACTTCCCTTTGTGGGTAACAAAACCTATCATTCTGGCTGCCCTTAATATTTTTTCCTTCATTTCAACCCTGGTGAATCTGACAATTATGTGTGTTGGGGTTGCTCTTCTTGAGGAATATCTTTGTGGTGGTCTCTGTATTTCCTGGACTAGAATGTTGGCCTGCCTTACTAGGTTCGGGAAGTTTTCCTGGATAATATGCTGAAGAGTGTTTTCCAGCTTGGTTTCATTTTTTCTGTCATATTCAGGAACAACTATGAAATGTAAATTAGGTCTTATCACACAATCCCATATTTGTCAGAGGCTTTTTTCATTTCTTTTTACTCTTTTTTCTCTCATCTTGCCTTCTCATTTTATTCCATTGAGCTGACATTCAATCTCTGATATCCTTTCTATTGCTTGGTCAATTTGGCTATTGAAACTTGTGTATGCTTCGAAAAGTACTTGTATTGTTTTATTCAGCTACATCAGGTAATTTATATTCTTCTCTAAGCTGTTTATTCTCATTAGCATTTTATCAAACCTTTTTTCAAGGTTCTTAGTTTCTTTGCATTGGGTTAAAACATGTTCTTTTAGCTCAGATAAGTTGTTATTACCCACTTTCTGAAGCCTGTTTCTGTCAATTTGTCAGACTCATTCTCCATCCAGCCTTGTTCCATTACTAGTAAGGAATTGTGATCCCTCGGAAGAGGAGAGACATTCTGGTTTTTGGTGTTTTCATCCTTTTTGTGCTGGTTTCTTCCCATCTTTGTGGATTTATCTACTTGTGGTCTTTGTAGTTGATGACTTTAGGATGGGGTCTCTGAGTGGACATCCTTTTTGTTGATGATGAAATTACTTCTTTCTGTTTTTTAGTTTTCCTTCTAACAGTCAGGACCCTCTGCTGCAGGACTGCTGGAGGTCCACTCCAGACACTGCTTGCCTGGGGATCGCCTACAGCAGCTGCAGAACAATAAGGGTTGCTGCCAGTTTCTTCTTGTCTTATCTTTGTCCCAGAAGGATACCCACCAGATGTCAGCCTGAGCTCTCCTTTCAGAGGTGTCTCTTTGGATATATATGGGTTGCAGAGCTGCTTGAGGAGACAGTCTGTCCCTTGTAAGAGCTCAAGTGCTGAGCTGTGAGCTCTGTTGTTCTGTTCAGAGCTGCTGGGCAGGTATGTTTAAGTCTGCTGGAGTGGAACTCATAAACGCCTTTTTTTCCCAGGTGCTCTGTCCTGGAAAGGTGGGGCTTTATCTGTAAGTTCCTGACATGCTGCTGCCTTTTTCAGAGATGCCCTGCCCAGCGAGGAGGTAGCCTATTCACAGTTTGCCAGTAGAGGTGTTGCTGATCTGCTCTGAGTCTGCCCAGCTGCTGTGTGAACTTCCTTGTGGTTTTGTTTATAGAGGTCTAGTTAGAACTGCCTCAGTAATCACAGTCTGCCTCAGTTATGGGGGACAGTCTCTGTAATGGCAGACTGCCTTGGTAGTGGTGGACTGCCTTGGTAATGGCAGACTGCCTCAGTAATGGCAGATGCCCTTCCTCCCACAGAGCTGGACCATCCCAGGTCCAGCTGTGCTTGCTGTGAAACTCAATCCACAGCATTTCAGATTGCTGGTCTTTGTGGGGGTGGGAACTGCTGCGCCAAATCACCTGGCTCCCTGTTTCTGCTCCCTTTTTTTCAGTTGAATGGGCAATTCTGTCTTCCAGGTGTTCCTGGCACCAGTTGAAATGGCACCCAGATTTGTGTGAGTTTTTGTGCGCAGACCCGCAGTGCAAGCTGAAACAGCTGTGCTGGAGACTTGTGGTGCTTTTCTGCCTGGGAATCTCCTGGTCTGTGGGCAGTATAAAATTTGTTTGGAAATGTGATGATCACTCGCCCTCTGCATTCTCATTGGGAACTGCATTCCAGAGCAGTTCCTATTTGGCCATCTTGGATCCTATTGATTTATTTTTGAAAAAGCCTATAGCACATGGTATTCCCAGGTGATCTCCCATCCAAGAACTAACCAGACTCAAACCTGCTTAGCTTCCAAGATCAGATGAGGTTGGGCACATTCAGGGTGGTATAGCTGTAGATGAAGAGAGTGTTTTTGAAAAAAAGGGAGTGTTCAACTTTGTCTAATGCTGTTGAGAAATCAAATAAGGTGAAAATATAAAATTAAATGTAAAACAATAGAAAAATACTCATGTAGCCAGGCATTCTAAACAGAATATAATGACTCATTTAATTGTCATAATGACATGAGTTAGACACTGTTGTTTCCTTATTTGAGAGAACTAAAGCAGAGAATGTTTAAGTGTCTGGGGTTACTAAAAAGCTCCTCAATGATAGACACACAACTGATCTTTATTATCATTTCAAAGATTTTAGCTGATTCTGTAAGGTTTTCTAAAATATAATTATATAATCTGTGAATAATGTCATTGCTTTTGTAGTGCTTTAGTATTGTGCATATCATTTTGCATTTGATAGAACCTTGAAAACAATGCTAGTAGTGACTAGAAGCATTCCTGTCTTATTACTAACAATATTAGAAAAGGTTTTAACATTTCTTTACTTGACTTGGTGCTTGTTTGGCTTTGGTAAATACTAATTAATGTACATAGAAATGTTTCTTCAAATTATTTTTTAACTATAGGCTTTACAAATTAGTTATAGCAAATGGAATTATGTCAAGCATTTTGTCTTTATCTATTAATATAATCTTGTTCCTTTTAAATCACTCATATTGATAGACTTTCTACTATTAAACCATTTATACATTTCTAAACTAAATCTGATTGGTAGAAAATAATTATTTAAAGTTATATTCTTGTATTTGTTTTGCTATATTTAATTTAAACATTTTACTTTTAGATGCTGGATCTAGCTTAGTTACTTTGTAATCATATTAATATTTCTACAGAAAAGTGTTTGAAGAATACTTAGGAAGTCAGGTTTTTCTACCAAATCAATTTTTGGAAAAAGCCTTTTGGCTTTTTGGGGGATACTGCAACTGTATAAGAATTGTATGCTTCTTAAAGTTACATCTGCGCCTGATATTCTACTTTTTTTAATGGTAAAATGTTAACATCTTTTATAATTATTGCTATGCTCAAAATTTCTATTCTTGGATCAATATTTAATATTTATATTTTGTTGGGAATATATCCATTTTCCTCTTTTTCCATTTATTGCTTTAATGTAGAGATGACAAATCAATCAAGCTTTGGAGTTTTGAAGATATCTAGGGTCTTGGATGAAAAAGAACATCTGTAAAGGAATCAAAAAACAAAAAGACAAAAAGCTACAAGGAAAATTTTGTTACAGTAGGATCATATGAGTTAAAGAAAAATTTCAAATGAATTAATCTTGCTCTAGGTCTGAATTTACATAAAGATTTGTACCCATTTTATCTGGACTTTTAAGTTTGAATTGGGCTGTCCGTATTACTGATGTCTGCTAGACAGTGTGTCATACAAAGAGGGAAGCTTATAATACCAAATTAATCTTACCAGTGTCCTTGAATCTGCAATCACTTAAATTCAGTTTATACTCCTAAAGAGACACTACAAAAAGGGACTTAGGGAGAATTCAGAAGTGACTTGGGATAACCACTGATTTAAGAGAAATCAAACAAACCTTTCAGCATTTCTTCTATTTTCTTTTTTCCCATAAGACAGGTTCTCATTCTGTCACCCACGTGGGAGTAAAGAGGTAAAATCATGGTTCACTGCAGCCTCACCTCCTGGGTTCAGTTGATCCTTCCACCTCAGAGTCCCATGTTGCTGGGACTACAGGCATAAGGGCCGTGTTTGGCTCATTTATTTTTATTTTTGCAGAGATGAGGGTCTCAATATTTTTCCCAGGCTGGTCTTGAACTCCTGGGCTCAACCAGTCCTCTGGCCTTCACCTTCTGAACTGCTGGGATTACAGGTGTGAACTACTATTCATGCCTATTTTTGTTTTCTTTATGATTCCATTGATCTTGAGTCAACACTCTTCATGGTACTTGATCCAGAATCAGGGTATTGAGATGCACTCTGTCCACTACATTACTGATACTTTACTTTCAAGATTAAGATGGGAAAATTTAGAGTTTTTAAGTCTTGAGAATAACAGTTTTGAAAAATTCAGTCAGTAATGTTGAGACACACTTGGGAATTGTAAAGCAGAATTAACTACAGTTGAAATTTGTACTAGTTTCCTTCATGTTAATTTAATATTAAATTCATATTCTTCTTATTTTTGGGGCCAGAGTTACTGAGAGAAATCAATTACAGGAAGAAAAACATCTAATAACTTAAATCCCCAGTGATCAACTAGTTTATGTATTATTTTGTTAATAATCCTGAGGCTTTTAGATTTAGAATTTATCAGGAAGGATTAGTAGAATGTTGCAATTTGCAACCTTCATTATGAGAGTTATATTCGGACTTACATGTTTCTACCAGTTTGTAAGTCACTGTACAGTATTTCAGAAAAAATATATATTTCTAAAACCCTTTAAGTTCCTATAGTCATTTAAAAAAATATATTTTTAATATTTTACTTTAAGTTCTGTGATACATGTGCTGAACGTGCAGGTTTGTTACATAGGTCTCCATGTGCCAATGGTGGTTTGCTGCACCTATCAGCCCATTATCTAAGTTTAAGCCCTGCATATATTGGGTAAAGGGGAGAGAGAGCATTAGGACAAATAACTAATTGGTTTTAATTTACTCTTGATTTGAATAGCTTGTCCTTCCCCAAACTCCCATTTTAGAGTTTGAATTGTTTTTAGATGTTAATTTTTCTTTTCTTGCTGACCATGGACTAGACAAATAAATATTGACTTTCAGTAGTTTACTTAAACTTCTGGTTCCTGAAAAACAAAGGGGTCTTCACAGTTGAAATAAAGACAGGTTTACATTTCATCCCATTAATCTGTTTATCGAAACACACCCACCATACAGATGTTTCTAGGCAAAAAGCATCTGTTAGTGCTATTTACCTCCTTATGCAAAGGCTTCACAAAAGGAGCATTTTTCAATCAAAAGTTGCTCTTTTCCTTGGCAGTCATATCCAGCCAAAGTTTAAAGATTGTGTTAAAAGATCATTCAGTGATCTTTTATTTGTAATCAACTATTAATATATAATTTTTAAAGAAGTCTGAAGTAGACAAAATGCAAGGTCAGTAGAAGAAAAAAACATCTGACAAGGTTGAGTCCTTGTTCATGTCTTGTTTTCAGTCTGTCTCACTTACTCTCCCATGTAGCATTATTCTCTTTGGTACTGCCTGACTGAGATTCCCGACTTGATGAAACATAGAAACACTCCATTTTGTGGCAAAATTTCTGTGTTTTGTTAGTAGGTCATGGAAATGACATTTGGGATAACAAACCATCAGAAAGAGGCAAGAAAGAAAATCAAGAATAAATGAAAGAAGTGCTGGGTAGCAGCACTGGGAAACATGATTTGGGGGTAAAATACAGATTTCCATAGTGTGAAAAGTGTAAGGTCCTTTTTGGAGGCCTCTGTAAATCCTATACTTCGTTATAGAATAATTCCCTTAGCATGCTTCAGAATATTTATTTGTTTCAATTCACTTTTAATTATTTATTTTTTCCAAGTATTAGGTAAGTTTAATTTAGAAGGAGCTTAAGATACTTGGACAGCCTCAAAATCATGGCTATATAGTTCCTTTTCTCAAGAAGAACTCTCTTTCTTGGCTTAAGTTCTCTTGGTGCATTTCCTAATCATCTCAATTGTAATTGATCCTGTGGATACTCTCTCAGGAAATGTTTTTAAACAACTCACCTGCCTTTGGTATGGGTTTCTACGTAATCTAGGGACTTACATACATATGTTACCTCTTCTTCCCCCATTGACCAAGTACCAAGCATCTTGGGGGTTAGTCTTATTTCACATCCATTTTGAAAAAAGGCAGCAGGTAATAAATTAGTAAATAAATAACCATGACTGTGGTTACTGACTAGATATTGGTTATCTTTGTATGACTTGCAGCACCTGTGGAAGCCACAAATAAAGCTTAACAAAGATAATTTATACTGTGCTTTAATCCCACTCCCAAACACCCTTCATATTGACTGACATCTAAGTGACTGTTCTGATATACAAATTATTAAACATTATTCCCTCACATAAAATTCTCTTGATAGAGATCTGCCTTGCTCTCTGTCCTCTATCCTCAGCTACCATGGCACTGCATGCTCTTCACAGTGGGTAGATACATAAAATTTAGTCTGAGTCCTCACATGCTCTCTCAGGCTCTTTTGCTAGTCTGAGCCATTTTGCCTGCTGTTACCTTAGTACAGAATATCTATTTTTCTTCCATGTCCTTTGTGTCATTTAAAACTCATTTAGTTAATTAGAATTTTTTTCCAGATGTCCCACTTTACCTCTTGACTTTAGTTCCCAGGTATAGTCTTCCCCTAGAATATCTTTTGTATGTATCTTTGGCCAAGATTTAAAAATGTAGTATGATAATTGTTGGTTTACTTGACTAATTTCTCCTAGGAGAATTTAGAACTTCTGAAGATACTATGTAGTCTAGTGCTTAGCAGAGTACAGCCACATAGTAGATTCTTGATAAATAACATTGACTGGATACTGCCTTTTGCACAAATCTAAGGCATTCTAAAACAGAGGATTGGGAAAGTCATTGAACAACTCTCAGAAAGAACATACAAACATATGTGAAATGAATATAAACATAGCATTATAGTAATCAAATTGTTTTTAGTGTGATAGGAGCTTCAGGAAAGTAATGTTATATTTTTTAAAGAAGTGTGAATAGTACTATCAAAATCTTATAACTGCCAGTCATCTGTTTTAAGCCAATGGCTCTTAACAAGGGCTCTGTATCACTTTTAGTATTCCAAGATTAGGTATAGTCTGGCTCCTGGGCATATGTAATATCACCAAGTTTTCTACAATATTCTTATGTGTTCTCAGTAAAAAAAAATTTATGGAAGTTTATCAAATTTTTGAATAAATCTCTTTAGTCAAAAGCAGTCAGCATGCCAATGTCAGCTTCATCTTTTTCCACTCTAAAATTATTCAGCTGTCCGCAAAACACTTGTATTGCTGTAGACACGTAGATATCAAAATATTTTTGATTCCAGTGTTGATACTATGCCTGCCTTAAGATCCAGAGAAAGAATTAACCATTATTATTTTTTAAAATTTATTTAAATTTAAGGAGTTCACAGATATTTTACTTAACACAGAGGTTAAATGTGGGCTTTTAGTGTAACAATCACCTGAGTGATGTACATTATACCAACTAAGTAATTTTTATCCTTTATCCCCATTTCATTCTCCCACCCTTCTGAGCCTCCAGTGTCTGTTATTCCACACTCTATAGTAATGTGTACACATTATTTAGTTCCCACTTACAAGTGAGAACATGTGGTATTTTACTCTCTGTTTCTGAATTATTTCACTTAAGATAATGGCCTACAGTTCCATCCATGTTACCGCAAAAAAAAAAAAAAAAAAAAAAAACAACACACATTTTATTCATTTTTATGGCTGCATAATATTTATCTGTATATATACATATATTCTCATATTTTATCCAGTCATCTCTTGAAGGGCATTCAGATTTATTCCATATCTTTTCTTTGCTATTGTGAATAGTGCTGTGATAAACATGTGTGCATATCTTTTTGATATAATGAGATAACCTATAATGGAATTGTTGGATCTAATAGTTCTATTTTATGTTTAAAAAAAATAGCCATACTTATTTTCCTTAGAAGTTGTAGGAATTTACATTCCAACTGACAGTATGTAAGCATGCCCCTTTCTCTGCATCCTTGCCAACCTCTGTTATTTTTTGACTTTTTAGTAATAGCCATAATGACTGGTATAAGATAAATATCTCACTGTGGTTTTGACTTGAATTTCTCTGATGATTAATGATGTTAGGCATTATTTTCATATGCTTCTTGGCCATTTAGTATGTCTTCTCTTGAAAAATGTCTGTTTATATCCTTTACCCACTTTTTAGTGGGGCTATTTGATTTTGCTGTTATTGTTGAGTTGTTCAAATATCTTGTAAATTTTGGATATTTTCCTTATGTTAGGTGCATAGTTTCAAACACGTTCTTCTGCTCTGCAGGTTGTCCATTTATTTTGTTGATTGTTTTGCTGTGCAGAAGTTTTTTAGTTTAAATAAAATCCAGTTTTCAGTGTTTGGTTTTATTGCTTGTGCTTTTGCAATCTTAGTCATGAATTCTTTGCATAGAAGAGTTTCACATTGGTTTTCTTCTAGTATTTTTATAGTTTCAGATCATACATTTAAGTCTGTAATTCATCTTGAGTTGATTTTTGTGTATGATGAGAGACAGGATTCCAGTTTTACTCTACTGCTTATGGAAATCAAATTTTCCTGGCTATTAATAATAAATATTAACATTATTATTTATTAATACATAATAAATTAATAATAAATTTTCTATTTATTAAATAAGGTATATGTTTCCCCAGTGTATATTTTTGTTGGCTTTGTCAAAGATCAGTTTGCCGTAGATACGTAGCTTTATTTCTGGCTTCTTTATTCTGTTCCTTTGATTTAGCTGTCTATTTTTATGTCAGTACCATGCAGTATTGGTTACTATAGCCCTGTAGTATAATTTGAGGCTAGGTAATGTGATACCTCTACCTTTGTTGTTTTTGCTTAGGATTTCTTTGGCTATTCAGGCTTTTCTTTTCATTATATTTGAATTTTGGCATTATTTTTTCAAATTCTGTGAAAAAAATTACATAGATTCACTTTATTTATTCTTCCTTTATTAATGGAGAACTCTAGCAAAGTATACTAAGTCCTTGGGCAGGCATAACAGCTCTGACTGAAAAAATCTGTGATAGACTGGACAAGGAAAATGTGGCACATATACACCATGGAATACTATGCAGCCATAAAAAGCGATGAGTTAGTTTCCTTTGTAGGGACATGGATGAATCTGGAAACCATCATTCTTAGCAAACTGACACAAGAACAGAAAATCAAACTCTACATGTTCTCACTCATTGGCAGGTGTTGAAAAAGAACACATGGACACAGGGAGGGAAGCATCACACACTGGGGTCTGTAGGGGGGAACTAGGGGAGGGACAGTGGGGAGTGGGGAGTTGGGGACGGATAACATGGGGAGAAGTGTCAGATATAGGTGATGGGGTTGGAGGCAGCAAACCACATTGCCATGTATGCAACAGTTCTGCATGTGCCGCACATGTACCCCAGAACCTAAAGTGTAATTATATATATAAAAGCAGGCACTAAATGCCCATCCCTTTTTACCTTTATATATCTATATATCTTTTTGATATAATGATACAACCTATAATGAGATTGTTTGATCTAATAGAATTTCTGTTTTTAGTTTTTTAAAAGATAGCCATACTTTTTTTCTTTAGAAAGAAAAAGAAAGAAGAAACAAATATACATGCATGTGGACAGGAGCTACAGAGAAGATTTCTAAAAGCCGCCTCCAAGACCAATTCAGGTCCTAGGGGGGAAAAATGTACAACACTGAATTCTAAGAAGGCTGAGCAGATACATCAAGGACAACACATGGTTTGGAGGCATGAAACCAAACAGTGCCTTCCCAATACTCTACACCCAGAGGGACACAAATGCGTGTCATCTTGACACAAGATCACCCCTCCATCGGCAGGTGTCACAGCTCCCTCAGTAATTAGTTCCTGAGTCAAACATTGTAGATCTTTTGTCTTTTGGGGGAATTCTTAGTCGTAAATTTAGGATTCCATCACTTGTTTAAAGCAAAGCCACTCGTAGCCGAGGGTTATGGTGTGTGTCTGTAGTCCCAGCTGCTCAGGGGGCAGAGGCAGGAGGATTGCTTAAGCCCAGAAGTTCGAGGCTGTAGTGAGCTATGATTGCACCACTAGTCATCCACAAAGTGAAAGGCAGGCAGATCTAAGAGAAGAAAGACAGCTGAGGCAGATTCATATCTTTCCTGACATGGATGGTGGCTTTTGACGCAGAAATATATACCTATTTCCATGGGTGTTTGTGGGCCCAGGGCGTGCTTGGTAAGAAGAGTCTGGTTTCTCGTCTGCTATGCAAGCCAAGTAGCCTTTACTGTCCTTTGAATTGAACCCTCCTTAGCTCTTCAAAAAGAGATAATCAGAGTGGGTACTTGGGAATTAGAGGGTAATACTTTGTGCAATTTATTAGAGCTTATACCTGCCTCTAGAGATACACTTCTTTTAGTGACCAGATACTGCCAAATTGATGTGTTCTTGTTTTCCAGGGGAGCTGTAGACTCTAAGAAATGTCTACAGCCAGGCACTGTGGCTAAGGCCTATACTTAGCACTTTGGGAAATTGAGGTGGGTGGATCGCTTCAGCCCAGGAGTTTGAGACCAGCCTAGGCAGCATAATGAAACCCTGTCTCTACAAAAAATAGAAAAATTAGCTTGGTGTGATGATGCACACCTGTAATCCCAGCTACTTGGGAGATTGAGTGGGGAGGGATCACTTGAGCCTAGCAGGTCGAGGCTGCGATGGGCCATGATTGTGCTACTGCACTCCAGGCTGGGTGATAGAGGGAGACCCTGTCCCAAAAAAAAAAAAAAAAAGAAAAAGGTCTGCCCACAAAGTCACCACCTCATGATTTGCTTGCCTCTGCGCCTGTTTGTCTACCTAGCATAGGGCAAGTGGTACTTTGGGCCAAAGGTCCAAAGGCATTTTGCATGCCTGGGGGCAATTGTGGCTGTGTTTCTGAACCAGATCTCTTTATTTGGGTTTAAATGGAGTCCTTTCATGGACCATCCTGAGTATTGTCAGTCAAAAGTCTTGGGGCATAAGAACTTGTCTGAATCTGTCATACCACTGCTGTCTTTTCCAAGTGGTATTACAAGGAAGATTTTTGTGGTGTGTGTGTTCTAAGAGAAATGCCAAGGCTTTAAGATAAAGACAAGATGATAATGGAAAAAAGAAAAAAAAAAAAAAGAAAAAAAAGTATGAGCTTTTAGTGTAAAAATCTTAAAAAAATGACTTTTTTCTTATATATAAAAGAAAAAAGGGGTGGGCATTTAGTGCTTGCCATTCCTAAGAAAAATATGAAAATAGTCAGTGTTACATGCCATAATTTGTTGGGAGGAAACAAAGCCTTTTTGGTACAGAACAATAAAGACCCTTTAAAAATAATACCTAAATTTTGTATTTGACACACATTGCAAGTAAAGTCCTTGAAACAATGATTTTATAGGTATTTCCTCTAGCAAGAATGCTTTTACTTCATCTCTTTGTCCAGCTAACTGTTGCTTACATTTCATGTCTTGATTCCAAATAGGCTTCCTTTAGAAAATCTGGCCAGGCACATGTGGCTCACACCTGAAATTTTATCACTTTGGGAGGCTGAGGCCGGTGAATTGCTTGAGCCCAGTAGTTCAAAACAAGCCTGGGCAACATGGCGAAACCCTGTCTCTACAAAAAATTTTAAAAAATTAGGTAGGTGTGGTGGTGTGCAGCTGTAGCCCAGCTACTTGGAAGGATGAGGTAGGAGAGTCACTCGAGACTGCGAGACTGAGGCTGTAGTGAGCCAAGATCACACTACTGCACTCCAGACTGGACAAATAGAGTGAAACTCTGTCTAAAAAAAAAAAAAATCTTTTCTGGTTCCCCAAAGCATTTAAATGGCTTGAGTTCATATAAATTCCCATGCTAACCCTGTACATGGCATAATGCAGCACAAATCCAAAGGAATGTAGACTGAGGAAAGACTAAGGTTCTTAGCAGCAGAGATTGGATCTTGCACCCCCAGTTTGTAGGACAGCATCTGAGCATTTGCTCAACACATATATGTTTAAATAAAATAAACATATATGTGTTTATCAAAATAATGAATAAATACGTATGATCAGCAGAAAAATAATTCAGACCAGATCATTATAGAGACAATCATTTTGTTAGGGACCAGTAGTGAGGTAAATTAAAAGTTTTTATCTGGACTTGGTTATGTATCATTTATAGATTATAATATATATGGCCATTTTAGGTAATATTTGACATAGTAGAGAGCAGATTTCTCACTCCAAAGTAAGGTAGTAGTCATTTGCAACTAATCCTACAGTCATCTCCCAAACAGTCTGAGGTTTAGAAATACCTTCTGGTTTTTTTTAAAGAAGGATGTCTGAACTTAGTGTAACCTCCCTCACATCCACTCCTCTTCAATATTCTAGCTTAGATTTCAAAACTCAAAGGATTCAAACTCAGAGAAGCAATGCCATTTACAGAATATGTTTGTATTCAGGTTTATAGCTAATCATTGTCCACGTTGTTACATGTTACAACAGCCTCAATCTAGTAAAATATCTGACCGAATAAAACAACAACAAAACCCAGCTTCCCTCATTGGAAGTTGTAAGAAACCAAGAAGATTGCAAACTTCCCAGAAAGAGGCTTGAATATTTCCTGGAAAAGTTAACTTGCACTAGTGCACTCAAATGGCAGAGAATGAGGGATAATCCTAAATATTTCAAAAAATAGCTACAAAGTAGACCTTATTTGGAAGAAAGTTTTCTGTTACCAGAGAATGAAAGTCTGTATCATAGGGTATGAGCAGAAGGAGATTTTCAAGGCTTTTTGCCTTAAGGCAGTGGCTATGAGCACAAACAATGGTTTTGAAAAACTAGACTCCAATTTAATCTTGACTTCTTCCTAGCTATTAATAGACCATAGGTCTGTCCAAAGGCAGTTTCTTTGGCTTAGCAATAATGGGGCTCTTGATAGGTAAATTATTCATAAGAATCTCTCCCCCTGCATCTCCCTGTTTCTGTGTCTTATCACCAGCTGCTGGTAGAGCTGATTTCTTCATTTGACCCTCTTCATCAGTCTCTCCCTACCTGCTACAGGACATGGGACTAAAAATAATGCACTGCTTAGTCGAATTCTATTCATAACTCCAGCACACTAGGACTCATGTCTTCAGATTATCCTCCTTGACTGCTAAGATCTTCTCTCCCCTGACTGCCCCTATCTGTTTGAACCTCTCCTGAAAACAGCCCATTTTGTCAAGCTGGTTTGCCCATGAATAAAGTACTTAGGAATTATTTAGCTGTTGATTGCTCATGCAAAAATTAGAAGTAAGTATTATTTAGATTGTCAAATTGTTAATATTAAAATTGAAAAATAAGATGTCACTAGCAAGAGCAGATGTTTGGGCACATCTTTTTCAGTGCATCTGTTTATTAATGAGGGGTAGGCAGGAGCTTTGTGAACATGCGGCTTTATTGATTTAAAAAAATATTCCATTGCCTTTCTATTTACATCCTAACAAAAGTGTGTATAATGTGGCAGAACTGTTTTATGTGATTAAGAACTGTTTATTCTGGATTTGTAATTAATTTAATTGTAACATGTAGAGGACTGCAATTTTGAAAAACTTTCACTCCTGATTGCCTATTATTCACATGACAACATTGAAATAAAGTGACACTATGATAAATGGAAACATAACAAGCAGTCACCCTGATTTAGTAACACTGAAAAAAATATAAAATTTTCATATAAATCATATATATATATATACACACACACACACACATATATATATAATCTATACAAAGAAAATTCTGCTTTCTCTTTAATTTTGGATCAGAGCTAGAAAGTGTACAATTTAATAAACATCTTACAAATATACTTTCATTATTTTAAATTAGTCTAATTTATGTCTTGATAAAAATAGAGGAAGTAAAAGAACTAATTCAGTTGCTCCATCAAAGAATTTTGTTAAATCCGTATCCCATTTGAGGTCAGCAACACACCTTCATTTGTTTGAACTATGATTTACAAAATTCAATCAAACTTTAAAAGGAAGTACTTAGTTATGCTGTACTAATGAAGAAAAAATATTATACCATACTATTATATGTTATGGCAAAACCCTGACCTCATAAAAATGATTGGTGTCATTAAGAAAATTTATTAAAATACATAGAAATACAATTTGAAGAATTGGTGAGGAGAAAGCCCTCACATTCAAACTGCATTATTTTTCTACACAGATGTTACACTAAGATCACATATAAAAATTGTCTCCAAAGTTGCATTGTGGAAAGTGTTAATAAGATGAATATAGATTAAGTTTGTGGTTTCCACTTCCATTTAACTAATTTCATTGCAAATAAAGTATAGCCAGTAAGTAGTTTTAAATTTAAGATATTGTAAATATCACATTTTTACCACTTGAAATACTTAAACATTTCTGTTTGTGGATTAGACATGAAGAGATCCTGACTATTTTTACCAAATGACCAAATTCAAATTTGAGTGTAATTGCACTCAAAATTTTTTTTATTATACTACAAGTTCTGGAGTACATGTGCAGATGGTGCAGGTTTGCGCCATAGGTATACATGTGCCATGATGATCTGCTGCATCCATCCCCCTAACATCTAAATCAGGTATTTCTACTAATGTTATCCCTCCCCAATCCCCCCACTGCATGCTATCCCTCCCTAGCCCTTCAAGTCCCTGACAGGCCTCAGTGTGTGATGCTCCCCTACCTGTGTCTATGTGTTCTCATTGTTCAACACACACTTATGAGTGAAAACATATGGTGTTTGATTTTCTGTTCTTGTGTCAGTTTGCTGAGAATGATGGTTTCCAGCTTCATCCATGTCCCTACAAAGGACATGAACTCATCCTTTTATATGACTGCATAGTATTCCATAGTGTATATGTGCCACATTTTCTTTATCCAGTCTATCATTGATGGGCATTTGGGTTGGTTCCAAGGTTTTCCTATTGTAAACAATGCCACAATAAATATACATGCACATGTGTCTTTATAATAGAATGTTTTATACTCCTTTGGGTATATATATCCAGTAATGAGATTGCTGGGTCAAATGGTATTACTATTTCTAGATCCTTGAGAAATTGCCACACTGTCTTCCACAATGGTTGAACTAATTTACACTCCCACCAACAGTGTAAAAGTGTTCCTATTTTTTTCACATCCTTTCCACCATCTGTTGTCTCCTGATTTTTTAAAGATTGCCATTCTAATTGGCATGAGATGGTATCTCAATTTGGTTTTGATTTGCATTTCTCTAATGACCAGTGATGATGAGCTTTTTTTCATATGTTTGTTGGCTGTATAAAAGTCTTCTTTTGAAAAGTATCTGTTAATGACTTTTACCAATTTTGATGCGGTTTTGTTGTTTTTGTTGTTGTAAATTTAAAATTTAAGTTCTTTGTAGATTCTGGATATTAGCTGTTTGTCAGATGGGTAGATTGCAATTTTTTTTTTCTCATTCTCTTGGTTGCTGCTTCACTCTAATGATAGTTTGTTTTGTTGTGCAGAAGCTCTTAAGTTTAATTAGATCCCATTTGTCTGTTTTGGCTTTTGTTGCCATTGCTTTTGTTGTTTTAGTCATGAAGTCCTTGCCCAAGCCTATGTCCAGAATGGTATTGCCTAGGTTTTCTTCTAGAGTTTTTATAGTGTTAAGTCTTATGTTTAAACCTTTAATCCATCTTGAGTTAATTTTTGTATAAGATGTAAGGAAGGGATCCAGTTTCAGCTTTCTGCATATGGCTAGCCAGTTTTCCCAATACCATTTATTGAAAAGGAAATTCATTCCCCATTGCTTGTTTTTGTCAGGTTTGTCAAAGGCCAGATGGTTATAGATATATGGTTTTATTTCTGAGGCCTCTGTTCTGTTCCATTGGCCTATGTCTTTGTTTTGGTACCAGTACCATGCTGTTTTGAATAGTGTAGACTTGTAGTACAGTTTGAAGTCAGGTAGCATGATGCCTCCAACTTTTTTTTTTCCTTAGGATTGTCTAGGCTATGCGGGTTCTTTTTTGGTTCCACATGAAGTTTAAGGTGTTTTTTTTCAATTCTGTGAAGAAAGTCAATGGTAGCTTGATGGGGATAGCATTGAATCTATAAATTACTTAGGGCACTATGGTTATTTTCATGACATTGATTCTTGCTAACCAGAGGATGGAAGGTTTTTCAATCTGTTTGTGTCCTCTCTTATTTCCTTCAGCAGTGGTTTATAGTTTTCCTTGAAGAGGTCCTTTGCAGACATTGTTAGTTGTATTCCTAGGTATTTTATACTCTTTGTAGTAATTGTGAATGGGAATTCCCTCATGATTTGGCTCTCTGTTTGTCTGTTATTAGTGTGTAGGAATGCTTGTTAATTCTACACATTGATTTTGTATCCTGAGACTTTGCTAAAGTTGCTTATCAGCTTCAGGAGATTTTGTGCTAAGACAATGAGGTCTTGTAAATATACAATCATGTTGTCTACAAATAGAGACAATTTGACTTCCTCTTTTCCTAATTGAATATCCGTTATTTCTTTTTCTTGCCTGATTGCCTTGGCCAGGACTTCCAATACTGCATTGAATAGGAGTGGTGAGAAAGGGCATCCTTGTCTTGTACCAGTTTTCAAAGGGAATGCTTCCAGTTTTGACCATTCAGTATGATACTGGCTGGTTTTTGAAAAGACAGAAAAAAAGACTGCTAGCCAGACTAATAAAAAAGAAAAGAGAGAAGAATCAAATAGATGCAATAATAAATGATAAAGGGGTCATCAACACTGATACCGCAGAAATATAAACTACCATCAGAGATTACTACAAACACCTCTGTGCACATAAACTGGTAAATCTAAAAGAAATGGATAAATTCCTCGACACGTACACCCTGCCAGGACTAAACCAGGAAGAAGTTGAGTCCCTAAATAAACCAATAACAAAGTCTGAAGTGAGGCAGCAATTAACAGCCTACCAACCAAAAAATGTCCAGGACCAGACAGGTTCACAACCGATTTCTACCAGAGGTAAAAAGAGGAGCTGGTATCATTCCTTCTGAAACTATTCCAAATAATACAAAAAGAGGGAATCTTTCATAACTTGCATAATCATTTTATGAGACCAACATCATCCTGATATCAAAACTAGGCAGAGACGCAACTAAAAAAGAAAATTGCAGCCCAATATCCATGATGAACATTGATGTGAAAATCCTCAATAAAATACTGGCAAACCAAATCCAACAGCACATCAAAAAGTGTATCCATCATCATTAAGTTAGCTTCATCTGTGAGATGTAAGGCTGGTTCAACATACACAAATCAGTAAAGGTAATCCATCACATAAACTGAACCTCAGACAAATACCACATGAGTATCTCAATAGATGCACAGAAGACCTTCAACAAAATTCAACAGCCATTTATGCAAAAAACTCTCAATAAACTAGTTATCAATGGAACATATCACAAAATAAAAGCTCTCAAATTGTTAATTAAAATTTTTGAAAATAGGAGAAAGTGGGAAAGAAGGAAACACTCACAAATAACTATTGTTCATATTTTAGTGTTTTCTTTCCATAATTTTGTATAACATTAATTTTTCTTGCTCTCTAAAACATACTTTTATTAGGCTTTAAACATTTGAAATAGCTTGATCTTTGTTATGTAAAAACACCTTTGAGTTCTTGATATTCATATATTAGATCATAATTATAGAAATTGGAAATTTTCTAAAAAACAAATGATGTATATACCATATGTCTATTTTTTTACAGATCAAGCAAAAATTTATTCCCAAATTAAAAATTGGTAACAGCTTTACAGATAAATTCCAGTGACCAAGTAGCCAAACCTTAGCTTATAAAAACTTCTACTATGTTTAAGTTTTACAGAAGGTCAAAAAAAGTACACTGAAAAAGATTTTTTAAATTTAGCATATATCATAGAAATATTTCTGTGGCTTAGGTAGACTTTAGACTTGTAGGGTTAAATAAAGTATATAGAAAGTTTATGAATTTAATATATAACAGGTTCTGAAAATAAGAACAGTAAAACCTGATGGGTGGGGTAAGTTATAAACCAGTGTATTGTGAATCTCAGAAATAGGGGAGGATTTTCAGAGAGCTTGTATGACAGAACCTAGAATTATGCGTGTTTTTAGGCATAATAATTGATTACCCAACATTTCATACATGATCATGAATATCGATATTTTTTCTCTTATAATTGCAATCATTTGGCTCAAGTCCCAAGAAAATATGAATGAAGCTAAAGTCTTATAGTTTGTAGTCCATTAGTAGTTTCAAAATATGTCTTATCAGTTTTAATTTTGTGAAGTCCAACTCATAGTTAGGATTCATTGTCAGCATTTGTATGGTAGAGTTTTAGTCAAAAATGAAAGAATGCATTAAAATAATCAATTAATTATGTACATTCTACTGCTCAAACCTTGCAAAAGACCAGGCACAGTGGCATATGAGTGTGATCTCAATTCTTTGGGAGGTCAAGGTAGGAGGACCATCTGAAGTCAGGAGTTCTAAGCTGGCCTGAACAACATAACAAAACCCTCATCTCTAAAAAACATAATAATCTGATCAACTACTTATATGGCAGTACTTTCATTTGAGTATATGAAAATATCTAAATAAAATTTTTGCTAACTTTTGCTATGTTACAGTCTTCCCTAAATAAGTAAGTGGGGGCCAGCCACAATGGCTCATGCCTATAATTCCAGCACTTTGGGAGAGTGAAGTGGAAAGTTCAGTTGAGGCCAGAAGTTTGAGACCAGTCTGGACAACATAGACCATGTGTCCGAAAAAGAAGAAGAAAATTTAGTTGGGCATAAAATGAATTCACTTGGGCATTTAATAGATGCCCAATAAACAAAAATTATTCTAAAGTTTGGATGGATTACAAGTTCTCTAAAAAGTGTTGCAAATAATTTACTTTTTCTTTACACTGGAAATAAAAGTTATGAATTGGTCTCTTAGAGTATTTTCTAAAATTCCTAGAGTTCTCTTTGGAATTGTAGAGAATTAAGCTTTTGAAAGGATAGCAAGGTCCATGTCACTGCTCACTTTTCTGTTGAAATATGTAAACTGATATCTGCAACATCTAACCTTTACCAAAGTGTTCATCTTGCAGTAATTTGGACATGTACCAGTCCATATAGAGTGATTCATTGTCCAGTACGTTAGTGGATGATGTATATTTTGCAGTTAATGGAGTTGAATAGATTTTCACATTTCACAGCTCAGTGAATGTATACGTCATTTTCTTCCTGGACTCTGCTGCTAGATATAGAATACAGTTTTATACACTGAAAATACATTTTTGGGAAGCTAGTAAAATTGGCTTTAAAATGGTTAGAGAAGACTGAAAAAATATGATTAGAATAATATAATTATTTATGTTGACCTAGCCATTGGACCAAATTCCTTGGTATTTTTGAATCACTGAATTATTTCTTAGTTTTCAATCATGTTCACTGTAAGGAATTATTGAGTAACCAATAATAAATTCTTAAAACACTAGTATAACCAAGAAAGTCAAAGATACCAATAGGAAGTTATTTAATATAAATTAAGTGATACGGTTCGGCTGTGTCCCCACCCAAATCTCATCTTGAATTGTAGTTTCCATAATCCCCACATTTCATAGGAGGAACTTGGTGGGAAGTCATTTGAATCATGAGGATGATTACCCCCATGCTGTTCTTGTGATAGTAAATTCTCATGAGATCTGATGGTTGTATACGACACTATTCCCCCTTTGCTTGGCACTTTTCTCTCCTGCTGCCATGTGAAGAAGGACATCTTTGTTTCCCCTTCTGCCATGATTCTAAGTTCCTGAGGTCTCCCAAGTCATGCTGAACTGTGAGTTAATTAAACCTCTTTCCCTTATTGTGCAGTCTCAAGCAGTTCTTTACAGCACCACAAGAATGAGCTGATATGGTAAATTAGTACGAGGAGTGGATGCTGCTATAAGGGTACCTGAAAATGTGGAAGTGATCTTGAAACTGGGTAACAGGCAGAGGTTGGAACAGTTTGGAGGGCAAAGAAAAAGACAGGAAAGTGTAAAACTTCCTAGAGACTTATTGAGTGGCTTTGACCAAAATGCTGATAGTGATATGGACAATGAAGTTCAGGCTGAGGTGGTCTCAGATGAAGATGAGGAACTTGTTGGAAACTGAAGCAAAGGTGACTCTTATCATGCTTTTGCTAAGAGACTGGCAGCATTTTGACCCTAATCTAGAAATTTGTGGAACTTTGAACTTGAGAGAGATGATTTAGAGTATCTAGTGGAAGAAATTTTTAAGCAGCAAGGCATTCAAAAGGTAACAGAGCTTAACAGTTCAGAAAATTTGTAGCCTGATGATACAACAGAAAAGAACAACCCATTTTCTGAGTAGAAATTCAAGCCAGCTACAGAAATTTCCAATAAATAATGTGGAACCAAATGTTAATTGCCAAGGTAATGGGGAAAATGTCTCCAGGGCATGTCAGAGACCTTACAGCTACCCCTCCCATCACAGGCCCAGAGGCCTAGGAGGATAAAACAGTTTATTGGGCTAGGTCTAGACCTTTATTGCTGTGTGCAGCCTCAGGACTTGGTCCCCTGCATCCTATCTGTGCCAGCTCTAGCCATGGCTAAAAGGGGCCAAGGTACAGCTTGGGTCATTGTGTCAGAGGGTACAAGCTCCAAAAAAGTTCCATCACCAGCCCTCACATGGTGTAGGGTCTGTGGATACACAGAAGTCAAGAACTGATGTTTGGAAACCTCCACCTAAATTTCAGAGGATGTATGCAAACTCCTGGGTGTCCAGGCAGAACTTTGCTGCAAGGGTGAAGGCCTCATGGATAACTTCTGCTAGGGCAGTACAGAAAGGAAATGTGAGGTAAGAGCCCCCACACAGAGTCCCCACTGGGGCATTGGCTAGTGGAGCTGTGAGAAGTGGATCACCAACCTCCAGAACCCAGAATGGTAGATGTACCACAGCTTGCAACATGTGCCCAGAAAAGCCACAGATACTCAATCACAGCTGTGGAAGCAGCCAGGGAGGGGGATCATACCCTGCAAAGCCACAGGGGTGGAGCTGCTCAAGGCTGTGGTAGGAGTCCCCCTTGCATCAGCATGCCCTGGATGTGACACATGGAGTCAAAGGAGGTAATTTTGGAACTTTTAGATTTAATGACTACCATATTATCTTTTGGACTTGCATGAGGCCTGTAGCCCCTTTTGTTTTAGCTAATTTCTCCCATTGTGAATGAGTGTATTTATTCAATGCCTATACCCCCATTTTATCTAGGAAGTAACTATCTGGCCCATAGGTGGAAGAAACTTGCCTTGTCTCAGAAAAGATTTCAGACTTGGACTTTTGGGCTAATGCTAGAATCAAGTAAGTCTTAAGGGACTGATGGACAGGTATTATTGTGTTTTGAAATGAGGACATGAGATTTGGGAGGGACAAGGGGCAAAATAATATGGTTGAATGGTATCTCATCTTGAATCTCATCTTTAATGGTATTAGGTTGGTAGTAGTTCCCATAATCCTCATGTGTCAGGGGAGGGACCCAGTGGGAGTTAATTGAATCATGGGGGTGCTTACCCTCATACTGTTCTCATGATAGTGAGTTCTCATGGGATCATTTGGTTTTATAAGGAGATTTTTACCCTTTGCTCAGCACTTGTCTTTCCTGCTGCCATGTGAAGAAGGAGGTATTTGCTTTCCCTTCCGCCATTAGTGAATGCTTTCTGAGGCCTTCCCAGCCATGTGGAATTGTGTGGGTCAATTAAACCTTAGTCCTTTATAAATTACCCAGTCTTGGGCAGTTCGTTATAGCAATGTGAGAATGGACTAATACAGTAAGCATGTATTTTGTCCACCATAATATAGTCACATTTAAAAAATCTCATACAAATGTAATTTTTAAATATTACATTTTTAGGACAAATTGTTTAAGAACTTTTGATCTCAGTAATTTCACAGATTCAAAGACTTCCAAAATAATCCTACATTAGCTTTATATAATACTTCACAAGTGATCAAAATAGGAAACTTTCACATACAGTAGTTCCATCTATGCAAAAGAGGTAGAAAGGACATACTGCTATTACTCCACAGATTTGACCTCTAAGGCTGAGCATTCACGTGGCCTATAATAGAATATTATAGTATTTTACGTGCTTGATATTGGAATCACAATTGTATATTTTTTTCTGGATCTGAAAAAAAAAATAGTACAATATGGTTGAAAATGACATTTGAAAGTAAGTTCCAGGGATTGGCAACTGATGACTCCAAATTCAGCCTTCCACCTGTTTTTATACATGTAATTTTATTGAACAACAGCCATGTCTATTTTGTTATGTATTGTCTATGATTGCTTTCATGCTACAGTAGCAGGGTGGAGTACCTGTGACAGGGACTACATGGCCCCAAAATGGAAAGTATTTATTCTCTGTCCCTTTACAGAAAGGGCTTGCCATTCCTTTTTCTAAACCAAAGAAGTTGTGTATACTATGAAAGGTAGAAAAGAGAGCATCTAGAAACCATGAGAAAGCTCTGATCATCAAATGAACAAATAAAATCATGTCAAAATAGATGCATAATTGTTCACAACATCTTTGACTTAAGAGTAATTTAGCAGTACTATTGATTAGACCAATAGAGCATATATAGCATTAGAAAACAAGTAAACCCATAATCATGTTATCTCTTTCAGATATTTAATTTTCTTTTGAGTTTCATATGAATGTAATGCATTCTGCTAGGCATTGATCTATGAAAAACCTTCTTAACTAAGTATTTTAATGATCTTCCAAGTGCAAGTATTGGTGGTGATAATGATATGAGCAACCAAGTATTTATCAGGGCAATAGAGGAAGGCTACAACATGGATAATCAAAAACTTTCATCAGTAGACTTTAGTGTCTTTGCTTCCTTATATAACCCCATTTTCTTTGTGTTATCTAGAAATTCTTTCAGGGAAAGGAAAGAATCAGATACAGCAGCTTTGCAAAATGGTTGCTGTGCCTGGATACTAGTATTTTAAGAAGGAGCTATGTCCCAACCCTGAAAGTCTAATGGGAGAGTAAGAAAATGGGACTTAATATATTAGATACCTTTAGGACTGTTTTTAAAACCAGATCTTACCTTTAAGGCAGAGCTGACAGGAATATATATAGCTGGCTGATTGGAAGAACAATTGATAATCCTGAAAATGTATTTGCATTCATTCATTTTTTTCTTAAAATTTTTTTCTTAGCACCCACCCAGATCATGGCACTTACTTAGCGTTATGAATAAAATAGAAAAACGGATGCCCTTAAGAATCACACAATCTAAGGGAAAGATGGAAATCTACACCAATAACTATATTATAATCAATAATAGTTGTTGCTTCTGGAATTTATGAATGGACCAAGCACAAAGGCAGAAGAAACAGATCACTAAAACTCATCAGTGTAACTAACACTGTCTGGATTCAAGACACCATGTCCAAATGGCACGATATAGAAATAATCGGTGTAGTGTAGAGACAGCATTTAAAAAATACATTTGAAGAGTTCAATGAAAAATGTACAGTCAAGAGACTCAATTTTAATTAGTGAAACGGTAATATTAGAACCATTGAAATCAAAGAACTCATGCATAATTGTTTTGGAACCTCAAATTAGAGTCTTTGGTTTCTTTCTCTGTTCTTCAATCACAGAGTTTTGCATTAAATTATATTCCCTTCATTGACTTATGTCAGATAAAATGCTGTCCCCTTCTTGATGGCAGCAGCTGAATCAGCAACTCAAGTAGCTGAGCTTTTATGCCATCCCTTTATTGTGAAGCCACAGTGGTTAGTGACATAGTCTTGAACTCAGATGTGAATCTTTTAATATGTAAAAAGTCACCCTTGTGTTCTTCACTAATACACATAATGAAATATGCATAATATATAAACTATTTTAAAATATTTGTCTTAATTTTTTCCCTTTTAGATTTGTATTATTTATCCTATCTTCACATTTTCTGTAAAATAATATTAAGTTAGGTGAGATGACATTTAAAGTGCTTCTTATTTCCACAAATACATGCTTTTATATAATGTTCCTAAACAAACAAGTCTCTCTTGAATTTAACTGTGACCTAACTGGCTGCTTCACTGGTCACTGTTTCCTAACCTAGAGAGAAAGTGATCTTGTTCATTAAAATGGGTACTTTACTTTTATTAATTCGTTTAATTTCTGTTAATTTTATGTCCAATAATATTTGATGATAACTGTGACAGTTGATCAAGGAAGAGCTAATTTTTAAAACAACTTGGAAATTCTTCCACTCAAATTTTCTGAAATGGAGATAACTTTCCTAGCTTTCCTTAATAGAGTGTGTTAAAGTATGAGGAAATAGTCTCATATGAAATGTGATTTCTTTAAGAGAAATATGATTTGAATATCCCCTAATGATCATTAATTAATTTGGATCAATATTTTTTGATAGTAATATTGGAGTTAACTGTTGGACAAATTAATATATGGTTAATCAATGGGGCTAAAAATTTATCGGAAATTTTATTTTAGAGTAACAGAAAATCTCAGTGTCTATCTTAGGTACCCTTCAGTAAATCACTGACATTAGTGTTATAGCAAGTTTAGTCAAGAACTAAAAATGTACTAAGTGCTGTGCAGCTGTCAATCAGTTTGCACAGAAACAACACAGGAGCATTTACTTACATGTCAGTAAACTGAGGCAAAGGCTACCTAAAGAGAGGACTCCAGCTAGCCTTTAAATCAGCAGGGCTCCAATTATTATTTTATTTATTGAATCTAAATGAGCCTACATTAAAAGGTATAATGTATTGAAACACGTCACAGATTTTCACCTCATCAACACACAGAGCTTTACAAACTGAGTAACTTGCATTGTTTTTAAAAGATGGAAATAATTCAGTGTAAAAAATAGATAAGGCCAAGCTGCTAAAATGCACAGTATATTCTCATTTTCACAATTTCTTAACAAAATGAATATTTTCAGTGTACCTTTTGTCTTCAACTGGGAAAAGGAGAAAGACAGGAAATTAATATTTTTTGTAATATAGATATCATCTTATATTTCATGCCTGACTCATTTGAAAATGTAGATTAATTTGCAAACAATTTAGAAAGCTGAACTATTGAATTGGGTCCTCTAAGATTTAGGATTTGTCATCTTTTAAAGTTGACACCCAGCGAGAGGTTGTCAATTACAAAGAAGTGAAATGAAGTGAAAATAAGTCTCATCTTCATCTTCTTGTTATATGCTTGGTTGGTTTTAGAGAGACACCATTTACAAGCTGAAAATAATTATTCAGAAACTTATGCTTCACTTTAAAACGAAATTTAAGAAGAGAAAAGTGCTATTCTGCAATGGTTATTTTATTCAGTGGGTGGGGAGGTTTGGTGGAGAGTGGGAAATGCTGCTTAGTCCCTTATGGCTCACAGTTAGAACAGCTCTGGTGTTTTCCCACTCCTTACATCAGTGATAACAGAGGTGACTTCAGGTTATTACTTTAAAAACAAACAGCTCTACATACCATACTACTTTATCACTGTTCAATGAAAGTGAGGGTTTGGGAGAACTAATTATTACGTTATTTGCACATTTTATCAACATGTGAATTGAAATACCCATGAAAATTCCACTCCCTCTCTGACCTCAACTTTTAATTGCTTTTTATTCCATCCATAAATATAAGAAGCAGAATGTTATGATACCTTGTTGGATTCAAACAAAAATGAATTTTTTGTTGTAGTAGAATTTGTATATATATATGTATACATATATAGTACTTTAGATTCTGCGGTACATGTGCAGATCATGCAGAACTGTTGCATAGGTACATGGCTGGCAATGTGGTTTGCTGCCTCCATGCCCCTGTCACCTATATATGGCATTTCTCCCATATTATCTCTCCCCAACCTCCCTACCCCCTACTGCCACTCCCCTATTCCTCCCCCAACAGACCCCACTGTGTGATGCTCTCCTCCCTGTGTCCCTGTGTTCTCATTATTCACCTGTCTATGAGTGAAAACATGGGGTGTTTGATTTTCTGTTCTTGTGTCAGTTTGGTCAGAATGGTGGTTTCCAGATTCATCCATATCTCTACAAAGGACACAAACTCATCGTTTTTTATGGCTGCATAGTATTCCATGGTGTATATGTGCCACATTTTCCTTGTCCAGTCTATCATCGATGGGCATTTGGGTTGGTTCCAGGCCTTTGCTATTGTAAACAGTGCCTCAATGAACATACATGTGCATATGTCTTTATAATAGAATGATGTATAATCCTTTGGTTATATATCCAGTAATGGGATTGCTGGGTCAAATGGAATTTCTATTTCTAGGTCCTTGAGGAATCGCCACACTGTCTTCCACAATGGTTGAACTAATTTACACTCCCACCAATGGTGTAAAAGTATTTCTATTTCTCCACACCCTCTCCAGCATCTGTTGTCTCCAGATTTTTTAACGATTGCCATTCTAACTGGCGTGAGATGGTATCTCAGTGTGGTTTTGATTTGCATTTCCCTAATGACCAGTGATGATGAGCATTTTTTCATATGTTTATTGGCCTCATATGTCTTCTTTTGTAAAGTGTCTGTTCATGTCCTTCACCCACTTTTGAATGGGTTTGTTTCTTTTTTCTTGTAAATCTGTTTAAGTTCTTTATAGATTCTGGATATTAGCCCTTTGTCAGATGGGTAGATTGCAAAAATTTTTTCCCATTCTGTTGGTTGCCAGTTCACTCTAATGATTGTTTCATTTGCTGTACAGAAGCTCTGAAGTTTAATTAGATCACATTTGTCTATTTTGGCTTCTGTTGCCAATGCTTTTGGGGTTTTAGTCATGAAGTCCTTGCCTATGCCTATGTCCTGAATGGTTTTGCCAAGGTTTTCTTCTAGGGTTTTTATGGTGTTAGGTCTTATGCTTAAGTCTTTACTCTATCTGGAGTTAATTTTGTTGTAAGGTGTCAGGAAGGGTTCCAGTTACAGCTTTCTGCACATGGCTAGCCAGTTTTCCCAACACCATTTATTAAACAGGGAATCCTTTCTGCATTGCTTGTTTTTGTCAGGCTTGTCAGAAAATCAGATGGTTATAGATGTGTGGCATTGCCTCCAAGGCCTCTATTCTGTTCCATTGGTCTATATCTCTGATTTGTTACAAGGACCAAGCTGTTTTGATTACTGTAGACTTACAGTTTTTAGTCAGGTAGCGTGACGCCTCCAGCTTTGTTCTTTTTGCTTAGGATCGTCTTGGCTATGTGGGCTCTATTTTGGTTCCATATGAAGTTTAAGGAGTTTTCTCCCAGTTCTGTAAAGAGGGTCATAGGTAGCTTGATGGAGACAGCATTGAATCTGTAAACTGCTTTGGGCCGTATGGCCATTTTCACAGTATTGATTCTTCCTAACCAGGAGCATGGAATGTTTTTCCATCTGTTTGTGTCCTCTTTTATTTCCTTCAGCAGTGGTTCATAGATCTCCTTGAAGAGGTCCTTTACATCCTTTGTTAGTTGTATTCCTAGGCATTTTACTCTCTTTGTAGCAATTGTAAATGAGAGTTAGCTCTTGATTCAGTTCTCTTTTAGTCTGTTAATGGTGTATAGGAATGCTTGTGATTTTTGGACATTGATTTTGTATCCTGAGACTTTGCTAAAGTTGATTATCAGCTTAAAGAGGTTTTGGGCTCAGAGGATGGAGTCTTCTAAATATACCTTCATGTCATCTGCAAATAGAAACAATTTGACTTCCTCCTTTCCTAACTGAATCACCTTTATTTCTTTTTCTTTCCTGATTGCTCTGGCTAGAACTTCCAATACTATATTGAATAGTAGTGGTGAGATAGGGCATCCTTATCTAGTGCCAGATTTTAAAGTAAGGCTTCCAGTTTTTGCCCATTCAGTATGATATTGGCTGTGGATTTGTCATAAATAGCTTTTATTGTTTTGAGATAAGTTCCTTTGATATCTAGTTTATTGAGAGTTTTTAGCATAAAGGGCTTTTGAATTTTGTTGAAGGTTTTCTCTACATCTATTGAGATAATCATGTGGTTTTTGTCTTTGGTTTTGCTTATGTGGTGGATTTCATTTATTGACTTGCCTATGTTGAACCAGCCTTACATGCCTGGGATGAAGCCTACTTGATCATGATGGATGAGCTGTTTGATGTACTGTTGCAGTCGGTTTGCCAATATTTTATTGAAGATTTTTGCATCTATGTTCATCATGGATATTGGCTTAATGTTTTCTTTTTTTGTTGAGTCTCTACTGGGTTTTGGTATCAGGATGATGTTGGTCTCATAAAATGGTTTGGGAATTATTCCCTCTTTTTGGATTGTTTGGAATAGTTTCAGAAAGGGTGGGACCAGCTCCTCTTTTTATGTCTGGTAGAAGTTAGCTGTGAACCCATCTGGACATGGGCTTTTTTTTTTTGGTTGGTAGGCTATTAATTATTCCCTCAACTTCAGCCGTTGTTATTGGTCTATTCAAGGTTTTGAATTCTTCCTGGTTTAGGCCTGGGAGGATGCAAGTGTCCAGGAACTTATCCATTTCTTCCAGGTTTACTGGTTTATGTGCATAGAGTTGTTTGTAGTAATCTCTGATGATAGTTTGTATTTCTGTGGAATCAGTGTTGATATCACCTGTATCATTTTTTATTGCATCTATTTGATTCTTCTCTGTTTTCTTTTGTATTAATGTGGCTAGTGACCTATTCTGTTGATCTTTCCATAAAACCAGCTCCCAGATTTATAGATTTTTTTTGATGGGTTTTTTGTATCCCTATCTCCTTCAGTTCTGCTTTGATCTTAGTTATTTCTTATCTTCTGCTAGCTTTTGAGTTTTTTTTTTTTTAATCTTCCTCCTCTAGCTCTTTCAATTTGATGATAGGGTGTCAATTTTAGATCTTTCCTTGCTTCTCATGTGGGCATTTATTGCTATAAATTTTCCTCTAGACTCTGCTTTAAATGTGTCCCAGAGATTGTTATGTTGTGTATTTGTCCTCGTTGGTTTCGAAGAACATCTTTATTTCTGCCTTCATTTCATTGTTTATCCAATGAACATTCAAGAGGCAGTTGTTCAGTTCCCATGAAGCTGTGTGGTTCTGAGTTAGTTTCTGAATTCTAAATTGATTGTCCTGTGGTCTGAGAGACTGTTATGATTTCCTTTCTTTTGCATTTGCTAAGGAGTGATTTACTTCCAATTATGTGGTCAATTTTAGAGTTGGTGTGATGTGGTGCTGAGAAGAATGTATATTCTGTTGATTTGGGGTGCATAGTTCTGTAGATGTCTATTAGGTTTGCTTGTTCCAGATCTGAGTTCCAGTGCTGGATATCCTTCTTAATTTTCTGTCTCACTGATCTTTTTAAACTTGAGAATGAAGGGTTAATGTCTCCTACTATTATTGTGTGGGAGACTAAGTCTCTTTGTATGTCATTAAGAACTTGCTTTATGTATCTGAGTGCTCCTGTATTGGGTGCATATATATGATAGTTAGCTCGTCTTGTTCCATTGATCCTTTTACGATTATGTAATGCCCATCTTTGTCTCTTTTGATCTTTGTTGGTTTAAATCTATTTTATCAGAGACTAGGATTGCAACTCCTGCTTTTTTTGCTCTCCATTTGCTTAGTAAATCTTCCTTCATCCCTTTATTTTGATCCTGTGTGTGTCCTTGCATGTGAGATGGATTTACTGGAAAAAGCACACCGATGGGTTTTGACTTTTTATCCAATTTGCCAGTCTGTTTCCTTTGATTGGGGTATTTGGCCCATTTACATTGAAGGTTAATATTGTTATGTGTGAATTTGATCCTGCCATTTTGATGTTAGCTCATTGTTCTTCCCACTAGTTGATGCAGTTTCTTTATTGTGTTGATGGTCTTTACCATTTGGCATGTTTTTAGAGTGACTGGTACTGGATGTTCCTTTCTATGTTTAGTGCTTCTTTCAGGAGTTCTTGTAAAGCAGGCCTGGTGGTGATGAAATCTCTGAGCAATTGCTTGTTCATAAAGGATTTTATTTCTCCTTCTCTTATGAAGCCTAGTTTGGCTGGATATGAAATTCTAGGTTGAAAGTTCTTTTCTTTAAAGATGTTGAATATTGGCCCCCACTCACTACTGGCTTGTAGGGTTTCTGCTGAGAGATCCTCTGTGAGTCTGATGGGCTTCCCTTTGTGGGTAACGTGACCTTTCTTCCTGGCTGCTCTTAGCATTTTCTCCTTCATTTCAACCCTGGTGAATCTGATGATTATGTGCCTTGGAGTTGCTCTTCTTGAGGAATATCTTTGTGGAGTTCTTGTATTTCCTGGACTTGAATATTGGCCTGCCTTGCTAGGTTGGGGAAGTTTTCCTGGATAATATCCTGAAGAGTATTTTCCAGCTTGAATTCATTCTCTCTCTCACATTCAGGTACACCTATCAAATGTAGATTAGGTCTGTACACATAATCCAATATTTCCTGAAGGCTTTATTCATTTCTTTATGATCTTTTTTTCTCTAATCTTGCATTCTTATTGTATTTCATTGAGTTGATCTTCAATCTCTAATATCCTTTCTTCTTCTTGGTCAATTTGGCTATTGAAACTTGTGTATGCTTCGCAAAATTCTCATGTTGTGTTTTTCAGCTCCATCAAGTTATTTAGATTCTTCTCTAAGCTGTTTATTCTCATTAGCATTTCATCTCACCTTTTTTCAAGGTTCTTTGTTTCTTCGCATTGGGTCAGAACATGTTCTTATAGCTCAGAGAAGTTTGTTATTACCTACCTTCTGAAGCCTGCTTCAGTAAATTCATCAGACTCATTCTCTATCCAGCTTTGTTCTCTTCCTGGTGTGGAGTTGTGTTCCTTTGGAGGAGGAGATGCATTCTCATTTTGGGTGTTTTCATTCTTTTTGCACTGGTTTCTTCCCATCTTTGTGGATTTATCTGCCTGTGATCTTTGTAGTTGGTGACTTTCAGATGGGGTCTCTGAATGGATGTCCATTTTGTTGATGCTGAAGTTATTTCTGGTTTTGTTTTTTTTTTTTTTTTTTTTTTTTTTTTTTTTTTTTAGTTTGGCTTCTAATTATCAGGCCCTTCTGCTGTGGGCCTTCTGGAGGTTCACTCCAGGCACTGCTTGCCTGGGAGCCACCCACATGGGCTGCTGAATAGTAAATGTTGCTGCCAGTTTCTTCTTCTGTTACCTTCTTCCCAGAAAGGTATCCATCAGTTGTCAGCCTGAGCTCTCCTTTGCGAGGTGTCTCTTTGTATACACAGGGGTTAGGGAGCTGCTTGAGGAGACAGTCTGTACCTTATAGGTATTTGAGCACTGAGCTGGGACTTCCATTTTTCCATTCAGAGGTGCTGGGCTGGTATGTTTAAGTCTGCTGCAGTGGAACTCATAAACTCCTTTTTCCCCAGGTGCTCTGTCCTGGGAAGGTGGGGCTTTAGTTATAAGTTCCTGATATGTTGCTGTCTTTTTTCAGAGATGCCCTGCCAACAAGGTGGTAGTCTAGCCACAGTCTGCCAGTAGAGGTGTTGCTGAGCTGCCAGTGGGCTCTGCCCAGCTGCTGTGTGAACTTCCTGTTAGAAATGCCTCGGTAATGGTGGACTGCCTTGATAATGGCCAATGCCCTTCCCCCCACCCAGCTGGACAGTCCTGGGTCCAGCTGTGCTTGCTGCAAAACTCTCAATCCAGAACGTTTCAGATTGTTGTTTTTTGTGGGCTTGGGACCTGCTAAGCTAGATCACCTGGCTCCCTCTTTCAGCCCCCCCCCCCCTTTTTTTTTTTTTTGGTCGAATGGGTAGCTCTGTATCCCCGGCTTTCCAGGCACCTGTTGAAATGGCTGCCTGGATTTGTGTGAATTTTTGTGTGGAGTCCCGCAGGGCCCAGGAATCTCCTGGTCTGTGGGCAGTACAAACTAGTTTGGAAATGTGATGATCACTCACCCTCTGCATTCTTCTCACTGGGAACTGCACTCCAGAGCTGTTCCTATTCAGCCATCTTGGATTCCTGTAGTAAAATTAATAGATAAATTCAGAAAAGCATACTTTAGTGAAACTTATACCATCTATCTCCTGGCATTGATCCTAATATCTAATGCTAATGGGCAAAGTTACTTGCCCTGGGAAATGGGACAGTATTTAGTAGAAGTAAATTCATTCCCAGCTTGTGTTCATCTCAGAAAATGTTAAGTAGATTTTAAAGATCTGCCTCTGAGAATGACTGGTAGAGATTAATAGAACGAAAACATTGCTTCTGTTCTAATAGCATTTTCCACCATCCTGTACCCTCTTACGACCATTTAATGCCACACACTTTTTCCTCCCTGAGGAGAGGAGAGGAGAAAGCAAGGCTAGAGGGAGAGCCAGAAGAGGTGTGTGACAAAGTTTAAATCTTTTAGAACAAAGAACTGAGACATCATTCCTTCTCCACTGCCTCATCACGAACCCCCAGGCCAACGTTATTTCTATCACAGTGAGAGGGCAAAAGTCCCAAGTGAATTATTTGATACTTAAACACCTGCTCTTTTTTTTTTTTAAATGACATATGATGTTTGAAATCACCTTATAGACCTGATTTGGCAAAACAAGCATTCTATCTCTCTAAATTCTATTCATTTTTTCAAGGCCTTGCTGAAGTTTCCTCTATGAAAATGTCCCTTGTGACTGTGACCCCAGTGATAATTTGTTGCCTTGTCTCAAATCCTATGAGCCTTGTTTATGGTACTTTTGGACTTTTTGTCCACTGCTCTTTAATAATGCTTAGCCTAAAAAAAATTAATTATAAAAATGTAATGCAATAATACTAAAGAGTTGAATAACTGAGAAAGACTGCATCCATAATTCAATGCCATAAAGTAATAACCATTAGTATTCATTCTCTTTCTAATTTTTATAAGCCTCTTCTATATATTTGCAAAAATATTGTTCTTACAGTTTTGTACACTGAATTATTATTGAATACTAAGGAATGAAAACTTTTTCACGTCATATCAATGTATAAAAAATGTTAGCTAGTGTTCCACTCAGTAGATATATCAAGATTACCTAACAATACACTATTATAATGTCAATGAATTATTTACAGTGTTTTTATAGCCTATGGTATTTCAAATATCTATGTGATTATGGGTTTTAAAATGTTTACATTATTTTTAAAGGAAATCCTCAGATGGAACATTACTGGCTTAAAAATATGAACATTAATAATGCAATTGAAAGAATACAAGATGTACACCTGGATATAGATTTTAACTCACTGATTGATAATGTCTTAAGCATATAATTTAATCTTTTGAGGACTCAGTTTTTTATTGGATAATAAAACAATATCATGTTCTATGTGGTGTTTTTGTAAGTATTAGGAATATTTTAAAATATGGTGGCTGGGTGCAGTGGCTCATGCCTGTAATACCAGCATTTTCGGAGGCCTAGTTGGGTGGATCACGAGATCAGAAGCTTGAGACTAGCTTAGCCAATATGATTAAACCCTGTCTCTATTAAAAATACAAAAATTAGCTGGGCTTGGTGGGGCCTGCTTGTGGTCCCAGCTACTTGAGAGGCTGAGGCAGAAGAACTGCTTCAACTCAGGAGGCAGAGGTTGCAGTGAGTCAAGATCACACCATTGCACCCCAGCCTGGGCAACAGAGTGAGACTCCATCTAAAAAAAAAACCCCAAAACAAAAGAAACCCAAAAAACAAACAAAAAGAACTTGGCACAAAGTAAAGCTTAATAAATAGTGGACATTATTATTTGTCTTTCCAAAAGTATTAAACCAATTTAGAATAGCTTTAGCTGTATATGATATCAGTTTTTTTCATAGCCTTGTTATATAAAGATATCAAAGTGACAGATTAAAAAATACTATCATATTGTTTTAGTGTGTATGCCTTTGATTGCTAGAATGATTCTATACTTGGTAAGCTCTCTTTTTGAATTATATGTTGATGACCTTTGCTTATTTGGGATTCAAAGTTTTTAGTTTATTTAATCTTTGCAACTTGTTTATATAATATTTTGTGATAATTATCTAGATTATCTTTTTAGTATATTTATGTGTATAATATGTGTATACACAAAAATATACTGATTTGAGATCTAGGACAATGTCATTTGCTTTTTTTAATCATGTAAAATTACTTTCGTAGTAACCTGCATGTAATAGGTACATAAAAATGTATTAAGTATATATTAGATGATGCCCCTTTCTTCTTTGAAGACTAAATGAAATTAGCTACGTGTAGCTAATGATTTTTTCCAAGGTTTCAGAAATTTTCAACAACCTTAGTTGTCATGCCAATTGCAGGACATAGGTTCCTTCTCCTGCTAAATTCTCGATCTCATTGGTATATCCCCACAGGTTCATTCTATTTTTTCTATTTCACATAAACCAAAGCGCCAAAGTCACTTCCTTTTCCATTTAAGACATTCATGTTTGAAAAGAGAATGTAGTAAATTTTTGAAAATTTATATTGCAGTAATAGTTTTTTTTTTTTTCTTTCTTTTTTTTTTTTAATTGCATTTTAGGTTTTGGGGTACATGTGATGAACATGCAAGATTGTTGCATAGGTACACACATGGCAGTGTGCTTTGCTGCCTTCCGTCCCCTCACCTGTATCTGTCATTTCTCCCCATGCTATCTCTTCCCATCTCCCCACCCCCCGCCCCTCCCCCATTTCCCCCCAACAGACCCCAGTGTGTAGTGCTCCCCTCCCTGTGTCCATGTGTTCTCATTGTTCAACACCCGCCTATGAGCGAGAATATACGGTGTTTGATTTTCTGCTCTTGTGTCAGTTTGCTGAGAATGATGGTTTCCAGGTTCATCCATGTCCCTATAAAGGACGTGAACTCATCGTTTTTGATGGCTGCATAATATTCCATGGTGTATATGTACCACATTTTCCCTATCCAGTCTATCATCGTTGGGCATTTGGGTTGGTTCCAGGTCTTTGCTATTGTAAACAGTGCTGCAATGAACATTCGTGTGCACGTGTCCTTGTAGTAGAATGATTTATAATCCTTTGGATATATACCCAGTAATGGGATTGCTGGGTCAAATGGGATTTCTATTTTTAGGTCCTTGAGGAATCGCCACACTGTCTTCCACAATGGTTGAATTAATTTACATTCCCACCAACAGTGTAAAAGTGTTCCTATTTCTCCACATCCTCTCCAGCATCTGTTGTTTCCAGACTTCAAGAGAGCCAAATCAAGAACGAACTGCCATTCACAATTGCTACAAAGAGAATGAAGTACCTAGGAATACAACTAACAAGGAACGTAAAGGACCTCTTCAAGGAGAACTACAAGCCATTGCTCAACGAAATAAGAGAGGATACAAACAGATGGAGAAACATTCCATGTTCATGGTTAGGAAGAATCAACATCGTGAAAATGGCCATACTGCCCAAAGTAATTTACAGATTCAATGCTATTCCCATCAAGCTACCAATGACCTTCTTCACAGAACTGGAAAAAAACACCTTAAACTTCATATGGAACCAAAAGAGAGCCCGCATAGCCAAGTCAATTCTAAGCAAAAAGAACAAAGCGGGAGGCATCACACTACCGGACTTCAAACTATACTACAAGGCTACAGTAATCAAAACAGCATGGTACTGGTACCAAAACAGAGATATAGACCAATGGAACAGAACAGAGGCCTCACAGGAAATACAACATACCCACAACCATCTGATCTTCGACAAACCTGACAAAAACAAGCAATGGGGAAAGGACTCCCTGTTTAATAAATGGTGTTGGGAAAACTGGCTAGCTATGTGCAGAAAGCAGAAACAGGACACCTTCCTGACACCTTACACCAAAATTAACTCCAGATGGATTAAAGACTTAAACATCAGACCTAATACCATAAAAACCTTAGAAGAAAATCTAGGCAAAACCATTCAGGACATAGGTGTAGGCAAGGACTTCATGACCAAAACGCCAAAAGCAATGGCAACAAAAGCCAAAATAGACAAATGGGACCTAATCAAACTCCACAGCTTCTGCACGGCAAAAGAAACAGTCAGTAGAGTGAATCAGCAACCAACAGAATGGGAAAAAATTTTTGCAGTCTACCCATCTGACAAGGGGCTGATATCCAGAATTTACAAAGAACTAAAGCAGATCTACAAGAAAAAAAACAAACAAGCCCATTCAAAAATGGGCAAAGGATATGAACAGATACTTTACAAAAGAAGACATACAGGAGGCCAACAAACATATGAAAAAATGCTCATCATCACTGGTCATCAGAGAAATGCAAATCAAAACCACATTGAGATACCATCTCACACCAGTTAGAATGGCGATCATTAAAAAATCTGGAAACAACAGTAATAGTTTGCCATTGAGTATTACAGGTCCCTGATGTAGTAAGACAGCATTCTCTTGCATGGGAGAGAGATCTCTCCTTAAATACTGTAATTTCTCAATTCATATATTATTCAGAAAAGTACTATCAGGCTTACTTTTGCATATCAAATCTAAAGACCACCCATTAATATATATGTAAGTAACTACTATATTTCATTAAATGTAAAATTAAAGCAACTGTAAATTACATCATTATTTTATGTACCACTCCAAAGGAAAAAAAAATGCTGCTACTTGAACTATGGTAACTCAGAAGACATTTTCTAATTACAGAGGATTTAAAATATAAAATTATGTGAATTTTAGAACTGGTAAAAGATGGCATGCATACTATTCTAGTTTTTACCCTTCCATATCAAGAGAAAACTGATTGTCTTTAAAGATGAAGTCTTCTGTTTCTTCCAGATCTACTACTTATTTGTATGAGAAAGATGATGACACAGATATTTATTTTATGTTGATTATTAAAAAAGAAAGTGACCTATTTTCCATTCCTGTTGCCTTCTGACATATTATATAACAATTCTTCTAGTGGTAAACCTTGAAATTACAATTGCATTTTTGACTTTATTAGAATTAAAAAGAAATAGAAATTTGAATGTTTAGACATTAGAACACTTGAACATTTATTTCTACATGTTGTTATAGTTTCAATGAATTTTAACATTAGATGCATATTTGAAATTCACACGTTGTTTTATATACAGCATTGTTTTGTACAAAATTAACCCATTCAATTGTTTGTACTTCCTGAATTTCTGTAAATCCTTCTGGGATCATTTTCTTTTTGCCTACAGATTCTCTTCATGATTTCTTTTAATTTGTGATTAAATTCTGATAAATTATTTCAGTTTTGTTTATCTGGTAAAGTATTTCTTTTGCACTCTAGTTTTACTTTTGACAATTGTATTAGTTCATTCTCACACTGCTAATAAAGAAAGAGATACCCAAGACTGGGTAACTTGGAAAGAGGTTTAATGGACTCACAGTTCCACAGGGTTGGGGAAGCCTCATAATCATGGCAGAAGGCAAAGGAGAAGCAAGGGTACATCTTACATGGCAGCAGGCAAGAGAGCATGTGCAGGAGAATTCCCCTTTATGAAAACATCAGATCTTATGAGACTTACTATCAGGAGAACACCATGGGAAAAATCCACTCCCATGATTCAATTATTACTTCCCACTGGGTCCCCATTTGAGTGGGGATTATTATAATTCATGATGATTTGGGTGGGGACACAGAGCAAAACCATATCATTCTTCTCCTGACCCCTCCCAAATCTCATGCCCTCACATTTCAAAACCAATCCTGCATTCCAACAGTCCCTCAAAGTCTTAACTCATTCCAGGATTAACCCAAAAGTCCAAGTCCAAATCTCATCTCAGAGAAGGCAAGTCTTTTCTGCCTCTGAGCTTGTAAAATAAAAAAAAAAGTTACTTCCTATATACAGTGTATATACAGTGTATGTACAGGCATTTGGTAAATACATGTGTTCTAAATTGGAGAAATTGGCCAAAACAAATGACTACAGGCCCCATACAAGTCTGAAATCCAGCAGGACAGTCAAATCTTAAAGCTCCAAATGATGTCCTTTGACACCATGTCTCAGATCCACGTCACAATTATGCAAGAGGGGGTTTCCCATGGTCTTAGGTAGCTCCACCCTTCTGGCTTTGAAGGGGACAATTTCCCTCAGTGCTGCTTTTAGGGGCTAGTGTTGAGTGTCTGTGGCTCAGTGCACAGTGCAAGCTGTTGGTGCTACCATTTTGGGGTCTGGAGGATGGTGGCCCTCTTCTAACAACTCTATTAGGCAGTGGCCCAGTGGGGAATCTTTGTGGGGATTTACACCTCACATTTCACTTCCACACTGCCCAAGCAGAGGTTCTTCATGCGGGCTCCACCCGTGCAGCACACCTCTGTGTGGACACCCAGACATTTTCATACATCCTCTGAAATCTAGGCAGAGGTTCTCAAAACTCAATTCTTGACTTCTGTGTATCTGACAGCCCAATAGCACGTTTATGACACCAATGCTTGAAGCTTCCATTCTCTGAAGCAACAGCCTAAGCTCTATGTTGGTCCCTTTTAGCAATGACTGGGACACAGGGCACCATGTCCCAAGACTGCACAAAGCACCAAGACTGTAGGCCTTACCCATGAAACCATTTTTTTTCTCCTAGGCTTCTGGGCTTGTGATGGGTGGAGCTGCCATGAAGACCTCTGTCATGCCATGGAGACATTTTCCCCATTGTCTTGGTAAGCAAATTACATTTTGCACCTCATTACTTGTGAATATTTCTGCAGCCAGCTTGAATTTCTCCTCAGAAAATTGGATTCCATTTTCTGTCACATCATCAGGCTGCAAATATTCTGAACTGTTATGCTCTGCTTCCTTTTAAACATAAGTTCCAATTTCAAAATATATCTTTCTGAATATATAAAATGAAATGCTTTAAGAGCATCCAAGTCACCTTTTGAACACTTTGCTACTTAGAAATTTCTTCTCTTGAGGATTCAAGATGGCTGAATAGATACAACTCCAGCACACAACACCCAACAAGAGAGATGCAGAAATCCAGAGATCTCCTAGGTACAACCGAGGTATCAGGTGCATTTCAACAGGTCTGGTCTGAAGGTGAGCAAGGCCCACTCAGGGCACACCAAGGTGTGGAGGGGTGCTGCTTCACCCAGAAAGTGCATCTGACCAGCAAGTCAGAGGCTCCCACTTTGGCACTCCAACCAAGATACAGTGCTCCCCCAAAAGCCTCAACAATACACAGAACAGGGGATCTTTGCCAGTCAAGCGCTGGGAATTACAAGTGTGGTGTTGAATAATAATCCAGGACGGTGTCCCGGATTGGCACACAGACCTAAACGGATGCATAAGCCCAAAAGGGAGTACCTGCTGACTGAGCTATTGCCCCCTCACCCCCCCACCCAGAGAGAGAGAGAGGGAGCTATAAGTAGGAGCAGCTGGGGAGGCCCCTACCCCATGACTGGAGAGAGAGGAAGCTGAAAGGGGGAGACGACCAGGTGCAGCTGGGTGGCTCCCTACCCTCCCCAAAAAATCCCAGAGGGCTGAAGCTCTGAATATAGCAGGTTGTGCAGCCAGTGCCACAGTCTGAGCTGAACTCTGAACGATTCAGCCTAGTGGAGGAAGGGCACAACCCACCATTAGAGGGGTGGGACTGGGCGACATGTTTAAACAAAAAACACAGGAAGCCTATGTAGCAACGGGACAGCGTTCTTGACAACCCAGCAGTGTCTACAGGTCAGCAGAAGAGGCAGGCCTAATCACCCAGTATAAACAGAAAAGACACAGAAAGCTTCCCTAGTAACCTGAAGCGTCCCTAGAAACCCAGTAGCAACTCTACAAGCAGACAAGCAACTCATCAAGCAGCTCCCTGACAACACAGCCAGGTAAACCCACAAAGATGGGAAAAAAAAAACAACAAAAAAAGATGAAACCATCAGACTAGAACACCTCTTCTCCTTTAAGGGATCACAACCCCTTAACAACACAGGATCACATCATGACTGAGATCACATCATGAGAAGGAGTGTGATGAATTGACAGAAACAGGCTTCAGAAGGTGGATAATAACAAACTTTTCTGAGCTAAAGAAACACGTTATAACTCAATGCAAAGAAACCAAAAACCTTGAAAAAATGTTAGACGAAATGCTAACTAGAATAACCAGCTTAGAGAAGAGCATAAATGACTTGATGGAGTTGAAAAACACAGCACGAGAACTACATGAAGCAAACACAAGTTTTAATAGCCTAATTGATCAAGCAGAATAAAGGATATTAGAGATTGAAGATCAACTCGATGAAATAAAAAGAGAAGGCAAGACAAGAGAAAAAATAGTGAAAAGAAATGAACAAAGCCTCCAAGAAATATGAGATTATGTGAAAAGACCTAACCTATGCTTGACCAGTATACCTGAATATGATGGGGAGAATGAATCCAAGCTGGAAAACACACTCCAGGATATTATCCAGAACTTCCCAAGCCTAGCAAGGCAGTCCAAATTTCAAATTCAAGAAATACAGATAACTCCACAGATATTCCTCAAGAAGAGCAACCCCAAGGCACATAATCATCAGATTCATCAGGGTTGAAATGAAGGAGAAAATGCTAAGGGCAGCCAGAGAGAAAGGTCAGGTAACCCACAGAGTGAAGCCAATCAGACTCACAGCAGATCTCTCGGCAGAAACCCTACAAGCCAGAATAGAGTGGGGGCCAATATTCAACATCCTTAAAGAAAAGAACTTTGAACCAAGAATCTCATATTCAGCCAAACTAAGCTTCGTAAGTGAAGTAGAAATAAAATCCTTTACGGACAAGCAATTACTGAGAGATTTTGTCACCACCAGACCTGCCCTACAGGAGCTCCCGAAAGAAACACTAAGCATGGAAGGGAACAAGTACCAGTCACTGCAAAAGCAAACCAGTGGGTAAAGACCAAAAATCTTAGTTATTTCTTGTCTTATGCTAGCTTTTGAGGTTTTTTTTGATGTTCCTCCTCTAGCTCTTTCCATTTTGATGATAGGATGTCAAATTTAGATCTTTCCTTATTTCTCATGTGGGCATTTATTTCTATAAATTTCCCTCTCGACACTGTTTTAAATGTGTCCCATAGATTCTGGTAAGTTGTGTCTTCATTCTGATTGATTTTGAAGAACATCTTTATTTCTGCCTTCATTTCATTGTTTATCCAGTCAACACTTAGAAGCAAGTTGTTCAGTTTCCAAGTGGTTGTGCAGGTTTGAGTGTGTTTCTTAATCCTGAGTTCTAGTCTGATTGTGCTGTGATCTGATAGACTGTTTGTTATGATTTCCATTCTCTTGTATTTGCTAAGGAGTGATTTGCTTCCAATGATGTGGTCAATTTTAGAGTAAGTGCAATGGGGTGCTAAGAAAAATGTATATTCTGTGGATTTGGGGTGGAGCATTCTGTATATGTCTATTAGGTCCGCTTGGTGCAGCTCTGCATTCAAGTCCTGGATATGCTTGTTAATTTTCTCATTGATCTGTCTAATATTGACAGTGGAGTGTTGAAGTCTCCCACTATTATTGTGTGGGAGTCTAAATCTCGTTTTAGGTTGTTAAGAACTTGCTTTATTTATCTGGGTGCTGTTGTGTTGGGTGCATACATATTTAAGATAGTTACCTCTTCTTGTTGGATTGATCCTTTTACCATTACATAGTGTCCTTATTTGTCTCTTTTGATCTTTGTTGGTTTGAAGTCCATTTTATCAGAGACTAGGATTGCAACCCCTGCTTTTTTTTTGTTCTCCATTTGCTTGGTAAATCTTCTTCCATCTCTTTATTTTGAGTCTATGTGTGTCTTTGCAGGTGAGATGAATACAGCACACCCATGGGTTTTGACTTTTTATCCAGTTTGCCAGTCTGTGTCTTTTGATTGGGGCATTTAGGCCATTTACATTCAATGTTAATATTGTTATGTGTGAATTTGATCCTGCCATTTTGCTACTGGCTGTTTTTCTTTCCCATTAGGTAACTTATTTTCTTCATTGCATTTTTGGTCTTTACCCACTGGTTTGCTTTTGCAGTGACTGGTACTTGTTCCTTTCCATGCTTAGTGTTTCTTTCAGGAGCTCCTGTAGGGCAGGTCTGGTGGTGACCTTCTTCACAGAACTGGACAAAACCACTTTAAACTTCATATGGAATCACAAGAGAGCCTGCATAGCCCAGACAATCCTAAGCAAAAAGAACAAAGCTGAAGGCATCACGCTACCTGACTTCAAACTGTATTACAAGGCTAAAATAATCAAAACGGAATGGTACTGGTACCAAAACAGAGACATAGACCAATGGAACAGAACAGAGGTCCCAAAAAAAACACCACACATCTACAACCATCTAATCTTTGACAAATCTGACAAAAACAAGCAATTGGGAAAGGACTCCATGTTTAATAAATGGTGTTGGGAAAGCAGAAACTGGACCCCTACCTGTCACCTTACACTAAAATTAACTCCAGATGGATTAAAGATTTAAACATAAAACCTAACATCATAAAAACACTAGAAGAAAAAGTAGGCAAAACCATCCAGGACATAGGCATAGGCAAGGACTTCATGACTAAAACACCAAAAACAATGGCAATAAAAGCCAAGACAGACAAATGAGATCTAATTAAAATTCAGAGCTTCTGTACAGCAAAAGAAAGCATCATTAGAGTGAACTGGCAACCAACAGAATGGGAAAAAATTTTTGCAATCTACCCATCTGACAAAGGGCTAATGTCCAGAATCTACAAAGAACTAAAACAGATATACAAGAAAAGAAAAAGCCCATTCAAAAGTGGGTGAAGGATAGGAACAGGCACTTTTCAAAAGAAGACATATATGAGGCCAAGAAACATATGAAAAAATGCTCATCGTCATTGGTCATTAGAGAAATGCAAATCAAAACTACATTGAGATAACATCTCACACCAGTTAGAATGGCAATCGTTAAGATATCTGGAGACAACAGATGCTGGAGAGGATGCGGAGAAATAGGAACACTCATACACAGTTGGTGGGAGTCAAATTAGTTCAACCACTGTGGAAGACAGTGTGGTGATTTCTCAAGGATCTAGAAATAGAAATTCCATTTCACCCAGCAATCCCATTACTGGGCATATACCCAGAGAACTATAAATCATTCTACTATAAAGACACATGCACATATATGTTCATTACAGCCCTGTCTACAATAGCAAAGACCTGGAACCAACCCAAATGCCCATTAATGATAGACTGGACAAAGTAAAAGTGGTACATATACATCATGGAATACTATGCAGCCATAAAAAAACGATGAGTTCATGTCTTTTTTAGGGACTTGGATGAATCTGGAAACCATCATTCTCAGCAAACTGATAAAAGAACAGAAAGCCAAACACTGCATGTTCTCACTCATAGGTGGGTGTTGAACAATGAGAACAGGTGGACTCAGGGAGAGGAGCATCACACATTGGGGGCAGTTTGGGGAGGTAGGGGAAAGACAGCAGGGGTTAGTAGGGAGGAGAGGGTGAGGAGGGATAACATAGGGAGAAATGCCAGATATACTATGCACCTAAAGTTAAATAAATAAATTTTTAAAAAATTTCTTCTGTCAGCTACCCTAAATCATTTCTCTCAAGTTCAAAGTTCAACAAATCTCCAGGGCAGGGGCAAAATGCTGCCAGTCTCTTTGCTAAAAATAGCAAGAGTCACATTTGCTCTAGTTCCCAACAAGTACCTTATCTGCACCACCTCAGCCCGGACTTTATTGTCTATATTACTACCAGCATTTTGGTCAGAGCCATTTAACAAGCATCTAGGTAGTTCCACACTTTTTCACATCTTTCTTTTTCTGAGCTCTTCAAACTGTTCCAACTTCTGTGTGTTACCCAGTTCCAAAGTTGCTTCCGCATTTTTGGGTGTTTTTATAGCACCATGCTACTTGATCAGTAGACCACTTTACTATATTAGTTTGTTCTCATGCTGCAAATAAAAACATACCTGACACTGGGTAGTTTATGAAGGAAAGAGATTTAATTGACTCACAGTTCCACATGGCTGGGGAGGCCTTCCAATCAATCATGGCAGAAGGCAAAGGGAGGAGCAAAGCCACATCGTACATGGTGGCAGGCAACAGAGCATGTTCAGGGGAATGCCCCTTTATAAATTATCAGATCTCATGAGACTTATTCACTATCAGGAGAACAGAATTGGGAAAACCCACCCCCATGTGTAAATATCTCCCATCGGGTCCTTGCTTTGCCATGTGGGGATTATTATAATTCAAAGTAAGATTTGGGTAGGTACCCGAAGCCAAACCATATCAGCAATAATTACTTATATGGTTTGACTCTGTGCCCCCACCCAAATTTCCTCTCAAATTATAGTCCCCACATGTCAGAGGAGGGGCCTGGTGGGAGTTGAGTGAATCATAAGGGTGAACTTCCCCCGTGACATTCTCATGATAGTGAGTTCTCTTAAGATCTGATGGTTTAAAAGTATGTAGCACCTTCTCACCCCACTGCGGGTTCTGTCATGACAAGATGTGCTTTCTTCCACTTCATCCATTATTGTAAGTTTCTGGAGGACTCCAAGTCATGCTTTCTGTTAAATCTGTAGAACTGTTAGTCAATTAAAACTCTTGTGTTCATAAATTACCCAGTTTCACGTAGTTCATTATAGCAGTGTGGGAAAGGACCAATACAATTATATATATATTTATTAAAGATATTTTTGCTAGGTAAAATTTTCCTATTGGGGTTATTTTTTGTTCAGCATTAAAAACAATGTCATTTTATGTACTTCCCAACTGAATCAAAATAGAATACCTGGGACTAAATAGTAAGCAAATGAGAGGAGACTTACAAGTGCCATGGCTAACTGCTATAGGAGAGTTCTAGGCAACAAGGGGGAACCCAAGCAAAGAATGGCAGAACTCCTGAATTGTAGAAATAAAGCTGAGAGGCCAGGGTGACTAAGTCAGGGAGAGTGCTCAGAACAAAGTACCAGTGCAAACAAATGTGCACAAAGTGAGAACTCTGTAGATATGAGGAGAATCCCCTCAAGTATTCAGCCAAATAATTGTTATCATCTATGTGTGAGAAAACTATCAGCCCAGAAAAAGAATCATCTGACAGAATTAGCAGTAACAGTGCTTGGTATTCACACAGGCCCAGGAATAGTGCCTGATGTCACCAGCCAGATGGAAAAAATCTCATAATTTATATAGCATTAAATAAAATATAGAGAAAAGCCTTGACTACTTATGGGGGATAATTAGCTCTAGACTCAATGCTATTTTGGTCCCACCTAACAAATCTTAAAACCAAGACTTAAAAGGATCAAACTGTTTCCAAGTAATTTAACTATGTACTAGAACAAAGCTCATAAATATTTATAGGAATACAAAAATATCCTGATGTAACAAGGTACAATTCACAATGTCTGGCATCCATTTGAAGACTGCCATGCATCCAAAAAAAGCAGATAATACAACTCATAAGAAGAAAAATCAATTAATCAAAATGGAGCTAGATTTCATACAGATGTTAGAATTTGCAGACAAGGGGGATAAAACAGTTATAATTATGTTTCAGATATTCCAGAACTTAAGTAAATAGAAACAGAAAAAGCCTAAAACCCAAACTGGATTACAGTCCTACATATAAGAGCTAAAACTATAAAACTTTTAGGAGAAAATAAGGCACAAATCTTTGTGACTTTACCAAGGAAAAGATTTTCAATACAGGACACCAAAAGTGTAAGTGATAAAAAAAAATTAAAAAATACATCTTTATCAAAATTCACAACTTTTTTACTTTGCTACTTCAAAATGCACTCTCATACAAATGAAAAAGTAAGTCAAAGATGACTTGTAAAAAATATTTAAATTTATATATCTAATAAGAAACTTGTATCCAGAATAAATAAAGATCTCTTATAACTTAAAATAATAAAAATATTTGTATGGAACCACAAAAGGCCAAAAATATCCAAAACAGCCTTAAGCAAAAAGAACAAAGCTGAAGGCATCACATTACCTGACTTTAAAATATAGTACAAAGCCATAGTAACCAAAACAGTATGTTATTGGCATAAAAAATACACAGGCTAATGGAACAGAATAGAGAACCCAGAAATAAGTTGATGCATCTACAACCAAATCATGCTTGATAAAGATGCCAACAACATACATTGAGGAAAGGAGACATTTAATAAATGGGCTGAGCAAACTGGATATTCATATGCAGAAGAGTGAAGTGAGATCCCTACCTCTCACCATACACAAAACCATATAATAATATAAATGGATTGATGACTTAGTTGTAAAACTTTATAATAAAATAATTAGAAGAAAACAAGGGGAAAATGTTTTAGGATATTATCCTGAGCAAGGATTTCTTAAATAAGATCTTAAAAGTACAGGCAACCCAAGCAAACATGTACGAATGGGATTAAATCAAGTTAAAAAGATTTTGCATGACAAAGGAAGCAATAAATGAAGATACAACATACAGAATGGGATAAAATATTTGAAAACTATTTATCTGACAAGGGATTAATAACCAGAACAGGTAAGAAACTCAACAAAATAGCAAAAAAAAAAAAAAAAAATTGCTTTAAAAATGTCCTTTGTAGGGACATGGATGAAGGTGAAAACCATCATTGTAAGCAAACTGACACAAGAACAGAAAATCAAACACCATGCGTTCATTCATAAGTGGGTGTTGAACAATGAGGACACATAGACACAGGGAGGGGGACATCATACATCAGGACCCGTTGGGGGTCGGGGTGGGGCTAGGGGAGGGATTGCAGGGAGTGGAGGGATTGGGGAGGGTAACATTAGGAGAAATACTTAATGTAGATGATGGGTGGATGGATGCAGCAAACTACCATGGGATGTGTATACCTATGTAACAATCTTGCACAATCTACACATGTACCCCAGAATTTATAATTTAAAAAAAGGGCAATAGATGAAAGTAAACATTTCTCAAAAGACACAAATGGCCAAGATATATTTTAAAAATTCTCAAAATTACCGATCATCAGCGAAATGCAAATCCAAGTTATAACATCTCATCCCAACTAAAATGGCTATTACAAAAAACATAGAAAATTATAAATGATAGAGAGGATGTAGAGAAAGGGGAATGCTTGTACACTGCTAGTGGGAATATAAATAGCACAGTTACTATGGAAAACAGTATAGACTTTCCTCAGAAAACTAAAAATAGAACTATCATATGATTTAGCAATCTCACTGTTGGGTATATAACCAAAGGAAAGGAAATAAGTTTATCAAAGTGATAGCTGCAGTCCCATGTTTATTGCAGCATTATTCAAAATACCCAAGACACGGAAGTGCCCTGAGTGTCCATAGAAGTATGAATAGATAAAGAAAAAATGGTACAAATGTGGTATACAAAATGGAATATTAGCCAGCCATAAAAAGTAAACTCCTGTCTTCACAGCAATGTGGATAGAATTGAAGTATTTTAAGTTAAATAAATCAGGCAGACAAAGACAAATATTGCATGTTCTCACATATATGTGAGAGCTAAAAAAACCTGATCTCATAGTAGTAGTGGATGTATTAGTGGTTAACAGAGGCTGAGAATAGAAATAATAATATCTAACTTTGATAGCATGATAGAGTAACTTTAGTTAACAATAATATATTGTATATTTCAAAATAGCTAGAATAAAATATTTGAAATATTCCCTGCACAAAGAAATGGTGAATCTTTGAGGTGATGGGTATCACAATGATCCAGATTTGATCATTACACATTGTATGCTTGTTTCACAATATCATATGTACCCCCTAAATACATACAATTACTATGCATCCACAAAATTTAAAATAAACACACACGATAATGATAAAAATTTAAGTAAGACAATTAAAAGTGAGTAAAAGATTTGAATAGACATTTCACCAAAGAAGATACACATAAGGTTAAAAAGCACATAAAAATGCTCTACATTATTAGTCATTAAGGAAAGGCAAGTTAAAACCATAATGAAATGCAACTTCACACTTAAAAGAATGGCTATAATTAAAAAAAAAAAAAGCAGTAACAGGTATTGATGAGTGTATAGAGAACCTGGAAGCCATGTACATTGCTCATGGGAAGATAGAACAGCGCAACCACTCTGAAAAATAATTTGAGAGTTTGTTAAAATGTTAAGCATAAGATTACCTTCTAACCCCTCAACTCCACTCCTAGATATCTAAACAAGAGAAATAAAAGCATGTATACATAAACACTTGCACTAAAAATAATTGATTTATACAATTAAAACAGATATATTTTACTCTGTGTAAATTATCTATCAATAAAGTTGTTTTTTAAAAAATAAGTAGAGACATGGAAAATATTAAAAAGACCCAATATATTAAATGTAATTAAGGGCAGATTAGCTATCACAAATAAAATGATTAGTGGATTGGAAGACATAGCAATAGATACTACATATAATGAATTAAAGAGAAGAGAATACATTGTAAAAATTAGGAGATAATATCAATGAGCTAGGGGACCACTTTAAACAGCTTTCAGCATGTGTAACTGAAGTTCACAAAGGAGAAGTGTGATGTGTGTTCGGGGAGGGAAAAACAGAAAAAAAATTTTAATAGATGAAAACTTCCCAAACTTAAAGAAAATTATAAACCTACAGTTTCAAGAAGCTCAACGAACCCCAAACATAAGAAACATGAAGACCACATCAAGACACATCATAATCAAATTGCTCAAAACTAGTGATAAAGAAGAAATCTTAAAAGCAGCCAGAGGCAAAAAAGTGACCTTACATAGAGAACAAAATAAGAATGGCAACATCCATTTTTCATCAAGAAACAATGCAGGAGAAGAGAGTGCGTAAAATTCTATAATTAGTAAAATTATTTTTCCAAACAAACATAAAGACATTTTTCAGATATGTGTGAATGAAAGAAATCACCACCAATAGACCCACCTTACAAATCAAGTTCTCCAGGAAGAGGAGAATGAAATAAGGTGAGTATATGGAGCTATACAAGGAATAAAGAGCACCTGAAAGACAACCACAAGTGTAAATTTATAATATTTTTCTATTTAAATATTTTTTTAAAATTGACAACTTAAAAAATTTACAATGTGTTTAGTGGTTTACAACATGTAAATAAGTAAAATATGTGACAGTAACATAAAGGCTGAAGAAAAATTGCAAGTATTGTATGGTAAAGTTCTTATTCTACATGAGAAGTGATATAATAACACTTGAAGACAGACTGTGATTTAAATAAGTACACTATAATCTGCAAAACAAATACTAAGAGTTACAATTACTAACGAGATAAAGGAAATAGACGAGAAATTAAAACATGTTCAATTAATTAATAAAAGAGTAAAGTAGAAATAGAAAAAAGCAAAACAGAAACTTAAACATTACAATAATCATATTAATGTAAATTGTCTAAAAATCCAATTATTAAGGCAGAGATTGTCAGAATGGGTAACTAAAAAAGACCCAACTATAAGCTACTTACACTAAACCCAGTTTCCATAGAGAGAAAGAAATAAGGTAAAATTAGAGGATGGAAAAAATGAGCCTTGCTAACATTAATTAAGAAAAGGTAAAGTGGCTATACTAATAGTAGATAAAGTAGATTTCAGGGCAAAAGATATTACTCTGGATAAAGAAGGCCACTTTATAATGATAAAAGGGTCAACTTATAAACTTACATTTGATTTAAAATGTTTCACTGGCATAACTGAGTATCAAAACACGTAAAACAAAAACTGATAGTATTGAAAGGAGAAATAGACAAATCCATAATGATAGAGATTTCAATGACCCTCTCAATAACTGGTTTGAACAATTGATAGAATAATTGATAGAACAATGACAAGATTTAAACAACACTATCAACAACTTTGATCTAATTGATGTTTATAGAACATTCCAACTAATCACATCAGAATAATATTATTTTCAAGTACACGTTAAATTTACCAACATATACCATGTTATAAAACCGAAAAATAACTGTGAATGATATTAAAAGGACTTAAGTAGTACAAAGAATATTTTCTGACCACAATAGATTTAAATTGGAAGATTTAAAATTACAGTCAGATACTCAGAAAAGTTTGGTTTTCAGAAATCAAGTAATATAACTTCTAAATAAACTCTAAAGAAAAAAGCAGAGTGAAATTTGAAAATATTTTGAACTTGATGAAAATAAAAATATATTAGGATTTGTGGAATAACTCTAAAACAGTACTTAGAAGAAAATTTATAGCTCTAAATGCCTGTAATACCAAATAAGTTCTTGTGTCAATGCCTCAACTTCCACCTTAAGAAACTAAGAAAGAACACATTAAAGTAAGCTAAAGAAAGGAAATAACAGAGTGGAAGTCAATGGAACAGAAAATAAGTAGAATATATTCATGAAACCAACCATGGTGTGTTGAAACGGTAGATATAACTGATCAACCTCTACCCAGTATGACCAGGAGAAAAAGAGATAAGACATAGGTTAGCAAATCAAGAGTAAGGTTTGATATCATTACAGAGTCTACACATATTAAAAATTAGAAAATATGAATAATTTTATGCTATTAAATTTAATAATTTACATGGATGAAACAATTTCTTGAAAGACACAAAATATTAAAGTTGACTCAAGAACTGAATAGCTTTACATCTATTAAAGTAAGATTTCTCAAACTTGCATTATTGATATTTGCATCAAATAATTATTTAATATGGGGCTATCTCACACATTGTAGTATGTTTAGTAACATTCCTGGCCTCTATTTACTGGATGCCTACAGCAATTCCTTTTCTTTGTTGTGACAACCAAAAAATGTCTACAGACATTGAGAAATGTTCTCCAAGGAGTCAAAATTACCCTGGATTAAAACACTATATTAAAAAAAAATAAACTTGTAGCTTCATCTCTGCCCACAAAAGTTGCAGGTCCAGATGTCTTTGTGGATGATGTTTATCAAATATTCAAGGATGAAATTATACTAATTCTATAAGAAAAACCTTTTTCAGAAAATTAAAAGAGACTGTTTCTCAACTAATTATATAAAGCAACAATTATCTTGATAACTGTAACTGTAAAGACATGACTAGAAATAAAGACTACAGATCAATCTCAGCATAAATGTAAAAATTCTGAATAATATTTTAGCAAATTTAATCCAACAATATGTAAAAGAAATAACACATAGTGATCAAATGGGGTTAATCTTAGTAACATAAGTACACTATAATCTGCGGTGTAATTCACCACATTAAGAAATTTTTAAAAATCATATGATAATCTCAATTTCAGAAAAGCATTTCACAAAATCTAGTATTTACCATTACTCTTTCACTCTAAGTAGGGTCTTTGCCTTCCTCCAGTATATCTTTGGAAGGCCATTATGTTCTCTACTGAGAACCTCAGGGAGGTTTCTCTGTACCTGAGCTCTCTGTGTTCATCCTGTTGGCCCATGCTGTTTGCCCTTGGTATCTTTATATGGTTTCTTTATGCATATGAAAGTAAATATCAATATACTTTTGATCTTCATCCTTTAATAGACTAAGTAATACACAATACAAAAGATCTCCACCTTGCTCTTTCCACCCAACAATACATCTTGGAGACATAAGTGTCCATTTTTGCCTGGAAAACAAATTTAAAAATATCAGAATCTCTACTTCCATGGCTCTTGGTAAACACGACAAAATGCTGTTTCCATTTGCTTTACTTTCAATCGCTGTGTGCCTCCTAGAATTTGAGGCATAATTATTTTGAATTAAATGTGTGAAATAATTTAAAATGACTTAAAGAGAATATAACAAAATTTATTAACAAAAATATAACCTCATATCGACATTAGTATCAATAAAGTAGAAAGAGGCTCAGGGAATTTCAAGTTAAATCTCCCTCATTTATTTCTACTGAAAATTAAAATCTAAAATTCAAAAATTTAAATTTGCTACTTTTTTCCCCCAGAAATAAACACTTGGCCAGAATATAAATGTTCTAATTCACTTGTTGAGAAATTTTGTATGAAAAAAGAAATGTGGTTGGGATATAAAATACTTGGCTTTATTAGATATGCATGGCAGTTATGCATTGGGAATACTAGTTCATTCGTTTCCTTAGAAAAATAAATCATTAGCCTGTTTTTCTGATAAGGAGAGTACTGTTCCTCACTAGCCTTTTAACAAAATTCTTGGTTGAACTAGAAAACTGGGGTCAGAAAACTCAGGTTAATCTGTCAAAATTCTCAAAAATGTGAAAAAAAATGGCAAAGTACTTAAAGCGAATATCAATGATGTTTTATATATCTTAGCTATAACAGTTAACTGTAATGGTTCATTTTCATTTAGAATCTCATTTCAATATAAACATTTCAAAAACTGCCTTTCTTGTAATTTTAACAAAATATCTGAAAGTGCTCTATTGAAAATAAAATATATGATAAGAGATTTGCTGTATTTTATTTCTCGTGCATTTCTGATTTTATAACAACATTATTATCTCCTGCCTAAGGATACTACCTGGTCTCAGACAGAATCCTTTAATTGTTTGAGAGACTTTGAGTAACTTTTTAACATATAAGATATAGTTGAGTAGACATTTTTCAAACTCTCTTCATACTAACTGTGATTACGTGGTCTTATGCAATGCAGGAAACTTTGTTAAAGCATTATGAAACTACCTGCTGACACACCCTCCTAACAGAGTTTGACTCTAAAGTCTCTTGGCTTCTGTTTGCTGTCCTTGGCTTCTTTTGAAAACAGACAATAACAACAAAACTTATACTTCTACGCGCCATCTGCTTTCTTTCCTATTAGTAAAAAGCTGGAAACAAAATCCAATCTAAATTAGCTAGGATTTGGGGTAAGAAAAACTCTCAGTGGGAAAGGCATTAATGCATATATTCAAAATATGCTTTTCCATTTTACTTAAAGTAGTGAAGTTCATTGTCTTTCAAGTGCTTCAAGCAATTCAAAAGAGTAAGATTACAAACTCACAATCTTTTGTGTTTACATTGAGCACATTAGAGAATTATGAATCATTTCCATTCAGTTGGTTCATTTAATTTTCAAAAAATATTATAAAATGAAGTAACTACTAGTATAAAGATATTTTTAGACGACATTTGATTGCAGTGCAAGGTAATTAACTTTACTAGAGTACCTTGAACTAATTGCCTTTATTTTTTATACATGTGCCATTATAATAAACAATTCATCCTACATAATAGTGTCACTTTTTCTCCCAAACTTGGGAGATGTTCTGAATTTTCCTCTAAATTTTGGTCATGTTTCTTAATTATAAGGAAAATATTTCTTCACCCTTACACCTCCCTTGTGGGAGAATGCTTTCATCTCTCTAGAAGTTTAATTGCTTTTCATGGAATGGCTCTTCTTTGCAATTAGGTCTATACTTGTATACTTCATGTGCTTTCTTTCATGTTTCTATTCAGTCATTTCTGTGGCAAATTTTCTGTCTCACCAATGTTTGTTTTCATCTTAGTCTCTGGTAACAATAACTTCTAAGTAGCCACATTCTTTCAACTGATAAAGATAGGCTCTCTGATCATTCTTGAAGTATGTTGGCACATTCGTTTTTGATTACTTTAATTGTTCTTCCCTTATACAGATAGTTAATGAATTTCAAGTTAAGATACTGTCGTATTTCTTGTTGGGTTCATTCTACTGGGAAAGTGATCATCATTGACAGGGTAAATAGAATATTTAACATATTAAATTATAATATTAAACATAGAGTCTTATGTTTCCCTGTTCATTAAATAATATGGGCTAGTTAAATGGTAGTGGAATTATTTGGCTTATTTCTCAGAAAAAAAATAAGTTTTTTTTGGTCATAAGTGGCAGTCGTCTGTCCAGATTTATGTACAAAGAGAGAATAGTAAAGTTCTAGCCAGATTATAACCTGTTTCTTGGTTTTCTTTCTAAAATTTTCATTCTACAGTCTCCCCAAAAACTCAATTAGTATTCGCATTATAGGTCTCTGATACTAAGATAGGAAAGGACCAGGTATCCTGAGCAAAAACGAAAGCCGCCAAATAAATGGAGTCCTGTGCACACTGTTTTGTTCTCTTACACAGAAAATCAATCATATTTACAAAGTATGGTCTCATGTTTGGAAATGGGCCAAAAGTTTCATTAACAATTCTGAATAGAGTTTAATGGTCCCAGACAGAAATTACCAGTAATGTTGGATAGTCAATTTGTATCTGTTTCTCCATCTATAAAGTTTAAAAAAAAAAAAACCAGCAATAATATCCAGTTACCTTAGAAATATATACATTGGCGCAGTTTCAGAGATGTGTATAAAAAGACTTTTCAAGTGACTGAAATTATCGTGTTTAGTAATGTTTTAAACCAAATCAATGCTCAACCACTAAAGTAGTCAACTGTAGCTAATTTATTCAGTTATTATTTGTTTATTGACTCATCTCTTCAAAAATACTTGTTGAGCCAGAAATGACACTAGGAAATTTTACTTAGCACTGTAGATACAGAACTGAACAAGAAGGACAAAGTCTGAGCTCTTGTGTAGCTTACATTCTACTTCAGGACTGAGGGCAAAACTAATGTAAAAGGGTTTTGTGATAGTAACTGAGTAGAGGTGCTCTTTAGAGTAAATGATCTAAGTCCCCTAATGTACCTAGCATTTCGGTACATTAGAAGTAACAGAGTGGTCCAGGCAGACGAGCATCAAGCAATAAGCCCTTAAGGGGGAAAAAGCTTATTCAGTTAAAAAAAAATTAATAGAAGACCGGCCTGTTGTGGTGGCTCACGCGTGTAATCCCAGCACTTTGGGAGGCCGAGGCAGGCGGACTGCCTAAACTCAGGAGTTTGAGACCAGCCTGGGCAACACGGTGAAACCTCATCTCTACTAAAATACAAAAAATTAGCTGGGTGTGGCGGGGTGTGCCTGTAGTCCCAGCTACTCGGGAGGCTGAGGCAGGAGAATTGCAAGAACCCGGGAGCTGGAGTTTGCAGTGAACCAAGATCACACCACGGCACTCCAGCCTGGGCAACAGAGCGAGACTCCATCCCAAAAATAAAAATAAAAAAGAGGAAGACCAAGATGGTTTAAAGGTAGTGCATGAGTTAGACTGGTATGTGATGAGGTTTTAAAAGTGCAGAGGGATGTATCATGTCCATCTTAGAAAACAGTATAAAAACTTCAGGATTATTCTAACTACAATAGGACACTTTTGTAGAGTTAAGTGGGGGAGTCATGATCTAATTTGATTGTTTGCTGTGTAGACAATGAATTCTAGGAACACAGAACAGAAACAAAGGCAATGGGTAGGAGACTCCTGAAGTCGGGTGAGCAGGGATGGCAGCAGTAGAGTTGGCAACCAGAGCTTGGATTTGTGGCATATTAGAGAGGAAGCTTAAAGGCCTCATTCAGTTAAAAAAAAATTAGAAGAAGAAGACTCATCTCTCCTTAAGTTCTACTCATTATAGAGTAGACTTAAGGAGAGATGAGAAAGAAAGGTGAATCAAGATGGCATCTACATTTTCTTGCTTGAACAACTGGGTAACAGTTGGTGGTCTTTACTCAGATGGGGAGATAGAATTAGGAAGGGCAGAAGGGCAGTGCGTCAAGAGTTTAATTTTAAGCCTGTTGAATTAAAGCTGCCTGTTAGATGTCTAAATGCTGATGTCAAATAGACAGCTGTATATGTGAATATGGCACTTCGGTCAAGGCTGAAAATACTCAATTAGCAGTAATAACCATGTAGATGGAATTGCAGGTGAAGAAAGGGTCACTCAATAGGAAAGAAAAGATTGCCCAGAACAGAGTCCTGGGTTTTTCCAATATATACAGGCTGAAGATAGGGGAAGAAGCCAAGCAAGGAGACTCAAGTTAGAGAGGAAACATGAGAGAATCATGACATAGAATTCACAGAATCAAGTTTCAAGAGAGGGGCAGTGGATTTAAAATGCTTCTAAACGATCAAGGAAATAAGAATTTTCCAAGGCAGAAATTACTGCTGGTCTTGATCAAGCTGGTTTCTAGGTATGAATTGGGAGGGAAACCTAAGGTGATGAGTAGTAGTTAGGAGAAGCAGGAGTTCTAGGCCAAGGGGGAGAATATGGGCCACATTTTATGTAGCTGCATCTCCATACGTTACCATTAAAGCTCATAAGCATTTTAAGAATTAATTCTTAACCTCGAGATTTTTTGTTTATTTTGATTGTATTGGGGGCATTTTTTTATTTGTCAAATATCTATTCCACTTACTTCATGTGCAAAGCACTGTCCTAAACTCTTGAAATTTTTATTAATGAAAAGGCGACCAAAGATCCTTGCCTTGACGTACCTTACCTTCTAGTGGAGGAGACAAACACAAAACAATAAAAATAGTAAATAAGTATATCAAATAGATGAAAAAAAAATGTGAAGTACAGCAGAGTTAAGAAAGCCCCTAACTCCTGGGGCTGTGATTTAAATAGGGTGGTTATCGTAGGCTTTATTAAGATGATGATGTTTGCGCAAAACACTGAAGAAATGTTTTGAGAGTCCAGTTAAGTAGTTACCTGGAGGAAGAGCATTCCAGATAGATAGAGGACATTACTGGTGCAAAAGTCCTGGGGCAGAGGCAAAACAGGGAGACCAGAATGGCTCTAGAGTGAAGTGAACAAGAGGAACAGTGCATGAAAGGTTATGGAGTTAGCAGAGACCACCTTAGGGACTCAAAAAATTTGAATGAGATGGAGAACAATGAATTTCTGAACTTGGAGAAGGGAGTGACAAGATTAGTCTCCCCTGACAATAAATCACCTAAGAGATAATGGTGCCTTGGATCAAGGTTGAAGTAGAAGTGACAAGAAATAATGAAGTCTGAAACCATTTCAAAAGCAGAACTGATAGGATTCTTTCATACATCAGCTGTTAGGTATGATAGAAAGAGAATAGCTGAGGATGACCACAGGGATATTGAACTAAAATCTTGGAGGATACAGCTACCAACAGTTGAGAGAGAAAGTGGCTGGTGAAGTAGGTTTAGGGATTCTTGCTACTTGCGATGAGACAGTCCAGTGGAGATGTCAAGTAGGTAGTTGGATATACAAGCCTGGAGTTTGTTACTTTGCACAGTGACTGCTGAGAGTTTCCAGAACCATGATAAATCTGTTAATACTAGTTCCTCAGCTTTACTTAAAGCCTTTTAGGTAAGTTCCTCAAATATACCAGATCAAGTCCTATGGGGATCATCAGAACAAACAAAACTGTAAATACCCACAAATCTATTTATAGGCAAAGAACACATCATGGGTGATGCTAATAGAGGAGGCTAACCAGGTATATTTATAGTTTCACTTACCCAGACTAAATGTTACAGAACGTTAAGCCTCTTATTTTAGATCCCTAGGGTAGGACAAAACTCAATTCAAAGTGTTTTCCTTATTATTTCTGCATCAAGTCTACATATTGAATATTAATAAAATGGCAGCAAGAGAGACGATTATCAGCAAATAAAACAACAATGTTATCAACGAATGGCAAAACTGGACACTGTATCATATGGTGAGAATCAAAAGAAAGATCTCCTTTACCCAGTTTATCTTTGGCAAATATCTGTCTGTATATGTGACTCTCATAAATTATGACAAGGGCAAAGTGATAATGACAGGCACATTCAATCCTTCAGAAAACTACAAGTTTTGAAAACAAAAAGGAAAATGGGCAATGACCATACCTCTCATATGAGATATCCAGTGCAATTAATGATTGCCATTACATGTTTCCTATTAGCCTGACTTGCATCTGCACAAGGAAAAGTTCAGGGTCTAAGAGCTAATCAGGAAAAAATATCACTAAGCTTTGGGGTCAGTTAATTAACAGTAAAGTCATATTTTTCACGGATTAAGTCAGGCTCTTCCTTTGACTTCGTTTAATTGCTGCTTTTAAAGACCACTGAAATAGTACTCTCGCATACAAAAAAAAAAAAAAAAAAAAAAAACATTGAAATTGATCTGTTCTCTTGAGGTGTGATGAGACTAGAACTTTAAAAGAATGGGGTGGAAGTGTAAATTGGCATTATCTTTGTGGAAAGCAAGAGATATTGTGGGTTATGTGGCAATACATATTACCGTGTAATAATATATATGTGGCAATACATATTTAGTGGCATAGAAATGTTGGTACTTTTATCATATTTAGGGTTTGTCTTAAGGAAATGTGGATAATGATTAATGTATAAGGGTGTTTATCTCAGCATTATTTATAACAGCAAAAACTTGGAACCCTAACGGCCAAACATAAAGTCTTCAAATAAATTACAATTAATTGGCATATTATATAACACTAAAAAAGGAAAATACAGAAAATAAGGGACATAAGAAAATCTTTATGATTTAAAGTTGAAATTCATTGAAGCAGCATGTGAAAGCTGACATATACATTATATAAAAATATTTATGCATACTTCTTAGACATACAGAAATGAAATACAGAAAGTAATTATTTCTGCATTGTAGATAGTGGGTTCCGATTAATTTTGTCACATTTCTTGGTTTTCCATGTTTCTTTTAATAATCAGCATGTATTTATTTTATAAATAGAAACATAATACCACCTGCTCTTTAGCAAACAATATTGTAAGCCTTTCAGTTTAGTTTTTCTACATCTTCAATTTTTGGTCACTTTAGGAAAAAATATATCTGGGTGTAATTTCTGTTTTCTTATTAACCTAGTACTTATGAGGAAAAATGAATTTAATTCTTATGAATACATTTCATAGTAATTCTTGGACTAGATATTGTTATAGCTTATGGCCCATTCCAGAGAGCAAATTTAGATGCTAAAACTTATGTTTTGTTTTAAATTTCTTTGACTTGGAAATTAGTGTTTTTCTATTTTTATCATTTGATAGTATAATACCCTAATTGCTCATAGAAAATAAAAATATTTAATTTTCTATATATTTCATGTGTTTTATAATATATTTTGAATTCAAATATATTTTATTTCCTTTTATGAGAATAATAATTATAATTTTCTGAAATATCGAAAGAAAACATTTATCTTTTTGGTATCAATATTGAATAACTATGATTCTTGTCTCCACTATGAAATATATGACATAATTCTCAGCAAAAATGATGACTAAAAGGCTAATAAAACTTTAATTTTGATATAAGTGAAGGTGCAGCCAGGTTCAGCCATGAGGCTCTGAAATACTTTCTGTTTATCAGGATAAAATCAAACTGTCAGATTCTGTCACCAAGTCTACTGAGACGCAAATAAAACTACCTGTTGACAGATATGGCTGTGCTGATAAAATCTATCACATGGATATTTCTGCATATTTCTGAAGAAAAAAGATTCTGCCATTTTTAATAAGCAAAAAGGCTAATTTTTCATTTCAAACAATAAAGCATTTCTTTAATAACATAAAGGGATATCTTAGCAAATACAAAATAGTCTCCCTCTGAGAGAACTTATATTTAGAAAAACATCTATATTTATTTCCACTTTTCACAGCACTTGAAAAGAGCCAGATATTTTAATGACCAATGACTATGATGTCCTTATATTGATAATTTCCATTCCTCTTCCTAAAATGCAAATTATTTATTGATTTTTTAGGTGCTGAATCCCTTAAAATCTGTACTTAGTACAATATTTTAAAATACTGTAGGCACAACTTAATCAAAAATTTCCCACACAAACAACTAACATTTATTAACTGATTTGATCTTAAGCTTATTAGCATTGCTAGCAATAATTAATCCATCTGCCAAGGTAGCAACTCTTACACCTAAATACATGATTCTGATTCATGTCAATGCTGAAAGAGTCATGTCTCTTTCAATGTGATCTTCAAAATCATCTGAGAGGACTTGAATGCATTTAGATTTCTGTGTCCCACACTGGATCTACTGAATTAGAATCTCTGAAAGGGAAGCTCTGGCAATCAGCATTTCTTATGCACCCCAGGTGATACGCATTATACTGACGTTAAATTGAACAAAATACAGTAGACCAGCATTTAGATATGGGTTGTAAGGAATGAATAAACTGTAATTTTCAAATGAGGGTAAATTTTTTTAAGCCTACCTACCTATCTATGCTGACTTTTTTTTTTTTTTTTGAGAATACTTCGTTTTTTTTAGATCAGTTTTAGGTTCACTGGAAAACTGAGAGAAAGACACAGAGATTTCCCATATGTCCCTTGCCCTGACACAGGTGTAGCTTCCCCCATTATCAACATTCCAATCCAAAATGATACATATATTATGTTGATGAATCTACATCGATACGTCATTATCACCCAAAGTCCATAGTTGATAAGAGGGTTCAATCTTGGTATTGTACATGGGTGTAGCAAATGTATAATGACATGTATCTACCATTAGAGTATCACACAGAGTATTTTCACTACCCTAAGAATTCTCTGTGCTTTACCAATTCATTTCTCCTTCCCCTCTTACTACTGGCAACCACTGATCTTTTTCCTGTCTCCACGGTTTTGCCTTTTTCAGAATCTCATGTAGCTCAAATGATATAGTAAGTAGCCTTTTCACCTTGGCTTCTTTTACTCACTAAATTACATTTAATTTTCCTCTATGTCTTTCCACGATTTGATAGCTCAAGCTTGTTAGGTTCTTTTTAGTGCTAAATAATAGTTGTCCTCACCAGTATGCAACATACCTATGAACAAAAAAGCACATGTAACCCCTGAATCTGTAATAAAATTTAACAAATAATAATTAAAAAATCCATTGTCTAGATGTACCACAGTTCATTCATCTACTGAAGAACATCTTGGTTGCTTCTAAGTTTTGGCAACTATAAATACATACATATATATATATATATGTATCACAAACACATGCACACACACACACACACACACACACGCAATTATTTTGACTATTCCTAACATCTATGGATAAAATGTGTTTTCAGTAATAATTTTGCTACTAGTACTACTAGCTCTAGTTATCTAATAATAAGTTTTAAATATCTTGAGATCTTGAGATATAGAAACACAACACGCTCCCCTTTCATGGGCAGATGCATTTTCAGAAGATATCATGTTGTTAACAAATAAGATGCCTTTGGTGATTCTGAGACCACTCTCCCTCAAAATAATTCCACAGACTCCGCTGCCCTCAGATATTCAACAGTGCTGAGGATACTCTTTTTCTGCATAATATCTTTGTGGTTGTGTCCATGTGCCATATTCATTATGGCTGTAAGATATTAGATACTAGAACAAGGAAGAACAAGGAAAATATTAAGAATGCATGTTCCCTTGCGTGGATGTGAATGGTTTTCTGAGCTTGTAATCTCTCTAGTCATTTTCCCATTTTCTCAAGATTATGCTCAATTGAGTAAACAAAAATGAAAGAAACACTCTCCCAAACACTGCAAAACTAAGAAAAAATTATTTTGGAGGTCATAATGAAGGGGATATTTTAAAAAACCAGTTCATCTCTGTACATTTGAATTCCTATGATGAATTTTAACTTAGAAGTTCCAATATGCCAGGGCCAATCTTTATAGGTGTGGTATTTAATCCTAACCAACCTAAGGCAAGCATTTAATAGGTATGTTGTGGACCAGAATACCATGAAACACTACTTTGTACTATGACTTAACATTTCTTGTAGTTCAAAATCACTATTTTTCTATAGAAACTTGGGATATAGCACATCTCTACATTCATAAAGCATATAAATGGTTTCTTTTTGCACACCATCCTTCAATTTTCCTTTGGAAAATCTGATGCCCATATTTTCATGCAAGCATTATTTACTTTTTGATTGAAAACACAAAGTCATTTCTATTTATGAACACTTTCTTGTAATAAAACCTGGCATTTCTCATCACTACCATTTGCAGTCTACTTTTATAAAATTTAATGCATGTCAAAAATGTGCATCATCTGGAAAATAAAAAGACAAAGAAGGAACCTTCTATATATGAGTAAGTGTCATAAATGGGCTTATCAAGGAAAGAATTCTCATAGTCTAGACCTAGCCTGTAGAATATGGTAGCTGTTAACAACATGTGGCTTTTGAGCACTTGAAATGTTCAAATTATAATGAGCTATAGGTATAAAATACACCCAGGACTTTGAAGACATGTAAAAATTGATAAAATGTCACATTAACAATGTTTCGTATTCATCATATGATGAAATGATAATATTTTGAATAAGATAGTTAAAATATGCAGTTAAATTGATTTCACATGATTTTTGTGTTTTAAAAGTTTTCTTTTTTTCATGACATGGTTACTAAAAAAATTGAAATTAGATATGTGGCTCACCATCTACTTCTATTGGAAAGCACTCATCCAGATTAAAAAATGTACTCCATTTTTCCATGTAGCAATTAGTATTGGGAATATTGGAGATTGTTATATTGTTATGGTAGTGGGAGGGTTTCTATAGAAACTCCTCTATCTACTGGTTGTAGGTGGATTAGCTGGCCTAATTAAATCTAAGCTGTTAAAAGAGCCCCAGAGGAAGGAGCAGGAAGGAAATGTGGACTCCAGCAAGCTTTCCACGTCTGCAGGTCACACACTCCTGGTTGACTGGTCTGCTTAGCCAAGCTGAAACTGGTCTTTTTGTCATGTTGGGCACATTAATTGGAGAGCAGATTAATTTGCAAGAATGAGATAGTGCTTTTTAAAAGGTGATTTAAAATTCAAAATGATGGAAATGGAATCAAAGCATGCTTATCTGATCATTCCTCAGGGTCCATCTTGAAATCTCTACCATTTTTCTATTTTCATTTTTAGAAATCAAGTACACAATAAAATGTCTCAGAGATTCCCAAACATCATGCTCTACACCTCAGCACCGATAACTATCCTTCTGTGAAAGACAGACGAGGAATTTTTGTCATTAGACACATGGGGATTATAATTGAAAATAAAATCTGCAGGTTTAGTCAGTTTTCCGCATATGCAAATGAGACATAAATATCACTGAGATACCACCAAATATATTTGTGACTGAACGGAGGAATTTTTGCCTGTAATGAACTAGAAGCTTACAAGGAATTTGAGAAAGCATCATCACCTCTAATATAGCTCTACCACAGTCTAATGTAAGACTAATAAGAACCTATATTTATGCCCATTTTATAGTTATGAATAAGTTTATGTCCCTTATAAACATTTAATCCTTACAAATAAGAATGACATTATAATTTCCATTTTGAAGACCAAAAAAATGTTCAGGAAAGAGAATTATCCATCCACTTGCAATTGAATTTTCTGACTGTACATCTTCTGATATCACAGTTAAAATGCAAAATCTGTATTGCCAGCCTAAAGACCAAACCTGGAACTTTCAGGCAATCCTGTAAATACGAATGACATAAAGGAAAAAATAGGTGTGACTCTTCTATGGAATACAGTTTATTTAAATAATGTGTCCTTAATTTTGGAATTTACAGAATATGAACTTGGAGAGTTTTTCATTTTTTTAGGTATCATGTGTATGCTTCTCATTATATGGTACAACAAAACCACATCTTACTATCATTTGATAATCAAATCTGCATTAATTTTAATTCCATAACCTGATATCTCTGGCCCAAAGCAGGTTATCAGAAGTCCTCACACAAAATATATAAAATGGCACAATCTTAGAAGGGCTCAAAAATACTGAATGAAAGGAACTTTTATGGCTACACCAAATAATTAATTATGGAATTCATTTGTGGAGAGATTTAGGTTTGCTACAGACATGCTGGACTCTACAAAGTTAGAAAAAAAAAAGCATTAAGTAATAAGTGGAAGTTTTATAAAATGAAAAGTAAGCTACAAGTTTACCAAATCTAACTGACACCTTTCTGTAAATCTATTCCGATCACAGTTTTAGGAAATTAAATATAGCACTGGTTCTTAAATATTGTCTTTAATAAAGAAAATTAAAAATCAATCAAAGCAGAGTTACAAACAACCTAGATCAAGTCCACACACTCAAAGCATGTACTGGCCTTAACATATCTGGATTCAAATCCAACAAGGATGACTTTGTCTTGTGTCAACCAAGTGTTAATATATTTTATATCTTATGACTATTCAGCTATAGCTTATTGAATGAAACGGAGTGGTTGAAAGAAGAAATGAATGGCGGAAAGGTATACTAGTGTGTACATGTACTTATGTTTGTTTTTCTACACAGCATTGATGGTTGCAGGGCTCCATCCCCATGTTTGCACTGAACCTTCTCTACAATAGGCTTCTGGCATTCAGCAAGTAGTACTAGAAGGGGCTAAGCCTAAGAACTTTCCTCTGTGCCAAACTGAACTGTCATTTCAAAAATTAAACTCAAAGTTTTGCCTTTATCAGCACTGTCAGTCTAAATAAACAGAAAGGCCCATTTCCCAAAGTAGAAAACCATCAGTATCAGAGAGAAAATGAACTCTTTATAATCTAAAGAAATAACATTGGTCCTAAAAATGGTTGATTCCCCTTAGCCCTATGTTTAGCTAACATGCCTTCTTGCCAGTTTGTCAGACATCATACCATAATACAGTGGCCTTGGACTCATAAATACCTGGCAATATCACTCAGAAGCTGAGCCATACAGCTGGCTTGATTTTATATATATTTAAAAATTTTATTGAATATTGAATGTATACCAAAGAATATTTATAAAATATATTTAAAAATTTATAAAACTCACACTTGGGCATTCCAGATGATGAAGACAGAGTAAAAATGTTCTTACTTTTTAGATCTATGAAATACAGGAATTTGAGGTTGAGCCAGAACAAAAGAATGCATCTGTTAAAGCAATAGTTGACCAACATGCCTGGGGACTTCTGGTTCAATTTCTGGCTTAGTTACAGTTAACACATGGAAAAGATGGGTTGGAACAGAAAGTGGGCCCGATTTCACTATGCATAAGCTACAGCTATGGGGCACACAATTTAGAATGTTGAATGCCACCATCTTTCCTTCCTTACTTGAGTCATGTAACACAAGGATTTTAGGCTTAGTAGCTGCAGGTGGCTTTGCACTGCACTTGGTGCCCAGAAGTCTCAGTCTCATCCTAATCCATTCCTCTTTAATTTCTGGCATGAAGAGGTAGGGAGGAGGGAGAGGTAGACCACTGCCCAATAAACAATTAGAATGTTTTTCTTTTTTACAAAATTAGAATTATTCCCCTATTATTTCCTACTTCAAAGCATTTCAGATTGATTGTATGTTTTATCAATTTTTATTTACAATGAAGATTGCATTTTTGGAAAAATAAACTTTAAAAAAGACAAAATAGGTGGCTTCATCCCTTTATTTATGATGCATATTAAATGTACTCAATGCTTACTAGCCTTTGGGCCCTTAAACACATGTCAGAGAGAAAGACAGACTCTGACATTACAGTTTATACTTTACTTGACAATAAAAACCAAATCACATTCATAGAACTCTACTGGGAATTTTTTCTTACTTTTTTCTGTCCACCAGTATGTGAATTTCTATAATATTAGCTCCATAATAGTAGCAGCAAGTTGTAGTTCCCTGAGAAGGAGGGCCCCTATTGCTCCTCCAGGTGGAGATGATGAGACAGGTCCTTCTGAGGAATATAATTCCAAAGAGAAGTCAGTGGCCCCGGGATACCTGGCACAGATAGCTTAGCTGCAGGTTGTGTACACCAGATGCAAGCACACTTGCAAGTTTAGCCAGTTTGCTGTTGAGGGCCAGATTTGGGGAAAATGCACCTCCTCAGAAAAGACTCTCCTGGCTCTCTAATATCTTGAATCAAATATGCCATCAATTGGAAAATGCACTATCAAATTAAAAGCAGATAAATGGCAATTTTCTAAAACAAATATTAAAAAGAAAAACTAAATCAGACCAAGTCTGGGTTTTAGAGTTGAATATTTAGTCCTTTATATTATATTCCATAATAATTCAATTAATTTACATATTATAACCATCTCTGTGTTTCTCTTTCCATATGCCAAGATAAACAAGTATATATTTGGGGATTATAAAATATTTGAAAATGGGTCCTATATACATATATAATATTATTCAAATATGATCATATTTAAAAACTTGTTAAGCAACCCTTAATAAGTAGGTTAGTTTTCTTGAAAATATTCCCAATTTGGCAAATATTATTGAATTTAAAAATAATACAAGGCAGAAGTAACAACATATTTTTCAGTATCCAATTGGTGTCAAGCACCAGCAAGTAAAAACGCTGTCTACAGTGTTCTAAGTTTAGAGTAGTTCTGGAAATATATTTGTAACTAAGACAAAAATTCTCTCTCCTTTAAAGGTCATGATGTTTAAAAAAAAAAAAAAAAAAACAATATCAGTGGAGCCAAGATGGCCGACTAGAAGCAGTAGTGATCAAAGGCTCTCATCTAAAAGATCAAAATAGCATGTGAATCCTGCACTGGCAACTTAGGCATCCAGGTTCTATCGTTAGAACTGACTAAGCAGCTGGCATGACTCATAGAGAGGAAGGAAGGGCAGTAGCCCACCTGAGAGCCACACAGGGCAGGGGAGCCCCCATACCCAGGGAGTTGCTCTGAGGAATCCTGGCAGCCCAGATGAGTAGGTTTTCACCCCTCCCAGCACAGCACAGGCCCTCCACCAAGGAACAGCCAAAGTGCCTCATTAAGTGGGTCCTGCTTCCTGTGCCACCCAACTGGGTGAGACCCCACCAACAGGGGTTGTCAGACATCCTATGCAGGAAAATTGCTACTGGCATCAGGTTGGTGCCCTTTGAGGCCAGAGATCCCAGAGGAAGGAGCAGGCACACATCTTTGCTGTTCTCCAACATCCTCAAGTGACAACTCCAGAGAAGTAGGACCTGAAGTGAATCTCCAGCAAATTGCAACAGCCCTACAAAAAAGGGACCTGACTACTGAAAGAAAAACAAACAGAAAGCAGCAACAGCATCAACAAAACAAAAGTCTCCACAAAAACCTCATCAAAGGATCAGCAGCCTGAAAGAGTGAAACTAGACAGACCCATGAAGATGAGAAAGAATCAACAAAAAACATTGAAAACCCAAAAGACCAAAAGGCCAAATTGCCTTTCCTCCTCCAAATGAATGCAACAAGAGCAATCATTTGTCCAGCATGGGCACAAAACTGGATGGAGAATCAGATAAATGAATTGATAGAAGAGGCTTCAGAAGGTAGATAATAACAAACTGCTGAGGTAAAGAAGCATGTTCTAACCCAATGCAAATAAGCTAAAAACTTTGATAAAAGGTTAGAGGAGCTGTGAACTAAAATGACTAGTGTAGAGAGGAACATAAAAGACCTGCTGGGGCTGAACAATGCAGCACAGGAACTTTGTGAAGTATACAAAAATATCAATAGCTGAATTCATCAAGCAGGAGAAAGAATATCAGAGATGGGAAACCCCAAGAAACATAATCATCAGATTCTCCAAGGTTGAAATGAAGGAAAATATGTTAAGAGCAGCCAGAGAGAAAGCCCAGGTCGCCTACAAAGGGAAACCCATCAGACTAACAGCAGATTTCTCAGCAGAAATCCTACAAGCAAGAAGAGAATAGGGACCAATATTCAACATTCTTTAAAAAATAACAATAATTTTTAACCCAGAATTTCATATCCAGGCAAACTAAGTTTCATAAGTGAAGGAGAAATAAAAACCTTTTCAGGCAAGCAAATGCTAAGGGAATTTGTCAGCACCAGTCCTGCCTTGCAAGGAAGCACCAAATATTAAAAGGAAAAACCACTACCAGCCACTGTAAAACACATGAAAATATAAAGAGTAATGACATTATGAAAAAATGGCACCAACTAGTATGCAAAATAACCAGCTAGCATCATGATGTCAGGGTCAAATGGACACATAACAATATTAACCATAAATGTAAATGGGTTAGATGCCCCCAATAACAGACACGGACTGGCAAGTTGGATAAAGAGTCAAGACTCATCAGTGTGCTGCATTCAAGAGACACATCTCATGTGCAAAGACATACATTGGCTCAAGATAAAGGGAAGAATCAATATTGCTTTTTGTCATCATTATTTTTACTCTAATTAATTTGGGTCTCCATAAATGGAGAAACTATGCCTTTATATCTTTGCACCCTTAAGCCATGTCTCCGTTCTGAGAATCCCCAAATTTCAACACTGTGAGCCTCTGACTCTTAGATTAGTATAGCATCTTCATTGCAGGAGTATAAGAGGAAGAGGAAGGTGGCTTGAGCTTGGGTGATGGCAATACACTTGGAGAAAAGTAATAGATTCAAGATATTTTTGAAGATAGAATATGATAAATTACAGAATATGATATATTAAATGTAGAGGAACATGAAAAATGAAGGGTAAAATATGAATCACAAGTGTCATGGAGGATAATTGTGCCAGTGGCCGAGATGGAGAAGATTGGGAGAGAGAAAGTTGTGGGGGAGGAAATGGGAGCTCCATTTTGGTCGTAGTCCATTTTACAGGCCAGCACACACTCCTCTTGCTTTACTATATTCTTTCATTATTCTTTCAGACATCTATGGACTTGATAAACTGGCAAATTTTTAGAGTCCCGGCATGCCTTTCTGTCTTAATTTCTATGAAAACATGTCTCAGTTTTAGCTGGGCATTTTAATGTCTACCAGCCTGTAGAATCCTAGGATAAAGCTACTTTCCCTAAGCAATGCCTCCAAGATATTGCTCCGTCATGTTCTTGCTTCTCTAGGTTTGCTTTTGGGAAGACTGATATCCATCTAAATCTTGTTCCAGTATTAATAATCTTCTTTTGTATCCCTTTAGTAATGTTTATAATTTGTCTCTTTACCTTCAGTTTCTGAAATTTTATACCAGCATATTATAAATAGAGACATTTTTAATATTTAAATTATTAGCTTTGTATATACTTTTAAAGACTGATGAACCTTATTTTTTAATTTCTGGGGCCTTCTCATCTTTAGTTATTTAAATATTTCCTCTTTCCATTTTTTATTTTCTCTCAACCTGAAGTGACTACGAAATGAACACTAGAATTTTTGTGTATATAATCCATGTCACAGCCTTTCTGAGGGTCTCTCTAGGAGATTTCATTGCCTTTTCTTTAATTCTCAATTTTCATTTCTGAGATTCTGAATTGGCTCTTTTACACAAAAACATGTTCCTTTTTCATGAATATTCTACTTATTTTTCTCAGTACAGGTATCAATTATATTCATTTTCACATTTTTTCTCTTTGCTTTATTATCTTTCTTTGTTCCAGTGTAAGCAATTCATTTATTAATTCTATTGTGTTGCTTTTAGACTCTTGGTTTTTCTCAGTGCTTGGAATTCCTTGATTGCGTGTGAAATGGTGATATCTTGCTAAACAGTATTTACATGGGTCTAAGGCCTGCTAAGGGGAGAGGGGAGAGCCTGCTGAGAAGCTACTGTGGCTGTTTCTCAGTGAGCTCTGAGGAAGAGTGGGACATACTTCCTGGTGCTATACCTGGGTAGTTTGTCCTCTGGGTGTGGATGCTTTCTATTTCTCCCAGCCTTTGGTAGCCATCTGGATATGGCGATGTCCCTCAGACCCAAGCTCACATACCCCTGCCACTACTTGGAGACAAAAATCTCTGTCACAGCAGCTTGGTTCAGGTTCTGACAGTGCTGATTCACTTGGCTGTTCTTGCTTCCTACCCTTCCGATGATTCCTCCTAGACCTCCTCCTAATTTCAGTATCCAACAACTCCAATCCTATTGCTACAATCTTATTGTTTGCCATCTTCTGGAATTTTTAAGCATTTTTCTTTTCTTTTCTCTCTTTTTTTTTTTTTTGAGACAGGGTTTTACTTTTGTGCCCAGGCTGGAGTGCAGTGGTGCCATCACGACTCACTGCAGCCTCAACTTCCTCAGCTCAAGTGATCTTTGCACCTGAGCCTTCCATGTAACTGGGACCACAGGCATGTGCCACCACATCTGACTAAATGTTTTTTTTTTTTTTTGTAGAGACATCATTTCACCATGTTGCCCAGATTGATCTCCAGCTCCTGGACTGAAGCCATCTGTCCACCTTGGCCTCCCAAAGTGCTGAGATTATAAGTATGAGCCACCATACTCAGTCTTCTGAGAATTTTCTGTTTGTGTATTCCCTATTCTTTTAGTTTCTATACATTATTTATTTATTTGTTTAATTGCTAATATTATGTCATTCTTACAGACTTTATGTAGAGAGGAACAACTTAGCTTATGCTCAGCACACTGTATTGAAGAAGAAAGTTATATGTTAGATATGCAAATAGAGATATTTGTAGGCTCATGTAGGTACAAATCTGGGGATGGAGGAATGAAATACTGGACTGGAGTTTCTGACACTTAGATGAGAGTGCTAGCATCATAGGAAGGGTATTAAAAGCTGTGTGTTCAATAATGTAGTATATATTGATACATTATGACAAGAGAAATAGTAATATAAACATAAGAGTTCTTGAATTAGGATACTTAGAAGTGATAGTTACTAATATTTTAATAATAAAATGACTAAATTATTTTAATAATCTTACGTATTTGAATTATGAAACTTTTACCCTACCTTTTGGCTACTGTTTGAGGACTAAAATACTGTTCTATATGTGGCACAATGACAATGATGTATATTGAAGAGAAGAGAGGTTCATTTTTGTTCTTTAGAATCAATAAACAATTAACACTATCCCAATGGTAACAGTACTATGATTTAGTCATTTCTTCTACTAGCATTAGTGATTTCTGTGCTAAACACCCTAGAAAGAAACTGCCTAAGAAAGAAAATAGATATTTGCCTGCACTAAATTTGGGGAAAGGGTGTTGGGTTCTTCTGTGACTTTAAATACTGAGGTTATTCTTGCTCCAGGCAACCTGAACTTCCCTTTCCCACAAGCTTTACACATGCTCTGTCTCACTTTTATTTGGTTTACCTATTCAAAAAACTGCTTACCATGGCAACTCTTGTCTGCATGACAGGCAGTTATAATTTGCTTGAAAAAACTGCAACGAAGTGTCATTTTTCATAAACCCTTTATACTAAAATGTTTTCTTTCTCAGGGATTTCCTCTGACTTGGTTGTGGTCTCCTGGTTTTTGCCAAAAGATTGTTTACAGAGAAAAACACTATTAAGAAAACCCATATACTTGGACAATGTTAGTGAGGGGCGGTGTTGGGATTGTTATGGCCTCTCAAAATAAGAAAATAATTGACTCTCTGGCTCTTTTTGGTACCATGGAAGCAGCATTCAAAGAACCCTTACCTGAACCAAGTAATTGTACATTATATAAAAATGTACTTTGGATTGAAGTGCTGTGAGGTATGAGGCAAAGAGACAGATAGAGAGCCAAAAATAAATGCAACCCAGTTTAAATCCCACTCTGTGCCTCTGGGTATGTATTCCATTCAGAAAAATTCAAAAATAATTCCAAAAACCCTGCTATGGCATTGTGTGGTTTGAGCTAACAATAGCAAAGAGGTTTAGTGCGATCATGAACAATTATTCGCATGAATACATTCACAGATTCACTGAATTGCCTGCCAAAAGGCAGTGAATGTCGGACAATACTGACATATTTTAAATTCAAATATTGGTATTTCTATGATATTTATTTCTGTGACATAAACATGTTTAGATCAATATGCTACATGTCACTAGATTTGTGATTCAAGCACCTCAAAAGTGGTAACAATTGAACTTTCCCAAACAATTGTTCACTATTCCCAAATCAGATTATTAATCTACACTTGGCATCCAGTGAATGCGAAAATGTATTATGCAAATGAGTGCAGTGCTCCAGGCCCAAAGCATAAATGGAATTAGTTTTAAGCTCAAGAGGAATCTGGCCATAAGCAAATGATGGGGGATATATGACCCAGAGGATTAATCATTCTTATGGTTTATGATAGATTCTTTTTCCAGATGCCTACCTTCAAATTCAAGTGTAAGTGAGTTTAAAGATCTCTTATAGAGAGCTTGAAAAAGCAAACTTTTGATACTTAATGCTTTTAAACTTTTATATTTTCATAGTATTTGAGATATTCTTTGTTCATGTTTTTAAGATCAAGCCATCATTTTGGTATTTTAAAAAGATTATGTATAGGTGTGTAATTACACAGATAGATAGATCAGTATATTAACACATAATAGTTTTATATAGTACTTTGGCAAAACTTTAAAATGAATCAGCTGCAAATAATGGGTCACTCTCACAAACACAGACTAGCAAAAATATCCCATAAACTTACTTTACGAAAACTTTGCATCACCCTGTGTCCCAGAGCAAAACCTGACTGAGAACGGATTTGAGAACCAGAAAGTTCTTATCATTCTGTTATATATATGGGAATATATTCTCAGAAGAGCAAAGTAGTCTTGGCCTTGACTACTGTATATAGTACAACATACTACACACAATACAGTATATTGTATCCAAAAGGTTTTAAGTCTTAAGGCCAAGAATAACATTTTCAGTGCTTACAAGTTAGATCTGATTCACAACCTGTATCAGTCTCTTTTTACACTGCTATAAAGAATTTCCATGAAACTGGGTAATTTATGAAAAGAGTTAATTGACTCAGCTATGCCTGGCTGGGAGGCCTCAGGATACTTACAATCATGGTGGAAGGGGAAGCAGGCACATCTTACCTGGCAGCAGGCCAGAGAGAGAGCTTGTGAAGGAGGAACTGTCAAACACTTACAAAACTATCAGATCTCCTGAGAACTCACTCACTATCACAAGAACAGCATGGGGGAACCACCTCCGTGATGCAATCACCTCTCACTGGTACCTCCTGCAACATGTGGGCATTATGGGGATTACAATTTGAGATGAGATTTTGGTGGGAACACAGAGCCAAATTATATCACAACCCAAGAGCAAAACTGAATCTCAGTGAATTTTAAAAAATGGTAAATAGCACTGAAGTAAGTAAATACTGCATATAAAGAAGATATATATTTCTAGACATTGTAATTACAAATAAAAAAAATAAAGTATATCAATATCCAGCATGAAATATTCCTATATAAAAAGGGGCTAGGCACAGTGGTTCATGCCTGTAATCCCAGCACTTTGGGAAGTTGAGGCAAGAGGATCACTTGAGGCCAGGAGTTTGAGACCAGCCTGGGTAACATGGCAAGACCCTATTTTTTGTCAAAAGTGAAAAAGATAGCCAGGAACAATGTCAAGCACCTGTAGTCCTAGCTACTTGAGAGGCTGAGGTGGGAGAATTGCTTGAGCCCAGGAGTTTCAGGTTGCAGTGAGCTAGCATTGTTCCACTGCACTCTAGCCTCCAGCCTGAGTGACAGTAAGATACTGTAGAGAGCCAGAGTAGCCCACCACCTCTGGGGGGATCAGCAGCAAGCCTGCTATGAACCTTTGATGAACTCCAGAGAAAGGAACCATAATAGGGGAATGTGTATGTCTTGGAGAAGAGCAGAGAGGCCTAGAAAGAGATAACCAGCTCTCACTGACCTTGCAGCAACATAGTTGTTAGCTCAACTGTGTTAACTAAAGTATGAGAATTATAACAACAGGCTGTTCTAAGTAACTGCACCCTCCCTCTGCTATGTGCTTTGTAAACATATAAAATAAAGTACTTGGAGGTAGGTCAGGGCTGAAGAGACTGACATCCTCAGCTTTCCAGACCGCCTGGCCCAGCTCTCTCTATGCTATGTTTGTCTTTGTGTCTTTCTTTATCCCCCATCATTCCCTCTTGGGTCTTTGAATCCTTGTGCTGTGGGTGACACAGCACATGCCAGAAGATACCGTCTCTTAAAAAAAGAGAAAAAAATAGAAAAAGTTTGTGGAAAACAAAACAGAGTAACACTAGTTGCCACAGCTAGACACAAGCCAAAAGGAAAAAGTACCAGGTGCTAAGAACATGGGGCAGACTTTGACTATTAGGATAAACTGAATTAAAAAAATAGCATGTGTTTAGAGAATTGCTATGGCAATTAAAACTTGTTTGAGGCAGATTAGGACACAAGAATGTAGTTGTAACTGATAAATGAAATAAGGTAGTGAATAAAGTTACAATGGATAAAATTAAAAATTACAGAACTGGATTCCATTGTGTGGAGGAGATTGATCAGCACTGTGAATTGGGCTAAATGTCTTCAGGTGTTAGGATGTTAGAGCAGGTAATAAAAGTGGAAGTTGTTACTTTACCAAGTTGGCTCAAACTTGATTATTTTTGTGTAGAGTGTTGAAAGGTGGAGCCAAAACATACAGCATTCTGAAGTCAGGAGGTGCCTTTCTTCTAGAATTCTCAAAGCATGCTCTGCTGCCAATATTCTTACCCTATAGCGTGTTTATCCATCCACTCCTTCATTTAGCTAGGACTTTAAGAATTTTTCATTGAGTGCGAACTATTCTTGGTTTTAACCAGATGATCACGTGATACTGCCTTTTTGTAGTAAGAAAGCGGTATATACTCGTCATTTCATATGGTTTGATTTGTGTACAGCAGTATGCTAGGCCATTATATGAAGATAAAATCAGTCCTTGCCTTTTGAGACCTTAAAGTGCAGCAAAAAAGAGGCAGAAATAAATATTACAACTTGTGGCACATATTATGAAGGAAATGAAAGGATTTTGCAAAAGATAATGAACAAGGATTTAACAATGAACAGGTGGTGAGAAAACATTTTTCTGGAAGATGAGTTTTAAGATAAGACTTGAATAAAAAGAAGATTTGGCCACATTAGACGCAGGAGGAAATGTTCCAGGTATAAAGAAATGCACACATGTGGTAACTGAGGTGGGAAGGAGCCTGGGGCCTTCCCACAACTGAGAGGACATCAGTGTGACTGGTGTGTAAGGAACAAATGGGGAAGGAATGCTGGAAGGCTGGAGCAGAGGGCAGGAAAGGGCCAGGTTTTGTATAACCTCCCTTGGCCTTTGCAAGGACTTTAAATGTTGCTGAAAAATAATGAGAAATGAGTGAGGAGTTTTAATTTGAGAGAAAAACTAGTCTTATTCTCTTTATAAAGAATATTACGTTGGCTGCAGTGTGAAGCCTGAATTGCCAGGAGAAACCAGAAAATATACCAGAGAAGAGACTGCAGGAGACTAGGTAGAGAAGATGAATATATGTATATATGAATGGGTGGTGCAGATAAAGAGAAGAAGTACTTAGGAAACAAAAATTGCTAGAAAATGACCTAGTAATTTGGGCACTAGATATATAACGCCCAAACTTACGCACCTATACAACAGTAGACATGCATAAGAATGATTCTAGAAGCATTAATTACAAAAGGAAAATATGGAACAACAGAGGTGCCCATCATTAGAAGAGATGACGAATAAAGTGTGATATAGTAACTCACATAGTGGAAAGTTAGACAACAGCAAAAACAAATAATCTACATAAACACAAATACGCTTAAATCTTAGCAATATACTATTAAACTTAAAAAAGTCAATCCAACTCTTAGCTACACGTAACCACTTTTGAAATAAAATTAAAATAATTAAAATAATGAAATACATTATTTTGGAATACTGTACATGCAGAGATTTAAAAAACCTTTTAAAAAAGGAAAGCAAGAAAATGATAGACATGGCATCCAAGACGATATTTTAGCACAGATTGAATGAGGCAGGCTTATGGAATAAGGGAGAAAAGGATACTAGAGGTTATTTTCTGGTCCTCAGTTTGATTTTGAGTTCAAAGATGTTTGTTTTGGGTTCACAGGTGCTTATTAGATAATCGAAAACTTGGAAACTAATTACAACTATATCTGAGGTATACTGTGTGTTCAGTTCCAGACCACTCAATATAGCAAATATCACAATAAAACAAGTCACACGACTTTTCTGATTTCTCAGTGCATATGAAATCTATGTTTATACTATAATATAGTCTATTTTAATAGAAATTTAATTTTTAAATAATAATCTTAAGACATACTAGCATTATGTCTAAAAAATACTATACATATCTTAATTTAAAAATACTTTACTGCTAAAACTTGCTAACCATCATCTGAGCCTTCAGCAAGTCATAATCTTTTTTCTTATGGAGGGTCTTGCCTCAATGTTTATGGCTGCTGACTGGTGAGGGTGGTGGTTGCTGAAGGTTAGGGTAGCTGTGGCAATTTCTTAAAATAAGACAACAATAAAGTTTGCCACATAGATTGACTTTTTCTTTCACAAAATATTTCTTTGTAGCATGTGATACTGCTTGATAGCATTTTATCCACAGTAAAACTTTTTTCAAAATTGGAATTAATCCTCTCTAAACCTGCCACGACTTTATCAACTAAGTTTAGGCAGTATTTTAAATCCTTTGTTGCCATTTCAACAATGTTCACAACATCTTTACCAACTATAGATTCCACCTCTTTGTTTCTTTGTTTTTTTTTGAGATAGAGTTTCACTCTTGTTGCTCAGGCTGGAGTACAGTGGTGCGATCTCAGTTCACTTCAGCCTCCACCTCTTGGGTTCAAGTGATTCTCCTACCTCAGCTGCTGAGTAGCTGGGATTAGAGGCACATGCCACCAGGCCTGACTAATTTTGTATTTTTAGGAGAGACAGGGTTTCACCATGTTGGCCAGGATGGTCTTGAACTCCTGACCTCAGGTAATCTGCCCCACCTCGACCTTCCAAAGTGCTAGGATTACAGGTGTGAACTACTATACCCAGCCTACAGTCCATCTCAAGAAACCACTTTCTTCACCATTTATAAAAAGCAATTTATCTGATAAAGATTTATGATTAACAGATTAGAGCAATTCAGTCACATCTTCAGGCTCCATTTTTAATTCTACCTCTCTTGATATTTTTATCACATTTGAAATTACTTCTTCCACTCAAGTCTCAAACCCCTCAAAGTCATCCACGAAGGTTGGAATCAACTTCATCCAAATTCTTGTTTGGTATTGATATTTTAACCTCATCCCATGAATCACAAATGTTCTTAACAGCATCTAAAATGGTAAATATTTTTAGAGGATTTTCAATTTACTTTGCCAAGATCCATCTGAGGAATTTCTATTTACAGCAGCTACAGACTTATAAAACATATTTTTTAAATAATAAGACTTGAAAGTCAAAATTACTCCTCGATCCCTTGGCTGCAGAATGGATATTTTGATAGCAGGCATAAAAACAACATTCATCTTTTTGTACATCTCCACCAGAGATCTTGGGTGACTATGTATATTGTAAATAAGCAGTAATATTTTGAAAGCAATTTTTTCTCTTGAGCAGTAGGCCTCAACAGTGGGCTTAAAATATTCAATAAACCATGCTGTAAACAGATGTGCTCTCATCTAGGCTTTATTGTTCTACATATAGAGAACAAGCAGAGTAGATTTAGCATAATTCTTAAGGGCCCAAGGATTCTCAGAATGAGGAATAATCATTGACTTCAACTTAAAATCACCAGCTGCATTAGCTCCTACCTAGAAACTCAGCCTGTCCTCTGAAGCTTTGATGCCAAGCATTGACTTTCTACTCTCTATGAAAATCTTAGATGGCATCTTCTTCCAATGGAAGGCTGTTTCTTCTGCAATGAAAATCTGTTGTTTTAATGTAGCCATCTTCATCAGTTATTTTAATTAGATTCTCTGGATAACTTGCTGCAGCTTCTACATCAGCCCATGCTGCTTCACTTTGCCCTTTTATGGTGTGGAGAAGGCATCTTTTCTTAAACTTCATGACCTATCCTTTGCTAGCTTTGAACTTTTCTTCTGCAGCTTCCTCACCTCTTTCAGCCTTTATAGAACTGGACAGATTTAGGGCCTTGCTCTGGATTAGGCTTTGACAAAAGGGAATGTTTGGTTGATTTGATCTTCTACCCAGACCACTGAAACATCTTTCATATCAGCAATAAGGCTGTTTTGCTATTTTTTTTAAATCATTCATATGTACACTGAAGTAGTACTATTAATTTCTTTCAGAAAGTTTTCCTTTGTATTTAGAACTTGGCTAAATGGCACAAGAGGCTTAGCTTTCAGCATATCTTGGCATTTGATATGTTTTTCTCACTAAGCTTAATCATTTATAGCTTTTGATTTAAAGTGAGAGATGTGTGACTTTTCCTTTCACTTGAACACTTAAAGGCCACTGTAGGGTTATATAATGGCCTAATTTCAATGTTGTTGTGTCTTAGGGTATAGGAAGGCCCAAGGAGAGGGAGAAGGGGGATACAACCAGCAGGCAGAGCAGTCAGAAGGCACACATTTATGAATTCAGTTCACCATCTTAGATGAGGGCGGTTCGTGGCGTCCCTAAACAATGCCAGCAGTAACATGAAAGATCACAGACCACCAACAACAGATACAATAATCACGAAAAAGTATGGAATATTGCGAGACCAAAATATGACCATGGGACATGAAGGAAGCACAGACTATTTGAAAAATGGAACTGATAGATTTACTGTAGGCAGTATGCTGTGAGGGTGCTGCAGTCTAGTCCTACCAACCAGCTTCCTCACTAAAGGGTTGCCACAACTCCTCAATTTGTTAAATAAAAAAAAAAATGCAGTATCTGTGAAGCGCAATAAAGTGTAATAAAATTTGGTGTGCCTACAAATAAAAATAAACCACGCATGGACAACTGATAAGAGAATGTGATGATTAAGCCAATTCAGTGTACCTGAGGCTCCGAAAAAGTGCCGCTGTGTGTAGACAGATTAGATGTGGGGATCTCTCCAAGCATTTCTAAGGCAAGAAAATGACAAGAAGCAAGGGAGGGATGTAGTTTCTAGCCTGAGAAGTTGGGTGGACAACAATACCATTGACTGACACAGGCAGATTGGGAGAGGAGCAAGCATGGAGAAGGGATACAGAAACAAGAATTCCATGGTGGATGTGTTACAGATGAAGTACATCTAAGACATTCACATGGTGAAGGCCAGAAGATTGTTTATGATTCTAAAGCTCAGAGGAGACATTTTGATTTTATATTTAAGTTAGTAGCCTTTAGCTTTGCAATAGTTTCCTGTGGCTGCTGTAACAAACTACAATAGATTTGGTAGTTTAGAACCACAGTACAGACATTGTTCTCTTTACTGGAGACCAGAAGCCTGAAATCAAGGAAGAATCAAGGTGCCAATAAGGCTGTGCTCCCTCTGGAACCTCTGCTAGAGAATCTGTTCCTTGCCTCTTTCAGTTTCTGGTGGCTACAGTATTCCTTCGCTTGTGGCTACATGACTCCAATTTCTGCCTCTGTGCTTATATCATAGTCTCTCCTTGTGGAAGATATGCCCCATATCTTCCTCTGCTTTCCTTTTATAAGGACACAAGGGATTGCACTGAGGGCATACAAAGAGAATCTAGGATAATCAAATCATCTCAAGTTTCTTAATTAAATTATACTTAAAACTTCCCTTTTTGCCGTATAAGGTATGATTCACAGATTCCATGGATTAGGATAGAGGTATCTTTTGGAGGGGCCATTATTCAGTCCACAACAAGCATGTAAAGACTCTAAAGTGTTGAAGGGCTTAAGAACAGGATAAGGAGAGAATAGAGGAAAATGATTCAGAACAAATTGTGGGAAATGCCGATGTTTATTAGTTGGGTTGAGAAAACAGAACCTATAAAAGAGATTAAGAAAATGCTTTAGAGAGGCAAGAGGAAAACTAGACAAAGGTGGCATTACGGAATGCTAGATGGATGCATTTTCAAAAGAGTAAATAACCATGTTGAATATTGCGGAGAGGTGGAATATGGTAGGGACAGAAAGGTGGCCTGTGGATTTAACGTGGTGGTCCAAATAAAACTTAGGCTACTAAATATTTGGAGGTGTTACTAAGGTATTTAACAATGTAACCACCTAGTTGGAGTTTTTGTTTTGCATGTGATAGACCTGCTTCCTGAAAATAACAGAGGAACATGTGAATTATATGTGGTCATGATTTTGGTGTTAATCTGCTTTCCTAAGGTCCAACGAGGGGTGAAACACTGCACGATCCATTTTCCTGATCTAAGAGAATATTAGTGCCAATTGCAGACTCAGCTCCTCCCAGAAGTCTACCCCCTTTATCTATCTTAAGTTGAAATAGTGAACATATAATGACAACCAATGTGCTGTCCCTTGTTCATTCAATGCCACCTATTTTTGGAACATAACACATAATAAATGATGAAGTACGTACAGGGAAAAACTTTGCATTGTGGCAATTTCAGCGTTGATGTCACAGAACTGTGTTCTCCCGGCCGGACGCGGTGGCTCAAGCCTGTAATCCCAGCACTTTGGGAGGCCAAGGCAGGCGGATCACGAGGTGAAGAGATCAAGACCATCCTGGCCAACATGGTGAAACCCCGTCTCTACTAAAAATAAAAAAAATGCGTGGTGGCGTTCACCTGTAGTACCAGCTACTTGGGAGGCTGAGGCAGAAGAATTGCTTGAACCCAGGAGGCGGAGGTTGCAGTGAGCCGAGATCGTGCCACTGCACTCCAGCCTGGCACCTGGTGACAGAGTGAGACTCTGTCTCAAAAAACAAAAACAAAAACAAAAAAACAAACTGTGTTCTCCCTTCTCCATTCATCCCCATCACCACAGCCTTTCAAATGCTATCAATAGCATAAGCATAAAAAGGCCTGAATAATGGAGCATGGGAAATAGAGAAATTTCTGGTGTAGTCATTTAAAACTTGCATGTTGATCAGTATGTGTATTAGCTCAGTCTGCCAGAAGAAAATACCATAAACTGGCAGGATTAAACAACAAAAGTTTATTTTCTCACAGTTCTGGAGAGTTGGAGGTGCAAGATCAAGGTGCAGGCAGATTCATTCTCTGGTGAGAGCTTCCTGGCTTGGGACAGCCACCTTCTTTCTGTGTCCTCACATGGTAAGTGGAAGAAAGGGGAACTTTTATGTGTTTTTTATTATAAGGACAAAGAGTACTAATCCTATCACACTAGGGCCTCACTCTTAATGGCTTTATTTAAACTTAATTGCCTTCTGCTATGGTTGTAATGTTCCCTCCAAAACATATTGAAATTTAATCCCCAATGTGGGACTGTTGAGGAGTGGAACTTTTAAGAGGTGATTAGATCATGAGGGCCCTTCCCTCATGAATGGATTAATCCATTCATGGATTAATAGTTTAATGGGTTATCGTTGGAGGAAAACTGGTGGTTTCATAGAAGAGGAAGAGAGACCTATCAAGTACATTAACATTTTAGCAGTCTTAACCCCCTTGCCATGTTATACTCTGCACTGCCTGAGAACTCCAGAGAGAGTCCCCACCAGCAAGAATGCTCTCAGTAGACGCACCTCCTTGACCTTAGATTTTCCAGCCTCCATGACTATAAGAAATAATTTTCTTTTTTGTTTTTATGTTATTCAATTTCAGGTACTGTATTATAAGCACCAGAAAACTGACTATGATAAACCTTCTAAAGGTCCTGTCTTCAAATATTACCATATTGGAACTTACAGCTTTAACATATGAATTTATTTTGTTAGGGTGGACACAATTCAGTCTCTAACAGTACAATTACAATACAGATGCAAACAAGACACACGGATATTTTCTTACTTTTAACATTTTAACAGGAACATGACTACCTCCAAGGTATTTTAAAAGATTACATCTAGATGACACACCTCCATTAAACAAAATAAATGTTTTCTAAGTTCTATAAGCAATATGTCCCAATCCATCAAAATCATACCTTGAGGTTAATTGAGCTCCCAGCTCATTCTAGACAGATTTAGTTACTAGGGATACAGTGGTGAACAAGTTGGAAATCTTGCTGCTTTCATGGAGTTTACATTCCAGAGTGTAGAGAGACAGTAAATGAATATATAAATATGTAAACAAGAAAACATATGATAGTGATAACTGCGATGAAAAATGATAATAGTGCACTAGCAACAGTGCTATGGGCTACTCAAGATTGTGCTGCTTAGGGCACCTTTCTCGGTAGGTCACCATGTGATATGGAGAAGTTGGCTGGATGAAAAGCATCCCAATCACCAGTAATAACAAAATCAGTACAATTTGGAGGTTTCTTTCACTTATTGTCATATTAAAATCTTATTCTTAAGTAGGAAAACCTATATTAACTATCAACACATTCTTAGATGTGGAATCAGCAACTGAGAAATTTCTCATGGTTCTCTGTGACTAATGATCCTAAGATAAATTATTGCTTGCGAGAATTTTAATTAAGCTGTTCTTTTCTGCCCACCAGTGCTATCTTTTAGTTGGATAAGAGGAAAATTAGTTTCATTCTGAAAAAGCATCTTGGATTCGCGTATCTGTAATCAATGTACTCATATAAGTGTCTACAACTATAGAAATTTGTGGTTGCTTGGAAGAGAGTTTAATGCAGAAAATTCATTAAAACAGGGAGTATCTATTGTATAATATGCTTCTTTCTAAACAAACACTGAAACTGAGTTCTTGACTCAGTCTAACATTATTCCTTCATTGGAAATCTTCATTAGCGGTGGTCATTTTTAATTAAACATTTAGCTTAAAACATCTACTAGATAAATTCCAACCTGGATTTATGACGGAATTTAGGGAACAGAAACCTGAGTAATTAAATCTGGACCGGACTCATAAGAGTTACAATGGCTGAGTCTTGTACTCCCTTTTGGTGAGGGCCTAGGAAGAGTAGAAATCTTGAAAAGTCTCTCTGGTTGCCCTGGGCTAAGAACAACCAGGTGATTATGACTTACATATGTTTCACATTTGTCAACAAAAGAGTGAAAATCACCCTGTTGCCAGTATAGTCTCATTTGAGACATTAAAACACCAAGGAAGGATTAAAATTAATCCATGAGCAAACAGAAGACACAAAGATTGGAAACACATCCTATGATAATGTGGGTAGAATTCCACATCATAGTGGACAGAGAAAATTCAGTACATTCACAGAAAATTTGCATTAGAAAATACATGTAATTAAAATTAAGAGGTCAGTATAAGGTGATCAACTTGTTTCTCTAGTGAAGACAATAATAATAGAGATGAGTTGACTTATTTTCTCATCCTTTTCTGTTCATGTTCTCTATTATGTTCTTGTTACATACTTATGAGTCCTTAGAATCCTGAAGTTTATAAAGTAAGGGAAGCAGAAGGCTTGGGTGTCATTCTCCTCTAATAGCACTGGTAATTCACAAAGTCGTGAAAGTTTCTGCATTGCACCTGGATGTTTACTGTTTTTCGAATTATACTTCCCAAACAAAATCCTTAGAATCATGCTAAGAGACCATAATTTCCAAACAGTATGGCTGAAACGGTTTATACTGCCATCTTTATTAGTGTGAGAGAAACTGTGCCTTCGTCCTATTATTCTAGCCAGCAAGTATTCATATAAAAATACCTTCTCAGACATTTGCTACATAACAGAAGCCGGTACTTCAAAAGACTTCAGCTTGGAGTATATTTCAAATCGTGAGTTGGAGTATAGACATCCAAGGTTGAAATTGACTCAGTGTCGTAAGAATCTAGGTTACATTTATTTACACCCTTCTTAAGTATTGTTTTGAGGTAGACAGAATTGCTTTCTATTTCTTAACTGATTCACAGTCATTTCTCACCTTGAAATTGCTATATGTCCTAAGCAATATTCCTTCCTCTGCTCTACTTATAAATTCATAGTGATTTCCCATTTCCTACAAAATGAAATTACAACTTCTTAGTATTGCCTAGCAATCTTGCTTGCTTCACAAGAAATCCCAGATTGATCTGCTCCTTAAATCTCAAGCACCTCTTCCCTTTCCATCTCTCACTGTGGTGTTATTGTATTATTATGGCGGTACATATTCAAACCAACGTATCTTTATCTGTGCTGTCTCCCCTGTCTGTAACTTTCTTGCTTTTCACCCCCCTGTCATCCAAGGCCCTTCTCTGACTATCAAAATATTCTTTGTCTTCCAGACCAAGATCCAGTGTTTCCTCTTCTTTGATATATTGCTGTTTCTCCTAGCAAGAGGTATCTATGTTAGGTAAATCAGTCAAGGTTTAATTGAGAAGCTATCAGGAAAATGCCTGGCATAGTGCTCACAACAGAGGCGATAATGTTGACCTAAATAAGTGCTTCAAAACGTTTATTTTCATTTTTTACCTGCCGAAATCATCTTGGTTTCTCATCCATACACTTAGGAATAACATCTTGTCTTGATCAGAGTGGACAGGATTGAGCAACTGAGACTAACATTAAAGAGCTTCATTTTCTTTAGAGGACTTCCTTACATATAATTGTGTAAAAGATTCACAGGCTCTGGGAAGGCAAGACCAGGCATTGTCCTGGTCATTCAGGCAGAAGAGTGAACTGTTGGAGCATAACGTTCCCCCCGTAGTGGTTCTCAGCAGGCTTATGTGATGAGAGAAAAATTAGGAATAGCTCATATAACCCAGAGGGATTTTTATCACCATTCTCCTTACTTATCTATATCCTCAAGAATACACATTCATTAAGACCAACATCAGGCTCAGTGAGCTAAGGTATTTCATGTGAGGCACTGAGTCAGGAACAGAGATTTTCTCTCACGGAGGAAGTCTGCTGAAAGATCATTGAACACCTCATCCACAAAATGGGAATAAATAACTGCTTTACAGGTGCTTGCCCCAGTGACTGTTTTTAGGGTTACTGGACATTTGAAGCCTTAAACTTTAAAGGCTTCACTTTAATTTGAGTCTTCCAAGTGACTTCCAAATTCCCATAGGTGGCTAATATTTGATAAATATACTTGATTACAGATAAGAAGAAATTGCTGTACTAAATTCAAAACCAAAAGTGTACCTGCAGCTCTATTTTGCCAACTAATATCTATGTTAAGCTTCCTTGATTAAGAACCAATTAACATTAAATGAAAAGATAACTTTGATTCATAAATTCATGCTCCAAGGCTGCCTACATTTAAAGTTATTGGTGAATTTCATCTTTGCAAAGACATAGGATACAAAAATAAGCCCCATGAAAAGTCTGTAGTTTTCAGAAATGTTGAGCATTCATTCAATTTGCTATATATTTTTAAATGTGCAATTTAACATATGCTGATTATTAATCAGCAATAATTGTATACATACTGTTGAAGAATATTACTCTATACAGCGTATCAGATTTCTTCATTGGTATCTTAAGATAGTTTCTGTATTTAAATATTTAGAAAAAAATCTTTGGAGGGGAATTTAAACTAAGAACCTCTAGTTCCATCATCAACTGATGGCTTAACCACGAATACACAGTCGTTTAAATTAGCCTCCTGTGGATGATTAGACAATGTAGCCGATGAACCAGTGTGAGGCACCTGTATAAATGGGCAGTAAAAGCCATGGAACGGCTCACTCCCAATTAATAAATGAACCTACAAACCAATGACATCTCTTTAGTACCTTGAATGACTGATTTCTCTTTACTGTCTGAGGTTAGTTACACTTTGGAACAGCTAGTTCTACTTCTCATTGTGGACAGTGATTGAGTAAGGAGGGACAACTAGCTTATTACATTTTCTTTATGTCCCCCATGTTTTTGCTTATGGAAAAACAATTCATTTGAGGGAGCCAGTATGTACTTGAACTATGTTCTGTTTTTCAAACTAAATTCTATCACCTGTTAGCAAGCTGAGAAATTCATTTAATGGGTCATGCCAAGCACATAACCTATATTTATTTATGTGGGTTGCATTTTAAAATGTTTGAAAATTACTGATTATTTACATATTGAATTAAAAATTAGCATTAAGGAGATACTTTTTGAAGAGGTAAATTTCCATCATGCCAGATTATTAAGAGAGAATTAAGAAATAATAGTTCATTTAGTGTTTCCTACTTTCTTAAAAAATATAAACCTGCAAAGCCCCTCAAATTATTAATTGCCTATTAAGGCAGTCTGATCCTGGACATAAAATCAGCCCTTCCTACTGGTACCTATCATTCAGCATGTTTCTTACTGTAAAATAGATGCTGTAATGTTCTATTTGCAAAAATTTAAAAAGGTATGTAGAAAGAGGATCCAGAATTTATGGGACTAAAACCTATACAATTATGGGTGCCCTTTTAAAGGAAAAGAATATCAAGCTATAATTATAAAATTAAATATGAAAATAAGTACTTATATGGAATGAAGAAAAAAGTCACAAGAATTTCCTGTAGACTTGGAGATTTACGTTTCTTTCTTCTGAGATCTCATTCGGCAATTTGCCAGAAATGCTTAAACGGAAGTGATTCTTGACTATGAACAGGCTTTCTCTCCCCTTCTGAAACCTGCAGCAACCAGCAACTCCCAACAATCAAGTGAACCCTGAAGCTTAAAGCTTCATGTACATAATATCAAATACTTCTCTGGCATAAGAAATTTGAAAAATGAACATATGAGAGCACACCAGTGATGCAAAAATGGAGCTGTAGTAAAGTTAGGGCTTAGAGTAAGACACTGAATGTCCACAGACCAAGATGGGTCCAACTCTGCCAGTTATTAATCTGAGACTTGGAGCAAATTACTTAACCTCTCCTCTCCACACCTTCGTTTCCTCCTGTGCAAAATGGAGTTACTGATTTTACCTGCCTTAAAGGATAAACAATGAAACTATCCATGTGAAACCTCTGGGATAATGCTAGGCATTCAGTGTGTACTCAATGAACGTTTGTCATTGTTTTGTAGAAATCTGCAGTCAGCATAAGACACAGATAATTTGGATTCTAGGCCCCACTCTCAGTTTTGCTTTTATTTTTCTGTGCAATGTGATAATGTCCATCCCTGGGAGGAAAAAGTACTAAAATGAATGAAACACTTAGAGCTCCTTGGAAGAAGGGGCTCTATCTCTATCTCTATCTCTATTTATATATCTATGTATCTGTAATATAGTAGATGAGTATAGGTAAAATTAGAGCACATTATTAAGATTAGCAACTCTCATACTGTGAAAAAATGACCAGTGACATAATTTCTGTACATATAAACACTCAATTCACTGGGGAAGAAATAGATTGATGAAGGAGGTAAGAGCACTGTAAATAGTAAATAGTCTATAGTAAGTAGTCCTTGGAATAAAATTGGTATTTTTTAAATCCAGTTTTTCTGAAATGACTGAAATGATGACATACAATTCAGAATCTGGATGGCAAGGAAGAACATTGAGATTCAAGAAAAAGTTGAAATCCAATCAAATGAATTCAAGTAAGGTAGAAAAACGATCCAAGAATTGAAAGATGAAATATCCATTATAAGAAAGAATCAGACTGAAATTTGGGAAATGAAAAATTTACTACAATAATTTGATAATACAATTGGAAGTATTAACAACAGAATAGACCAAACTAAGGAAAGAATCTCATAGTTTTAGGACCGGTTCTTTAATTCTGTAAGATAAAGATAAATAAAAAAGAATTTGAAAATGATCAAAACCTCTGAGATATATAAGATTACGTAGAGAGAATAAATTTATAACTGACATTCTTGAGAAAGAAGGAGAGGGAATAAGCAACTTGGAAAATATATCTGATGATAGAGTCCATAAAAATTTCCCTAATTGGGAAGACGGCTGAAAGGAAGCTTCTCCAGAGTGCAGCTACCAATGAGTGAGACAGAACCAGAGCGATATTCGCATCTCTGAGCAAGGTACCAGTTTTGTTTCAAAGTTGAGCAGCAGGATTAACCACTCTAAAAGGCAGCAAAAGCAGCCCAAAAGTGTCCAGCCGAGGCAAGGTGGGGCACTGCCCCACCAGGAAAGTGTATCAGGCATGGAGGATTGGTGGGGCATCAACTACTCATTTCTCTGAATCAGATTCAGCAATATACTCTGAGACTTCAGCAGCACACAGTCCAGGAAAACGCCACCTTGATGAGAACCACCCAGAGGTGCAGAACTGGGTGATAGCCCAGGCCGGCAGCCCTCACCAGACTGGTGCCTTGTTAGTGCAGACCAGGGTGGAGATTTGGACTAATACCGAGAAAGCTTGCAAAAAGGAAATGCCCGTCCCACAGAAGGGAGAGCTGAAAGCATGGATGGGGATACGACCAGACAGGCCCTCCTCAACAAGATCCAGCAACCAGAGTCCCTGTCCTGGGAGACTTTCGCAGTTAACAAATCCTCCACCTGGCAACAGAGGGCTCGGCAGAGGAAAAGAGCTCACCGTTGGGAAGGCAGGGATAACCCCACCAGCATGGACAGACTATCTCAAGTGGCACACTGACATTTGTGTTTAAAAAAATAAAAAGCCTCATACAGGAGAAATAACCCAAACTTTAACAGAAAGGACAATTACTCAGAGAAGATGGGAAGAAATCAGCACAAAAAGGACAAAAACATCAAAGTCCAGAATGCCTCTCCTCCACAGAGAGAGATCACAGTGACTTACCAGCATGGCAACAAAACAGGTAAGAAAACAATTTTGACGAACTGACAGAAGCATGCTTCAGAAGATGGGTAATAACAAACTTCTCTGAGCTAAAAGAACATGTTTTAACACAATGCAAAGAAACTAAGAACCTTGGAAAAAGTTTAGATGAAATGCTAACTAGAATAACCAACTTAGAGAAGAACATAAAAAACTTGATGGAGCTGAAAAACACAGCACAAGAACTTCGTAAAGCATACACAAGTTTCAATAACCAAATCGATCAAGAAGAGGAAAGCTTATCAGAGATCAAAGTACAACTCAACGAAATGAAAGAGAAGGCAAGAAAAGAGAAAAAAGAGTGAAAAGAAATGAACAAAGCCTCCAAGAAATATGGGATTATGTGAAAAGACCTAATCTACACTTGATCGGTGTACCTGAAGAGGACAGGGAAAATAAATCCAAGCTGGAAAACACTTCAAAATATTATCCAGGAGAACGTCCCCAATCTAGCAAAACAGGCCAACATTCAAATACAGGAAATACAAAGGACACTACGGAGACATTCCTCAAGAAGAGTAACCCCAAGGCACATAATCGTCAGATTCACCAGGGTTGAAATGAAGGAAAAAATGCTAAGGGCAACCATAGAGAAAGGTCAGGTCACAGAGGGAAGCCAATCAGACTCACAGCAGATCTCTCGGCAGAAACCCTCCAAGCCAGAAGAGAGTGGGGGCCAATATTCAAAACCCTTAAAGAAAAGAACTTTGAACCCAGAATCTCTTATACAGCCAAACTAAGCTTCATAAGTGAAGAAGAAATAAAACCCTTTATGGAAAGGAATTACTGAGAGATTTCATCACCATCAGGCCTGCCGAACAGGAGCTCCTGAAGGAAGCAGTAAACACACAAAAAAGTCCAGTACCAGCCACTGCAAAAACGAACCAAATAATAAAAACCAACAATGCAATGAGGAAACTGTGTCTACCAACAAACAAAACAAACAACCAGTAACAAAATGGCAGGATCAAATTCACACATAACAATCTTAATGTTAAACGTAAATGGCTTAAGTACCCCAATCAAAAGACACAGATTGGCAAACTGGGTAAAAAGCTAAAACCTATCAATGTAATGTATTCAAGAAACTCATCTCACACTCAGCAACACACACAGACTCAAAATAAAGGGATGGAGGAAGATCTACCAAGCAAATGGAGAGCAAAAAAAAAAAGCAGGGGCTCCATATTAGTCTCTGATAAAATTGACTTTAAATCAACAAAGATCAGAAGAGACAAAGAGGGACACTACATAATGGTGAAAGGATCAATACAACAAGAAGAGCTAACTATCCTAAATATATATGCACCCAATACAGGAGCACCCAGATACATAAAGCAAGTTCTTAATGACCTACAAAGAGACTTAGACTCCCGCACAGAAATAGTGGGAGAATTTAACACTCCATTATCAATATCAGACAGATCAACGAGACAGAAAAACAACAAGGGTATACAGGACTTGAATGCAGAACTGGAACAAGCAGACCTAAGAGACATCTACAGAACTCTCCACCCCAAATCTACAGAATATACATTCTTCTCAGCACCATATTGCATTTACTCTACAATTGACCACATAATTGGAAGTAAATCACTCCTCAGCAAATGCTAAAAAATTGGAAATCATAAATAACAGTCTCTCAGACCACTGTGCAATCAAATTAGAACTCAGAATTCAGAAACTAACTCAAAATTGCACAACTTCATGGAAACTGAACAACTGGCTCCTGAATGTTGACTGGATAAACAATGAAATGGTGGCAGAAATAAAGATGTTCTTCCAAACCAACGAGAATGAGGACACATGTACCAGAATCTCTGGGACACATTTAAAGCAGTGTCTAGAGGGAAATTTACAGCAATAAATGCTCACATGGGAAAGGAAAAAAGATCTAAAATCGACACTTTATTGTCAAAAATGAAAGAGCTAGAGGAGGAAGATAAAACTTAAAAGCTAGCAGAATACAAGAAATAACTAAGATCAGTGCAGAAATGAAGGAGATAGAGACACAAAAATCCCTTAAAAAAATCAATAAATCCAGGAGCTGGTTTTTTGAAAAGATCAACAAAATTGACAGACTGCTAGCCAGATTAATAAAAAAGAAAAGAGAGAAGAATCAAATACATGCAATAAAAAACAATAAAGAGGATATTACCACCGATCCCACAGAAATACAAACTACCATCAGAGATAACTACAAACAACTCTATGCACACAAACCAGTAAACCTGGAAGAAATGAATAATATCATGGACACTTGCACCCTACCAAAACTAAACCAGGAAGAAGTTGAAACCCTGAATAGACCAATAACAAGGGCTGATGTTAAGGCAGCAATTAACAGCCTACCAACCAAAAAAAGTCCAGGTCCAGATGGGTTCACAGCCAAATTCTACCAGACATACAAAGAGAAGCTGGTACTACTCCTTCTGAAACTATTTCAAACAATCCAAAAAAAGGGAATCCTTCCCAAATCATTTTAAGAGACCAACATCATACTGATACCAAAACATGGCAGAGACTCAAGAAGAAAAGAAAACATCAGGCCAATATCCATGATGAACATAGATGCAAAAATCTTCAATAAAATACTGGCAAACCGATTGCAACAGCACATCAAAAAGCTTATCCATCATGATCAAGTAGGCTTCATCCCAGGGATGCAAGGCCCCTTCAACATATGCAAGTCCATAAATGTAATCCACAACATAAATAACACCAAAGACAAAAGCCACGTGATTATCTCAATAGATGCAGAGAAGGCCTTCAACAAAATTCAACAGCACTTTATGCTAAAAACTCTTAATAAATTAGGTATCGATGGAACCTATCACAAAATAAAATAAGCTATTTACAACAAACCCACTGCCAAAATCATACTGAATGGGCAATAACTGGAAGCATGCCCTTTGAAATCTGGCACTAGACAAGGATGCCCTCTCTTTCCACTCTTATTCAATATAGTATTGCTTTAGCCAGAGCAACCAGGCAAGAAAAAGAAATAAAGAGTATTCAATTAGGAAAGGAGGAAGTCAAACTGTCTCTATTTGCAGATGACATGATTATATTTAGAAGACCCCAGAGTCTCAGCCCAAACTCTCCTTAAGCTGATAAGCAACTTCAGCAAAGTCTGCAATTGTGAATGGGAGTTCGCTCTTGATTTGGCTCTCTCTTTGTCTGTTATTGGTCTGACTGCTGAAGTAGCCATTCACAATTGCTACAAAGAACATAAAATACCTAGAAATACAACTAACAAAGGATGAAGGAGAATTACAAACCATTGCTCAAGGAAATAAGAGAAGACACAAACAGATGGAAAAACATACCATGTTCATGGTTAGAAGAATCAATATTGTGAAAATGGCAATACTGTCCAAAGTAATTTACAGATTTAATGCTATCCCCATCAAACTACAAATGACCTTCTTCACAGAAGTGGAAAAATCCACTTTAAACTTCATATGAACCAAAAAACAACCTGCATAGCCAAGACAATCCTAAGCAAAAAGAGCAAAGCTGGTAGCATCATGCTGCCAGATTTCAAGCTATACTACAAGGCAACAGTAATCAAAATAGCATGGTACTGGTATCAAACAGAGACACAGACCAATGGAACAGAACAGAGGCCTCCAGAGCAACACCACACATCTACAATCATCTGATCTTTGACAAACCTGACAAAAACAAGCAATGGGAAAAGGATTTCCTGTTTAATAAGTGGTGTTGGGGAAATTGGCTAGCAATGTGCAGAAAGCAGAAATTGGCCCCCTTCCTAACATCTTATACTAAAATTAACTCCAGATGGATTAAGGACTTAAACATAAGACCTAACATCATAAAAACCCTAGAAGAAAACCTAGGCAAAACCATTCAGGACATAGGCATAGGCAAAGACTTCATGACTAAAACACCAAAAGCAATGGCAAGAAAAGCTAAAATAGACAAATCAGATCTAATTAACTTCAGAGCTTCTGTACAACAAAAGGAACAATCATTAGAGTGAACCAGCAACCCACAGAATGGGAAAAAATTTTTGCAATCTACACTTCTGACAAAGGACTAATATCCAGAAGCTACAAAGAACTAAAGTGGATTTACAAGAAAAAAACAAACGAACCCATCCAAAAGTAGATGAAGGATGTGAACAGATACTTTTTAAAAGAAGACATATATGAGGCCAAGAAATATATGAAAAGATGCTCATCATCACTGGTCATTAGAGAAATGCAAATCAAAATTACATTGAGATACCATCTCATGCCAGTTAGAATGGTGATCATTAAGAAATCTGGAGACAACAGATGCTGCAGAGGATGTGGAGAAAAAGAAACACTTTTACGCTGTTGGTGGGAGTGTAAATTAGTTCAACTATTGTGGAAGACAGTGTGGTGATTCCTCAAGGTTCTAGAAATAGAAATTCCATTTGACCCAGCAATCCCATTACTGGGTATATACCCAAGGGACGATAAATTGTTCTGTTATAAAGACACATGTACATGCATGTTCACTGAGGTACTTTTTACAATAGCAAAGCCCTGGAACCAACTCAAATGCCCATCAATGATAGACTGGACAAAGAAAATGTGGCACATATACACCATGGAATACTATGCAGCCATAAAAAACGATGCATTTGTGTACTTTGTAGGGACAGGATGAACCTGGAAACCATAATTCTCAGCAAACTGACACAAGAACAGAAAATCAAACACCACATGTTCTCATTCATAGGTGGGTGTTGAACAATGGGAACACATGGAAACAAAGGGGGAGCATCATACATTGGGGTGTGTTGCAGGGGGCTATGGGAGGGATGGTGGGAGGGAGGGTAGGGGAGGGATAATGTGGGGAGAAATGTGAGGTGCAGGTGATGGGGGGATGTTGGCAATAAACCACCTTGCCATGAATGTACCTATGCAATGATCTTGCATGATCTACACATGTACCCCAGAATCTAAAGTACAAAAAAAATTTCCCTAATCTTGCTAGAGGTTGACATGCATATTCAAAAAATACAGAGAATCTGGCTAGGTACTACATAAGATGATCATCACCAAAGCATAAAGAAAAAAAAACTTAAAGACAGGTAGAGACAATGGGTCAAGTTATATACAGAGGGAGCCCCATTAGGCGAGCAGAAAATCTCTCAGGGGAATCTCACAAGCCAGAAAACATTGAGGGCCTATTTTTAGTGTTCTTAGAGAAAAGAAATTCCAACCAAGAATTTCTATCCTACCAAATTTATATGCACAGAAATATATATGTAGACAACATTACAGCACTCAGATTCATAAAACAAATTTTTCTTGTCCTATGAAATGATGTAGGCAACCATGTAATAATAATGAGGGGTTTTAACACCCCATTGATAGTGTTAGACAGATCATGGAGGCAGAAAACTAACAAAGAAATTTTGGATTTAAACTCATCATTTGATCAGTGAACAGAATATACATTCTTCTCATGTGCACATGGAACATATTATAAGGTTGACCACAGGCTTGGTCATAAAGGAAGTCTTAAATTCAAAAATACTGAAATCATACAAAGCTCATGCTTGGACCACAATGCTGTAAAAATGGAAATCAAGCAGATTTATCAAAACTACATAAAAACATGAAAATGGAACTTGTTACCAAATAACTCTTTCAAATTAATGAAAATAGTGATGTGAATAACCAAAATCTCTGGTATGCAGCCAAAGCTGTGTTAAAAGGAAAGTTAATAGCCCTAAATGCCTTCATCAAGAAGTTGGAAAGATTCCAAATAAACAATCTAATGCACCTAAAGGAACTAGAAATAAAACAAAACAACTAATCCTAAAGCTAGCAAAATGAATGAAATAATTAAAATTAGAGAATAACAATAAAATTAAGATACAACATTTCATATAAAATATCAATAAAACTTTCAAATAATTTTTTCTAAGAAAAATAGATTGTTAGACTGTTAGCTAGAGTAACAAAGGAAAAAAAAATACCAGAAGATCCAAATTAGTATACTAAGAAATGACAAAGAGGACATGACAACTGATCCCACAGAAAAACAAAAGATTGTTGAAGATACTATGAAAAAAATCTATGCACATAGAAGTACCTAGGAAAACAGGTAACCAAGGAGGTGGAAGAGCTCTACAAGGAGAACTACAAAACTCTGCTGAAAGAAATCAGAAATGACACAAATAAATCAAAAAACATTTCACTCATAAACTGAAAGAATCAACACCATTAAAATGGTGATACTGCCCAAAACCATTTACAGATACCACACTACTCCTATCAAACTACCAACATTGTTCCTCACAGAATTAGAAAAAAAATTCTAAAATTTATATGGAACAGAAAAAAATCCTGAATAGCAAAAGCAATCCCAAGCAAAAGGAACAAAGCCAGAGGCATTACACTACCCAATTTCAAATGATACTATAAGGTTATAGTAACCAAACAGCAAGGTACTGGTATAAAACAGACACATATACCAACAGAACAGAATAGAGAACTGAGAAATAAAGCTCCATACCTATAAACATCTGATCATTGACAAGGCCAGTAAAACAAGCAATGAAGAAAGAATTTCCTATTCAATAAATGGTGCTGAGATAAATGGCTAGTTATATGCAGAAGAATTAAACTAAACCCATACCTTTCACTATATACAAAAATTAACTCAAGGCTGATTAAAAATTTAAATCGAAGACCTCAAAGTATAAACATTCTATAAGAAAACCTAAGAAGAATCTGTCCCAACATTGGCTCTGACAAAGAATTTTTTGCTAAGTCCCCAAAAGCAAGTGCAACAAAGATACAAATTGACAAGTGGGACGTATTTAAACTAATGTTTCTGCACAACAAAAGAAACTATCAACAGAGTAAACAGACAACCTACATAAGGGGAGAAAATATTTGCAAACTATGCAGCCACCGAAATCTAATATCCAGAATCTCTAAGAAACTTAAATAAATCAATGAGAAAAAAAATAACTCTATTAAAAATGATCAAATAACATCAGGAGACACTTCTCAAAAGAACGAATACAAGCAGTCAACAAACATGAAAAAATGCTCATCATCACTAATCATTAGAGAAATGTAAATCAAAACCACAATGGGATATCAGCTCCCACCAGTCGGAATGACTATTTTTAAATAGTCATAAAACAACAGATGCTGGTAAGGCTGCAGAGAAAAGAGAATGCTTACATACTGCTGGTGGGAATGCAAATGAGTTCTGCTGCTGTAGAATGCAGTTTGGAGATTTCTCAAAGAATTTAAAACAGAGCTACCATCTGACCCAGCAACCCCGTTTCTGGGTATATACTCACCGGAAAATAGATTGTTATACTAAAACCACACATGCACTTCTATGTTCATTGCTGTGCTAATTACAATAGCACAGCCATGTAATCAACCTAGGAACACATCAACGGTGGTTTGAGTAAAGAAGATGTGGTACATATATACCACAGAATACTACACAGCTATAAAAGTAATGAAATAATGCACTTTGCAGCAACATGGATGCAGCTGGAGGCCATAATCTTAAGCAAATGAACACAAGAACAGAAAATCAAATACTGCCTGTTTTCACTTATAAGTGGAAGCTAAACACTGAGCATATATGGACATAAACATGGAAATAACAAGCAAGGTACACTACTAGAGTGGTGGAGGGGAGGTATGAGTTGAAATACTACTTCTCAGATATTACGCTCACTACGTGGGTGCAGTATACCCATGTAATAATCCTGCACACATACTCCCTGTATCTAAAATAAAAGTTGAAATTTTAAAAAGAAAATGAAAACAAACAATTATATTTATTACATGCAAGTAAGTAAATGATAGCACTATTTGTAATACCAAATTGATTATGTGTTAATGAATTCACACTGGGTGGTTTTCGAATTACTTGATCAAATTTCCTAAATGGGATAAATGCCTTCCTGCTGAAATATATTTTCAATAATGACTTTGCTTAGAAAATATTTTTTTCATAAATAAAGCAAAAGTAAATCTTTACCTCAATCCATTTAAAGATCTTAAGACATTGTGAATAGCAGAATTTATATTATTTACTGCATTTAAGGAAAGAGAAGCTATGTAAACATTTAACACATAAAATCCAACTACGGTACTGGCACTTTTAGTCAATCTGCGTGGATATATGGTTATACAGGGTCTTCATGCATTTATGTATTTTCTAAAGTCATTGGTATCAACATATTGATTTCTAGTGTTTTGGAACTCTGGAAATGAGAGAGAGTGAAAAAGAGAGAGAGGAAGATTCAGAGACAGAGGAGAGGAAGAATTTTAGATTCTAGATAGAAAGAAAAGGTCTACTTCTATTTACTCTAGGTTTTCAATCTTTCGTTCTATTAATAAACAATAACTCCACTACCCCTCTTTTGAGTTAGAAAGCACTTAAATTAGAATGTAGAAGTATTTGTCCTTCAAATTTTACTTACAGGGAAAATATATACTCACATAAAAATTGAAAAGCACATTTTTCCTTAATTCCAGCCAGCACTATAACTAATAGTTAATGCTTTAAATGATTTCTCTAAGATATGACTTTCTTAAAGTATGTAACAAATTTGCTACAAGGAAATATAACCAACTATATTCAAATATATTTAATTAGAGACACTTAGAAAAACATGAAGCAAGTGGAATCTACATTATTACAAAGGCTGATGTTCTCCTCTTGGACCCAGAAAGTCCCAGAAACATCATCTGCATTGATGAAGGCCAAAGTCAATTGAAAGAGATTCTAGAAGACTCTCCTGCCAGGATTCTACTTCTCTAACTGAACCTGATTATAAAATTTCTACTTATGTGAAAGAAAACTACATTTTAATTGCAATTTCTGCAATTGTAAATGATGCTTGAAATGACTATTCTTATCAGAGTTTCTGAGCTAAGAAATGTCTTTTGTGCTGCAGATGAGAGAAAGAGACCCAGCAAACTATGGACTCACTCCCACTTTATGGCAAAGTTTTGTCTATAAACATATCCACTGACTTTGAACTGAAGGCTTTTTCATCATTTTACCTGGCTTTCCACCTATTAGCCTCAGGTTTACTCCTATGAAAAGATCTTTCCATTGAAATTTCCCTTTGCTGGTAATGTCTTAATGATACAAAATCAACATACAAAATCAGTAACATTTGTATACACCTATAACCTCCAAGCTGAGAACGAAATCAAGAACACAATCCCATTTACAATAGCCACACACAAAAACATGCCTAGGAATACAACTGAGGTAAAAGATCTCTAGAAAGAGAACCACACACAACACTGCTGAAAGAAATCAGAGATGATACAAACAATTAGAAAAGCATTCCATTCTTATGGGTTGGAAAAATCAATATTGTTAAAATCGTCGTACTGCCCAAAGCAATCTACAGATTCAATGCTAATCCTATCAAATTACCAACCTTATTTTTCACAGAATTAGAAAAAACCGATCTAAAATTTGTATGAAATCAAAAAAGAACTTGAATAGCCAAGGCAATCCTATAAACAATAATAAACTTGGAGGTATCACTTTAACCAACTTTATACCACAAGGTTATAGTAATCAAAACAGCCTTGTATTGGTATAAAAATAGACACACAGACCAATGGAATAGAATAGAGACACCTGAAATAAAGCTGTACACCCACAACCAACTTATCTTTGACAAAGTAAACAAAAAGCAATAGGGAAAGGATACCCTATTCAACAATAGGGTATCTTATAATAGGGTGTTGGGAAAACTGACTAACCATATTCAGAAGAATGAAACCGGTTACCTAACTCTCACCATGTACAAAAATTAACTCAACATGGATAAAAGACTTAAATGTAAGACCTCAAACTATAAAAATTATAATTTATAATTTTAAACAGAATGAGAGAAAATATTCACAAACTATGCATCTCACAAAGGGCTATTATCCAGAACCTATAAGAAACTTAAACAAATCAACAAGCAAAAAAAAAAAAAAGAAAAAAAGAAAAAAAAAAAAGAAAAAACCAGCCCACTAAAAATCAGGCAAAGATAAACAGGCACTTCTCACAAGAACACATATACATGGTCAAGAAACATATGAAAAAATTACCAACATCAGCAATTAACATAGAGATTCAAATCAAAACCACAGTGAGACACCATCTCACAACGGTCAGAATGGCTATTATTAAAAAGTCAAAAAATTATAAATGTTAGTGAGGTTGGGAAGACAAGAAAATACTTGTATACTCTTGGTGGAAATGCAAATTAGTTCAGCCTCTGTGGAACGCAATTTGGATATTTCTCTAAGAAGTAATAGTCGAATTACCATTTGACACAGCAATCCTTTTTCTTGGTAAATACCCAAAAGAAAATAAATTGCTCTACCATAAAGATATATGCACTTGTATGTTTATTACAGCACTATTCCCAGTAGCAAGACAAGAAATCAAGCAAGATATCCATCAGTGGTGGACTGGGTAAAGAGAATGTAGCACAAGCCAGGCGCGGTGGCTCACGCCTGTAATCCCAGCACTTTGGGAGGCCGAGGCGGGTGGATCACAAGGTCAAGAGATTGAGACCATCCTGGTCAACATGGTGAAACCCCGTCTCTACTAAAAATACAAAAAATTAGCTGGGCATGGTGGCGCGCGCCTGTAATGCCAGCTACTCAGGAGGCTGAGGCAGGAGAATTGCCTGAACCCAGGAGGCAGAGGTTGTGGTGAGCCGAGATCGCACCATTGCACTCCAGCCTGGGTAACAAGAGCGAAACTCCATCTCAAAAAAAAAAAAAGAATGTAGCACATAGACATCATAGAATACTATATGGCCATGAAAATGAATGAAATAATGTCCTTTATGGTAACATGGATACAGTTGTAGGCCATTGTGCTAAGTGAATTAAGGCAGAAAAAAATGAAATACCTCAAGTCCTCACAAGTGGGATCTAAACATTGAGTACACATGGACACAAAGACAGGAACAATAATCACTAGGAATTTCAAAGATGCAGGCTAGGAGGAAGGTAAAAGTTTGAAAACTATTGCGTACTATGTTCACTATTTGGTGATGGAACCATTAGAGCCTAAACCTCAGCATTGCACAATATATCAATGTAACAAACTTCCACATGTACTCCAAAATCTAAAACTAATAAAAAAGAAAAACAAAACCTCTATAATGTATTATTTAAAACCTTTCTACTGGAAAAAAAAGAAAAGAAATTTCTCTTTGTGGGTCAAGTAATTAACTAACTGGAGGCAGTACTTATACTCAGGGCTTTGACCAAGGATAAAAGAAAACTAAAGAAAAGGTACAATATATGTGTGCATGTCATTTGGGAAAATACGTGATCTCTGGGTATGAAACAGTTCAATCAGAAAATCTTCCATTGCTGTTTCTGGGCAGAGGAGACTAACGTGGAGCCAAACACAAAAGAAACAGCATCTTTAAAGTGGCACTGAAACTGGAATTTACTTTCTCTGAAGGCAACATTCACAGAAATCTATGGCAAACTGCCTACATCTATAATGTAAGTTTCTTGAGCATAGGCCATGCGCCTCATGTAGCCATGTGCCTTTATCCTCACACAGTTGCTAGCAAAGACTGGGATTTTCACAAATACTCATTGATTTGTGTGAATTTGGGGCAGGAGGAACAGGTGGAAAATGTGGTCTTCTTGCATGTATATATGTATTACTGAAAGAAGTCCATCATTTTACTGTGGCTAGCACCTATGTGTGGAGACAGATAATCATCACTGTGCAGATCTCGTTTAGTTTTAGGAATAATTATGTAGTAATGTAATCACACAAATATAAAACAGTAGGTAACTACTACCCTAGGAGGAAGAGTAAGGAACCTTTTGTGAATTGACAAAACTGCCGTATGCAGCAGTCCCTTGGGAAGGAAATAGTAGACCCACGTTGCATAGGACCCAAAGAAACTTCTGGGAAGGAGGTTTATCCGGCCTACTCTCTTTCATGGTTTAAATTCTAGGATAGGTTAAAATATTCCTAAATATTTTTAAATAGCAGAACATGTCACAAAGAAGACATTTTGAGAGACAGGAAAGTAATAATCATAGCGGAAGCATTTAGGAATTTTACCCTCAAAATTAAGAACGGAGGTAGAAATACATCTTAAAAGAAATTTAGGAAACCAATAATGCACTGTATTTATGGGTTTTTAATTCACCTTTATTATTACATTACTATTATTTCTATTGCTATTATTTTAGCAAGCCTAAAAGGTGACCCAAACCAGATGTGGCTGAGAGGAACTAAAACCAGTGTTAAAGGCTTATTGTGTCTCAAAGAAAATTTGAGAAAATTTGCTTTAACTAGATTAAAATGGGCCAATTTAAGAGGCCCAAATATTATAATAAATGGAATATGTATCCATTTTTCAAAGCTTTCATTTTAGGTTCAGGGGCACATGCCCAGGTTTGTTTTATAGGTATTTATAAATTCGTGTCATGGGGTTGGTAATGCAGATGATGTCATCACCCAGCTACTAAGCCTAGTACCCCTGAGTTATTTCTGATCCCCTCCCTCCTCCCATCTGCCACCCTCAAGTAGGCTGCCTTAGGATTTGTTGTTCCCTCTGTGATGGAATACAAATTGAATTGATGGTAAACTTCAATATCCTTAAAATTTGGTAAAATTCAGTAAAAATGTAATGGGGATTTTAGTTTCAAATCAATAAACGAATCAAAACGGTAATGATTAGAAAAGATTTATTTACAGGCAATTTTCAGTTTTGCTTAAATGAAAAATAATATTTACATAAAGAAATATAATATTTCCCAATGCGCAATTCACACCTCTTCTGTATAACTAACTGAATCACCTTTAGATTTCTATTTGTACCTTCCCAACAGCAGACTTGTCTGGAATTATTTCATACCAATAACAGTATCTTTTTCTTTTCCATCCTCATTTACACCTTTTGAATTCTTTACCAAGTGAGATGCCATTTAAATTAAGAGAGTTCTTAAACTCATTTTCCAAACTGTAATAATAAAACCTGCTTTCAGTTTAGCAATAGAGGAAAATATTTTTATAGGATCTCTGGCATGTCAATTTATCTGGCTGGAAACCTCTGTGGCTTTAGTGCCTTTGCCTGAGTTCTTGTCCTGCATCCAGGAAGAATGAGGTATGCACACAAGAAAAGGGTGAAGAAGATGAGAGTTTTATCTAGAGTTAGAACAGCTCAGAGGAGACATAACAGTGGGTAGCTCCTCTCTATGGGCAGGTCTTCCCATGGAGTGTTCAGGGCTCAGCAGAGTGGAGGCCCTGAAGAGGGTGGATCCCCTCTGCAGGCAGGTCATTCAGATTCCTCTGCAGGTCTCTGAAGCTCTCAGCAGAAAGAGTAGCTCCTCTCTGCCAGTTTCTGAAGCTCTCAGTAGAGTGTAGTTTCTCTATACCAGCAGGCCATCTCTGCAGTTCTCTGTGGAGAAGGCACTCCTCTCTGCAGCTGTTCATCTTATCCCCTCATCTCTCTGCCTTCTCTGCTGGCCGTCTTCTGCCCTGCTCTGGCGGAGCCCAAGGTTTTTGTGGACCTCAGAGGGGAGGAGGTACATGCTGTTGGTTGATGGGTGGCCATGAGCTGACCAGAAGAGGCACCACGAGTCCCTACTCCAGTCCACAGGACTGGCCCCTATCCTTCAGGCCCTCCTTGGCTTGAAGGTGGGGCCTTACTGGGGACCTTCCTCCTTCTGCCCAGGACTCTGTCCACCTCCCACTGCCATTCAAGGCCCCAGAGCTCAGCCCCAACCCCACTCGGATGGGGGCAGATGCCAGGAGCTGAGGGAGGCCAGGCCATGGGAGCAGACACCTCTGAGCCTACAAAGATGGAGATGAGGGTTGGGAGAGTCTGTTCTGGGGACCCTGAGCATGTAGGCTGCAGAGATGCTGGGCCCTGCACTGCAGCTGCACCGGGGAGGCAGATCTTGCCTGCTCCCGGCCCTCCTGCAAGAGCACAGGGAGGTTCAGATCCACAGCTGCAGTTTCGGACGCTGCCTGCACTACAGAGCTACACAGAGCAAGGGGCCTGGTTTTGGGCAGCTCCAGCCACAGCTGAGGAGCTCCTTCCTGCTCCAACTGAGAAAAGGCAGGGCTTTTTCCAGCCCTGTGGAGTGCTCAACCCAAGCCATGCCTCAGCCTCTGCCATCAATATTAGCATTAGTCTGACTTTTTGGTACTTGTCTTAGAATATGAAACATTTGACAGCCCTGCTATTGCAAGGTTTCAGTTAAATAAGAAATTTTAATATAAGAACATTTACATGCTTTTTAGATTTTAATTACTATAGAGAACAAATATGGTAAGAAAAAAATTCAGAAGTTTAAGACCTGGAAATTTCTTTTAGGGAGATTTTATTCTTTTAAAAAATTTCAGTTTGTTAGGTAATATTCTTTGGCAGTTTGGATAGAATCATACACATAATTATAAAGTCATATAAAAATTAAAACATAAAACAATAAAAATAATTCACAATTCAATGAATTATGAATAGTTGTGGTTGCTTAGGAAAAGATACAGTAATAGGGAAATGCTAAACAGACATGGAGGCAGAAATTTTATTCTGCATTATTTAAAAAATAAATGAAAAGTATTCTTTGCAGGGACAATAAACTAGAAATCACCTATCTGGATAAATAAAATCAGCAGATAATCAAGTTACACAGCAACTGAAATTAATATGTGGTTAATAGCGTTCATCTGCTTTCTTTGCTTGGAAACTGTGTCAGTCTTTCATTCTTCATAAATATCAATGATTTACTGAAAGAAAGCTTACAAGTATTTAAAGTCACATTGCATTATGTTTACGAATCTGTGTGAACTTTGATTCCCTTATTAGCAGAGTTTGTGATAATGCAGAAGCAGGATCAAACCTGGATCTGCCTACCCCAATCTCATTTGAACTTACAATCTCCCCTTACATCTGTAGGGTGTCTAGATGATCATATAGACACTCATTTTAATAAAGCAGTTCAATTAAAATATTTATTAGCATGGACCCCATGGGAGAAGCCACGATGTGGAAAGACTTGGCTGAGAGGGGTAAAGAAATTAAGTCAAATTCATTAGCCCTAAAAAACTAACACAATATTCCACAAAACAATCAGGAATCAGCATGAGCAGAGACTTAGTAGACAATGCCACATGTTGAGTCCATTTTCTAAATACTGCATTTTTATTAGTGTTTGCTATACATACACTTAGATTGTACATGTTATTGACATGTCATGTCAATGTTTTCAAGTGCCTGAAACAAGACAGATGCTGGAGAGGATGTGGAGAAACAGGAACACTCTTACACAGTTGGTGGGAGTGTAAATTATTTCAACTGCTGTGGAAGACAGTGTGGCGATTTCTCAAGGATCTAGAAATAGAAATTCCTTTTCACCCAGCAATCCCATTACTGGGCATATACCCAGAGAACTATAAATTGTTCTGCTATAAAGACACATGCACACATATGTTCATTGCAGCCCTGTCTACAATAGCAAAGACCTGGAACCAACCCAAATGCCCATCAATGATAGAATGGACAAAGAAAATGTGGCACATATAAACCATGGAATACTATGCAGCCATAAAAAATGATGAGTTCATGTCCTTTTTAGGGACTTGGATGAATCTAGAAACCATCATTCTCAGCAAACTGACACAAGAACAGAAAACCAAACACTGCATGTTCTCACTCACAGGTGGGTGATGAACAATCAAAACCTGTGGATTCGGGGAGAGGAGCATCACACACTGGGAGCATTTGGCGGTGGGTAGGGGAGAGACAGTGGGGGGTGTGGAGGGAGGGGAGGATGGGGAGGGATAACATGGGGAGAAATGCCAGATATAGTATGCACCTAAGGTTAAATAAATAAACAAACAAATAAATAAAAAGAATGACATTATTAGTTTGGTATTAAACTTGGTACTAACAGTTTAGATATTTATCCTACTTGTGGAGAGAGAATCAAATGCATATAAAAGACCCGGAAAATGATATAAACCAATCATAATGTGCTACACTTTAGAAGGATATTGTGGAAGTAGTAGTTTAGTAGTCCGAAGTAAAATCCCAACTTCACCAATTATTGTTCATTCTTTGACCTCAGGATAGCTGACCTATAGGCTTCAATTTTTCTTATCTGTAAAGTGACTTTAATAGTAAAACTTTCCCTTGGGCTTTTAGAATTAAATGAAGTAGTTAAAGCATCTAACTTAAACTTCCAACAAAAATATTTGGAGATAACAATGCTAGTAATGATTATAATTATACACCTAAACAGAACCTCCTCTTGCTGCAAACAAATACAAATAATATAGATGAAGCATATTGAAGCAAATCTGACTTCTAATTCCAGGCAAGATGTAAATAATCTACTCATAAAAATCAGAAATGCTTGCAGCATCACAGAAAAATAAATTACAATTTCAGAATTATCAATGAACTGTAGAAGCAATGAAAACTAGAAAAACTAATTTCAAGAGAGGGGTAAAGTGTCCAGAAGTAAGGTGAGGTGATAACTGATATTTCCCTGTAGCATCTGCTAATTATAGGTACTAGAGGTTGAGAACCACAGGTTGCTTTTGTTAGAAAGAGAAACATAAAAATCTGTTAGTAATCACAGAGATGGGAATTATAAAACTGGAAAACTCAAGAGATCTTAAACAAAAGTTCATTTTCCTCCACATGATACATTTGTTGAGTTGTGAGGCTGCACTGGGGAAGCAAATAAGTTAAACTGAAATATGTGGAAAAAGTAGACTAGCCTATAGTTTCATGGGCCTTAGAGAGTAAAGACCTATTAGAAGCAGAAGATACAATTTTTTTTTAAAAAAAGGTAAACAAGAAAAAAAAATTCTTAGAAAGAGTTTTAAATAAATTTGTAAACTGACAGTAAGTATCCACAGACACTTTTTCCCTAGAACATTTTTTAACGTTGAGCATAGGTGGAGTCTAACAATTCAGGCTTGGAGCTAGAAGAGGGCTGCTGCTGAGATACCAAGAAACCAACCAACACTTTGGTGTTGTGTTGAGCCAGAGTGTTAAAATTGGAGACATGAGGACACCAAACATAATGCTACTCTTTCCCTCAAGACCAGATTTTGAATTTTTATGGAGTGTGAGGCTAAAGAGTTACATTTAAAACCTCTGATGAGCATGGGTAATATCTGCAGTGTTTCTGCTACAGATCTTTGATGGAGGCAAAGATCCATCAATTTCTCACTTGAAATATGTGGTGGCAATGCCCTAGGAATCAGGAAGACCCAGGTATAGATTGAGTCTTACCAAAATTACAATCCAGCCTCAATACAACCTAATTCCTAATTATACTGATATGGCAAGCCTTCCAACCCTATTCTACCTTAAATTTTATGTTCTAAACAGAGGATGTGTTTAATTATTTCTGATGGAAGAGAATGTCATCTGGAAGGTATATGGATTTTCATATACACAATTTCTGACATATAGTAGCAGTGGTAGAAAATAAAAGCAAATTTGTAAATGATTCATATAACCCATATTTTGAAGTAGCAGAGACATACTTAAGCATAATTATCACTACTGTATTTATGAAAATACATTTTAAAATTGGGGAAAAATTAGTAAGAAGATGAGGAAAAATAATACAGAACTGAAATCCATATGAAATAAGCAAATGAGTATTCTAGAACTAAATATACAATATCTGAATTAAGAAAACAATCAAGGACTTAACAATAGAAACACGTGAAGACAATAAACAAAAAGACAGATCAATAGAAAATAATGAAATTAATGTATAGAGAAAAGTAAGAATGTGACTTAAAGAAAACAGCAAGAGGAAAATATAGAACGTGCTCAAAATTTGTAATTATGGGAAAGTGAAATTCTAGAAAGGAAGAATAGAGAAAATAGGTCAGAAACAATATGCAGAGAGATAAAGCAGAAGAATTTTTCAAAATTAATGGAAGACATACATTTACAGAGACATAAAGCCTAACTAACTAGGATAAATACAAAAAGGCACACAGCTAGGCTTATCATAAGATAATTGCTAAACACTCAGACAAATTAATAATTAAAATGCAACAAAAGGAAAGAAGACATTACCATCAGAAGAACAGCAAAGAGAATGACATCTGACTTCTCAAAAGAAGCAATATATGCTGGAAGACAATGGAAAGAAATCTTAAAGTGCTTAAAGAAAATAATTACCAACCTAAAATTCTACATCAAACACAAATATCTTTCAATAGTACAGGTAAAACAAGAATTTTATCTGACAAAGAATACCTAATGGAAGTGCTTTTTAATAGGCCTATAATAATATAAACTAAAAAGAGTTCTTTAGGCTGAAGGAAAATGGTCCCAAATGTAAATATGGACATACAGGAATAAATGAAGAACACTGGAAAGTATACATATGTGGATAAATAAAAACTGTGTATTTACTGTACAAAACATTAATAGTAATGGCTTTTGTAGTTTCAAATGTAGGGAGAACTAAAATGCATGGCAACAATAATGCAAAAGATCAGAGAATGGAAAATGGAGATTATATGTTGTAAGCATCTAAATTATTAAGAAACTAGGGGCCGGGCACGGTGGCTCAAGCCTGTAATCACAGCACTTTGGGAGGCCGAGGCGGGTGGATCACGAGGTCGAGAGTTCGAGACCATCCTGGTCGACATGGTGAAACCCCGTCTCTACTAAAAATACAAAAAATCAGCTGGGCATGGTGGCGCGTGCCTGTAATCCCAGCTACTCAGGAGGCTGAGGCAGGAGAATTGCCTGAACCCAGGAGGCGGAGGTTGCGGTGAGCCGAGATCGCGCCATTGCACTCCAGCCTGGGTAACAAGAGCGAAACTCCGTCTCAAAAAAAAAAAAAAAAAAAAAAAAAAAGAAACTATTAAAAATAATAGTTTGTATTAGATTTCAAAAAGTTAAATATGCATTTTGTAATCTCTAAGATGCCCACAAGAAGGAGAATCAAAAATGTATAATTAACAAATTAATACAAATAAAACATGTAACATTAAAATATAATGAAAAAACTAAAAATACAAACCTGAATATGAAAGAAAAGGAAATCACTGGGGGTAGAAAAAAATAATCAAATCTAGAATGGAAAACTTGTGACTCTCTAGATAACTCTGTAGCCCCAGAAGAATGTCAGACTAGTATGAATCCTGATGGCTAGGCTCCTGAGTTTTGTCTTGAATTTTGAATATCCATACAGATTGAGGAATGCAACTTTTGGACCCAGGTGAGGCTGCACATTGAAAGAGAGATTTCCGTATGGAACTGAGACTATATGTGCTGGGATCTCATGGAAAGAACAATTAGAAATACCCTATTCTTCAGCTCAGGAAAGAAATACCAAAAGTTTCCTTTCCCTCAGGTTTAAGGTGAGGCAAGGCAAGGCACAGCATGACAAGACAAGACAAAAAAAGGTTTATTTGTGAAACTTAATTCCAGGCCCTCATCACGTGAAAATTGGAAATTACATTTATGCAAACATAAAATCTAATCTTGGACTGCTTAAAGCTGGAGTTCATCAAGGAAAAGTTATTCATGTCTAACATAAATGACTCTGAGAGAATTGTACTTCCAGGAAATAATATGTCTCTTTTAAAACTGGCTAAACTTCCAAAATTAGAAAAAGAAAAAAAATACAAGGGGACATGATCCACCAAGAAATATGGTCAACAGTCCTAATAAATTAGAGGATCTACAGCCTAATGACTTGAGTTAATATTAGTTAGGCCACAAAATAAGTATACTTAAAATAATAAAAGAAATATAAGAAGAAACAGAGAGCATAGTAAAAGAAAAAATATATAACCTAAGAAATAATAAGTTGTTTTAAAGGAACCAAATAGAACTTACATAAATGTGAAGAAAATAATTGTCAATTGAACTGAGTACTCATCTACATTAGCATTTAAAGCAACGTTTCTATTTAAGATATTTCCTTTTTTTCTTTTTTTTTTCTATGAATAAATTTCTTTTTTTTTTCTTTTTTTTTATTGCATTTTAGTTTTTGGGGTACATGTGATGAACATGCAAGATTGTTGCATAGGTACACACATGGCAGTGTGGTTTGCTGCCTTCCGTCCCCTCACCTGTATCTGTCATTTCTCCCCATGCTATCTCTTCCCACCTCCCACCCCCCACCCCTCCCCCATTTCCCCCCAATGGACCCCAGTGTGTAGTGCTCCCCTCCCTGTGTCCATGTGTTCTCATTGTTCAACACCCGCCTATGAGTGAGAATATACGGTGTTTGATTTTCTGCTCTTGTGTCAGTTTGCTGAGAATGATGGTTTCCAGGTTCATCCATGTCCCTACAAAGGACGTGAACTCATCGTTTTTGATGGCTGCGTAATATTCCATGGTGTATATGTACCACATTTTCCCTATCCAGTCTATCATCGTTGGGCATTTGGGTTGGTTCCAGGTCTTTGCTATTGTAAACAGTGCTGCAATGAACATTCGTGTGCACGTGTCCTTGTAGTAGAATGATTTATAATCCTTTGGATATATACCCAGTAATGGGATTGCTGGGTCAAATGGGATTTCTATTTTTAGGTCCTTGAGGAATTGCCACACTGTCTTCCACAATGGTTGAATTAATTTACATTCCCACCAACAGCGTTAAAGTGTTCCTATTTCTCCACATCCTCTCCAGCATCTGTTGTTTCCCGATTTTTTAATGATCGCCATTCTAACTGGTGTGAGATGGTATCTCAATGTGGTTTTGATTTGCATTTCTCTGATGACCAGTGATGATGAGCATTTTTTCATATGTTCGTTGGCCTCCTGTATGTCTTCTTTTGTAAAGTATCTGTTCATATCCTTCGTCCATTTTTGAATGGGCTCGTTTGTTTTTTTTCTTGTAGATCTGCTTTAGTTCTTTGTAAATTCTGGATATCAGCCCCTTGTCAGATGGGTAGGCTGCAAAAATTTTTTCCCATTCTGTTGGTTGCCGATTCACTCTACTGACTGTTTCTTTTGCCATGCAGAAGCTGTGGAGTTTGATTAGGTCCCATTTGTCTATTTTGGCTTTTGTTGCCATTGCTTTTGGCATTTTGGTCATGAAGTCCTTGCCTACACCCATGTCCTGAATGGTTTTGCCTAGATTTTCTTCTAAGGTTTTTATGGTATTAGGTCTGATGTTTAAGTCTTTAATCCATCTGGAGTTAATTTTGGTGTAAGGTGTCAGGAAGGGGTCCTGTTTCTGCTTTCTGCACATGGCTAGCCAGTTTTCCCAACACCATTTATTAAACAGGGAGTCCTTTCCCCATTCCTTGTTTTTGTCAGGTTTGTCGAAGATCAGATGGTTGTGGGTATGTTGTATTTCCTCTGGGGCCTCTGTTCTGTTCCATGGGTCTATATCTCTGTTTTGGTACCAGTACCATGCTGTTTTGATTACTGTAGCCTTGTAGTATAGTTTGAAGTCCAGTAGTGTGATGCCTCCTGCTTTGTTCTTTTTGCTTAGAATTGACTTGGCTATGCGGGCTCTCTTTTGGTTCCATATGAAGTTTAAGGTGTTTTTTTTCCAGTTCTGTGAAGAAGGTCATTGGCAGCTTGATGGGAATAGCGTTGAATCTGTAAATTACTTTGGGCAGTATGGCCATTTTCACGATGTTGATTCTTCCTAACCATGAACATGGAATGTTTCTCCATCTGTTTGTATCCTCTCTTATTTCATTGAGCAATGGCTTGTAGTTCTCCTTGAAGAGGTCCTTTACGTTCCTTGTTAGTTGTATTCCTAGGTACTTTATTCTCTTTGTAGCAATTGTGAATGGCAGTTCGTTCTGCCTGCCCGCAGGGGCTTTGCTGAGCTGCTGTGGGCTTCGCCCAGCTGCCCTGAGCTCTTCCTTGTAGTCCTTTTTATATGGGCGTAGTTAGAACTGTCTCGGCAATGGTGGCCCCGCCTCTGTTATGGTGGACTCTCTCTGTTGTGGCAGGTTGCCTCGGCAACAGCGGGTTGCCTCGGCAACGGCAGCCTGCCCCCGTAGCAGTGGAGAGTCTCAGTAATGGCAGAAGCCTCTCCCCCACCGAGCTGGACCATCCGGGTTCAGCTGTGCTTCGTTTGAAGGGCTCAACCCAGAGGGTTTCCAATTACTGTTTTTGTTTTCATTGTTGTTGGTGGTGGAGGGGTGGGACCATCTGAGCCTGATCACCTGGCTCCCTGACTCAGAGTCTTTTCTTTTAAGTTGAAGGACCCCGCGTTCCGGTCGCTTGTTGAAAAGGCGCCGGGATCTCCCGTGCTGCGACTCACGGAGTCGGCTCGAACCGCGGCGCCGGCTCCTGGCGGATTTTTTGCCTAGGAATCTCCTGGCCTGACTCGCTGTTTCAGATGAATGGGCAACTCTGCCGTCTCAGGGCTCTGCTCGCCAGCTAAGAGGGCTCCCAGACCAGTGGCTTTTGTATGGAGAACCGCAGCAACAGGGAGTGGTCACAGCAGCCGCTCGGGCGGAATCAGCCCCACGGGGGCCAAAACAGCCGCACCGGCTGGGACTGTGACGCTGGTGACCCCTCTGCCTGGGTATCTCCTGGTCTGTGGGCAATAAGAGTTCGTCTGGAAATGCGGCGTCCACTCACCCTCTGCACTTTCACTGGGAGCTGAAGTCCTGAGCTGTTCTTAGGCGGCCATCTTTCCAGCATTCTCCAAGATATTTTCAAATAAAGACACATAATTGGTGACTCCAAGATCATTGATTAAAAAAAACTGAGTTACTTATGGAAGAAAAATATTGCATCCCCCAAAAGGAATAGGATGCCAAAAGAAATGGGTAGCAGACAGACTGCAAAATATGTGTATATGTGTTTGTGCGTATAAATAGATAGATAGATATATGTTTGTGTGTGCATGTGTACGTGTGTGTGTGTGTGTGTGTATATAGAGAGAGGTGTCTGTGTGTTTGTGTGTGTGTGTGTGTGTGTGTGTGTGTACAATGGTGGAAATTCTCACCTTTTTTTTCTCTATGTTATGACCAGAGAAAATATTCCAAACAATTATTTAGGTGAACTTACACTTTAAAGATCTTGCTAAATTATTTACTATCTTTTGATTTTGAAAAAGTGGTTTTTCTTACTCCCCGAGAAGAAAGCAAGAGACTAAATCCTTTTCTCTCATCTGAATTCAAGGTTACTTTGATCTTCATTTTTGACTAATAAATAATTTTAAATTTGCCACAAATGAATTATATTTTCAATATGAAGAACAAGACATAGGTAGATACAAATATAGATATATGTCCATGTATACATACATGACTCACATATGCTCAATATAATTTTAATCTTAAAAAGAATTATTTTTCTACACATACATACATTTTGTTTAGTAACTCAAAGATTTTACTGGAAGGTCAGTCTCCTGTTGTACAGAATGTAAAGCTTGTATTTCTAAAAGAAATATTTTTTAACTCTTATCAGAACTTAATAAACCTATGTTCTAGTTAATGCCATCTTTAATCCTTCATTTTACTGATGCTGTTAAGTATACTACAGGAAATAATTATAACGACACATGCGTGCACTTGTTTAGTTCACTTATGCTGGTTCTGGGCCACCTAAAATGTAATTTAAAATTCGTAAGTATTAACAAATTGGTAATTTGTCTCCTAGATTGTACTATCCCCACTTCCAAATTTACCAGGGTGATTGAAAAATTATATAATGGCCTAATTTGTATTTTCTTTTCTTTTCTTTCTTTCTTTCTTTTCTTTTCTTTTTTTTTTTTTTTTTGCTTCTCCTCCAATTGGATGTACTAATGAGTAAGGTCATGAATAAAAGGTTAGCAGTAATAAAAAAATACAGTAACAGCAAGAGATATGAATAACCCTCAAACTGAATAGTTGGCATTAATTTAAAACTGATGCTTTTTAGAACAGGCTTTGAAGCATGCTGAAATGGAGCATTTTAAAAACTGTACAATGTTTTGAGAAAGATACATCCTGCAAGTTGGCCCTTGCATGTCAAATTTTCTAGTATTACATGTTGAAGAAAACATCATGACTTTTCAATTTTCCAACACCCATATGACTCACAAATATGAAATAACTTATATGAAAGAACTGGCTTAACATTTCACTGAATTACAATGAAATCAACCACCTTCAAAAAAGTCAAGTCAAGCTTTTAAAAAGTTCACCTAAATTTTATCTATAGTTATTTCAAACATTGTAAGAAGTCATGAAGTTGAGGATGGCAAAATATTCCTTCAATTTCTGCAGAAAAAGTAAAGCCTAATCACATCCATACTTCTTGACTAGGAAAATACTGGAACTGAATACTGAAATAAAAAGTATATATTCAAAAATTATCAGAGATATACACATCTTTTAACAATTTAGTCAATAGGAGCCAAGATGGCTGACTGGATGCAGCCAGGAGCAACATCTGCCACTGAGAGACCAAGACATGAGGAAGAGTGGCACACTCAGAGCAGATCTTCAGAATAAAGGCATTGAGAGTGGATGGAGGGAGGACACAGTTCCTGGGCTTAACAAGGAAGAAGCTGAGAACCGTGTACAGGGCTGCTAAGCACCAGGACTGATGCCTGGCCCACAATGGCTCCTGAGGAAGGAGGAAGCTGAACGGGTTAGAAGTGGCCTGCTCATCCAACAGACCTCCAAAATCCTCCACAACCCACATGGACAACTGAACTGGCAGGTAGAGCTGCCTAGAGAGGTGGAACGGGTGGGACTCCAGCCTGTGCAAAGCCAAGAGGATTTTGCATGGAAACAGCTAAAGTACATCATGGCCAGTGATGCCTGTCCCACAGGGTTTACTATGCTCCCCTAGGAGGTTTTAGCTTTTGGGTGACTAACAAGTCTTAACAGAACAGAGCAGTCTTGCCCATGGGACTGGGCCAGTCCAATCTCAGTGCCCCCTGTCTGCCAGCTTCTCCTGGGGTCACATCTTGATGTACCTGCTTGGAGCACAGCCTTGGATGCCCAACAAGAGTGCTTCTTGGGGCCCTCATCATAGTTCCTTCACAAGCAGAGAGTGCTCCAGCAGATCAGACCCTGCAAAATGCACCAGCCCATCTGCAGCCTGCTGCCACTGCAGCCTCCCCTCTCTGCTTTGCCAGCATGCACTCACTCCCCCTACCCCACTGCTTTGCCAGTGGTTGCACATACATAGACCTCACCTCCCCTCCTCCATCAGACATGTGTGCATGCATATTCCCCTGACCACTCCCAGTGGCCTCCCCAGGCTGATGTGGGTGGATATTGCCATGCTGTCATGGCTGCTGGCACATGCAAGTGAGCATGGATCCTTCTGCCAATGCCCTAGTGAAACACTTTGGCTGGTATTCCCATCACAGTGTGGTCAACAGACTGGGAACACCTCAGCCTCTTCAGTGCTACAGATTCCTAACCTTGAGGGACCAAAGAACAAAGCCAAGGGCCCAGTACCAGCCTTCAGAGTTAAAGAATGCAGCTCAGGAGTGCTGAGCTGGCTCTTGGCTTCCAAATATCTTCCTGAAATAAAGACAATCAACTGAAATCCCTTTATACCACAAGGAAATCCTCAAAGGCATCAAAAAAGATAAGAGCAAAAAAATCCCTCCAAAAGAAGAGCAACTTCAAAGATTAAAGGAAAATTGGCCCACATAGATGACAAGGAACTAGGGCAAGAATTCTGGAAACTGATTATAGTGAACCGGAAACCAACAGAATGGGAAAAAATTCTTGCATTCTACCCATCTGACAAAGGGCTAATATCCAGAATCTACAAAGAACTAAAAGAGATTTACAAGAAAGAAACAAACCCATTCAAAAGTGGGTGAAGGACATGAACAGACACTTTCCAAAAGAGAACATATATGTTGCCAATAAACATATGAAAAAATGTTCATCATCACTGGTCATTAGAGAAATACATATCAAAAGCACATTGAGATACCATCTCATGCGAGTTAGAATGGCAATCATTAAAAACTGGAGACAACAGATGCTAGAGAGGATGTGGAGAAACAGGAACACCTTTACACTGTTGGTGGGAGTGTAAATTAGCTCAAGCATTGTGGAAGAGAGTGTGGCAATTCCTCAAGGACATAGAAATAGAAATTCGATTTGATCCAGCAATCCCATTACTGGGTATATACCCAAAGGATTATAAATTGTTCTATTATAAAGACACATGAACACATATGTTCATTGTGGGACTGTTTGCAATAGCAAAGACCTGGAACTAACCCAACTGCCCATCAATGATAGACTGGATAGGGAAAATGTGGCACATATACACTATGGATTACTATGCAGCCATAAAAAATGTTGAGTTTGTGTCCTTTGTAGGGACATGGATGAATCTAGAAACCATCATTGTCAGCAAACTTACACAAGAACAGAAAATCAAACACTGCATGTTCTCACTCATAGGCGGGTGTTGAGCAATAAGAACACATGGACACAGGGAGGGGAGGATCACACACTGGGGTCTGTTGGGAGGGACTAGGGGAGGGACAGTGGGGGTAGGGAGGCTGGGGAGGGATAACCTGGGAAGAAATGCCAGATACAGGTGATGAGGGGATGGAGGCAACAAACCACATTGCCATGTATGTACCTATGCAACAGTCCTGCATGTTCTGCACATCTAACCCAGAACCTAAAGTGCAATTATATATAAAGAATTCTGGAAACTGAAAAAGCCAGAGTGTCTTTGCACCTCTGAATGACTGCAGTAGTTCCCTTGCAATGGTTTTTAAACAGGCAGAAATGGCTGAAATGACAGACACAGAATTCAGAATATGGATAGAAATGAAGATAATTAAGATTCGGGAGAAAGTTGAAACCCAATTCAAGGAATTGTATAAAGCGATACCAGAGCTAAAGGATTAATTGGCCATCTTCAGTTTAAGAAAGAACCAAACTGAACTTAAAAGTTTGAAAACTCATTACGAGAGTTTTGTAATACAATCAAAAGCATTAACAGCAGAATAGACCACATTGAGAAAGAATCTCAGAGCCTGAAGACCAGAAGACAAAAATAAAGAAGAAAAATAAAAAGTAAACAAAAGCTCTGAAAAATATGACTGTGTAAAGAGACCAAATGTATGTCTCACTGGAGTCCCTGAAAGAGAGGCAGAGAAAACAAGTAACTTGGGAAACCTGTCTGAGGACACCATCAAGGAAAATTTTCCCAACCTAGCTAGACAGGCCAACATTCAAATTCAGGAAATACAGAGAACCCTAGTAAGACACTCTACAAGATCATCCCCAAGATGCAAAGTCAGCAGATTATCAAAGGCCAGAATGAAAGAAGAAATGTCAAAGGCAGCTAGAGAGAAGGTGCAGATCACCTACAAAGAGAACCCCAACAAGCTAACAGTTGACCTTTCATCAGAAAACCTACAAGTCCTCAGGGATTGGGAGCCTATATTTGGAGTTCTTAAAGAAGATAAATTCCAACCAAGCATTTCCTATGTAGCCAAACTAAGTTTCATAAGCAAATCAGAAATAAGATTATTTTCAGACAAGTAAATGTGAAAGGATTTCATTACCACTAGACCTGCCTTACAAGAAGTCCTTAAGGGAGTGCTAAACATGGAAATAAAAAATTGTTACTGGCCATCTTAATAATACAATTAAGCACACAGCCCACAGCCATTAGAAAGCAACTAAACAGTCAAGTCTATATAACAACCATCTAACACAATGACAGGATCAAATCTGCACATATCAATATTAACCTTGAGTGTCAACAGGCTAAGTGCTCCAATTAAAAGGCACAGAGTGGCAAGCTGGACAAAGAAGCAAGACCTAACTGTATACTGTCTTCAAGAGACCCATCTCACATGCAATGACACCCATACACTTGAAGTAAAGGGATGGAGAAAAATCTACCAAACAAATGGAAAACAGAAAAAAGCAAGGGTTGCTATTCTAATTTCAGAGAAAACCAACAGCAATTAAAAAAGACAAGCACATTATGTAATGGTAAAGGGTTCAATTCAACAAGAATACCTAACTATCCTAAATATATATGCATCCAACAAAGAAACACATGGATTCATAAAACCAGTTTTCAATGACCTATGAAGTGACTTAGATTACCACACAGTAACACAGTGAGACTTCAACACCCCATTGACAGTATTAGATCATCAAGGCAGAAAGCTAATAAAGATATTTGGGACCTGAACTCAATACTTGATGAAATGAACTTCACAGATATCTACAGAACTCTTTACACCAAAACAACAGAATATACATTCTCATTTCCCCATGGCTCATACTCTAAAATCAACCACACAATTAGCCATAAAACAATTCTCAGAAAATAAAAAAAAAATAAATTATACAAACCACACTCTTGAACCACAGCACAATAAAAATAGAAATCAATACTCTACAGATTCCTCAAAATTATACAATTACATGAAAACTAAACAACTTCTTCCAGAATGACTTTTGGGTAAATAGTGAAATTAAAGCAGAAATGAAAAAATTCTTTGAAATTAATGAGAACAAGTATATAACATGCCAGCATCGCTGGGACATAGCTAAGTCAATGTGAATAGGAACACTTACAGCACTAAACCCCATATCAAATAATTAGAAAAATCTCAAATTAACAACCTAACATCACACCTAGAGGAACCAGAAAAACAAGAGCAAAGCAACCCTAAAGCTAGCAGGAGGCAAGAAATCACCATAACCAGAGCTGAGCTGAATGAAATTGGAGCAAAAAAAGATTCAAAAAATTCATGAATCCAGGAGTTTGTTTTTTGAAAGAAAAAATAAGATTGATAGACTCCCAGCTAGATCAATAAAAAAGAAGATGCAAATAAACACAATCAGAAATGACAAAGGGGACATTACCACCGCAGAAATACAGCCCTACAGAAATATAGAAGCCCTTAGAGACTATTATGAACACCTCTATGCACACAAAGTAAAAAACATACAAGAAATGGATAAATTCCCGGAAACATACAAGCTTCCAAGACTAAACCAGGAAGAAACTGAATCCCCGTACAGACCAATAACTAGTTCCAAAATTGAATCAGTATAAAAAAGCCTATCAACCAAAAAAAGCTCAGTACCCAACGATCTACAGCGGAATTTTAGCAGATGTATAAAGAAGAGCTAGAACCATTCCTAGCGAAACTATTAGAAAAAGTTTAGAGGAGGAACTCCTTCCTAAATCATTCTATGAAGCAAACATCATTCTGATACCAAAACCTGGCGGAGACACAAAGAAAATTACAGTTCAGGCCACTAATTTTGATGAACATAGATCCAAAAATTCTCAACAAAATACTAGCAAAATGTATCCAAAGCACATCAAAAAGTGAATCTGCTACAATCAAGGAGGCTTTATCCCTTGAATAGAGGGTTGGTTCAGCATACACAAATTAATAAATATGATTCATCACATAAACAGAACTAAAAACAAAAACCACATGATCCTCTCCATAGATACAAAAAAGGCTTTAATAAAATTCAACATCCCTTCACATTAAAAACCCTCAACATACAAGGCATGGAAGGAACATATCTCAAAATATTAAGAGCCATCAACGACAAAGCCACAGCCAGCACCACCATATGCTGAATGCACAAAACCTAGAAGCATTCCCTCTATGAGCCAGAACAAGACAAGAATGCCCACTCTCACCACTCGTATTCAACATAGTACTGGATGTCCTGGCGACAGCAGTCAATTAAGGAAAATAAATAAAAGGCATGCAAATAGGAAGCCAAACTATCATGTTGGCATGGACACAACAAAGGCAACAACAGACACTGGGTCTTACCTGAGGGTGGAGGGTGAGGATCAAAAAACTAGTTATTGGGTATTATGCTTATTACCTGAGTGACAAAATAATCTATATACCAAACCACCACTACATAGAATTTACCTATCTAAAAAACCTGCACATGTATCTCTGAAGCTAAAATCAAAGCTAAAAACAATTTAAATGTTGATACTTCATTAATAGTTGCATACACTATCTCAGTGCTTTCTATAATGCAGCTCCAAAGTGAGGAAGACGAAGTACATCAGCACAAAATGTTAATTCTCATGGAAGTGTCTTTAGACACTTAGGAGCTCAGGGCTGAGTCCTTAGCAAATCATGATACACTGATTCAATTAATTCTACAAGGGAAAAAGAGAAAGAGAGGTCATTATTGTCAGTTAACCTTCTTGGTTCTGCTAAGTACTGTATTTACAATTCTACAAATACTGAACTCTAACAATTGTTTTTTGTCCCTGGTCGTAAAGCTCCACATTAAGGAATGCCATGTATCAAAGACACACATTATTATCATATTATGCTTATCTGTCAATCTACATGCATGAAATAGGGTTTTCCTAGCCAGATCTCCTTATGCAGTAAGCAATTTTTTTTCTTAGGTTTTAGTTTCCCTGAATCAACTAGTTTCAATTAAGTTACTCATAAAGAACTCATATTTCTATTTTCATTTTTCATTATATTGATATATGTTTCTACCTTTATTTAAGAGTGATTGACCAGAGGGGAATTCAGATGAGGAATCTATTTTAAAAGAAGAGCAGAAAATCAAGTTTAGTTAATAGAAAAAAAAGTGCGTTAAGATATATTCAAGAGAAACTGTGAAGTTCAGCAGGAAAGTATAGACAGATGGAAAAAATCATAGAAAATAAAAAAAATGGTGGAATATTAAGCAGTTTTTGAACACAAACCTGAAATGAGCCAATAACATAGTGGGAACTTTACCAAGGGGTGTTAAAATTTCACTAAAGGATGAACTGTCAATGTATCTTTTCCATGACATCCTAAGTAAGGGGCTTCCATCTTGTGATAATGACATTTTGATGATAAAAACTACATCCAAATGAGAAAAGTAATAATCATGGGCAGTTTCATATGTAGTCTATAAAACGTTAACATGAAAGAAAGCATGGGAAGAGTTGGGGTGGGGGTGTGCCACAACAGAGCTGGTGGAGTGAAGGAGGTGCTGTACCACAGGGAAGAAGTTATGATAGAAGATAAAATTGAGTTATGTGTAAAAGTGTCAAATTGACCTATGTACTTTAAAGATTCTGAATTTAATACATGTTTTTCCACACTGATATTGGTTAAAACAGGTGTAGATCAGTGGTTTTCAAGTAAGAGTGAGTTTGCCACCCAGAGGACATTTGGCAATGTCTGGAGATAGTGTTGGTCATTATAAGTCAGGGGAGGTGTAGAGTGGAGTCAGATGTCCCATGAATAAAGGGTGAGGATATTGCTAAATATGCTATAATGCATAGAATTCCCCACAACAAAATATTATTTATCCCCAAATATCAATAGTATCGATAGCGCCTAAGTTGAGAAACTTTGGTTTAAATAATAAACAGTATTGTTTTCTATTGATGTTGTCTCATTTCTCTACTTTCCAGTATTGTTGACAGAGCATGGCCTAATAATCATGAAATTCACTTTCCTGGTAATCTGATAAAGTTAAATTGGAATTGGTTACAAAATGAGCAAAAGGCATAACAAATTTCACCAATGTGCATATATACATGCAAATAAGGAATTTAAAAGATGTTCAACAACAACAGCCATCAAAAATGCAAATTAAGGATATGATGAGCTATAACTACACACCTATTAGAGAAACAGCAATAAACAGTAGTGACAACACCAAATTCTGAAGAGAGTGTAGAGAATTAGACCTCTTCCATATTGCTGGTGGGAATGTAAATGGTATAGTCAGCCACTGTGGAAAATGGTATGGCAGCTTCTAAAAAAACCAAACTACAAAAAACAAAACAAAACAAAACAAAACAAAACAAACAAACAAACGAAAAACCCTAAACAGGGAGACTTTTGCTTCTGGTAAGGAAGTAGCTATTCTTTTCATTAAGCACAAGTAAAACTCCTTACCATGATTTCTAAAACAAGCACAAAGGCTCTAAAAGGGAAGGAAAGGCAGAAATGCTAGAGACATGAAGACACACAGAATCACATGGCAATGATTTCTGTTTTTTCTTTTTGCCTCTTATATATCACACTTCTTCCTCAAGAAGCAAGCAATCCCAGAAATAGCAATGAGCATTTTAAAAGAGCCAACAAAAGCTTACTTTCTCTATCAAAAAGATAAGAAAAGGAGTAGGCTTGCAAGAATGGAAACTTTTAAAAAATAACTACTCTACCAAAGCTAAACAACAAAGAAAACATCATAATCCCCAACCCTACCCATGTTAGCAAAGGCTTTCTGAGGAATATAGAATTCCAGCCTAACCAGTTTGTACTGAGGTATCTAAATCCTCCACTGGGGCAGTATAACGAAATCTAAGGGAGTCAAGATTTCCAACCCTACTAGGGAGTAATGAGCTCCTCCCTCTCTTTCCCCTTCCCAAGTCAGTGGATTCTTAGGTGGTAGGGATCTTGAAATTTCACCCCCTCATGATAATCAGAGTAATGAGAAACCCCTCCTCCTTCCTGCTGATATGGTGTCAGGACTTTCCCCACCATCATATGCTGATAAAGTCACCCACCTCACCCCCATGTTGTCATTGAAGGCCACTTGAGGAACAACTAGGAGGCACTCCTGCACATTTCAGCCAGGGTGGCCAATAGAGGCATGGGGGGAACAAGAATTCCCACCCTCCCTCAATAGTAACGAGGAGCTACTACTGTAGATGTTAAAAAAATAAGTGCTGTGAAGAACCTGAACTTCTCTCCCCACTTGGTAGTAATAAGAAGGTGCTCCCCATTTACTTGTCATATAGTATCAGAAGAAGCCATCTAAAACAGAGGTTTAAATAAAATCTAGGTTCTCATAGCATAATACCCAAAATGCCAAGGTTGCAACTGAAGATCATACCAAGATCCAGGAAAGTTTTAAACTCATTTTTTAAAAAGACAATTAATAAATGATGACACAAACATTAGATATGTTAGTATTATCTGACCAAAATTTTTAAGTTATCATCAATAGGTCTGAATAAACAACTATGAACATACTTGAAACAAATGAAAAAATATTCTCGGCAAAGAAGTAGAAAATACAAACAGGAACCAAACAAATGTTAAAACTAAAACATACAATAATTGAAAATAAAAATTAAATGGTTGGACGCAACAGTAGAGTGGAAGGAACAGAGGAAAAAATTAACAAACTTGAACTCAGAGCAACAGAAATTATCCAGTCTGAATAACAGAGAGATAGAAGAAAAAGAATAAATTCTCAGAAATCTGTGGGACTGTTAACAAAAGGTCTAAATTGATATACTCAAGAAATAATGAATATAAAACAGGATATATCCAAAGAATTTCACACAAGCTCCATGGTAATAAAATTTGTGAAAACTAAAGAAAACCAAAATGTCTTTAAGCAATGAGGAAGAAAAGACATTTTACCTACAAAGAAAAGCAATTCGAATTAGAGTGGGTTTCCCATCAGAAACTATGAAGACCAGAAGAAAGTGGCATACCATAGGAGTGAAAGTGCTAAAATTAAAACAAACAAACAAATAAAAAAACCCTTCAGGGATGAAGGGGAAATGAAGGCATTCTTAGATGAAGGAAAGAGAATTTGTTGCCAGCAGACCTACCCTAAAAGGATCGCTAAGGAAGTTTTTTAATAGAAAAGAGAACAATAAGTAAAGAAATAGCAGCAAAAAAGAATAAGCAGAATAAGCAAAAATATCAGTAAACACACTAGACTTTTCTTCTTTTCTTGAGTCTTCTAAATTATGTTTGACAGTTGAAGCAAAAGTCATGACAATATCTGATCTGGTTCTAAATGCAAGTAGATTAAATATTTAAGACTATACTATTATAAGTGGGAAAGAATAAAATGATATAAAGGCAGGTAAAATTTCTATATTCACTGAATCAGGTGAAATGACACCAATAAACTGAGATGTTACATAATATTTAATGTAATACACAAAGAAATCAACTATAAGCTATAAAAAGACATGCATTCAAAAGCATTATAAAGATGTAATTATAAAATATGATCAAGTATCTTATAAGAAGGCAGTTAAAATAAAACAGAGCAATGAAAAACAGAAAGAACAAACATACAACAAAAAATAAAATGGCAGACTTAGTTCCTATCAGATAAATAATTACATTAAATGGAAATGGTCTAAACGCAACTAAATGCAATTAAAAGGTAGACATTGAGAGAGTGGCTTAAAAGAAACAAGACACAACTATATGTAATTTCAGGAAACTCATTTAGAATATAACAATATAAGCAGGTTACAATTTTTTAAAAATAGAAAAATATATCATCAAATGTTAATCAAGAGTAAACAGGAGTGTAAATATGAATTTCAGATAAGGTAAATATCAGAGGAAAATAATACAAAAGAATGTTATATAATAATCATAGGATCAGGCTATTAGAAGACATAGCAATTCTAAAAGTATATGTAATAAACAACAGCTGAAAAATATGTGAAGCAAAAACTGATAGAACTGCAAAGAAAAATAAAAATATTTGGAATTATGATTAGAGTCATCAAATATTTTTCAATATTAGATAGAACTACTAGAAAGAAATTCTTACAGGATATAGGAAGACTCATCACCATCAACCAAGAAAATATAATTGACATTTATAAAACACTCCATCCAAAACCAGCACCATACACATTCCTTTCAATGTCAACAGAATATGTGTCAATATAGATCATATCCTGGTCTATAAAATAAACCTCCAAAAATTTAAAGAGAAATCATACAGAGTATGTTTTTTGATTGCAATGAAAGCAAATTAGAAATTAATATTTAAAGATAAGAAAACATTGGGATAGTTGGAAACTAAACAACATAGTTCTAAATAATCAAGGTATCAAGAAGCAAAACCTTATATAAATAAAAAAATCTTAAGTGATATTAAACATTAAAACTTGTGGGACAAAAACAAAACAGTACTGAGAAGGAAATTTATAGCACAAAGGAAATATTAATTAGGAAAGAGAAAAAGTCTCAATAATCTAAACTCTCACTCAGGAGCCTAGAAAAATGAGTAAAAGAAGTTCCAAGTAGGGGGGCACAAAGATGGCTGAGAGGAGCCAGGTATTGATGGAACGCATCTCAAAACAGTAAAAGCTATTTACGACAAACCTGCAACCAATATCATACTGAATCGGCAACAACTAGAAGCATTCCCTTTAAAAAGTGGCACTAGACAAGGATGCCCTCTCTAACCACTCTTATTCAATATAGTATTGGAAGTTCTAGCCAGAACAATTAGGCAAGGAAAAGAAACAAAGGACGTTCAATTAGGAAAGAAGTCAAACTGTCCCTATATGCAGATGACATGATTGCATATTTAGAAGACCCCATCATCTCAGCTCATAACCTCCTTAAGCTGATAAGCAACTTCAGCAAAGTCTCAGGATACAAAATCAATGTGCAGAAATCACAAGCATTTCTATACACCAATAACAGACAAACAGAGCCAAATCATGAGTGAACTCCCATTTACAATTGCTACAAATAGAATAAAATACCTAGGAATACAACTAACAAAGGATCTAAAGGACCTCTTCAAGGAGAACTGTGAACCACTGCTCAAGGAAATAAGAGAGGACACAAACAGATTGAAAAACATTCCATGCTCATGGTTAGGAAGAATCAATATTGTGAAAATGGCCATACTGCCCAAAGTAATTTATAGATTCAATGCTATCCCCATCAAGCTACTATTGACTTTCTTCACAGAACTGGATAAAGCACTATAAACTTCATATGGAACCAAAAGAGAGCGTACAGAGCCAAGCAATCCTAAGCAAAAAGAACAAATTTGGAGGCATCATGCTACCTGACTTCACACTATACTACAAGGCTACAGTAATCAAAATAGCATGGTACTGGTACCAAAACAGAGATATAGACCAATGGAACAGAACAGAGGCCTCGGAAGCAACCCCACACATCTACAACCATCTGATCTTTGACAAACCAGACAAAAACAAGCAATGGGGAAAGGATTCCCTGTTTAATAAATGGTGTTGGGAAAACTGGCTATCCATATGCAAGTAGCTGAAACTGGATCCCTTCCTTACAATTTATACAAAAATTAACTCCAGATGGATTAAAGATTTAAACAAAAGAACTAACACCATAAAAACTTGAGAGGAAAGCCTAGGCAAAACCATTCAGGACATAGGCACAGGCAAGGACTTCATAACTAAAACACCAAAAGCAACAATGGCAACAAAAGCCAAAATAGACAAACGGGACCTAATTAAACTTAAGAGCTTCTGCACAGCAAAAGAAACAATCATTAAAATAAACCAGCAACCAACAGAATGGGAAAAAATTTTTGCAATCTACCCATCTAACAAAGGGCTAATATCCAGAATCTACAAACCCTAAAACAGATTTACAAGAAAAAACAAACAAATGCATTCAAAAGGGGGCGAAGGATATGAACAGACACTTTTCAAAAGAAGACAAATATGTGGCCAACGAACATACGAAAAAATGCTCATCATCACTGGTCATTAGAGAAATGCAAATCAAAACCACACTGAGTTACCATCTCATGCCAGTTAGAATGGCAATCATTAAAAAATCTGGAGACAACAGATGCTGGAGAGGATGTGGAGAAAAAGATACACTTTTACACTGTTGGTAGAAGTATAAATTAGTTCAACCATTGTGGAAGACAGTGTGGCGATTCCTCAAGGATCTAGAAATAGAAATTCCATTTATCCCAGCAATCCCATTACTGGGTATATACCCAAAGGATTATAAACCGTTCCAATCTAAAGACACATGCACATGTATGTTCACTGCAGTACTGTTTAAGATAGCAAAGAACTGGAACCAACCCAAATGCCCATCGATAATAGACTGGACAAAAATATGTGGCACATATACACCATGTAATACTATGCAGCCAGAAATAACAATGACTTCGTGTTCTTTGTAGAGACATGGAGGAACCTAGAAACCATCATTCTCAGCATACTGACACAAGAACAGAAAGCCAAACACCACATGTTTTCACTCATATGCAGATGATGAACAATGAGAACACTTGGACACAGGAGAGGGAACAACACTCACAGGGGTAGGTGCAGGGGTGGAGGGGAGGGGGAAGATAGTGGGGGGAGAGGGATAACACTGGGAGAAATGCCTGATGTAGGCAATGGGGGGCGGGAATGGTGACAGCAAACCACCATGGCATGTATGTACCTATGCAACAATCCTGGAGGATGCAGGACATGCACATGTACCCCAGAGCCCAAATACAATTTTAAAAAATCCAAAGTAAGCAAAAGAAAATAAAGATAAGAGCAGAAATCAATGAAGCTAAATGTAGAAAAACAACAGAGAAAAATTAATAAAACAATAAGCTAGTTCTTTATAAATACAAAAAAAATCAAACTCTTACTAGTAAGTCTCAGAAAAATGGGAAGAAACTGACATTACCCATATCATAAGTGAAACAGGAAACATCAGTACAGACTCTGCAGACATCAAAAAGTTATTGAAGAAATACAACAAATCAGCCTATATTCGTAAATTCCTGGAAAAACACAAACTACCATGCTATGATCTGTGTGTGTCTTCCCCATCCCAAAGAATAATTAGCATGTTAAAATCTAACCACAAGATGATGTTTTGGAGAGGTGGGGCATTTGGGGAGGTTATTGGATAATGAGGGTAAAGCCATTTTAAATGTGACTACTTCCCTTACAAAAGAGGGAGGGAGCTTGTTTGTCCCTTCCACCCTGTGAGAAGAAAAGGCAGCCTCTACAAGGAACAAGCCCTCACTGGGTGAGATGTGGATCATGTAGGGGTCACCACCTGAGATGTTGTTCACCACCTGCAGAGGTCTGCACTGTGGACCCCGACTCAGTGATGGATGAATAAAATGCACTCACACACACCAGAATACAGTAAATCTGAGCGGGTTAGGGACAGTTATCAACTGCTTTTAGAGGGTGACTGCAGCTAACCAACCATGACTCCCTGTTCCTCCTCACATTTATTCAGTATATACTTAATAGAGTCAACATGCTTGTGAATAATCAACATAGTTAAAAGAGTGGTTTTACAAATTATAAAAGATCTTGGTTACAGGGCTCAGAATAAATACCATGAATGGGCAATTCCTCTCTGACCTCCCACTGAGAGGACCATCCAGCACAAGGTTTACATAAGTAAACAGAGTAGAGACAAGGGAATGTGGGGTAAACAGACTTAACTGGGGAAGCTTTTATTATTCCTAATCTTTGCTCTATGCGTTAATGCTCTAAGGTAAGAACTGGCTGCCTTCAGCCTGTTTCATTAAAACCTTTTGGCCTTCCAAAAGGTTTGAGACTATAATCTTATAACTCTTCCTAATATTTCCCCAATATTTTGCCAGACACCCTGAGTGAATCCCAACAACCAGGCACTAAAATTGCTGGCACCTTTATCTTGAACTTCACAGCATCCAGAATTGCAAGAAGTAATTATCTGTTGTTTATAAATTAAAGATACTAATTTGGTTATACCAGCTTTAACAGACTGAGACAGATATTGTCACTGAGAGTGAAGTGCCACCCTAACAAATACCTGAAGTTGTGGAAGTAGCTTTGAACCTGAGTAATTAGTAGGGGTTCCAAGAGTTTTGAGGTGCATACCAAAAAAAGCCTACATTGTGGTGAATGGAATATAAAGAGTCATGCTGGTGAGGGTTCAGAAGAGACCTGTAGAGAAAGCCTCTGTCTTCTTAGAGTTTACCTAAGTGGTTATAAACAGAATGTTGGTAGAACCCTGGATAGCAAAATTCATTCTGATGAGGTCTTAGATGAAAATGACGAACATGATATTGAAAACTTGGAAGAAAGACAGTTTTTGTTATAACATAACTAAAGAAAATCTTAGTGAATTGTGTTCATATCCCAGTGTTTTGAGAAAGGTGAACTTGTGAACAATGAAATAGGATATTTGGTAGAAGAAATAACTAAGGAAAGTGTTGAGGAAGTGGCATGACTTTTCCTGACCGCTTATAGTAAAACATGAGAGTAATGGCTTAAAGATAGAATTCATAATCAAAAAGAAAGCAGAATTTAAAGATTTGAAAAATTATCAGCCTGGCCAAGTTACAATCAATGAAAAAGCATGTTTCAGACAGAACACCAAGGATGTGACCAAGTGACCATTTGATAAGAGATTAGTATGGAGAGAAGGAAGCCAAGTGCTATTCATCCAAACTATGGAAGAATGAGCCTGAGGACATTTTAAAATCTAAGATACCTAAAAACCCAAAAGACCTAAAACTAATAAGTGAATTCAGCAAGGTCACAGGGATACAAGATGAATGTCAGCTGAATTTCAGTATACTAGCAATAAACATGTGGACACTGAAATTTAAAATATGATACAATTTACAAGTCCAAAAAGAAAAATAAATGCTTAGCTATTAAATATAACAGGAAGGTACAGGATTTATATTCAGAGAACTACAAAAGGCTGATGAAAAATAACAAATCTAAATACACGGAGAGACAGACCATGTTCATAGATTGGAAAACAACAGAAAATAAAGTCAATTCTCCCAAATTAATATACAGGTTAAATGCAATTCTTACTAAAATTTTTTAGTTTTTTTTTTAAATACAGGCAATATTATTCTTAAATTTATATGGAACAGCAATAGAAATAGAAGAGCGAATACAATTTTGAAAAAGTAGAATATGGTGAGAGGAGTTCAGCTATTTGATTTCAAGACATTATATAGCTACAGTAATTAAGGCATAGATCAATAATATAAAATAAGAATCCAGAACTAGACCCACAGAACTGTTTTCAATAAAGGTATAAAAGCAAAAGAATAGAGACAGACTTTTCAAAAACTGGTGCTAGGGCAACTGGACATCCAAAAGCAACAGAACAAACTACAACCTACGTCTCACACTTTACACAAAAATTGGCTCAAATTGGATCACAGACTTAAATGCAAAATTATAAAACTTCTGAAAAAAATAGAATAAAATCTTCAGGATCTGAGACTGGGCAAAGAGTTCTTAGGCTTGACACCAATTCTGAATTTCCATCAAAATTAAACAATTTTGTTCAATAACTGACTCTATTAAGAAGATAAAAGACAAGCTATAGATTGGGAATAAGTATTTGCAACCTGCATGATATATCATGAACTAGTATCTAAAATTATAAATAAAGAACACTCACAACTCTGCAGTAAAATAACAATTCAATTACAAAATAGGCCACAGATAGGAAATATCTTCTTTATCTTCTTTTTATCAAAGAAGATAAATGGATGGCAAATAGGCATACAAAAATTTATTCCGAATCATTTGCCATTAGGGAAATGCAAACACAGTAGCATTTTTCCAGTATACCCATTTCTCCTTTTTCCATAGTTCTGCACTCACACAAATTTCAGGAATATTAGTTATCTAAAATAAGTATAAAAATAATTCATAGAAAAAAACTTCCGCAGATTGCTATATATTTAATCCTATCTAGATTAAGCAATATAGTAGTAATACTGAGGTCTAAAAATAATGCCTCAAGTTTTTAAAACATTTTCTTCTTTGTATCAACCTGAAAATCATGAAAGAAGGAATTAGCTTCACAGGGTTTAAATATAAGTTTTCCTTGATGTATTATGTAAAGTTAACAAAAAGAGAGATCTGGCAAGTGATTAAATCAATAGTCCCCCTTAAAAGTAAAATCACTTCCAGGTCAGTAGTTTACAAAGATTCTTTGCATAAAAAGCACTCAGATATAACATGAAATATTTTCTCTTTTATTTATATATTTTATATATACATACATACATTTTAGACATATTATGCAAGTTAGACAGTCCAGATATATCTCAACTACGTCTTTGATTTTAGAAGCACATTGTGTTTCCAATAAACACAATATTCTTCTAAAATTATAGAATACAAATCTGTAAAACAAAAACATATGCTATAAGAAGTCAATATTTTAGTCACAATGGTGACAGTGAGTAGGTAGTAGTGACCTCCCAGAGTTTTATTCTTCGGTAAGTTTGAGTATATGCTACTTATATTCACAAACTATTTTGTTTTGTGACAAATGAATTTGATAGTATTTTTTAAATCCGTGGTGATATTTGGATTTTTATTTCCCTACTAACGCTTTTATTTCAGAAAATTATGGAAGATCCTGAGTCTCATCCTGGTGAGTTTTACCCAAGACTAGCAGAATCCTCCAACTTTTTTTTGTCATCTAGTCTTTTTTTTAAACAGCTCTTTAAAGATACAATTTGCATTCTATAAAGTGTGCCCACCTCAAGTATACAATTCAGTGTTTTCAATATTATTTACAGAGTTGTACAACCATCACCACAATCTAAATTTAGAACATTTTTTTAAATTACTCAAGGAAACATTATACCCAACAGCAGGGATTTCCCCTTGCTCCTTCACCCTTCTGCAGCTCTAGGCTATTTTACCTCTCTATAATTGCCTATACAGTGGGCATTTCATATAAACAGAATTATTCACTATGTGCTAGTTGGGTTCGCTCTTCACTCACATAATATTTATGAGGTTTATTAATGTTGTTGCATGTATCAGTAGTTTGTTCCTGTTTATTCCCAAGTAACTGGGAATTACTTCGGAATTGTATGAATATGCCATATTTAGCTTATCCATTCATTAGTTTATGAAGATTTGGATTATTTATACTTTCTGGGTTTTACGAATAATGTGGCTATGAGCAATTCATGTACAAATTTTTGTGTGTTCATATACTTTTATTTTTCCTGGGCATATACCTAGGAACGGAATTCCTGGATTGTATGGTAACTCTATGTTTAACTTACTGAGAAACTGCCAAATGGTTTTCCAAAGTGATTTCACCATTTTACACTCCCACTAGCAATATAAGAGAGTTCCAATTTATCTACATCCTTGCCAACATATTTATTATGCATCTTTTTAAAATTATAAACATCCTAGTGGATCTGAAATAATATCTCATTGTAATTTTAATTTGCTTAATTAAAAATGTTGTTGAGTATATATATATATATATATATATACATATACACATATGTGATTATTAACTATATATATTTTACGCAGAGAAATGTCTTTTTGGAACCTTTGCTCTTTTTCACACTGGGTTATTTGTATTTGTATTATTTATTACTAATATTATTTATATACTCTGGATACAAACCTCTTATCAAATATATAATTTGGAAATATGTTCTCTCATTTTGTTGGTTCTATTTTCACTTTCTTCATGGTACCATTTGTAGCACAAACTTTTTTCATGTTGATAATACCGAATTTACGTTATTTTACTGTGCTTTTGGTATTACAACTAAGAAACCACCATCCAATCCCAAATCACAGAGAATGACCCCTACATTTGTTTTTTCCTCAGGACTGTATAGTTTTAGCTCTTACATTTAAGTCTATGATCTGTTTTGAGTTAATTTTGTGTGTGGCATAAGGAAGGGGTCTAACTTTGTTCTTCTGTGTGTGAAGCTCCAATTGTCCCATTTGTCAAAAATAATATTCTTTCTTTTTAAATTACCTGGGCACTGCTGTCAAAAATTAATTGACTCATAAATGTGAAGATTTATTTTTGGACTCTCTATTCTATTTCATTGATCTGCATTTCCATGCTCATGCCTACTACACTGTCTTAAGAATCTTTCAACTTTTAATAACCGTTTTTCTCATGAGAAACGTGTAAGTGTATATGAGAAACGTGTAAGTGTATGTGAGAAAGAGAGAGAAAATGAGAGAGACCGTATTAAAGTTTCTAAAAGGACCAAAGAGATCTTTGTTCCTCCAGAGAAAGAGTATCTCTCTGGACGCTCTGATATGTCAAGAACATTTAGAAAACTTACATACACCATGCCCTTTCCTGGGAGGTGTGCCTAGGTTGAAGAGTAAATAATGCACATACACTTATGAAGAAGTTCTGAGTACAGTATGCTTGTAATTCCAGCACTATGAGAGGTCGAGGTAGGTGGATCATCTGAGGTCAGGACTTAGAGATCAGCCTGGTCAACACGGTGAAACTTTGTTTCTACTAAAAATACAAAAATTAGCTAGGCATTGTGGCAGATGCCTTTAATCCCAGCTACTCGGGAGGCTGAGGCAGGATATTTGCTTGAACCTGGAAGGCAGAGGTTGCAGTAAGCCAAGACTGCACGATTGTACCAGTCTGGACAACAGAACAAAACTCTGTCTTCAAAAAGAAGAAAAAAAAAAGTTCTGAGAATACATGGACACATAGAAGGGAACAACACACACGAGAGGCCTATTGGACAGTGGAGGGTGGGAGGAAGGAGAGGATCAGGAAAAATAACTAATGGGTACTAGATTTAATACCTAGGTGACAACATAATCAATACAACAAACCCCAGGAAGCAAGTATACCTACGTAACAAACCTTCATATTCCTCTGAAATTGAAAGTTAAAAAAAAAAAAAGTTCTGTGAAGGGTTGGCTTTGCATAGGCAGAATTTCCTAAATTAATTTGGCAAAAAATCTTCTGGTTTATTTTTTTACATATAACATGTATCAACATCCTGTGCTGATACAATCTATGCAAAGTAAGGGTATAGCAAAAAATGAAAGCAGAATGAAGGCATCTGGCTTGGAGAGGGTGAAATTCCAAGGACTCGCAGAATGGCTCATTTAGTGGTGCAGCCCTGGAAGTGAGCAACGAGTAAGGCATTCTTGCATAAGGGACTTTTAGGTAGCAGGCATTCTGGGCATCACTCTCTCCATTAATGTCCAACTCTTTGCTTATATTTTCTTCCATTTGTACCTCAAAATCTCTTCCGGAAAACCTGTGTTTACTAATTACTGAGTAGGGATTCATTTTTCTGGGTACCTATTGTGTACTAGGTATGATGTCATGTGTATTTTGCTGTTCACAATAACCTGGTAATGTAGGTGTTTTCTCTATTTCACAAATGGGTAAATGGAGACTGGAAATAAACTGCCTGAAGCTGCACAGTTAGACATTGTTGGAGCTGTCTTTTCACATTCCAGTCTATATTAATAACTAAATAAATTAGTTAATTTAGACAATAGAAAATGCTTTTCCATCACAGAGCACTCAAGAATCTCTCCTTGATCTAAGAATCAAAGAACAGTGAACTGTATCTTGCCACCAAGGGAGTATAAGAATGGCTTACTTCCAGGGACATCATTCATCTCTTACGCTCTACAGTTGCTACCAATATAGACAGCCACCACTTGCCAATTGTTTCCTACCCTCTGTAATCTGTGGGTCACTCCCTCCAGAATATCTTCCCTGACTTCCGAGTACCTTGCATTTCCTTTTGACCTTATCATGATTGTAATTTGATTATTAATTATATCATATATCTCCTCACCTACAATGTCATCTCTCTCATGGCATTATTCATTGCTGTGTCCTCAGTACCTACGTTACTCAGCTCCTTCAAGAGAAGTTGTGATAATATTTGTTGGAGGACTGAAGGCATATGTTTGAATTATATCATCTGCTCAAATGTATCGTTTTATTTATACCCATTTTTATTTACTGTATTTGAAGTAGAAGGTACACATATCCTAAAAGGAAAATAATTATTTGATATTATGTATATTTTAATCAAGCTTGATTGCAGATATATGTCTCCCCCACCCCTCTCTACTTCCTTCCTTCTACTTTTGTTTTGTTTTGTTTTTGAGATGGAGCCTCTTTTCCCTCATGGTGGAGCACAAAGGTGCAATCTTGGCTCACTGCAACACCCACCTCCAGGGTTCAAGCAATTCTCCTGCCTCCGCCTCCTGAGTAGGTGGGATTACAGGTGTGCACCACCATGGCCAGCTAATTTTTGTATTTTTAGTAGAGACAGGGTTTCACCATATTAACCAGGCTGGTCTCAGAACTCCAGAACTCAAGTGATCCGCCCACCTTGGTCTCCCAAAGTGCTGGGATTATAAGGCGTGAGCTACCTTGCCTGGCCTCCTCCTTCTATTTTTAACTCTCTCCATCTCCCTGCCTAGTATGATTCCTTAGAGTTCAGTTGTATTACTGAAAACTTGAATGATAGCTAGGCAAAGGAAAAAAGTGAATGTCAATTTAAGTCTAAAAGTAACAATCCATTCTGTGAATAGTTGACCAATAAATGTGTATATGTTCTAACTTCAGAGCTCGCTAAAAATCTGCTCTGCTCTAAGCAATCATAATGATATAATCATATATCATTATATTTTATGTAATTTACTATATGATACAGGTAAATGTCTCCTTGGTCGTCACCTCTGCCTCCCAACCAACCCCCTTCAAGTCTCCTACTCTAGGCAGGAGAGGAATAAAAGCAGATAGAAGCAATACAATCTGATGCCATGTCACTGTTGTGCATAAAAGTCTGTCTGAGTGTAAACTATAAGTTTTATTGTTCATAAAGGCTCAACCTTAATTTTGCAGTTGAGGTCTGTATATTTGAACATGCTGTATATGCATGAGTATGATTTCTTTCCTGGACCAGTTCACCATCCCTCAATGTGAACCTGAAATCAAGTCTGTGGCACGGGTTGGTTATTTGCAGTATATTACAGACCTGCATTGATTAATTTCATATCTAGGGCTCAGAATCAACCAGTTCAATCTTACAAACACAGTATAACATGACTACTGCAGTCAGACTGAAAATATGCAATCTTCTTTTCAATTCAAATTTTAATATTTTCTAATAGGCTATATGCATCTCATTTGTATTTATAAATGAGATCCATGCGAGTTGGAAATAAAACTGAAGCACATGTTAATCACATATGCAGGATTCCAGTATGGGGTGTAAATATATACCCCCCTATGTATATAAGCCAAAAAAATGCAAGGAAATAAGGGATCAGACATTCAGGATACTCTCCTCTCCCATGGTTTGAACTGAGATTAAATACACTGGGGTAATTTATAATAGGTAGTTACTAAAAACTTAAAACATATAAGCAAGTTTTAACATTAGTAAATAAATTATTGCTAACCTAGGGACAAGTGTATTTTTATTTTAAAAAAAGACTGCAAATTGTTTCTACTTAACAGGCAAATATATACTCCCTTTTTGGGCTCCTAGGTCACAAAAGGTGGTTAGCCTGTCACTACGGCTGATTTTTGAAAAGTGTGACATGCATTTAGTTGTCAGTTCCTATCAGCAGCATTCAGGAATCAACATTACATCAGCAGCAAGACACACCATTTTATGCTCTTTTTGAAGATAATTAGAGTTCCCTTTTGTTGCAAATAAGATGTAAAACAGCTATAACTGCTGGAGAACGTGATTAAAGTAACCTCTATAGAACCCCATTATTCTAGACAGATTCCTTCAGATGCATAATTTTCCCATTTTAAGAAAATATAATGCATGCATATAAAATTCAAATTGTCGAGACACCACTAACAAAAATTAGTACTCTATTAAGGCATTCTTAGTAGCTGGTTAACATGTAAAACTCCTTAAGAGTATTTTAACATAATCATGAAATAATAGTATGTGTCACAAAAGGTAAACATTTTACAATGAGAGGATTCTTCAGACAAGATCCATGTATTTAACTTTTTTTAACTTACAAAACTTTTGACAGATAATGTGTGAGAACTTACATCTCAAACACTCCAAATCTATGGAAATATGCATGCACTCTTTCATCATCTCGGGCTTCAACTCTAAGCTAGGCGGTTGTAAACAAATAAATGTACATACATGCACACACACACACACACACGAGCATACATACACATGCACACGCATACTTCTTACTCATTTGGACACTTAAGTTCATCTCTGAAATACTAAGACTCCATATAATTTTTAGGAGGTACTCTATAAAGCCAAATATACTTATTTTAAACAAAATAGCAGATATGAACCAATACCATATGTATCACGAGGTTTTAAAAAAAAATTGCTGTCAAATATAGGTAATTTTCCAAACTCTGTAGTAAAACACATTTTCCAAGTTGATTTTAAAAATAACTCCCTTCTTTCCTTGCAGATCTTATTCTTTTTGAAATGTCACCTACGGCAGACGTAGACCCCTAAGAGATCCAGTGTCCTACGAAGTAACTCAGCACCTACTTGTCTGCAGGTGTTCCAGTTATTTAACAAAATATAAATTCTGTTTGAAAAAAGACATGTAAAGTGCTGATTAGCAAATGCCACCAAGATTACCTATACACTGACCATAAGTTTTTCAGAATGGTTATAATTATAAAATCAAGTTCTTCGTTGACTCTGCTGGGAACCTCAACATCTAACAAAAATGTTATTAAAAAAGCTTACAAATGAATAATCATTCTCAACAACTCACAGCAGCCTTCACAGCATGAAAGTGGGAAAAATGGAAAAAGTTTTAAGGTGGAGGACTGATTAGGATGACAACAATCTCTGTCAAGAGAACGTATTGTGTAAGGCTTCTCAGGAGAAACAATTTTCACCTGAAAAGAGACAGCATATTGAACACTGAAGAACTGAGGATTGCAGGACACTGATCTTATTAAGAACTAATGCTAATTTGCACACTGTCTCCTGCTGAACTGGAAGCAAGTTTACCACTGGGTTTGTTAATTTACCCAGGACACCATTATCTTTGGTTGGACTTAATGTATCAGAGTGGAGGTCATTAACTGCTGGGCTCATGATTATCTAGCATGAATTACCGACAGGATAACCAAAATACATTTGTACTTTGACTTTATTTCTCTGGATGCATTTGTTTTCTCCAGATGTTATTTAAATTCTATAACTGATTATTATATTATATAGGTATACTTGCATGCTTTTTGTGGAGAATAGAGTATAAGCACCAATGTTCACAATGGAGATTGCTATTTTGATTTGGCTTCCTAGCATTTCAAAACAGTAATAAAATTACAGTATAATGGACTCACTTTTTTCTTGCTGAGGTTGCAAATAAAGAAAGGTATGGTAATGTTGGAATTTTTAATCACAATAAAAATGCATAATTACTCTGGGAGATTTCCTTCGTCCGTTAGCTATTACATTTCCTTGGATGGTTAAATATTCAGAGTGGAGTTGCCCTGAATCTGTTCTCTCTGCTTTTGCAGGTTTTTTTTTTTATTTCAGCCATCTATCAATCATAGCTCTAAGCTTACGTTCTATCCCAAACAAACATTTTGTTAAAAAAAAAAAAAGAGAGAGAGAGAGAGAGACACTATAAAATCCCACTGGTGCATTTATTTTAGCTTACAGTTCAATAAAATCACTATGAACATTTATAAAGAGAAATCCTGAAATTAAAAGTTAAATAGGAAAGTGCATTCTTAAAAATATTTGTGGTTTATGGTTAAATAAACACATTTTCATAAAGCTGCATGTTCAATCTATTTTATATAAATGGAACAAATCAACCAAAAATTCATTTACAATTTTTATGGGTAAAAGCCCATTTCTAATAGCAGGGAACACTTTTGTGTCTCTGCATGATATCTGTAGAAAAAGCTGCATTTTCATTTATTTAATGCAAATATTCATACAAAGTAAACTCTTCAGGCATATATGAAGCATGCTTCATGGCAGCTTTGTGGCAATAAGAAAATAACATGACATAATTGTACAATAAATGGAGTGCTGCTACCTCAAAATTACCTGCAGCACAGTGTTGTGAATATAGAGAAAAATACAGGAATTCTGAAGTGTTTTTTGCTAGTTTCTAAGCTACTCTGCTTACAAATGATTTAATTCTGATCTTATATAGCTGGACATTTATGACAATCTAATCTTCAGAACTGCAAAATTACTAAGATCTTTTTTAAGGCTTTGAATAATGAAAAGTGCATTGTTAGCAGATGTGCCACAGCTTTCAACTGCACAATACATGTTTAACTAACAAAGTAAGAAAGAGAGAAGAGTAAAGATGTTAGCTTCAGACTTACTGCATATTAAGAGTTGGGCTTTTATATCTGTTGCCTGAGGAGGCATTGTCCTGGCTTAGACCTTAATAACATCATTTTCCAGCTAAAGTTGAATACCAACCTTTAAAGCAGAAATATGATTTTATATTTTTTGAAAATTGGTGTTGACAATTACTTGAAAATCACTCGACATATAAAAATATGTCACCTGGTTTTAAAATACCTTTGATGAAGAGGTTTTCAGCATAACAGGGTTTTTTCTATCATAGAGGAGGATGTGAAGCAGTTTTACTAATTAAATATATATGAACATGTATTAGAAAATTATGTTTTCCAAGTTTGTGGAATGATACTTGTTTTTTATTTTATTCTGGTGTTTGATCTGTTTAAACTTATCCAGAAGCTGAAAATAATGGCCCCAAGTCAAGTCTGGCTTATATGTGTTCCTTTTCCAATTCCAGCTTTTGGTACTTTATAGCAGATTCAACTTGGGACTTTCAGTGGGCAGGAATCTATTCCAAATTTAGGCAGTATCATGTTAAGAATCATGGCAAAGTACTGCAGTCCCGTTCACAATTAAACCAACTTTTAAAAAGCATGTCTGAATACTCTCAAAAGACAAACTATGAAATTCTTCATCTAAAAAGGCTACCTCTGTTAAACTAACTAGTGTGGGATCAATGAAAAGAAAGCAGATTTTAGACCATTAACCATCCTCCTAAATGAGAAGCATTACTGCTATAATTTATATATAATTTATATAATTTATTGATTCAATAACATTAGAAAAATTTTATTCGTTGTTCCTTACCATACTATTTCACAATTCAACTTTAGTATTCTTAAAAATCAATTCTCAATTGAGCATTTTAATAACAAAGAATGTTGGCTGGGCACAGTAGCTCATGCCTGTAATCCCAGCACTTGGGGAGGCCAAGCTGTGCAGATCACCTGAGGTCAGGACTTCCAGACCAGCCTGGCCAACATGGTGAAACACCACCTCTATTAAAAATACAAAAATTAGCCTGGTATGCTGGCACATGCCTGTAATCCTAGCTATTTGGGAGACTGAGTCAGAAGTACTGCTTGAACCTAGGAGGTGGAGGTTTCAGTGAGCAGAGATTGCATCACTGCACTCCAGCCTGGGTGACAGAGCAAGACTCTGTCGCAAAAAAATAATAATGTTATATGCATGTTAGCAGGACCATAATTGATTAAATTCTGGTGCTATGACATTTCAGAAACAGACCTGTTATTTCTTTCTCTCTCTTTCTTCATATACAAGTTCACTATTGAGTCTACTCGTACCGATGTGCAAATACTCATCATTTTTCAACTGAGCAATAGCCTCCTTACTGGTCTCTTGGTTTAAATCTTTAGTTCCTTTAAATTCTAAGCAAATGTTGAAGTAATTCTTTTAAAACACAAACTTGATCTTCATTCTGGTTTAAAAACCTTTAGTAGCCATTCACAGCCTTCAGGATAAAAGATCATCAGAGTTTAGTATATAGACTCATCACCTCATGGCCACTGCCAACCTTACTAACTTTCCATTTTGTTATCTCAAGTGATCCTCGTAAACAGCACACTCTTTTATTTCCAGTTCTTACCCATAGTCGTCCTGCCTTACTCATCTGGCCTGCTCTTATTTATCTTCAAAACTCCAATTACATTGCGACCACCTGTTTAAGTGGCCTTCTCTCCCACTAAACATAAGAACTTTAAGGGCAACGACCTTAAATTCTAGGCCTAGTATAGGTCCCAGAACATAGCACATGGTTCATATTGGTATATAGATACTCTGTTGCCTTAAGGGCAGCATATTAAACGTAATGAAAGTTCTTTTAGCCAACAAAATTGAAATGAGTGATTCTGTGATGCAGTTGCAGTCACACAAATCAAGGTGATATCCTTGATTGCCAGTTTTGACGGCAGTGGCAGCCTGTCTGGAGTGGGCTGCCAGGACACCGGCTGTGGTGGGGGACGTGCCTTCCAGGGCTGTGTGCTCCATGCAGCTGAGGAAATCTGGGAACAGGTGAAAACCCTGCCCTCTACCGAGTTGGTAGGGTGGGAGCCCTTCCTTCCTGGTTACAGCTGCAGCTGCGGACCTGGGCATCTCTGCACTTTCAGGGACCTGGGAAACTGCCCCCCACCCTACCTTGCCCCACAAGCTTGGAAGTTCCTGCTTCCTCTGCCTGGCCTCTCCCCATTCCCAACACCTGCTCCTATTTTGGAGCAAAGTTGTGGCCCAGCCTGGGCACTGTCATGACCTGGCAGCCGTGTGTATGTGCTCAGGGCAGTACTGATACACCTGCCCCCTGCCACCTCAGCCCCCTGTGGACTTTGGGTACTGAGAAGAGCTGGTGGGAGGCTGACTGGGGGCTAAGGGTGGCTCAGCACAGGTGTGCAGGCACTCCTGGGCAAGAACAGCCTGGGCTCCATGAGTATCGCGGATGGCATATTAATGGTATCAGGAGGCAGCCAGGCTCTTGGGTAGAAAGAGGTGTGTCCCTGGTGAAATCCTACCTTTAGACCAGGGAAGGTCTGAGGCCTGAGGGCCAGGCTGCCAGTTCCATGGACTGGAGTAAGAACCTATGGTGCTTTCTCTGGGCCTGCCCACAGCTGCCTATGGACCAGAAAGAATGCATTTCCTCCCCTCTAAAGCCCATAAAAACCCTGGATTCAGCTACACTGGGTAGATGACAGGGCAACCTGCCTGTGGAAAGGAGCTACCCACTGTGGGTCTCCTCTGAGCTCTTCTGTTGCTCAGTAAAGCATTACTTTGCCTTGCTCACCCTCCACTTGTTCACATTCCTCATTCTTCCTGGACATGGGACAAGAACTTGAGTGCTGCCAAATGGTTGGGCTGAAATAGCTGTAACACAAACAGGGCTGAAAAATGCCTGTTGTTTACCATATTGTGGGTGATGAGAAAGAGAGAAGAGCTGCGGCCCTTTGGGGAAACCAGGCATCAGAGCTCTGGGAGCTAGGGCTCTGACACCCTCTTTAGGGCTCTAGACTTCCTAGCATCTCCAAGCTTCTGGGCACCACCACATTCCCCTGTGCCAGTCATGGAAGCTGCTTGCAGTATCCCTGGTCCAGCAGCAGTCTTGCAGGGGAGCCAGGGCCTGTGCTGGCACCTGGAGCTACCTGCCCCACCACAGCCAGTGTGCCTGGCTGTGCAGTGTCCAGATCCCATGCTCATTCACTCACACACCCCTCACTGCTCTGTGTGTGGATCACCCTTGGCAGGCATGAGAAGCAGGCCAGTAGCACGAGTGAAGTGCAGCCTCCCAGGCCAAGTGGGCAGAGTGAACCCAGTGGGTCCAAGCAAAACTTGGGCAAAAGCACCACCAGTCACAGAGGTTTCCAGCCAGAAAAACGACAACACAAGGATCCTGTGACAGTTTGAACTGAATTAGGAGCTTAATGACAACAGTGAATGAATCTCAGGGAAGAATCTAGGTTGATAAATGACTTTTTCTCTCAATCCTTTGCAATTGCTTTGCCTTCACATATTTTGATAGTAATTTTTTAGTGACTTGCTTTGTTAAGTCTTCAAAGCAGTCAGCTTAAAAACAACAGCTCTCTTCTATTCTTAGTTCATCAGTTTACATAATATTTAATTAAATTATGTAATTACAAGAACAAGCACAACTGACGTAATCAGATTTGGGAGCAAACATCACTGGCTCTTGGCAAACATATAACTCAACGTGTAGGGGGAAAAAAGTGTGTCAACATGCTTGCCACAGGAGTGCAGATGCATATAATATCAGTCCGTGAGTTTTGCCAAAGGTGTGGAGAGAATCAGTTATGCTAGCGGTGGTTAGGTAGAATTAGGGTAAGAGACATTCTTCTGTAATAGGATTTTTTTGGTTACTTCTTTCAGATGCTGCAATGCTTTGAAGTCAGTATTCTAAACATCAATTCTCCATGTACAGAAGCAAAGCCCTAAATATAATAGGCACAGGAGATTAAGCCGAATTCATTTTGACTCTAGAATAAAGTCTGGGCAGTCCAATTTTTAATGTCTGATATTTACTAGCTCTTTCCTTCAAATAGCACAATATGAAAAAAATAGAAAACTTAAAAGCTGGTAGAGTTTTTGTTATCTATTGTTTTGTTTTATTTTCTCCTTATCTCCTTCAACTTGGATAGACTGCAATGAAAAAGATTAATATTTAAGAATTTACTCAAGAGTTTTTGCTTCTGTATTACGGAAAAGTAAAGGACTGATGAAATGACGTTTCATTTAAAATAAAATGAGACATCTTTTAAAATCTTCATGTTAATCTGAACCATTTTTAATCAGGATGACCTAATCATATAGCTCAAAACAAGAGCAATGCAGAAGTCAATGCATCAATTCCAATGATAAAACATTGAAAGCATCGCATAGGTAGAAAACACACTATTCCTCTGGTTACTGGGTCATCCATATTCATGCAAAACAACCTCTCAGAAAAACACCAAGTCAAAGGGTTTTGTGGTGGGAGGGGGCACTTGGGAAGACTCACTGTTCTTTCCAACAGAGGAAATAGTTACAAGGAGTGGATATGTGGAAGCCAGGTGGTTTCTGGTACTTTCAATAATAACATAAGCAAGCAACTCTCTAAGCAATCTGTACAGATTGATTTTTACAATCAGTGGACTCCATTTGAGATAATTTAGCTTATCTATCGTCACTGTCACTCAATCTAAAAGTGATGGAGTCTTGGATCACTTTTTCCTTTATTGCTGAGCTTCTTCATCCACAAGCAACAGCTCTCAAGAACATGCATATTTCAGAGATTCATAAAGGAGAAGTTTTATTTTTATTTTTCTGTAATGTGTACAAATGTGTATATCATATGAATATACATAGTATGTCATTTATATAAAGTATATCTTAATATATTACATCCACTATAATATCTTTTAATCTCAGAAAGTGAAATTTTTCTGAGAAGCAGGAACATACCAGGTATCATTAGTAATCTCAAATTAATTGAAGCTCCTAGACTAGCCCACCAATATCATCAAACAAATTTATTCTGCTATTCTCTGCTTTGGAATTTTTCACCCATAACCTAATACCCTCATTTTCCACATTCCACACAACTGCTAAACTGGAACTCCCTTCTTGAAACAAATGTCTTCAGAGTTTCCTTTTGCTTTTGCCACTCTGATGAAGACTGCTTTCCTGCATATACACAAAGTGTCTTACTTGCATATTAAACTGCATTTCCAGAAGTTTCAAAGGCTCTTTATTTATTCCTGCGTTGCATGCAAGGAATTGTGGCTAGGTTTGTTGAACAGTATCTGGCATTTTAAATACAGTTTCCTCAAACCTCAGTGGGCCAGCGTATCTGGAGAGATGGCATTCTTTACTGACCTCATAGCTATTGGTGCTCAGCTAATGTCATGGCCACAGTCTGCTGATACTATGGTCAGTGACATCAGCAACCTCTCAACATTTTACTTTTTTCTCTGCTTGAAGGATACTATTTCATCAGACCTCACTTTTGATGCAAAGCCTTCGATATTTGACCCCTCACAGTTTCCTCCCTTATCCATGGTGTCATACCCGGTCTTACAGTGGGAAACACCTGGCAGACATTAGCATGGTCATTGACAATAGGGAGGCAGGTCAAGATGGAACTCCAGATGAGATCAGAAACAAGAGTTTATAGAAACAAAGTATGCAAAGGACAAAAGAAGAGATGGAAGGAAGGAGAGGAAACATTCTAACATAAGTAGTCTGCCCTCTCCCCTCCTCCACCCTTTGTCACTTCTCCCCTCTGGACTGGGCCGGACTCTGCTTTCATCTCCTTTCTTCCCACTTCCCACCACTCTCTATCTCCAAACAACAGGGATTCCAGAGACCACTTGCAGTCATGGATTCACCAGCAGGCTTGCTTCAAGGCCTGGCCCTTGGCATCAGAAACAGTAGTGACCAAAACCACTAGGATGTCGGATTAAACATGGCATGCATTCCTGGAAATCCACCTCCCCCACAGTTAGCCACCACTCAAGCAGCTGTGCTGGGCAGAGAATGCAGGGTAAGCATGATCCCAGCTAGACACCAGCCTCAAAGCCTTGTGCAGGCCAAGAAACCACCACAGGAAACTGAATTAGACCTCCCATACCACAAACACGTGACGGCACGCCAGCTATGGGTCCAATAGGATTGGATCCTGGCTCTGTGGTCACTGGCAAGGTGAAGCATCAGCCCAAGTCCACTGTCACTTCTTATAAGCTGCCAAATCCACCCAAATTTGTTTGGCTTTGAGTCATTGATCTGATGAGAATTGGAAATGCTAACTTGATTCTCTCTGCTTTCAAAGAAATGATGCAACCCAGATGTGTGGGAAAGAATGAACAGAAAATGGGTAATGTAAAATACTTAATCCAAAATAAACAAACAAAGACTAACACCATCATACTGAGGGATTAGAAATGGGGGACATCTTCTGAAATGTGCATCGAATTAAGTAGGCACACTGGGAGTCTCAGTTCCCACACTATATGAGATCTGGCATGAAAAGAGACAGAAACATTGTCCCTGTTCATCACAGACAAATGTCAGAACACCAGCGGAGCAATGCATCTGTAGATTGCTGCGCATGTCAGTGATGGTGTCCACTTCCTGCAGAGGAAGCCAGTAGCATGGTAGGATGCTTGCCCAGGAGAATCGCAAAGGAAATAGGAGCTGTTTTGCTATTTCGAGGTGAGCAAATAAATGGGAAGTCATGTTAGCCTTGTCCCCAACACACATAACCTCTGTCTCCTATTTAGTTTTTCTCCTGTTGAGCAGTTCCCCACCTCTCTTTTTCCTCTGCCCACCTTCTGCCACCCCTCCCCAGAGAAATTCCAACTATGCACAAACAAGAAGATATTAAACAAATGAAATGGCTCCAGATATCATCATGAAATTGGGTATAAGTACCTACTTTTCTGACCCTACTCTGCAGTTAGGTAAGGAAGAGCAGGCTTAATTGCTCCAGTCCCAGGGCTGTGTTGACATATTTCCAAATGATTACATAACTTCCCCACATCATTCTCTGGGAAGGAGTGTTTATCAAAAGCATGGAAACTGACAGGATGGCATTATTAGCATGGTTCTGAGCCGATCACGTTGCCGATTTGTTGAGGATGATTTTAACTCTAGTCATTTACAGAAGGGATGCTTCCTGACACATTGCCCTCATGAAGGAAGACTACATAATAAAGGCATGCAAATGGAACGATAGGGGGATTACAGAGACATGAGCTATGGTGGGGGTTTGGGGACACATTCTGAAATTATTATACGGCTAACAATGAAAACATACTTTTGGATTTGCCTCTATTTGGGATTGTCTATATAAGATACATATGTGGAAATGGTGTACCAGGAAACTGAATTCTAGTGACATTTCCTCTAGAGGCAGGAAAATTAATTTCAATGTAACTCAAACAGTTGTGGGAGAGGGAGAGGGAAAGAAGGCTTTCTGTGATTGCCAATCCTGACAAAGAGTTCAAAGCTTTAGCATATGAGCTGTTTTCTTCATAAACAGAGGTCTAAAAGGGTTGCATCCAAGTTGTATCCACCCTGGCCCAAACATTCTGGTAATATTGAACCAATGTAAATAGAAATGGATAATCAGAAATGGCTCTCAAAAAAAGAGCACTAATAAGATACCTAATCTGTGCAGGTGAGACTGGACCATATAAAAGTTCTATTAAAATCGTTGGGTATGGCATTTTTTTTCTCTTTAACTGCCTTCTTAGTAACTGACTGTGGCAAGTCCAAAGAATAGAGTGGGTGCCTGGGCTTCTTCCTGGCTCCCAGAACGCTTTGGCTGGCAAGTGGAGACATGAGGACCTCAGGTGGAGATGCACCTGCCCAGGACTCTCTCCCTGACCAGAGTCAACTAAAGGTTGCAGCCCGGTGGCAGGGTAGTTTGGCTGAGGCAGAAGTGCCTGAAACAGCTCTCTGCCCCTCACTCTCATTTATAGAGGCTACAATCGAAGTGCCTGATTTGCTATGATTATCTAGAGGAGAATCTGCAGATCACACAGCAGTGCTGGCATTTGGGCTGGTAGTTTCCTCCAGAGAGTCCACATCACCCTGCAGAACCTGCAACCTCTCCCATTTTCTATGTTTATCTCTAGTCTGTGTCATCTCCAGCTTCTAACTCCTTAGTTAAAAAGTCTGTTTAGCCAAGCGCGGTGGCTCAAGCCTGTAATCCCAGCACTTTGGGAGGCCGAGGCAGGCGGATCACGAGGTCAAGAGATCGAGACCATCCTGGTCAACATGGTGAAACCCTGTCTCTACTAAAAATACAAAACATTAGCTGGGCATGGTGGCGCGTGCCTGTAATCCCAGCTACTCAGGAGGCTGAGGCAGGAGAATTGCCTGAAACCAGGAGGCGGAGGTTGCGGTGAGCCGAGATCGCGCCATTGCACTCCAGCCTGGGTAACAAGAGCGAAACTCCGTCTCAAAAAAAAAAAAAAAAAAAAAAAGTCTGTTTATTGCCCACTTCTCCTGTACCTCCTGCCTCCCATTCATTCTGTTCCATTTTACCTCTTTATGAGGACAGGAAGTCAAAGAAAAAGATTTCCAGACTCTTGATTTAAGAGTGTGCTACTGAAGGCAATGGTTATGTTCTGCAATTCACAGCCCCGGGAGCCAGGGCAGCACTGGTGGTCTCCAGGCTGCCTACGGAATAGGCAAGGTCTGAGTGAGAGTTGATCTGGTGTTACCTCTGTAGTTTTTCACCATATAGTGTGAATCGCTTCTTCTGTTTTAGACTTACATTAAGATTCTTTCTAAAGCACCTTAAAATATTTAGATAACTTTTTAATGATTATCAATTCTTAAAACTACACAATTGTCAAAGAACATGAATAAACAGCTGATATAAAAAGAAGTCTAAATAGTTTATGAGTATAGGAAAAGAAACTTAGCTTTAATCCTAATTCAATATATGCAGATTAAAACAGTAACAAGATACTATTTTTCACATATTGGTATGATAACTATATAAAAGAAAATTAACTGTACACAAAGAGTTGGTGTGGGTGTAGGAAAACTGACACTGGCAAATATAACGTTGAAGGGAGAATAAATGTACCTAACCCATAAGAAGTCGGTTGGGCAAAACACATCAACATTTTAAGTGCATATACAATGACAAACTTTTTAGTGTAGTTTTGAGTTCATGTCAAATTTGGTGAAAGTAAAGATAGTTCCCATAAACCCCTGTCTCCAAACATGTATAGCCTCCCCTACAGTCAACATCCAGCATCAGAGTGGTACATATGCTACAATCCATGAACTTATGTTAAATGTACATTGACACATATTATCACCCAAAGTCCATAGTTTACATCAGGGCTAACTCTTGGTGTATATTCTGCGGGTTTGGATAAATGTCTAATGATAGGTATCTGTCATTGTAGTAACATACAGAACAGTTTCACTGTCTTAAAAGTCCTCTGTGCTCTGCCTCATTTTCCCTCACTCCCCCAAATCTCTGGTAACCACTGATCCTTTTACCGATTCCATGTGTTTGTCTTTTCCATAATGTTATATAGTTGGAATCATACAGTGTGTAGCCATTTCAGATTGGTTATTCTCTTTCAATAATATGCCTTTAGTGCCCCTCCAAGACTTTTCATGGCTTGATAGTTCATTTCTTTTTACCAAGTAATATTTCATTGTCTGGATGTATCACAGTTTATTTATCCATGAACCTTATACAGAACATCTTGATTGCTTCCAAGTTTTAGCAATGATGAATAAAGCTGTGACAGACATCTGTGTACAGGTTTTTGTATGGACATAAGTTTTCAACTTCTTTGAGTAAATACCAAGGAGCATGATTGATGGATCATGTGGTAAAAGTATGTTTAGCTTTTTAAGAAACTGCCAAATTATCTTTTAAAGTAGCTCTACCTCTTTTCATTCATAAGAGCAATGAGTGAGAGTTCCTGTTACTCCACATCCTTGCCAGCATTTGGTGTTGTCAGTGTTTTGGGTTTTGTCCACTGTAATAGGTGTGACATGATATCCTACTGTTGTTTTAGCCTGAAATTCTCCAATGACATATGATGTTGAACTAAAGCATCTCTTATATATATATCCATTAATCAAGTGATGCCTTGAATGAAAAATTAACTTCAGAAATATGATGGGCTGGAAAACTAAAAGGGTACATTATAAAATATACCTTCTCCCATCAGAAATAAATACACTATTAAAACAGCTCAGAGAACATGACATATTTATATTCTAATGAATTTTTGTTCAATACCACCCAGATCGGTGCTTTTCTAACATTTTGGACTATGATCTGCGGTGAGAAAAGCATCTTACTTTTGAGGAATACACTCAAACATGCCTAAAACAAAATATTTGGAAACTGGTATTTACCATTTCTACATCTGCTACACTCAGTTTTACATTTTGGTTCTAATATATTCTTATTTATTATCTTGTATTTTTAACTAAATTGTGTTTTCTATCATCTAAGTCAACCTTATGACTCATTAATAAGTTGTCACCCAAAATTTAAAATAATCGAATCACCTTTTTCAAGGTGTAAAGTAGTGATTTGTAGAAAACCTATCTTTAATATTAATCATAAGTAATTTTCACAGCCCTTAGGTATAAACTTCCAAATTTCTCTGGATCAAGATTTTCCATTTGAACAATTAAGACATGAATACCATGCTCAGGACCTGACTTGAATTTTTTTTTTTTTTTTTTTTTTTTAGACGGAGTTTCGCTCTTGTTACCCAGGCTGGAGTGCAATGGCGCAATCTCGGCTCACCACAACCTCCGCCTCCTGGGTTCAGGCAATTCTCCTGCCTCAGCCTCCTGAGTAGCTGGGATTATAGGCACGTGCCACCATGCCCAGCTAATTTTTTGTATTTTTAGTAGAGATGGCGTTTCACCATGTTGACCAGCTTGGTCTCGATCTCTCGACCTTGTGATCCACCCGCCTTGGCCTCCCAAAGTGCTGGGATTACAGGCTTGAGCCACCGCGCCCGGCTGAAATTTTTTACTTTTTATTTTAACAGGTGCCAGATGTCCACCTATAATCTCCTCTATCACATTGTCAGCAAACTTCAAAGTCATCCAACCTTGAAAATTTTATTATATTAAATATTATCATATTCATATCTGAAACTTGACTTCAAAGTCTCTAAAAACAAGTCCCGATTGGCAACTTTCTGCTTTTACTTTTATCGGTTAGAAATGTACATGTATCTTCTTATTTCTTTCTACCTCATTATTTCATTGCTTTTTCTTTTTTCCCTCATGCCTTTTCCTGCCTTACTCCTCCCCTTCCCATTTCTTTCTTGCCTTTCCCCACTTCTCCTTTTTTCTGTCCTTCATTCTTGTCTCTCCTTTCTTTCTCTAGCTCTCCCTGTCCCTCTCATTTCCTCCTTCTTCCTCTCTTTTTTTCTCTCCTTGTGTTTATACCTTTTCTACAATATCAGTAGCAAGTATTTTTCTTTCAAGCCACTCCTAAAATTTTCTTTCTTCTCTTTTAAATATCCCTTTATCACTCTATTCTACTTTTCAATTCCCTTTCCATGCCAGTGATTGTAAATAAAAGGTCATTCCCAGTTGATACTATTGGAGGTAAAGACAATAAAAAATCTGCCTCGTTTAAAGTTTGTGTGTATGTGCATACGTGTCTGTGTCCATATATAAAACCTAATGTGAATTCTCAGTATTTCAGAGAAGGGTACCAATGTGCTTCCTGAAGGCTGGTTTTGACAGGGATAAAGAGTAGTAAGTACATTGCAAGGGGAGGAAAGGAAACACTACAAAGACCCATGTTTGCAAAAAAAAAAAAAAAAAAAAGGCAGGGGGATGTCTAGGTTGAATTAAAGAGTCATATATTCCCTTTGTGAGGCTCAGCATACTTATCTGAAAACAGAAACCAAACTAGAAGCAAATACCGTCATAATTACAAGTTGAGTACGTTTTATTACGTTATATCTCCCTGGAAAACCTTTCTAGCCCACCTTAAGCCATGGGTCCCAGTTTTCTAGGACTTAAAGATGAAATAGATTCAAATTAGGATTTCTGTTTCAAGTAAAATCTGTGTCTCCTTTGGTTCTGCTGTGAGGTAGAGGAGACAAAATTCAGCTTCTGGTATTAACACCACTTCCAACTTCTGATTAAGTCCTTTAACCTTCCTCCTCTGTAAATCATGTCAAGTATCACCTCAACTAACAGCATTTGGTGAAGTGGAGGGTTAATTAAGATAACAAAAATGTGAAATGCTTTGAGAAAGCTAGTGCAGCTTTATAACTGTGTTATAAAAACCACCATTTTTATAAACCAATGAAAATGCTATTCTGGAAATATAATCGTATCCTACCTCCGTGGTTTGTTACCCAGCAACGAACTGGGTATGTAAGAACTTAACAACTTGAAATATTTCTCATGCAAGATCAAAACCTCCAAGCTTTCTGTCCACCACGTGTAGTCTGTGACACCCACGAAAGAGATCACTTAGAAAGGAAGGGAAAATAATATCGTTTTAAATTAATTTAGCACCATGAAGGTGCTAAGTGATGTTCAGAATAATATATTCAAAATAACACATGGAAATAATAAAATCCTCTCCTGCTTATTCTTCCCTGAGGCAAAAGTTTGATTTGTTTTGTTCTTCCTCAGTGTCTGTGCACCTCATTGTCTACGAGGTAACTGCAATGTCTGATGCACAGACAACTTTTTTCAATGTTTTAAAATTATGAAACTTTGACATGAAAACACTTTTATTTAAAGTTGATTTTATTTCTCCCTCTGGTGTCAGGGACGTGATGCTGTTTTCTTGGGCAGCTGAAGACAAGCTAAAATAGCTTACCAAAGGGAGAGGAAATCATAAGGTAAAGGGAGATGATTCTGAGGCAAAATCTCTCAATAAAATAAACATTTGGGGCTGGAGGGGACAGGTAATCTGATGCCCTGCAGTAGCTTGTATCAGCTACAATGACTTCTCTTCCAGCACAGAAGCATTCAAACTTCCCCCAAATCCAATCCAGTCTCTGTTTTACTTTTAGATTTCAAAACTTAAATCACAGTTATTAACCAGTAAATAAACAAAATGTATTATAGGAAACAGCTCTCAATTCAGTCCTGCAATAGGATACTGGAAATCAGTCTGAAGAAGCAGCATTACATTATTCACAAAAGAGAGGCTACTGGCAGTAGGAGTAAATATGTTACATTTGTACACTGTGGGCAAGTGCACATAGAAGTCATTCATTTCTGCTTTTCACCTTTCTCCCCAGTACGAATCTACAAAGTCAGTTTGTAGCCTGAAAGTCATATCTGGAAACTACCTTTAATGAATACAAGTTTCTCCTGAGCCAAAAATTTAAAAAAGTATTTACTTCCTTTTCCTAACTTCCTAATCCTTTTCACTCCCCAGGTGCCCAGCATGGTAACGAAAGGAGAATAGATTTATCTCCAAGATACTCCAATAAACTTCAACAAAAGGTAGCACCTTATCAAGGCCCTTAGAGTTTCCCTAATTTATAAAATGTTTATCTTAAAAATATGTCTTTACATTTTTTTTCAGCACACACACAAAAAAATTTAGATATAAGGCTTGTTTAATTTGCCAAAGACATGCATAATAAACACACATGCCCTTCCTTTTCTGTGAATTAAGTACATGCTCCAACCAGCCATTCTATTCTCAACACCTGTGAAGACTTATTTGTAAAAGTAATGAGTTACATTGTAAGGACCATGTCAAATCATACATTGAAAATGAAGTTTGGAGGGCATCTGCTTTGTAATTTTGCCCAGCGGATATGTACTTATACTCATGTTCACCTGGCTTTATTTGAGAGAGAGAGAGAGAGAGAGAGAGAGAGAGAGAGAGAGAGAGAGAGAGTAATTGCTGCAAGAATCCGTGATGCCTTGTTCTCCTTGTAAGTCTTTATTATAGTAATACATTCTGTAAAACAAAAAAAATAATGGGAAGATGGGGTTGGAAGAACCGGGAATAAAATCCCAGTCTTTAATTGTTCCCTCACAACTGGCTTCTTAGCCACCAAAGGTTTGGGTGATTCTGTCAAGCTTGGGTTGTTTGCTGCCTGTCTCTGCCAGCTGCTGCAATGGTGATTTCATATCCTAGACTTCCTTGTTGACAGACAGGTACATGCTGCTATTATACACTGTATCTGAGGGTTTTTTTCTGTAGAAAAGTAAAGAAAGTTAGGAGCACACACAGCTCCATTGCGTCTGCAACAAACCAATACCGCTTTGGATAATGATACTTGTCATCTGCTTAAAATAACAAGTGATTCAGTTCCCATATGTTTATAAAAAATTAATCATATAAAAGACTATTTTCTGGCCCAAGTTCATTTAACTTTATAAAACGTAGCTACTTCCTACTGGCAGATCTCGAAAACAGCCCTGCAACTAATCAGACAAAAACAGTGAGCTCAACTTAGCAGGGAAGTTAGCAGGAAGGCAGAGGTTATGTCAATAGACACATATAAGTGTACACACACATTTATATTTCAATATTTTCAGTGATTATTTCTGACGTATGGCACCAAGTGCCGTATGCTGCTGTAATTTGAGGTATGGTTACTCACTCTGCATGTCTTTCTCCTGATTAACTTTTAAAGACTGATCCAAGGGTCAGCTGAGGTGTTTCATCAGCACTAACCCATCCTCTTACAAAAGGCTATGGCCATAGGTAGGGCAGGATGCTCAAGGCACAACAGTGGAGCTCACTCTGCAGAGGACCACAGAGCACTGAACAGCAGCTAGAGTCTCATATTTATGAAAATGTCTCCGCTTCGGAAAAAAGAAAAGGAAACAATCCTTTCCTCTACCTCCTACTCTCCTGTTTGAGTTGATTTTCATAGTGATATTTCTTTGGCAAAAAGAACCTGTTCTCTCCTTTTGAATAGATATTTGAGAGCTCCTTAGAAATATTTTTGAATTTTTGGATTTTCCTTTTACTTTGTTAAGGCTCCAGCATTTCTCCTCAGTCCTATAAATAAGAATAATATAATAGTAATTATAAAAAGGCCTCAGAGATCTTCTAAAGAGCCTATCATCTTCATTTTGCAAATGAGGAAATGGAGTTCAAGAGAAGGAATGAAGAGCCCAAGATCACAGAGTCAATTTCTAGCAAAATAATAGGAATGACAACTAGGCCTCATGATTCCAAGGCTGGAAGAGTTTTCCCTGAGCACTGCTTCTGGGTGCCCCACATTAAAAAAAAATCATGCAATTGCTTTATCAGGTTCTTTCTTAATTTTTAAAAGAACAACTCCACCTTTAATTTTGATATCAATGTATCTTGAATATGATATGTACATCCAGCAGGTATCTGAGAAATGTTGGATAAAGTGTCAAGAGCCCTCCATGAAAGTTTTTTTTTTCTTCCTATGATGAAAAATCAGAATACAAAAAATTCAAGGAAAGGAAAGTAGAAAAACTTTCCTCTGTGAAATAATTCTTTCTCCCAGGTCTTGTGCATGTATGGTTGGCCCCCTCCTTCGCTTCTTGCTGACTCTTTGAACTTGGTATCACTGTTAAATCCTTTTTCTCCACTTAACTCTGGCGGTGGGGTGATATTTCAACATCCCATTTGCAGAGGCAGAAGATTTAAGAATAAACAGTGATCTCTAGACAACACAGCAAGTCACTGTGACTACTGCAAGTGTGGCAAGACAATTCCCATCTTATTCTCTAGAACACACAACTGCTTTAGTTTATAAACAGCTACAGGACAATGGAGTGTTGCTTTTCCTCTATTTACAAATGCTTTATGCAACAGCAAAGCACTTCTAATCCTGCTGCTTTTGTGTGAAACTGTGCAGAAAGATTGCCTGGCACGTGTGGAATATAAGACAGATTTTTTAAATACAGCATGGCAGTCAGAAGCACTCATTTTTGTTTAGTCTGTGTGGCATTTGGGGGACATTCCCATCAGGGAAACACTGTTCAAGCACATTTGTAATACAGTATGTTCCAGTAAATTGGGAGCAAATGTTCTTCCTTCAGAACCTTAGGGTCAAAAAACTCTGTGGGCTCATTTCTAAGGATTTTATTTAAGATATACAAACCAGGAAAAATATCACGTAAATAATTAAAGTGTAAGGGCAATTATTTTATTAATATAATTTTTGTTAATAGGAGAATTTGAGAATCATGACACATTAAAAAAAAACCCTATATAGTTAGAATGTGTTATTTTCTGTACTTTTAATTTGAGCTGCAGATTTTTTTCCCCATTGAAAAAATTCCAGTTTTTTCCAAGTAAAAGACGCAAGGGCACTTAATGACAAACATTTTAACTTCAAAGCCGAAAGTAGACCAGAATAGGAAATAAATTGTGTTTCAATGAATCATTTCACCGACTAATATAAGTTCTGCCGAGGATGCGTCAGGTCCTAAAGGAAAACTTTGAAATAATCAATGTGACTGACATTCAAGGGTAACAAACCCTTCGTTTTTGATATAGTTGAGAATTTTTTGATTGTCAAAGGAACACACTTCATGTGTCTCTGAAAATAACATGCAATACCTTCATGTAACATCCAAAAAGCTTATTTCATTTTTATGTGCTGTATGTTATTATTATCGGGTTAATATTATTAATATTAAAAATGCAATAAAATACTCATCGAGGTTTCCTTGCCAACAAGTCATAATTAAATAAATGCCACATTCTTGATTGCGCTAAGGCCAATTAAATCTAATTTCTCTTCTGTTTCCATACATAGGCTGCAGCTGTATGTGCAATCCAGGGGTAATTAATTGCCACCAACTGCCTCCCTCTAAAAAGGAGAATGTCTGAAACTGGTAGCACAGCATGTGCCCTGAGACCAAACATAGCCTAATGCTCTTTAGGATGTTCATGGTTCTTTAATAAACCAGAGTAAACTTTTTCTTTCTGCAAACTGCCATGCATTTTGTCTACCTCTTGTGCAGAGAACTATTCAGGGCTTTTTGGCTTCATAAACAAATTCAGACTGTATAGAAAGCCACAGGGAGAATAGAAAGGGGCAGTCCCCTCTTCACCCCTTGCAAGAACGAAACACAGTTTTTTAGTATGTATCAGCTCCTGGAGTGGAATCCTCACCTCAAAAAGTCTACACCAGGACATATAATTCCAAACAGGTCAGAGTTTAAAAGAAAATAATTTTTCAACTTTATTAGAAAACCAGTCTACCACTTGGAGAAGGCATTTGCAAAAAGGAGAGGGAGTTATAGTTATTTTTATTAAATATTAATTTTCAAAAGAAGCCTCAGATAGGTCTAATCATCGTTAAAATAGACTCTAAATGGGACTGTCAGAAACTGTGCACAGGGACCCCTGCTCTGGATGTGTAGATTCTTGAAGCTGGAAGAACCAATCCCCTTCTCTTAGGGATAGAGTGTTTCCAGCCTATTTCTAGCCAATGTATATCAATTATACTTTTAAAATCTCAGCAACAGACTACCCCACTCTTGCTAACAAATCTGATATTTAATGACTCCATGATTTTCAAAAAATGCATTTAATCTCAATCCATCCTGCTGGGCCGGTTTACTGGGAGAGCAGAAAACAGCTTGTTCCCAAACTCTAGGTAAAACCCCTTCAGAAGTAAAGGTTGTTATTCAGTCTTGTTGCTCTCTTCTGCAAGTTACATGTCTCAATCCTTTAATCTTTTCTGTTCAAATTCTCACACTTTTCTTCATTTATAGCAGCTAGGTTGAAAACAGCTCAGAAGCTGAGAGTACTGAACACAAATGTTATTTTATATTCCCTAGACTATTTTAATAATCATAGTAGCTTTCTTGTTTTTTCAATCCTTTTTTTTTTTCTATCAGGTAGCTTATCCACAATGAAAGCAAGAAAGGTTATTCCTGCCCCTGCAAAGACTTAGGCATCCCCTGTCTCTTACCTGCAAGCTTAGCTTTCTTACCCAAGGGCACCTCCCATTTCTGATGAATTTCTGGCCATGCCTCACAGTTTACCAAAGTCACCCTTAATTTGAATGCTAGCTTTTAGGATCATCCTCAAGTTTGGGGTCATTCTGTCTCTATTCCATCATTCTGAATATTTTTTAAAATGTTAGACAGTGAAAGTTCATAGGTGGCCTCTAAACTACTTCCCTAGGTTGAAGCTGATTCACTGGTAACCACTCTTCAAATAGACCCTGCATTTAACCTGTTCATGCTGATACTTTCAACTTCATCTGAATTTTCATGTTACATGTACCTATACCCTCGATGAAACCCTATGATGATCCATTCATTACAAAATGCCTGTGTGTATGTTTCTCTGTGGGTATATACAGTAAATTAAGATGTCCTTCTGAGATCAGTAAAGCTGTGCTCTGGAATGCTATAGCATTTAACCACAGGTTTGATCCAACCTCCTTTGTAAATCACCTTGGGCATGTGCTTTCTGAAATATGTACGTGAATTATTGCCTTATTTTCATACCGTGGGTATTGTTTATTATGGAAGGCCCATTAACCCTGTAAGATGCAGATCATCTTCCACTTGCTTGTCTACAGCAGAAGATCATTTACTGTCACACTGATTAAATATATTGTGACAGTACAGCTAGTAATGTGCAAGGTATGGGCATGGGAAGAACATGTTTCATGCGCCTTTTCTGCCAGCTTTCTGCAGAACGGTTTCCGTATCTAATCTGGTACTTTTCAAATGAAGAACATCACATTTCCAAGAGCCATTTTACTCTCACATTCTCACATACATTGGTCTCCAGAGAAAACACAGGTAAAGGATTTATATAAAAATCGTACTTACAAAGTAACACTCCTGATTAAGTTTATTATTAGTATCCGGAGTATGTGTACTCTTGATGCCTGAAACACTGAACTCAAGGTTTCTCCTTTAGTACAAGCAATAAAACAAATCTCAGGCTGACCTTCCCCAAGACAAGTGCTAAAATAATGGTATTACCAAACTTACTTTTAAACCAAAGCCTACAAGGGAAGCTTCAGCGTGATACACAAGGGCGCAGCCCACATACACATGTACATAAAGATACATTATAAATTACATTTTCTACATACTGTCTCTATACACACACAGAAGCTGCTATAATTTAGTTATTTACTATGTACTACTAGTGCTGTAAAATGTCATTTTCTAAGAATACATTTGAGGCTTAAGTCAGCATTTTTATGATATCATCTGCACTGGGAAAACATTAAAGGCTCAATATTTAATAAACATAATAAACATCCCCATGAAACAAATTGTTCATAAACTACCTGTTTAATTTTTCAGGGTTCCTGAACCACATATTTTCTTATTAGTTGTGAGCCTGCTGGGTTGGAGGATAGATAGGGCCTGTCAGGGATAGAATATAATGTAGCAGTTTTATGAATTATTTCTGTGAGGAAAAGCCTATTACAGCTGACAAGAGGGTGATGATATTAGCCCATCATCATTCAGACGGCACCACCCTGCCCCCTTTCATCCGTCAGGCCTCTTGTATAGGGGCTGTAAGCCACACCGTCTTTGCACAGCCAACACAAAGACAAATTTTACTCTTTTTCCGAGTCCATGAAACATTTAGTATTTCATTTTGACTCATGGCAGATGACAGAAACAAATGGCCTAATGAATCTCGCTTATTGTCCCTTGCAAATCTGAAGATGAGCTAAAAGTAAAATCTCTGTTCCTTTTCTTTTCTCTTTTTTCCTTTTTTCTTTTTTGGTTTATTTATTCCCCTTGGACAGATGTCTGCTGCATTATAAACAGATGCCATGGTTAAAAAACGATTTTTCTAAACAAATTGTTTGATTTGGAACTCAGTTCCTCTGCTCTTGGACAGCCCTTTTCACCATCACCTTTCTATAGTCATTTTTGGGATAATACACATCTTCACCCGTTTGTTGCTTTATAAAATTTACACACAGCAGGAGGGAGGATCAGAAGTAAAAAGAACAAGAAAGTTCTTTATGCATTAGGGGAAAATGACAACTATTCATCACAGGTTAATACCAATTATATACCTCTTTCTGTTTTATTTAAAGAGGTATTGTCTGTCCAAATCCTCTGAAGCACCAATTTACAAATAATCTGGCAGTACTTACAAAGCTTTTATAGTTACCTTTTCTAGGTATATTTACTTTAAATATGGCATGGGATTGTAAGGGATTTGTTGGGTGGAGCTGCTCTGAAATAAAATGGAGAAGACTTAGAGAAATGATTCAGCTCATCAGTGGCATCATTCTCTTATTTGCCATCTGAAAGGCTCCTGGGCAGGACTGAACACAGGTAGTGCTGCTCTGGTGGCCTGACAAATATCACCTATTGGGAGATTTCCTTCATGCTCTTCGCTGCCCTTTTTAGAGCAGTCTTGTTCCTAGTGTTTGCTGCCCTGTCAGCTGCATCGCACTGCACTGTCCTGTGGTCCCAGTGGCCCCCAGCTCCCAGCCCCTGCCCCTTTATCACACATGCACGTTTTCCACAAAACACAAAGGCTTTGAGACATATGCATTTAACTCTGTAAAAAGGGACAAGGAAACAATACAGAGATGGGGTTAGAAATGGGAAAAAATGTTAGGGGCCAGTAGAGAAAACCAGAAAAATTCCTCATCTGGTTCTGGCACGCCTTGGCCTCTTTCCTCCCTTTTCTCTGTGACTCTGTAATGGCTTTTTCACAGCCATTAGGGTTGTCAAGTAAATTTTTCTTAGTTCAAGTATGTACAATTGATCCTGATAGATGTTAATAGCTCCCAAACTAAGGCAGAGTCTGCAGTCAACACACAGGAATAACAATTCTGTGGTTAAAGTGAAAAAAGGAAGTTTGACAGTTAATGCCACAAGATAGGCCAGAGGCACTCCAGGTCAAATTTCCTTGTTCTTTTTTTGGAGTAAAAGTTGACCAGTGATGCTCAGAAGTCAAACAACATTAATTATTTAGGTTTAAGTAATTTTAAAATGTTTTTACAGAATATAAAATGTGGCAAGCTACTTTTTGAAAAATGGTATTTAAATATATCTTGGTTTTCTCTTACAATGTTTTTGCAGACAGAACACATTACATGAAATTTTGGTTTTAGTGTTAGTGTTGCAAATTTTTCTAACAGAATTCGTGCTAGTTTTTTTGTGATGATGACATTAGAAAATACTGTACCAATGTACTTCTATTACTTTTATTGTGCCCTTACATTACTGATTTCCAAAGCAACATTTGCTTTTTTTTTCCAAGAGCAAGCATTTCAGAGCTGATAGTCACTTATTTCATAAATATCTAAAGATTAAGAAATTCTTTCAATCCAAATGCACCAGAAATGGAAATCAAATGAAGAATGCCAGTTGCTCAAACAGGACCTGTGGAAATGCATAGGGCTTACAGTTTAGCGCTGTGTTCCTCTGTATTAACGAATGCCTTTTGTGGCTTCCCTTTGTCACTCTCTGAGCCCACCCTAAGTACCAGGTTGAATGAATTTTTTTTAATTATAAGAATTAATAAATACCTTATACTTTTTTCCTGCATATTATCAGGCAAAGGGAAAAAAGTTGGTTGACTAAAAGAAATATATGCCAGCTTCCTTTCAAATATATAACAAACTAAGCCAAAAAAAAAAAAAAAAAAGAGAGAGAGAATTAAAAAGAGTAAAAGAGGTATATTTGCCCCATAAACTTACCTTGTTTCTTAAAAGACTGAATATGTAAAGCAATGCTTAATAGGGTCATGGTAAAACAAAGCTCTAAGGAACCAAATCAGTGTCTTCTGGTCTCCACGTTCTTGCCATCGAGGCAAATATGTTTGCTTCTAACTTTGGTGTACTTTTTAGTTAATCAGTGAAGGCCAACTTTCTAAGGTTATGAAAGGGTATCTCCTTAAACTTCATAAAAACACATGTTAGAAAGTGGTGAAATATTTTATTGAAGACTGATGTAATATCAAGCAACTGAAGTTGGACGGAGGAAAATGAGAAGTGAGGCACAATATTTGTGTATACTCATTAACCGAGAAAGGAACATTGGCCAGCTAATATTAGGTGGAACCATGTAAAACTGCTGCTTTTGTAGGTCAGAAACGATTGAACATCAGCAATTTCATATGGTTCAACCTAATTAGATACAGCGTTTGTAGTAAGCCCAAGTTGCACATTTCTTTTAGAAAAAGCAGCACGTAAAATTGCTCAATGATATCTTGGTGCCTGATGAGGGGTAGTTATTACTTCTAAAGTCAACATAAAATTTCATTAAAAGAATTCGATATCAGTATAGTTTAAGGGAAACCTCCAGGAGATAACCGTACAGCTAGCAGTATTATTTCAAGTCTTCCCATTCCTTAGAGAAGCAGCCCCTAACTCCCTTATGACAGTAAACATGGTTCTTTTCTTCCAGTCTCACATTCTTGGATGGACAGAAATTGTCAAGAAAAGCTTCAAAGTAACAGTATGGAGACACTGAACCATGATGGGGCCTCACTCTTCATTGCATGGGCTCGTGACCAGTAGACACACAGAGCCTCACACTCAGAAGCCATTGCACTCCGGGGCTTAATGCTTTGTAGTCACTAACTTCAGATTGCTAATAATTTAATCTTTATTAATAATTTTATATTTGATTTTATTTTGTTAGTGAAGTTCGATGGAATAATAAAGGTTGTACCAGGGGCTTAGAGACTCAGCCTATATGCAGCCAGCCTCCTGCTACCTCTGGGGATCCGTTCTTGGCCTTCTCCCTTTTGTCCATCCAATGACTACCTCATCCTTCAACCCTGGGAGGAGCCTGGGCACAAAAGCAGAAAGGACTGAGCTGAGTGTGCACACTCCACGGGCTTTGCATCTCCTGGCAGGGCACCAGGCACCTGTGATGGTCTGCACCCGGTGGCTAAGAAAGCTCATTAACTAGGCCAAGAGAGATCATGTTAGGAAAAAGCCTTTAATGGCTTTTAAAACAAGGAGAGTCCCACATTTTGATTTTTACTGGATTGTGCAAATGATGTGGCTAGTACTATTTAAATGCATTTGTAACACCTGTGTGAAAAAACAGACGAGCTAGAGAAAGCTGAAAAAGATACTATGGAATCTGGAAGATGTGAGTGTGTGAGTGAGTGTGTGTGTGTGTGTGTGTGTGTTTGTGTGTGTTGAGGAGAAAGAATGAAGGATGAGCAAGGAATCTATTTGAAGGACAGATTTGAAGGAAAGCTGTGCAAAGCCCAGAAAACAGAAACTACTTTTTCTATCTATAGTGAATGAATTAAAATACCAGTATCAGAAATAAAAAAGGAAGGAGCCTCTAATATCAAATTAAAGCTCAATTTGTTCTCTTTACTGCTGATGGAGTCCAAATGCAGATTATTTCAGCACAAACTAGCTGAGAGTGTGTCAGAGGTACGACAATAATCTGTAGGTTCCAAAAAGGTTGAGAACTTGAGAAAGGCTGAAAAACCAGGAGGATATGCTGGAATCTGGAACAATAAACTTATGTACAATTTAAGGTCCTGTAAGTGATGGGGAAGATACTAAAAAAATTGAGCTTTTGCCAATGTTAGAAGGTTCCATTTAATATGTATGTATTGTTATAACACTTTTTCTTATTATGTTCTGTTAAATACTTTCATTTTCCTATAACCATGCATGGAGAATGATAGTTGTGTATTCCAAACATATCACATGGCAGTTATTTCCAGGAGTATGGGTTAAACAGACATGCAAGTAAAAGTAACCTCGATTTTTTGTTGAAAGAGTGTTTCTGACAGTAGGGTCCTGTGTTTCTTTGGTGCTGAGATAAAATTCAACTCTCTCTCTGTACATCTAAAGCCTGCATGTATGTCTTAATTTTCAATATCTACTGCATTTTAGATTTATTGTTGTTATGTACATTTATTTCATCCCTTGGGCTTGCTAATTTCCTTGAGAACATAATCTCCTGTGAACATTAGTTTGTTTAGAGTAAGTAGGGACTCAATCAAGTTAAATGATAAATTAATGAAGATTAAAGTCAAAACCCGAGAACTTTTTATCTGTGATCAAATTTTTCATCGCTAAACAGTCACCACTGTGCTATGTTTGTGTGTGACATCTTCCATCTACTTAAGATTTCTTCCTTCTCTTTATTCCCACTTTCAATCTTTCCACTTGCCATGACACAGATCAAAGACTTTCCCCAGTTCTCCCATGGAAATTTGCCTCTTTGTACTATCCCAGAGGACTGAGTTTCTGTTAGAGGAGCAATCACACAGTGCCGCATTCTGTCCTGTTGAACTCAGCACTATAGAATACTAGTTCCTCAAACCCTAAACCCAGTTAGATGTAGGTCAACCATGCCTCTACACACACATTATCTCTCTTCCTTTCTTACTTCAAACATAATCTACTTGATTTTCCAATATAGAAACACCAGTTTTACTATTTCCAAGAAGTCAGAGCTATAAAACAGATGAGTAAGATTTACAACATGGTAGTATTGTTTAATATATGCTAATTTGTGAACCAGTTAAAATTATTATTCCCAGAGTATACAATTACTGTTTCCATAGGAAATTAAGAATAAACATAAATTCCATATGTAAAACAAACTGACACTTGGTGAGAAAAGTGTCCAGAAAACAAAGAAAATTGTACTGCATTGGAATAATAAGCAGAATTACAACAATCACTTGTTAGAACTAAGGCAAGCAATATCAACTTTCTCAAGATAAACGGAGTCAGCCTTTGGATATTCCAGAAAAATCTAAAATTTTGAAACAATGAATACATTGTCTATGACTTCACCTTTAAATATGTTGCTCCCTTTATCTTGAATGTCTGACACTGCTGTTCATACTTTGTGACCCAGTTCATTAGTTCCTTTTATCTATTAGTTGGCATTTTACACCATAATTATTAATAGGCTAATCTTGACTGAACTGAAAGATCCTCCAGAGCAGTGGTGCGATCTGTTTTTTATTCCTCTTTTTCTAACAATCAATACAGTACCTCACACAGAGTCAATACACGGTTACTGGGCAGACAGATTTTTTTTTAAATATTTTAAAATAACAATTAGGACAACTGTTACCCAATTTTTATGATTTGAACTGCAATGAACTGAGATGGATTAATATAAGTTAGTAATTAGAGAAAAATCAAACCAAGTAGGACATATTATAATTAGTTAGCAATTTATAAATTAAAAAAGAACTTAGTATTTTGTGGAATGTATCAGATACCCAAAAGGCATAACAAATATTAAAATGGACACTGATGTATCAAACTTAAGAAATGAAACATTATTTATATGGTTAAATGTCTCTGTGTAACCACATGTATCCCATTTGTTTTTCTCCCTCTACCTCCCGAGTAATCACTCTTAAATTGGGTTAACATTTTCACACATATCTTTACACTTCACTATACGTTTACATCTCTAGTGATAGCATATTTTGGAAAAAAATCAAAGATTAAATAAAATTATCCCTTTTTATGTTACTTCTTTCAACTAAGCAATCTATTTTTTAGGATTATTCAGGATGATAAATATTCCTCTTTCTGCATTTAAATCACTATGTGTTGATCCATTTATTAATTAATTTATCTTATACTTTAAGTTCTGGGGTACATGTGCAAAATGTGCAGGTTACAGAGGTATACACATGCCATGGTGGTTGCTGCACCCATCAACTCATCATTTACATTACGTATTTCTCCTAATGCTATCACTTTCCTAGTCCCCAATCCCCACCCCAAACCCCAACAGACCCTGGTGTGTGATGTTCTTCTCCCTGTGTCCATGTGTTCTCATGGTTCAACTTATGAGTGAGAACATGTGGTGTTTGGTTTTCTGTTCTTGTGTTAGTTTGCAGAGGATGATGGTTTCCAGCTTCATCCGTGTCCCCGCAAAGGACATGAACTCATTCTTTTTTATGGCTGCATAGTATTCCCTGGTGTATATGTGCCACATTTTCTTTATTCAGTCTATTATTGATGGTCATTTGAGTTGATGCCAAGTCTTTGCTATTATGAACAGTGCCCCAATAAACATATATGTGCATGTGTCTTTATAATAGAATGATTTATAATCCTTTGGGTATACACCCAGTAATGGGATTGCTGGGTCAAATGGTATTTCTATTTCCAGATCCTTGAGGAGTCACCACGCTGTCTTCTACAATGGTTGAACTAATTTACACTCCCACCAACAATGTAAAAGCATTCCTATTTCTCCACATCCTCTCCAGCATCTATTGTTTTTGACTTTTTAATGATTCCCATTCTAACTGGCGTGAGATGGTATCTCATTGTGGTTTTGATTTACATTTCTCTAATGACCAGTGGTAATGAGCTTTTATTCATATACTTTTTGGCTGTATAAATGTCTTCTTCCGAAAAGTGTCTGCTTATATTCTTCACCCACTTTCTGATGGGGATATTTGTTTTTTTATTTTTTGATAGACATTTGTACATTTATTTTTTATTAGTCAGTATTATTTTCAAAATTCTTGCATTCATCTTCATGTATAAGTTTCTCTTGTGTATATACTTAAAATTCTTAATTTTATTATTATTGAGCTTTTACTTTTTCTTTAGAGATCTTTCTCTCATGTTTAAGATACAATTATTTATCCTGAGGTAAATATATCTTATTTTTAAAATTTTCAAAATGTTAGATTTTTAAAATTTTCAATTTTTAAAAAATATTTAAGATCTTGATTTGTCTAAGATTGATTTTTGTGTGTATTGAGATAATTTTTTTCAAATAAAAAATATTTGTTCCAGCAATATTCACTATGTTTTTCTTTCTTCATTGATCTCAATGAAAGCTATATCCATAAATGCATATGTTTTCCTTTATGCATAGGTTCCTTGACTGTCTACTTTGTTCTACTGATCCACCTGAGTGAAGATTTATAATTTAATTTTTGATCAAGTTACAGCATTTATTGAGCTAAACTAAAAAGTTTGGAGCACCAATCCAAGATAGAGTGGCACTAAATTTTCTAAGGTATATTTACAAAACAAAACAGTTTAGTAAACTCAGAAGACACCTCAAAAATGGCAAAATAAATGTTTCAAAAATCAGTGAATGTCATCTTAATGTAATATTGCTAGTTTAGTAACAGCCATCAGTTTTTTTTTTTCCTGAATTAATAAATAGGTTTATACCATCTTGGCATGAATCTAAATGGATTTCAGAAAATCACTGATCTAAGGTAAACTGGAACCAAGGAATTCTGAACAAAAGAGAACACATTTTTTTTTTTCATTCATAAAGATTGGCAGAGAATCACATGTACTGAAACAGTGCAAAACATGCAAAAATTAAAGGCTGTTTCAGCCTAAAACTTTCAAACTATAAAAACTGAAGCATAGACCAAAGCAACGTCAATTATCTGTTATGGAAATTAGTTCAGAATCAGGTATTACAAAAAAATAAAGAAACAAAAGTAGAATTCATAGCCAGAATAAATTAACAACAACAAAAAAAACCACAACGGTATGTTTATCATAGTACCTGGTACCTAGCAATCACATAATAAATGGGTTAAGCATAGAGGTAACGGTATTCTTGTTTCTGATTGATTTACAACTGATAATCTTTAAGGGTGCTGTCATCACTTCTAGATGCTTGTCAAATCACCGAACATTATGTAGATTGTAATATATTTGACCAGTAGGGTCTGACTTGTTATAATGAGCTCAAAACTGATTAATTTAAATAAAAGGAAAAATAATACAAGTAATACCTACATTTGCACATCATCATCAAATGAATATCTAAATGAGAAAAAGAGATGTTTTGGTAATACTCTGAGAAAACCTCCTTTCTGAGAAAAAAATTAGTGGACAAAAAGCATGGTAAAGTTTTTGGAAAGTCATCTACCATTTATAATAAACTCTCTTCAGATGCCTAAGAAATCCCCTCTTACTTCCATATGTTAATATATTCTTTGAATATAAAATCCAAATTAAAAACTAATTCTTAATAGAAAGGTTTTGTTAAAAGCAACATTTTGAAATGCTGTCAGTAACTATCATAAATATTTGAGAAGTTAATATTTTAATCTTCAACTATAGCACAGAAAACACTTTTAGTGACAGACAGTGCTTCATTAATGGAGTTCTGTGTGTCTAATTGCTTTAGGCACAGTGAGCTGCATTATTTTGACACATGACATGCAATTAGTACATGGTCACACGGCTAACGGGAGATTTTACACCTTTTTTCCTTCTACATTCAGAGTGGATAATTAGCATATTTTTTCTGCTTAGAATAATAATCAGAGCCTTAGATCCAGAAATTGCCTAATGAGGTAAAATTCCAGTTGTTGACATTAATACATGTGACACATTTTTTCAGTTGTTAAAGTAAACCTTGTGCTACCACTTCATTTATCCTTTCCCAAGTGCCCTGATGAGCCGGGAGTTATGTTGTTCTTAGCATCAAATTGTTGAGAAGAAAGACCCCAATAGATGTTTTATACCATTATTTCCCTGCTCCTCACACAGTAGGTGCCAAATAAATACTGCTGACAAAATCTGAAAGGGTAACTTTTGGTATCTTCCACTGTCATTGAAATATTATCAAGATTCAAAATAGATATAAACTATGAAGGCACTATATGCTATTTTGGAGAGTTCTTAGAATTTAAAAAGTGGATTATTCTATAATATAAAATTAGATCCAAACAAAAGTTTTTTATCAAAATGTTCTTAATTTTATTTAAAAACTCATCCAATGAAAAACTCATCCAATATTTCCCTAGAGCAGAAGTAGATTTTGGGAGAAGTTAATATAGCTTAAGTGTCAAGGTCCATCACTAAACAGACCCTCCAAGGTGAATGTTGTATTTCTAATAATTTTCTCTTCATATTTTGTATTATTTTCCTCAAAGTGTCCTCACCCAAGTTACATATGATTTAGGCCCCACATAATTTAGATCTATCCCTGGTAAAAATCATCATGCTGCCTGAATATATGCTGTTAGATCCTAAGTGAAATGCACATACACCTGGTAAAATATTATTTCACCTGTTTGTTTTCACTGTAAAATAGTAAAAATTGGTTAAAATAGATACACGGAACATTATAAAAAACTACATAATATCTATAAATTAAAGAATTATTATCCCTACCTCCTCTGTGAACTGTGCCATACAAAACAGGTATTCATTAGTGTGGTGGCTTTCCGGTCTATTTTCTCACTTCTCACACTATTGGCTTACATGACTTGAGCCGAATCATTTTCTTTAATTTAATGATTTAAATAGGGTAATCTCCTGGTCTCTTTCATATTTTAACTACTTTTATTTCTAACATAAATCTGTAAAAAAACTCTGAAAGTTTACATTATATCAGCTGTTTTTGACTTTATAGGGATCAACTACTGCCACATTTTAAAATTTGAGTCAATTAACATTTCAGAATTTAAAGATAGGAAAATTTCATCTTATATAATTTAAACTAATTTTTAAATGTAAGCTTCATTTTTTTACTTCTGTTATTAACTTAGCTATTACTCAAATAAATTATTTTCATATGGAGCCATGTGATTAAACATATAATTTTCATTTTTTGAACATCTTTCAAGAAAGAAAAAAAATAGTTTCAGTTATTGTTACATACTCTATTACTTTGGCACCAACATACTCAATTGTTGTAATTTAGTAATCTCCCTCTTAATAAAGAAGACATTTCTAAATATTCATTGAAGAAAAGGAGGGTGTAAATTATCATTTTGGGCTATCTCTACTCTGTGAATAGTATGACCCTATATCTATCCATTTCAAAACATCCACTCAAGAGAGTGAACCTCCTGGGCTAAAATAAATAGAGCTTTAGTCACTGTACATATACCATCCACTCTACTGGGACCTCTTTGTTTATCATTCTTTTTTGACTCCCTAATGATATCATTTTATTTATTCAACAAATTGTATTGAGTGAACGTATATCAAAATCAGTTTTTATAAATGGAATTCTGCTGAATAATTTCCAGATACTATCAATAGCCTTTTTAAAACTTTGAATTTTTTTCAAATATTTTTATTGTGCAATATACATAAAATTTACCACCTTAACCACTTTTAAGTGTGCAATTCAGTGGTATTAAGCATACTTATATTCATGTATGACCCTCACCACCATTCATCATCAGAACTATTTTCATCTTCCAAAACTGAAACTCTGTACCCATTAAACAATAATTCCCTATCTCTCCTCTCCCCACTCAGCTCCTGGAAACCACAGTGCACTCTTTGCCTCTGTAATTTTCACTACTCTACCTATCTCATATATGCAGAATTGATGCAGAATTGTATATCATTTGTCTTTTTCACGACCGGCTATTTCACTTAACATGTATCCTCAAAGTTCATTCACATTATAACATATGTGACAATTTTCTTTCTTTTTATAAGGCTGAATAATATTCGATTGTGTGTATATATATATTCCATTGGGTGTGTGCATGTGTGCCGTGTGTGTGTGTGTGTCTGTGTATTCCTTTTGCTTAACTATTTATCTGTGGATGGGTACATGGGTTGTTTCTGCATTTTAGCTATTTTGAAAAATGCTGCCATGCACATGAGTATACAAATATTTCTTTGAGACCCTTTCAATTGTTTTATGTATGTACAAATTTAACATGGCTCATAACATAAGTGAAATTGTTAGGTCCTATGGTAAATCTATTTTTAATTTTTTGAAGAACTGTCATACACTGTTCCCTGGAACAGCTATACTGTTTAATGTTCTCACCAACAGTGCATAAGGGTTCCAATGTTTTCACTTCTTACCAAGACTTATTATTTTCTGGGGTTTATTTTTTTGTTTTATTTTTATAGTAGCCATTCTAATGGGTTTGAGCTGGTATCACATTGTGATTTTGACTTGCATTTCCTTAGGCGGAACTGATATTGAGCATCTTTTCATACATTTATGGCCATTTGTATATCTTCCATGGAAAAACATTTACTCAAATCCTTTGTCCACTTTTGAATTGGGTTGTTTTTATTGTTGTTGTTACTAATAGCCTTTTAAAATTAAATTTTCTCTTTAGGAGCCTATTGCTTCCTTACTGGTCTTTAAAATAGTGGACTATTTAACATTGCCTTTCATATAGAGATTCATGCCTTTCAAAGTGCATTCCCAGAAGTTACTTCATTTGAGCATTATAACCACCTAGTAAGAGAATCAAATTCATTTTATTACATATGCTTGAATGAATCCCAAAACCATCTTAGAAAATGCCTAGGCAGACCCCAAAACTCCTAGGTGAGTTCGTCTACAAAATCATGCCATTCATTCACAATTGTTCTAAATTTTATCTTCCAATGTTTTGATTTTCAGAAAGAAATCAGGGAACTGACTAAAACATTTCATTCTCTTTCCTCCTTTATCTCATACACATGCCAAGCAAAAAGGACTTCAGAGGAACTAATTTTATATTTCACCTTCTGTCAGACATAATATCCGTCAGCTTCTAAGTCACCTAGTTAACGACAATTTTCTTCTGGGCCACCGATTGTTTCCTCTCAGTGTCTTTAGCTGACTTTGGCTCCTCTGCTCTGTCACTAAATATCTGGGCATTTCTAGAGTTTTATCCTGAGTTCTTTTTTCTTCTTACCCGCTCACTTTTTCTAAGTACACTCATCCTCTTTGATGGTTTTAAATGGCTACATGTCAGTGAGTCCCTAATCCTTATCTCTAGCCTCAAACATGCACCAGAACGCCATGGTCATTTAAACAACTGTATTCATGACCTTTTCGCATGGAAAATAGGCATCTTAAACATGGTCAAATTTAACGTGGCTCACAATAAAGCTCTTTGGAATGCAGCCCTCCAGAAAACTAGATCCTTTCTCCAGAATCCTCATCTCAGCAGACAGCAGCCCCATGGACCCAATTTCTTAAGCCAACAATCTGAAAAACTACCTTTGAATTTACCCTTCAATGTATGTCAATTTGCTTGCCTATCTCATATCTATCAAAAAATATACCTTACATAGTCTAGTCTCTATGTCTTCACTACTACCACCACCACCATGTCTCACCTGACCTACTATCATCACCTCCTTACCAGTCTGGGCCCTTACAAACCATTTCCCAAACAGCAGGTATTTACCATTTTAAACTTAAATCAAATCAGGTTACTCTATTCTTAAAATCTTCAAGTGATTTTCCATCTACAATTAAAAAATAATAAAATCTGAACTCCTTACACTATATTGCAAAGTCCTACATAGAAAGATGTTTACTTCATCTTTCCTCTCTGTCTGGTCCCACTCTTGATGGCATTCTCTCAATTTCTTGATGCCTATTTGTCATGTGAAAATGTCATGAATACAGTTGTTTAAATGACCATGGAGTTCCGGTGCATATTTGAGGCTAGAGATATGGATTAGGGACTCATTGACATGTAGTCATTTATAACCATCAAAGAGGATGAGTATACTTAGAAAATGAATATGTTTCTCATTTTTGAACATTTCATCATCCTCTACCTTGATTACTCTTCACCCTGATCTTTTATTACTAGCTTTTTCTTGTCATCTAGGTGTTAGCTTAAATATTATATCAAAAAGATATCCTCCTACTAAACACTCAATCTACAATAGCCCATTAATTTCTATAATAAAATCTTTTATTATCTCTCTGAAAAGGATTTATCCCTAGCTGATCTACTATATGTTTATTTGTTTATTTAATCTCTAACCTGGAGAAGGATATAAGCTCCACGAAGACATTATCACTTGTGCTCACCATTGTATCATCAGCATAGAGCAAATAATAAGTACTCATAAATAGTTGAATTAACAAATTTAAATCCTCCCAAAAAGCATCTGGAATCCATAGATCTTGTTAATTTATCTAGGTCCTCTGCTGGCCTCTTTTATGACCTTTCTCAAGATGAAATGCAAGTTGCCTAAAAAGACAGTCCTCCAAAGTCACATTATCAATGTTAAACACTTGTTAAAAACAAAAAACACAAAACAAAAAAAAACCTAGAATCCAAGTAGTATAATTAGGCCACAAACAACTGAACTCAGGTCTACATATCCCAAAGTCAGAAATAACATTTATTCCTCTATTAAGGAATAATTGATTACTTGAAAAGAAGTAAATTTTAGGTTCTTGGTAAACAGACTGCTGGCAGCAAGAGGAACCAGTTTAGGAAATAAAGAACTATTTTGGCCCAATGCCTTGTGCAATCAAATTTACTTACTTGTGTAACTTTGCTTTGGTTCTTTACCTTACCTAGTTTCTACACTAAAACGTGACAAAATAGTTTAAGAACAAGATAATCACACTTAAAACATAAAATAATTAACACATGAGACATAATATATTTTTTGTAAACTCAATTAAATCTCTTAGAAATAGGAAGCCCTACAAAGTACTTTTTAATTTTAATGCAAGAAATGTTCAACAAATGATATTACATGAGACTTTTCCTCTCAGTTCAGAGTTTCAGAAGAGACCCCAGAGGTCAAAACAGTGTTAAATATCTTCCATCTTATAGGAAAGCAGGACCATCATTGAATAACTTGGAAAAAGGTAAACCAAATGGTTTTGCAGTGTCGATCTCTCACCAGCCTCTCAGCTTAACAAAAAGCATAGAAAATTATCCAAGTCTAGAATTGGAGGACAAAGTAATCAGTCTAGCCTTTCCTAAAAATACAACTAGAAAAGCAAGAAAACGTGTAAAAACATAAAATCTGTTTGCAAGTATCATAGAATAACAAAATGCTGAAGACTCACCAGGCTAGGTTCTAAGGAAGAAAAAAGCTGAGAGAAGTGAGTTATTCAGGACAACACTACCAGTCTGAGATCACTCTAGGGATCTTTTCTGAATCCAGAGAGGGACTCTAAATGGCTAAAATATGAAGCCCTACTTTTTATGGCTTCTTTAGGCAAGAATAAAAAAAATGATGTTCAACTTCCAGCAGGAAGGTAGTTATGGTGATTCAGAAGTAAATAAGGTAAGCTGCAAGTAGAAAAATTATTACAGGTACTGCAGCTCATCTTTGAGTCATATCTATTGCTAAACTTGGACAATGGTGATTCCATTCTGGTACTATCACGAGGTGCCTGACATAAACAAACAAACAAAACTCCACGTGGGAAATTACAGGTTAGTGCAAAAGTAGTTGTGGTTTTTGCCATGTAAAGTAATGGCTTTACATTATTTCTACAAACAACTCTGCAATTACAAAGGCTAGCACATTAAACAAATAAACAAACAAACAAACAGACACAAAGAGTCAACTCAACACAAGTAGCACCACACACACACACACAAATCCAATAGAAACCTACCCAAATGAAATACAGAGTTGAAGTTATCCTACATAAAATTTATAACAGTTATATTTATCATTTTCCAGGATATAAAAGAAAAAATTGAAAAATTCATCAGATACCTCAAAATATATAGAAGAAAAAAATAAAAATTTTGGAACTTAAAAATATAATAATACATTTATAATAACCAAAATAACAACACAACGAGCAGGTTAAAATTGGACAGTTTTAGCGGTGAAAAACTATTAGGAAACTGGAGCATATGTCAGAAGAAAATAGAACGAAACAAGAAGAAATAAAAGAAGGAAAAATACAGAAAATAGTGTTTGTAACCTTGATTATACCATAGAAAATACTAAAGGATACTGGGATCCAAAAAGGAGTGGGAGAGAATCAGGAAGAAGTAACACTGAAAAGCTGATAGCTGAGAACTTCCTAATACTGCTGAAGGACTTCAAGCTACAGATGCAAAGTGTTACAGGATTAAAAAGCAACTGGGTACCTTCTGTGATTGAACATCCCTAGTCTGAAAATCAGAAATCCTAAATGCTTCAAAATCCAAAACTTTCTAAGTGCCAACATTATGCCATATTTATAAAATTCCACACCTGGCTTCAAGTAATGGGTTGCAGTCAAAACTGAGGTTTACAACGCACAGTTTATTCAGTGTCTTCAAAGGAAAAGAGACCCTCCCAGGTCTCTTCAGCTGCAATGTATCTTTTCGTTACACGCCCAGATTTTCCTACACAAGTACACCCACAAAGTGCCATAAAGCAACACTAATAAAGACCAGATGGGCCAATGGTAGTTTCCCCACGATGCCTTATAGGAACAAAACCTACATGCATTACTCACTGTTTTTTTATTTGTTTGCTTTGTCTCTGTTCCATGGTGTAGATATGCTAAAAATGTTCAAAAGACTGGCACAGTGATAAGAGAGGAAGCATTTAACTTTACCTATAGCAGAAAAAGTCAAGCTTCTGGAGAAGCTAGACAGTAGTGTGAAGGTAAAGCATGGTGTTTGAATGACCGTCATATATGACCTGAAGAAACAGAAGGATAGACTGATGAAGTTTTATGCTAAAAGTGATGAACTGAAATCAATGAAAAATGTGAAAACACTGCATAGGATGGGTGCGATGTCTCATGCTTGTAATCCCAGCACCTTGGGAGGCCAAGAAGAGTAGATCATTTGAGTTCAGGAGTTCAATAGCAGCCTGGTCAACATGGTGAAACCCCATCTCTACAAAAATTAGCCACGCAGTAGTGGCACACAGCTGTAATCCCAACTACTTGGGAGGCTAAGGCTGGAGAATCACCTGAGCCTGGGATATGGAGGTTGTAATGAGCCGAGATCATGCCACTGCACTCCAATCTGGGTGACAGAGTGAGACCCTGTCTCAAAACACACACACACACACACACACACACACACACACACACACACACACACACAAAGGAAAAACACTACATTTAGCTTTAGCTAAAACTGAAAATCTGAATCATGTATTAAAAGAGTAGATCCATCAGAGTCTCAGTGAACACATGACACTTCACGGTATGCTGATCATGAAACAAGCAAATATCTACCAGGATGAACTGAAAATTTTAAGGAAACTGTGAATACTAAAAAGGCTAATTGCAAAAATTTAAGAAAATACATGGCATTAAATTTTTAAGATTTGTAGTAATAAAGTATCTGCTAGTCATGAAACAGTAGAGAAATGCATTGATGAGTTTGCCAGCGTCATCCCTGGTGAAAATCTGACAGCAGAACAAGTATATAATGCTGGTGAAACATTGTTTTGTTGTTATTGCCCCAGAAAGACACTGACAACAGCTGATGTCCTACAGGAATTAAGGATGCCGAGGACAGAATAACTGTGCTGGAATGTGCTACTGCAGTAGGCACACATTAAATACAACGTTCTGTAATAGGAAAAAGCTTTGTATCCTTTCTGTTTTCAAGGAGTAGTCACTCCTTACCACGCTGTTGTTATGCTAACTAAAACCATGGGTCAGTGGGAACATATTTTTTCTTCTTTTTGTAATTTATTTTTTCCATGTGTCATCTCTTTATCTTTTTAACTTTAATTTTGGATTCAGGGGGTACGTGTGCAGTTTTGTTACATGAGTATATTGTATGATGCTGAGGTTTGGGTCACAGATCATTCTGTAACCTGGTTAGTGAGCATAGTACCCTATACAGAGTTTTTCAGCCTACGGCCCTCTCCCTCTATCCCCATTCTGGTAGTCCCAACCCCAGTATCTACTGTTCTCATCTTTTTATCTATACGTACTCAATTGTTAGCTCCCACCTGTAAGTGAGAACCTGAAGTATTTGGTTTTCTGTTCTTCTGTGAATTTGCTTAGGATAATGGGCTCTAGTGCCATCCATATTGCTGCAATGGACATAATTTCCCTCTTTTTTATGACTACAAAGTATTACATGGTGGCATATGTACCACATTTTCTTTATCCAATCCACCATTGATGGATACGTAGGTTGATCCCACGTCTTTGCTATTGTGGATAGTACTGCAATGAAAATACTCCTATTTGTGTCTTTTTGGTAGAAAAAATTTATATTCTTTTGGGTATATATCCAGTAATGGTATTGCTGGATCAAATGGTAGTTCTGATTTATGTTCCTTGAGAAATCTCCAAACTGCTTTCACAGTCGCTGAACAAATTTGCATTTCCACAAACAGAATGGAAGCGTTCCCTTTCCTCTGCAGGCTTGCCAGCATCGGTGATTCTTTGACTTTTTAATCATAGCCATTCTGACTGGTGTGAGATAGTATCTCATCATGGTTTTGATTTGCATTTCTCTGATAATTAGTAACAATGAGCAATTTTTTTCATCTGTTTGTTGGCCACTTATGTCTCCTTTTGGGAACTGTCTATTACTGTCTTTGGCCATTTTTTTGTGTTTTTATTAGTTTTGTTTTCTTGCTTGTTAATTTAAGTTCCTTATAGATTCTGAATATCAGATCTTTGTCAGATACATAGTTTACAAATACTTTCTCCCATTCTGTAGGTTGTCTGTTTACTGCTAATATTTTTTTTTCTGGGAAGCTGATGGGGCAGGGAGGGGGAGCGCCAAGATGGCGGAGAGAAGCCAGCACCAAAATGCCGATCCCAGGGAATGAGATGCAGAAGGCTAGAGGACGTCACCATTCCAAACGAGGTGCTGGGTTTATTTCTCTGGGACTGATAAGGCACTGAAATTAGGACCAGGGAAGGAGCCGCAGGGTGAGAGCCACCCATGGGGGCAAATCAAGATGGTGGAGGCGGGAGGGTGAGTGCGGAGGGCACTTCTCCCCCCTGAAACGTGCAGCCAGCTTGGAGGGTTGGGGGACTTGACCCCCTCGGTGCTCCGTTTTGGATCCTGTGCTTACTGGATTCCTCCTGCAACCCATGGTCCATGAGAGCCCTGCCAGATGGCGGGGCCCCATGGGTAGTCGATGAGCAGCGGTTACCAGATGGGCAAGTTGTCACATGGACCTGGGAGGGAGTTTGGACGAAGGCCAGCGGGAGGACCATCCCACGAGGGAGGCAGAGTTGAAAGCAGGGAAACAGACCATAAGGCCTGGCAGGCCCCACCTCCACAGAATTCAAACTAAAGCCCTAGCTAGAGAGCTTGGCAGCAAATACACCAGCTTGACGCCAACCAGGAAGATCCAGATGGGGAAGGAGAGAAGCCATTGGGAAGGCAGGGCCAATCTCACCTGCAAACAAACTCCAGGGAAGGACCACCCACCCAACAACCCGCTTGAACCCAAAAGAGGCCAGTAACGCCCTCTACAGGCCAAAAAAGATACAGCTCCATCCTCAGCAGAAAAAAAAAACGTCACTGAGACTCCTCCCTAAATCACCCAACTTCAAAGATTGCAGGGAGATAAGTTCACAAAGATGGGAAAAACCAGTGCAAAAGGGACAAAACCATCAAAGAACAGAACACCTCTTCTCCTCCCAGGGATCACAACTCCTCACCATCATGGGAACAAAAAAAGACAGAGAATGAATCTGATGAATTGACAGAAGTAGGCTTCAGAAGGTGAGTAATAACAAACTTCTCTGAGTTAAAAGACCATGTTCTAACTCAATGCAAAGAAACCAAGAACCCTGAAAAAAGGTTAAAATAAATGCTAACTATAATAACCAGCTTAGAGAAGAACATAAACGACTTGACAGAGCTGAAAAACACAGCACAGGAAATTGACGAGGCATAAACAAGTTTCAAAAGCCGAATCGATCAAGAAGAAAGGGTATCAGAGGTAGAAGATCAAATCAATGAAATAAAACAATAAGGCAAGATTAGAGAAAAAACAGTGAAAAAAAATAAACAAAGCCTCCAAGAACTATGGGATTATGTGGAAAAAAAAAAAAAAAAAAAAAACAAAAAAACAAACAAACCCTAATCTATGCTTGATCAGCGTACCTGAATGTCATGGGGAGAATGTATCCAAGTTGGAAAACACTCTTCAAGATATTATGCAAGAGAACTTTCCCAACCTAACAAGGCAGGCCAACATTCAAATCCAGGAAATACGGAGACCACCACAAAGATATTCCTCAAGAAGAGCAACCCCAAGGCACAGTTGTCAGATTCACCAGGGTTGAAATGAAGGCAAAAATCTTAAGGGCAGCCAGAGAGAAAGGTTGAGTCTCCCACAAAGGAAAGACCATCAGACTCACAGTGGATCTCTTGGCAGAAACACTGCAAGCTAGAAGGGAGTGGGGGCCAATATTCAACATTCTTAAAGAAAAGAACTTTCAACCCAGAATTTCATATCCAGCCAAACTAAGCTTCATAAGTCAAGGAGAAATAAAATTATTTACAGACAAGCAATTGCTGAGAGATTTTGTCACTACAAGACCTGCCTTACAGGAGCTACTGAAAAAAGTACTAAATAGGGAAAGGAACAACCAGTACCAGCCCCTGCAAAAATGTACCAAATGGTAAAGAATAACAATGCAATGAAACAGTCACTTCAATTAATGGGCAAAACAACCAGCCAGTAACAAAATGGCAGGATCAAATTCAAACATAACAATATTAATATTGGATGTAAATGGCCTAAATGCCCCAATCAAAAGACACAGACTGGCAAACTGGAAAAAAAGTCAAGACCCATCAGTGTGCTGTATTCAGGAGACACATCTCACATGCAAAGACTCACATAGACTCAAAATAAAGGGATGGAAGGAGATTTACCAAGTAAATGAAGAGCAAAAACAAGCAGGAGTAGCAATCCTAGTCTCTGATAAAATGGACTTTAAACCAACAAAGATCAAGAGAGACAAAGAAGGGCAGTATATAATGGTAAAAGGACCAATGCAACAAGAAGAGGTAACTATCCTATTTATGCACCCAATGCAGGAGCACCCAGATACATAAAGCAAGTTCTTAAAGACCTACAAAGAGACCTAGACTCCGACACAATTATAGTGGGAGACTTTAACTCTCCACTGACAATATTGGACAGATCAATGAAATACAAAGTTAACAAGGATATCCAGGACTTGAATGCAGACTTGGATCAAGTGGACCTAATAGACATTCCCAGGACACTCCACCCCAAATCCACAGAATATACATTCTTATCAGCACCACGTTGCACTTACTCCAAAATTGACCACATAATTGGAAGTAAATCACTCCTCAGCAAATGCAAGAATGGAAATCATAACAAACACTCTCTCAGACCACAGCACAATCAAATTTGAAATCAGGATTAAGAAAAGCACTCAAAACTGCACAATCACATGGAAACTGAACAACTTGCTCCTGAATGATGAATGGATAAACAATGAAATGAAGGCAGAAATAAAGATGTTTTTTGAAATCAATGACAATGAAGACACAACATACCAGATCCTACGGGACACATTTAAAATAGCATCTAGAGAGAAATTTATAGCAATAAATGCCCATATGAGAAACAAGAAAAGATCTAAAATCGACACTCTACCATCAAAATGGAAAGAGCTAGAGGAGCAAGATCAAAAAAACTCAAAAACAAGCGGAAGACAAGAAATAAGGAAGATCAAAGCAGAACTGAAGGAGACAGAGACACAAAAAACCCTTTAAAACATCAATAAATACAGGAGCTGATTTTTGGAAAAGATCAACAAAATAAACACACCACTAGCTAGATTAATAAAAAAGAAAAGAGAGAAGAATCGAATAGATGCAATAAAAAATGATAAAGGGGAGATCACCACCGATTCTTTGGAATTACAAACTACCACCAGAGATTACTACAAACAACTCTATGCACATAAACCAGCAAATCTGGAAGAAATGAATAAATTACTTGACATTTGCATACTCCCGGGACTAAGCCAAGAAGTTGAAACCCTGAATAGACAAATAACAAGGTCTGAAATCAAGGCAGCAATTAATAGCCTAATGACCAAAAAAAGTCCAGGTCCAGACAGGTTCACAGCTGAATTCTACCAGATGTACAAAGAGGAGCTGGTACCATCCCTGTTGAAACTATTCCAAACAATACAAATAGAGGGAATCCTTCCTAACTCTTTCTATGAGACCAACATCATCCTGATATCAAAATCTGGCAGAGACACAACTTAAAAAGAAAACTACAGGCCAAAATCTATGATGAACATTGATGCAAAAATCTTCAATAAAACATTGGCAAACTTATTGCAATGGCACATCAAAAAGCTTATCTATCATGATCGAGCAGGCTTCATCCCAGGGATGCAAGGCTGGTTCAATGTATGCAAATCTATAAACATAATTCACCACATAAACAGAACCAGAGACAAAAACCACATGATTATCTCAATAGATGTACAGAAGGCCTTTGACAAAATTCAACAGCCTTTATGTTAAAAATACTCAATAAACTAGGTATCAATGGAATGTATCTCAAAACAATAAAAGCTATCTACGACAAATCCACAGCCAGTATCATACTGAACGGGCAACAATTGGAAACATTCCCTTTAAAAACTGGCACTATATAAGGATGCTCTCTCTCACCAGTCCTATTCAATATAGTATTGGAAGTTCTAGCCAGAGCCATTAGGCAAGAAAAAGAAATAAAGGGCATTCAATTAGGAAAAGTAGAAGTCAAACTGTCCCTATTTTCAGAGGACATGATTGTATATTTAGAAGACCCCATCACCTCAGCCCAAAACCTCCTTAAGCTGATAAACAACTTTGGCAAAGTCTCAGGATGCAAAATCGATATGCAGAAATCACAAGCACTCCTATACAGCAATAACAGACAAACAGAGAGCCAAATCATGAGTGAACTCCCATTTACAATTTCTGCAAAGGGAATAAAATACCTAGGAATGCGACTAACAAAGGAGGTAAAAGATCTCTTCCAGGAGAACTACAAACCACTGATTAAGGAAATGAGAGAGGACACAAACAGATTTCCATCCAGAACATTCCATGCTCATGGTTAGGAAGAATCAATATTGTGAAAATGGCCATACTGCCCAAAGTAATTTATAGATTCAATGCTATCCCCATCAAGCTACTATTGACCTTCTTCACAGAACTGGAAAAAAACACTTTAAACTTCATATGGAACCAAAATAGAGCCTACATAGCCAAGACAATCCTAAGCAAAAAGAACAAAGCTGGAGGCATCACACTACCTGCCTTCAAACTATACTACAAGGCTACAGTAATCAAAATAGCATCGTACTGGTACCATGTCACTGGGACAGAGACATGGACCAATGGAACAGAACAGAGGCCTTGGAAGGAACGTTACCTATCTACAACCATCTGATCTTTGACAAACCAGACAAAAACAAGCAATGGGGAAAGGATTCCCTGTTTAATAAATGGTGTTGGGAAAACTGGCTAGCCATATGCAGGAAGGTGAAGCTGGACCCCTTCCTTACACCTTACACAAAAATTAACTCCAGATCAATTAAAGATTTAAACATAAGAACACCATAAAATCCCTAAAAGAAAATCTAGGCAAAACCATTCAGGACATCGGCACAGGCAAGCAATCACTTCATGACTTAAACACCAAAAGCAATGACAACAAAAGCCGAAATAGAAAAGTGAGACCTAATTAAACTTAGGAGCTTCTGCACAGTAAAAGAAACAATCATTAGAGTGAACTGGCAACCAACAGAATGGAAAAAAAGTTTTGCAATCTACCAATCTATCAAAGGGCTAATATCCAGAATCTACAAAGAACTAAAACAGATTTACAAGAAGAAAACAAACAAACCCATTCAAAAGTGGGCGAAGGATATGAACAGACATTTTTCAGAAAAAGACAAATATGTGGCTAACAAACTGGAAAAAATGCTCATCCTCATTGGTCATTAGAGAAATGCAAATCAAAATCACATTGTAATACCATTTCATGCCAGTTAGAATGGTGATCATTAAAAAATCTGGAGACAACAGATGCTAGAGAGGATGTGGAGAAATAGGAACACTTTTACACTGTTGGTGGGAGTGTAAATTAGTTCAACCAGTGTGGAAGACAGTGTGGTGATTCCCCAAGGATCTGAAAACAGAAATTCCATTTGACCCAGCAATCCCAATACTGGGTATATACTCAGAGGATTATAAATCGTTCTATCATAAAGACACCTGCATACATATGCTCATTGTGGCGCTGTTTACGATAGCAAAGACCTGGAAACAACCCAAATGCCCATTGATAATAGACTGGACAAAAAAATGTGGCACATAGACACCATGGAATGCTATGCAGCCGTAAAAAATGAGTTTGCATCCTTTGTAGAGACATGGATGAACCTAAAAATCATCATTCTCAGCAAACTGACACAAGAACAGAAGACCAAACACTGCATGTTTTCACTCATAGGCGGATGATGAACAATGAGAACACGTGAGCACAGGGAAGGGAACAACACTCACAGGGCTAGGTTGGGTGGTGGAGGGGAGGGGAGGGGGGTGAGAGCAGGTGGGGTCAGGGAGGTTGGGGAGGGATTACACTGGAAGAAATGCCTAATGTAGGTGATGGTGGGGAGTGGTGGTGGGAATGGAGACAGCAAACCACCATGGCATGTATGTACCTATGCAACAAACCTGCAGGATGCAGCACATGTACCCCAAAGCCCAAATACAATTAAACACACACACACACACACACACACACACACACACACTTTATTTTCTTATTTCTTCTTGTTTCCAGTGAGGTTGGAGGTATTATTTTTTATTTTTTTTCTATGCAGAAGCTCTTCAGATTAATCAGATTGCACTTGTCAATGTTTTGTTGTAAATGCTCTTAAGGACTTAGCCATAAATTCTTTGCCAAAGCTGATGTTGAGAAGGGTAGTTACTAAGTTTTCTCCTAGGATTTTTACAGTTTGTAGTCTTACATTTGAATCTCTAGTCTATCATGAGTTTAATTTTGTACATGGTAAAAGTTAGGGGTCTAGTTTCATTTTTCTGCCTATGGCTAGCCAGTTTTCACAGCACCATTTATTGAAAAGGGAGTCGGGGGCATAGTTTCTAATTAGTTTCACAAACATTTTGTACCAATGGCTCCTGTTCACTTCAGGGAAACTGGACTGAATGATGACTGCAAGATTCTGTTACTTCTTGACAATTCTGTTCCTTCTCCAACTGAAATTGTGATAAAAATAATGTTTATAGTATGTACTTTTCCCCAAATGTGGATATCCTTATATCAATGAAGAGTAAATATAAAAACACTCTCTTGAACAGTATGCTAGCAGCAGTGAACAGAGGCATGAGTGTGGAAGGGTTTCAGAAGGAAGTCAGCATGAATGATGCCATATATGCCATTGTCAATGCTTGGAATACGGTGACTAATGACTTAGTTGTGTATTCCAGGCAGAAATCCTGGCTTATGACTATGTTCAGTGATGATGTTGAACAAGGTGATGACTTTGAAGGATTCCATATGTCAAATGAAACAAAAACTCTGACCTTCCTACATATGCAAAATATATACTTTTAGAGTATTTCAGTAAGCTGAAGGAAGTGGGTATCAAAGGATTTTTTAACAATGATAATGAGACTTCAGATTTTCATACATTAATCAATAACAAAATAGTCAAAATGATTCTGAATCAAAGTGACTGTGATAATAGTGAAGATGAAGATGATTTTTTTTAACACCACAGCCAAGAGCTCATAAATGACATGGTTAAAATGTGTAATGGGCTTATAGGAGGAATAGAGCAGCATTCACTCAGAATAAGAAATCATTTCAGCTTACAAAATCAAAGAGGGACTTATGAGACAACAACATTGTTAACAAGGCATATGACTCTGGAGAAAACATTTTTAAAAGCCATCTAGCATAATGCCTCTTTATCCCTAGAGGACCCACTTCCTGGTCCCTCAACTGCTTCTGGTGTTTCTTCCCACCAAAACAATAAAATACGGTGTACTGTAACCTTTAAATCAAAACTCAGCATTGTAGGTGGAGAATGAAAGCCTTTCATTGTTTGTTTCTGCTGTTGTTTAACAGCTTATCCAGGTATTCTGATGATGACACTGTGCTGTTTAGTTAACCCGAACACATTATTATTTCTGTATTAATGGCATGTCATTTTTTTTTACTGTTAAGTACTTATCGGCCGGGCGCGGTGGCTCAAGCCTGTAATCCCAGCACTTTGGGAGGCCGAGGCGGGTGGATCACAAGGTCAAGAGATCGAGACCATCCTGGTCAACATGGTGAAACCCCGTCTCTACTAAAAATACAAAAAAAATTAGCTGGGCATGGTGGCACGTGCCTGTAATCCCAGCTACTCAGGAGGCTGAGGCAGGAGAATTGCCTGAACCCAGGAGGCGGAGGTTGCGGTGAGCCGAGATCGTGCCATTGCACTCCAGCCTGGGTAACAAGAGCGAAACTCCGTCTCAAAAAAAAAAAAAAAAAAAAAAAAAAAAAAAAAAAAAAAAAAAAAAAAAAAAAGTACTTATCAATGAATAAGAGTAAGAAAATGAATACTTATTAGTAGCACATAAATTTAAAGTTAGAGATAATGATGGTGATAAATAACCACAGACTGTCCACACAGGTGGCTGAGACAGTGACACCATTGCTTTCTTATGGCTCAGTGTACACAAACTTTGTTTCATACACAAAATTATTTAAAATGTCATATGAAATTACCTTCAGGCTATGTGCATACAGTATATCTGAAATAAATAAATTTTGTGTTTAGACTTGGGTTACATCTTCAAGATATCTCATTACATATATGCAAAATCCAAAAATAAAAACAAATTTCAAATCTGAAACACTTCTGGTCTCAAACATTTTATATCAAGAATATTCAATGTGAAGTAAAGTTATTTTTGAAAACTAATGAGACTGAAAATAATTTTTTAAAAAGTATTCTTTGGTACTCTTCAGCTAAATGGGTAATTATCCACAATGGAAACTGAGAGATCCAAGAAAAAACACTAAAAGTTTAAAGGTTTGGGTAAATATAAATTAATATTAATGACTTAGTACAATAGTAGTTATTTATTTTGTATTTGTTCATTTATATTTAATACAATGGCATACAAGTCAGTAGTAGGAAAAAATGGTTAAGGTATTTCAAAGTCTTTAAACTGACCTTTAAAAAGGTTAAAAGTGTCCATTAATAGTAGGTTTTCATAAACAATAATTCATGTTGTCATATTCAGATTAACCATTAAAATATTAAACTTGTATAAATTTCAAGCTAATATGAGAAAGAATGGGATTTTAAAAACCTGAAATAAACCAAAGAGAACTCCAGTGAATGTGGCACAAATAGAAATCATTTAATATGATAATTACTTTAATCTCAAATATTTCAGTATGTATGCTGAAAGTAAATGTAGTCATGTGCTACATAACAGCGTTTCTGTCAATGATGAACTGCATATACAACAGTGATCCCGCAAGACTGTAATATCATATTTTCACTGTACTTTTTATATGTGTAGATATATTTAGATACACAAATATTTATACTTTCCATAATGTTACAGCTTTCTGCAGTATTCGGTACAGTAACATGTTCAACAGGTTTGTAGCCTAAGAACAACAACATGTACCATATAGCCTAAGTGTGTAGTAGGCTCTATTATCTAGGTTTGTGTCAGTACACCCTATAATGTTTTAACAAAAGCAAAACTGCCTAACAGTGCATTTCTTAGGATGCAACTCAGTCATTAAGTAACACATGATTATCTACTAAAGGCTCCAGTTAAGAAGCAAAAATTGCCACACTGAATTAAAAACAAATGGCCATACGGGTAAATAAGAGAGGTATCTAAAATATATGAGTATTCAAACTGTGTGATTATTCCATCAGTTACTAAAAAACAGCTTTCTTAGTTTCTTACTACAGTTTTGCATTTGTCTATTTCTTCCTGTAATTCTGCCAATTTTTGCTTTATATGTTTTAACACTGTTTTATTAGATGGATACAAATTTGGAACTCTACTCCTCTCTATCTCTAGTATTTCTTTTGCCCTAGACTCTACTTCAACATTGTTTCAGATAAATCAGCTTTTCTTTTATTTTCTTATTTTTAAATTATAAAGGACATATATTGTCACTATTGAAAATTTAGACAACAGGTGTTTATTTTGAAGTTTGGTATGAAAATCCTTGCTGTGCTTCTCTGGTTATGTTTGACACAAGCACTCATTAGTGGTGATCTCAGTGTACTTACCAGTTCAAACAGAAAAGGAGGGATGTCCTTCAGCTCTCTCCTGCCACATTTTTTTGCTATTTCCTCTAGTTGTCAGAAGCCCCAGTTAAGAGGTTTCTAGTTTCCAATTCCTCTGATCAGAAAGATGAGATCATTTCAAAGTTTTAGCCTTCCTGCCTTCTTACACAGTTCCAAGCATTTGGGGTACAGTGGCAAAAAATGAGATAATAAGTGGGATTTTTCCCACATTCTTCTATGTTAGGAGCTCCTTTCCTAGCTCCCTTATCTGAGGCCTTTCCTCAAAGTCACAGATGTCTGTGCCACTGTGCATTTGGAGCTGGTGTAGGGGAAAGGCATGGGACCATAAGGAAAAGAAAATTAGGGATTACAGAGCAGGTTGTCTCATAAACGGAATTTATCAAAGTCATAAAGGTGTGAATCAATTTTGCATTGTCCATCTAGTGTTGACCAAGTTATGCTCAGGAGTAAACGGTAATCTTTCCAAATTTTTTATGGCTGTCACCCATCCTATAAACTATTATTTTGTTTTCATGAGTGGTCTTTACTACACTTCTAAAAAGCTTAAGTTAATGATAATGAATGAATGGTAATGAGGAGAAAGAAATCAGAAGATCATTGACAAGAACAAAATATTAACATTGCTTATATGTACATATTCTAGGTACATATGTGCAACTTATATGATATTAACATGTGCAGAAAGACCTGTGATCCTCCTATTTATTTTTGACATTATTCTTGGCAACTTAGAGTTGGATACTAATAATATTTTTTAGAAGCTAATCTGCAATAACAAAAGCCAGGGATAACTTTTTGCTTCTGTCTACCAAGAAGACATCTCCTCTGTGAAGCAAAGGGTCTTTTATTCAAATCTATTTGAGTTATATCCATCATCTCCAACAAATTGAAAATTTATCTATAACAAATGTATATTCATGCGAGTAACAGAGTTACATTTTCATTTTATTGCTCTATCATTACGGAATAAGTTTTCTTTAAATACGACTTTATTATTTCCATCATCTTCCTAATTGGAATCAGTATCATAAGTTTTCAAGCAACCTCAGTGGTCTTTTAAATATTTAAGAGTTGAGCATACTGATTTCTTTTGATTATCAAACATTTCATCTGGAAGCTCCTGGATCCAATTTGTCTATTACTGTTTTTATGATAAGGTGATGCTGAGCTATTGCACCCTGAAGAAGAAAATAATGAAATGTCTCTAATATTTTCAGTTGCATATCTCTGTCAGTGTATTTTGGAATTACATTATTCTATTCTTGGAAATGTGAAAGTTCTGATAAGCAAAAGCTTTTCTTGATAAATTTGTAGTTACAATAAGACTATGATATTGAAATTTGACAGCAAGATATAGTCTTTTAAGCCAAGTCAATACATTGCAAATATACACCGATTATATTATGATAACTGAATCTATCACAGTACTGCTAAGCTGTTATCAAGAAAGCAAATATTTTAAAAAATAATAAAAAAAGAAATTTAATCATACTACCAGGTATGTTGTAAAGTAAGAGAATATTTATTGTCATTATTGACTTAGTGTGTTTTGAGTGGGTGACAATTTTTGCTAAAATTAAAAACCCATGACTACATTTCCTAAAGCCAGAAATATTTTAATATTCTAAAGCTGCACTGTCTAACTACATGTGTCTTTTTAAACTCTTGGAATGTGGCTAGTCAACACTGAAAGATGCTATAAATGTAAAATATATGCCAGATCTCAGACACTTAGTTTGACATAAAGAATGTAAAACATCTCATTAGCAATTTTTATACTGATAACATGTTGAAATTGTAATATTTTGGAAATTTGGGGTTAAATAAACTATATTAAGGCACAAAACAGCAAGTAATTCCAAATGTCTAAAGTTAGGAGATACTGAATTATAAGTGGCGATTCATTTATTCAGTTTATTCAAATAATATGTATTGAAGAAGTCTAGTGTATGTTTTACCAGCTCTGCCTCTAGATCTAAACTGGCTGTGTTCAATTTCTCTACCACTTACTAATCATGTGATCTTGGATAATTTTTTTAAACATCTCTAATCCTCAATTTGCTTAATGTACACTGGGAAAGATAATGATAATAGTAATTATAATTTATAGAGTTGTTACAAAGATTAAATAAGTTAATCCACTTAAAATTCTTAGCATTGTCATGTTCTCCAGCCAAAGACCATTAAGAACACACTTGTAATTGAGTAAGTTGGGTTTGTTGCTTGTTATAGTGAAATAGAATGCACACCATGGGGAGCCATAGGCTCCTCAGTAAGAAGTGTTAAGAGAATATCTATCCTAGAATTTGGCTTTGGTTGAAAATTTTAGGGGAGGATCCAAGAAAGCAGGATTTGACTTTAAACAGGGTTGGTGTCAGAAAGCCAGGGAAATTCTATGACTGGGTATCTCAATACATTATCCTCAGAGAAGACAGACTATAACATGGCTAATGCAGTACTTGATTAAGTAGTGGCCACTCATATTAGCCAGGAGAGGGGAGTGTTTTTGGTATTTTGCACAGTGATCTTGCTTTTGTCTCTGCTTAGACAAAGTTATAAAGTGATCTTTTGCCTTACGGTCTGTCTCAAAGTGACTTTGTCTGATGTTAGGAAGATTATATATGCCCATAGGAGAAAGCTATGGCCTAGCTGTAAGTGTCAGATCAGTTCTTATGTGTCAAGGGTTGCTTTTGCTCATAATTATTGTTTCTTAGCATTGAACCTAATGCATTGTAAGCATATTTGAAGTTACTTAAGACATCAAACAGAGATGTCAAGTAAACAGAGTTTATGGTGTGCTCTCAGAAGTTATCATTTAATGGCCAGGTAGAGGAGAAACAGGCTGCAATGATAAATTAAACATAACCAGAGAGATGGAAGGAAAGCAAGAAGAGTGTGATGTCACAAAGCTGAAATAAGGGAATCATTCCAGGAAAAAAAATATAGTGAGTAACTGTCAGATATTGCTAAGAGGTTAAGGATTATGAGTTCTGAATATTGGAATTAGAAACAGGGAAGTCAATGGCATCGTTAGAGAGGACAAAAAATGCACAGGAGACAGACAGTTGCTTACAAAGGGGGAAGGTAAAATTAGGTTTCTGTTGGGCGGAGGAAGATTTACATTTTTTTTAAACATAGAAATTGTTTTACATTGAAATGTTGATGGGATAGTTCCAGTCAAGCAGAAGAGGTTAACTAGTAGGAAAAATTGGTAATGAAAGTTTCTAGGAAAAAAGCTGGTAGGAATAGAATCCAAAGTACATGTTAATAATTAAGGGATCCACTGTCAGGTGTGATATTGTTATTGTTGTTGTTTGCCTTGTTGGAGGTATTAACCATAATTGTCTGGCTAGGGTGAAATTACGGAATGATTCCAATTTCATAAATAACATAATTAGATTTGTATTTTAGATAATAACAGCCCAACAATTCAGTAAAGTTATGGATTTGAACTACAGCAGTATCAGCTGGGATAAAGGAAAGACTTTAAGGGTACTGCACTCTAGGAGAGGCCCATGATACTATGTGGTCATCAATTACATTTGAATGTCATAGGGCAAATGAAATAGAATGTGGAGGATAATGTCTAGATTTTAGACTTGAGATGCCAGGAAGAAGATGGTGCCTTTTCTTTGTAAGAAATACAAGAGGAAATGCAGATTTGGACAGAACTACTAGGGAATGGAGAAGAATATGAGTTTGTTCAATTCATTCATCTAGTCATTCAACTTAAATTTCTTAAAAACCTATTTTATGTCAGGAATCATATTAAACTCAGAGGAAGCAGTCATGAACAAGACAGCCGTGTTCTCTGCCCTGTTTGGTGCTTGCTTCTTTATTTGGGTTAGAAAGTATTTTAAGTTTTCTACATAGATATGTTAAACAAATCAATCAGTAGGATAACCTAATGTAGGATCAGAAGAAAAATCTGGGATGCAAATTTTGTATGTATATATACACATACACACATACACTACACATATATACATATGCATGTACATATACGGAGAGAGAAAGAGAACATTGATGATAGTCTTAAAATATCTTCACATTAGCCAGCCTGAGTATAGTAGACTGTAAATAAGGTAGCTACATTTCTAATATCTGTGGTTATTTTGGTGGTCAGATCACATTAACTATCAATCTGGCTCTTATACCTTACTATACCACTTTATACTTATCCACATGGCATAACTGATTGGCATTTCATTTGGGGCTAGATGGAATTGGGTTTGAATTCTATCTCTGCCTCTCCAAATGTGAAAACATCAATCACCCAACATTTATTAAACCCCTACTCTGTATCAGCCCTTGCGCAAGGCACTGACGTGTATGGTTAATAATCCCTTGTCCTTACCCTGGAGAAGCTTCTAGATTCCTGAAGCAGATTCATTTTCATTTTGCTAACATGAGGAATATAATACCTTTCTCATCAGGTTCTGAGGAATAAGTGAGGTAAGCATGAAGAGTGCCTGGCCTCCTGCCTGATGCATATTTATCTAAATCATGCTATAAAGTTAGCTCAAAAATGACATCATCTTTTAGGGTCACAATGTCACTAAGAGGGCATTCCTTAAAAAAATGAGTAGGTTCTTCTACCCCTGAGCTTGCTATTAAGTATTCCCAATAGCATGATATATTTATGGGTTTGTCTTTGAGGAATCTTAACAGTAGCTGAATTTTCATGGATTGACTCTGCCAGCTGGATACAACATTTTCTTTCTAGGATATAGTTATGCCAAGCACCAATGTAACATAAGCAATGAATGGCATGTGCTATGGGGTCATGCCCCCACTGACTCTTGATAAATTGGCCTTTTAACAAATTACTGCTAATCTGCCTTGTGTGGTAACTTCTTTAAAAGACTCCAGGGCATAACCATTTAAGCAATATATATATATATATACACACACACATATATATATATATATATGTGTGTGTGTGTATATATATATTTATGGAAGAAAGAAGATAACTTAGGAAACAAAATAATGAGGAAATAATTCAAAAGACAGAGGTTCATAGAAAGCGGGTACCAGCCATACATTTTCACTACTGTTTGACAGTTAAGTATCATTCTTAACAAAGTTTTCGTACATCAATATCTATTATCAGCTGCTTATAAACTCCCAGAACTTAAATAAATATGTTTAAAAGCCAAGGATACTTTGACTAGACGTAGCACCTTAAGCACTACTGGCCACAGTTCTTGTTGGCTTTCTGGAATCAGTGGACTATCACAAAGTCCTAAAAAGTTTCCATTGCAACTCTCCATACACTCATACGTATGCTGCCCATAAATCCTCTGGGCAGTACTGCACAGAATATATTCAAAAATTCTTAACCAGAATTATGTTAAAATCTTCTGGGAGGGCTGATCTATACAAGGATTGATTCTCATAAGGAAGATTTTTTTCCCTAAAGTGAGCAATGTTCTAAGAAACCTAACTGTAGCTCTTATAAGATTAATATTAGAAAGTGGCAAGGAGGGTGGGGGTAGTGCTGTAACTCACATGTTCTTGTAAACTTAGCTTTCTTTAGAGAGAATACATCCTCAAACTTTACTGTGCATTAACAAAGTGATTGACTCTAGGGAATATTCCAGAAGTATTTAGAGCTTTTTTGTTCATATGGAGCAATGGAGAAAATCACATTAAACTGCAATAAAGCATACAGGTATTTTAACCCTTTTTCCATTTGTCTTCCACCACATCTCTGGAAGTGGTATAATCTATTACCATTTCAATGCTTGACATCAATGGTGCAATGAGATACACACATCTATTTAGCACAAGGCTTTCTTTCTGGTTATAGATTTAAATCCTTTTTAATACCAAATCCCAAGGCTCTAGGGGAAATTCTTATGAGGGAGATTTGACTATACATTGGTCATTTGGGGCTCAGTGGACTTTTCAGATGGGCTATGTCAACTTTACCTAATCCATGTGATTTTTCAATACCTCGAAATAAAAGGGAAAGAAAACTCAGACTTTCGAATTAGAAAAACCTAATTCACATAAGTCCTCTATCCTTACAGTCTTTGTGGCATTCAGAAAATAATACAAACTTTTTGATCTTTGGTTTCTTTAAAAAATGGTCACAAGAATACCTACTTTGTAGAGTTTTTTAAGGATTAAAAAGTATTTATGTGCTAATACAAAGTAGATGTACAATATGCTGGGGCCATTACTTTTAACTATAAATATTAAGGCTTTCAAGCAAAAGAATCTTCTGAGATGCAATCGTATAAGAAACAGCAACATTTCAAGTGCCCTTCACATTAAAAAAAGTTTCATGATTCTATGTCCTTATATACCAAGGGTGAAGGGATTTTGCATATGTAATGAATGGTCCATATCAAATAGACTTAAACTAATCAGAAGTGAGATTACCTTGGATGGGCCTGATTTAGTCAGTTTGAAGCCCTTCAACTGAGTGCTCAGACCTTCTCTGAGGTCCGGTTCTCTTGTTGGCCTCAGAAATTGAGCTACCATGCTGTGAGAGGTGTGTGGAGGGTTATGTTGGAAGGAACTGGGGTAACTTCTAGGACCTGAGAGTGACCCCTGGCCACAACCAGCTTAAACAAAACAAAGCAAAAACCTTGGACCTACAAACTCTAAGAATAGATTTCTTCCAAAAATCATGTGCACTTGATCAGGACTGCAAGCTCTAGAAAGAAACACACTCCGTTTAACCCCTTGACTGTGGTTCTCTGACTCCTACCCCACAAAAACTATGCCACTATAAATGCGTTTCCTTAAAGCTACTAATTTTGTGGTAATCTGTTACACCACAGTAGAAAACTGATACAGAGTTGATCTTTTCTAGTTATCCAACAAGCTATTTATGTGTTAGTTCAGGAGAATATACTGTCCAGTGATTTGAAAATAGGAGAAGAATGGGACTGGAATAAAATGGTTTCAGCAAGCAAATCATTGAACCTGCATAAAATTTTCAAACATTTAGGTAGAATTATTAGAACGCAGTTTACAGACAGAAAAATTTTTAAGAGGGAACAGAAACTTTACTTCCAATTCCATTAACAACCTACTCACCATTATAAATAACTAAACCAGTCCAAATTATAGTGGTTCTTAATTAAAGACACAGCATCTTGACCACTATCCTAATGAAGTGGTTGAAGTGTTGGTAGACACTCAATTTAATTGGAAGAAGTGACTCTATGTAACAGCATAAATAATGTAAATAATCTCACAGAACTAATTATAAAGGGTAAGAAAATCTTACGAGGGCTAATAATATATTTAAATGCAAATCCTTGCATTTGATTAGCTGTTTTAACATTATATAACTTATTCTAGACTCAGCCCCAGACATTTATGGTTTCCAACTGTAAGCTAAAAATTTAATATCTCGATATTAAGAAGTCACAAGCTTTGGGAAAGAGGAAAATTAGAATTACCATAATGGCACATGTGAAACCTGTATATGTTTAAGTGAATTAGGTAAAATAGACCACATAATTATACTATTTTTAGGTGTGAGTTTATGATAAAGATGAGGGAATTAATGGTTCAGTATCTTAAAATCCGCAAACAAAGCAAGTTGTACTATCACTCTTAAAGTAACACACTGGGCTCACAACTATGAAGAAAAATAGGCTAAAAAATAGAGGCAAAAATGGCTTCTGATAAACTGGTAAAAATGAAAAAGAGCCACATACACTTTTTTTTTTTCTTGTAAGTCAAATACACATTTATCACTTCAGAGGACTTACGTAAACAGACTTGGTTCTTGAGGACTCAAAAATTTAAATGTAAATGTCTGTGTGTGTATGTGTATGAATGTGTACAGGCATAAGAATGGAAAGATGGAAAGGACTTACAAGGGAAAGCACACAAGATTTTGTGCCCCTTTCCTAAATATATTTAGAAGCTGTGTCAACCACATTAATTTAGTGTGAAGGTTATGTTTTGAAGTTTCCTAACTATTCTACCTTATTTCCAATTCAGGTCACCTTTTCAAGGAAAATCTTGAATGCTTATCAAGGCTTAGCCAGGGAAGATGAGAGTCTAACGGATAGTAAATGAACTCCATTTTCTGACTCTATCTGAAGTTTGAGAGCTAGTGTCATCCATTTGCAGTGTTGAGAGGACACAAGAATATCTTGGTGGCTACTACTTGTAAGCTGGTCATCACTCTGAACTTTTGTATTTGGAAGAACATGAAAAAGTAATCTCCATCAATGTTGAGCAAAGATAATAATATACATAGCTTCTCTGGCTGAGGAAATGAATGTTAAACTTCAATTAAAGCTCCTTTTCTAAGACAGTATTTAATTTTCCGATTGCAAAAGATACTTTTGTGAACATGAGCAGGAGACTAGCGCAGTTTTATTATCACTTTTTCTATTCAACAATAATCAACTTAATTAAACATTTTTAATATGTGAGAATATATGTTCATTATATAAAAACTAAAAAAATACAAATAAGTATATCCATAATCCTCCTCCCATTTTAGAAGGATATTCTTGCCTTTCATCTATGCAAAATATGTATCTATGTGTGTATACATCCCCTTTCCTTAAATAATAGCTAACATAAAAATTAAGTTTGAAATGCTCTGGGTAGCTAAACAACACTGGATTTTATGGCAACCTAAGTTAGAGGGTGCAGCCAAGAGCCCCCATGGGTCCTCTGAATTGCAAGGGCAAACCCATGATATAGAGTAGGATGTGGTGACATTTATCAGCAACAATGTCTATATTTTAATGGCTCCTAGCAATAAACATAATACTTGTCATATATTTAATAGATTAAATCTGTATCATAATATATTGATTCCATACTTGTATACAAGACTTGCTTCAGGGTTTAACTGTATTCAGCATCAAATAGCAGGCTAATAAAAACTGGAGCAGAAACAGTTTTATGACCCTCCATTGACTTGTTTTACATTATATTATCTTATTGTAGACATCTGAATTAAAGGTTAACAAACACTATTTAATGGGTTGTCTAGATGAATGTACAGTGCATGAATACATGCTCCTTGCAATTTCTATCAGTTTCAATACTTCACATGCTTTATGATTTGGGAAAAGACACAACTGTAAGTGGGTGATGGCTCTTGACTGAGTCTTTTAAGTAATATGCAATAGCGTATTTTGTTAGACTTCCTCCAATTAAGTGCATATCCAACATTAAAGCAATCTGTCATCATTTTAACAATGTCATTAACATCTACAATATAGCTCACAGGGGCTTTGTTCTTCTTTCAAAATTAGTAGCACATGAATTTATATAGAAAGCCTGAAATACAAAAACAAATGTAAGAAGCCTTCAACTCTAAGCTATACAAATATTTTTAAATGGCTTATACGAAAAGTATGACTTTATTAATAAAGAAAAGCCCACAGAAATTATATATCCATTCAAATAGATTAATGACATAAAGATAAATTTCTTTTCTTTCTAATATAGCAATCAAGAAATATGGTTTACTGTACTGTTAAATGTACTTCAGCTAATAAAAATAATTTAAATTATTGAGCTATTGAAAGTAAAAATCAGTATATAAAATTTATGGCTTTTACATATAAATGATTATCAGTCTAGAACTATTTTAGAAAAAAATTAATAAAATATTATTTAATAAAGAAGGTAAAATCTTAGGAAATTTAAATGGTAATATTTATATATAAGTTGCTAAAATACATCTTATTTACTACTATGGCTTCAGCAAATAGGTTAAGATTAAATCTTAACCTTATTGTATTAAATAATAAATGCAAGGAGAAAGTTTAAATTCAGTAAATACAGTGCAGGTTCTTCTCCTTATGTATATTTCTTTCTATCTATATTCACACCAAAAAGTATATATATTATATAAATGTAAATTAGAAATTGAAATCTGTTTATTGTCAACCAAAGTTGTCAACACATACGAAACTCTTAGTTTTGTAACATTTTCCTCATTGATAATTAGTTCAAAATAAAATGTCAAATGAAACCTAACTAGAAGGAGAGAGACAAAGTTATTTACTATTATTATTATCATTATTATGGAGACAGGATCTCACTCTGTTGTCCAGGCTGGAGAGCAGTGATGAAATCATGGCTCACTGCAATCTCGACTTCCCCAAGCTCAGGTGATCCTCCCACCTCAGCCTCCTAAGTAGCTAGAACTACATGCGCACATCATTACACTCGGCCAATTTTTGTATTATTATTTTTTTAAGAGATGGGGTTTTACCATGCTACTCAGTCTGGTCTCAAACTCCTGGGTTCAAGTGATTCTTCCACCTTGGCCTCCCAAAGTACTAAGACTACAGGCAGGTAATCATTTTCCAGGTTAAGAAATAAATGCCTTTCTTTGGACTTGCTTTTTTGCACTCTATTGCATAACTCTTTAAATAATCTACTAAACATTTAGTTAGTTGCAGTCATGTCTTTTCTTCCTTAGAAGGTAACAAAGTCAGTATTAATATTCTGTGTCTCTCTAATACTCTTGCAGAGCTTCACCTAGCACCTTGTATGTTAAAATCACAAGATAAATAAATGTCCTGTAATTATCTTACATGTAACATATGCAAAATTAATTTACTATTTCCACCTCAACAGCTCTTTCTCTTCTATATTCCTCATCTTGGTAAAGTTTCTTACACCTAGCTCCCAAGCAAAACAACTAGGAGTCACCCTTGATTCAAGCCCTCTTGTCTCACATTCAGGTCAAAATCCTGTCTCAATTTAAATATCCCAACATTTGCTAGCCCCACTGTCATCACCTCTTCCTAGTCCCCTTTCCCTTGGTATCCAGCTAAATAGTTGAATTGCTCAATTTCTTTCTGATTTTAACACTTGGAATGTACTTGAATCATATTTTCTAAGTCCACACATGATCCTCTGTGGTACTGAGGAAACTTGTTCAAACTGTTCAGAAATTGTGAGTATTTCTTAAACTTGCTCCACAGCAACCACTCTGCAACCTCCTTTAACTCTCATGTGTTCCGAGAATTCTGCCTTCTTTCAAATTCTCCCCATCAGGAGTAACTCAAATTTCATATGAAGTAGAACCAAAATTCTTAATGTTGCTTAAAAGATAAACCCGAGACATTAACATATACTATATCAGATTAGGATTTAAAGTTGGGGACAAAATGCTGTATAAATAGGCAAGGATGATCCATTTTTAGACTGGAAGGAATACAAACTAAAACCACATTTGTGCGTTTTCTCCAGTGTAAGATTTTAAGAAACAATAATACATTTCTGGAAAGCCTTTTCTCTAAAGAATAAGTGATCCTTCACCCAAATGACACCAATGATTTCACTTCATCCTCAATATGCAAATATTTTCCCCCTAAAACTAGGGGAATCTGAACCACAGAGCAATAAATGTGCTGAGTTTCAATACAGAATGGGATGGAATTTAAAGTCAGATTCACCTAACTCAAGAACCACGTTCTTTCCACTTGATTACATGGCCTTACGAGGTAGCAGAGGAGGTATCCCCATCAATTCCAAGGTTAAAATCCAGCACAGTAGGTCTAGTATTTATTACAAATAAATAGTCACAGACAGCGTACACCTGCCTAATGAAGGAAATATCCTTAACTGGGGCTAAAGTATAGGTTTCCTCTTTTCATTTATAGTGTTTTAGTAAACAGTAATTTTTTTTACTCCATTAGAATAATCAAATTACAGTCTTAAACATTTTCCAAATGGCTAGAAGAGAAAATGTGATGAGCAGAATTGATTTATAAATGTGTCTAAAAGCAAGGGATAGACCATAAAATTATATGAAATACTTTTCTGACTCAAGATCAATATTTTCCTTAACTGTAGAGTAAACCTTACATTTAGACAACAGCTTCATTCACAGTTTTTAATGTCACTGAATTGAGGTAATTGAAATTCTAAATATACACATATTTTTAATGAATCCAAAAACCACCAAGATAGTTTTATTAGGTTTTTCTGGTTAATTCACCAACTTTGACCCAAACTCGTGGGTCTTAAGATAAATTTTAGTTTTAATTAAAGCTTCTTCGGCTTTAAGGGAAGTTTTTTTTTTATTATTATTGAAAAGTTCATTATACCTAGAAATTTGCATAACCATTACTGTATTTACTTATTTAACAATAACTTTTAACATATGACACAGATCATGTCCTCTGATAGAGGCAAAAAGATTTAGAAGAGAACATTAAGAATACAGCATGCATGGTTCCTGCCTTTTGAGAGTTTGTTTCACTGTCTAGTCTTGAGAATTGAGCTGGGAGAAGATAATGAAACAAGTAACATCAATATTATATAATGAATATTTTCATAGACAAAGTACAGGTGGCTATGTGAGCCCTTACGAGGAGACATAACTTAGTTTAAGGAGTCAATGAAGCTTTCTTAAGGAAGAAACATATTAGCGAAGGAACTGAAAAATGATTACAGTGAAGCTGATGGGGTGAGGGAAATTGACGTAGAATAAGTGGAACTCGAGATAGACAATGAAATTGCACATGGTCATTTTTCTAGAATGGCCTTGATAAATACCACTCATTAGGCCCTATCTCTTGAAGAATAATCAATGTATTTTGTGGATTTCAGTAGAATTACCATTGCATATATTACCAATCCATGCCTGAATAGCATTTGGAACTTGATTCACAGCCTGAACTTTGATTCTACAATGTATGCTTTTCAAACTAGGAATGAGCATAACTGTCAATGCGAAGTAATTTATGATCACCTTTAAATAATCAAGGATCTGGTTCTATTGAATGATATGCCAAGTACTTGATAGCACTAGGTATTATGGCTAATGCAAATAATTATTTTTCTTGTGAGTTTAATTAAGAGTCTTTATATTGATGTAATTAAAACTTCAGTGACATTTGAAATACATCACCCAAATAAAGTACCTTAAGATTTGCCCAAACGAGATTTGTAAGAGATCTAAGTAATTAAAAATTTCATTCTTTTATTCCATATGCTATTTCCCTGAAGAAATCAAAGTCGATATGCAAATATATATATGGTCATATTATTAATAAGTATTTCATTATTTTCATGGACAAACTTGTTCACTAATGGCACATCAACATCAGATGTAGGAGCAAATGATTTAAATTTAAGAGTTCCCATAGCCCATTATCTGTCTGTTAAGAATTACAGGTTCCAATTTAACCAATTCCATGTTAATCACATGCTTTATAATGAGATTGTTTGTTATCCCCAGCCTTCAACGACACTGATTCAGCCCCTCAGCATACTCACTAAGTTGATGTTTTTTGTATCTATTGCCTTCATACCTAGTACAGTGTAATTTCTAAAAAGCAAATGAGGGAGTGTATTACTTATTGTTAAGTTTGTCCTATAGATGTTCTCTCTCCATATAATCCTGTGACATGCAGAGATATTCCCACAGAGGATAAAGAAAATATTAGCATAGGGAAAGAGCCTCTTTGTTCTGTGCAATCCAAATCAGATTCTACCTCCATGCCATCCTAAAACAAATGAGTGACTATAAGATACTGCTTACAATATTAGATTATTAAACTCATTTTAAAATTATTGATATATTGATATAAACATACATGAATAAATGTATGTATGTATAAAACTGTCAACTCAGCAAAGGTACATAATCTCTATTTTACTTAGGAAATCAAGGCTTAATGAGTTATTTGATTTTTTAAAATGCATAACAGAAAAACCCAAAACACAAAAAGCTTCCTAAATACTATCTTGAGTCCTATACATTCTGAGAAGTTCCCACCTGTATCTGAAGAGATCACCAGAAAAAGAAATCCCAATAGAACTTTGCAACACTGCCTTTTACCTCTGCACAATCAAGCTCTGGCTATAAAGAAATATTTGCAACATAATATTATGGAAACATAGTAAAGTCATCATAAGGTCGTTTTATTGAAGAAGCAGTTTTTCCAAAGAAAATAGAAATGAAAGAACAGATGTACAATAAAAAGAAACTGCATACCTCATTCATTCCTATTCTGATTGCCCACATGTCTGCTATAAGAATATGTCACTAGTTTCTGTTCTGGTTACCTCAGAGAACATCACTAAACTAAATTATTATATCCAGTGGCTATTTTTAATGTAAAGAATCAATACTTTATCCACAGAGAGCAGTTGAAAATTTTAGTCCTGAACTCAATTTATTTTGTTGTAATATTTCTGACTATTCAAAAGCCCAATCATAATTTCTAATTCGTACAATATTCACTTCCAAATCTTTTTGACATCTATGAACTATATTTATCTTCATGACTCTGGTAAGTAATTGAGGTTACCTCTGCTTAACAAATAGGGAAACTAAGTCACAGGCCAATATAACCCATTGAAGTGAACAAATTTGTAGAAAAAATAGTAGCTTAAACATGGTTAGCTGTCCCTGTTCTACTTTTCAAATTGTCACTGAAATGAGTACCCATGTATATAAATAGAAAAGAGACTGTATCAGCCCTGGAAGCAGTCCACGGGGCATCAGGCACCAGAATTCTTGAGTTGTCCACTACTACAAACAGTGAAAGAAGGGCCAACTCAGTTCATAATCACTATAAAACACCTGAAAAGCAAATGGAATCCCAGCAGAAATTCACAAAAATCTTTTATTTGGGTGAGAACTACTGGCAGATCAAGAAAATAAAACACATACACACACAAACACACACCCAAAGAAAACAAAGCAATAATAAGAATTTCTAAATTTAAAGAGAAATACAGAGCAAATAGAAGGGAGGAGGAAGAAAAAGAGGAGAAAAGGAAAAAGAAATTTTCTGAAATGCAGAAATATTTGAACCTGTGAGTTGAGGGAAAGAATACACCAAATACTAAGAGTTTGGGTGGGGTGTCCATTATCCACCTGAATCACAAAGAAGACGGAATAATCAGGCAATGAGAAATAAAACTACTTAGACCACAAAAGTTTCCTAGTAGTTTAATCCTGAGTCAGACAGACATACACACAAAGTCACTAGCAAGGCTGTGCAACTGTGGCCCTCCAAAACAGGGGTTGGTAGCTGACCACAGGGGTCAGAGGACACCAGATATGCATCCTCTGTGCAGGCAGATGAATTAAAAAGAGAGAGAGAGAGAAATATTCAGAAGTGGCTGACCAACATCCTCCAAACTCACAAAACAGATACATAACTCCTTCCAAGAAACCAGCTACAGAATGCAAAGGGAGCCTTCAAGACCAAGAGTGTCCATAAAGCCTCCTCACGGAACCATGAGTCAAAGGGGTAGAATGTACTCTCTCCATGCATACACATATAATACAAATTACATGTAAAATATCTCTGTATTTTGATACATTCTTGGAGTGTTAATAATAAGAAAAAAATCACACATTTATTAAAGCAGAAAACAAATTTTAAAAACACATGATCTCTAAAAGAAAGAGAAAAATTAGGTTGTTCTCAATTTTTAATCTCCAGGACAAAATTAATTCTCCAGGATAATATGGTGCAAACTCTATAACTTAAGGAAGAAGTATGACACTAAGCCAAGTAGAAACAGTTATGTGTTGCCAGGCATGTGGTAAGAACAAAAAAATTATATTGCCAAGAATGCAGGGCTCAGAAAACTTAACACCCACATTATATTCCTTATATTCCTTAAAAACTATTTAAGGCCATTCTCAAGCTGATAGAGAGATAGATCTAACAACTTAAAAGCCATATGCTATTATATTATGTTTATTTATTTATATTTATTTACATTATATGTTTCATTATATTATGAAGGGGCATTGGTAATAATAAAGTATTTTTTAAACAAATGCTTAAATAATTTTTGTAAATATGTTCATAAAATGAAATGCAAGTGTCAAAATATATATTGAATGAGATAATATATACTCTAAAAGAAAATAACATGATTTTTGTTATTCAGGATTTTGTTATGATAAACAAGAAATTTTAATATAGAAAGGTTAAAAAACAGCTAAAACAGTATATAAAATTTCTCATTTTCTTGGAATCATTAGAAATTGATTTATTTTTACCTTAATAGTTATAAACATATTTTTAATATCTTAGAGAATACTAGTTTGATATATCTTTTTCTAAATTTTAAGGACCAAAAAGATTTTTAAAAATTAAACTACCCTAATACTAAAGAAAGGAAGAAAAAAGGTCTTGAGTGATGGATTGAAAAAGAACTTGAAGCTTCAGTTTTGAGCTATATAAAAGTTAATAAAATTTAAAAAGCAACATATATATAAATCAGATACAAAAAATACCATATACATTGAAGTGTTTTTAACATAAAAAGCAATAAATAATAATAAAGGTAACTGAAAAGCGAAAGATAAGAGAAATAACTCAAACAGAAAAAAAACTTTTAAATAATAATATGTAAAATAAACATGAGCTGGTTCTTTCAAAACATATAAAATAGAAAAATATTTGATAAACCTACACAAACACAAAAGGAGACCAGAAAAATCAGAAATTAGCTTAAAATAGAATAGTATATGCAATATCATACCTCTTTTTTTTTTAAAAAAAAGAGAGATGATCAATTTTCCAGGAAAATATAAATAACGCATATTGATTTATAAAAGAAGTAGCTAAAACTTTGATAAGAAATTTAGCAAGTTATCAAGTCATTTTATTCAATTAGTCTTTTTAAACTTATAAAAGAATAAATGATTATATCACACAAATAATTCTAAAAACTATAATTAGAGAACATTTTTCACAATTTACTTTTATGTAGTTAACATAATGAAAACATGATAAAGATTGTGTATTTTCTAAAAAGGCTGGGAATAAAACTTAAACTGACTCTTGAATGAATATATATATTTATATTTATAGTTGTGTGTGTTTATATACACACCTTTCCCTGAGCTCTTTATTCTATTTGTTTATTTACCTCATATTAAGCAAATTCAATACTCACAAAATACATTTGCTAGAAATTTCAGCTAGAGCTTGAAAGAGCTTCCAATAAATTTATAAATTATTGGTATAAATAATGATACTTTTATATGTCGAGTTTTCCCATCCCAAAGCATGGACTACCCTTTTATCTTCTGACCTATTTATTTTCTTTAATATAGTTTTGATAATTCTCCACACAAGTCTTAGGACTGGTTTGTTCAAATATAAAATATTTTTTAGCTTTCCTTGCTGTCTTATTTTGTTGCTTATGTTTTGTTAAATTTCTTGGTTGCTTGTTACTATTGACTTTTACTAATAATTGTCATAAGTAAGTTTTATATCTGAGAAGAGTCTTTCCATCAGCAACACTGGATTAAAAAGAAGGAGGCAACTTTAACGAAGTCAGAACAGCATAGTTCTAAGTCTATGGTTAGACAAATAATTGGTGTATGAGAATGAAATAAAGGCATTTACCAGTCACAGACTGAGAAATATTATCAAGTAATATTAAAAGATGTAATTCAGCAAGAAGATGAATGGAGTCGGGGGAAACAACAATAATGACTAAATACTTGAATATAATTATTAAGCCTAAATAAATAGGCATGTAAAGTTTATTAATCTGGAAATCAAACTTCAGATGATATCAACATAAGAAGTAGGGGTTGAGGGTACAGATAACATTAAAAGCATGCTTTTCTTCTTGACTTATATGGGGGGACAATATAGACAATGAATAATTATGACAGAAAAAAATAAGCTGAAATATGTTTATTAAAAAATCTAAGAGCCCCTTTACTCCTTTCCCCTCCTTTGGAGAATCTAAGTAGTGCACCAGCTGCATTGATATATCTGGCATGGCTGGAACGAAGAAGGCAAACGGCAAATTCAGGATATCATTTTTAACAGGGAGATCCAGCAAATAAACATAATGAGAATAATGGGAACATTTCTCCTGCAAGAGATGGGACTTAGAACTATGGAGAGGAAATTGTCTAAAATAAACCTTGTGATATTGGTTTGGTATTGACAGTATTACTGTGAACACATAGTTTCTAATATAGAAATGAATATAAAAGTACATGTGGAAACATGTATTTCTAAGCTCTGTCCATGATGCAACAGCATGTACGTTAACAAACACACTGAGCACCCAAATGCTGGTTTCTACATTCATCTCCTCATTAAAAAATTAGAAATCCTTGAAATAATGGCTGTGCCAGAAAATAACTGCTCAAAGAATGAAGAGAACACAAGAACAAAGAACCAAATCTTGGATAATCAGTATCAAGATAAATCATGATACTAAGGAATTATCACCCATTTAATAAAATAGTAATCTATTACTCTATACTAATACTTTTTAAAATGAAAAATAAATGACAAAACTAGAAAGCTTTATCTCATACCAGAATGCCTAGTAATAAACCCACAAAGAAAGATGGCATTAGACAATCCCCTTTTGCAATCCTACTATTCATTATTTCAGGCAAATAGCAGCAATGGATGCTAAAATTAGTGAATAAAATTTTGATAAGAAACAAGATTTTTTTGAAGTGTCTCTGAAAAAAATGCTTATTGATTACTAATTAAATAACTATAAAATATGTTTCAATTAAATTTACAATGGAGAAACTCAGAAAAGACCATCTTAATCGTGTCAAAAGTGAATATCACAAATACCAGCACTGTACACTTCTTATACGATATACTAAGAGCAGAACATGACTATAACCAAAGCCCAGCCTGATTCTAATCACACAGAAGCAATAGACCAATGCTAATTGAGAGATATTATACTCAGAAACTAACCATACTCTAAAAATATCAAGGTCATGATAAACAGCAAAAGATTAAGGGACAGTTCTACACAGAAAGAGACTATAGAAACATGATAACTAAATGCAATTCATGATGCTTAATTGGATATTGGAATGAGAAAAAATATCTATAGATGGCTTTATTGCTAACGTCAACAAAATTTGAATGTTGATATTGTATCAATGTTGATTTCCTAATACTGGCAGTAACAATGTGTTATGCGGGAGAGTGTCCTTGTTTTAGGAAGTACACGCTGACATAAAGGGACAATGGAGTACTTAAGTGTGTGTGTGTGTCTTTGTGTCTGTAATGCATAGAAAAAAATTTGGACAGACAAACAGAAACTTAATAACTAGGTAAAAACTGGAATTGAAGATGGTGATTACCTTTAGTAATTTAATTTTATACAAAGAGGAGGTGTTCAGATATTAAATGTGTAAATAAAAACTAATTTAAAAAGTACATGAAAGTTATTTTCTTTGTTGTTAAATAGTTTTTATCTGAGCATTTTTATTTTCCTGTTTTGTTCTACTCATCCCTCTTTTTCACATCTCTTGTAATAAAATGTATTATGTTAATAATTTAAAAAAAATAGATACTTTTTAAAACAGATACTGCATTATCAAAAGTAGATATCAAAAGGAGAACTGACTCTTAGATCAGAATTTTATCAGATTACATAACCTATACTTATTCCACCAAAAATTTAGACACAATACAAGGTATTTTTTTTTCCAAAAAATTTACTTCCAGGCCTCCAAAGGTTAACTAAAACGTGATTAGTGGTCTGAAAATCTACACTCCAGTTGTCACATTTTCCTGGAAATCTGTGTATATTCTTGCTAAGGATTCAGTAGTTGTTTTGGGGAGCATTTCAAAATTAGAAGAAACCATGGCTTTACAATCCTATGACTATAGGCGAGGCATTCACTGAGAAGTCAGCATGCATTTATAGAAATTCAGGCTTTAATAGACAAAGCCCCAATGTCATCAAGGACAATAACATTTATCATCACTTCAGCATGGTGTCCGGAGTATAAATGAAACAGAGAAGCCCATCCAACCCTGGCAATTAATAGTGAAGATAAAATCACAGTCAGATATACTCAATCAGTAGCCAGTAAGGAATAATGTCACTAACAGATATACCCAGGCATAACTTTCACCATTATGGCAAAGTAATAATTAACAGATCAAAATAATAATTAAAGTCTCCAATTTTTTATTAGTTTCAGTGGACACTTATGTTAGATCTACTTTTAAAAAAAGAATATTTCTGAGTCACTTAAAAATTGTGACAATAACTTTTAGTGAATCTAATAAGGAAATTATCTCCATGCTGTAGCAAACATAAAAAGTATTAATCCTATACTAGAAGTTTCAATGGAACACTTCAAAACATTGAAATAAAGTATAAAATGCTTTAAAAGAAGAAATTCCCTTTACAAAACTCAACTTCTAAAGTATTTGCTGGTTAAAGAAAACCCAAGTCCTACTTCAAGAAAAGAGTGGAGAGGGGGCAGATTGATGCTATTATTGATACTATAACAGAAAATGCTATTATTTTGTCTGTGTTCTTTCATATACTTATTTTAGAATTATAGTAGAGGTGATATGTAAGTGCAATACATAAATATGGAGAGAAGGAATTCTCCTTCCCATAAGTTTGGTGCTTTTAATCCAGTAAAAATCAGAGGCAGAATCACCACCCGAAGTGACACAATATGTGAAGTTGCCACAAACAGCTACTTTATTCAATGAGTTTTCTTTAAGGAAAAACCAAGGACATTGACGGAACTTGAGAGAGTAAATTCTGGTAATATTCCATTAGATAATGCAACATGTTGAATTACTAGTGCCCATCAAAATCTTGTCTAGTAACGAAGATTTGTTTGGTATCATTTTTTTCTGTCAGCTTTACAATTAGTGAGTCAAATGTATTTAAAATCTGGAATGGTAAAATATTGATAAAACCACAATTAAGATATGGTCTTTGTTGTAAAGAAAAATCAATGCCTAACAGAAGTCAAAAATTAATCTGTACTTCTACAGTTGCTACTAGTTCTTCAGGCAGACATTAAAATCACTTTCCACCAGGATGTACACAAGAACAAAACAAACACCTCATACCAATACTGTAATCAAACCCTAAGGGAGAAACTATTGTTAACATATGTAGGAAATATACCCTAAAGATATAACAGACAAATTAGAGATAGTCCACTCAAGGCAAAAAAAAGAAAATGTAGGAAAGCCTTCTTCATCACTAGCTTCAGCTCAGATAATCCATAACATCCAGAAGTCTTCTTCCTCTAGTGTATCTGTGTGGCTTTCATGATAGGCAAAGTAAATTTTCACCTGCTGACTTCCAGTTCCAGTCCCAGGAAAGCATAGAGAATGAAGGTAATAATCCTTAAGTAAGCCAATAAATTAATCTTTCTATTTTAACTTGCAATTAGAAATTCATAGATGATATTAAAAAAACTGGCTTTGACACAGTCTTTTTTGTGAGATTTAGCCCCAACTAAAGAGTTTTAGAGCCTGAGAATAGGGGAAGGGAAGACATGGAGTATTCGAGAAATAGAAATGGGCATCAGGGTATACCTTCCTGCATTGGTCCAAGAAGCCACCCTAGAGAAATAACTGAAAGACACTGGACACTGGGAATTCTGCTCTGAACAGTTGAATCAGCATCCTCTTCTGCTATACCTCTAAAAAGATGAGTTAAGTTTAATCCAAAATTAAGCTATTTTCTGAACATAATCTAGTATAGAAACTAGAACAAACTTGAAAACAAGGTATCTTGTATCTTCAATAGCATATAAAAGACCATGCATGGGAACAGAAAGCCAGGAGGAAATAACAAAATGAGACAAAAGAAAATAGGATAGGATGCAAAAACTATAAACTATTTGACAAGGAAATAAATTACAACAATAAAATTACATGTTATAGTGGATGTAAAAGGGGGATTGGATCAAGATGGTGAATTCTGCGCACATGACTCTCCTTGTTACAAATGACAAGAAACAATGCACACACACAGAAACATTCACACAGAAACAGACACAATCACTCAAATACACACAAACACACACACAAACATATACAAACACTCACACACACATTTTTAAAAAATTCATAACAGTGCAGGAAAGGAAATCCATGTAAGATGGAAGCAAGTAGTATTATATTTATGAAAGTTTAAAACTGAAGAAAATTATAGCACTAAAAATGTTCAGGAATAAGCCATTATGGAATAAAGGTCGTTTGCGAGGAGGATGCTTCTAAATCAACAGTCAACGGATACAAGAATTCCTGCTACACTTAGAGAAGACAGAGTTGCATTTAAAGAAGCTAAACAAATAAATAACAATATGGTTAGGCTTCGTGTTTCCACCTAAATCATATTTTGAATTATAAACCCCATAATCCCCATTATCCCCACATGTTAAAGGAGAGACGAAGTGGAAATAAGTAATGGAATTAGGGAGGCTGTTTCCTCCATACTGTTTTCATGATAGTGAGTTCTCATGAGATCTGATGTTTTTATAAGGGGCTCTTTCCCTCCTGCTGGGCACTTCTCCTTCCTGATGCCTTGTGAAGGTGTCTTGCTTTCCCTTCACTTTCTGCCATGATTGGAGATTTGCTCAGGCCTCCCCAGCCATGCTGAACTGTGAATCAATTAAACTTCTTTACTTTATGAATTACACAGTCTCAGGCAATTTTTTACAGCCGTACAAAAACTAATATAGTAAATTGATACCACAGAGAACACAGTGCTAATATAAAGATACCTAAAAATGTGGAAGTGACTTTTGAACTGGGTAAAAGGCAGAGGTTAGAACAGTTTTTGATGGCTCATAAGAAGATAGGAAGAGGTGGAAAAGCTTGAAACTTTCTAGAGACTTGTTGAATGGCTTTGACCAAAATGCTGATAGTTATATGAACAACGAATTCCATGCTAAGGTGATCTCAGATAGAGATGAGGAACTTCTTGGGAACTGGAATAAAAGTGACTGTTGCTATACGTTAGCAAAGAGACTGGCAGAATCAGCATTTTCCCTGTCCTAGAAATCTGTGGAACACTGAACTTGACAGAGATGATTTAGGGTACCTGGCAGAAGAAATTTCTAAGCAGCAAAACATTCAAGATGTGACCTGCATGCTCTTAAAAGCATTGAGTTTCACGTATTCACAAAGAGATGATTTGGAATTGCAACTATGTTTTAAAAAGGAAGCAGAGCATAAAAGTTTGGAGAATTTGCAGCCTGACAATGTGATAGAAAAGAAAAACCCATTTCCGAGGAGAAATTTAAGGTGGCTGCAAAAATTTGCAAAAGTAATGAGAATCTAAATGTTCATTGACAAGAAAATGGAGAAAATGTCTCCAAGGCATGTCAGAAGTCTTTACAGCACTCCCTCCCATTGCAGGCCTAGAGGCCTAGGGGAAAAAAATGGTATCATGGACCAGGCTCAGGGTCTTGTTGCCTCGTGTAGTCTTGGGACTTGGTGCCCTGCATCCCAAAAGTGGCGAGAAGGAGCCAATACAGAACTCAGGCCATTGCTTCTGAGGGTGCGAGCCTCAAGCAGTGGTGACTTACACATTGTATTGGATCCATTAGTGCATAGAAGTCAAGATTTGAGGTTTGGTAACCACTGCCTAGATTTCAGAGGACATACGAAAATGCCTGGATGTCCAGGCAGAAGTTTGTTGTAGGGACAGAGCCCTCATAGAGAACCTCTGCTGAGGCACTGAAGAAGGGAAATGTGGGGTCAGATCCCCACAGAGTCCTCAATGGAGCACTCCCTAGTACAGCTGTGAGAAAAGGGCCATCATCCCTCAGACCCCAGAATCGTGGATCTAGCAACAGCATGCACCATGTGCCTGGAAAAGGCACAGACACTCAACACCAGCCTGTGAAAGCAGCCAGGAGGGAGCTCCTGTCTGCAAGCCACAGAGGCAGAGCTGCCCAAGGTCAAGAGGTAGGAGCCCATTTCTTGCATCAGCATGACTGACATGAGACATGGAGTCAAAGGGGATCATTTTGGAGCTTTAAGATTCAACTGCCTCACTGGATTTCTGATTGGCATTGTGCCTATAGCCTGTTTGTTTAGGAAAATTTCTTCCATTTGGAATGGATATATTTAACCAATGTCTATACCCTCATTGTATGCAGGAAGTAACTAACTTGCTTTTAATTTTACAGGCTCATAGGCAGAAGGGACTTGCCTTATCTCAGAGGATACTTTGGACTTGGATTTTTGGGTTAATGCTGGAATGAATTAAGACTTTGGGAGACTATTAGGAAGGCATGGTTGGTTTTGAAACGTGAAAGGGACATGAGATTTGGGAGGGGCTAGGGGCAGGATAATATGTTTGGGCTCTGTGTCCACACCCAGATCTCATCTTGAATCCCCATTATTCCCATATGTCAAGGCAGAGGCAGAGGTAATTAGATCACAGGGCAGTTTCCCTCATGCTATTCTCGTGGTAGTCAGTGGGTTCTCATAAGATCTGATGGTTTTATAAGGGGCTCTTCTCCCTTCACTCAGCACTTCTCCTTCCTGCTGCCTTGTGAAGAATGTGCCTTGCTTCCTCTTCACCTTCTACCATGATTGTGAATTTCCTGAGGCCTCCCCAGCCATGCTGAACTGTGTGAGTCAATTAAACCTCTTTACTGTATGAATTACCTAGGCTTAGGCAGTTCTTTACAGTGTATGAAAATGGACTAATACAATACCAATCTCTACCCCAAATCACCTTCCAAAAAAACCCTGTATTTACATTTTTATATATAAAATACAGCAGAGAGTGGTGACACTATAGTCAGAGAGGCAGACCAGTAATCCAGACAGGCAAGTGTCACAAGAGAGGTGAGGAATACCTGTGTACTGATAATAAACTCGGACCACTGCATCGCATAAGCACCATCGTTCATTCCGTCACTCATCTGACACGATGTGCTATAAGCATAACAGGCCAACGAACAGGGATTCTCATTTTCAAAGATGACCAGAAAATTTTTTCAATGGCAAATTTCAATATTCCTAACTATTTGAGAAAATTTTGCACCATGAATGAGAAAAGAAGGATGTCAAAGCAAAACAAAATAAAAAATGAACTAAAAGAAGTAACACTTTAAAACCCTCAAAAAGACAATAAGGCAAACAACGTCAGTTGGGCATAATCATCCTTAATAATCTTAGAAAAAGTCAGGACAACATTCACAAATAATAAAAATTAATCAACAATTTTAAAACAAGATTTTATTACCAAAAATGTTAAACATATTTAATAAAAGAAAGTACAATATAGGCCAGGTGCAGTGGCTCACACCTATAATCCCAGCACTTTGGGAGAGGTGGGGGATCACCTGAGGTCAGGAAATTGAGAACAGTCTGGCCAACATGACGAAACCGCATCTCTAGTGAAAATATAAAAATTAGCCAGACACGGTAATGCATGTCTGTATTCCCAGCTTCTAGGGGAGCTGAGGCAGAAGGATCACTTGAACCTGGGAGATGGAGGTTGCAGTGAGCTGAGATCATGCTGCTGCACTGCAGCCTGGGCAACAGAGCAAGTCTCTGTCAAAAAAGAAAGAAAAGAAAAGAAAAGAAAAGAAAAGAAAAGAGAGAGAGAGAGAAAGAGAGAGAGAGAGAGAGAGAAACAGAAAGTATAATATAATCAATGTTCCTGTACCTCTCATGTACCTTCAATAATTAGCATCTTATGGCTCATCATATTTCATCATTACCCCCACTTACCCTTCTACTTCTACTCTGGGTTATTTTAAAGGAATCCAAGATGTGATACCATTTAGCCTATAAATATTTGGGGACAATTTTTATTAATTAAAATTTTAATTAGCAAAATAAAAATTTATAGTTGGGCTAAATTATTAAGCAGACATAACCAAAGATAAATTTAGTGAGCTGATTGATAAAACTAAGAAGTTATCCAGAAATGGAGTGCAACAAGATAAAGAGACCATGGGATTACACAGAAACAGAACCTGAAACAAGGATTTATATAAAAGTACTTTATTAAGTACCACCTCACCATGAAAAAGAAATCTTGTAAGCAAGAAAGGAAAGAGAAAATAAAAGAAAAAGTCAAGCAAAATTGTGATTTCAAATGATGTCTAGCCTCAATCTATTTTATGGAGGATTCTGAAAGGCAAATTGCCCTAAAAGTTTGTCCCAACTTGAGGCAAAAGACTTTGGCTTTTATATCCCTACCTTGGTTAGTCATTAACTACTAGTCATCTTCCAAGAAAAGCAGCTCCAAGTGCCCAAGGAAAGCTCTCCAAAAAAAGTTGGAGGTGTAAACTTTTGGCAGTAATGCAAATAGCATTTGGAGGATATTCTCAAAAGTGATAATTAGAAACTGGTTGGAGCATCAACAGCACCAGCTACTGATGGAAAATATAATTAAAAGTTAAGTGACATGGAGAATAAATAAAGAACTTTCAATATCTTTCTATAAAAATTACAGAAAGATGAAGAAAATAGTAGAAAATAAATAAGGAAATTATAAAAGATAGTTTCCCAAATAAAAAAAAATATAGATCATTGTTAAAAAGGTAAAATTATTCACACTGAAAAGATCCACCAATTGCAAGCAAAAGTAACGAGAAAGTATGCATAATTGGACATTACTATTCTAAAACCTTACAATAGCATAGAAAGAAAATTCTAAACATTTCCAGGGGGAATTAGTCTAGCTCAGGCATCCCCAAACTTTTTACACAGGGGGCCAGTTCACTGTCCCTCAGACTATTGGAGGGCCACTACATACTGTGCTCCTCTCACTGACCACCAGTGAAAGAGGTGCCCCTTCCTGAAGTGTGGCGGGGGGCCGGATAAATGGCCTCAGGGGGCCACATGCGGCCCGTGGGCCGTAGTTTGGGGATGCCTGGTCTAGTTACTATGGTGAAGATAAGTTTTACTATTGATGCTCAGACTATGACATCAAAAAGAAAAGTCATCCAAAGTTTTGAATGAGCAGAATCAATTACAGATTTACTAGTATGTATCCTATTGAGTTAGATGTGTCTTGCTGAGTTAAATAATGCTCAAGCTATGTACCATTTATGTCTCACACAGAAGGAAAATATGTATAGGATGGCATCCACCAGATTTGTCACTGGTTCCCCAGACATTCACACTTAATACTCACTTCTTGTAGATGTATCTAGGTTCTACCAGGATTCAGCCAGGCGATATGCCTTACCATACCCTCAAAGGCAGGCCCACTGACCTCAGTCCTATTGCAGATAGTGAAGTGTCCTAGTAACTTGGTTGCAGACTCTCTTGACCACAGTCAATGAGCAGTACTTCCTGGTCAGAGATCAGGCAGAAGATATATCCATGTATGTCCCTGGAGACAGGCTTGAAGATCTTTATTCAGTTTGTATCCTGAAGTGACTCTGGTAATTTCGTTTTAGCTCCTCTTAGCTGTGGCCCAGGAACAGTCCTACCTACCCAAGGATGCTCCAGGTGACATGCTTGTCCATACTCCAGAATCTAGATCTGCCAACCTCAAATCAACTGTAGATCCTGAGGCAGCCCTGTGACCAGCTGCAACTGCACTCAGCCACTGTCTCAGGGTAGTCCTACCCACCCATAGAAGCATACAGTGACCTGACAGGACACAGCAGAAATTATACCCATCTACAAACGTGGTAACAGCTCTGCTATATGTGAATCCAACTGTGGACCTGAAAGCAGTCCACGTTGTACCAGTGCCAGCCCTATTGACCAAGGTACTGAAGGCAATACCCTCTGCCAAGGAACTAGACAGGACCCATACTCACTTGAAACTCTGGCAACAGGCCGTTCAACCATAGTCCCCAGTAAAAAAAAAAAAAAAAAAAAAAAAAAAAAGCAGTGAGCATATAACCTGGCTCCAACCACAGTTGACTATAATCCCAGAGGCAATCCATCAGCCCAGGGACTTCAAGCAGGAGGTCTTTACCTGCTGAAACTGGTTTTTAAAGACTGGAAAGAGGTGTTTGCTCCTTCAAAGGCATATGCACTAATGAGAATCTACAAAAATGATGAAGGATAAAGCAAACACACTACCAAGGAAACTAACAGAGCTCCAGTAACCACTCCCAAAGAAATGGAATCTACAAATTGCCTGACAAAGAATTGAAAATAATCATCTTAAAGAATTTCAAAGAAATATAAGAGAACACAAATAAACAACTAAATGCAATCAGAAAAACAGAACGTAAACAAGAAGATTAATAAAACAAAATTAAAACCATACAATACAGCAAAACAAAAATCCAAGAGCTACAAAATGCAATGGCAGAACTGAAAACAAAATGCAATTGAGAGCTTCAACAGCAAACTCCATTGTACAGAGAAAAGAATCACTAAACTTGAATACAGTCATTTAAAATTAGCCAGACAGAGGAACAAATAAAAAAGGGAAGAAGACGAATGAGAGAAAAAGAACAAAGAAAGCATAGGGGACATATGGGATACCACCAAATGAACAAATACATGCATTATGAGAGTTCAAAGTCTTTAATGCTATAGTTAATACTCTGGCTTTGTGTGTTTTAGTCTTTACCAGTTGACATGCTTGTATTAGTTCTTTGACTGTGGCTGCTTTTTTTCTGATTGCCTACATCGCTTGCTGGCAGTCCAGATTATTGTTTTTTTAAGCTAATCGCAACAATAAGATACCAGCGGTTTGGGCATGACTAATTTGTCTTTTAATTGCCTGGGTTAACTGATTGATAAACTGAACAAATGGCTTCTGAGGTCTTTGTTGAACATTTATTAAAGACCTTTGTTAAACTCTGCTTTTAGGAATTTTTTCTTAAGCTTTGAGAGTGCACAAAGATACTTGTGCATAGGCTTAGAGATCAAAATTTAGTTGTGGTTGTACATTGGCATGGGGACTTTACTTCTGGAGCATAGCAGCTGTTATGTCTTGCTTGGCTGGTTGATTCTGGTTGGCTTGTTGTTACGACTTTTTTTTTTTTTTTTTTTTTTGAGACGAAGTTTCGCGCTTGTTACCCAGGCTGGAGTGCAATGGCGCGATCTAGGCTCACCACAACCTCCGCCTCCTGGGTTCAGGCAATTCTCCTGCCTCAGCCCCCTAAGTAGCTGGGATTACAGGCATGCGCCACCATGCCCAGCTAATTTTTTTATATTTTTAGTAGAGACGAGGTTTCACCATGTTGACCAGGATGGTCTCGATCTCCTGACTTTGTGATCCACCCACCTCAGCCTCCCAAAGTGCTGGGATTACAGGCATGAGCCACCGCACCCAGCCTACAACTATTTTTAATGATGTGTCAGATGTGGACAGGAGGCATGAACTAGCTTGCAGCTCCTGCTCAGATAAACACAGCAGCATGTGAAGATTCACATCATGAATTCTGCTCTAATAACTACTGGAGGAACATACCAGGAAAGCTGAGAGAATCCATGGACCCTTTGAAGGAACTGAATCACAGCTTCAGGGTCCCTGAAGATGCCAAAAAACTGTGAGTCTGCTTTTTTTCTCAATTGGGGAGTCTCATGGTCTGGGGCAAGTTCTCAGCCCTGGTCACTGGCTGCCTGGAAATATACTCAGTGCTGTTGTGGGGGCACAATGAGAGTCAGATCAGCCCTTCAGTCTGTGAGCTGCATGGGAGCCAGCTGAGGCCTGTAACTGCTGGCTTTCCCCCACTTCCCTGGTGACCTGTATCACTAAGCTGACATAGCCACAATCTCCCGGGGAATATAACCCTATTGATCTGGGAACCATACCCGTATCCTCCACAGTAGCCACAGCAAGCTCTTCTCAAGGAAGGGCTGAGATCAGACATGTTTATCCCTGCTCCACCTGGTGGTCTTTATCTGCCCTGGTAGTCTCTTAGGACCTCTGTGGCCCCGCCCACTGCTTGAGAAACCTGAATACTTAACCAACCAGGTGTTCCTATGGCAAGTTTGCATTCTCATTATATGATCATAGCTGATGTACTCTTGAAAGTACCATCTCCTGGCTGGAAGCCAACAAACACAAAACCAGCACACTAAACAAAAACACAGAATTCATTTCACTCCCCTGCTAGCCCTGCTGGAGCAGATGCTGGTATCCACAGCTTCAAAACCTGAAGACAGATCACATCCAAGGACCCTTTTCAGACACTCTCTAGTGCCAGGCCAGAGCCTGGTAGCTCCGCTGGGTTACTAGACCCAGAAGAGCAAAAACATTCACTACAGTTCCGCTCTCAGGAAGCCACATTACTAGGAAAGGTGGGGGATAATATCACATAAAGGCAGAACTCTGAGGGACAAAAGAATCTGAAAGGCAGCCCTTGAATCCCAAATTTTCCCTCTGTCATAGCCTACCCAAATGAGAAGGAACCAGAATAGCAGTTCTGGTAATATGACAAGATGAGGTTCTTTAACACCCCAAAAAGATCATATCAGCTCATCAGCAATTTATTAAAATCAAGATAAAATCTCTGACTTGTCAGAAGAAGAATATAGAAGGTTGATTATTAAGCTAATTAAGGAGGAACCAGAGAAAGGTGAGGTCCAACTTAAAGAAATAAAAAACATGATACAGCATATGAAAGAAAAATTTTTGTGTGAAATAGATAGCAAAAATAAAAAACAATCACAACTTCAGTAAACAAAGGACACATTTAGAGAAATGCAAAATACACCGGAAAACCTCAGCAATAGAATTAAACAAAAACAAGAAAGAACCTTAGAACTCAGACAAGGCTTTTGAATTAACCCAATCTATCAAAGACAAAGAAAAAAAAAAAAACTTTAAGAAAATGAACAAAGCCTCCAAGAAATTATGTTAAATGTCCAGACCTAAGAATAATTAATATTCCTGAGGAAGAAGAGAAATATACAGGTTTGGAAAATATACTTCAGGGAATAATTGAAGAAAACTTCCCTGGCCCTGCTAGAGATCTAGGCATACAAATACAAAAAGCTCAAAGAACACCTGGAAAATCTATCATAAAAATATTATTACCAATGTACTTAATCATCAGGTTATCTAAAGTCAAGACAAAGGAAAGAATCTTAAAAGCTGTGAGACAAAAGCATCAGATAACCTATAAAGGAAAACCCATCAGATTAACAGCAGATTTCTCAACACTACAAACTAGAATAAATTGAGGTCCTGTTTTTAGCCTCCTTAAACAACAATTATCAGCAAAGAATTTTGTATCCAGTGAAACTAACCTCCATAAATGAAAAGATACAGCCTTTTCCAGACAAATGCTGAGAGAATTTGCCACTACCAAGCTAGTACTACAATGACTATTCAAATGAGCTCTAAATCTTGAAGCGAATCTTTGAAATACACCAAAATAGAACCTCCTTAAAGCATAAATCTCACATGACATATATAACACTAACACAAGGAGAAAAACAAAAGATATTTAGGCAACAAATAGCACGACGGATATAATATTCATATATACCTCACATCTCAATATTAACATTGAATGTAAAGGACTTAAATGCTCCACTTAAAAGATACAGAATGGCAGAATGGATAAAAAATCACCAACCAAGTTTCTCCTGTCTTCAGGAGCCTCACCTAACTCATAAGGACTCACAAGAACTTAAAGAAAATGGGTGGAAAACGCTGTTCTATGTAAATGTACAACAAAAGAAAGCATGAGAAGCTTATTTTTATACTATACAAAATAAATTTTAAAACAGCAGCACTTAAAAAAGATGAAGAGGGACATTATATAATTATAAAACGACTAGTTCATTAGGAAAAGATCACAATGCTAAATACAATAGATCTAATCAACAATATTAAGAGTTTGTTTTGTGAAAAGATAAACAAATGGACAAAACTTTAGCTAGACAAATCAAAAAATGACAGAGAGAGAGAGAACTCAAATAAATTTAAAAAATGAAAGATAATACATTACAGCTGATATCACACCTAGAAGAAATGAATTAATTCCTAGAAACATACAACATACAAAAACTGAATCATGAAGAAACAGAAAATCTGAACACAACAATAATGAGTAAGAAGATTGAATCTATAATAAACAGTTTCTCAATGAACAAGAGCCAAGGACCAGATGGCTTTAGTGGTGAATTTTGCCAAGCACTGAAAACAAATTAATGCCAATCTCTCTCAAACTCTTCCAAAAAACTGAAGATAAAGACATACTTTGAAACACATTTTATGAGGTCAGCATTACTATAATACCAAAGCCCAATAAAGACACCACAAGAAAAGAAAATTACTGGGCAATATCCCTGATGAACATAGGTGCAAAAATCCTCAACAAGCTATTGGCAAACCAAATTCAATAACTAATTAAAAGAATCATACATCATGAACAAATGGGCTTTGTCTCTTGAATGCAAGGATGGTTGGACAGAAATCAATAAATATAATAGTCCACATTATCAAAGTGGAGAATAAAAGTCCACGATCATTTCAATGGCTTCACAAAGTACATTTGAAAAAAATTAATATCCTTTTGATAAAAACTCAACAAATTTAGTACAGAAGGAATGTACTTCAACATAATAAAGGCTACATATGACAAGCTTACAGCTAACATCATACTAAATAAGTGAAAATTAAAAAGTGTTTTCTCTAAAATCAGAAACTAGACAAGGATTCCTGCATTTACTACTTCTATTCAACAGAGTACTGTTCTACCCAGAGCAATTAAGCAAGAGGAAAAAAAAAATCCAAATCAGAAAAGAAAAAGTTAAATTGTCTTTATTACAGATGACATGATCTAGACATAGAAAACTCTGAACACTTCTCTAAAAACTTCTAGAATAAATTAGTTCAGTAACATAGCAGGAAGCACATCAACAAACAAAAATCACATGTGTTTCTTACACAAACAATGAAGTATTTGAAAAAGGAGTTAAAACAATCCCATTTACAATAGCATCAAAATCAATTAAATACTTAAAAATAGATTTAATCATGGAGGTGAAAGATCTGTATATCAAAAACTGTAAGACACTGATGAAAGAATTTGAAGCAAATTCAAATAAATGGAAATTTATTCCACATTTAAATACTGGCAATATTGATAAAATGTCCATACTCCTCAAAGCAATCTACACTATAAATTCAGTGTAGCCCCTATCAAAATTTCAATGGCATATTTCATACAAACAGAAAAAAATCCTAAAATTCATATAAAACCACAAAAGGCCTCAATTAGCCAAAGAAATTTTCATAAAGAAGGAAGAACCAGGAGACACCACACTTCCTGGTTTAAAACTATGCTACAAAGCTATAGTAATCAAAACAGTGGTATAAAAGACACATAGGCTGGGTGTGGTGGTTCATGTCTATAATCCCAGCACTTTAGGAGGCCAAGGCAGGTAGATAACTTGAGGTTAGGAGTTTGAGACCAGCCTGATCAACATGGTGAAACCCTGCCTTTACTTAAAAAAATACAAAAATTACCTGAGCATGGTAGTGCACACCTGTAATCTAAGCTACTTGGGAGACTGAGGCAGGAAAATTACTTAAACCTGGAATGAGGAGGTTGCAGTAAGCTGAGATCACACCACTGCACTCTTGCCTGAGCCACAGAGCAAGACTCTGTCTCACAAAGAAAAAAAGGCAGACATATAGACCAATGGACTATAACAGAGAGCCTAGATACAAATCTTGGTATATCCAGTCAAGCAGTCTTCGACAAGGGCATCAAGATTACAGGTTACGAAAAGGAAAATCTCTTCAGTAAGTGGGAAAATTGGATATCTACATGCAAAGACATGATATTGGACTCTTATGCACTACATACAAAACCTAACTTAATATAGATTAAAGATTTAAATGTAAGACTTGAAATCATAAAATTCCTAGAAGACATTGGGGAAAAGCTTATTGACATTGACCTAGGCAAAGATTTTTTTTGATGCAACACCAAAAGCATAGAAAACAAAAGCAAAATTTGAATAATTGTGGCTACATCAAACTAAAACGTTTCTGCAGAGCAACAAAAACCAACAATAAAATGAAAAGATCACCTATGGAATGGGAGAAAATATTTGCGAATTATATGCTATTGTCTGAATGTGTTATTCAAAGTTCAAATGTTCAAAATGTGATCCCCAATGTAGAAGTGTTGGAAGGTGAGAACTGTGGTAAAGAACCTAAAGTGGGTTCTTTATAAACGCACAAGTTAAGCACACTATTGTCTCTTTCTTGTCCTCTCTTTGTCTTTCTGCCATGTGATGCCTTCCACCATGTTATGATGCAGCATGAAGGGCCTAATAGATGCAAGTCCCTTGATGCTGAACTTCTCAGCCTTCAAAACTGTAAGTCCGTACATTCCTGCTCATTATAAATTACCCAGTTGGTGGTATTCTGTCATAGGAGAACAAAACAGACTAAGATACCATACATATGGTAAAAGGTTAATATCTAAAATATGTAAGAAACTCACACAAATCAATAGCAAAAAGAAAACAAAAAACAACAATGACAGAAAACAACCCAGATAACCCTAGTAAAACATGGGCAAATGACCTAAACAGACATTTTCCCCAAAAAAGTGTATGAAAGACATAAAAAGATGCTGTACATTACTAATCATTAGGAAAATATAAATGAAAATGAAAACCATAATGAGATATCACCTCCTGCCTATCAGAATGGCTGTTACCCAAAAGATGAAAGATAGTAAGTGTTGGCAAGGCTGTAGAGAAAAGGAAACCCTTGTACACTATTGCTAGAAATATAAATTGCTACAGCCTCATGGAAAATAGTACAGTTTGTAAAACAATTAAAAATAGAACTACCACATGATCTAACAATCCCTTTGCTTGGTATATATCCAACAAATATGAAATCAGTATCTTGAAGAGATATCTGTACTCTCATGTTTAGTGCAGTATTATTAATAATAGCCAAGATACGGAAATACCCTAAGTGTCTACTGACAGATGAATGGATAAAAATATATGATGGAAGGGGGTGTGTGTCTACACATATACACATACACATACACATACACATACACATACACATACACACACAATGAAACATTATACAGCCATAAGGAGAAAAAAAATCCGCCATTTGCAACAACACAGATGAACCTGGAAGACATTATGCTAAGTGAAATAACCCAGACACAGAAAGCCAAATACTGTGTAATATGACTTATACGAGGAATTGAAAACAGTTGCTCCCACAGAAACAGAGATTAGAATGGTGGATGCCAGGGAATGTGGGATGGAGAAAAGAGGGGGATAACAGTCAAGGTATACGTCCAAAGCCAAAACCAATCCTGCTAGCAAAGTGCATTTCTTTTGGTGAGTTTCAGAGCCATGATAAGATGAATGATATCTGATGCTCTGATGTACAGTCTGATGTATGTAATTAATAATATTGTAACATATGCTTTAAATTTGTTAAAGTAAATCTTAAGTTTTTATACCATACACAAAAAATGATAATCACATGAGGTAATGATGTGTTAATTAAGTTGGTTGTGATAATCATTTTACAATGTATACACATAGCAAACCATTATGTCATATACCTTAGAGAGATACAGTATTTATAAATTATACTTCAATAAAGCTAGGAAAATAAAGACCATTTAGAAGCATGTAAACACGTACAAAATGAAGATGTGAGATAAACAGTCTGAAATATAATAATTAACACTAAATATTCTAAATAGTTAAGACTAAATAAATATAATATAAATCTAAAATGTATAGGTTTTAAAATGTAATAGTCTAATTCCACACGATCTTATTGAGAGAGTTAGTTGTGGTGGAGTTGGGGAAGGAAAAATGAGAGAAATGGAAGTATATAACATTTCTGTCTTTGGGAGAAGCTATATATATTTGTTCTATTTAGACTTTAATAGAAAAATGTAAGTGTAAAAGTATGGTTTAGGATGTAAGAATAGTCATTATAAAAATAAAGAAAATATAAGACTGCCAACTAACAAGAATAAAGAAATAAAATAACAAATTCAATCATTCCCCTGAAAAAATAGCAAAGGAAAAACACCAAAAAAGTACAAATAGAAAACAAAACAATTATCAGCATATACAAAATTATCCAATATAAATATGACTACTACATACTCATTAAAACAAACAGTGCCAGAAAAATCGCATACTAGGTAAAAAGCTTGAAAAACTGTATAAGAGAAATTTTACATTGATAAAATATACACTCTACCAAAAGCAATTTAAAAATAGAGTGTTGAATGATATAAAGGGAAAAAAAGATTGAGATTCAAGAAGATATATGGCAAGTTCACAATGCTGTGAGATGTATACCTCATTAGCAATCAAGAAATGAAGTGCATCAAAAGTTGGTAGGCATCAGAGGGTGAAAGTTTTCTTTCTTCTCATTCTTCTTTTTGCTTATCTTCTTCCTACTTTTCAAATTTTTGGATGAAATCCTTAATTACATATAAAGGTAGAGGTATAGAGATGCCCACGGAGGGAGCATATATAGACTATATTAGCATAATTATGCATTAAAATTGTTGTAAAAACTAGTTAATATAATAAAAATGAACATGTACACTGTAGCTATTTCATTCTAAAACACGTACTTAATAAAATTTGAATATATGGTAACACCTCTGTACCCCCCAAATGATGCTGAGATTTTGGGGAAAGGAATGAAAGAATATTGAGGATGTTATGAAGATGGAAAGAGAGTGTGGGGTCTAAAAGAAAAGAACTCCCAGCTACCCATTTAAGATGGGTTTTTTTATTTGTTTGTTTAGCTATTTAACAAAGCTTAGCTTGTTAGTTGCAGGAAGGGGAATTGCTTTTTAATTTTATTTCATTTTAGGTTTATAGATACATGTGCAGGCTTGTTACATAGGTAAACTCCTGTCATAGAGGTTTGGACTACAGATTATTCTGTCACCCAGGTATAAGCATAGTACTCAATAGTTGTTTTTAAAAATCCTTTGCTTCTTCCCGCCTTCCACCCTCTAGTAGTACTGAATGTTTGTTGTTCCCCTCTTTGTGTCCATATGTTCTCATTATTTAGCTCCCACTTATAAGTGAGAATATGCAGTATCTGATTTTCTGTTCCTGCATTGGTTTGCTAGAGATAAGGGCCTCCAGTTCCATCCATGTTGCTGCAAAGGACATGATCTCATTCTTTTTATGGCTGCATAGTATTTCACCATGTATATGTAGCACATTTTCTTTATCCAGTCTATTGTTTATGGGCATTTAGATTAATTGCATGTCTTTGCTATTGTGAATAGTGCTACAATAAGTATATGTGTACATGTGTCTTTATGATAGAATAATTTATATTCCTCTGGGTTTATATCTAATAATGGGACTGCTAAGTCAAATGTTAATTCTATTTTTAGTTCTTTCAGGAATAACTATACTGCTTTCCACAATGGCTGAACTAACTTACACTCCCATCAGCAGTGTATTTCCTTTTCTCTACAGCCTTGTCAGCTGTTATTGTTTGATTTTTTAAAAAATAATAGCCACTCTGACTCTGTAAGACAGCATCTAACATGGTTTTGATTTGCATTTCTCTAATGATTAATGATACTGAGCTTTTTTTCATATGCATGTTGACTGTATGTATATATTCTTTTGAGAAGTGTTGGTTCATGTCCTTCGCCCACTTTTTAATGGGGTTTGTTTTTTGCTTGTAATGTAAGTTCCTTATAGACTCTGAATATTAGGTCTTTGTGAAAAGCATAGTTTGCAAATATTTTCTTCCATTCTGTAGCTTGTCTGTTTACTATGTTGATAGTTCCTTTTGCTGTACAGAACTCCTTGATTTAATTAGATCTCATTTGTCGATTTTCACTTTTGTTGGAATTGCTTTTGGCATTTTTTTTTTTTTTTTTTTTGAGATGGAGTTTCGCTCTTGTTACCCAGGCTGGAGTGCAATGGCGCGATCAAAGCTCACTGCAACCTCCGCCTCCTGGGTTCAGGCAATTCTCCTGCCTCAGCCTCCTGAGTAGCTGGGATTACAGTCATGCGCCACCATGCCCAGCTGATTTTTTGTATTTTTAGTAGAGACGGGGTTCCACCATGTTGACCAGGATGGTCTCGATCTCTTGACCTTGTGATACACCCGCCTCGGCCTCCCAAAGTGCTGGGATTAAAGGCTTGAGCCACTGCACCTGGCTGCTTTTGGCATCTTTGAAATCTTTGCCAGTTCCTATGTCTAGAATGATTTTTCCTAAGTTATATTCCATGGTTTTCATGGTTTGGGGTTTTACATTTAAGTCTTTAATCTATCTTGATTTGTTTTAATACAGTGTAAAGAAAGGGCCCAGTTTCAATCTTCTACATATGTCTAGCCAGCCATCCCAGCACCATTTATTAAATGCAGAGTCCTTTCCCATTACTTGTTTTGTAAGCTTTGTTAAAGACCAGATGGTTGGAGATGTGCAGCATTATCTCTGGGCTATTCTCCTCCATTGGTCTATGTTTTTGTGCCAGTAGCATACTGTTTTGGTTACTGTAGCCCTGTAGTGTAATTTGAAGTCTGGTAATATGATGTTTCCAGCTTTGTCCTTTTGTATAGGATTGCCCTAACTATTTGGGCTTTTATTTGTTTCCATAGGAATTTTTTAATGATTTTTTTTTCTAGTTCTGTACAGAATATTACCAGAAATTTGATACAAATAGCATTTAATCTGTAAATATCTTTGGGAAGGCAATGTGGCTATTTTAATTATATTAATTCCTCTTATCCATGAGCATAAAATGTTTTTCCATTTGTTTGTAGCATCTTTGATTTCTTAGAGTTCTTTCACATCCCTAGTAAGCTGTATTCCTAGATATTTTAATCTTTATGTGGCAACTGTGAATGGGATTCTGTTTCTGGTTTGGCTTTTGGCTTCGATATTGTTGGTAGGAATGCTACTAATTTTGTATATTGATTTTGTATCCTGAAACTGTGCTGAAGTTGTTTATTAGCTTAAGGAGCTTTTGTTCAGAGACTGTAGGGTTTTCTAGTTAAAGAAGCGTGCCATCTACAAACAGGAATAGTTCGATTACCTCTCTTTTAATTTGGATGCTCTTTTATTTATTTATTTATTTTTTCTTGCCTGATTGCTCTGGCCAGAACTTCCAAAACTATTGACTAGAGGTGAGGAGAAAGAGCAATCCTGTCTTGGTGCCTGTTTCCAGCTTTTTCCCATTCACTGTGCTGTTGGCTGTGGGTTTGTCATTGATGGCTCTTACTGTTTTGAAGTATGTTCCTTCAATGCCTAGTTTATTGAGAGTTCTTAACATAAAGTCATGTTATATATTATTGAAAGTATTTTCAATACTTATTGAGATAATCATGTAGTTTTCAAACTTAGTTCTGTTTATATGATGAGTCACATTTATTGATTTGTATTTGTCCTAATCTTACATTTCAGAGATATTAACTTTTTGATGTGCTGCTGGATTTGGTTTGCTAGTATTTTGTTGAGGACTTTTGCATCTCTATGTTCATTAAGGATACTGGTCTGAAGTTTTCTTTTTTTTGTTGTGTCTCTCTGTCAGGTTTTGATGTCAGGATAATGCTGGCCTCATAGAATAAGTTAGGGAAGAGTACCTCTTCCTTAATTTTTTGTAACAGTTTCAACAGGAATGGTATTGGCTCTTCTTTGTACACCATCAAAATTGAAAGAACTAGAGGAGCATGATCAAAAAATCTCAAAAGCTAGCAGAAAACAAGAAATAACGAATATCAGAGCAGAAGTGAAGGAGATAGAGACACACACACACACAAAAAAAACCTTCAAAAAATCAATAAATCCAGGAGCTGGTTTTTTGAAAACATCAACAAAACAGACAGACTGCTAGCAAGATTAATAAAAAAGAGAGAAGAATTAAATAGACGCAATAAAAAACGATAAAGGGGATATCACCACTGATTCCACAGAAATAAAAAATACCATCAGAGATTACTACAAACAACTCTATGCACATAAAGCAGTAAACCTGAAATAAATGGATAAATTCCTAGACGCATGCACCCTCCCAAGCCTAAACCACAAAGAAGTAGAAAGCCTGAAGAGACTAATAACAAGGGCTGAAGTTTAGGCAGCAATTAATAGCCTACCAATCAAAAACAACCCAGGTTCAGATGGGTTCACAGCTGAATTCTACCAGACATAAAGAGAGGAGCTGGTAACGCTCCTTCTGAAATGATTCCAAACAATCCAAAAAGAGGAATCCTTCCCAAATCATTTTATGAGACCAACATCATCCTGATACCAAAACCCGGCAGAGACTCAACAAAAAAAGAAAACTTCAGGCCAATATCCATGATGAACATAAATGCAAAAATTTTCAATAAACTACTGGCAAACCGATTACAATAGCACATCAAAAAGCTTATCCACCATGATCAGGCAGGCTTCATCCTGGGGATGCAAGGCTGGTTCAACATACACAAGTCTATACATGTAATTCACCACATAAACAGAACCAAAGACAAAAACCACATGATTATCTCAATAGATACAGAGAAGGCCTTTGACAAAATTCAACAGCCCTTTTTGCCAAAAACCCTCAATAAACTAGGTACTGATGGAATGTATCTTAAAATAATAAAAGCTATTTACAACAAACCCACAGACAATATCATATTGAATGGTCAAAAACTGGACGCATTCCCTTGAAAATCTGGCACTAGACAAGGATGCCCTCTCTCACCATTCCTATTCAATATAGTATTGGAAGTGCTAGTCAGAGCAATCAGGCAAGGAAAAGAAATACAGGGTATTCAATTAGGAAAGGAGGAAGATTCTATTCTAGAAATAGAAATTCCATCTGACCCAGCAATCCCATTACTGGGTATATATCCAAAGGATTATAAATCTTTCTATTATAAAGACACATGCACACATATGTTCATTGCAGCACTGTTTACAATAGCAAAGACCTGGAACCAACCCAAATGCCCATATAGGATAGACTGGACAGGAAAATGTAGCACATATACACCATGGAATACTATGCAGCCGTAAGAAATGATGAGTTTGTGTCCGTTGTAGGGACATGGATGAATCTAGAATCCATCATTCTCAGCAAACTGATCAAGAACAGAAAATCAAACACCACATGTTCTCACTCATAGGTGAGTGTTGAATAATGAGAACACATGGACACACACCACACACTGGGGTCTGTTGGGGGAGACTAGGGGAGGGACAGTGGGGGGTAGGTATTTGGGAAGGGATAACATGGGGAGAAATGCCAGATATAGGTGACAGGGACAGAAGGCAGCAAACCTCATTGCCACGTATGTACCTATGCAACAATCCTGCATGTTCTGCACATGTACCCCAGAACCTAAAGTACCATATATATATATATATATATATATATATATATATATATATATATATATATGTTTTAAATGGGAGGGTAGGAAGTCTGGTGTAGAGACAAGGATGTGCTGAAGTACAGAAAAGTTTTTGGAAAACTGCCATAGCCAACCAAATTTTGGAATAAATTGTACTTAAATATCAATAAAAAAAGAAAAATAAAAAGAAAAAACAACCATTTTTGGTAAATGATGCGAATAGCTAAGAAAATTAACTGAACAATTACTACAACTAGAAGGACTAGAATCAGTACATTACTAATAAAATATTCACACACAAAAATTCAATAGTTCTGTTTAGAACAACAACCAATTAGAAAATGTAATTGAAACATTTTGAAATGCTAATTCACTGAATAAAAAAAAATACAATAAACCACATGAACCTAGGAAGAAATCATCAAGTCCCACATAATGGTAAATATAAAGCTTCATAAAATAACTTGAAAGAAGACCCTACTAAATGGAAAGAAGTACCATGTTTCTGGATGGGAAGATCTAATTTTGTAGATATTTCAGTTTTTTTCCCCAAATAAATTCAACGGTTTTGCAGTAAGATTTCCCACAGAATGTTTTGGAGAATTTTAAAAATTGATTCTAAGATTTACTTAGAGAAATGTTCAAAAATAGCCAAAAAAGTTTCAAAATCAAATACATTCATCCAAAAATGTCTATTCCCTGTTCCTTATTTTCCAGACATTGTTCTGGGATCTAGAAATAGGGTTGAAATAAAAATTTTAATGTAGGCCGGGCACGGTGGCTCAAGCCTGTAATCCCAGCACTTAGGGAGGTCAAAGCGGGTGGATCATGAGGTCAAGAGATCGAGACCATTCTGGCCAACATGGTGAAACCCTGTCTCTATTAAAAATACAAAAATTAGCTGGGCGTGGTGGCATGTGCCTGTAGTCCCAGTTACTTGGGAGGCTGAGGCAGGAGAATTGCTTGAACCCGGGAGGCGGAGGTTGCAGTGAGTCAAGATTGTGCCACTGTACTCCAGCCTGGTGACAGAGTGAGACTCTGTCTCAAAAAAAATAAATAAATAAAAAATAAATAAATAAAATAAAATTGTAATCTAATTTGAGGTCAAAACATGGCAAAATCAATTATATAGCAGTCAATGTTAGAAAATACTATCTTTTCTGCTAGTTTTGAAAGCTCATTTATATTAACTACCAGTTTGAAAAAGTAGATCGAAATAATGAAAACCAAATTCACATAAGAATACAACATTTAATATGTATTAAGGATGTCAAGTACCAAGCTATGCACATTAATACTTTTTTTCTTAATCCTCACATCAATTCCGTAAAATAGATACTAATATCACCACCATTTACATTTGAGGAAACTGAGCTTTAGACATGAAATTTAGCTTTTCCCAGGAGAGTAATTAAGTCTGGATTTGAACTAAAATTCATCTATCTGTAGAGCTGAAGAACTTTATCAATATCTTCTATGAAGATTAATGATGACACAACATAGCAATAGTTTTATATGTTCAACCTAACTATTAATTAAATAAATGGCTACTGAACAGCAATAATCAACTATTAAGTTGAGCATGATTAAAAAATATCCAAACTTGAGTAGGGCACAATGTGGACATATAAAATTTTACATTTCAGGAAAGCATTCCAGTAAAGGGGTTTGACAATCTTTGAAATCTTTAAAAAGTTTTAAGATAAATTTTCTTATGTATGTTTAAAGTATACAACATATTATGGGATACAAATAGATAGCAAAAAGTTTACTATAGTGAAACAAATTAACATCCATCATCTTACACTGTTACCAATGTTTTTAGTAGCAAGAATTGCTGAAAATTTCATTTTGCATGAATCCCATACACATACCTTTTTTCCTATTGTTGTCATGTTGTACATTGGCTGTCTCAGCCTGTTTATCCCATCATATATTGCTTTATATTCTCTGACCTACATATCCTCATCTCCCTACCTCCCACTGCCATGCCTCCGTTAACCACTCTTTTGTTCTTTATCTCTATATATTTTATTTATTATTATTATATTCCATGGTAAGTGACATCAAGCAATATTTTTTCTATGGCTGGCTTATTTCACTAAGCAAAATGTCCTCCAGGCTTATTTATGTTGTGGCAAATGGAAAAAAAAATTGTTCTTTTTTCAAGGTGAATAATATTCCATTGTGTATACACACCACAGCTTCTTTATTCATTAATTTGTCTGTGGTACTTAGGTCATTTCCATATGTTAGCTGTCGTGAATAATGCTGCAATGAACATGGGAGTGAAGATGTCTTTACAAGGTGGTGATTTTATTTCCTCTGGGTATATGACCAGAAGAGGGATTGATAGGTCACAGTTCTAGCTTTAGTTTTGGTTTATTTTTAATTTCTTTGGAAAGAATATGGAAATACTATTTTCTCAATGACTGTACCAATTTACAGTCCCATCAGCAGTGTACAAGAGTTCCACCTTCTCCACACCCCTGCTAACATTTGTTATCTTTTGGCTTTTTGACAATAGCTATACTAACAGGTATAAGTTAGTATCTCACAGTGGTTTTGATTTGCATTTCACTGACAATATGATGCTGAACATCTCTTCATATAACTGTTGGTCATTTTTATGTTTTCTTTGGAGAAGTGTCTAGTTAGGTCTTTTGCCCTTATTTTTTTAGTTCAGTTATTTGTTTTCCACAACTGAGTTGTGTAAGTTCTATATAAATTTTGGATATTAATTTCTTGTCAGATGCATGATTTGCAAATATTTCCTGCTACTCTATATCCTGCTGTTTTGTTTCGTTATTTCCTTTGCTGTTCAGAAGCTTTAAACAGTGTTCTACTTTTAGAAATTTCACTTGAAAAATAATCAGAAACGCAGACACAATTTTAAATAGAAGGATGTTCAGTTCAATGTCGTTTATAACAGCAAAATTTTGAACTTATCTAAGTGATAATAGCGTCTTCATAAGATAAATGACTGTAGATAATATTAGAAATCAAAATTAAGAAGAGTATACAATAACATGAGACATGATAATTATGCAATATTAAGTAATAAAGATGGAATACAAAAGTTATAAGCCTAATACGAAATTTTAGATAAACATACATTGATATAATGTTCTATACATAGAAAATATTTATTTAAATTAAAATACATTTTATAAAATAAAATTTATATAATAGTTGTTTACACATTTAAGGAAAATAAAATAGTAACAGAGATCATAAAAACCAGTGAAATGATTTTAACCGGGAAGGTGTTAAGTTTCTTTCTGAAAATTTACTGTATTTCCTTATTCTACAAATCAAAATAGATTACGTGGCCATACAAATACATAAATATAACAAAATGAAAAATAAAACTAGATAAGAATCATCCCATTGTCTTTTGCACAGAAGGCAATTAAAACCTGTAAGTATACTAAAATGGGGTTGCTAAGCCTTCCTCTACCTTTCCTGATACAGAGAAAATGCTAATTAATTTATAGGTAATATTTAAAGTTTATTTTATGCAACATGTCAGCAGATGCCATGAAAAGAGAAAAGTGTGCTTTACAGTCCTGTGGAAGGTAATAAATGTCAAAGACATGTAGATACAGTTATAACTTTATGAACACTCAGGGTAATGCACACAAGTAAAACCTTACACAAACACCAAATAAAAAGACATGTTTTCTAAGCACAGTCAGGGGACTGTTTTTAGCTCTATGTGTAATGTAGGTGAGACAGAGGGTTAAGGGCTGCAGTACAGTGGTCTGCAATAAACCCTCTGCAAGCTAGGGCTTTGATGGGGTGCTAATTGAGTAGCAGGTGAACATAAATAGAAAGCACCAAGGGTGTGTAGCGGGGAGTGTTTTTGTTGATGAGAGAACATAAAAAGGCTGAGCTCTGTAATAAGAAATAAATACAATCTGGGGTTTATTTCTCCAACCTCATTCTACCCGCCATGGTATGGGCCTCTCTAGCTAAAAATGCTTTCTTAGGGATTAACATGGCTTTTTAATGTGTGGATGAACTATAGAATAAATCAAATAGGTTTTCTAAGCATATAAAAACTTAAGAGTTTTGTGTCTAGTGTTCTGCGTTTGTTCACTAGTTTGTGGTTAGATGCAATGTTTTGTTTGGTTCTTGCTGATTTCTGACGTGATTGGCCCAGAATGTCCCAAGACATTAACAATGGCTGAATCATGCAGCATCTAAAGTAAAATTTCATCAAGATTTTATCAGAATGCAGATACCAAAAACATAGAAAACAGAGTGGACAGAAACATGAAGCCTGACTCAAGCTTTCTGAAGTTCAGGATTCTTTTTTAAAAAAGTAAATACTTTTTTTGTTCAATTCACCTAGACAGGTTTAAAATATTTGTAAGTTCTAATGTTGATATTTCACTTTTGCCAGGAAATCATATAATACAAATACATATAACCATTATATTGAAGATTTACCTTTCTCTGAGTATTTTGAGGTGTCTGTAAAATACCATATTCACTGACAATGCCGTATATTTGAAAAAAATGAGGTCCCTGCACAGTGATGTTACTTCTAACAAAATATTACATCTAAGATGTAAGACATTTTAAAACTATTATATTTTAATAGTGATAGCTAGTGACACCTTTTTTTGTGCACCAGGAACTGTGCTAATCACTTTATACATACTACTTCATTTGATCCTCACAACAATCTTAGGAAGTAAACATTCTTAATTTACATTTCCAAGTAAGGATACCAATCTTTAGAAAGATTAACTATCTTGGCCGGGCGCGGTGGCTCAAGCCTGTAATCCCAGCACTTTGGGAGGCCGAGGCGGGTGGATCACAAGGTCAAGAGATTGAGACCATCTTGGTCAACATGGTGAAACCCCGTCTCTACTAAAAATACAAAAAAAAAAAAAAAATAGCTGGGCATGGTGGTGCGTGCCTGTAATCCCAGCTACTTAGGAGGCTGAGGCAGGAGAATTGCCTGAACCCAGGAGGCGGAGGTTGCGGTGAGCCGAGATCGCGCCATTGCACTCCAGCCTGGGTAACAAGAGCGAAACTCCGTCTCAAAAAAAAAAAAAAAAAAAAAGAAAAAAGAAAGATTAAGTATCTTTTCTGTAGTCACATAATGAATTAGCTGTGAAGCCAGAGGTTAAAGCTAAGTAACTGACTCTCTGCAGAGCACAAATCATAGCCTACTATGTTATACACCCTCCTTACATTTGCTCTTCCAAGTTCCTGTAGAATATTCACTAAATGAATGCTTTGTTACAATAAAGACTCTTGCTCTTCTAAGAGAGTTAAGGTAGACTGACAAAAGTTTACTTCCTCACATTCTCTAGAACAGTGATGTTCAAATTCTCACGTTCAAATCACCTGAGGATCTTTTGAAATGTAGATACTGATTCAGTGGTTCTGAGGTGGGACCTGGGAGTCTCCATTTTCAACAAGCTTCCTGGTGATGTCCTTTTTGCTGCTGCTCCTGACCATACTTTAAGTAGCAGAGCTGTAGAATTTTTCCTGAGATGCAGCGCAGGGATAGAAATATAGCTCCAGTTGTTTTCCTGTGTCCTCCTTTACATTCCCTAGTTTCTTTGATGTCACAGTGGAGTCTGGAATACCCTTTTCAACTTCCTCTTTCCTCTTCTGTTCTATTTTCCCCTTGTCTCAAAGAAGAAAATTGGAATGCTAATATAAATATAAATACTATCATCAAATTCTGAAAGGGAGATAGCCAGTTCAGGCATGTGTTAAGGGAAAAGAATCCTGTGCCTTCTTTGTATTACTTTATAGATTACAGACTATTTCATCGAAGTCTGAAATAAGTCCTATACAGAACCCTACGTGTCACTAAGCTCACAGGGTGAAAATCAGAAAAACAAGCATCTCCAAAATTACCATTTTTAGAAGTATCAGAACAACCCTATAAGAATAAAAAAAAGCAAGAAGTAAAATGGTGAATGTTTTAGGAACCAAAATATTGCTTGGAAATTTAAGACTCATTTTAGATTTCTCCTGCACATTCAAACTTGTTGCTTCATATCCAACCATTTACCACACCCTGTAGATTTTACATAACAAACAGCAGTTCTTCAACCACCACTGCCTTGGTTTACTTCACATCACTTCTCACTTTACCAGTTTCCTAATATGGGCAGGAGAGAGGGTTCCTATTTAGCCCCAGGACTACTTCAAGGCCATTCTCTACCCTGCTGCCAAGGAAACTTCTCTAATTAATCTAATGTCACTTTGTTTTACCTCCTTCAGCAGCACCCTATGGTGTCAAAGTTCAGGCTTCCCGGGTTAGCACACATAGCTTATTGTGGTCACACCCTCTCTGCTCAGTAATTCATTACTTCCATTACCTCACACAAACCTTTTACTGGTACCAAACCAGAATATAGCTCTACTATTGCATTACAGTGCTTTACACCTCCCTGCTTTCTCAATTGCTATTTTTATTCAGAACCTTTCCCTCTTCCCTTCTTTCCTCTCCTTCCTAGCCCTCCTGTCTACACACCAAGCCAACTTGCCAAGACTCAGTTCAAGAAATGTTCTGAAATATCTGGAAGCTCCCTGAATCCCCCTATTAAGAAAGTCAGAAGAACCATAGTAGGAAAAACAAGACCTCATAGACTACATATACAAAACTCTAGATCACAAATATGACTCTAAAATATAATTGGGTGGGGCTAAGTTAGGAAAAACTACAAGACCTATATGGTATCAAAACAGTATGGTTGAAATCAGAAGACAAAGGGACTACTGATGACCCTGAGAGCTGGAAAGCCCCAACTATCAGGTACCCCTAGAAAGCACAGAGGCCTTTTCTGAGAACAATGCAACACAATGGGAGAGGATTTTGAAAGTTTTACTTTGATAGTAATGAGGGTAAGTGCAAGTGGTCTAAAGTATGATCTGATGGTCCCAGAAAGATTTGGGGTCTGGGGCCTATAGACTCTCAAAAGTGATAGACAATGCAAGCCTTACATTACAGAGCTTAGCCCTAAGGACACACTGTTGGTATTCTAAGCCACAGAGAGGAAAACAGGAACTATAAGTGCAAAGAAAAAAAGAGTTGAAGATAAAACTGAGAAGAGTAGGAGAGAAGAAGATCTAAGAGGTAGCTATTTTGATATATCTTCTCTTCTAAAAGTACAGAAAAAGTCATTTTATTTAACAATGAAGAGCAGCAAAAGAATGCTACAGGATCCTATGTAAAATTACTATAAAAATATAAGAGTGAAAAAAATCTCCCAAATAAGGAAAGCACACCAGAAAGATATGTCTACAAAACAGATGAAGAACCCAATGTTTCAAAATGAGCTAATAATAAGCAAGAGAATTATAGTGCCTATAAAGAACAAAATACATCAGAACTTTAAAACTCAGAAGTGAGATGACTGAAGAAAAAGATTTTAAAAGAGAGGTAAAAGAATTCAGGAAAGAATTAGCAACAAAAGAAAAAATAAGTACCTCTAAAGTTAGTAAAAAACTCAAAAGTCAATAAACACAACAAAATATGCCTCAAGAGAAATAGAATATAGAAAAGAGAAAATTTTATAGATAACAGAATTACAAGACTACTAAAAAGCATTTGAGAATAAGTGATGAATATAGATGATAAGCACAGGAGACTCAACATAAATATACTAGTGGTCTCTGAAGAAGAAAATGAAAGCAATGGACAAAATAATTATTAAAACTATAATTCAGGAAAATATTGTAGAATAATAAAAAACCTTAAAACTAAACATTGAAAGGGCATGCCCTTTAGCTGTGGATTAAATCTATAATGGCAATGTCAAGAAATAGTCTACCAAATGACTGGAAATATATACATGAATATACGTGTGTGGATGTATTTGTGTGTGTGCGTGTGTGTGTATTCAGGGAATATCATTCCCTTAAACCCTTCCTGAATAATCCATTAGAGAATTAGCTTCATACAATAAAAATGACTTGAGAGGTTTTGACATAAGAATAAGAGGTAGCACTAAATATATTTTTTCTATAGAATCAAGGCAGATGATTTTAACAATAAAATGTCTGTGTGCCCTAATAAGGTAGCTATAGTACAAGAATCAAATATAGATGAGTACAATAAACTCATGTGTTATTTAACATGCATTCATCAGGTCTACAAGGAGATTACATCAACAAGTGCTGGATTCGAGGGAAGAAAGAAAGAGAAAGAGGTCACTAGCTGTTTGCATTAGTGCTCATAGTGGAAAACAACAGTCAATCGCCAGAAAGTAAGAGATGGAAATTACTATTATACAAAGAATTGATTAAAATAAATACAAAAGTAATGATTAAAACAAAAAAATACAAACCTTCCTAAATTCCAGAAGATATTTTTAAAACTTTTAAATTTACTTGTGTTGAAAGAGAAGAGTTAGAGTGAAATAATCAGAAATAAAAGCTAAACTTCCTTTATTACAACTTGCTTCAAAATTTTGACTTTTGGATGGTTGTGATGGCTCATGCTTTGTAATCCCAATGCTTTGTAAGGCTGAAAAGGGAGGATCACTTGAGGTCAGGAGCTCAACACTGATGTGAGCTATCCTCATGCCACTGCACTCCAGCCTGGGTGACAGAGCAAGACACTGTCTTAATAGTAAGTAAATGAAATACAATTTGATTTTGGACCCTTGTAAATATTTTACATAATCACAAAGCAAGCTTAATTTTATAAAATACAACTTCTAAAACTTAAAAATACAAGAATAAAAATGACCCAACTGTATAAACAATGGAGGCATAACTATACAGAAAGGAACTAATTCAAGTGAATTTAAAACACGGTCATTTGATTGTACATTCCTACTGGAATATGCCCTAATGACTAAAAGTATAATAAAAGAAAATTTTAAAAATCCACTAAGATTAGACTACTTTGAGTAATCATATAGTTAGTGGACATGTTGGTAGTGTTATTCTTAGGTTGTTGTGTGATTATTATGGGATAAACAAATGAGAATTATGCTGGTGTTATTAAAAGCAGAGATCTTTTACAGTGAGAGGAAGAAACACTATCGTAACACAGATAAGGTTAAGTAGTCTTGAACTATAGACTTGAATTTTGATTGTCAGTACAAAGTCACGATTTTCTTTTCTTTTAAAAATATTTCTCAACTCTACCCTCCGGAATGTCTCAAAACAATGAACAGCCCAGTTGAAATTAGTGTCTTTAGCTCAGAATATGGGTTCTAAATAAGACACCTCACTATGAAGAAACAGAGATCCCTGCATAAATCGCTGATTCCAAGTCTGGGATTGGAATGGGAAATGTCCGAGATAGTCCTTAATGAATTGACAAGCAAACTGGAGGGACTGGAAAAATGTGGTAACTTGCCCGGTAGGGCTCTAACGTGTAAGGAATGCAGCTTCTCTGTCTTACCTGAGACCTGCTGAATCAGAAAATGTCGGGCAGGGCGCAGCAGTCTGAGGTTTAACAAGTCTTCCAAGTGATGTTGAATACTGAAGTTTGAAAACCATTGCTCTAGGGGAGTGATTATCAATGGCTCTTAACATCAAAAAATGAGAAGCAACCAAACATTATCCTTTGTCTGACAGAAGTACATACAGCCAGCCTATGAAGTAATCTTGCCTCCAACCAAAACCAAAGTTGAACCTGGGTCAGAATAGGCTTTAGTTCTTACAATCAAGTTAAAGAAAACAGAGATAAACATGTTATGCAATCAAGAAAATCCAGACAGAGAAAAATTCTATAGGTTAAATAACCCAGGTTTTTCCAAGAAAAAAATTTCAAGAAAAAAAAATATTCAGGGAAAAATAATCTATAAAATAAGAAAGGCCAATTATAGTAATAGATGGACCCTAGCTGATCAAAATTCAGATAAATAAACTGAAAAAAAGGACATTTATAATACAATTAGATAATTTGGAGCACTGACTATTCAATAATATTAATGTTTAATCATTGATTTGTTCTGGAAGATGGTGATACTCTACTTACATTTTGGAGATACTCATGTAATTATATGCTGTCCAGAAAAAAATTCAAAATAAATCTGGGGAGGAGATGGGGATGTAGATGAGAGAAATAAAATTGGCATTGAGTTGATGGCGTTAATGATTACTGAAACTGAGTAATGGTTACTTAGCAGCTTAGAAGCCTATTACAATATTGTTTCCACTTTTATATGTTTTAATTTTTCAGTAATAAAAGGTTTCACGTCAAGTATCATCTTTTCCAAGAAACTTTTCCTTAGCACCACTCCCAACTTGATTTAGAAAGCCTTTGTCGATGCTTCCCCACTACTCTGTGTGTTACTTTATCTTACCTATGATCAGTTCCTTGAGAATACTGGGTTTTACCACCTTTTATAATCCAGTGGCTATTGCAATCCCTGGACAAAGCATATTTTTCAGTTCAGGGTCCTCAAGGGAAATAGAAATCATACCCAAACAGGGTAACTGAAGGAGTTTCAATAAAGGAATTACTTACAAGGATATAATCATGGTTAAGAGAAAAAAGTTAGAGAGGTGGCATATGGGACTGACAACAGCAGGAAGCCATTACCTCATCTTGCCCCATGGGAAGGGAATGGGAGATTTACCTGAAATCTAGTGGGAACTGTGGCTTTAGGAAAGGGCTCCTGAGAGGAGTGGTGGTCTTTGTTAGAGGAACAGATCTGGAGCCCTATAGGGGGGTGGTTGCAGGGAAATACATACTTCAAAGTCACTCCAATATTCTGCCGGTGGTTTTCATTGATTGAATCCAAGTAGAGGCCAGTGAGCCTGTTAATGCAGTCACTAGGAAGAATGTGGGGGTGGAAAGTGGATCTTGATGGCGAAAAAATTTAGCACATTAATCAATAATAATTTTTGAATAAAAGAATGATGCCCACAAGGAAATAAATCCAAAGACAAAATGAAATAATGGTCCAGGAAAGTAATCAGTATTGATGTCAGAGGCAGACGCAATGCCACAAAGACATGAGGCTTCCTTAGAGATTCAGGGGGTTTCCAAATCATGATTCTTAAACTTTTATGTGTGCGCACACACACAGCTGTATGAATGCGTATGTACAGAGGGGTGTGTTTGTCTGTGTGTTTATATAAAGAGGTACATTTGATTACACCATTCTCATAAATCTCTTACTCTTCCTCTTAATCCACAGGGCACAGATTCTGAAAAAAATCAGTTTATTTTTAGCAGATTATTAAAATAACCACAGATACTTCTACTGAACATTTAAAAGAATGATCCTTGTCTTTTCTATCAGCTTTTTAAATCTCTAATAAAAAAATTATTTGGATACATACCGTATCACCTCCAGTAGCATTTTTTTAAAGCAGCAAGTTAATATCAGAATAGCAGTGTAAATACACCTGCAATTGTCAGTTAACCTCTCACTATTATTTTTAGACTGCCTGCGGCAGTGTATCAGTACTGTCAGAAGGAAAAAATAATACAGAAGACGACATTTTCACATTCTTTTCCACAAGCCAACACACAAAATAGGCTCATTATCAACATGTGGTTGTCTACAGTTCAACATTAATATATCTTTAGCTCTCCAATAACTGCTGTGGAGTTGTCTAATTCAGCAAAATGTAAACATGTGTTCCCCCAGGAATGATATGCTGCCAGGTAAATGAGACTTTTTCCCACCTCAAATCCTTCCTTGAAATAAACTAGTCAAGTCTAAAGATTCCAGGGCACAATTCTACATAAAAATGTTTTTTCTGAATATCACAGTGCTGCTAGTGTTTCTACCCAGTGAGTTCAACCTGATGGTCCTGTTACATACACAAGGCCAACAAATATTCACATCAAGAAACGATTTTTTTTCTTGTACCGAATTCTCATAGGACCTTTACCTGATAATAGCTACTAATGTCTGTGGGAAAAACAAAAATTATATTATTCTGGAATATGTATATCTTCATACTTTCCATTATATCCACAACTATATCTTAAAGCATTTACCTGGTAATAGGGACATCAATTCAAACTCTTTGGCATCAGGGACCAGCTTTGTCCCTGGGGAGAGGCAGGAATAGTTTTGGAATGACACTGTTCCATCTTAAATCAGCAGGTTTTAGATTCTCATAAGGAATGCTCAGCCTAGATGCCTTGCATGTACAGTTCACAAGAGGGTTTGTGCTCCTATGAGAATCTAACGCCACGGCTGATCTGACAGGAGGTGGAACTCAAGCAGCAATCCTTGCTCTCCCATCACTCACCTCCTGCTGTGCAGCTGGGTTCCTAACAGGCCACAGACTGGCACCAGGCTGCAGCCTGGGAATTGGGGACCCCTGGGCTAGAGTGCTGGTTTGCAAATCCCAATCTTGAAGCCGTATCCCAACTAAATATCCCAAGACATAATAATAAACATTTACTATTCTTCATGCACAAAGATGGTTTAGTTCTCTACCGGTTAGATGGCAGTATACTTTTTTTTTTTTTTTTAGTAGAGGTAATGGGTTTGCATCATACACACAGATACACTCTCCTCCATGAAACTAGGAATATTCGTTCAGCTATAATAGCTACCAGCATGCACAGTAGCCAAACCTACGACTTCTTCCATAAGGGCCACAAAGTTTCAACCAGTTGAGTTTCCTAATGCATCTGAATCTTATGAAGTACTGTAAAGTACAGTGGTATGCTTAGAAGAACATGTGATCTGCAGCCAGATTTGAGGTTTGGGTCAATCTCTGCCACTTACAAGCTATGTAAACGTGGGCAAGCCACTAAATGTATTTGAATTATAGTTTTCTTATTGATAAATTGTAACTATTTAAAATATTTTCTGTCTTATAGAGCTGTTGTGAGGATCAAATCACCTAAGAAGTGTGAAAGAACTTTATAAATTCCTAAGTGCAATATAAAGTAAGTTTTCTGGCCTTTGACATAATTGTTTTATTTGATCAACCTACATTATTGAGATCTGTCAACATGATTTTCAATGATCGAGTTCTGTTTTCTGTTTCCTCCATCTTTTCCATTTATCCTCTGTTTCCAGTTTTACTATTCTCCATCTTAATTTAAAATGTTAATTCCTAATAAAAATCTCAAATCTGAGTAAATCCTATAGCTCAATATTTCAGCAAAATTTGCTCTTTTTACCCTTCAAATCTATTTCTAGTTCGGCTTCAGGTATTAAAGCCAGAGACCACAAATGTGGTCAGGCCAAGAGTTAGCCTCAGGATTAAGGACCCAAAGAAGCCTAAGAGGTCAAAAACCTCCCTGAAGAGCCCATCTATGGAGAGAGGTGTATCTCACAGAGAGTTACGCTCACAGTGATTGAGGGTTAAAAAACTCCAACACCTTATACAAGGAGATGCCAGCAAGAGGAAAGGAAAGTTGTTTTAGATGTTTTGGTCCACCAGCAGATTCTCTTGCCAATAGGAATTTGTAAAGAATTAAGAATGGCTAAATGCCGTATGAGGAAAAGCATTTGACTCATAGTAAGAACTAGTTTCACTTACTGTTTCTGCTAGTTCTGGAACTGGTTTGAAGTCTTGTTTTGTCTTTTTGGGCTTCAGATTCCTCAACTATAAAAAGTCTAGATCATTTTTAAATTTCCATCAAGCTCTAAAATGCTACATTACTCATAAGTAATTCATTTCTATTTTTACTATGCAAAATAAGATCTGTCAAAAATAAAATATAAACAGCCATCACCACTAAACTTTGTGTTTGATATGATTTTGAAGTTTTCCCATTCACTTAAGAAAATTCAAAGGTTCTATTTAAGAAGGAAGGTTCCATAAAGAGTCAAATTAATATCCTTTGTACCTACATCTTTAAGATGACTGCTTGACAGGAATCCTGATTTAGAATAGGAGCTTCTGCCTGCAGCAACCAATCAAAATGATTATTAGTGTAGCATTCCTATGTAACCACATGCAAATAATTACCTCTTAAATGAGGTATGTGGAATTCTTAATTGCCACATGTAGAGAAAATCACAATCACTGGGACCTGAAAAAATTGTAATTAGAAATTCCTACTGTGTCACATTCCAGACTTCTTGTTGGTTTTGCAACACTGGACCCAGAAGACGAAAGCACAAGGTCACTGTAAGAGCATCCTTCACTTGGCATAAAACCAAGGACTTAAACTTTCTTATCTGGACAGGAACCCTCTTTTCCTTCATAACACTTCTTTCTGTCTTTCCTATCCTCTTTATTGTACCCACAAAATATACTGTCAGAGCTTTCATATTTATAAGCCATTGAAGAGATAATAACAGATAAGAACTTTTTTTTTACTTAATTTTGAATTTGTTGTTGTTTTGATTCAAGAAAACATTGAAATGAATTAGTGTAAAGGGGGAGAAGAATAAATCTAGCCTGATGAAGAGTGGAAGATATTAAGCAAATGATTTGTCCTGGAGCAGGGGAGTCAGTGAGTATTTTACATTGATAAAATCAGAAGCAAGTGAGCTAAAATATGAGAATGTGTTTATTAAACCATAAGATACTATATAAATACTATTATTGTAATCAGTACTTTAAGCAGAGCAAAAATGGAAAAGAGAAAGAGATTTTTGCTAAATGGTAGTGCTACCCCTACAAAAGATGTGTTCTGGGCTGGAAGTTGATCCTTTAAGTTTCATGTCTTCATCAGATGCTATAACTCTTGATTGCTTTTGAGTTTCATCAAGTTATCTTCTCTTCCTCCACCCACCTAACATTGATGCCCGGATAATGCTAGTCTCAGTTGCATACTCAGTTCAGTGTTTGAATCCATGGATCATGGATAGCCTCTTATAACTAATGGAAAGAAGTTCATATGTAATTAAAGATGAAGGAAGTCATTTTAAGACATCCTCTTTCAGCAGTTGCAAATAAATGGTGTTTTCAGATCAGCATCTCAGGAGCTCTGTCAGAAAGCACAGATTTTAGAATCTTTAGTTACAGTTCCCAGTGTTCTCTGAGGCTACAATGGCAATCGTAAGCCCATTTGTCTTTCTCTGATTCTTGGCTTTAGGCTGTTAAGCCTTGGCCTTCTGCCTTCTAAGTATGCATATTTGGTCTCCAAGGACACTGGTGAGAGGACATGGATAGTCAGGGAAAATCTAAAGTCACAACTGGGATAAAAACAGAGAAAATCATAAGTCTTTTCCTCCATGTGGAGGATGTGCAGTATCACCTTCTTATGTGCAGGACAATTTATGTCTTTCCCAAGGTAATAGAACAGAACCACTGTGGTAATGTTTTTTCCATTGCTACCAGCCTACTATGTGTGGTATTATAATTATTATTAAAATAAATAATGAAAATGTTGTTGGATGTTGGTCTCAGAAAACTCAGCCTTTAAGAATTTTTCTGCTCTGCAAGTAGCCTTCCTGTCATAACTGCAAACAAAGGATTAAAGGGACCTGCAGGGTCCCAGAATGCTCTTCCTAACTGTCATGGCCCGTCCTTAAATGTTAAGAGCTGTTGAATCTCTGTCTGCAGAACTCGATGCTTCAAAAACATAAATAAATCGTTCTTAAAGCCCAGGTAGAACACAGCCCTGCTGTCGTGAATACTGACGACTTTCCCTAGTTGAGGGACTACTGAGGTTGGGGGAGGGGAGTAAGACAAAGGAAAGGAAACCTCTCAGAGTCACAACAACAGACTCTTGCATCTCTGAGGAGTTCCAACCGGCTGAGTTCACTGTTAAGCTCTGAATAGAATTACCTACATGTCAGTCAGTCAAGGTAGTTTAAAATACCTGTGCTTCTAAAGCCAAGGTGTCATTATGGATTTAGCACTACCAGCAGCGTTCTCTTTGTCACACAATGAAGCAATATGGCTAATTAACGCTCACTAGGGAGTCTGGGATAATGATGCCTCTTTCTTCCTAGAGCCAATTACCCCAAATATTCAGATTACCTACCTACTATTTCACTGAAAGAAGTGTCTGGGTGTTTTTTTTTTTTTTTTTTTTTTTTTTTTTTTTTTTTTTTTTAATTCAGGGATTATGTATCATGTAACGTCACATTATGTGATGTTGTGTCACAGCCTGACAGCTTACAACGAGGGATATGCTGAATATATTGGGTAGTTAATACCTGTCTAAATTAACAAGACAACCAACTTTCCAAAGAAAGAAAGTCTGAGAAATATCTGGGGTACCTCCTGGGATATCTGGAGGGAGAAAACATCTGATTCACTGAATCAACCACTGTGTGTCACTGTTGCTTCTCATAAAGACACATGAAAGGATATCTGTCTGCAGAGATGGCACACATATCTACACATAAGCTATCAATGGTTTTATACAGAATCCATAATGGATACTCATTCATAGAGATTCTATGTCAGTTCTGATTAAATGATCTCACTCATCTAGGAATTAATTATCAAGAGTCAGGGTAACACACTGAAAAGGGTATGGGACTAAGCAAACCAGTTGAGAACCTGGTATGTCACCTCTATTTATTCATCTATTCATTCAAAAAATATTCATTGCATACCTATTCTCTACAGGGATTCTGATACCAGCAGATAGACTATATTCCAGCTCCTCTTTTCATTGTGCCTCAAATAAGCCAAGTATAATCCTGCCTCAGGGCCTTTGCACAAGTTGATACCACCACCTAGAATGGTCTCCCCAAGGTATCTTTATGATGAATTTTCTTGCCATCTTTAACATTTTCCCAAATGTCAGCTTCTCAATGAGGCCTATCCTGGCCAACTTATTTAAAATCCTATCCCCTCTTTCATTTCAGTACTCCTTGTTTTATTTTTACTCCATAGGAAAAAAAAATCAGATAAACTCATCGGAGAAACTTTCTTTGAGGATGTGATATGGAAACAGAGTGGAAAATGACGAGATATAGACATCCCAGAAAGGAAAGAAAAGATGGCTTACTTTCCTCTTTTGTGACAGGGATAAATACTATCTATCTATCTTCTTACCAGATAGATAGTATTTATCCCTGTTGCATATATTAAATGAGATAATATACGCAACAGTCATAGAATGTACTTTCTCAATGTTCTAGTTATGTCATTTACTCATTCAGAACTTTCAGTGACCTCCCGTTTTGTTCTAAACAAAATCCAGACTCTTAGATCAATAACTCCATTGCTCAGTCCTAGTTTCTTTCAGGCCTCTTTCTTTCTTCACCAAACTCCCTCAACTTCCACCAACTCTCTCTCTCTCTCTCTTCTCTCTCTCTCTCTCTCTTTCTTTCATGAAACTATGTAACTTCTTATAAAACCCAAATGTCAACATCCTGTTTTGATGTTATTTCCATTGCCCCTACTGGGAATAAACAGTCTGCCCTGAGGAAGCTTTCCCTTAAAGCTTGATCAATCCTGTGTGTCCCATGCATCTTCTGCTTTCTTTTACTCTATTACTTCTTGCACAATACTATGATAGCTACTTTTATTTCCTTCCCTGGAGCTACACTGTCAGATTACTGGGGATAGAGCTGTATGTTATTTATTTTTTCTAATCCCAGCTCTTGATGCAGAGCCTAGATGTTAAACTCACAATGCAAACATCTGAATGAGTGACTGAATCCATTCAATAAATCAGCACTGAATCAGTGATGGGCACATAGATTGTTCATAATAAATGTTGACACTCTCCCATCACTCCCAACTAACTCATTTAATTGTAAATGTGAACAATGAACCTTTTAGTTTGCATAGGTTATATAAAGTCATACTTATAATTATCTAAAATTTGATATTAATAAAATATTGTGTTTGACAACGCAACAAATATGCTTTAAGGTCTATTATAAGCAGACATTTTATATTATTCTATGGGTGAGGGGTAAGCATAAAGTCACAAATGAAAAATGTTAAGATCCATACCTTCAATGAGTATATAATCTACTAAGGAAGACAAAGATACGTGAACAATTAACCAGCCATAGTTTAGACCAAAATGAATTATCATAATACTAGCATATATGAAAGAAAATGATTGACAGCGTTGTATAAAAAAGGAAAAATAAGAACAAGAAAACAATGAGCCTTTAAGAAAATGCTATGAGGATGAGGCTGGAGTGTCAGATGCATTCAAGGGTCCGGGATCTGGACACATGGAACCATAGAACAGAAAAGGTAAATGAGGTCGGGGTGGAGGAAGAGCAGATGACAGAATGCATTAGGATGTTTATTTCAATGTCTCAATGCTATTTGCAGGCACAATGAATTTAGTATCAGCATACTGATAGAATATAAGAACTTGTGGCAACATGTAAAGAATAGCTGAAGTTTCTGTCAATTCATCAGACTCATTCTCCATCCAGCTTTGTTCCCTTGCTGGTGAAGAATTGACAGAAACAGGCTTCAGAAGGTGGATAATAAGAAACTTCTCTAAGCTAATAGAACATGTTCTAACCCAATGAAAAGAAACTAAGAACCTTAAAAAAAAGTTTGACAAAATACTAACAAGAATAAACAGATAGAGAGGAATATAAATGAATTGATGGAGCTGAAAAACACAACATGAGAACTTCACGAAGCATACACAAGTTTCAGTAGCTGAACTGACCAAGCAGAAGAAAGGATATCAGAGGACAAAGATGAACTCAATGAAATAAAATGAGAAGTCAAGATTAGAGAAAAAAGGGTAAAAGGAAAAGAACAAAGTCTCCAAGAAATATGGGAGTATGTGAAAATACCTAATCTACGTTTGATAGGTGTACCTGAATGTGATGGACAGAATGACTCCAAGCTGGAAAATATTCTTCAGGATATTATCCAGGAAAACATCCCTAACCTAACAAGGCAGGCCAATATTCAAGTCCAGAAAATACAGAGAATACCACAAAGATATTCCTCAACAAGAGCGACCACAAGGCACATAATCGTCAGATTCACCAGGGTTGAAATAAAGGAGAATATACTAAGGGCAGCCAGAGAGAAAGGTCAGGTTACCCACAAAGGGAAGCCCATCAGACTCACAGCCGATCTCTCAGCAGAAACCCTACAAACCAGAAGAGAGTGGGGGCCAATATTCAACATCCTTAAAGAAAAGCACTTTCAACCTAGAATTTCATATCCAGCCAAACTAAGCTTTATAAGAGAAGGAGAAATAAAATCCTTTACCAACAAGCAATTACTCAGAGATTTCATCACCACCAGGCATGCTTTACAAGAGCTCCTGAAAGAAGCACTAAACATAAAAAGAACAACCAGTGCCAGTCACTCCAAAAATGTACCAAATGGTAAAGAGCATCAACACAATGAATAAACTGAATCAACTAATGGGCAAAACAACTAGCTAGCATCAAAATGGTAGGATCAAATTCACACATAACAAAATTAACCTGAAATGTAAATGGGCTAAATGCCCCAATCAAAAGACATAGACTGGCAAATTGGAAAAAAAGCCAAAAACCCATGGGTGTGCTGTATCCAGGAAACCCATCTCACATGCAAGGACACACAAAGGCTTAAAATAAAGGGATGGAGGAAGATTTACCAAGCAAATGGAGAGCAAAAAAAAAAAAGCAGGAGTTGCAATCCTAGTCTCCCATGAAATAGACTTCAAACCAATAAAGATCAAAAGAGACAAAAAAGGACATTATGTAACAGTAAAAGGATCAATGCAACAAAAAGAGTTAATGATCCTAAATACATACACACCCAATACAGGAGCACCCAGATACATAAAGCAGGCTCTTAATGACTTACAAGGAGACTTAGACTCCTACACAATAACAATGGAGATTTTAACACTCCACTGACAATATTAGACAGATCAACGAGACAGAAAATTAATAAGGACATCCAGGACTTGAACTGAGATCTAAACCAAGCAAACCTAATAGACATTTACAGAACTCTCCACCCCAAATCCACAGAATATACATTCTTCTCAGCACCACATCACACCTACTCTAAAACTGACCATATAACTGGAAGTAAATCACTCCTCAGCAAATGCAAAAGAATGGAAATCATAACAGTCTCTCAGACCACAGGGCAATCAAATTAGAACTCAGAATTCAGAAACTAACTCAGAACTGCACAGCTTCATGGAAACTGAACAAACGGCTCCTGAATGTTGACTGGATAAACAATGCAATGAAGGCAGAAATAAAGATCTTCTTCAAACCAACAAGAATGAAAACACAACATACCAGAAACTATGAGGCACATTTAAAGCACTGTCTAGAGGAAAGTATATAGCAATAAATGCCCACATGAGAAGTAAGGAAAGATCTAAAATCGACGCCCTATCATCAAAATTGAAAGAGCTAGAGGAGCAAGATAAAAAAAAAAAAAAAAAAAAAAAAACACTCAAAAGGTAGCAGAAGACAAGAAATAACTAAGATCAGAGCTGAGCTAAAGGAGATAGAGACACAAAAAAAAACCCTTTAAAAAATGAATAAATCCAGAAGCCAGTTTTTCAAAAAGATCAACAAAACAGACAGAACACTATCCAGATTAACAAAGAAGAAAAGAGAGAATAATCAAATAGATGCAACAAAAAACGATAAAGGGGATATTATTCAGATTCCACAGAAATACAAACCATCATCAGAGATTATTACAAACAACTCTATGCATATAAACTACTAAACCTGGAAGGAATGGATAAATTTCTCGACACTTCCATCCTCCCAAGCCTAAACCAGGAAGAAGTCGAAAGCCTGAATAGACCAATAAGAAGGACTGAAGTTGAGGCAGCAATTAATAGCCTACCAAACAAAAATAGCCCAGGTCCAGATAGGTTCACAGTTGAAATCCACCAGACATATACAGAAGAGCTGGTACCATTCCTCTGAAACTATTCCAAACAATCCAAAAAGAGGAATCCTTCCCAAAACATTTTATGAGACCAACATCATCCTGATACCGAAACCCAGAAGGAACTCAACAAGAAAACAAAACTTCAGGCCGATATCCATGCTGAATATAAATGCAGAATTCTTCAATAAACTACTGGCAAACCAGCTGCAACAGCACATCGAAAAGCTTATCCACCATGATCAAGTAGGCTTCATCCCGGGGATGCAAGGCTGGTTCAACATACACAAGTCTATAAATGTAATTCACCACATAAACAGAACCAAAGACAAAAACCACATGATTATCTCAATAGATACAGAGAAGGCCTTTGACAAAATTCAACAGCCCTTTTTGCCAAAAACCCTCAATAAACTAGGTACTGATGGAATGTATCTTAAAATAATAAAAGCTATTTACAACAAACCCACAGACAACATCATACTGAATGGGCAAAAACTGGAAGCATTCCCTTGAAAATCTAGCACTAGACAAGGATGCCCTCTCTCACCACTCGTATTCAATATAGTATTGGAAGTTCTAGCCAGAGCAATCTGGCAAGAAAAAGAAATAAAGGGTATTCAGTTAGGAAAGGAGGAAGTCAAATTGTCTCTATTTGCAGAAGACATGATTGTATATTTAGAAGACCCCATTGTCACAGCCCAAAATCTCATGAAACTGATAAGCAACTTCAGCAAATTCTCAGGATACAAAATCAATGTGCAGAAATCACAAGCATTCCTACACACCAATAACAGACTTAAAGAGAGCCAAATCAAGAACAAACTGCCATTCACAATTGCTACAAAGAGAATAAAATACCTAGGAATACAACTAACAAAGGATGTAAAGGACCTCTTCAAGGAGAACTACAAACCACTGCTCAATGAAATAAGAGAGGACATAAACAGATGGTAAAACATTCAATGTTCATGGTTAGGAAGAATCAATATTGTGAAAATGGCCATACTGCCCAAAGTAATTTATAGATTCAGTACTATCCCCATTAAGCTACCAATAACCTTCTTCACAGAACTGGAAAAAAAAACACCTCAAACTTCATACGGAACCAAAAGATAGCCTGCATAGTTAAGACAATCCTAAGCAAAAAGAACAAAGCTGGAGGCATCACACTGCCTGACTTCAAACCATACTACAAGGCTACAGTAATCCAAACAGCATGGTACTGGTACCAAAACAGATATATAGATCAATGGAACAGAACAGAGGCCTTGGAGGCAATGCCACACATCTACAACCATCTGATCTTTGACAAACCTGACGAAAACAAGCAATGAGGAAAGGATCCCCTGTTTAATACATCATGTTGGAAAACATGGCTAGCCATGTGCCGAAAGCAGAAACTGGAACCCTTCCTGACACCTTACATTAAAATTAACTCCAGATGGATTAAAGACTTAAACATAAGACCTAACATCATAAAAACCCTAGATGAAAATCTAGGCCAAAACATTCAGGACATAGGCATAGGCAAGGACTTCATGACTAAAACACCAATAGTAATGGCAACAAAAGCCAAAATAGACAAATGGAACCTAATCGAACTCCACAGCTTCTGCACAGCAAAAGAAACAGTCATTAGAGTGAATCGGCAACCAACAGAATGGGAAAAAATTTTCGCAATCTACCCATCTAACAAAGGGCTGATATCCAGAATCTACAAAGAACTAAAACAGATTTACAAGAAAAAAACAAATAAGCCCATTCAAAAGTGGGTAAAGGATATGAACAGACACTTTACAAAAGAAGACATACATAAGGTCAACAAACATATGAAAAAATACTCATCATTAGTGGTCATTAGAGAAATGCAAATCAAAACTACATTGAGATACCATCTCAAATCCCAGCACTTTGGGAGGCCGAGGTGGGTGGATCACGAGGTCAAGAGATCAAGACCATCCTGGTCAACATGGTGAAACCCCATCTCTACTAAAAATACAAAAATTAGCTGGGCATAGTGGCGCATGCCTGTAGTCCCAGCTACTCGGGAGGCTGAGGCAGGAGAATTGCCTGAACCCAGGAGGCGGAGGTTGCGGTGAGCCGAGATTGCGCCATTGCACTCCAGCCTGGGTAACAAGAGCGAAACTCCGTCTCAAAAAAAAAAAAAAAAAAAAAAAAATCTGGAAACCACAGATGCTGGAGAGGATGTGGAGAAATAGGAACAGTTTTACACTGTTGGTGGGAGTGTAAATTAGTTCAACCATTGTGGAAGACAGTGTGGCAATTCCTCAAGGACCTAGAAATAGAAATTCCATTAGATCCAGCAATCCCATTACTGGGTATATATCCAAAGGATTATAAATCATTCTATTATAAGGACACATGCAAGCAAATGTTCATTGCAGCACTGTTTACAATAGCAAAGACCTGGAACCAACCCAAATGCCCATCGATGATAAACTGGACAGGGAAAATGTGGCACATATACACCAGGAAATACTATGCATTCATAAAAAACGATGAGTTCGGCCGGGCGCGGTGGCTCACGCCTGTAATCCCAGCACTTTGGGAGGCCGAGGCCGGTGGATCACGAGGTCAAGAGATCGAGACCATCCTGGTCAACATGGTGAAACCCCGTCTCTACTAAAAATACAAAAAACTAGCTGGGCATGGTGGCGTGTGCCTGTAATCCCAGCTACTTAGGAGGCTGAGGCAGGAGAATTGCCTGAGCCCAGGAGGCGGAGGTTGCGGTGAGCCGAGATCGCGCCATTGCACTCCAGCCTGGGTAACAAGAGCGAAACTCCGTCTCAAAAAAAAAAAAAAACAAAAAAAAAAAAACACCCCCCAAAAAACAACAACAACGACAACAAAAACGATGAGTTCGTGTACTTTCAGGGACATGAATGAACCTGAAAACCATAATTCTCAGCAAACTGACACAAGAACATAAAATCAAACACCACATGTTCTCACTCATAGGCAGGTGTTGATCAATGAGAACACCTGGATACAGGTAGGGGAGCATCACACACTGGGGTCTGTCGAGGGGAAACAAGGAAGGGACAGTGGTGGATCAGGAGTTGGGGAGGTATAACATGGGGAGAAATGCCAGATATAGGTGATGGGGAGAAAGGCAGCAAATCACACTGCCATGTGTGTACCTATGCAACAATCTTGCATGTTCTTCACATGTACCCCAAAACCTAAAATGCATTTAAAAAAAAAAAAGGAAATCTCAAGGCCGGGCGTGGTGGCTCAAGCCTGTAATCTCAGCACTTTGGGAGGCCGAGGCGGGTGGATCACGAGGTCAACAGATCGAGACCATCCTGGTCAACATGGTGAAACCCCGTCTCTACTAAAAAGACAAAAAGTTAGCTGGGCATGGTGGTGCATGCCTGTAATCCCAGCTACTCAGGAGGCTGAGGAAGGAGAATTGCCTGAACCCAGGAGGCGGAGGTTGCGGTGAGCCGAGATTGCGCCATTGCACTCCAGCCTGGGTAACAAGAGCGAAACTCCGTCTCAAAAAAAAAAGAAATCTCAAAAAAAAGAACATCTGAAGTTAAGTTTGGAGAAGTGGTAAGGGGCTGGGATCCTGAAGGCAGGAAGGCAAGTTACTAGGAGATTATAAAAGAATGAAAAAAAGTGGGGAGGAAATAAACTAGAGCACCACTGAGATGAATGGGAAACAAACAGTCAGCATTGTGAAGACAGACCAATGCATGCATCTGACAAGTCAGTGATGAGACCAGTGATGATTCCAGGAATTCAAGGAGAAGTTCAAGGAAATGGTGAGTCCATTGTCCTAGAATAAGAACTGTATACAGAATAATTTAGGTGGCAGAGGGGAGGGGCAGGTTCACTAATGATTGATTATTCAGTCTTAGACCTCATTAGCTGAGGTGTTAGGAGTGCAAGGGACACTCTGACATCAGATAGAACAGGCTGTTAGTTATGAATTGACTCGAGATTCAATTAGTAAAAAGTATATTTTTGCTAATATAAGGATACAAGAAACATTCACATTAAAATAGTTTGTTTTCCTTTCACTGTCTTTTGAATTGTTTCCTTAGGGTGAGTTTCCACAACTGTGTCACAATCCTTTACAAGGGCCTCTTCCAATCCTCTAATCCTTTCACTTGAAGCCAGTAAAATCTACCTACCTCACCGCTTCCTTAGAAACCTTGATACTTGTTTTGCTTTCAGCCCTGTTCCAACATCCCAACATAGCACAATCCTTATGGCATTCCCCAATAATTTACAGTAATCACTTTAATAATTTTATGATATGCTCTCCAAACAAGATCTCAGTTGTTTCAAGCCAGTACTTTGAGAACAGTTTCTAAGACACTGTTATAATCTTGTTTCCAAGACCTCATTAACATAAGCCGACTTTGTCCCAGGGTAGTGAGAGTGAAACATAATAAAACACTTGATTTTTTGGTTGGAGTCCATAGCACTATTATGCTATTAACATATAAAGATATGAATCACTAAAAATCAAGTTTTAGCTGTACGATTCGCATATTTCCGTTGACAACACAATGGTAGAAGTCATAAATAGTATTTTTGACATTCATAAACCTTGGTATATCCAACAAGCATATCTCTATGTCTTCCTTTAGTTACTGTAAATGTAGTCTCTCACATTCTAAGCATGTAATCAGTAAGCCCAGAAAGTGATTTTTTTCATTGGCTAAAATGAATATCAGGGACAGACATAATCCTGACTGTTGACTCTGATGAAGGTTTCAATTGTAAACATGGATTCAATAAAACCTTAAATAAATTATGCCAAATGCTTTGCCTCAGTGTGTTACATTATTTTTTAGTTTAACAAATTGTATTCTATATCTTTTGGGGTTTCTTTCCTCATTTGTAAAAACTGCACTTCACTTATTACTTTTTTATATCTGACAAAATTTGTTTTTGTAAAGCTGCGTTCTTACTCCTTTAAAAAATACTAAATGGGAAATTAGATTTTTCCAAGAGTAAATAAAGTCTTCACTTTAATTCAAAATTACGAATCCAAAACATTTGAGAGATTTCACAAACTGGCCCAGCATGTTCTGTTGGCCTTGGAGGAATAAGATGATCCAGGGAGGATACACAGCTCATAGATCACCATCAGCATCTCTTGGCCACAGAAAGAAATATATAAGATCATCCTGCTCCACTCCCAGAAAACTTTTTAGGCCTAGATTTCCATCTCCAGCCTTGCCTTGCCTACAAATGTGAGTTATTTTGGTGCTCACTCACCACGTAATGGCCACCTTACCCAATATGGAGATATAAAGATAAGACACAGACCATTTCGCTGAGGTGTTAGTAGAGCACTTTGCCTTGCTGGCCCCTCTGCTTTTCTGCCTAGCCAGCTGCTTCTCTTTCATCAATACCCAGATCAAATGTCACATTCTCTGTGTAGCCTTATCTAATGCCTCCCCTTTATCCCCAAGAGGACTAGCCTCTTTCTCTTAACTCCTCCATGACTCTATTCATATCTGCAGTAACTTGATGCATTTTGATGTATCTGTTTATCTGGTTATATTAAAAAACTCATTTAAGCACAGGGACTTACTTAAGATTTATTAGAGGTAAGAAATACTCAAGAAATGGATATGAAAGATAGGAAGAGAGGGAACATGCCCTACAACATAACAATGAAAAGCTTAGACTATAGAGCCACATGGGTTCAAATTGCATCTATGCAACGTACTAGCTTTGTGATCCCAATTTAAATCTGAATGAGTTATTGAACTCTGTGCTGCAAATGGAGAATACGGTAATACTGATCTCTCTTAAGAGTTACTGCTTGGCAACTTTAAAGATCAATCTCTAGAGAATGAAAATAGGGGGAGACAAGCTTTGGTTGTATTGCTCATTTCTATACTCTGCAATTAATCATTAAGACAATCTACCCTCTAAACATAGAGGAAAAACAAGATCAATGTACAGTTTTTCTCAAATTTTGATGAAGTATAAGTATACCTTTGACAATATATTCAGAATTCTCTTACTTCTAACAAAGGGACAAATTTCACTGAAATGTTATCTTAAATGACTTTTCTCTGACCATAAAATTCAACTTGCTAATTGTATCTATCTATTAGAAAATAAGAAGAAAACAACATCATCCATAATTCTTCAACCCAATAGTTCTTCAAAAGCTATTGTTAAAATAGTTTTAAAAGTTGTAGTTTTAAAAATTGTAAGCAATTCTTAGTATGGTTAAAAATTTTTAACTTTTCTTCTGTTCATACTTTGGCTCATAATTCAAGTTTACTGGGTACATTTTCATATAACATTGCTTAATAGAAATTTTTCAAGTTATTAAATATTCTTTGAAAACATAATTATCTACTTATATTTATTTAATATGCTCCCACTACTAGATATTTAGGCAATAGCATTTTGACAATCATATTTGCTATAAGTTGTGCACATGCGTTTTTTACATGTTAGATAACATACTTTATAGCATTTTCACCTAATTTCACTAGATTCTAAAAAATAGGTCAAATGGTACATCTTTATTTTGTAGAAGAAACAAGGGATCAGTGTTAAGCAATTCCTTAGCAAATCAATGCTAAAATAAAGACCACAGGTTAAGGCATCTGGCTCAGTTTACTACTCTTTCCATCATATCACTTCATATATAAAATTGAAGTAACAAACCTGAGTATAAAATGACCATTGGGTGCATGTGTTTGTGAGCACTGACAATTTTGTCAACTCACACATTCTTTCCTAATTCCCTTTGTGATAAGTGAGAAAAACATGTGATACTGCCCCTTAAGGAACCAGAGCCTCTGCTTTGGACTAAACCAGCACTGGACTGTTATCCACTGAGCTAATTATCTCATTTCTGCACAAGGAGGTTATATGCACACTAGCAGCACTAAAAGCTCTACTGAGGCATGCAAAAGGGGAATCCTCTAGTGGGCAGAAATTTGAGTGGCGTATCAGGTTTTTCAGCTTACGTAGAAGGAGATATGACTAGAGATGGGGATGGATACTGATTTTTGGTCAGTAGCTAACTGGATGATCAGGGACTAGAAGGAACATACTGGAGCACTGATTATGTAAGAGCCATCATGCCAAGATTCTGCTCCTCACTGTATCCCATGTGTTAACAATGCTTAGCATATTGTGTACTCTCAAAAACATTTGCTAAAAGAAAGAAGAAATAAGACCTATTGTTGGCTAGCACAATAAGACGACTATAGTCAAAAATAATTAATTGTACATTTTAAAATAACTAAAAGAGTATAACTGGATCGTTTGTAACACAAAGGATAAATTCTGGAGGTGATGCATACCCCCATTGACCCTGATGTGATTATTACATATTAGATGCCTGGATCAAAATGTCTCATGTAACCTACAAATATATACATCTGCTCTGTACCCATAAAAATTAAAAATTAAAAAAAATTAATAAAAAGAAGGAATCTCAGAAAAAGATAGGCTATGCTTCTTAGAATTGCCTGAGAATTTGAGAATATTTGCATGTTTTATGAATTGTCATCCAAGGACAGCCACTGCAGAAAAACAGATACTCTGGTAAGAATTCTATCCAAATTTTTCCCAATCAGCTTTGTCCCATAACTGCTTGAGGGCTTGTTTAAAGTATCTATGAACTACTGGCTACAGTAGCAAGGCTTGATGTATATACACACTCAACCATAATGATTTGCCTTCCCCAGAGCTGTTCTGGAAATGAACAGATACCTTGTCACATTGTGTTCCAACAGCAGAAATCAATCCTAAGCCTCCAACATGGCACCACTTCCTGCTGATTAATAACATTGGACCTATCCCCCAAGGAAGGGCTAAAAATTCTTCCTTACTGGAAGAGAGCAAAAAGAGTTTTTCTGCCCTGCCTGATCTGCATCTAGAAGCTCAGCATCCATAGTCTTACTTTATATAATATTTTTTATGCCTATATCCTTTCATTGTAACCTAAGAAGTCACTATACAGAAAGACAATAAAGCAGTGGGTTAAAACTTATGGGATTCACTGGTCTTTTTATGTACGCCATCATTTGAAAAAAACTGTACCTAAAGAATTGCATAATTGGTCTATTGAAGACTTAATTGTGGCACAAGCTGGAGAATGACTACTTGCAGACTTGGCACTGGCCTATCTAATGCCTATATGATATGGAATATGCTCTAAGTCAGTGACTATACATGATACCATTTTCCCCATACCCAGAATGTAGGAATTTGGGAACCAGCTGGTATTAGTTAAGTGTGTGGTTCCTCACACTATTTTACCTAATGAACCACTTCCAAGATTTTTGCTTTTCATCACTATGACTTTGGGCTCTTAAGATTTAGAAGTATTCATTTCTAAAGGAAGAATGCTTCTATCATGGGAAGGACATACATATGAAAAGTTGAAACTCTTGTCTTCATTTCCTCTTGTCACTGAAACAACAGGCAAAAAAAAATAGGTTACTATATTGACTGAAGAGTTTTATCTTAATCAACAAGAGGAAATAAGACAGACAATGGGACAAGCTTGTGTGCAAGGGATTATTTAGGGATACCCCAACACTTTTATGTCTAATAGTAAAATGGATTGGAAGCCTGAAGCATACCAGAAGGATGACCAGCAAGTCATATCCCTTCAAGAATGAAGTGACTCTTCATTCATTCAAGAAACTAACTAACTGAAGTACTAGTTGAGAGAAAATTGATTATTTAAAGCATAGCAGAGGAAGGAAGTTCTAGCTATGAATTATGGTTCAGTAGCTGGTTGCAATAATAGACTTTATTAGTTAACTTTTCTTCCTCTCTCTCTTTTGTTTATATTTATGAATATTAACCTATTTAAAATTTCTCTATGTCTCTTATTTTTTATATTAAATGTATAATAAATTTCTCATTTAGTCATTTATAGAATACCAAGGTAAACATCTGTTTGAACCAAAATAAACATTGCTCAGAGATGGATTCACAAGTAATAGCATATTTGTCTCTCTTTAGGTGAGAAGTTAAGCAGTTACTCATTTGTGCAATGGATACAGTGCATTACATGTAGGACTGTGTTTCTTTTTTATTATTTGGTAATATTTATATACACTGAGTAAAGAAAGAGTATGATTATTTTTATGTTGTGAATTCACACTCAGCATTCATTCCAACAACTTTTCAGCATACCTCCCTCTACTTTAGAGGCTGGGAAGCTAAAAATGACTTTTCCAAGATGCTCCTGCAGTGTGCTTCAGGATACCTGAAGCTTGAGTACCCCAGCTTTGTTGTATGTGAGAATGTGATCATTTAGATTTTCACATAGAAATCATGAAACTGAGTCATCTATTTTGCAGCCCAAAATACTTAAGAAACTGTGTTTTTGTGTTACCTAGCAAGGCACCCAGCCAGGTGATCCTAAAGTGAAGATCCAGAAGATAAGCATCCCCCATCAGCTCAGCCTTCCCACTGAAATTGTGTATTTCTTCTTAAATCTGAATTGACTGTTAAAACATTTAAGAAAAAACTCTGATGGGAAAGCAGGAGGTCAAGACAAACAGAAAAGGGCCACATGTAACAAAAACTATGGCATTTAAAATGATCATTAATACCCTAAATAGATGAGAAAAGATGTTACATCTACAAAAGAATAAAAGGATGTAATCTATAAAGGAAGTCTGAGAATAAATAAAAGCTTTTGGAAATTAAAAGTAAGAGAGCATAAATGGAAAAAAAAATGTGGAAGGATCAAAGATAAAGCCACAGCAATGTCATAAAGAGCAGAGGAAAAGACAAAACATGTAAAATAGGCATAAAAATAAGAAAATTAAGGGAAAAATCCAAATAACAGAAAGATCCAAGGAGAAGAAAAATCCATGGAGGAAGTCATCAATGACATGCTTGCAGCATTTTTTTCCAGAACTGAAGTACCTAAAATTCTGGCATAAACGGTCTACTAAGTGTCCAGCACAGCATATGAAAATAGACCCACAGCACACAATGCCTTTGAAAATTTAAAACAGCAGGGCAGAGAAAAGCTTCAGGAGAAAAAAACAGTCTCAAATAGCCACATTAGAAGAATGAGAAGACAGGAAGTAGGTGTCTAAAAAATCAGAACATAGCAATAGAAGCACGTTATTTAGAGATAGGTAAATAAAAAGAATCTGAATTTAAAAGTGTGAACATGTTTTCTCCCAGGAAACAGAATAAAAGAAAGAGGTCTAGAGGATCACAGCCTTGTAAAATATTTGCCACATTAAACTATTTCCATGCATAATTCTGATGAAATTAAAAATGAAATAGAAGAAGAGAGAGCCAAAAACAAAATCCTTCTGCACATCATCTCACATAATGCTTCTGTTAAAATACCACTTTTAGCATTTTTTCTCTATTTTCTAGCCTTCAACAATTCCCATTTAGAATTTGTATTTCTGACATAAATCATTGAAAATGTGATTCCATAGCTGCTTCTCTTCAACCTAAAATCTTTATTCTACTCAGACTGTTCTTAGTAACAGTCTTAAATATAAGCATACATCTTTCATTATTCTCTCATCACAATATGAGTCAAATTCCAATTTTCTCTTTTCTACCAATCTTGAGCGTACACTTTTAGCTCTCTTCTTTAAATTATTCTGTATGTATATTTTAATATGTTTTATATCACTTTCTAATTCTTATGTGTCAGTTCTATTCATGACTGCTGAGTAGATGTATGATACTCCTCATGTATCTGAATGGGATTTGAAAGTACACACACTATAAATTCCAAAGCATTGTTCATGAATCAGGAATGAATGAATACATACATACATCCATATATGCATACATGCAGGTGGGAAACTAATGAATGGTAAACAAATGTTCTATTTAAAATTGTTGGAATTTTAAAAACATGATATGCATTTTTATCTTTAAGGAAAGAGTATGTTATCATCAAATTAAATTTTCCAGGGTCTTTTCTCTGAACTGAGATATTCTTATGGATTTGTAACACTCACATTTTATGGACTCCAGAGTCTTAAGAAATGAGGAATCAGCATCTAATTGAAACATCTAGAATCATCTTAGTCCCTAATAATCTTAGAAACCACAAAAATCTTAAGAATCCTATGACCATGGGTAATTTTAATAATATTTTCTAGGTATTTTTTCAGTGGTAAAATTTGCACTTAAGAAATCATTTCAAGTGCCATAACAAGTCATTTTCAGGTGAAAAAGAAACATGAAAGCATCCACTGTTATAAGAGAAATGAGAGGCTAATATCCATCACTGCAGTGCTCACCAAAGGGTCTTCTGGAGGGGCCACTTGCCAGGGTGAATATTTTGCTTAGCCTTGGTGACAAGTTGGTATCCTCTCCTTTATTATTCTCTTCCTTAGCCAAACCACAAACATCCAGGTAGTCTGAGCCAAAAACCATATCCTTCCCTCCACAACACAAACACATACAAAGAAGTTAAAATACCAATCCCTTCCTATGCTCTAAAATTATTTAAAATGTTCATTTATATTTTCTGTCATCACTAGTTTACATTATTTAAATAGGATGATAAAAATTAGGTCCTTGTATTTTAACCAGCAAAACTTCATCCAAATAAAATTCAAAGAGAATTTTTTTTTAACAGGGGTGGTGGATTATTAACCACCTCTGAACTGGAGTTAATGGATATGAAGGAAGGCGCACAAATAATTACGGCAGATTGGTAATAATGTACAGCCAGGTAAGGAAGATAACACACTTGGGCCACACCTGGAAAGCAGGATCTAGTATTTGTGTAGTGCACCTCAGGGATGCGGCCCCCTCCTCAGCCACTCAGTCACCATGGGATCCCCTGTAAAAGTCACATGAACCCAAGACTCAGATTCTTCATGACAAAAAATATATTTGATTATGTGGAAAATAATAATGACTATCATTTATCCTATCCACTTCTGTTTGCTAAGCAATGAATATCTTCTCTTATCTAATTCTAACAGCAAACCTCTGAGATTACTTTGATGAGAAAGAGGCTCAGAGAAGTTCAGTCATCTCCCCATATTCACATAGACACCAATTGGAGGAGTTAGGAATTCTGCTCCGTTCCTTTTAATCCCACTCTACGTTATGAGTACAGAAAAAAAATGGGTCAAAGACAGGCTTTTATTCTCAAAAACACAAAACAACTATTAGGATGGGAAGAGCAGAATTTTCATATCGATTTTGTTAATAACACAAAGAGATTGTATATAATGACAACTAGAATTAAGATGACATCTCACAATATTTAACTTTTTGTTTAAAAACATTACATCAGAAATGCTTATCACAGAGCTTAGAGATCACTTAATATAATATTCTCTTTGCATATGTTTAAGATTCTAAGGCCCTCAGAGGAGGTATTTCCTTAAGGGTACACAAAGCCAGGACTGGCCTGAAACCTAGCTGACCCGTCAGCAGTCCACTGCTATCTATCCTCTGCAGAGGGCAATGCCTCTCTCTCCCTCTGTCTTTTACACACACACACACACACACACACACACACACACACACACACTTCTACACACTTCTGATAGTTCTAATAATATTCAGTGTCTTTTGATTAGTAGGGAAATACTTCTCTTTTTCAAGCTCAGAGGAGGTAATAGCATGCCCATTTCTCTTTTTAATTTTCCACTGTTCACAGTACAACTGAGAGAATCTGACAGAGATTGGCACTGGCAACACCCACTGCAATGGCACATATCTGTCAAGTGAGGGATCAGAAAAGAGGCCAACATAAAAATATTTGTAATTTTCCGCTTATGAATGGTGCTTCTATCATGCCGCTGATGAGATCCCACCCCTTCTCCCAGCCACTGGCCCCTCCCATTTGTTCCCAATGCTATTACCTTAGTGTATCTTTCATTCTCAATTTCTAAAGCAAAAGATATGCTTGATGCTTACAGCATTTTTGCTGAGCCAAATACAAAAACAGAGAGTGAAGGTTAGAGAAGGAGGAAGAAAAGTGAAACTTTTTGCTCATGCTAACAACAAAACCACTTACTGCTTTCAGCCAGTATCATTCTCTATTCACAATCTGTGTAGGAATATGAATTCACTACTGCAATAGAGCATTCCCTGGGGTGAAACTCAGCAGTCACAATAGCCAAACAGCTCAAAAAGTTAACGTACAGTGAGCAAAAAGAAAAGAATGCTTATGTCAGCCCAAACTGCCAAAGTAGTGGCACATCAGACCATAGACTCAGAGAAATCAGTCTGAGACCTGGAAGGCATTTTAGATAACAACTCCAGTCCCCATGTTTTCAACACAGGGAAACCAAGGCTGACAAAGGTTAAATGCTTGGTCCAAAATCACACAGGGTTCAAGTCAGAAAGCGAACCCAGGTTTCAAAATCCCACTCTGTTATTATTCCACTACAACTAATATGTCCTATCAGGCTCCATTGTTCAGTCCTTTTATGCCGACAGTGAGGAGGAGGACTACCATGCCTCCACCTAGAGTTTCTTACCGCGCGGTGAGAAACAGACTCTCCTATGCTAGGCGTGAGATCCCAGTTCATTAACAAAAAGTGAGACTCTTTGTTTCCTGTGGCCTTGGGATGGCAGGGACCAGAAGTACACGCTATCAGTGAGGCACATAAACGGGGAAGAAAGTAGACACAACTGTTAAAAAAACATCCCCTGTCCTTCTGAGATTCTGGAAAAATTAGAGACATGATAATAACCCACAACAGGTGCCACACAAGCTTAGAAAGCTACTGCTAGAAAAGAAAAATGAATACATTTTTACATAATTCATGTATTCATGTACCATTTGCCAGGAACTATGCTGTGCAATTTTACATTGTTTTACACTTTTACATTGTTTAAAATTGCCAACATCCTTGAGAGGTAGGAATAATTATCTCCATCACAGTGAACACAGTAGGCTGTCTACCTTTTCCTTTGTCTTTTTAACAAAACATTTCTCAGTATCCACAAAAGTTTTCCTACAGTGAAAACTCTAAATCCAAACTTTCTAGAAATAATACAAATATTATAAAAGCCTTCCATTAATAGAAAATAAAACAATCCAACTAACACTTTTATGACTCTAGCATAACCTTGATACCAAAGCCTAATATTTACAGTGCTGGAAAAGAAAAATATATGTTGTAATAAAGATGCAAAATTCCTGAAATATTAGCAAAACAAATTCAGCAATGTGTAAAAAGACAATAAGCTCATGACTAAATAAAATTATCATACGAGAAGATAATTCTAATCTTAAGCAAGGTTGGTTTAAGAGTAGAAATCAAGTCAATTAATTAACCAATCAATAACATTAATTAAATAATCTATAAAAATACATGATTTTTAATGGGGGCAAAGAAATTAGGGAATTCAACATCTATGATTGATTTATACTTTAAACACTCTTAGCAGCCCAGAAATAAAAGAGAATTTCTTTTTTATCTGCATACACACACACACACACACACACACACACACACACAAATCAAATTGATGAATTATTAAAATCTATTCTTTTGCGACTCAAAACAAGAAAGGAATGGTCTTCAGGTCAAGAACTTGAGGTCCTAGCCAGTGCAGATTAACAAGAAAAAAAAATGATCCAAGAATTTAAAAGGGAATAATTATCACTATTATTATCAAAAAATGATATGATTGTGTACCCTGTAAGTATAAAAGACTTTATAACAAATTATTAGAATATATCAGAAAATTTTAAGCAAATTTTCTGGTTATGAGATTAATATTTTTGATCTGGCCCGGTGGCTCATGCCTGTAATCCCAGCACTTTGGGATGACAACATAAGTGGATCACTAGGTCAGGAGTTCAAGACCAGTCTGGCCAATATGGTGAAACCCTGTCTATACTAAAAATACAAAAATTAGCCAGGCATGGTGGCAGGTGCCTGTAATCCCAGCTACTTGGGAGGCCGAGGCAGGAGAATCGCTTGAATCCAGGTGGCAGGGGTTACAATGAGCCAAGATCGCGTCTCTGCACTCCAGCCTGGGCAACAGAGTGAGACTCTGTCTCAAAAAAAATAATTATTTCTTTACTTATGTCATTAGCATATACTGACCACAAAGAGAAATTAAAATGTTAAGAAAGCTACCATTTAAGCTTTATGAAAAAAACCCACTAAATTAGCTCTAACTATATAAGCAGATATAGTATATTCATGGATTGAAAGGCATTTTAAAGAATATAAATTCTCACAAAATTGATATATAAGTGTAATGCCCTGTTGATAATATCAGAATACTTTTTAAGACATTTAGTAAGTTGAACCTAAATTTTAAACGAATATTCCAAAGGGCCAAGAAAAGGCAAAATATCCTTGAGGAAAAATAAGGCAGGAGGACTTTCCCTACCAGATATCATGTTTTACTAAAAAGCTGTCATAATGACAAGCTGCTATGGGTTTTGGATAGATCAATGGAACAGATTCGTGTGTGTAGAAAGACCTACATATAAAATGGACATAATAGATGTGATAGAGGTGGTATTGCAAATCTGCAAAATGGAATAACTTTTTCCAGAAAACTGTACTAGGGCTGCTATTTACCTAAAATATGGAGGCGTGTAGATTATTTTACACACTTGCTTATACTAAAAAAAGTTGAAAGATAAGCTATGAAATACACCAAAATAACCCATAGAAAAGTGATAGAATAATGTGTCAGAAATAGATGCCAGACTTCTCTGAATATCCATTATTTTTTAGATTTGAAATTCTCAATATTTTATCTGATTCTAAAACCAAACTAAATTTTTTTTTAATTCCTAAAAACAAAACAAAACAAACAAACAAACAAACAAAACAGAAAGAAACACACCCTTAACAGTATTGCTAGCTGCTGACAAAACCACTGTGTAGGAAGAATTAATTTTACCTAAAGAAAAATCTTGCCTTTGCTCTCAGCTACCAAGAGATGATGTCTAGCCCTCCTGCAATTGGTTGTCTAACAGGAGCGTCTTTGCCTGAGGGCTTTGGCCACTGGACAGTCTAACAATGAGATCTGTCATGGAAACTGTGCACCATGACACATCCGTTCTAACCTTCTGAGTAACTTGACACTGTAAAAGCATCAGTCTGTCCTCCAGGAGAATGAGCTACAAGAGCACTTTGCGATCTAGTCCCAGTAAAAACTCTGGACACCAAAGGCTCAGTCAGGTGAGCTTCCCTGGTGGACAATATCCTTGGAATATTTTCCCACATCACAGCAAGGAAGGTGTAATGCGATCTAGGACATCATGGAGAGGGAACAGCCAGAAACTTTGGGCTGGACCTTCCCAGACTTCAATTTATGTGTCATTCCAATTTAGTGATTCTAGTTTTTATCATTTCACTGTAATAAATCTCTTATCATAAATATTGAGTTTATTTGAGTTCTGTGAGTCATTCTAATGAATTATTAATCCTGAAAGCAGTCCTGTGAATCTCTGAGTTTGTAGCCAGCTTAACTAATATGAAGGTGGCCTTGAGAACCCCTGAAATGGTGGCCAGTGTTAGAAGTAAGGGCAGTATTGTGGAAACTGTTTCCTCAGACTGGGCAGTTTGACTAAACATCTATGTAACCACATAAAGCTAAACTATTTCAAATGACTAAAACGGTCATTATCACTAGGAGGTTTTTAAAAATAAAAAAATAATAATTAATCTGTATTTAGCAAACTGTGATATTGGTTTATAAGAACTTCCAAGATATGGCCCATTCACTGGAGGCCTTATTTTATGTAGGCATGAGGCTATATCCAAAGCCTTGCCATAATAAACTATGTCAGCCTGGCTATGTTCCAAGAGATCAACTTATGTTTAAAATATGTTTCATGACATTTAGCCAGATGTTTCAGTAACACAAAAATTTAATGATAATAATAACAATGATAGATAAGGTTTTTGCAGCATTCGATTTGTGCCTGGCGTTACATGCTTTACACACATTATCACATTTAATTCTCACCAAAATCCTGTATTATTAATCCACTTAAGATTGTCTTATTACAGCATTACTCATTAATTTCCTTGAGCTGACAGCACTTTATAAAACGGAATAACCAAAATTGGTGCCACAGGTCACAATGTCAAGCTTCTTAGAAAAGCATTGAATTGTAGTTCTAACACATACCAAGAATTACTATTGCTCTTCTAAAGGATATTTTTCTATACAGTGAAAAATGAGAAAAAAAAATACATAAACAGACATTAAAAACAGAATAAATGTGGTACATTCTGGTAGCAAGGTCTCAGTGTCTCTATTACCCTTTTCTTCTCTTTACCCCAGTCACCCCATATCATGAGAGTGAGAAATGGCTCATCATGTGAGGCCAAACAGCAATTAGCTTCTCAGCATGCTTCTGGAAACAAAGACTTTTGGAAGCAAAGACTTTGTCCACTTTAAGTGTCTTCATTTCTGAAATATCACTTTTTTCTTCCATAACTTCTATTTTTTTAATAGATCATTTCAATGTCTTGATCAACAGTAAAAAAAAAAAAAAATCAGAAATGGTAGAAAATGCATATAAATGCAACTCATCAGGGCCTGAAAATAGCATATAGGATCTTTGGGATTCTAATCTCACCTTTATCTTAGAGATAATCTAATTTAATATGTACATTTTACGGATACATACAGATGTTCCTCAACTTATGATAGGGTTGTGTCCTGATAAACCTATCTTGTGCTGAAAATATCATAGATAAAAAATGCATTAAATACACCTAAACTACGGAACATCATACACTAGCCTAATCTACCTTAAACTTGCTCAGAACACTTATATTAGCTAGAAGTTAGGTAGGATAATCTAATATAAAGCCTATTTTGTAACAAAGTGTTGAGTATCTCATGTAGTTTATCAAATACTGTACTGAAAGTGGAAAACAGAACGGTTGTATGTGTGAAGTACAGTTTTTATTGAATGCGTATTGCTTTAACATCATCATTAAGTTGAAAAATTCTAAGTCAAATCATCATAAGTCAGGGATTATCTGCATAAATATACAAATGTATATACACCCAGATGATTCACTCTCCATCTCTTTGGGTGACAATTTCTCATTATCTCCTCTCTCTTTAAACCTCAAACACCACTTCTACTTTTTGTTATTCTTAGCTGATTAAGTAGATTCTTAATTCATTGGAAAATAGGAGCAATGAGAATATAAAGTCCCCATATTTCCTACTATCAAATGTATTTACCTCTCTGAATCTACCTATGTGCTCTGCATAGCCTCCTGTTCTAGTGGGTTAACCGTCTGTGTTCTATTTAATGCCGACCCCTCAGCTGAGCTAGGTCCCATCCCCTCTCATTTACTCTGGGGCTTTGCCCCTGCAATTGTTTTCCTCTTTTCTGCATCATCTATTTTTCTCTCTCCTGGATGATGCTCCTCTGCACACCAACTAGACTAATCTTTTAAAAATATTTAGTTTACTTTCCTGTTCTCTAGCAAATTACGGTTTATTACACCTAAAATAAGACCCAAAGACCGCAAAACCTCTACACAACCCCTATCAATTTTCTGCCTTCTTTATTCTATTCCTCACACCCCAAGCTAATTCTCACCCTGAGGCTTCGTTCTTTCTTCAGATCATTTCTTCTGAATTTGCTTCCCTTCCTTCTTTCATGCAATTATTGCTCAAAGAGTTACCTCCTCAAAATGAGCTGCCTTGACCCCTTATATAAAGTAGCACCCAACTATGAGCTTTTACCACTGTACTCAATAATTTTTTATAGCATTTATCTGAATTAAAATGAATTAAATGAATTTAAATGAATTAAAGTCCCATACAATTCCTAGTCAATGCTATTTCATAGCATTTATATCTTGACATTATTTAACCTACTGATTTACTTATTTATTGTCTGCACTCATGCTAAAATGTCATTTAAGGATAGAGAATTTACATTTAAGGATAGAGAAATTACACTACAACCTAAGACAGTACATGCACAGAGCAGACGCTGAATATTTGCTAGCTATCACAATGAACATTAAATGTGTACATACAGTGCTTCATTGTTATCATTTAAGAACAAATTCCATATTATATAAACAATATTCCATGGATATTCTATAAACCATTCTAATAGTATATGTAAGCACACAAGTTCTTTTTATTAAAATACATAACTCTTCACATTAAAAAATGAAACCACAAAACTCATGTCTCATTATTTTAAAAATCTCTCCTACTATGCCAATATGGGGCATTAGGTTTCTATTTAATAAAAACACTGACAATAAGAAATAAAAATATATAATATTTATATGTGTCATTTAGTTTGTTCATGACTAGTAATGGTTCCTATAGCTTAGATGCAAATTATCTGCTTAAAAGACAATTAGTTAATAAATGTTAAAACAAAATATGATTCCTCTGTTTTGTTTCATTAAATAGTTATATGAATTGCTGAACTAGAAGCTGTTTCTAGTTTCTTCCAGTTATAACATTCTATGAAACTAGGAATTTTTTTTTTACAGCACACACAAATTAACTAAAGTCATTCAATTATCACTAACAAAAAAGAGAAATGATAAAATAGTGACCTGTTGATTCTTTATCTGTTCGAGTTGATGACAATGGACTAGAAAAATCCTACTTAACTTTAGAAAGAAAATAAAGTCTAAGGCTTCATTCCAACAGCCAACCAGCATGGAATTTACAATCAGTTTAGCAAGAGGGTGGTTAATATTTTTATTTTATTATTTCAGAAAATCCTGAACTAAAGCTACAAGAGATGATGACATTTTCAGTTCTGTTTGTCTCTTTTCTTATTCTCTATCTCTGCAGTGATTTGCCTAAGTTTTGGCTGTGATGCCACAGGATTTCTATACTGCTATACATCTCACACTCCCTCCAACACTACTTTTCCAAATTGATGTATGTCTTTTATATTTAGAACTTTGTCAAACATGTATTACTCACACCCTCCTGGTCTGATGATTAAAAACTAAAGAAAGGAACTTAGCCAAGGATCTGAGCCATGTTTTCCTCCCCTATAATAAACACGAGCTCACTTGTCTGTAAGAAAAACCAGCACCCTTCGGTCTTAATGTTGACTTGAACTTCAGTCAGATCGAGTCAGACCAAAGAGTGCCAAAATCGCATGTTCACATGCTTCTGCAAGCACCAGTTCAACTATTACTTTATTTATAAAGTTTCTCAAGTAAATTTTGAGGACAAAGAAGGAAGGGTTAGAGGCATAAAATACAGTGGTCTACCAAAAGTAGAAGTTCCTTTGAAGACTTATGATGTGCTTTAAAAATGAATTTGAATTTACACTCTATAACAAAAATAAATGTTGACATATAATGTTTTAATTATCATAAATAAAAATGATCATAAATAAAAACAATTGCTAATTTTCTTTACAGTTGATGGTAAAATTATGTATTGAGTCTATCAGTTTAGGATAGCTGGGCTGAGATGAAGCAAGCTGGTTCAGTGCTAAGCACGGCTTCTTTTTTGACTTATCATCACACTGCTTTGAAATCCTAGACTCACATAAATGTGTAAATACAAATGGCAACAATTTTTTCATGCTTTTTGAGACATTTCAGGAAAAATCGCTGCAGTGCTATGGCCAGAATGCTGCCAAAGAGATGACAGAGTGCTTGATACCCATAGAGGAATTTAAATAGTGGTATCTTACTACCAGTTATGCTCATGTGTATCTTATTATGAAATTGAAATTTCTGTGGTACATTCTGTTCTATCTCAAATAAGTATTAATCAAAGCCCTTTCCCAGTAAATAAAAAATACTTATAATTATGTTCTAATAATTGATGTAGATTCTTAAATTTTTATCAGTTATAAATGAATTAAAGTCCCATAAAACTCATAGTCCCTACATCAAGTTTCTTGATTCAACTCTCAAATTTCAGTTCAGTGCAACTATGTCAAGTAATGTAAAACCATATGGAGTTCTACCATATTGATATGGATTGAAAGAGTCAGCAAAATAGGTCAGAGTAGTCAGCCACTTATTATCATAAGGCTGAGAAACGTATTCATTCTCTTCAGGGTTTTACTATGTACTATGGATGATACCTTAATTTCTTGAATTTAAAACACACATACACACATCAAGTCACCTTCTGCACTTTGTTCATGCTAAGTCTATGTAATAATGATTATAATGATATCTGACATTTATAATATATTTACAAGACAGTGATATGTAATTATTTTATATACATCATCTATTTAATTCAATTCTTTAAGCAACCCTATTAGTAGGTATAATGATTACCTACATTTTACACATGAAAAATCCAATATTCAACAGGTAAAAACAGGATTCAGGCTCAGGCTCTCCAGAGTTGTAAATTATAACCATCATGTTATATTGCATCCATCTATTTAGAAAAAGACACTTTCAATGTCACTTCCCATTTCATTTATAAATTTCCTGGGCTAAAAATGATTACTGTATGAATGTTTCAAGCCTTTCCTTTTCCTCATGTCTCTGTATGTTGGAAAGATTTCTAGCTTTGAGTGCTTTAGATTTTTGCTCACTCCTGCCCTTAAAGGAGTCCTTTCCTCCCTACTCATTCCTTAGACCTTTGTGATGGGAGAAAAGTAATGGTGAGAAATTAAGGGAGCAAATGTTTCACAGGTGAGGTATAGAAGGGTTTTTCTGAAAATTTTGAGGAGAGAAGAAAAGGAGTAACTATGGTCTATAGGGATAGTTACAAGAAAGCAACAAAAATTGCTATGCTATTATGCCTCTCTTCATTTTGTTCAATAAACACAAGAAATATAATTTTTAAATTATTTTTGGTTGCTGGGGCCATGTTCTTTGGACCAGAGTAGGACTGGAATCCAATTGTGAAGGCTGAAATTTTATAACCAATTTATTTTATTAATTTTAATTAATACTAATTATATATTCATGGAGTACATAGTGATGTTTTGATACATATAGTGTACAGTGATCAGACCAGGGTAATTGGAATATCCAACATCTCAAGCACTTATCATTTCTTTGTGTTGGGAATATTAAACATTCTCCTATTTTTTCAATTATAGCTAATTGAAACTATACATTATTATTAACTATAGTCATCCTAGAGTGCTATAGAACATTAGAAATTATCCTTCCTATTTAGCTGTAGTTTAATATTTTTTTTACACAAATCCATAACAAATTTTCTAAAGAGAAATCTTTCCAAACCTTTGCATTAAATAAATATTGCCTTTTAGCACCCTGCTGTATGCATCAAGAAAATCAAGAGGTCAACTTTTGGGGCTTGGCGCTCTGCTTGAAACTGTGGTAGCTACTGCCAGGGAGAGGGCAGCATGACCTTCACAGCAAGTTTTTCACATTCTAGATTTTTCCCCATCTGGGCTCAGCTGAATATCTTTTCCCAGTCAACATCATGATTTTGAAATTACTCACTGGCAGAACACTTCTTTGCCACTTATTGCAACACTAAATATTTATCAAATTAGCATGGCTTCATATCTGCCATCAGTGCAAATACAGAGCATAAGGATTAATAAAAATATATGTTATGCCACAAATTAAAGAACTAGAGTAACTTCAGTTTTTCTAACAGTTGTTCAGGAATACATTTAAGACCACAATAAATACACCATTTGAACATTCAGTAAGGGCAATTCTCTGAGTCTATTTTTGGTTTGGACAGATTTGAGCAGATACACATCACTGAATTTTCCTCTGTTATTTGAGATTTACTTTCCATGGTAATTCTGAAATCGACATTGAAGTGAGTAATTTCTGTTGCTTTTGTCTACTGTGGAAGTAACTGCAATAGATACTGTATGTGCCCTCCCTTCCCTACTTTCTGGTCATTCTTTTTTGTACACTAAAGCCTGCCTACTGGAAACACCTGCAAGTCTCTGCCTGAGATCTTCTTCCTGGATGTAGGAGCTCACTCAACTAGAGACCAGGACCAGCTACAAGTCTTAAACAGTAAGAGCTCATAGAGATAGTTTCAAATATGACAGAGGAAGCAGTGGTTAAATACCCTAGTTTCCCTGGCCCCTCTGTCTTGCTGACTCTGAGGTGTGTTCTATACTATACCCAGAACTCCCCAGAGGGCTTGCACCTTAGTTTTCCACATCCCATATAGCTTAATAATGCACTCTTTCCCTTTTTTGTTTTACTTCATTTTTTTGTCTCATCTGCCTGCTTCCCAGTGATGTCTTCCAAAGTCACTTCCCAATTACACTACTTGCACTCAAATCCTTGTCACATGGTTAACTTCCAGAAGATGCTAAATTGAGAAACTATTTTACTTACATTTTTATAAATCAAAATTAGATTGGCTAATTGCAAATGCAGCAAGATGAACATATTTATAGGCACCAACAATGTTTCATATAATCAAAATGTTTTAAATGTTGACTTGTAATGAGATTAATTTAATTTTCATTAATCAAGGAATATACACACACACATATAATATATATTTATATATTTAAATGTATTAATAAAAATTAAACATATTAATATACAAATATGTATGTGTATTCCTTGATTATATTTGATATATATATGCATATATTTACATCAAGGAATACACACACACACCTACGTGTGTGTGTGTGTGTGTGTGTGTGTGTGTGTATTCCTTGATTATATATGTTTGTTTCGACCCCTGCAGGCCTGGTGAAGAATCACACACTTACATAGCAATATTTGTTATTTTGAAGATAAGTCTTAATGGCATTGGCCAATCATATCAACATAATTATTTTGCCATAGTGTTTCAACCTGTTAACCTGTTCATGATGATAATCCTGTAGTGTTTAATAGCACTGGATACTTCCATACCACAGAACTGCATTTTAATTAACTGCAGAAATGTTTTCTTCACTGAGTTGCTACTTTTGCTTTTGCGTGCATGCAGTAAAGCTTGTTGAAGAGTTTAGAAAATCAGAACACCTATCTATGATCTCTCGTGAAACTAAGTCTAAGAAAAATGCATCATTTTGACTGTGACATCTAGTATTTTTGGAACATCCCTGGGGTTGTGCATACAGCAGCTGGAGAAGCACTGTCTGGATGATCCATGGCTCCCCTCAAAAGAGTGCTCATCTGTTTCCCCCAAACATTAAAAAAGCCAGAGATTCTAAAAGTCTTGCATGGGTAACTGGAAAGTATATTTACAATCTTTCTTTCAGGTATATTTCTTTATTTTATTAGTCTGGAAAAGTACAGAAAATCACCTTAAGCAGTGTCAGTTGAAAATCAAATAAGGAAGGATCTCATTAATCTTCCCCACTCCTCATCAACTCTTCCACTCTTTCCTAGGCCCACCATTCCCTGTTTTGAGTTCTGTGGCAGATGTTATTGTTAAGATGATCAACAGAAGCATTCACACCCAATAAACCCTCCCCAAGAAGCCCAGTTCATGTGTGAGAGCACATGATGAGCACAAGACCTCATATGTAGATGCTTGACAGCTAGGGATACCTATGGTAGTGGCTGGGCATGGTGGCTCATGCCTGTAAGCCAAGCACTTTGAGGAGCTGAGGTTGGAGGACTGCTTGTGCCCAGGAGTTCAAGACCAGTCTGGGCAACATAGCAGGACCCCAACTTCACAAAAACTTAAAAAATTAGCTGAATGCAGTAGTATATGCCTGGAATCCAAAATACTCAAGAGGCTGGGACAGGAGGGTTGACTTAGGCCAGAAATTTGAAGCTGCAGTGAGCCATAACTGCACTCCAGCCCAGGTGACAGCAAGACCCTGTCTCTGGAAAACAAACAAACAAACAAAAAAACCAATAGGACACAGAAATTTCAAGATAATAGTAAACTGACAAAAATCCACTGAAAGTGGTTATAGAGAATATTCCAACAGATTTATATGCGTTCAGTATTTTTTATTAAATCTTAAATCCTGTTAATTTCTAATAAAGCAGCTCATTAGATTTGCAAAAAGCTGTGATCATGAAATAAAATACAGTTTTATTATGAGGGAATATAATAATTCAAATTAGGATAAAATGGTATTTAAAATAGAATCTTAGGGAAACAGTAATGCACAGATGAGAATTGTTTGCAATTAGGATATTGTTTGTTTGTATACAAAACACTTGAGGGTACTTAGAAATTGCTCCTTCTCTGTTAAAATCTATCTAATTTGTTTATACTGTTAATTTAGATTTCCTATGGAGGAAAAAACGATCTGGAGTATTTTCTTGGTTTTTTGCTTGTTGCTTAAATAAAATTTTGTCTTCTTTCTTCCTTACCCTTTTAATACATGGCCTCTGAAATAATAAGACACTAAACTGAGAATTAGAGATCCCTTGTTATCATTTGAATTATATTCCACTCTTCCCCCTGTCCCCCCAGATTTGTACACTGAAGTTCTAACATCTAGTACTCAGAATATGACCTTATTTGGAGAAAGTACATTTACAGAGTAATCATATTAAAGTGAAACCATTAGGTGAACCCTCATCCACAATGACTGGTACCCCAATAAAAAGGAGAAAACTGGAGGATGGGGCATGTCCCCACCTGGTATGTGCAGCCGGCTCTGAGGGTTGGAGACTTCACCCCCTTGGTGCTCCAATTCGGATCCTGTGCTTACCTCAGCCCTCCTGCAACCCACAGTCCATGAGAACCCTGCCAGACTGAGGGGAACTGTGGGTTGTTGATGCAAATCTGAGCGACAGCTCCCGCCTGGTGCCACAAGTTATTGGCAGAGACCTGCACACAAGTTTGGACCAAGCCAGCGGGAGGGAACTACCCATCCCACAGAAAGAGCCAGAGTTGAAAGCAGCGAAACAGGCCATAAGGCCTGGCAGGCCCCACCCCCACAAAACTCAATCTAAAGCCCTCACACTAGAGAACTTGGCAGTGAATACACCAGTTTGACCCCAACCAGGAAGACTGAGCTCAAGGAAGGAGAGATGCCACTGGGAAGGTGGGGCTAATCTCACCTGCAAACAAACTGTGGGGAAGACTGCCCACCCAGCAACCTGACTGAATCCAAGGCAGCCCAGCAGCCCTCTACAGGCCAAAAAAGATATGGCTCTAACTGCAACAGAAAGGACATATACACAGACATTCCTTCTGAAAACAACTTAAAAGATCAAAGGGAGATAAATACATGAAGATGAAAAGGAGCTACTGCATAAAGGAGGAAACCGCCAAAAATCAGAACACCTCTTCCCCTCCCAGGAATCACAACTTCTCATCATCAAGGGAACAAAACAAGACAGAAAATGAGTTTGACAAATTGACAGAAGCAGACTTCAGAAGGTGGGTAATAATAGATTTCTCTGAGTTAAAAGACCATGTTCTAATCCAACGCAAAGACACCAAGAACCTTGAAAAAAGGTTAGATGAAATGCTAACTAGAATAACCAGCTTAGAGAAGAATATAAACAACTCTATGGAGCTGAAAAACACAGCACGAGAGCTTCACGAGGCATACACAAGTTTCAGCAGCCAAACAGATTAAGCAGAAGAATGGATGTCAGAGATAGAAGATCCAATCAACGAAATAAAATGAGAAGCCAACATTAGAGAAAAAAGAGTGAAAAGAAACAAACGAAGCCTCCAAGAACTATGAGATTATGTGAAAAAAACTAATCAATGCTTGATCAGTGTACCTGAATGTGACAGGGAGAATGAATCCAAGTTGGAAAACACTCTTCAAGATATTATCCAAGAAAACTTCCACAACCTAACAAGGCAGGCCAACATTCAAATCCAGGAAATACAGAGACAACCACAAAGATATTCCTCAAAAAGAGCAACCCCAAAGCAGATAATTGTCAGATTCACCAGGGTTGAAATGAAGAAAAAATTCCTTAGGGCAGCCAGAGAGAAAAGTCAAGTCACCCACAAAGGAAAGATCATCAGACTCACAGTGTATCTCTCTGTAGAAACCCTACAAGCTAGAAGGAAGAGGAGGCCCAATATTCAACATCCTTAAAGAAAAGAACTTTCAACCCAGAATTTCATATCTTGCCAAACAAAGCTTCAAAAGTGAAGGAGAAAGAAACTCCTTTATGGACAAGCAATTACTGAGAGATTTTGTCACTACAAGTCCTGCCTTACAAGAGCTCCTGAAGGAAGTACTAAACATGGAAGGAACAATCGGTACCAGCCACTGCAAAAACGTACCAAATGGTAAAGAACAATGACACAATCAAGAAACTGTATCAACTAACAGTCAAAACAACCAGCCAGTAATAAAATGGCAGGATCAAATTCAAACATAACAACATTAACATTAATATTATTATGTATGAATTTGATCCTGCCATTTTGAATTTAACAAGAATAGCTAACTATCATAAATATATATGTAAATGGCCTAAATGCCCCAATCAAAAGACACAGACTGGCAAACTGGATAAGAAGTCAAGACCCATCGGTGTGCTGCATTCAGGATATCCATCTCACTTGCAAAGACATACATAGACTCAAAATAAAGGGACGGAAGATTTACCAAGCAAATGGAGAGCAAAAAAGAGCAGGAGTTGCAACCCTTGTCTCTGATAAAACGGACTTTAAACCAACGAAAATCAAAAAAATAAAGAAGGGCATTACATAATGGTAAAAGGATAAATGCAACAAGAAGAGATAACTATCCTAAATATATATGCACCCAATACAGGAGCACCCAGATACATAAAGCAAGTTCTTAATGACCTACAAAGAGACTTAGACTCCCACACAATAATAGTGGGAGACTTTAACACTCCACTGACAATATTGGACAGATCAATGAGACAAAAAGTCAACAAGTATATCCAGGACTTGAATGCAGATCTGGACCAAGCGAACCTAATAGACATTTACAGGACACTCCATCCCAAATCCACAGACTATACTTTCTTCTCAGCACCACATGGCACTTACTCTAAAATTGACCACATAACTGGAAGTAAATCACTCCTCAGTAAATGCAAAAGAACAGAAATTACAACAAACACTCTCTCAGACCACAGTGCAATCAAATTAGAACTCAGGATTAAGAAAAGCACTCAACAGCACAATCACAAGGAAACTGAACAACTTACTCCTGAATGATGAATGCATAAACAATGAAATGAAGGCAGAAATAAAAACGTTCTTTGAAACAATCAAGAATGAAGACACAACGTATCAGAATCTATGGGACACATTTAAAGCAGTGTCTAGAGGGAAATTTATAGCAATAAATGCACACATGAGAAACAAGGGAAGACTGAATCAACACCCTATCTTCAAAATTGAAAAAGCTAGAGGAGGAAAAAAAAAAAAAAAACTCAAAAGCTAGCAGAAGACAAGAAATAACTAAGATCAGAGCAGAACTGAAGGAGACAGAGACATAAAAAGCCCTTCAAAAATAAATAAATACAGGAGCTGCTTTTTGGAAAAGATCAATAAAATAGACCACTAGCTAGACTAATAAAAAACAGAAGAGAGAAGAATCAAATAAATGCAATAAAAAATGATAAAGGTGAGATTACCACTGATTCTTCAGAAATACAAACCACCATCAGAGATTACCACAAACAACTCTATGCATGTAAACCAGCAAATCTGGAAGAAATGGATAAATTCCTGGACACGTGTACACTCCCAAGACTAATCCAGAAAGAAGTTGAAACCCTGAATGGACCAATAACAAGGTCTGAAGTTGAGGCAGCAATTAATAGCCTATCAATCAAAAAAACTCCAGGTCCAGACAGGTTCATAGCTGAAATCTACCAGATGTACAAAGAGGAGCTGGTACCATTCCTGTTGAAACTATTTCAAACAATACAAAAAGAAGGAATCCTCCCTAACTCTTTCTACAAAAGCAGCAGCATCATTATACCGAAACCTGGCAGAAACACAACTAAAAGAGAAAACTACAGACCAATATCCATGATGAACACTGATGCAAAAATCTTCAATAAAATACTAGCAAACCAAATCCAACAGAACATCAAAAAGCTTATCCACCACCATCAAGTAGGCTTCATCCCGGGGATGTAAGCCTGGATCAACATATGCAAATCTATAAACATAATGCACTACATAAACAGAACCAAAGACAAAAACCACATGATTATTTCAATAGATGCAGAGAAGACCTTCACCAAATTCAACAGCCATTTATGCTAAAAACTCTCAATAAACTAGGTATTGATGGACCATATCTCAAAGCAATAAAAGCTATTTATGACAAACCCACAGACAGTATCATACTGAAAGGGCAAAAACTAGAAGCATTCCCTTTGAAATGTGGCACTAGACAATGATGCCCTCTCTCACCAGTCCTATTCAATATAGTATTGGAAGTTCTAGCCAGAACAATCATGTAAGAAAAAGAAATAAAGCATATTCAATTAGGAAAAGAAGAAGTCAAACTGTCCCTATTTGCAGACAACATGATCATGTATTTAGAAGACCCCATCATGTCAGCCCAAAACCTCCTTAAGTTGATAAGCAACTTCAGCAAATTCTCAGGATACAAAATCAACGTGCAGAAGTTACAAGCATTCCTATACACCAACAAAAGACAGAGAGCCAAATCATGAGTGAACTGCCATTCACAACTGCTACAAAGAGAATAAAATACCTAGGAATACAACTAACAAAGGATGTAAAGGACCTCTTCAAGGAGAACTACAAACCACTGCTCAAGGAAATAAGAGAGGACATAAACAGATGGAAAAACATTCCATGTTCATGGTTAGGAAGAATCAATATTGTGAAAATGGCCATACTGCCCAAAGTAATTTATAGATTCATCGCTATCCCCATTAAGCTACCAATAACCTTCTTCACAGAACTGGAAAAAACCACCTCAAACTTCATATGGAACCAAAAGATAGCCTGCATAGTTAAGACAATCCTAAGCAAAAAGAACAAAGCTGGAGGCATCACACCACCTGACTTCAAACTATACTACTGTACAAGGCTACAGTAATCAAAACAGCATGGTACTGGTACCAAAACAGAGATATACACCAATGGAACAGAACAGAGGCCTCAGAAACAATGCCACATATCTACAACCATCTGATCTTTGACAAACCTGACAAAAACAAACAATGAAGAAAGGATTCCCTGTTTAATAAATCGTGTTGGGAAACTGGCCAGCCACCTACAGGAAGCTGAAACTGGACCACTTCCTTATATCTTATACAAAAATTAACTCCAGATGGAATAAAGATTTAAACATAAGAACTAACACCATAAAAACCCTAGAAGAAAACCTAGGTAACACCATTCAGGACATAGGCACAGGCAAGGACTTCATGACTAAAACACCAAAAGCAATGATAACAAAAGCCAAAATAGACAAATGGGATCCAATTAAACTCCAGATCTTCTGTACAACAAAAGAAACAATCATTAGCATGAATCAGCAACAGAATGCAAAAAAAATTTTTGCAATCTAACCATCTGACAAAGGGCTAATATCCCCAATCTACAAAGATCTAAAGCAGATACACAAGAAAAAAACTAACGAACCCATTCAAAAGTAGGTGAAGGATATGAACAGACACTTTTCAAAAGGAGACATATACAAGGCCAACAAACATATGAAAAATGCTTATCATGACTGGTCATTAGAAAAACGCAAATCAAAACCACACTGAGATACCATCTCAAGCCAGTTAGAATGGTGATCATTAAAAAATCTGGAGACAATAGATGCTGGAGAGGATGTGGAAATAGGAATGCTTTTACACTGTTGGTGGGAGTGTAAATTAGTTCAACCATTGTGGAAGACAGTGTGGCGATTCCTCAAGGACCTAGAAACAGAAATTCCATTTGACCCAGCAATCCCATTACTGGTATATATTCAAAGGATTATAAATCGTTCTATTATAAGGACACGTGCACACAAATGTTCACTGTGGCACTGTTTGCAATAGCAAAGACTTGGAACCAATCCAAATGCTCATTGATGATAGACTGGACAAAAAATGTGGCATATATACACCATGGAATACTATGCAGACATAAAAAACGATGAGTTCATGTCCTTTGTAGAGACATGGACCAATCTAGAAATGATCATTCTCAGCAAACAGACACATGAACAGAAAACCAAACACCACATGTTTTCACTCACAGGTGGGTGATGAACAATGAGAACACATGGACACAGGGAAGAGAAAAACACTTACTGGGCTATGTCAGGGGATGGGGAGGGGATGGGAGTGGAGGGGCAGCAGTGGGGTGGGGAGGATGGGAAGGGATAACACCAGGAGAAATGCCTGACATAGGTGACAGGGGTGAGGGGGATGGAGACAGCAAACCACCATGGCATGTATGTACATATGCAACAATCCTGCAGGATTCAGGATGTGCACATGTACCCCGGAGCCCAAAGTACAATACAAATAAATAAATAAATCATATAATAAACCCCAACACCACCACCAAAATGATAGTCATTATACTAGCATCCTCCCCATCCCCCCCCCCAAAAAAGGAGTAATTTGGGTACAAACATGCAGCAAAGAGAAACTCCATGTAAAATTCAGAGAAGAGATGGGGTGATATGCCTACAAGTCAAGGAACACCAAAGACTGTCATCAAAACATCAGAGGCCAAGAGGGCATGGACCAGATTCTTCCTCACAGCCCTTAGAAGGGACCAACCCTGACAACACCTTGATCTCAGACTTCTTGGCTTTAGTACTACGAGACAATAAATTTCTGTTGTTAAAGCCCCCCAGTGTGTTTTACTTCATTATGACAGCCCTAGCAAACTAATACAGCTCCCCAATGTGTTCTCCTTCCTATCTCCTTAGAGCAGTGAGCTTGGGAAATTAAGTACTAGATTAGGCATCTAGAGTTCTGTGTTGTGAATCTAGTTTCATCAGTGACTAACTACAAAAACTTGGATATATTACCTAATTGTTCCAGACCTCAGTTTCTTCGTCTGTAAGATAATGGTACCCAATCCAAAAATTCTAAAGTGCAAAAATTCTAAAGTGCATAAACTGGCACAGATTTCTTTCAAGAGAGCATTAGTATGTTCAACTGTGTTTTATCTGTTATACAGAAAAACAGGCTTACAAAATGAGTTCATCAATGACTATGCATATTGCAAAAGTTTCTTTATATTAAAGATAAATTGAATACAACTGTTTTACTGATGAGGATTCTATCTAAGTATGTTATTTATTGAAATTTAATTTACATGTATCTTTTCCAAGTTATCTGTTACAGTGAGTGAGATATGCTTATGGTAGTAAAATTCATTTCCATTACTTTATAGTCAGTACTTGTGCTACAGAACTAGTAATAATGTATCTATTCCCCAAAAATTTTCTATTAAAGTCTTTGGTCACAGTTTCCCAGATGAACGGTGCTGGATAGTTTTTTTTGTTTTTTTTGTTTTTTTTTTTTTTTTTTTTTTTTTTTTTAATAGTAAAAGGGGAAATTGTTTCCCTGAAAAAGTTTCCCCATGTCCAATCATCTTTAGCATATATGCCAATTTAATGCTTGCTTTAGTCTAAAAATAATTATAATCGGAGCTCAAGGGCATGGAGTCAGTACTGACCCAGATTTTCTAGGCCATCTTCAAGATGTCTGGAAGTGGGCCACAACCTTTAACTGCTCTAGACGTTGAATGATTAACAGAAGGGTATCTAATTCAGTGTAATGAAGCTGACACTGAAACGACCAGAAGGAAGACATTTCTCATGTCTTATCTTAGAGCATCATTTGCTAAGTAGGCATCTGTATATGTGGAGTGGACAGACTCATTATTTTCTTTACAAGCTTCAAAACCAGCCTCCACTTTCAAGAAGCAGAAACTTCACTCACTGTGTGGAACTTTTCTGTCCTTTTGAAAACTCAGGTCTCTCCTTCAAGAAATAGTAACAGACACCTTATTATGTATATAATTATCTGATTAACGTGAACTAGAACCACTTTTTATCATAACTGCACATTATTTATAACTTCTTTCAAATAAAAAAAAATTAGGTGAGTAAAACTACGAAATGGCTTCTAAATGTAGAGGCAAATAAAGTCTTGCCGGCTTTCAAGTTATAAGTGACTTGTGAGCTAAGGGCTGAATATATTTAGTTCAGGTAACCACTTCAGCTTGACTGATACAGTTGTTGTTTCAGTGCTTGGGCAAATAGCCTTTTATGTTGCAATCAAGCAATAGATACAAGATTGACAAGTAACAAAGAAAAGGAGCTTTCAGTCAACATGGACTAAAATCCATTATTGTGGTATGTACACTGTGCAGGGGACCTGTAAACACATCTTCATTGATCCCACAGAAAGATAGAAATATCTTTCCTTGTATGGCTCAATCAAGGCCTGTTTCACAAAGGTAAAGTGCAAACAATATTGAAGAAGCAGAAAGAGACTGACATTATAGTCAAACAGTAAATAATGGTTGGGCTTAGGAAATCTATCTATAACATTTCAAATTCCTGTCAGCTCAGATGAAATGCACAACCTCTCTATTGCAAACTGAGAAGGATCAGAACAAGGGGAACTGTACATTCCTTATTGCCATCCCCGTTTTACTAACTGACCAAATCAATAAGGAAAAAAAAATCTCATTTTACAGTTTTGCATTTTCATGGGTATCTCAGTGGATATGCCTCTGAAAAAGATCTCATCTGTGAAGGTCAAGAATTCATTCCTCCCTACTCCAGCCCCCCACATTTAGGATCCGCTGCCATTTATGTGAACGAATTTTGTTAATTATAAAATAGAAAAAAATTAACATGCTATGTGAGTAGAGCTGGGGTTTCCTGCCAATTTGAAATTTTATTAGAATTGCCTACTGCATCAATTCTAAACTTCCACTTTCATTTATGTTTAAATACTTGTAATTAGGAGAAGTTATTTGGGAGCTGTAGACACCACTAAATAGTTTGTATGGGTTTCTAAAAAGGTTGGCAGGATGGTCTGAAGCTCAGCAGAGTTTATAAACAGATTCATCTGTTATGTAAATCTCCATCCGTAATCATTATTTATCCATTATGGCTACTCAGCATTCCAAGAAGAGGAAAAGTGGAAAGAATCAGTAATGTATTAAAAACAACTGCTCTTATACCTACAGATTCCTTAAATTTAGTCATCAGCTGACTAGACATTTAATCATTTGTTCCTCTTTTTTTAAACGTCTAAAACACATCAATACCGCACATTTAAAACAATGTTCTTATTTAGATTCAGAATAGGCATCCAAGAAACAAACTGGATCACCCTTTTATATCACTTACTATCCTGCAGCCCTCTTCTCCTCCTTTCCTTCCAAAACATAAGATTCCAAAGAAAACAAAGACTCATTTAGCTCAGGATGAGTACAGGTTATGCCTACATGCAGAAAACAGTCCTGACAGGATGCTTCGATGCCTGGGAATCTTGTGTAGGGAGTGTTAATGAGGCGCTAACACAGCTCATGGCATAATCTTTTGATGTAGGTTTATAATCAGCGTCCCAAGTAAAAATTCATCATACGGCAATGCAAAATTCTATCTTCAGGACCCCAGGAAGAAGCTTATTAGAATAATACCAAACCCAGTCAGGAATAAACTGAATCCTCACTCCAGTGCGCCACACCCTACCCCACACTTCAGGGAAGGTTTGAGGAGCTGATGTTCCCTTAATAAACAGGACAATTATTGATCTCCTATTATGTGTTAAGCACCATGCTGCCTGTGGTTAGCCTGTGTTAGAAAACACCAGTAAGCACATTTGCACAAATTTAAGTTCCTTTCTCAAATATGGAAAAAATAATTTTTTGCAAGCTTTGAAATAAGAAATATGCACATTCCAAAATTTACATACACTCAGCTGAAATTTGTGATAGAATTATAAAATATTGTATTCATTATATATTATATATTTATTATACATTTTTTTCTTATTCCCTTTTTCTTTTCTTTCTTTTTGAGAATTCAGGTCTTCAAGCAGTAACAGGTATCTCTCTCTCTCTCTCTCTCTCTCTCTCTCTCTCTCTCTCTGTCCCTCCCTCCATATATATATATGTTTGATCAAAGTGAGACTGGAACTACTGAAATCATTTCCTTGACTTGATTCTCTGCTAGATAAACACTTTCCCAGCTTCTATTCTCCCCAACTATTTGACTCTAACTTAAAAAATGTAACTATCTATCCTTCAAGTCCCAGTGAAAAATCCATTCCCTCCATAGTCTCTTTCCGAATTCTTCATCCAGAAATGCTCTCTTCTTTATTGGATGACCCACACAAGCTATACATACCATACCTGTCACAGATCAACTCTATTTTGCCCCATGACTCTCTTCCCTATGTATTAGAAGCTTTATTTATTTTGTGGATGCCTTTACCCACAGCACTTAATAAGCTACCTTAAGCATGGTAGTCATACAGACACATCCACTGATGTGATTTGGATCTGTGTCCTCACCCAAATCTCATGTTCAATTTTAATTCTCAATGTTGGAGGTAGAACCTGGTGAGAGGTGACTGAATCACAGGGGCAGTTTCTCATGGTTTAACATCAACCCCTTGGTGCTGTTATCATCATAGTGAGTTCTCATGAGATCTGGTTGTTAAAATGTGTGTGGCACCTCCCTGGCTCTCTCGGTGCTGCTCTAGCCATATAAGATGTCTGCTTCCACTGTCCCTTTTCTCCTGAGTAAAATCTCCGGAAAGATTTCCCAGAAGCAGAAGCCACCATGTTTCCTGTACAGCCTGTGGAACCATAAATCAGTTAAACCTTTTTTCTTTATAAATTACCATGTCTCAGGTATTTCTTTATATCAATAAAAGAATAGCCTAATACAGAAAACTGGTATCAAGGAGTGGGGCACAAGAAGTGGGGTATTGGTATACAGAGACCTGAAAATGCAGAAGTGACTTTGGAACTGCATAACAGACAGAGGTTGGAAGAGTTTGGAGGTCTCAAAAGAAGACAGAGGGAGGCAGGGAAAATTTTGAACTTCCTAGAGACTTGTTGATGATTGTTACCCACACATTGATAGTGATACAGGGAAGTCCAGGCTGATGAGGTCTCAGATGAAAATCAGGAACTTTGAGGAACTGGAGCAAAGGGCACTTTTGTTATGACCTAGCAAAGAGCCAAGCTGCATTTTACTTCTGCTTTAGGGGTCTGTGGAACTTTGAACTTAAGAGAGATGATTTACAACATCTAGCAGAAGAAATAACTAGGCAGTAAAGTGTTCAAGATGTTGCCTGACTGTTTCTAACTGTCTATTCTCATATGCATGAGCAAGAAAAGATCTAAAATGGAAACATATTTAAAAGAAAAGCAGAGTATAAAAGTTTGGGAAATTTGCTGCCTAGCCATGTGACAGAAAAGAAAAGCCCATTTGCAGCAGAGAAATTCAAACCAGCTATAGAAATTTGCATAAGTAAAAAGGAGCCAAGTGCTAATAGCCAAGACAATAAAGAAAAGACCTTAAAGTGGTCTCAGAAATCTTTGTGTCAGCCCCTCCAATCACAGGCCTGGAGGCCTGGGGGGGAAGAATGGTTTATGGCCAGGCCCCGGGCCTCACTGTCCTGCATAGCCTCGGAACGCCACTCCCTACATCCTGACCACTCCAGCTCTAGCAACAGCTCAAAGGGGCACAGGTACAGTTCAGGCTGCTGCTTCAGAGGTTACAGGGTAGAGAAGCCTTGGTGGCTTCCACATCATATTAAGTTTGCAGATGTACAGAATGCAGGTATTGAGGCTTGGGAGCCTCCCCTGAGATTTCAGAAGATATACAGAGAAACCTGAATGTCCAGGTAGAAGCCTGATGCAGAGACAGAGCCCTCACAGAGAACCTCTGCTAGGAAAGTCTGGAGGGGAAATTTGAGGTTGGAGCCGTCACGCAGAGTCCCCACTAGGGTACTGCCTAGTGGAGTTGTGAGAACAAGACCACCGTCCTCCAGAACCTATAATGGTAGATCCATCAGCAGCTCATACTCTCAGCATGGAAAAGCTACAGGCACTCAACAGCAGCCAATGAGAAATGCAGCAGGGGCTGAACCCTGCAAAGCCACAGAGGAAGAGCTGCCCAAGGCCTTGGGAGCCTACCCTTTATACCAGTGTGCCCTGGATGTGAGACATGGAGTCAAAGGAGACTATTTTGGAGCTTTAAGATTTAATGACTACCCTACTGGGCTTCAGACTTGTGTGGAGCCTGTAGTCTCTTTCTTTTGTCTTATTTCTCCCTTTGGGAATGGGAGTCCTTACCTAATGCCTATGTTCCCAATGTATCTTGAAAAAAAATTTTCCCACAGGTTCATAGGCAGAAGGGGCTTGTATTGTCTCAGAGGAGACTTGGAACTCTAGACTTGTGAGTTAATATTGGAATGAGGTAAGGCTTTGGGGGATCATTGGAAAGGGGTGATGGTATTTTGCAATGTGAAAAGAACATGAAATTTGGGGGACTAGGGGTAGAATAATATAGTTTGGATCTGTGTCCTCACCCAAATCTCATGTTCAACTGTAATCCTCAATATTGGAAGTTGGGCCTAGTTGCAGGTGATTGGATCACAGGAGCAGTTTCTTATGGTTTAACACCATTGCCCTTGGAGCTGTCATCACCATAGTAAGTTCTAATGAGATTAGGTTGTTAAAAAGTGGTGGCATCTCTTCCTGACTTAACCCTACTACTGCCATGTAAGATGCCTGCTCCTGCTTTGAATTCCACCATAAGTAAAAGCTCCCTGAGTCCATCCCAGAAGTAGAAGCTTTCTTCCATGCCTTCTCCATAGCCTGTGCAACCAAGAACCAATGAAATTTTTTTCTTTATAAATTACTCAGTCTCAGGTATTTCTTTATAGCAATGCAACAATGGCCTAAGACACCTACTGAACTGAATCATGCATGTATAAATTAAATGCTAGACCAAAAAAAAAGAACTTCTCAATTTTAATTAAAGCTCCAAAGAGTTATCCAAAAAAATAAGGGAATTTCTCTTAAAGGTTATATAAAAAATAGTAGTTCTATAAATTGAAAATAATTAGCAAAATCATCCTGATTTGTTATCAGGTTCTCTAACCAAATTCTAATTCTGAATAATCTAATTATGAAAGAAACTAAGTTGAACACTGAAGCTTAAAATTATCCAATGTCAATTATTTGTGATGGGCTTTATCATAGATAAAATATAAATAACTCTTTGTGGGAATAATATTTATTGTCTATATGTGTGTATGTCTCATGATTAAGAATCCAGCTCCATTAAAACTGGTCCTGGAGAATGAGATGAGTTTAATTTCCAAGTGGGCTAAATGTTCTTAATTTCAGAGACAGCAGGAATCCAGTAACCAGAGACAATTCAAAGCCCCAAAATATAAATCCTATTGTGTCACTTTTCTCCTCTCTGAATCCTAAATGAATCTCTTCACCAAATGCTCTCTCATTTTTCTCTTACATTCCAGCTCATGAGCCTTGAACAGTATTCTAGGTCTGAAACACCAAGCTATTTGCCTCCCCTCAATTTATAACTATTTTAAAGTCCGTATTTAAGAAGCTTACTTCAATGAACTAGGTGATCCAACCACTAAAGATGATTTATGGCACCTATTTCCTGGACTAGTAATACTTAATATCCAAGAATAAAGAGAATATAAAGAGGTGATGGGTTGGCTCACTCTTTCATAGTAAAGTAGAGCAGTGACAAGCACTGCTCTGTCATTAAGAGGACAGAGTATTCTGGTGTCATCCCGATGTTTCACTTAGAGATTTAGCTTCTCACAGCAATATTAAATTAATGACGACCAAATTCAAGGAATAATGGCTTATACATTTTTTTTGGCTTCTTCAGGTTTTTTTCTTTTCCTTCTCAAACCTCCATGCCTTACATCATGCAGAGTAACAGCCCAAAATAATCTAAAACCTTGGCATTCATGTATTCTGTGTTCGAAAATTCAGAACAACCCCAAAGACTCATGACATGTAGAAATGTATAACTTTGCTAAAGAGTAGAGCGTAGGAAAGAAGCTTTGGCCAGTGAGTAGTTCTTCCCACCCCATCAGCAGCTTCCATTTTCTTTAGGTAGCTTATTGTCTCCTCTTGTTATTTTGTAAGAATTTATGGAACATACTTTATCCTATGTTCCTAAGCATGAATTTGAGAAATTAATCTATTAAAAATTAGTGTTCATTTCTTATTTGCATGTATAACAAATACTGAAATCTGAAATCTGCTATAATTTATAATCTGAGAGGAAATGACTTGTGGCCCTAAGCACGAGGATGGCATATATTTTAGTGTCCCTTATGTTCCTGGAATAGAATGCCATGAGCAACACTCTCCATCTTTTCACCTATCTACTTCTGTGTCTGTAAATACCTCTTAGACAGGACATCTAAGCCCATTCCAGACAAACCTCTTCTCAGTTTCTACCAACTTATTTTCCCTATAGGTAAGAGCTGCTTCCATTACTTCTCATATATTAACTGAATGATCTATCCCTTGAAAATTTTCGGAATGAGAATATAGACTTTCAATTTCTAAACAAAATGGAAAAGACAATCCAAGTAAACAAAATACATGAAACAATGGTTTTCAGACACTGGATATCAGACAGAAAAGGACAAAGGAGCAATTACATAAAGAGCATTAAGATTTCTATGTTTATTACTTGGAATAAATTTCTAGGCCAAGGCAGTGAGTGAGAAAACAGAACCATGTAAAACTTCATGTGTTGAGGAGACAGAGCCAAGAGTGTGGGAAGTCCAAAGTAGCTGGAGTAACCATGGCAGAGTATCAGAGACACAGAAGCTGCACAGAGCATTTCAAATCTGCATAAGATTTCCCTCAAGTCTTCAGCTGAGTGCTGACCAGTGCATGATATGAAGGAACCAATTATCAAAGACCAGAAGATTGCCCAAAAAGAAACTGAAGGAGTAATCCCTAGCGCTTACACACAAGGGTATTGACAAAAGTAGCCATAGATTAAAGGCTGTTCTGGTTAGGCCTTGAAAAGCTTAAAAGTGAACCTCAAGAAATTTAACTATTTTTAGTAATTTAACTGCTGTAATAAAGCATATAACTATTTCTAGATATATAAAAATGTCTAGTATCCAACAATGTAAAACTTACAATATCTGGCATTCAATCAAAGTTTACCAGGCACACAAAGAAACAAGAAAATATAACCCATAATCAGCTCATCAAAATCTGTCCAGAAGTGACTCAGATGCCAAAATTAGTAGACAATGACATTAGAAGAGTTTTTATAACTCTATTTCATATTTTTAGAAAGGTATATAGAAAAGGATGAACATTTAAAGGAGACACATAGAAGAGCAAAATCGACATGAACATTTAAAGGAGACATTTAAAGGATGAACATTTAAAGGAGACACATAGAAGAGCAAAATCAAACTTTTGGAGGTGAAAATAACATCTGAAATTTGAAACAGAAAATATAGCGAACGGAATTAACAATAGGTTGGAAACTGCAGAAGAAAACAATTTAGTGAACTTGATGTATCAGAGTAAACACCATGTAAAAGAACACACAGAATAAACATAGGATGGAAAAAAAATTGAAGATAGCATGAGTAAGCTATGGAACAAGAAGCCCAATATACATGTAATTGAAATCACGGAAGGAACTGCCAGGAAGTTGTTCTATTTAAAGAAAGAAGAACCAAAATCATTTCCTAGCTGATTTTAAGATTGTTTTCTTTATCACAGATTTTGATACCAAAACTCACACTAAATACAAGTCAGGGTCTAAGGAAAAATGTCTAGAGCAGTTCAGAGAGTGGCATAATGTTGAACTCTCTAAGAACACAGGGCATATTAAATTTCAGAATGGCCAGCCCCTGATCAGAGCAAGAACCACCTTTCTTCCTCTAGCCCTTCTGTTAGGAACTTTCAACACAACTCAAGCATCCTTGGGTATGGTTGTGATAAAACTTTATTGTCAAGAAGATTCAATCCCAGTGTTACATAAATTCTGAATAAGCTGAAGTCTTGAAGGACATTTAAGAAGACGTGAGTCTTTTTTTCTCATCTTCCTTATCTTTATTAAGTTCTGGGATACAGGTGCAGAATGTGCAGGTTTGTTACATAGGTATATATGTGCCATGGTGGTTTGCTGCACCCATCAACCCATCATCTAGATTTTAAGCCCCACATGAATTAGCTATTTGTTGTAATGCTCTCCCTCCCCTTCCACCCCACCCACTGACAGGTCCCGATGTGTGATGTTCCCCTCCCTGTGTTCACGGGTTCTCATTGTCCAATTCCCACTTATGAGTGAGAATATGCAGTGTTTGGTTTTCTGTTCCCATGTTAGTTTGCCAAGAATGATGGTTTTCAGCTTCATCTATGCCCGTCAAAGGACCTGATTTTATCTCATTCTTTTTTTTTAGATTGAGCCTTTAAAAAAAAAAAAAAAAGTCTTCCAGGTAAACAAGGTTTAGATACTGCTTAAATCAGCACAATAAATACACTTAAAATGATGTTCCACTAAGAGCCGATGTTGTAAAATCAGAATTACAATCAAGAGGCAAATATACATCAGGATTTTACAACATTAAGATTAGTATTAGTGTATGAGGTGATTGGGGGAAATCTGTGTAAATGCCAATACCTGGTTGTATTTAGACTAACAGTTGAATACAGTTAGGTGTACCCCAGCCACAGTGCCCTCCTCAGCATTCATGAAGCATCACATGCATGCTCCTACCTAAGTACCTTGCATGTGCCACTGTCTCTGCCTGGGTTACTTGTTCCCTCATTTCATTCACTTGAGACTTACTTCACTCTTCATTTTAAGAAAAAAACCCTTCAAATGTCATGCCTCTTCCCAACCACCAGATAGCATCTAATGTTACTCTGTATGCACTTATGAAGCTCTATGCATGTTCACTGCACTCGTCTATACCTGATATTACATCATGTATCCAGTTATTTGTTATTCTAGAACAGAGATTGCTACGCTAAGGCCCACAAGCCAAATCCAGAATTCTGAATATGGCTTTTGAAGGCTAAAATATTTATTGTCTGATCCTTTCAGAAAATGTTTGCCAGTCCCTACACTAAAGTGTGAATTCCATAGAGCAGGAATGTATCTGCTTTATTTCCTGTAGTAGGCTGCATTATTTCCACCCAAAATCTGCATGCTGAAGTCTTAACAGCACTATACCTCAGAATGTGACTGTATTTGGTGATAGGATCTTCAAAGAGCTAAGATAAAGTCACAGGACAGGCTCTAATCCAATACGATGTTTGTGTAAGAAGAGGAAATGTTTACACAAACACACACATGGAAGACCATGTGAAGACACAGGGAGAAGACAATCATCTATAGGCCGAAGAGTCAGGTCTCACAGGAAAGCAACACTGTACAAAGGAAACACACATCCTTTATTTTTGTATCAATAAAATTACTTAAAATTAGGAATTATTTTTTCTCCAAAATAACATGGTTTTTCAAATGAATTTAACCGTTTTTTATCAGAAAATCATTTTAGAATGGTAGACAACGCCTGCTTTATAAAACAGGTGAGTTTGTATGACTCCTGAATTACTGTTGGTAGGCTGCTTTAGAGGAAATACATTTTATTTCAATTCATCATCACGTTACTGTAAAACACATATGAGCTGCCAATTTACAAAAATAACTAATTTTTTCTCACTTTCTAGTAAAGATGCAGAAAAAAGCTATTAAGAGATAAGAATCTAAGTCTCTTTACATTCCACAGATTTAAATAAGTTGAAACAGATTCAAGTATAATTATGGCACGTAATATTTCTATAATATCAGAACAAAATTTTATGACAAGAGTACACAGCAAACTATAGTTTTGTGCATTGTATTGTAGTACCAACATTACCCCTGAAGTTCACAAAATTCCCAGACTCATCAAAACCCTATGTGTGAGCTCCAAGCAGTGTCAGTTTGTCCTTATAATCACTACACAGCTAGGGAAATGCATAGTGAAAAGATCAGAGCTTCAAAACTAATTTGATCAACAGTTATGGAAATGATAATATGAAAGTATTTTTAAAAGAGTATTAAAATTTTTAATTAAAAAAATGTGCCACAAAGCACAAAAATAGGGAAAACTTACTCATTAACACTCGAATTGGTTGAAAGAAAGATGATCTAATTCTAAAATCGAGACATCTGGGGTATACAAAAGTGAAACACCATTCAACTGTGGCTTTTAATCAATATCTGCTCTTCTTAAACTCTATAGAGGCATTCAAGAACCTAACACTTCAAAGACTCACCATAATGAAATGATGCATGCTAGACTGTGACTTGTTCAAGGGCAAGAGCTCTGTGGCTTTTGTTTTCCTGTCTAATATTTATTTATCTTACTACTGTCTGCTCAAGCACAGAGCTGAGCACCAAGTATGCACTCAATAGATGGATGTCAGTTGCTCATGCTACTCTCTCACCTTGGGGAACCTCTAGCATCTCCATTCCTCATTTCTCTCTGTTAACTATCAGCCATCCCCTGCCTTTACTTCTCCCTCTAAACTTTGGGCCCACGGTCTACTGCTTTGGCCACTCCCTTGCCATCTTCCTCAAATCTTCTGCCAAATGGATCCTTGTTCCACTTGCCTGAAAAAGCTCCAAACCGGAGTCAGTTCAAACATCACCACTCTGGCCTCCATTTGGACCACTCGATGCAGCTACCACAAAGCACAACCAAATATGCCAATGTTAACATCGTCTCTTGAACCTCGGCTGCACCCTCACTGCGGCCTGCCACATGCCTTCATCGGCTTTCTTGCCAGTTACGTTGTGCACAAAGACGATTTCAAAGCTTTTCCACTCGCCTAAAATTAGTCTTACCACGGATCTCCTCTTTGAGCCAAAGACCTCAGCTCATACAGAAAACAGAAGTCCTTGAACTTTCTTTCAGCAAGCCTACATGTGTGTCTGTGCCTCTCCCTATCATTCTTTGTTTCTTTCTGGAACAATGAAAAAAGAGGCTGTCCTTCCACCTAATCTCTGAAACATCACTTTTAGTCTCCAGAGAGACATGGCTCAGTTGATGATTCCCTCTTTATCATTTCTGTCTTCAGCCTCTCCCTCTCTAAAGGTGTCTCCCTGTCCACACTTTAAACATGCTCACGTCTCTCCAGATTTAGAAATCACTGTCCCCTATTCCCCACATCACTTTGTGGCTACTTTCCTACACTTTATTGTCCCAGCAAATTTCTTGAAAGGATTGTTGCGTGTGTTGATTTGACTTCCTACGTGCACTTAGCCCACCCACCATACCATGAAAACTTCTCTTGCCAAGTTCACCAAGTTTGTGACTATTTGCAATTAATTCTGGGGACATGTTGGTCCATATCTCAGGTGACTTCCTGGCAGCATGTGGCACCGTTGACTGCTATTGTCCTTCATGAACTCTTCTTCAACTTGACTTCGATGACTTTGATCTCTTTCGTTTTTTTTTTCCTCCTGCCACACTGTAACTCTTTAAAAGTTTGTGCTCTTTGTTCAACGCCCGCCTATGAGTGAGGACATGTAGTGTTTGATTTTCTGCTCTTGTGACACAGGGAGGGGAGCACTACACACTGGGGTCTGTTGGGGGGAAATGGGAGAGGGATGGGGGGTGGGGAGGTGGGGAGAGACAGCATGGGGAGAAATGCCAGATATAGGTGAAGGGGAGGAAGGCAGCAAATCACACTGCCATGTGTGTACCTATGCAACAATCTTGCATGTTCTTCACATGTACCCCAAAACCTAAAATGCAATAAAAAAAAAAAGTTTGTGCTATACTGCACTATAAAACCCTTCTTCCTCTGACCACGGTGGTTTTCAAGTTTTTATTTGTATTGGTTTCTTAAGGCTGCCATAACAAAGTACTACAAATCAGGTATATTGAAACAATAGAATTTTTTTCTCCCTCACTTCAGAAGGCAAGAAATCTAAATCAAGTGCCATAACAGAGTATCAAAAATCAGGTGTGTTGAAAATAGAGAATTTTATTCTCCCTCTTTTCTGAAGGCTGGAAGTCTAAAATCAAGTTTTTGGCTCTGCCAAAAACTTGTCTGGTGGCACTGGGGGAAGATCTTTCCTTGCCTCTTCCTAGCTCCTGGTGTCTTAGGGGCATCATCCTCATCTCTGCCTCTGTAACCATTTCACAACATTCCTACTGCTGTTTTGATAGAGTCCAAACCCCTCAGCGTGAATTCCACGTTCTCTCATGGTCAAGCCTCTGAGTTTCTCACCTTCGGTTCTCACACTCTATGCTTCTGCCATGCTTAACTTCTTCCAGTTCTTCAAAAACACCATCTTTTCTCTCATTTCTTACCCTCTCCACTGGTTATTCTCTCTGCCTGAAATATTTGTTATTTCTCTTTTCATCTGGCCATCTCACACTCATCCACCCTGTCTCAGTTAGATGTCACTTAGTCTTTCCTGAACATCTGAGATTGAATTCTGTATTTCTGCAGTGAGTGTTCATCGTACACTCTAATTTCCTGTGATCACCCTTACCATAACGCTTTAACCATTTGTACTATAGTGCACTATAAAGCCCTTCACGATGCTTAATACATTTAACTGAAGCCCTCAGCACTGTGCCTGGCAAATAGTGCATGTAGAGTAAGTATTTGTTACATGAAAAATGACATACATACTACACACACACTTCTGAGAAAATGAGTTGAGTTCAGAATGCTATATTCATAGACTAAGGTAGAGATCCTTAAAACTAAGTTACACAAATTTCTTAGGAGTCATTGAATAAAGATAAAGATGGAAACCTAGATGTTGGCATCCTTTAACTCCAATAACTCCTACAGAATACTTATTGATTAAATTGAAATTTTAGAATAAAAAGACTATCAAAGATATTTTTATAGCCAGAAACAAAAGTTTATTTTAATATCAATGAATCCTAAATATTAAAAGAAGCCTTTTATCTAGAGTCCAGCCTAATTTGAAAGCAGCAGATAGAGAAACTGAAGGAGACAATTTATAACTTCATATTTTCCTCACCATCATTTTTATTCTTCCTTTTAACTAAGAAATATGTCCTCCCTAGTTTTTCATATCCCTTGACCCAAAAACAATATTCACTTAGTCTAAATAGGAGAAACTAAGACAACACATGGCAACCATTTTCAAGGAATTGAATTTTGTCCTTCCAGAACAAAGAACATATACCTCAGAGATATTGTGGGTTCAATTTCAGACAACCAGAATGAAGTAAATATCTTAAGAAAGCAAGTCACACAAACATTATGGTTTCCAAGTACATGTAAACTTACGTTAACATTTACATAATACTCTAGTCTATTAAGTGTGCAGTAGCATTATGTCTAAAATTAATACACATACTGTAATTTTAAAAATATTTTATTGCTGAAAAAAATGCTAATGATCATGTAAGCCACCAGCAAGTCATAATCTTTTTGCTGGTGGTGGGTCTTGCCTCACTATTAATGGCTGCTGACTGATCAAGGTGGTGGTTGCTGAAGGTCAGGGTGGTTGTGGCAATTTCTTAAAATAAGACAACAATGAAGTTGGCCACGTAGATTGACTTTTCCTTTCATGAAACATTTTTTCTATGACATGCCATGCTGTTCCATAGCATTTTGCCCACAGCAGAACTTCTTTTAAATTGAGACTTAATTCTCTGAAACTGTGTCACTGCTTTATCAACTAAGTTTATGGAATATTCCAAATCCTTTGTTGTCATTTCAACAATGTTCACAGCATCTTCACCAAGAGTAAATTTCACCTCAATAAACCACTTTGTTGACTCATCCATAGGAAGCAACTTTTCAGCCATTCAAGTTTTAACATGACAGTGGAGGAATTCAGTCACATTTTCAGGCTCCACTTCTAATTCTAGCTCTCTTGCTATTCCTACCCCATCTACAGTTACTATATACACTGAAATCTTGAACTCCTCAAAGTCATTCATGAGAATTGAAATTTTGACCTCTTTCCATGAATCATAAGTTCGTTTTTCTGAGATGGAATCTTGCTTTGTTACCCAAACTAGAGTGAAGTGGCATGATCTTGGCTCACTGCAACCTCTACCTTCTGGGTTCAAGCAATTCTCCTGCCTCAGCCTCCCAAGTAGCTAGGATTACAAGCATGTACCACCACACTTAGCTAATTTTTGTATTTTTTAGTACAGGTGGGGTTTCACCATGTTAGCCAGGCTGGTCTTGAACTCCTGACCTTGTTATACACCTACCTTGGCCTCCCTAAGTGCTGGGATTACAGATGTAATCCCACTGTAACTGGCCTGAATGTTCTTTTTTTTTTTTTCTGAGACCGAGTTTCGCTCTTGTTACCCAGGCTGGAGTGTAATGGTGCGATCTCGGCTCACCGCAACCTCCGCCTCCTGGGCTCAGGCAATTCTCCTGCCTCAGCCTCCTGAGTAGCTGGGATTACAGGCACGCACCACCATGCCCAGCTAATTCTTTGTGTTTTTAGTAGAGATGGGGTTTCACCATGTTGACCAGGATGGTCTCGATCTCTTGACCTCGTGATCCACCCTCCTCGGCCTCCCAAAGTGCTGGGATTACAGGCTTGAGCCACCGTGCCCGGCCTTGAATGTTCTTAATAGCATCTAGAATGGTGAATTTTTTCAAGACTGTTCTGTTTACTGAGATCCATCGGATAAGAGGAATCACTATCTATCATAGCTATGATGTTACAAAATATATTTCTTAAATAAGACCCGAAAGTCAAAAATACTCCTTGATTCATAGGCTGTAGAATGGATTTTTTGTTAGCAGGCATGAAAATAACATTCATCTCTTAATACCGCTCCATCAGAGCTCTTAGATGACTAGGTGCATTGCCAATGAGCTGAGCAGTAATACTTTAAAAATAATCTTTTAAAAATATTCAGTAAACCATGCTGTAAACAAATTTGCTCTCATCCGGGCTTTGTCATTTCATTTGTAGAAACACACAGACTAGATTTAGTGCAATTCTTATGGGTCTTAGGATCTTTGGAATTAATAAATGAGTATTGCTTTGACTTAAAGTCACCAGCTACATTCACTTCTAATGTTAGAGTCAGCTTGTCCTTTGAAGCTTCAAAGCTAGGCATTGACTTCTTCTTTCTAGCTATGAAAACCATATATGACATCTTATTCCAATATAAAGCTATTTCATCTACACTGAAAAAAATCTGTTGTTTATTGTAGGCACTTCATCAGTGATCTTAGCTAAATCTTCCAGATAATTTGCTACAGCTTCTCCATCAGCACTTGCTGCTTCGTCTTGCCATTTTATGCTATGGAGATGGACTCTTTCTTTAAACCTCATGAATAAACCTCCTCTAGCTTCCAACTTTACTTCTGCAGCTTCCTCACCTCTCTCAGCCCTCACAGAATTTAAGAGTTAGGAACTTGTTCTGTATTAGGCTTTGGCTTAAGGAAATGCTGTGGTTAGTTTGATCTGTTCAGACCACTAAAACCTTCACCATATCAGCAATAAGGTTGTTTTGCTTACATATCATTTATATGTTCACTGGAATAGAACTTCCAATTTCCTTCCAGAACTTTTTCATTGCATTCATAACTTGCTTAACTGGTAAAAGAAGCCCAGCTTTTGGCCTCTCAGCTTTCAACATGCCTTCCTTACTAAGCCTCATCATTTCTGGATTTTGGTTTAAAATGAGAAACCTCTTACTCTTCCTTTCACTTAAACATTTAGAAGCCATTGTAGGGTTATTAATTGCCCTAATTTCAATACCATTGTGTCTCAGCTAGTAGGGAGGCTTGAGGAGAGGGGTAGAGATGGGAGAACAGCCAGTCAGTAAAGCAGGTAGAACACACAGAACGTTGATCAATTAAGTTTCCCATCTAGTATGGGCACGGTTCATAACATCCAAAACAATTAAATTAGTAACATCCAAGATCACTGATCACAGGCCACCGTACAAATATAATAACAATAAAAAAGATGGAAATACTGCAGAATAACCATGATGTGACACAGAGGCACAAAGTGAGCACATGCTGTTGGAAAAACGCCATGAAGAGACTTGCTCGATGCAATATACAAATTAAAACATTTAATCTGTAAGGAATGCAATATCCGCAAAGCACAATAAAGCAAAGTGCAAAAAAAAAAGCTATGCCTGCATGTATCCTTTGTTGTTTCATAGAGTAGAGCATGGACCAAGGAATGGAATTTTTAAGGGGTCAGATTTGTATTCAGCAGAGTTTAGAATAAACACTTCACAGGCTAAATCACGTAAATTCCACATCAAAGAGAAGCTGCATGTGATAAAGCAATAACAATAACAATAGTTATGGTAGACAAAATAAACAGACCACTAGCCAGATTAATAAAAAAGAAAAGAGAGAAGAATCAAATAGATGCAATAAAAAATGATAAAGGGGATCGATTCCACAGAAATAAAAACTACCATCAGAGATTACTACAAACAACTTTATACACATAAACCAGTAAATCTGGAAAAAAAATGGATAAATTCCTGGACACTTGCATACTCCCAAGGCTAAACCAGGAAGAAGTTGAAACCCTGAATAGACCAAGAAAAGGACTGATGTTGAGGCAGTAATTAATTGCCTACCAACCAAAAGCAGCCCAGATCCAGATGGGTACACAGCTGAATTCTACCACATGTACAAAGAGGAGCTGGGACCACTCCTTCTGAAACTGTATCAAACAATCCAAAAAGAGGAAATCCTTTCCAAATCGTTTTATGAGACCAAAATCATGCTAATACCAAAACCTGGCAGAGACTCAACAAGGAAAGAAGACTTCAGGCCAATATCCATGAGGAACATTGATGCAAAAATTTTCAATAAAATACTGGCAAACCAATTGCAACAGCACATCAAAAAGCTTAGCCATTATGACCAAGTAGGCTTCATCCCAGGGATGCAGGGCTGGTACAACATACATCAATAAACATAACTTGCCACATAAACACAACCAAGGACAAAAAATCACATGATTATCTCAATAGATGCAGAGAAGGTCTTCAACAAAATTCAACAGCCTTTCGTGCTAAAAACTCTCAATAAACTAAGTATTGACGGAATGTATCATAAAATGATAAAAGCTATATATGACAAACCTATAGCCAAGATCATATTGAACGGGCAAAAGCTGGAAGAATTCCCTTTAAAATCAAGCACTAGACAAGGATGCCCTCTCTCACCACTCCTATTCAGTATAGTATTGGAAGTTCTAGCCAGAGCAATCAGGCAAGAAAAAGAAATAAAGCATATTCAATTAGGAAAGGAGGAAGTCAAACGGTCTCTATTTGCCGATGACATGATTGTATATCTAGAAGACCCCATCATCTCAGCCCCAAATCTTCTCAAACTGATAAGCAACTTCAGCAAAGTCTCAGGATACAAAATCAATGTGCAGAAATCACAAGCATTCCTTTACACCAATAACAGACTTAGAGCCAAATCAAGAATGAACTGCCATTCACAATTGCTACAAAGAGAATAAAATATCTAGGAATACAACAAAGGATGTAAAGGACCTCTTCAAGGAGAACTACAAACCACTGCTCAAGGAAATAAGAGAGGACACAAACAGATGAAAAAACATTCCATGCTCATGATTAGGAAGAATCAATATTGGAAAAATGGCCATGCTGCCCAAAGTAATTTATAGATTCAATGCTATACCCATCAAGCTACCTATGACCTTCTTCACAGAACTGGAAAAAACCACCTAAACTTCATATGGAACCAAAAGGGAGCCCGCACACCCAAGTCATTTCTAAGCAAAAAGAACAAAGCTGGAGGCATCACACTCTCTGACTTCAAACTATACTACAAGGCTGCAGTAATCAAAACAGCATGGTACTATACCAAAACAGAGATATTGACCAATGGAACAGAACAGAGGACTCGGAGGCAACACCACACATCTACAGCCATCTGATCTTTGACAAACCTGACAAAAATAGACAATGGGGAAGGGATCCACTTTTTAATAAATGGTGTTGGGATAACTGACTAGCTATGTGCAGAAAACAGAAACTGGACCCCTTCCTGACACCTTACACTAAAATTAACGCCAGACAGATTAAAGACTTAAACGTAAGACCTAACACTATAAAAACGCTAAAGGACAACCTAGGCAAAACTATTCAGGACACAGGCATAGGCAAGGACTTTATGACTAACACACCAAAAGCCTTGGCAACAAAAGTCAAAATAGACAAATGGAATCTAATTAAACTCCAGAGCTTCTGCACAGCAAAAGAAACAATCATTAGCGTGAACCAGTAACCAACAAAACAGGAAAAAAAATTTTGCAATCTACCCATCTGATAAATGGCTAATATCCAGAATCTACAAAGAACTAAAACAGACTTACAGGAAAAAAACAAACCCATCCAAAAGTGGGTGAAAGATATGAACAGACACTTTCCAAAAGAAGACATATGTGAGGCCAACAAACATATGAAAAAATGTTCGTCATCACTGGTCATTAGAGAAAGGCAAATCAAAACCACATTGAGATACCAACTCATACCAGTTAAAATGGCGATCATTAAAATCTGGAGACAACAGATGTTGGAGAGGATGTAGAGAAATAGGAACACTTTTACACTGTTGGTGGGAGTGTAAATTAATTCAAGCATTGTGGAAGACAGTGTGGCGATTCCTCAAGGACATAGAAATAGAAATTCCATTTGACCCAGCAATCCCATTACTGGGTATATATCCAAAAGATTTTGAATTATTCTATTATAAAGAAACATGCACATGTATGTTCACTGTGGCACTGTTTACAATAGCAAAGATCTGGAACCAACCCAAATGCCCATAAATGATAGACTGGACAGGGAAAATGTGGCACATATACACTGTGAAATACTATGCAGCCATAGAAAACGGCGAGTTCGTGTCCTTTGTAGGGACATAGATGAATCTGGAAATCATCATTTTCAGCAAACTGACACAAGAACAGAAAATCAAACACTGCATGTTCTTACTCATAGGCAGGCACTGAACAATGAGAACACAAGGACACAGGGAGGGAAGCATCACACACTGGGGTCTGTTGGGGGAACTAGGGAAGGGACAGTAGGGGTAGGGATTTAGGGAGGTATAACGTGGGGAGAAATGCCAGATATAGGTGATGGGGAGAAAGGCAGCAAATCATATGGCCATGTGTGTCCCTATGCAACAATCCTGCATGTTCTTCACATGTACCCCAGAACCTAAAATACAATAAAATAAAAAAATTAAAAAGTTTATAATAAATTAAAAAAAAATAGGTATGGTATTATTTGCTGGGTACCTGTAATGTACCAGACACTGTGCTAGGCATTTTCATAAGTATCTCATTAACATCCACAACAATTCTGCAAAATCACTATCCTTATTCACATTTTTAGAAAAAAAAACTGAGATATGCAGAGAAAAGTCACTTGGCTAAGCTCACATATTATTAAAAGGCAGAGGTAAGAATTGAAGCCAAGTGTTTCTGACTCTGGATTCCCCCACCCCTCTTTTCTCAAGCCCACACTCCTTAGTGGTAAATGTCTAAAGAAACAATCTCTAAGACTCTCTTTCAACTCTGAGTCTAATCTTCAACCCATTTCTTCAGGATATGTAGGAGAATTTAATGATGAATGTCTCACAGAAAGACAGACTAGTGAGCTTGAAATCTGAAGCTTGACAGGTGAATAAATGTCATGCTCTTTTCACCAAACATAAAGCCATTAGAATCTAGTATCATAAAATGAATTCCTTTAGAAATTTTTAGGAACATTGACAAAATAAGACATTATTTCCCAAATTTTAATCACCTCTATCTCTTTTGTGGTTTTGTACCCCTCATTTTATTGTTTCTCAGGAAAAGTAAATTTTATTTTAGATTGCTTTGTGTTAGGAAGATTACAACTTACAGGATGGAGTAAAATTCAATTTGTAAACTATTTTCAGCCTATTAAGGGTAACTATTTAATTCTATCTGGAATTCATCAAAGAAGAAAGGTGCTTCCCTGGATTATGAAATGCAAAGTAGCATATCCCTGGTATTTGTCATACCACAAGTTTGGTTAAGACTACCCTGCCCAAATAAATTGAGACTAACAATAATACTAGTGGAATTCTTCCTTAGAAAGTCCAATTATATGTATCTATCCTTATTTTAATAGACAGGTTGGTATTACAATGCTTTATTAACATTTCAGTCAGACTTTACATTGATAGAGCTACCAAGGCCCCTGTATAGTTGATATCTTCAGCAATATCTCTCTTTAGTCTACACTCCAAAAAGGTGATTTAACCAATGAAAATGAAGATGATTTCTCATCTATATGTTATGCATTACAGTCCTAGACTCCTTTCTATTCCCTGTGCCACTCTCCCCAATTAAGGTTCTTCACCTCTCACCTAAAGCATGATAAACACCTTCTAACTCACCTTCAGTCTCTAATATTACACTCTCAAACTCACCTTTTTAAGTAACAGCTCTGAGTATATCACCTTTTTCTCCTCTTCAAAAAAAAAAAAAATATGTACCAGTGAATGTCTATTAACCATAAAATATCATTTTTAGCTTTTAGGCAAAAAATAGGATTCTCATTTTGGCCCAGAATTTACCTTTATAAATTCTATTTCTGGCAGTATAGCAGACTAAATACCCTGAGTGAACTTCCTAGCTAAAATAACCTACATGCCAAATAAAATGTAAAAATAATCTTTTGAAATTAACTGCTATACTAGCATGAAAGAATACTTTAACAGCTAAAATAGAAGGAAGGACTCCTGATATGTAAGCAACTGCCAGATTTTCCAGTTTTCAGAGAGTTTTCTACTGACTTCTGGTGATTTTAAGCTCCTCCTTAATGGCTCCACCACACACAAAAAGCAGTAGATAAACCAGAGTCTTTGCAAAGAGGTGAGAACAGGGTACCCCGCACATATACAGTATCCCAAAGAATATCACATTCAGTGTAAGACAGAACAAGAAGTAAATCTGCCAGACCAAAGGAGAAAACCAGGAACCTTATTATATTAGTTGGTTTTCATACTGCTATAAAGAACAGCCCAAGACCGTGTTATACCCGAGTGAGTCAGAAGGAAAGTGCCACACTCTGAGTTCCAATTGTGAGTCCTTTATTGCCAGCAACCAGGAGATGGCTGATACTCAAAATTCTCTCGGCCCTGAAGAAGGGGCTTGATTCCTTTTTATACTTTAAGATAGGGGAAGGGGAGCCTAGCTGAAGCAGAATTTACAGAAGCAGAACAAACAAGTTAGATAAGGAGGCAGGAAACTAGGAGGCAGGAGGTTCCCATAATTGTTGATTACTAAGGAGGCTATACACAAGCGGTTCCCATGATTGCTGGTTACCAAGGCAGGTATTCGGTATTTGCCATACAATCAATTAAGGGGGTATTCACAATAGCAAGTGGGCTTGCCAGGCAGGATATGGTTACAATGGTTATATGCCTCTATAGTTCTAAGCACAGCATGACCCAGCACAGTAGCATGACCCAGGTATGCACTCAAGGGAGAAATGAAGGAAGGGGTGAGGCAGAGGTTAAGATGGAGGCTGTGGGACTCTCAGCAAGATGGAGTCTGTCAGGCCAACACAGGGTAGGTTAGTACAACAGGGTAATTTATAAAGAAAAGAGGTTTAACTGACTCACAGTTCTGCATGGCTAAAAGGCCTCTAGAAATTTACAATTATGGCAGAAGGAGAAGAGGAAGCAAAGCAAGAAAGAAAAAGGAAGCAAGAGCAGAGAAAACTGCCTTATAATACCATCTGAACTCATGACAACTCACTATCACAAGAATAACGTGGAGGAAATCACCCCTATGATCCAATCACTTCCCACCTGGTCCCTTCCTGGACACATGGAGATGATGGAGATTACAATTTGAGAAGAGATTTGGGTGGGGACACAGCTAAACCATATTACTTATCTATATTGATTTTGGTGCTGAAGAAAAATGAAATATATCTTGAGAAGCACATGTAGGTTCTTCTCATGGTGTTACACTCCTGATACTTATGTAGGTCAAAAAATTTCAAATGAATAATTTATTTAGAGTGATTTCATGTTTGTAGTGCCACCATGCAACTCCCAAAAGCAAAGGCAAATCCTCTTTGGAAGAATCTTTGAGGCCTTCAATTTAGGTCTCAAAGAACTCCCATACATACAGGTTCAAAGGAAATGAATAGTTCATAGCCCAAAATCTAATGACGCATAACAAATCATCCTGAGTGGGAGCAAGCAGAAAGGGCAGATAGCGGAGCCCAATGTGTAAAGATTTCAGGTATTGTAATTATGAGACACAGATTATGAAATACCATATTTCTAAAGAATTTTTAAAGCTTGAAAACAGAATAAGAAGTAAGAAACTATAAAGAGGGACAAAGTAGATTTTTAAGAAAATAAATAAAATTTCTGCAAATGAAAACATAATTGAAATCAAATTATACCCTTCCAACCTCATCTTGCACCAGATTTTTGCTGTTCTCGACGTGTTCCCGGAACTTTCTTGCCTCTGTTCTTTTGCTTTAATTACTCTCCCATTTCAAACTACGTGTTTTTCCTCAGCATTTTAAGCTCATATCCATTGATTGAGGGTGAGATCCAATGCTAACTTTTTTATTTAGCCACCACAGACATCCTTCTAAATGAAATTATTCATATAGGTCTTCATGTTTTGTTTACACTATATGTGACATTTAGAATATCATTTATTAGTTGTTGTTGCTAGGTTTATTTGCAAGATTCCATTATAAACAACTTGAGAAAAAGAGATTATAATGTAAGCAATTCTATTTGTCCCAACTGGACAAGTATTTTACCCAGAATAGATGTTAAATATATGCCGATCATACTGATTGGAGCTCAAAATTATTTTACTTCTATAATGTATTCGATTCTATAGCCATAGAAACTTAAGCAATGTACAACAAAAAGTCTCATTTGGCCTAATTCCCACTGTGCCTTATTTATAAAAATGAATCTTAAAATTTTGTCTCCTATAATATTATATATCTTGCTTTCTTTCCATTGAGCTAGATTTATGACAGGAGACCCATATTCTTTCTTGCATCAAATTAAGTCCCAGTTTTTCCCAATTTATGCTATTGTATTACTATTACTATTATTACATTGCATTAGTAATAAAATAAAACCTATTTAAGACCAATTCTGTTAAATGTGTTTAGGGCTCTTTTAAATTGACATATAATAGTTTTACATCTTGGTAGGGTATATACTGATTTTTGATACAATGTTTAGTGATCTGATCAAGATGATTAGCATATCCCTCATTTGAAACATCTGTCATTTCTTTCTTTTGGGATCAGTCAATATCCCCCCTCTTTCTAGCTATTTGAAACTATATATTACATTATTGTTAACTATAGTCATCCTACAATGCAATAGAACATTAGAACTTACTCCTCCTATCTAGCTGTAATTTTGTATCCTTTAATAAACCTCTCCCTATCTCTCCCTTCCCCCTACCCTTCTCAACCTCTTGTATCCTCTGTTCAACGTGTTTGTTGTTGTTGTTGTTGTTGTTGTTGTTGTTGTTGTTGTTGTTTTGAGAAGGAATCTTACTCTGTCCCCAGGCTGGAATGCAGTGGTGCTATCTTAGCTTACTGCAACCTCCACCTCCCAGGTTCAAGCGAATCCCCTGCCTCAGCCTCTCAAGTATCTGAGACTACAGGCATGCAACACCACGCCTGGCTAATTTTTTGTATTTTAGTAGAACCGGAGTTTCACCATGCTGGCCAGTATAGTCTCGATCTCCCAACCTTGGAGACTGACTTTCTTTAGCTTCCACACTAGTGTGAGAACATTCAGTGTTTAACTCTGTGTTTAGCTTATTTCACTTAACATATTCCACTTCCATCCATGTTGCCACAAATGACAGGATTTTACTCTTTTTATGGCTGAATAGTATTTCAATGTGCATACATATTTTCTTTATCAGTTCAGTTATTGTTGGACAACTAGGCTGATTCCATACTTTGGCTTAGTCAATGGTGCTACAGTAAACATGAGGGTGCAGTTGTCTCTTTGATACACTGATTTTCATTCCTTTATATTAATGCCTAGTGGGATTGCTGGATCACATGGCAGTTCTATTTGTAGTTTTCTGAGGAATCTCCATGCCATTCTCCATCATAGCTATACTACTTTACATTCCCACCAACAGTAAATTAAAGTTTGATTTGGGATTTTTTTCTACAGCATTAATATAAGTTATTGAATTTAAGTAGGTCTGACAAAAATTTATACTGTTAGGGAGAAGTGAAGTAATACAAGGTAGGCAGTAGGTTTTTTGGACACTAAACATCAGGATGACTTGGAATGAGATCCTGCTTAAGAAATTTAGAACACTTTAAACTAAAATGCAGGTTGTCTATGAGATAAGTAATAATTTTAAAATGTATTAGTTGAAGAAAAAAGAGTTAGGTGGAAAACATAAATAATACAAAAATATAAGAAATAGAAAAGATGGAAAAAGCAGCTACAATGGAGGTTAAAGATGCTAAACGTCTTTTAGAGAAACGGAAAACAACGTGGGTAGACTCATAGACATCAGGTAAATAGCCAACCATCCTTTAAAGCTCCCTTTCTCTTGGATAATACCAAATGGTTTCAATTTTAAAACCGAAAATCTGGCATGAAGGAGTTCTGTAACATGGCCTGCCCACTTACGGGATTTAGAGTAAAAAATGTAAACCAGCTGTGATATTGAGATTTAGGAATCATTTGTTGTCCATATTCAGTAGCTTTTCCCATGGAATTACAAAAAGAATTGTATGATGGATAGTCTACATCCTAATTAGGTAATTACACAGTGGAAAAGAACAGCTGAAGAGGAGCCATTCATCCTTGTGTCCAGTGCCTGTGTAATCTATGTATCACATCATGGATGGAGGTCTTACTATACAGCAAACTATAATTTTACTATAAAATGTTGGTTTTCATATGGGATTAGAATATATATATATATATATATATATATATATATATATATATTCAAGCCAGTAGAGACAAAATTAGATCTAATCTAAAGCTTCAAGCTGAACGTCAACCAAATTCAAATACGTTATCATTAAGATTTTAATATATTTTAGAGAAAAAAATACTGTTCTTGACTTAGCTCCTCTGCTCTTTCAAGTACAGTCAATCCCAAAGCAGGGATATCACAAGGCATCCCAGCAAATAAAGATATTAAGGGCAAATGCCAAAACTTTCTAGTTGCTAACCTAACGGAAGTCTCTGAACCTAATGGAAAATATAAGTGTTGAGCTCAGAGTAGGTAATCAATCATCTGTTTTATCAACTATTTCTGTGCCCTTGATGTCAAGAGAGGTTATGTGCGCTGTATCTCTCAGAAAAATCTCTCCCTGCCAGGTTACCAGAAAGCAATTCTAAATGTGGAAAGTGTTAGCTATTCAAGAATGGCAGAATGAGAAATCAAAGAAAAAAAAATTCAAAAGCTCAGCTAACCTGGAAATGTGGCATGATGGAAAATATTATTTACAAAGTGTTGGAGGAAGAGTGGGGAGGAGGGAAGTTACAAAGGGAGCTGCAGCAGCAGGTCTTTTCAAGACACCTGTAGCAGAAACATTTGCTGACTTTAACTTAATCATTACTAAATCACAAAGAACACCAGAGATATTGCTAGTGAACCGAGAAGGGGAAGTTGGCCAAAATAAATGCAGGCAAAATTTGCCATTTATCTTCAAAGGGTAAAACATCTTAAGCTCAAGAGAGAAGGAACCCTTTTTCTCTTCCCTGCTCACTTTGCATCTTTGTATCTCAGCCTTTCTTCATCTTGTGGAGTTTCTGGTCAGCCAGCAAAGCTCTCCTCACAGAACCTTGTCTTTGCTTACTGCAGCAACATGTCTTTCACTGCTACAGCATGTGACATGCTTAGGCTTGGAAATGGATTCAGGATTTAGTCCTGGGCCACCGGTACAAATTGCAGAGAACAGCTTGCTCAAACTCTGGGGGAAAGATGCTGACTTAAAGTAATTGATAAGGTCATTCCTGCCGGATGATCCTCCAGTGGAGGAAAGGTAGCTACTATGCTTAGTAGAGAACTGGGAACATCAGTTCCAGAAAGAATGGCTTCGCATTTCACATGACATCCAAGAATTATATCACTCCCTGTAGTCCACCGTATAATAAGAAGTCTGTAGCTTTCATTCTGTAAAAATTATTAATCATTTGTGGCTGAAAAATGAATCAGTGAAGTTAACCTACATTGTCAGGTTTGATTTATCTGGAGGTAAACAACATTCTAAGAGGATTTAGTAGGCTAGTGTTTAGTAAAAGGATATGTCCAGGTCATGGCACTACATGGATTGAATGTCCAAACATTTAAAAGCTCTTTCATCATTGGACTGAATAAGAAAATGACAGCCATCATTTGGTGACCTTAGAATGTCCCAGCCATTTGTAACAGCCTTTCAGTAGTGAATCTAAACTCCCATCAGGCTTGGGTTAAATAAATGACAAGTTATTTTTCTGACTTTAAGATTAATATTGAGCTGCCCTGTTATAAATATGTTCTTCTGAATAGAACATTAAATTACAATTATTTGGAGAAGTAAGTGAAGGAGGAAAGGAGAGAGAGGCAATTTTTTTTCCTCCTTTTCATTTTATTTCATTAGGTTGGTGTCTCCACACCTCATCATAATATTTTTCTGTCGATACAGTGATTGCTACACTAACCACCTGTGCTAGACAAGCACCTGCCTTAAAAATGCAATTTTTAGCTAAGATTTAAATTGCAAACTAGAATTCCAAGGCCCCCTGCCAAAACAAACTCACTTTTCTTTTGAAGAGTATGTTGTCTCCCAAGGAAGATTTTTCTGTACAGTACTCTGTATTTTGACTTAATAGCAAATCTCTCTTTCTCTCTCACTAAATTTTTTTGTCTCTTGTCAGCTGGTTCAGGGCAATGTCTTCATCAAATTCTCAAACAGCCAAACGGGAGGACCCTCTCAAATTCTAAAAATTAACTTCTCTTAGTCATTAACTCACTCATATTTGAGGGATCAAATGTGTTCCTAATATAGTAATTCTGCCTTAACCATGAGAGATATGCTTCAAGAACCCCCATGGATGTCTGAAACTACCAAACACTATACATATATTATGTTTTTTTCTGTTCATGCATACCTATGACAAAGTCAAATTTATAAATTAGGCACAGTCCTCTTGTGCCCTGGGGACATTATTTAGTAAAATAAAGGTTAGTTGAACACAAAGAATGCAATACCAAAACAGTTGATCTGATAATGAGATGGCTACCAAATGACAAATAGGCACCAGTGGTTACAGCGCAGATACACTGGACAAGGGGAGGATTTGCATCCTGGGAAGGACAGCCTGAGATTTCATCATGCTACTCAGAATGTTCCACAATTTTACACTTATTAATTGCTTATTTCTGGAATTTTTCATTCAATATTTGAGATCTCAGTTGACAACAGGGAACTGAAATCTCGAAACACAAAACCTCAGATAATGGCGGAGACTACACCTTTACAGCAATGAAGACTTCCAAGAAAAAAATGTCAAATGTGGCAAACTGAGCTATTGGTTTATGTTTAAACTTTATTTGAGAAGCATATTAAAGTTTATTTTATAATCTAGTTCTGAAAAAGGCTAAGAAGCTCTGTCCTCCACCTCTCATGTCCTCTGGTTTTCAGGGTGCAGTGGAGAGCAATGGAATGAGCCCCAACTCTGGAGAAAGATTTGAATTTGAATCTCTACTTGGCCTTAAGAAGCATCAACCCACCATGCTAATTATTTTCACATAAACCTATTAATATGGGTAGGAAAAAGGGATGAAAATTAAATGTGACTTTTCCTAACATAAACTCATGGAGAAATCCAGATATAGCTTCAGTCGGGACACTGACTCTAATATCTCATATTGAAATGGTTGCCATAAAAATTGATCTTTTATGATAGAAAATGGGCAATGGTAGCCCTCAAGAAGTGCTTTGAAGAACCAACACAAGTGTCAAGTGAGGAATCTCACTGAGTCCAAAGACAGAAATGGCAGAAACCTCACTGGGCACCTCACAGGATTAAAATTCTCTTATCACCTCTTCATACCACTGATGTGTGTGCCTCACTGTGAAACAAACAGTTAACAATAAAAAAAAAAATTAAACAAGAAAGCAGTTGATTTTGTGCTTAACATGAAACAGGTCTAAAAATCTCTTAAATTCCAAATAAGCCTTATCACTTGTCAATTTCTACCTTACGACTGTTGGGAGATAGAACTGATGGAGTGCTCCTACATGTCTTTTATTTTTCTTTGATACATACTAGTTGTACAAATTTTCCTACTTATCTTGCTAGGCCAGGAATGCAAGGCTCTGACTGCTTTTTCCTGGGGCCATTTCTCAGGGCTATATTTGTAGGAAGCAATCTTAGAGGGATGAAATAGTCTCTCCCTCCAGGATGAAGAGCAGGACGGCTTATTTACTATTTGAAAAGTGGGTCTCCCAAGCCTGATGTTCCTCAGCTGCAACACAAAACATACCCTCTTCATGTTGTATGTATAATATTCACCTTTTTATTCTGTGTCACCCCACTGAAACTCAGTGCGCAAATGGAACTAATATAAAATGATGCCACTTGCTGTGCTGTGAATAATATAATCCTCCATCTCTGACTCAGAAATATATACATTCTTTCTGCCAGCACCCATGAAGCAGTAATAGGTCACGTTATTAGCCTGTGAGTAAGCTAAAACCAAACCCCAGACCAGCAATGACATGCTAGTGCCCCAACTTAACTATGACCTTCACAAAGACAATATTTGAGTTCGATTATTTTTGTACCACACGAATACAGTGCTTGCACAGAATAAAGGACTAAGAAACGTGTTCAATAATTAGATGGTTGAATTAATTATTCACCAACTTTACAACAGGAAATTTTGTGTTTAGCTTTACATAAAATAGCCCATGACTCTAAAATAGACCTAGAGACCATATTAAAATAAAAAGTAGGAAGACAATCAAAAATTTAAAAATCAACAGTGACCCAACTGAGCATGAACAAGGTTAATGCTCATACCTGAAAAGAAGATAACACTATTTCATATCTGAATAATGGTTTAAACCTTACAAAGTTCTTCCACATCTATTTTGCACCTCAAAACGAGAGACAGGAAAAACATTATTATCTCTTCAGGGATGAGAAAGTGAATTTGTAAGACAAGCTGAAGATCATTAGGCTTGTAAGTAGCTGAAAAAATTCTGCAATCCAGATATTTACTCCCTTAAAGTTAGGGCTCATTTCAAAATGTGGCATTTTCCACAGCTTCTTTAGTATTCACTTTGCTTCTTTTGAAGGCTCCCTCTCACGTGCTGATTATGTTTAATATGCATACTCTCACCAATATTTTCAGATTCTTTAGTGTATGTGGTTGTGAAGGAACATAATTTCATTATTTAATAAGAAAAACAGGTCTGCGACTCTTTCGAGTCTGATCTGTTCTGAATACCAAATCATCTCACACTCCACATACTCGACTCAACAATACAATGAAGTCAGCAGACCTATTAGATGCATTTATCTTAGCACAAATTTCAAAATCTAAGCTATAAACTCAAGATTTTCTTTTTAAAAAGACAAGTCTCATAGTGCAATATCTATTAAAACTGTAGATGTGGTAACAGACTGATTTTTTTAAATTGATTTACTTGTGAACAGGGCCAGGCTTACACCACTACTAACATAAAGCTTGTTACACTTAAATCTCCAAAGTCCTTTTCTAAATGCTCTTGAATTGCATGTGAACTTTTAAAGAAATGCTTTTTTGAACTAGTTTTCCATCTTTTTGAAATCATCTTAATTTATGATAATATATACTATCTTGTGCTAAGTAGAATAAATTACCTGAAAGGCAAGCAAAATGCACTTAAGTATTATACAAATCGGAAATCATTCACATTTCCAAGTTTTTCCAAAGTAAAACTTTGAAATATTAGTAGTTAAACGTTTCCTTCATGATTTGTATTTCACTACTCAGCATTATTTCCTCTAGAGTATTTAGGATTTTTTATCTGTCATATGAGAAAAAATAACCAGAATTTGAACAAGTTGGTAGTTCTGCTTTATATGATCCAGCTGGCTGCAAAAAGAACCAGCCTGACATATCCATATTATATTTCATAATTTCTTATTTCTACATAATTGATAAACTCCCAAAATTTAGACTTGTAACATACTGATTTAAAGTTATGGACATTTTCTCAAAAGATCTAACAACAGTGTGTCAAAAATATTTATTCAAAGTTTCCATTAGTGTGTTTCTTTTCAGCACTGCTGAAAATTAGAATACATCAATGGCAAATTAAATCAAAGTCTTTGACCCAGTTTCCTAGATTTCACAATTAATAGGACCCAAAATAACATACTTTATGTGTTGTAGAAGTGGGGTAGGAGGCATAGTGGAGTGAGATGATGAACAGTTCAGCAACATGAGGTCAACAGATGCACTCAAAGAATCCAGTGAGTAGTACAGCATCAGTGGGTTGCTTAGGATTCTCATACAGTTCTAATTTCATTCCGTAATGTCCTGCAGAAGGTACTATATAACCTTAAATTCATCCGTCTTTAGAAAAATGCTGTCCAAGTTTTCATCAGTGCAAGATGCCAATTTTAGGGCGGTATGGATTTCTTTTGTCATTCCTAATTCAATCACATACCTAACTTAAGAAATACATAATGGATTTCAGTTATTTTACCCAACCATTAGACCAAAGGAAAATAATCTGTAATGGTACACAACCAATATATGATAACAAACTTGCTAGAGAGAAAGTAAGCAAGATAGAAGAAATAAGAAAGACAGTGAAGTAGTAAATGAGGAACAGAGAAAAATGAAAAGAGAGACAGGCAGGAAAACCCTCAATCCAGGTGGTCCAGTGAAATGACTGTGTTCTTATCTATTCCCTGCTCTTGCTTCTACTCAGTTCCAAGCTTGTTCTCAGGTTACTGGTCCAATACAGATAATTGAGTTAATGAAACCACCTATCTCTTACCTAACATATAGCCACAGGTTTTTATTTCAACTCTTATTTGAACTACTATCCAAAGTGTATGTAATAATAATTAATCACACAATGGCCCAATTTAAATTTCAGGCTAACCCTGAATGACTATTTAGGTATTAACTTCACATTTAAAAAGATAATAACACTTACATGTTTGAGAAGACATAATTGTTTAAAACCTGTACCATAATATTAACCCAAATGAAACTCAAAGGTTTTAAGTGAAAGATTAAAGCATGATGTAAATAGTATCAACAACAATATATGGACCTCTATAAAGGCTAAGCCCAGAAAAAAAAGTATTTCCTACATCAAAGAGAGCCCTCTTGTAAGTTCATTTATTTGCCACTTATAATCTATTTGAATGTCTACTTCTTTAATTCTAAGAATAAAGAGTTCTAAGAACATGGCTATATTGCATAATATTTAGCTACTTATCAACAATTTTTATCATTTGATATCAAAGAAGGGAGGAAGAGCTGGGTACAGTGACTCACACCTGTAATCCCAGCACTTTGGGAGGCCAAGGTGGGCAGATCACGAGGTCAGAAGATTGAGACCATCCTGGCCAACATGGTGAAACCTCATCTCTACTAAAAATACAAAAAATTAGCCAGGCCTGGTGGCATGTGCCTAGGTCTTACCAGCTACTTGGGAGGCCGAGGCAGGAGAACAGCTTGAACCCAGGAGGCACAAGATCACGTCATTGCACTCCAGCCTGGGCAACAAGAACGAAACACCGTCTCAAAAAAAAAAAAAAAAAAAAAAAAAGAAGAAGAAGAAGAGGGGAGGAAGAACTAGATAAATGATGATTTTTCTTCTTCCAGGAAGGTGAACATAAAGAGATACACGTCATCTTTCCTGTAATGCTACAGAATAGAATTATAACTAGTAAATTTATGACTTCAAAGTAAAGAAAAATATAACAAAAATTCATTGGTAAATTTGAAATAAGCCTGCTAATATCAAGAATAAGGTAAACTCTGCTGAATATAATGTATCCAACATGTCACTGCCCTTCCTTTGGCTTTATAAACTTGAGTTCTAATATGGAACATAAATTTTAATTAGGAAACCAAAATTGATACCAATATGAATCCAGTTCTTAACTAGCTGCTTCGGAGAACACACATACACACATGCACAAACATATGCACATACAGACATCTATTATCAAGGAGTTTATCATCTGTTTAGAAGCACCAGACTCTGTCTCCTCTGTTTATTCCTTTTGTTCCCACACAGCCCTATATGTGATCCACTCCAAGCTGAGCAGCCCTCTGCTTCTTCTCTCAGAATTCAAACAGAATATCTATTTCTTCAGCTACATCAAGAAAAAAGGTTTTCTTAATTGAACAAGGCTGTACCCTCCAACTGGCCTTAGTGTTTCTACTCATCAGAGCTGAAGACTACACTATAACTTCAGTCTCTGCTTGTTTTTCCTTCTCCTTGACATCTACTATGCTAGTCTTGCATGAGAAAATGTCCAGGTATCCCCCTATTTTCCATAGAAAAATAAGGTTTGTAGAACAGTGACAGACTTGGGATATGTGACAAGCCATGAGTTCAATCCCCTCACAAGATCATTTCTTCCTGAGAGTGAGTAAAATAAACTGTTTTCCTATGTGGAATGAAAATCCTTTAGGACTCAGGAGCTATTTCCTGCAGCATGAGCAAATGAAACACACAACAGGTACCCAATAAGAACACGGAACAATGAATAACACAAAGAATATCTGACTGCCTCTGTGCTCCCTTTTGAGATGGTGAGATTACCTAACAATCTCATAAGCAACACGATGTGAGCTTTTACAGACTTGTAACATACTGATTTAAAAGGATGGACATTTTCTCAAAAGATCTAACAACAGTGTGTTAAAAATATTTATTCAAGGTTTCCATTAGTTTATTTCTTTTCAGCAGTGCTGAAAATTAGACTACATCAATGGCAAATTAAATCAAAATCTGTGACTTAGATTCCTAGATTTACAATTAATAGGACCAAAAATAACATACTAATTTCTGTAGGATGAGAAAAATTAACACTTTAAAACATTCTGCATTATCAATAAACCTATGGTTCATTTTCACAAATGGCGTTTGTTTCAATTCTCAGCTGTTGGGTGATGATTTGACTTGGAGCAAAGGCAATGTAATTGGGTAACGGCTGAGATGTGGTTGTTTGAGGAGAGCAGAAAGATCCATTGCAGGATTTCTAAGAGTGTGAATTACAATTCCAATGATATCAGAAACAACTAATTCTGTTCTTTAGAAGTGAGGACATAAAAGAAGTTTGAGGTTTTCTTATTTCAAGCTTTAATTGAGGGCTAGGCTGTAATTCATTTTCATCCCTGAGTGAGTGGTAAAAACATACACAGCAGGTAATTCACACCACCTCAAAAACTGTTGGTGCTGTAAGAAGACTAATCAGGGTAAGCTTCCAGTAGCAAATTATCAGCTACAAATTAAAACCTTGCCTCATGCTTGCTAAAAGAAACCTTCCTTTTCACCAACACATACATGTGAATATTAGTAACTGTTGGATTGCAGCAAGATAGGAAGATTAGAAATCCTGCCCACTTGCATTAAAGAGAGCCCTGGAAAGGTGCAAAATAAACTAGACTTCAAAGAATGAAAAATTTTTGGTTAAAAGATGAAAAGTTGTCACTATCCCAGGTAGGGTGGTGTTTATTATGGAAATGGAAATGAATATTGCTCTTAAAGAAAGAAGTAAACTTAAATTCCTAATAGAGTTTGAAACAGTTTTCATTTAAGTCCTTCTGAGTATCTTCTTGAATCATATTCTACAAAATAAGAACAAAAGACTGTTGACTACAATAATAATTAATTAAATTTCTGATGTCAATTAATCTCAAGGAAATAGAGCATGGTGATAGAACAAAAATTCTGTGATTTTCTTGGCTTTATCTCACAACCTCAATGTAATTTAAAAGTATGTTTTTAGCATTTAACCTTCTCAGTGATTTTTGCTTAGATGATGTTCGAAATTGTTTCAAGAAAGCTGCAAAGTGGTAATGATAACACATAAAGAGTTCAAAATGGCTGCACATATCTGATAAATATATATGCTATATACATAATTATGTTATTGGCTTAAATGACCATAATTGCACCTTTTGGGCTGCAGATCCCCTTTAGTTCAATCTCTCTTTGAACAACGCTGTTGTAACAGCAATATAGACAAGGGTATACAGAGAGCAAAAATGTTGATTTTTATAAGGGCTAATTTTCTCAATGCTCAAAATCTTTCTTTTTTTCAATTCAGAAAACAAAAGGAGAGAGAGAGAGAGAGAGAGAAATACACCTTTCATGGATTAGCCAACGCAACATTTCCTTAAGGAAACAAACACACCCTGTTTTTAGAGCTATGTGGACTCACAGCAAACCTGTGACTTTGCCACAGAACTTTGTTTTTCAATCAAGTATGTCTATCTTTAAAGGGAACTAGAGACTTTCTGGAAACCCAGAAAAATTACTTAAGAGTTGCTGAGCTGATATTCTGAATGCCAAGTTTAAAGCCTGAAGCAAATTTAAACACTATCATTGAAATCTCTGGAGGGGGTGAAAGAAGTGGGGAAGAGAGAAGAGGTTTAAAAATGGAAATCTCTAAACAGTCTGCATATAAATGCAACACCTTCATCCTACCACCACCTAGCAAGTCATTCACTTCTTTTAATTTGCAGAGGTCTGATGCATACTGTACTCTGTTTGGTAAATATACGTACAGTCTTGAATTTATCTGAACCTTAAGTCATTTCTGAGGATTCTACCTTGAGAATCACTTCTCCATAGAGTTCTAGCCAGCTGCATCACAGAGATTCAGCCCAATATGTGTGCCTCTGTGTGTATGTATGTGTGTGTTCAACTTAATTCCTCAGTATCTCTGCATCCAAAGCAAAATTATCATAAATGAGGAGGAGTCGAGAATGCAGACTCTTTTCAATAGCTATCTATTTATTTTTCAATATCTGGTTATTTTGTCTTCAGTTATACTCAGAGAAACAAATATTTTCTCAGTGCTCCCAAGAAGTCAAAAAGCAGGCTCTGATGAAAGGATCATTTTGTAAAATTGGATGTCTGGAGAGTATGTCCAAAATCCTGTAAAATTTGCAATTCCAATTTTCTTCTCCAAAGGAATTGGAGTTATACCATTGTCCCACCATGCAATGGCTGATGAGAAGCCATATGCCCTTCAGCACCCAACTACTCCCGGAACTGAGCTGATACTCTAACTTGGGTTTTGGCTCCAGTGAAAGCAGAAAATAAAATGAACCTAGCGTCCGTCTCTTTCATTTTTGAGGTCCCTGAACGTTTCTTGGAAGAGTTAAGTGATACAGGAGTCTCATTAAGTCTACTAAGATAACTGTTTGATGTGTTGCTCAATAGATGAAACACAAAACTCTTCTTTAAAAATCAGTTAAATTGCCTGAAGGAACAACAAATTCATACATCAGCCCATTCTTTATGTTCTAAAGTGCAATTTATGGGGCTAAACGAAAGTAAATGTCATACCTTTAATTTCGTAAAAAGTTATGTACAAGTCTATTATTCAAAATAATCACATAACAGAGAACAGCTACCTTTCTGCTCAGTGGGGTGCCATTTTATAGACTTTAAAATTCACTAAGTTCAAGCAGCTTTCGTTCTAAATAATACATGTGCTAAATATGTCACATTAAAAGTGCTTTTGGCATGTAAATGATCCGTTTTCTCATAGAAATGCTTTTAATGGAATCTGAGCTCACTTTTTTCTTTTTCTTCGTTTTTTTTTTTTTTTTGAAATTCTAAGTGCATTGAATTTCATTGTCCTACAGAACCATGCAGAGCTGAGCGAAGTGAACTGCAGGGACAAGCCAGCCCTTGTCAGCCTGTGTACTTATGTATCATTTGAACTGTCAGAAGTATATAGAGTTCTATTTGATTCAACATTATTTTCTGTTCCAATCTGGGGAAGATTTTCTCATTTGCTCTCATTTTTCCTCCTAGAACTAAGTGTTAGCAAGCAGTTTCAAGTCTAAAAAGTTAGTGATTTACCGTTAAAACCTAAGGCACGTGTATGAACAAGTTTTCTGTGTATTTAACTCTTCAAACCCTTTCCTATTTTTTCTGTTCTGTAACACTGAACAATAAAGCTGATGTTATATGGGTGATTTAAGATACTTACCCTCCAAAAAAGCTTAATTCAAGATTCTTGTTCATGATATGAATAAAACTGAAAGCATAATCTCTCCTTCATGTAGCTTCATTATACTGCTACATACACGGGAGCCTTCCCACACCGTATAAGCAGCCTACCAAGGGAGAGCCTTTCATAACTTCTGAATTGATTGTTCCTTATCTCTCCTTTGTAATGCCATGTAGCAGAATTTGATGATATCAGCTATCCTCTGCTTTTAGAGATCTTTTACTCATACTTTTTAAAATAGAGCAATGTGAATGCAACTTGAAATCCATTATGCAGCTTGTAGAAGTTGTTTCTCATAGACTAGTTAGCTTCAGGGTTCTCCTCAAATTTTAACTTCACCATCTCTTTTACATATAAAGAAAAAATAATGTCTCAGGAAATAAGTCAGAAATGATATGTATAAAATTGCTGAGATCAACTATAAGCAATGGGAGTTGGTTTTATGGTAGGATAATTCATAATACAATCATAACGTATAAATAAGAGTTGAAAACATGAGTTGGGTTGCCATACTTGGCAAACAGAAATATAGAACATCCAGTTAAGTTTGAATTTCTAATAAATAACAAATATTAATTTAGTATAAGTATGCCCCATGCTTATACTGAGAAAATATTCATTGTTTAGCCAAAATTCAAATTTAACTGGACATCTTATATTTTATCCCGTAACTCTAAATATGAACCTACTTTAAAAGACTAACTTAAATAACACAAGATAAAATGTTTATATCAATAGCTCTACCTACTTTTGTGATTTAGACAATGATTGCCCATTACACCTATATACTTTACCTACTCTAATACCAATGTATTCTTTTCAGCTTTAGGAATGAATTTCTAAGGAACAGGTTTAAATGTTTTAATTAAATATGATTAACCAAGAATTCAGACAGGCAGATGCAGTAAGAATAGAGTTGCCTTTTATTTGTTCAATGGGCATTTAAACTATGTCAAGTGCGTCTGTTTTTAGGATACCAAAATGATTCCCTGCCTGAAATTCTCCATTTTAATACTTAAATATATTTACCTGAAAAGGCATTGCCTCTAAATGTTGGACCAGATTTCAATTTCCTAGTTAGACTAGACTGTACCATAATTGCTTTTAAGAAGAGGGTTTACATTTATTGAGCACCTATTATGAACCAGTGCTTTAACATTTTTTTAATTTTCTGTAATCATCACAAGAACTCTAAAAGCTAGATACCAATTACTATTCTCATTGACACAACTACCACCACAAGTTACAGAGCTAACAAATGACAGAAGTATAATCAGTAGCCAAGTCAACTCAATGGCAAAGTTTATATTCTCACCACTGTGAAGGCTGCCTCAGAAGAGTTGGCTGAATTTTTCTTTTTCCTGTCTTTAAAAAAAATAATAATAAGATCGAATTTGAGAAAAACTAAGATGGTAAAATCAGGACATGAGTCTTATATTAACTCAATATTGTTAGGACAAAATCTTACTTTTCTTCCAGTTGTTCTTGTAGCAAACCTGAAATGGATTAGTTAATGAAAATTTTTCTACAAACAGCACCTAGGATTAAAAACATTTTTTCCTACATTTTTTCTTCTTTTTAGGTTCATTACTGTAACATAGAATAGTAAGAATTAGGTACCCACGGAGCCCAACTTCAAGAGAAAATTTTAAACCACATCTACATTAAGCATTGGATCAGTACCCTCTACAACCACTGGGAGTTATTCATTAGCATTCGCAGTGCGAAAAATGCGTGAATAACACCACTGCATTTTGTAAAATGCAATTTTTGGCAGGCTGACTAAGATCTTGGCACACATTATCATTTTCCCAAAATGTATTTGCATCTAGGCTTACTGATTTTTATTACTCGATCTGGACCTTCTCCAAATTCTCCTTATCCTCAAATTTAAATAGAGCACTTCATAAAGGTTTCTTATAAATTAAAAAGTACTGTTAGAACAGGTAGAAACATGAAACTAGCACTTTACCGATTATTTTTTAAAGCCCTAAAACATATTTAGATGCATTTATTTATTGTGTTTCAAAACTGTATTTATTTTGATACAGCCTAAGTGTTTAACAACCAGAGAAAACCATCCCAGAGAGTGGTCCAAAGCATTCAAAGAAAAGGACATAAATCCTGAGAAAGTTGCATGGGAGGAAAAAAAAAGAGGCCCAGTAATTTTTATTTTAATATCATCTTCAGTCATTTAAAGATTGTAGGCTAATACACACACAATTAATCTGAATATGTATATTACAGAAAACATCAGAGTCTATAATGCCACTAGGCAAACAGATACACAAAGTAAATATTGATAAACAGGGTACATTTACTCTTTCTCAACTCTATTTACTAAAGTAAACAGAACTGAAATAGAATGAAGAGATTTTAAAAACAAGACTCCAGGTCTTTCACAACAAATATTTGGATAGTGTAGAAACCACACTAACCAAAATCCACCAGGGTGCCAGGCAGTTTCCCCCACCCCTTTTTGATACCATCACATTGGCCACTCTGATGAGAACAGTTTTGGAGCAACACAGAAGATAACTGAGAGACTTAATTGAACTGATGGTATCACTGACCTTATGAAATATGTTACAGCTATCTAATTGTGTCTGAAAATTTTTATTGCATATAAAGATTTATGTTTTGATATAAAGAGTTTCTGGATCCATTGTGAAATGAGAGAAAATCTTTTTCTTTGAAGAATTTGTATTACAAAGCAGCTTTCTACCAAGAGATATGGTATGTAAACTCTGAATTTAAAGTTATTCTGTGTGTTTCCTGAACAAAAAATATTACACTACCACATAATTTGAATTCTGAAAATATTGTCAAATTTTTAAATTATAGTCTTGCATAGATGTTCTCCACAACTTGCTTCCTATTTCCAAAGACTCTGAGCAGAGTTACACTTTTTAATTAAGGAAGATAGTTGCAATATTATATGCAGACTAGAATGTTAATTAATACTTAAGCATAAGAAATCATTAATTGAGCACAGCAGGCTTGCCCTTCCTGAATTCTGCAGGCAGGTACGGCTCTATGTTCCTCTGGGAAGCAAGAGAATAGTGGATTGGGTGACTCTAACCATCCTCCCCAACACTGCTTAGAGCCAGCAGGTGACAGCAGCTGGGGCTTCCAGCACAGTGGACACACCTCTCCCTAAACTCTGTGGGCAGGTGCAGCCCAGTGTTTTCCCAAGAAAGATTTGGATGGCAGATAAGGTGACACCAGCCATTACCACTACTCATAGCTGGGTGGGACACACTGGCTGGAGCTTCCAGCATAGTACACCAGCCTGTTCCTGAAATCTGAGGGTGGATGCAGTTCCATATACCCCCAGGAAGCACAAAGATGACAGTCTGGCTGACTTCGACCACTCACAGTGCTCCTAGCCAGGCAACCCTTGCTAGTTGGGTCTCTTAACACAGCAGCTCTACCTTTGCCTGAATTCCACAGGCAGGTACAGCTCTGGATTCCCCCAGGAAATACCAAGATGATGGATCAGGCAACTCCATCCACTGCTGCCCCTAGCTAAGAACATCTTGCTGGTTTGGACAGTGCCCAAGCAAAAGTGGGAAGTGCCACAATTAGATAAATGGAGAGTGGTGAGACAGCTGGATTCATGAGTTGGTGGGGGGACCAGGCATGCCTCCAGTCAAGGAAGGGTATAGCTTGTCTGACAGCCATGACCACTGCTGGAGGGAGCTCCATGGCCCAGAACACCTAATGTAGGAAACTCAGGTGGGCACCAGAGATGAGATGGAGGCTCCTTAAAGGCCTGGTAGAGGACCTGGTAAGGGTTTGTCTCTCCCCTTATCCCACCACAGATCACTACTGCAGATGTACCAAAATACCAAAGAACCACATGGCAGAGTAAGAGCCTATCTACAAGCCACCAATCTTAAGTACCACTTACTGGATCACAGCCCAAATTATGACACCTAAAGTATTTTACCATTATACAGCACCTGTGAAATGTAAGGCAAAAATCCAGCTACAAATAAAGATTCTGTAAAGAACCTTGGCCCTCTGAAAGCTTCCAGAAGTGAAGCCAACTCACTATATTCAACATGCCACACAGTTAAAGGAAGACCAGCCTTCTCAAATGAAAACAAATCAGCACAAGAACTCTGGTGATTTGGAAAGGCAAAGTATCACTTTACCTCCAAATGAACAAACTAGTCCCCCAACAGTTCCTAAGGAGGCTGAAATAGTTGAAATGACACAGAATTCTGAAACTGAAAAAAAAGGAAGCTCATCAACATCCAGGAGAAAGCTGAAATTCAATCCAAGGAATTTAATAAAATAATCCAGGAGTTGATAGATGAAATCGCCATTTTAAGAAAAACCAAAGTGAACTTCTGGAATCAAATAATTCACTTCAAGAATTTTATAATACAGCTGGAAACAAACAGAATACACCAAACTGAGGAAAGAATCTCAGAGCTCCAAGACCAGTTCTTTGTATCAGCTCAGTCAGACAAAAACAAAGACAAAAAAAAAAAAAAAAAAAAAAAAATTAATGAACAAAACCTGAGAAACATGAGATTATGTAAAGAGATAAAATCTATGACCCATTGGCATCCTGAGAGAGAAGGAGAGAGAATAAGCAATTTGGAAAACATATTTGAGGATATAGTCCATGAAAGTGTCCCCAATCTTGCTAGAGAAGTGGATATACAAATTCAAGAAATACAGAGAACCTTTGTCAGATACTATGCAAAACAGTCATCCTCAACACACATAATTATCAGATTCGCTAAGGCCAGGGCAAAAAAAAAATTTTTTTTAAAGAGCTAGAAAGAAAAGTCAGGTCACCTGCAAAGAGAATTCCAACAGGCTAGTAGCAGGCCTCTGAGCAGAAACCTTATGAATGAGGAGAGACTGGGGAACTCATTTTCAGTGCTCTAAATGAAAATAAATCCCAGACAAGAATTTAATAGCCTACCAAATGAAGCTTTATAAGTGAAGGAGAAATAAAATCCTTCTCAGACAGGCAAGCACTGAGGAAATTTATCATAAACTAAGGAAATGTATTAACCCAAGACTAGCCTTATAAGAGGTCTAGAAGGGAGTGCTAACCATGGAAATGAAAGATTGAAACCCACAACTACAGAGACATACTCAAGCACTTAGACCACAGAGAATATAAAGCAATGACAAAATCAAGTCTACAAAACAACTAGTTAACAAAAAAATGGCAGTACCAAAATCTCATGTATCAGTACTAACCTTGAATGTAAATGGTCTAAATGCCTAATTTAAAAGGTATAGAGTGGAAAACTGGATTAAAAGACAGGAATTGACTATCTGTTATCTTTAAGAGATGCATCTCATAACTAGTGACATCCAAAGGCTCAAAGTAAAGGGATGGAGAAAAATCTATGTTGTAAACAGGAAACAAAAAGGAGCAGAAATCACTATCCTTTTATCAGATGAAACAGACTTTATACTAACAATAATCAGAAAGGACAAAGAAGGCCATTACATAATGATAAAGGGTTCAATTCAATAAGAAGACTTAACTATCCTAAATATATATTCATCCAACACTGGAACACGCAGATTCATAAAAGAAGTTCTTCTTGACGTAGGCAAAAGGGTTAGACAGCCACACAATAATAGTGGGAGACTTCAACACCCCACTGACAGCATTAAACTGATTACTGAGGCAGAAAACTCACAAATTCTGGAATTAAATTCAACACTTGAACAATTAGATCTAATAAACATCCACAGAATAACCCGCCCAACAACCGCAGAATATACATTCTTCTCATCCATACAAGCAATACATTCTAATGTTAACCACATGCTCAGCCAGAAGCAAGTCTCAATAAATTAAAAAATATCAAAATTATACCAAGTATACTCTCAGGCCATAGTGCAATAAAAATATAAATCAATACCAAGAAGATCTCTCAAAACTACATAAAACTCTACAAATTAAACAATATGCTCCTGAATAACTCTTGAGGGAAACTATGAAATTAAGGCAGAAATAAAACAATTCTTTGAAATTAATGAAAACAGAGACATAACTTACCAAAATGTTTGGGACACAGCTAAAGCAGTGTTAAGAGGAAAGTTCACAGCACTAAATGCCTTCAAGAGTTTAGAAAGATCTCAAATTAACAATCTAACATCACACCTAGAGAACGGGAGAAGAAAAAAAAAAAAAAAAGAAAGAAAGAAAAATCCAACCCTAAAGCTAGCAGGAAAAAAGAAATAGCAAAAATCAGAGAACTGAACAAAATTGCCAGGCAGGGTGGCTCACACCTGTAATTCCAAAATTTTGGGAGGCCAAGGCAGGTGCATTTCTTGAGCCCAAGAGTTCAAGACCAACCTGGGCAACAAAGTGAGACCCCATCTTACAAAAAAAAAAAAAAAAAAAAAAAAAACTGGGTATGGAGGTGCATGCCAGCAGTTCCGGTTACGTGGGATGCTGAGACAAGAGGATCTCCTGACCTTGGAATGTTGAGGCTGTAGTGAGTGAGCCATGGTCATATCATTATACTCTAGCCTGGGCAACAGAACAAGATTTTGTCACACACACAAAAAAAAGCATACAAAACTGAGATGTAGAAGTTCATACAAAAGATCAATAAAACCAACACTTGGTTCTGTAAAATAATAAACAAGATTGACATACTACTAGCTAGATTTTAACAAAGAAAAAAATAGAAGAAGATCCAAATAAGTTTAATCAGAAAAAAAAGACTACAACTGATTCCACAGAAATACAGAAGATCCTCAGATTCTATTATGAATACCTCCATGCAAACAAATTAGAAAATCTAGAGTATGTAAATAAAATCCTTAAAAACACAACCTCCCAATATTGAACAGAAAAAAAGTGAAAATTTGAGCAGATCGTTAAGAAATTTCAAAATGGAATCACCAATGCAAAAGAAACAAAACAAAAAACTCTACCAGCCAAAAAAGTAGCTGGATCAGAAGGATTCAGAGCCAAATTCTACTATAAATACAAAGAAGTGATACTAATCTTATCAAAACTATTCCAAAAGAATTAAGGAAGAAGGGCTCCTTCTTAACTCAATCTATGAAGGCAGACCCATCTTGATACTAAAATCTGGCAGAGACACAACAAATATGGTAAACTTCAGGCCAACATCACTGATAAACACAGTCTCAAAAATCCTCCACAAAATACTAGCAAACTGAATCCAGAGCACCTCAAAAATGTAATTCACCACAATCAAGTAGGTTTTATTCCTTGGAAACAAGATTAGTTCAACATATGCAATTCAATAAATGTAATTTATCACATAAAAAGAATCAAAAACAAAAACAATACGATCATCTCAATAGACACAGGGAAAGATTTCAACAAAATCCAACATCCCTTCATAATAAAACCCCTCAACAGGCTAGGTATAAAAGGAACATACCGCAAAGTAGTAAGAGCCATCTGTGACAAACCCATAGCCAACATCATACTGAATGGGCAAAAACTGGAACCACTCCCCTTGAGAACTACAAGGCAAGGATGCCCACTCTCACCATGCCTATTCGACATAGCACTGGAAGTCCTAGCCTCAGTGGTTAAGTCAAGAAAAAGAAATAGAGGCCATTCAAATAGGAAAAAAAGAAATCAAACTATTGCTCTTTGCTGATAATATGATTTTATATATAGCAAACACTGAAGACTGCCACAAAGTCTCCTGACACTTCAGTAAAGTTTCATGGTACCAAATTGAGGCACAGAAATCAGTAACATTTCTATACATCAATAATGTTGTAGCTGAGAGCCAAATCAAGAACACAATCCCATTTACAATAACCATACACATAAAAATGAAGTACTTAAAATACATCTAACCAAAAAGGTAAGAGATCTCCACAAGAAGAGCTACAAACCACTGCTGAAAGAAATCAGAGATGACAGAAACAAATAAAAGAAAATTTCAGCTGATGGATTGGAAGAGTTAATATTATTAAAATGGCCATACTGCCCAAAGCAATTTATAAACTCAATGCTATATCTATCAAAATACCACCATCATACTTCACAGAATTAGAAAAATTTATCCTAAAATTTATGTGGAACAAAAAAAATCTTGAATAGCCAGAGCAATCCTAAGCAAAAAGAACAAAGCTGCAAGGATCAAATTACTCAACTTTAACTACACTATACAGCTATAGTAAACAAAACATCATGGTACTAATAAAAAAAAATAGACTTATAAATCAATAGAACAATACAGAGAACCCAGAAACAAACCCATACACCAACAGCCATCTGATCTTTGATAAACAGGACAAAGATAAGCAACAAGAAAAGGACTCCCTATTCAAGAAATTATGCTGGGATAGCTCGGTACCCATTTGCAAAAGAACGAAACTGGACCCCTACTTATCACCGTACACAAAAATTAATTCAACATGGATCAAACACAATAATACCTTGAAGTATAAAACCCTCAGAAGAAAACCTAGGAAATACCTTTCTCCACATCAGCTTTGGCAAATTATTTATGACTGGGTCCTCAAAAGTAATTACAACAAAAATAAAAATTAACAAGTGGAACCTAATTAAACTAAAGAGTTTCTGCACAGCAAAATAAATTACCAAAAAAGTAAACAAACAACCTACGGAATGGAAGAAAATACTCACAAACTATGTGTCTGAAAAAAGTCTAATATCCAGCATCTACAAGGAACTTAACAAGCAAAAAGCAAATAACTGAATTTTAAAATGGGCCATGGACATGAACAGACACCTCAAAAGAAGACATACAAGTGGCCAACAAAGGAATGAAAAAAAAAGTTTATCATAATTAACCATCAAAGACATGCAAATCAAAAGCACAATAAGATATCATCTCACAACAGGCAGAATGACTACCACTGAAAAGTCAAAAGATCACAGATGCAGGTGAGACGGCAGAGAAAAGGGAATGCTTATACACTATTGGTAGGAAGACAAATTATTTCAGTCACTACGAAAAGCAGTTTCTCAACTGCTTAAGAACTCAAAATAGAAGAGATAGATTTCTCAAATGACTTAAAATATAACTACCATTCAACCCAGCAATCCCATTACTGGACATATGCTGAAAGGAAAATAATTCATTCTATCATAAAGTCACATGCACTTGCATGTTCATTACAACACTATTGACAATAGCAAACACATGAAATCAACCTTGGTGCCCATCATCAGCGGACTGGATAAAGAAAATGTGGTACATATGTGCCATGGAATAATATACAGTCATAAAAAGGACAAAATTATGCCCTTTGCATCAACGTAGATATAGCTGGCTGGAAGTCATTATTCTAGTGGATTAGACAGAACATAAAATCAAATATTGCATATTTTCACTTATAAAAGGGAGCTAAACAGTAAAAACACATAGACATAAAGAACAAAAGACACTGGGGACTACTAGATGCAGGAGAAAAGGAGGTGGGCATAGGCCATAAAACTAGTTAAGGAGTACTATGCTTGCCACCTAACTGACAGGACCATCTGCATCCCAAACCTTGGTTTCGTGAAATATACCCTTGTAACAACCTTGTCCATGTACCCCTGGATCTAAAATAAAAATAAATCAAATTTAAAAATAAAGTTGTGGATTCTAAGAAAAAAAAAACAAAGAGATGAATAGAGAGAAAGAAAATGAAAAAAGAAAGAAAGACAGAAAGATGGAAAGAAAGAGAAAGAGTGAGGAAGGAGGGAGGGAGGGAGGAAGGTAGGTAGGTAGGTTATGTTTTTAAAAATCATGAATGTTTAGGAATATATTTTCTTTGACATTCCTGAGTGGTCAAATTGAAGTATTTTTGCCCTTTGAGAGGAGGATTCAGTGTACTCACAAATAAACCTGTGTCTATAGTTTTCATACACAAAATAAAGTTTTTTGTGGGCAGGAAAAAATTAATATGAATGCAGTATTTGGAAACTTCAACATGAATGTGACCAGTGCTTGGGCAATCTCATCTTTAAGCTGTGAGATAACCCACATTTCATCATTAAGTCTCTTTTAGCCACATAATTTAAAAATTTTGGGGTGACAGAAATGCGAAAGGAACATGTAAAAGATTGTCGTTTTATTTGTAAGAAAGATGTGGAGAGTTAGCCTGGTGTCAAAAATGCTCTTCATATAACTTCAAAATGATAACATTTCCCACCTGATCCTAGTTGGTGTGACAAAAAGTATAAGCAAAGTAATCCTGCAACATTCTTTTCTTTTTGTCACCTTTGAATATTTCAGAAAATATTTCACAAAGCCTGAGATATCTTCCAGATTTTCATGTACTCATTAATACCCATCCTTAAATGACATTATGACATTTTTACAAGAAAAAGAAGTCCTACCACATTCTAATACTTAACTTGTTGTAGGACTTGAATTCTGACTTTGTTGAGGATTTTGGTTTTATTTGAGATCAAATACATTTTTATTTTTAATATAGCATCAGGACCTGCACTGCATAGAAGGAATCCTATGACTTCAATGGACCCATGCATATTAAGTACTAGAAATCAGATCAAGAATGAAAAAAATAAAATAAGTATGTTTTTAATATAAAGAAGGGCAATGTGGTAAAATGGAATGGAAGGGCACTCGGTGAACATCCTGGCTCCATCTTTTGCTAGTTGTGTGACCTTGGACTGAGAATGCGGTATGTTTTTTGTTGTTGTTCTTGATTTTCTGTGGGGTTTTTGTTTGTCTGTTTTTTGTTGAGAAGGAGTCTTGCTCTGTTGCCCATACTGGGGTGTAGTGGCATGATATCAACTCACTGCAACCTCCACCTCCTGGGTTCTAGCGATTCTCATGCCTCAGCCTCGTGAGTAGCTGGGATTACAGGCGCATGCCACCACACCTGACTAACTGTTGTATTTTTAGAAAAGACAGAGTTTCACCAGGTTGGCCAATCTGGTCTCCAACTCCTGACCTCATGATCTGCCCACCTTGGTCTCTCAAGCACTGGGAATACAGGCATGAGCCATTGCACCCGCCTATAATTTCCTGTTTTAAAGAAGAAAAACAGGTGTATACCTATCCCTTAGTTGGCAATTTGAAAACTTGAAAATCTCTGAAAGCCCAAAGGTTTTTTTTTTTTTAATTTCACTGATGGCAGAACAGAAGTGAACTGATGTTAATATGCATATCTGTCTTGTTCATGTTATGTTGCTACAGCAGAATATCACAAAGTGGGTGATTTACAAATAACAGAAATGTATGTCTTACACTTCTGGAAGCTGGGAAGTACAAAGTCAAGGGGCATACCGAGGGCCTTTTTGCTCTGTTATCCCATGCCACAGCAAGAGGTGGAAGGGCAAGAGAGTATGAGACAAGAGGAAGGGGGTCCAACTCATCTTTTTGTTGGGATAGCACTCCAGTGACAACAGTATTAATCCATTCATGAGAGCAGAGCCCTCATGACATAATCATAACCTCTTCAAGCTCTCACCTCTCAAAACTTTTGCATCTGAGGTTAAGTTCTCAACACATGAACTTGGGGGACACATTCAAACCATAGCAATACATTTTACCACAGAAATATTAACATGATGATTCAAGATCTTACCTACATTTCACAAAAAGTATTACCATAAAATATATACCACATTGTTTCTAAAATTTTTTAAACATGAATTTTAAACACATCTGGCCTCAAAGTCTTTAGATGTAAGAATTGTGGACCCATACGGCTATTAATAAAGCATTCTTCTGTCCCTTTGCCATTTAGAAATTTCAAATAATCATCTTGAGTTGATTTTTGTATAGGTGTAAGAAAGGATTCCAGCTTTAGTCTTCTGTATATGGCTAGCCAATGATCCCAGCAGCATTCACTGAATAGGGAGTATTTTCACCATTGCTTAGTTTTGTCAGCTTTGTCAAAGATCAGGTAGTCTTGGTGTGTGGCCTTATTTCTAGGCTCTCTATTCTGTTCCATTCATCTATGTGAATGTTTCTGCACCAGTACTATGCTGTTTTGGTTATTGTAGCCCTACAGTATAGTCTGAAGTCCAATGATGCCTCCAGCTTCGTTCTTTTTGCTTAAAATTGCCTTAGCTATTTGGTCTGTTTTTTGGTTCCATATGAATGCTAAAATAGATTTTTTTTTCTAGTTCTGTGAAGAATGTCACTGGTAGTTTTATAAGAATAGCATTGAATCTGTAAATTGTTTTGGGCAGTAAGGCCATTTTAACAATAACGATTCTTCCTATTCATGAGCATGGAATATTTCTCCATGTGTTTGTGTCTTTTCTGATTTCTTTGAGCAGTGTTTTGTAATTCTCATTGTAGAAGTCTTTCACCTCCCTGATTAGCTGTATTCCTAGGTATTTTATTCTTCTGTGGCTATGGTAAATGGGATTGCCTTTCTGATTTGACTTTTGGCTTGCTGTTATTACTGTATAGAAATGTTGGTGATTTTTGTACACTGGTTTTGTATCCTGAAACTTTGCTCAAGTTGTTTATTGGCTGAAAGAGTTTTGGGCCAAGACTATTGAGGTTTTCTACATATATAATCATGTCATCTGCAAAGATAGCTTGACTTTCTCTCTTTCTATTTGGATGTCTTTTATTTCTTTTTCTTGTCTGATGGCTCAGGCTAGGACTTCCAATACTATGTTAAATAGGATTGGTGAGACATGGCATACTTGTCTTTTGCTGGTTTTCAGGAGAAATGTTTTTGGCTTTTGCCCATTCAGTATGTTGGCTGTGAGTTTCTCACAGATGGTTCTTATTATTTTGAGCCATGTTCCTTCAATATCTAGTTGCTGAGATTTTATAACATGAAGGGGTGTTGAATTTTATCAAAAGCCTTTTCTGTGTCTACTGAGACAAGCATGTGGTTTTTGTCTTTAGTTCTGTTTATGTGATGGATTAAGTAAAACCCCAAAATATAAAAACCCTGGAAGATGACCTAGGCAATACTATCTTGCATATAAGAAGAAACAAAGATTTCATGACAAAGACACCAAAAGCAATCACAACAAATGCAAAAACTGGTAAGTGGGATCTAACTAAATGTAAGACCTTTTGCACGCAAAAGAAACTATCAACAGAATAAAGAGACAGCCTACAGAATGGAAGAAAATATTTGCAACCTATGCATCTGACAAAGGTCTAATATTCAGCATCTGTAAGAAATTTAAATGTACAAGAGAAAAACAACCCCATTAAAAGGTGGGTAAATGGTCCTGTGCAATGTCTCACACCTGTAATCCCAACACTTTACAAGGTCAAGGCAAGTGGATTAACCACATACATAAAAATTTTTAATGTGTTGACAATGTTGCATTTTGATGCTCCCATTTCTATTTCCAAGTTTGAAAATTACTTTAAAGTGTGGAGTGTTATGTGTCAGAATATGGCAAAGGCACAGAAGGTGTTTGTATTATATGTTGAACAGTGTATTATACATTATTATTATTTATTATATGTTTGAGGTCCTCATGTCAAATCCTGGATGTAGAGGACAATAAAGAGCTACTTTGTATTTGGGGGGAAAAGCAAGAAAATTAAAATAATTCAGCAAAATCAAGGAAGTGGTTAGAATGACTTAATTTCATTTAGGTCATCTGTTAAATTCTCCACTTCAAATGGATTTTAAATGACTCGTTATAAAGACAGGAAGTAGTAAATTTGCTTACAAAAGTATATTTGAAGAGTCCTGCAATTGGAAACAGTCTAAATAAATTATCAGGCAATATGTTCAAAAAATTACAAGATATTGAAAGAGTGAAGCTGGCAAGTCATTAGAACACATTGAGATTGCCTGGAGAGAAGAGAGGGCAAGCCTTGTCAAAAACTCTCACCTTGAACCTGACTACAATACAATTTGTATTTATTCACGTTAAGCCCTCATCAACAAAACAGACCTACAAGCACTAATAGTGAATCAGGGTCCTATGAAGGATGAATGAGTATTTTTTAAAGAATGGTGGATTAAGAGCAGTAATGTCCCTTTCTGACCAGTCCTGAATGGGTTTTACCAGACCAAACAATACCTGTTTTTTGCCTAATAAGGATAAGACTGCTTGGCTTAGGTCAAAACACAAAACAGCAAGGAAGGGTTTAGACACTTGCAATCCCTGAGGTCTTGTAACAAAGGGCAGGGATTGCATCTCCTGGGTCCTGGCCTCATTCTTACATCAATGATTATGTTCAAGCTCTCTAAATCCCTTCAGTGCACTGCTTCATTTCTTATTCTCAACTGTTGTGTAATGAGCACCTGCCAAGTTTCTCTTAAATTTTTCTTGGATAAATTTTCAGGCAGTTTCCAAGGTATCTCTCTTTTGTGATATAAACTCTGCAATGTATTTCAGGTGAGGAATTTAAAATCCCACTCATAATTGTTTGAAATCTTCCCTCATTCAAGCTGTCAGAGCTTGACAGCCCTGGTTCTGTTGTTATGCACTATTAAATGGGAGCTGCTCTCCAGCCTAGGGGTACCTCTCCGTTTCAGTGGTAGGGAAATGGGTGAAGCTTATTGGGGATCCTTGGGGAAGGCAATGCCACATAAATGGGAGTTTCAGCAGGAGAAATGAAAATAATAAGTCCCCTTCTGAAAGCTCAGACCTACAAAATTTTTTAATGTGTTGACAATATTGCATTTTGATGTTTCCATTTCTATTTCTGAGTTTCAAAATAACTTTAAAGTGTGCAATTTTATAGGTCAGAATATGAGAAAGGTACACAATGTGTTTGTATTTTAAATTTGGAGTTTTCTCTAAAAGCCATAGAACAGTAAATGTTTTGAAGATACTATATTCAGGTGAAGGTGAAGAGAAGGGGAAAAGATGTGACGATTTTTCCATCTGATTTCTATTTCGATAAATATCCTAATGACTTTGGCTGCAAGATGCAGAGGTCATTAGAAAGCAGTATCACTAATCTAGATGGAAACAAATTTCAATCTGGGGCAGTAATATATCTTAAAGCTCGTAAACACATTGTACCCAATTATCTTAATATGTTTTACATGATAAGAGCAATTGCAAAATATCTAGAAGAATTGATGGACTCAGGGTAATTATTTTAATTTATTCACACTTAGACACTGAGTTAGGCTATGAGATATACTTCCATCAGGACTTTCTTTTGGAGACATCCGTTGATTTATTCATTCACTCATTCAATAAACACATCACTCACATTCTTCAGATATTGTGCTCAAAATACGTGGCATGAAATACATGACAAATAAGTAATTGTAAACTACCCTAAAGGGCTGACACTCCAGTGCAAAAAATGAAGCAGGTATATAAATAAAGCTAACGCAGTACACAGTGAAATGAGTACTACAAGAGGTATACCAACAATCCCTCTTAGAAAAGGTCATCGAGGCTGGGTATGGTGGCTCATGTCTACAATCCCAGCACTTTGGGAGGTCAAAGTTGGCAGATTACTTGAGGTCAGCAGTTTGAGACCACCTGACCAACATGGTGAAACCCCCTATCTACCGAAAATACAAAAATTAACTGTGTGTGGTGGCAGGCACCTGTAATCTCAGGTACTCGAGAGGCTGAGGCAGGAGAATTGCTTGAACTCGGGAGGTAAAGGTTGCAGTGAGCCAAGATTGCACCATTGTACTCCAGCCTGGGCAATACAGTGAAACTCGGTCTTAAACGAAAAAAAAGAAAAAAGAAAGAAAGAAAGAAAGAAAGAACAAGAAAAAGTCATTAACATGAAATGACATTTCTAGCAAAGGATAGTTTTGGGGAGAGATTAAATTTGAGTCGGACTTTAATACAGAATTTAGAAAGCAGGGGCTGGGGGGAAGGAGGCAAACCTAAAAGGAAGAAAACTATCCAGGACCAGGCGGACAGGGGCTCATGCCTGTAATCCCAGCACTTTCAGAGGCTGAGGCAGGCAGATCACTCAAGCTCAGGAATTCAAGACCACCCTAGGCAACATGGTGAAACTCTGTCTCTAAAAAAAATACAAAAATTCACCAGGCAAAATGGTGAGCACCTGTGTTCCCAGCGACTCAGGAGGCCGAGGTGAGAGGATTGCTTGAGCCCAGGAGGTTGAGGCTACAGTGAGACAAAACGGTGCCACTGGACAGCAGAGTGAGACCCTATCTCAAAAAAAAAAAAAAAAAAAAAAAAAGAAAGAAAAAAAAAAGGAAAGAAAAAAGAGAACAATCAAGGCTGAGGTATGGTGTGAGCCAAAGACAAGAAGATCAGGAAGCACAATGTACACATAGGGAGCAACAGGCAATGTAGTCTGCACCAAATGCAGAGAATACAAAGGTGAGGAGAGGGAAATACAACTGGAGGAGACAGCCAGGTCATGAGGGAGGCTCAGCAAAAATACACACAGGTAAGAACTTCGGACTTCATTAATAAGCACTGGGAGCCATTAAAAGTTTTTGAGACTAAAATGGCATGATTTTATTAAACAGGTTCATCAGTAAGAAATTGGATGGACAGATTGGAAAAGTCAAAGAACCAAGGTCAGAGCACAAACGAGGCAGCCCCTGCCCTGGGCGAGGCGGGCACTAATGAAGGAAGAAGATAACATAGTGGCAAAAGGAGTGGACAGTACTAGAGGTTTGGGAGTCTGAGGAGATTCAAGCATGTTGACAGGCTGAGTGGAGGGGAAGAGCCCAGGGAGACAGAGATGATGGAGACACAAAGAATGTGCAGAAGAATGGAGAAACGTCCAAATGGAGGTGGCAGCCAAGAGCAACTGGAGCAGGCTAGAGTTCACAAGTAGTAGTGCTGGAAGTCAACAAAGAATAAGGAGGCCTGGGGGCAATCAGGGATTTGACAGAGAAGGAAAAATGTCTAGACCAATCAATGCAGAGGAGAGAGAAGAGTCCAGGAGGTGAGTGTGCAGAGTATCAGACAGAAAAGCACACTGCACTCAAACTGGCAGCTCGCAAAGCAGTGCTAAAAACTCAAACGGGCAACAAAGGCAAATGAGATCACGGTGGATTCAAATTTCCAACAGAACACTCTGTGGCAGAACTAGACAGAGCTGCACGAAAAGCAGCAACACCCTGAGAGTCATGCAATTAGAAAACTATGCAACAGTTTGGTCTAAACGAAGTGATAATGTTTTATGTGACCTTTCCCTATTAATTTAGCCAAGTTGATGTAGGTTTTGTTTTGTTTTTATATTATCTGTAGAGCAAACCTCTCATTTCACTATTAAGTAACACATATTAAATGACTCTGGAACAAGATACAAATTTTCTTCCTCCATAGCTCTCCCTGTTCACAAAACAAGTATCAGAGGTAAACAAGCAAAGAGAATGGCCAGGGAACAGCAGTGGATGTTGGGTTCAGGACATGTTCTCTGACACCAGGTGCAAGGAGCGGCACTGAAGAAAAGGCCTGCCTCCTCACCCCATACCATTCTTCGTAGAAGTCACAATTGTCCTCCAGCTCCAGGGGAGTAGGTTCATCAAAGTTACGCCCTCTCTGTCAGTCATGAAAAGAGCTGGCACTTCATTTTTTTTTTCTAATTTTGCTAACTACCGGTTCTCCCTCAAAGTACAGGCCCACCACATCAGAGGCAGAAGGAGAGGGCTTAGCTCTCCACTGCATACTTTCTGAGAGATGAGAATGAATGTGTTTCAGGAAGACAAAATATACATACAGCATACTGATCTTAAAATACAGGATATCATGACTATGTGTTTGTTTACTAAGAATACACCTAAAGTATATTATCTAGTAAGTTGCACTTTACTTTTGTGGAGTGCAGATTAAAAAAAAAATGTTGCTACTATACAAATAGGCATAAATCATAAAATTTTCTCCTGCTGGGCACAGTGGCTCATGCCTGTAATCCCAGCACTTTGGGAGGCTGAAAAGGGCAGATCACAAGGTCAGGAGTTAAAAACCAGCCTGGCCAATATGGTGAAACCCCATCTCTACTAAAAATACAAAAATTAGCTGGGCATGGTGGCAGGCACCTGTAGTCCCAGGTGCTCGGGAGGCTGAGGCAGAAGAATCACTTGAACCCTGGAGGCAGAGGTTTCAGTGAGCTGAGATTGCGCCACTGTACTCCAGTGTGGGAGACACAGAAAAACTCCATCTCAAAGAAAAAAAAAACGTTTTTTTTTCTCCCATACCTCTACACCTCTCCTCTTTCTAGTCCTTGCCATTTCCAGCACATATATATATATATATATATATATATATATATATATATATATAGTCACTTGAATTCAAAGTATAGGTCAACACACGGTACTATAAAATAAAGCTTTATACTTCTCAGTGTTTATTCTTATAAAATATATATTTTTAAATTTTATAATTAGAGTCTAGATACATGGATCCATCTACACAGGACATAAGACAAATAAGAACATTTTCCAAACAAAGAAGTCCACTGAGATGTAGGCATTACTTTAATAACGTGGGCGTGAGTCAGGATTGCCCCAGGAAAACACGTGTTAGAGATGCTGGTACCCTGTACTAGAATGTCTCCTCCCCACCAACTTTTTCTCTTATTACAAGACGCCAATAAATGCCACACACAGAGGTGCTTATTGTTGTCTTGTAATAAGAGAAAAAGGTTGGGAGGCCGAGGCGGGTGGATCACGAGGTCAAGAGATCAAGACCATCCTGGCCAACATGGTGGAATCCCGTCTCTACTAAAAATACAAAAATTAGCTGGGAGTGTTGGTGCACACCTGCAGTCCCAACTACTCGGGAGGCTGAGTCAGGAGAACTGCTTGAACCCGGGAGGCGGAGGTTGCAGTGAGCCAAGATCGTACCACTGCACTCCAGCCTGGCGCCTGGCGATGGAGCGAGACACTGTCTCAGAAAGAAAAAAACAAACAAAGAAAAAGCAGGTTAGCATTAAGAGCTGAGAACAAAGAACCATAAGAAATGTAAGCTGAGTCACTCTTAAAAGAGATATTAAGAGGAAAGGCCCCTGATTACAAGAAACTCTTCTGTACCTCTGGCCAGTAAAGGTTTAATTCAGTAGGTTTGGGCTGCTCAAATCCTACACATTTCCAAGATCTTCAGGACTGACCCTTGGTCCAGCTCCTGGAGATGACTTTTTAGCCCTTGAAGTATCCTATTCTGGATAGGCTGGAGTGCAGTGGTACAATCTCAACTCACTGCAACCTCCACCTCCTGGGTTCAAGCGATTCTCCTGCCTCAGCCTCCCAAATAGCTGCAATTACAGGTGTGCACAACCACACCCAGCTAATTTTTGTATTTTCAGTGGAGACAGGGTTTCACCGTGTTGGTCAGGCTGATCTGGAACTACTGACTGTAGGTGATCTGCCCACCTCGGTCTCCCTTAGTTCTGGGATTACATATGTGAGTCACCACACTCGGTATGGAGTATCCTACTTAAGCAGAGTGCCTTTTGTGTACCTGAAGCTTTGGTCCATACCAAATAGCATATGCTACCAATGTTATTTACGGTGAACACTTATTTTTGTGTGCCTGGGATTTGGGCCACACTGTATCAGTTGGACCTATTGATTAGCAATTTTTGCAACTAATTTTACTGACTTTGCAAAAGAGAGCCCACCCAAAGTACACAGGTTAAATCAAATGGAGAATAAACCTGAATTATTTTGAACATTCAGCAGAGTGTATGAACAAGGTTACTCTAATAATTCTTTTTCTAATGTAACTATCATCTTTATGGAAACTCAGTGAACTGCTCCATATTTAATATAGGCTTTAGATAAAAATTAATTAATTAAAATTAAGAAGCAAAGTCCCTGTTTTGTGTTAGAAGAATAAATCGAAAGCCCAGTAATCCTCTCCAGATTCTATTCTATAGAATTATTGTTATTTCTCCATTACTTCTTTAAGACCTAGGTTACTTTTTAAGACCTAGGTTGAAGGTCATCCACTCCCATCACACTATGTGGTCTTTTACAACTCTAACAAAATGTGTTTCTCTCAGTGCTCCCAAAATCTCTTTACATGTTTTCTAAACACGGGTCATATTGTATGCACAAAGCATTTTGTTTTCATGTCTCTCTAATTTGCAGGATTGTGAGTTCCTCATGGTAAGGGCAGCATGCATTTGATGCTTCTGGTCTTTAAGAACTCTCTCACGTCCTGGTATACAGAAGGCACTCACTTAAAAATAAATACATAAATGAGCTAAAGGATAAGCAAAAGAATAAATGGACACACATGCATCTTGAACTCTTACACATAACTAGGTAAGAGAGATTACATATTGTTCTGTTTGCAAGGTCTTTGAAAAAAAATCTTCCTCCTAAAAGATTATGCTGGGCAGAAAGTTGGAAAAAAATTTATCATGAAAGAGTTGATGTTTTCCAGGCAGAGAATTTGTGATAATGAGGAATAAGGCATATAGGCCTATTGCCTGGGACTAGATAAAGTAATATAAAATTCTAGGATTTGCTATTATTTATGAAGTATGGTTATCTTTCTTGAAGATACCTGGATTTCTCAATTACGTTCTTATACCTGTAAGAACAAAACCAGTAACATGTTTTCAAAATATCAAAATCAACTTATTTCTAGTTTTCATTACCAGAAAAATTGGCAGGAAGATGGTAAGTGAAGCCTGCAATGATACTCACAGCAAGAGTCAACTTCAAAATATTTGGAGCCTAGGTTACTAACCACCAAACAGACAGACCTGTACTTCCTGAAGTGGTCTTTCTAGAAGGACTGTTTCGAAAAAGTAGTCTCTCCTTTCAACCAATATTTATGAAGCATCTACCATGTGAGAGTCTTTGTGCTAGGCTCTGTGAGAGCTGTAGAGAGATGAATAAGCCATGGTTGCTGCTCTCAAGGAATTTTCAATAAAACACTTGTCTTCAGATGCCAAAAAGCAAGGGGCACTGTGACTACACAAAGAAGATCGTTCGGAGCAGAGAATCACATACCAACTCTTTGCATAGTTATAAAAGGCATGTTTGTAAGTGATTTATTTGTAAAAATCTCATTTCCATTTGAGGTTTTTTTGGGCTTTAGGAGGTACAGATCATTAGAGTAAACCGTGTGCAGATGTCACCTTCTCCCTAGTTTCAAATCCCCCATGACTGTCAGATGATAGAGGAAGGTTAAAAGAGAAAAAATAGAAGAGAAAGATTTGTCACCTATAATACAAGTGAACTCACCTCTGAATTGTACTGGGGTCTTAAAAGAAGACTATCATAGAAGGGAAAGAAAACAGAGGGGAGCTAGCAATGCTAGGAAAACTAATCAAGCTGTAGAACTGTCTCCAGAAAGGCATGGCCACTGTCTGAAGGACATCACTTGTCCCCCAGAAAAAGTAAACTTTCCTCCATAAAATGTAAGCTCCAGTGGTCCTATCCCATTTAAAGTCGGGGCTGCAGCACAAGTGAATAGCATACAACCTGCAGCAGAAAGAGATACATGATCATAACAACACCAGAAATTTAATAAGTGCTTACCATGTGCCAAAAAGTGTAGTAGACACTTAGTCTTCAAGACTACACACTATACATTGTATTTTATAGACTTTTAGACATTCATTATCTTACTCATGGTCATACAACTAGGAGGTAGCACCAACTTCTTTGGTTCTAGAACCTGTACTTCTGAAGATCAACAACTAGGTGGGAGCCCAGCGAGCTGAACTTCAAGGCTCCACTTCTACCATTTGTAAGGCAGAAGCCTGGTCACAATGGCAAATATGGAAAAAGAGAAAAATATGTAACTCACTGGGCACAAATGTCTAGAACCTACAAATCTGGGACAACAAAACCAATTTTAATTCCCCTGTAGTGAGATAAATCCCCATGAAAACAACAACAAAAAAAGGAAGTGGAATTAAATACAGCATACAATATTTGTGAAACATCTAATGTGAAGAATATTTTCCTTCAGTTGTTTAATACTGAGTGTGCAAACAAAGTTGCTCTAATAATCCTTTTTCTAATGTAACTATCATTTTTATGGAATCTCAGTGAACTGCTCCATATGTAATATAGGCTATAAGTAAAAATTAACTACTTAAAATTAAAAGGCAAAGCCCTGTTATGAGTTAAAAGATTAAGCCAGCAGCTAGGTAATCCTCTCCCGATTCTATTCTACAAAATTATTATTATTTCTCCATTACTTCACTTTACACTTACTAAAGTATATTACTTAAGTATAGAATATTGGAGATATGTATATACAATATATATAAAAGCGTATTACTTGGATAAAGGGTATATTACTCCTTTATACTTGGATATATTAATAAATATGGTCCTGTATTGTCTCTCTCAAACATCTTTAAAAATGGGATTCTAGGCCAGGCACAGTGGCTCACATCTGTAATCCCAGGACTTTGCGGGGGCCAAGGCAGTTGGATTGTTAGATCAGAAGTTTGAGACCATCCTGGCTAACACAGTCAAACCCATCTCTGCTAAAAATATAAAAAATAAGCTGGGTATGGTGGCACATGCCTGTAGTCCCAACTACTCAGGAGGCTGAGGCAGGAGAATTGCTTTAAACCAGGAGGCATAGGTTGCTGTGAGCCAAGATCACACCATTGCACTCCAGCCTGGGCTACAAGAGCAAAATTTCATGAGAAAAGAAAAGAAATGAAAAGAAAAGAAAAAAGAAATTAATGAAACTCCTTTGGTTATTATCCTCTTCTGACAAACCTCTTTTTCTTGGATGGGGGTGGACAAAAGGTGCATAGAAAGCAGATAAAAGCATTACATACGTGGTATTTTAGTTCCAGTCCATCTTTGATAATCATTGAGCTTCACAAAATGGCTTCTGTTCCCAGCATGCTCTCTCCCCATTTCCCCCCTTAAATCTAGGGAGAACGTGCTATCATTCTGCCACTAGATGGCACTGCCACAAATTGGGATGGACAGTACTCTGTGGACCCTAAACTTGTAACAATTTAGACAAAAAGCAATAAAGATTAAATATACACCAAAATGCACTAAACCTTAGAGTGATGCAGAGAACAGTGCAACAAACAAACAAAATATACTGAAAGAGTATTGTCCCAATGGAATATAAATCAGTAAAGATCCTACTTTATTACTGGATTCTCTCTTGGATACACTAAGATATAATGTTATTTGTCCAACATATTTTGGCTCCCAATATTTTTCCTTTCAAGCTATTGAAGTTAATATTTAACAAACACATTTTCTGCCAAGTTTTAATGTGATATCATCCTCTGAAGAAACAAAGTCCAGAAATAATTTGTCTTTCTGGCAATATTTATTACTATTTTGACACAAAACCTGAATTATTATTGAAAGTAAATAGGAAATCAAGGACTCAGGTCTCTTGAATTTTTTTAAGGGGCTCTCAAGGTTAACATATACTCTGTGGCAATGAAGAGGCGGATAAATAAAGGCTATATGGTGTCATATAATCTGTAATATTTCCTGTAACTGTGACTGTTTTTTAAATAAAATTTTCTAGATGACAAATTTAATTTCCCCTTTGGTTTTGTTTATACATTGGAGTTTTCTGGTGTCAGGGAACTGAACACAAAGCTGAGTGCTCCAGGTCTCTCTCCTTTTATTTTGACTCTTTGAAATTTACAGCTGAGAACTTCCCATAAGATCTTTTAATTTCAAAAGAATTATGTATATAATGTGTACTATGATATAATTATATATAATTGGTCACATAATTGAAGCTATATGAATTATATTTATATATTTTAATTATACTCTTACATGTTATATAGAATTGTTATAGTTTATTTTATATATAAATATACATGTACACATATACACATATATATATATACACACACACATATATATCTCCACTAAAAAAAATTCTCAACTTGTTAAGGAAAATAAAAAGGAACTAACTTAAATTCCATTCAGGAAGTTACTGAAATGCCTACTGGAACAATGAGAAAGACAGCAAATTCCCGTCTTCACACAGCTGGGTGTGTTTAAAAGAACCACAGGAAATGAACCAGCTTCCAACCTGTTAGCCACTTTCAAAGGGCAAATGGCTGCAAGCCCTTGGGGACCAAGGGATCCATTTAAGATGGCACAGCAAAGCTGAAAACTGGCCCTGGTCCAACAGTTTCAGCCTTGAATTAATTGAGGTAGGGTGTTTGTGTGTGTGTGTGTGTGTGTGTGTGTGTGTGTGTGTGTGTGTATAAAACAGTATGCCCACATACACAGAGCCAATAAATGTTACATGAACTCTGCATGCATTCTGTTCTAAATTCAAACAGGAAATAAAGTTAGGTCATGGCTGTCTTTTGGTCAGGGCAAGGATGACAATCACAATAACTTTGCAAAACATAGTCAAAGAAGGAAACAGGAGGAAGGTGTGATAGGGGTTTCACTGTCTACCAAAGCAGTACAGAAAATAGTTTATAATAAACATCCTAGACCCACAGAAAGGCTGTGAATGCCAGAGCGAATTTTTCCATCCTCCAGCTACGCCTCTATTGTGATGGTCTGGAATGTAATTAGGACTTTTTTTGAACAGGTATTGGAGAGACAGTGAACAGGGCCATTTGTGAGCATTTTCTTCTGTTCCAGGAGAAAAACAGCCCAGTCAGTCACTGAGAGTTTGACTCCTTAAAGAGCTTTACCATTCCTTCACAGTTGTTTGTTCTGAGACTACACATAGACCAAGGAAAATCTGAAAACCTCCAGAAGCATTTCTTTCACAATGAGCCACTACACTGAAGCATATAGTATTTGACAGCCTTTTGTGAGTAGCACGGTACGTGGATTTTTTTTTTTTTCTCCAGCAGTGATATCCTTTCACCTCATTATAAAATATAACCTGTCATAGCTAAATTGAGGAGTTTTTCAACAGGGCTGGAAAAACTCATCTTTAATTACTGTATAGGAGAATGCTTCTGAATTATCAACTGTGTAGAAAAAGGCTGAAAGACAATCTGACCACGGCAGGAAACAGACATTCCTTGATAGAGAAGCCATGTTGTTGGGTTTTCAGTTTCTTGGGTGATGGTGCTTTGATAGTGATGGCTTTGAAATTCATATAAGATGAGGAAGAAAAAGAAGCACTTTCATTAGTCGAGTAGCATTGTGTGTACACTTAACTGTCTATGGACAAATTAGTTTAGGGATTTTATTGGCTTGGTAGTCTTAGATTGTAAATATCTAGATGTGAACTCCAGGACAGTTTCTAATGGAAGTTTTCTTTATATCAGCTTAATGTGTTGGTTACTATCCCAAGTTTTGACAGACGTGCTTCTAAATTCAAGCTCTGTTACTAACTAGCTGATCATCTTGGCAATGACTAACTTTCTAAACTTTGGTTATCTTATCTGCAAAATGGAGAGTTCATCATACCTACCTTATATGACTGTTGAGAATATTAAATGAGATAATGAATGTGAAGGGTTTATCAAAGCTTAGTGTGTTATATCCACTCAATAAACAGTGGCTATCATTCCTAGAAACATTTTGTACTGAATTTTTGATAGTTTGGGCAGAGAATGAAAATTATGTTTTTAAAGGGAGACTAAGAATTAAAAGAAGTGTCCCTTTCCTACAGGTGGGCACAGGAAAAAATTCCTCAGATGTCTGTCTCCCAGTTGCAGAAATGGGACAGGAGCCAAACCAATAGACTCTTGGACATTGGACACACCAAGTCCTATTTTAATTAATGTCCTCTCAAAGCCACTGTTTTGATCCTGCAGATTAGTCAGCTATTCAAGATTATTTCTCAAAAAAAAAAAAGTTTTCAATGGACAAATGACTGGGAAACACTAAACATTTAACATCTCAGTCTTGGAAATCCACAATGCACACTGGTTTATTACACATTTCAGGAAGTCCTGCAATAAAGAAACCATGTTTACTTTGGCTGATTCAGGTTCTCCAAGCCTACTCGATAATACAACTTTTTTTTCACCCAATGGTTATTGCTTCACTAATAACTCATTCACATTACATGCCAGCCACAGTGTTAAGCATTTTACATATATTAACTCATTAAATCTCAATAACGATACTATTAGATTGGTACCCTTATTATTTCTATGTTTCTTGCCCAAGATTGCACAGTCACTAAGTGATAGCAGGATTCAAATCCTAGTGCTCTGACATGAGCCACATTCTCAATCAGCATTTTATATTTCTTATGAGATGTATTATGTGTATCAGTTATTTGTTAATCAGTTCTTGCATTACTGTTATATAAAGAAACATCTGCGGCCGGGTAGTTTATTAAGAAAGAGGTTTACGCCACACGTTCTCACTCATAGGCGAGTGTTGAACAATGAGAACACATGGACCCAGGGAGGGGAGTATCACACACTGGGGTCTGCTGGGGGGAAATAGAGGAGGGACAGCGGTGGGTGGGGAGTTGGAGAGAGAGAGCATGGGGAGAAATGCCAGATATAGGTGAAGGGGAGGAAGGCAGCAAATCACACTGCCATGTGTGTACCTATGCAACAATCTTGCATGTTCTTCACATGTACCCCAAAACCTAAAATGCAATAAAAAATAAAAAATAAAAATTTTAAAAAGAAAGAAAGAAAGAGGTTTAATTGGCTCATGACTCTACAGGCAGTACAAGAAGCATGTTGCTGAGATCTGCTTCCTGAGACGAGGGCCTCAAGAAGCTTACAATCATGGTAGAAGGTGAAGGGGTGAGCTTGTTCATCACACAGCAAGAGTAGGAGCAAGGGACAGAAGCCACACACTTTTAAACAACCAGATCTGATGTAAACTCCCGAGTGAGAACTTACTCATCACCAAGGAGATGGTGCTAAGCCATTCATGACGGATACATCTGCAAGTTCCAAACAGTATTTACTAAGCCCCACCTCTAACACTGTGGGTTACATTTCAACGTGAGATTTGGAGGACAAACATCCAAAGCATATCAAGCTAGGATGTTTTAGCTGCAAATAACAGAAATCTCAGTCAAAATTGACTTAAAGGATAAAGAGAATTGGTCAGACACGGTGGCTCATGCCTATAATCCCAGAACTTTGGGGAGCCAAGGTGGGCAGATCACTTGTGTTCAGGAATTCGAGATCAAACTGGCCAACATGGTGAAACTCCACCTCTACTATAAATACAAAAATTAGCCAGTTGTGGTGAAACACATCTATAATCCCTGCTACTCAGGAGGCTGAGGCAGGAGAATCAATTGCTTGAACCCAGGAGGCAGAGGCTGTGGTGAGCTGAGATCACAGTACTATACTGTAGCCTGGGCAATGGACAGAGTGAGACGCAGTCTCAAAAAAAGGAACAAAGAACAAAGGGAGTTTATGGTCATACTTAACTAAAAAAAATAGTGAGTTTCAAGCACGAGGTGTGTATGTAGTTCTATTCTCTGAAATTCACTCATTCATTTCTGACCTCCTCCTCCTCTCAACTTCATTCTCAGGCTGGCTCCATTATATAACAGTAGTCTCTCCTAGGTAGTACCCGCATATCTCCAAAGAGAAGAGAAAGCTTCCTTTCCTGAAACATTAAATAAAAGCGTTAACCTCTTCTGATTAAGTTGTAGGCCCACCTTGGATCATTCACTATGGCCATAGAAATGTGATGTGCTGATTGTCTTCGGCTTGTCCATACCCAAACAAATTATGGTAGAGTGGATGAGTTTAGGTCAGTCTGGGCCCTTTTGTGAAGCTGAGATTACAGCCAATTCCAGGCAAGCTGTATTATGGGAAAATCGGGGTTTTCCATGAAAGACAAAGGGAGAAATGGAGTCCTACAGATTATGCTTTAAATAAAAGAATTCCCATTCAAGTCTGAGGTAAGTGTTCTAGAAATATACTTTCAAAAACACTACTGTATATTTTTCTTTCTTTCTTTTTTTTTTTTTTTTTGAGACAGGGTCTCGCTCTGTCACCAGGCTGGAGTGCAGTGGCGCAATCTTGGCTCACTGCAACCTCTGCCTCCAGGGTTCAAGCAATTCTCCTGCCTCAGCCTCCCAGGTAGCTGGGTCTACAGATGCACGCTACAACGCCCAGCTAATTTTTTATATTTTAGTAGAGACAGGGTTTCACTATGTTGGCCAGGACGGTCTTGATCTCTTGACCTCGTGATCCGCCCACCCCAGCCTCCCAAAGTGCTGCGACTACAGACGTGAGCCACTGTGCTCAGCCTGTATATTTTTATTAATCCTGCACCCAAAATGGAGAAAGGGTATTAGGGAAACTGAAGTCAATGGAGACAGTATATCTAAGCCTTGACTTTTCCCTGACAATTTGACCTCTTCTTTCAGCAATCCTAATGGTACCTACCACAGAAGTAGACTATAAAACTACCTTGACAATTTTCATCTGGAAAACAGAAGTGTCTCTGTAATCTATTAATGATTTTAATGAAAAATACCTAAGTTCTTCTCTGTATTATAAACAACCCAAAGGATATGGAACCACAGAGTAAAAGTAAAATCACCATTCCTCTTGTTCACTCTTTCTATTCTTCTTCTCAGAGGTCATCATTTTAGTGTACATATTCCTGAACTCTCCAAACACATACACATACACATACACACATAAGAAAATATACCTTTTGTAACACAAATGGGAATGTGTTATTTTTTTTTCACTTAAATGTACATCTAAAGAACTTCCCATCAGTACAAACAAAACTTCTTAATTCTTTTTAACCGCTGCATAGAATATCACAGTATGCATGCACTGTCACTTAAGATTTTCCAGTGGTAATTGACAAACACGTAGGAGTTCCTAATATTTTTTACTATCTAAAAAAGAAAGGCTCAAATTTCTGCTCCATCCTTGTACCTGCCACAATGTGTACGTGTAAAAGTTTTTTCTCTAAGACTCTAACCCACCAGTGAAATTGCTTGGTTAAAGGGGTTTGAACACTTTAAATTTTGAAAGAATTTACCAAATTGCCCTCCAAAAGACTGTCTAATTTCCACTCCCACCAACAGCGTATGAGAATACCTGTTTCTCCACTGGATATTAGCAATCTTTTTGCATTCAATTTCAAAGAGTAATCAACAGGACTCCAGTTAACTGTGTGATGAAAGTGGCTCCCTAAGAGCTTTAAGAATGTATCATTAGACACGAAAGAAAACAATTATTTGGTGTGACCTCACTCTGTGATTGGTATAATAATAATAATAATAATAAAACCCTCTTGATTGAACAGCTACTTATCTTAGCCTTTAAAGACATTAACTACCTGCCTTACAGCTTTTTTAAGAGGTCAATAAAGGTTATTTATCCCCATTTTGCAGATGCAAATTTTAAAGCATAAAAAAGTAAGTAAAAATTTTCTACCAGGCTGTGTACAAGAATGGAAAAGAAGAATGCAGTTCTTTTGAGTTCCTACTTCTTCATTTTCTGGTGATAAGGCGGCCTCTCAAAGCCAGAAACAAAGTTCTGACATACAACTTTTACAGCCATTGAAAATACAGCTACCTGCCTTAGAAACAAAGTTCTTCTTTAACTCTCACTTAAAGCTAAATGATAATTCAGAAATACAACAGAATACAAGCCAAAGAAACTTCGGGTTCAGTTTTCAGACATGTGATGGCCTTTGCTTCCTCTGGTAAAGGTTACTAGTGTTTTTTTTTCATTGGCTGACCCAGCTGATGTGAACGGAAATGAACAGAAAATAAGGCGCAATCTGACGAGCTCGATATTACCTTCTCTTTACACTCCTAGATAGTCAGCGAAAAATTCAAGGACTTATGAACTTAAAATCTCTATACAGTAGGTGACTGAAACATTGGCAACTTACTTGGGGCACTTTTGACATCATTGCTTCGAGCTCAGCCCCAGACATATGTCCCAGAGGGAAGCCATGGGGGCTTTAACGCACATCTTGTTTCTTTGCAGAGAAGTCACAACTTACCCAAACATACTTGTTCACAGACAATCAAAATGAAATCTCCAGATTAATGACAGCTGGCCCAGGGAAGGCAAGAACACCCCTTCCCATGTGGGAGCAAGTTACTTGCACACCTTGAAATGAATACTTTTCTTCTGAGTATTTGATTATTTTGTAGATTTCAATCTCAGGTCAACAGATTGTAATGGCATCAATACAAATATAAAGCAGTCACAAGGATTGTGACAAAGTGGCTTTACAGATCAGAAATGAATTTTTTTTAAGTAATAATGCTTAGCTAGGGTAAGAATAAATGTCAGTAAACTTACTCTTCTGCAAAGAGTTTTCTTTTCTCTGTTCCCTGCTTCAGTACCTTGACTTGGAGGCACAATCCTGTTCCACATCTACCCAGGCTCCATCAACATCCGGTATTCCCTGTCTAAAGCTCTGACACATTTGTCACAACAGCTAAGGTTGAGGACAGGAGTTGAAACAATTTCACAAGGCTTGTTATGAATCACATGGCCCCTATGTAGTCCTCTTAACTTCCTTTGTTCCCATCCTTCCAATAAAACATGAGCACCAGCCATTTCCCCTTGCACAGTGTGGGGTGGAAAGGCTGAAGCCTTTGAGCTCCTGTTCCAGTCTACAGATCATTAGTGCAGATGATATTGTTCAGTACATCAAACCTTTCATGCCAACTTCTAAATGAGAGAGAAAACTGAAGTGATGACAATGATCTCTCAGTACCCCTTTTAATAAAGATACTTTGTGTTAATAAAAATGTTCCTTTTAATAAAATTTAAAGAAAATCTTAAGGCCTTAGGACCATGTGGAGAGGGGGTTGGTAGAATAGGTAAGAAGAGAGAGGACAGTGACTGGAAAAAAACGAAGTAAAAAAGAAATAAGGACAATAAAGGATACATATTTGGTGTCCTGGGTGTATTATCCTGCTGCTCAATCTCCCACTAGGATCTGTAGATCTGTGATTCTTTAGAAGTCATCAGATAACTCCAACTGTTTTCTAAAGTTTAAATATCACAGATTGATAGGCCCTGAGTTAGGATGGAGACATCTGTGGTTGTATCTCTGCGAGACAAGCATAATGACAACTTGTATTTTCAGAAGGTGTTTCTCTCAAAGCTGAAGACACTTCATACATTAGATCTAATTATACTTCCACAACATTGATGGCTTCTGGGAAGAAAGTGGTATTGGGACAGTGAGTGTTATGGAGGGATGTAAATACCATTATCATTATTTTTTGCCTAATAAAAATAAAACATGGAGTGTTTCGAAAAGTGCCCTAAGGCAAGGTTTTTAAGCTTCTTAGCTGCTCTACTCTTTCATTCAAATAAGAACTGATGCTAAACACTAACATAAAAAACAGAAACAAACCCCTCTCTGAAAAAAATAAAATCAATGCTCAACACTCTTTGATGAAAGTAGGGATCCTGCCTGTCTCTACTTTGCTCTATCCTTTAAAACTCATAAAACTAAGTATTAGAGAGAAATAATTACCTTTCCAGATGTGAGGCCATAAACTATCAATGTAGAATATGAATCAGTCTCCCATATTCTACTTCTACCAAGTGATATAACCTCCCAGGAATGACAAGGAACCAGCACCTGTTGCTATAAGTGAGGGATATAAACTTTATCTTTACAAACCATCATCATGTACAACCTAGCTATCTTTTTAACATTTTCTACTGTGGAAATAACACTTATTGAGAAGCATTTTCGTAACTGCTTGATAGCATTACATTCGCCACAAATGATGACTCTGGTTACCCTGAGCATTCTGAGAACACAGACTGAACTTATTGACATGACTTTTTGTTACTCTCTGATACTACCACTGCTACGAATTCCAAGAAGGCCACGTTTTCCCATAGTTTATGAAAAACTCATTTTTGGACTTTGGAATTTGACAAAGGAGAGCCCCACCATACGTCTATCCATCTCGGGATGCTAACGTAGTGTTGCCAGTAGTAGCAAGTATATGTGTTCATTGAAGGAAATATGAACTAAAAATACGGCCCTACGGATCTGTTATGAGTAAGAAGTAATGTCTTTCTATGGCAGCTAAGTGATGTGACAGTCTGGAGCAGATTCCAAGCAACCCACATCCTCTCTTAGTGCCAGAGGAAGGTTTGTGGCCTAGAATGGAAGTGATATGATAAAAGTGTGTGAATTTCTGTTGGAAAACAACTCAAGTGTCCTCACATATTTTTTCTAACCTATGTAATGGAATTTTTAACTGTATCTTGCAGGTCCTCTCTACCCAACATAACTTCCAAATAGGCACTTTGTAAGAAAAATACAATGAAAAATCAAAGGCAAAGTTGGCTTCCGTTCTTGTCTTCTGCTGTTTCTATCAATGCAAATTAAATTTTTAAAATTCATTTTCTATTATAAGCCTTCATTTTTTCTATGATTTTTGGTAAGAAACCCAAAATGCCTTGTAGCCCTTGAGTCATAGTCTGTCTTAAACTGGAATGTTACCACAGGTCTGAGTGTGTTACTATTGGACCAAAAGCTAAGGCAGAAGAAGAGATTCTAAAGAGAGAAAAGTGAGAGGTCAAGTTGGAAAATATAATAAAAAGAAGTGATTGACAAAATAATAAAAGGAAGTGATTGGGAAGAAAAGGATAGGAAGAATGAGAAAGAGATGAGTGTGTAAGGATTAAGTGCCCTGTAATATCACCTGTGATTATGGACCATCTGTGATTATGGATCATAATCACAGATGGTCTATAAAAGCTGAACACTACTATCTACCTACCTGTCCACATGATGAAAATCAGGAAAGTTACATTATTTCTACACATCATAATCATTATAACACAACAATCTTTTACAAACTGAAAAAAAAACAGACTTTAGCAGCTTTATAGGATATAGCTATTATTGATTATAGACACCTGATTAATGACCAACTAATTTTTTATTCATGCTGTTTCTGCTCCTCAAACCCACAAGGAGAAATTAATAGAACTAGGGTTAGAATCTACTCATTTGTCATTTTTTTCTCTAAATCTTGAGATCCTTGCACTCTCTCAACATTTAATCGGTAGTCTGTACCTAGAGTGGAGTAGGCAACCTTCAGGAAGTGGAGACACTTCTTGACAATGACCAACAATATGTACCCACATGTTCTTATACATCTGTGGCTCCCAAACTTTCTAAGACAGAAGATTTGATTAGGTCAGTCTTTCACCACCCACAGTGATGGGCAGGTTATTGCCTTGCTTGTTTCTAGTCCATAAATCTTTGCACTTGGCACTACTCTATGGTCAAATAGTTGTGACAAGCCCCCCTGGGATAATCTGACTTAATGCATATGAAGTAAGCCATAGCAGTGATAAGAAGAAAGAAAGATTGAGGGACACTTTCCTCAAAAATCTTGGCAGTTATTTTAAATTTCAAGGGCCCTTCTCTAGAATAAGACATTAATTTAATCAAAGAACTAGAAAAACATCTGCTCCATAGGTCTTATGTAGCTCGAATGATACTGGATTTGAAATGGAATTATGAAACTCCATATGTCTGTGGCCATGGAAGTTATTTAATAGTGTTAAACAGGAAGTAGCAGACAGTCTTTATCTTTAGAATGGGAAATTCCTTTTCAGCACAGATTTATTCAGTATGTTCGTGTTCCAATCAAAAGCTAGAACAGGGCACTGTAGGTCAGCAAAGAAAGACATCACACATAGAGCACTGAGTATCAGATCACAGACAGAGAACAGAGTTCAAGAAACTCACAAATATATCAAAGTAATCTTCAGGACAATAATACATTGAGGGGTAGAATTTTAGAATGTATTATTCAGAAGTAAAACTTTGGAAATGCAGCCAGTTTAGGTAAATTTTATAGGTAATACAGTCTGGACTTTGGTCATTTTCCAACCAAAATCATGAGAAATATCTTAATTAGTATTAAAATCCATGATTCAAGGCAATATCCATTTTTGCAAAACAATGTAGGAAAAAATAAAATGATACAGAGAGAATGATCTCAGGACAATTAAAACAGAAATAAATACCAGAATGGAGACATTTTATTTATGCCTAGTCAGTTAAGCATTGTACTGATTCTTAAAGACACAGAATTAGTAGCAGATAGAGAACTACTATGTAGAGCATTTACGATGTATATATCTGCATTCATGATTAAGTTAGTAATAGCTAAATGTGATGCAGTTTCCATTTTATAATGTAGGTTTTATCATTCTCAAACATGTATTTTTATTATACAACTTCAAGATAAGAATCTTCTTTCGTCTGGCCTTTCCTTCTCAAATATAACATTCTTTCTCATAAATCCCTACCCAAAGGCCAGGGTTCTGATCTTTAATCATCTTCTCGTTTAACATACATAAATTTCCTACAGGTTATTTCATAGCTCTCACATTCGTTTCACAGTGTAGTAGACACAGAAATACACTGCCCAGAACCCCCTCGAAGGTGAGATGTGCTAGCCAGCTACAGAAAGTGAAGCCAGCCGGCTCACGCCTGTAATCCCAGCACTTTGGGAGGCCGAGGTGGGCAGATCATGAGGTCAGGAGTTTGAGACCAGCCTGGCCAACATAGTGAAACCCTGTCTCTACCAAAAATACAAAAAAAAAAAAAAAAAATCAGCTGGGCATGGTGGTACATGCCTGTAGTCCCAGCGACTTGGGAGGCTGACACAGGAGAGTCCCTTGAACCCGGGAGGCAGAGGTTGTGGTGAGCCGAGATGGCACCACTGCACTCCAGCCTGGGCAAAAGAGTGAGACTCTATCTCAAAAATAAGAAAAAGGGGGGGTGGGGAGAGAAAGAAGGAAAGAAAGAGAGAAAGAAAGAAAGGAGGGAGGGAGGGAGGGGAGCGGAGGAAGGAAGGAAAGAAGAAAGGAAGAGAGAGAGAGAAAAAAAGAAAGAGGAAGGAAGGAAGGAAGGGAAAAGAAAAGAAAAGAAAAGAAAAAGAAAGAAAGAAAGAAAAAGAAAAAAAGAAAGAAAGAAAGAGGAGCCAGCCAAGACCCTTCAGAATGTACCTCAGTTACAGAGAGCCACTTCATCCAAGGTCATGCCTGTCTCAGGAGAACCCACCTCTGGTGACTGAGTGTGGTAAAAGTATAAAGATGTAGACTACACTTTTTTAAAAATGAGAAAAATAACTCAATCCAAAATAACACAGGAAAGAAAATTATATAAATAAGATGGTAAAAGTTAATCCATATCAATAACCACAATAAATATAAGTACACTATGTTCTTCAGCTAAAAAAATAAGATATTCAGATTGTGGTTTAAAAACTTATCAAACTTATGATTGAAACATGAAGACGCAGAAATATTGAAAGGTAGACAATAGAAAAACAGTAATTGTGCAGCTATATTATTGTAACATAAAATAAAATAAATCTGAAGGTAATAGTTTTGCTAGCAATAAAGAGGGTTATTATATTGTAACATAATGGTCCCTTTGCCAAGAAGATACTAAAGTTTTAAACATTTATGCATCTAATGACTTGGCTTTGAAATATTTTTAAATAAGAGCAGAAATTTATGAAAGAAAAAGTCAAAATATAGTAGAGATTAAAAAATCCAAACACTGGCTTTTTGAAAAACAAACTTGACAAACCATTAGCAAAAGAAATTATTTTTAAAAGGCCAAAGATAATCAATATGAATGCATAGATTCAACAGACATAATAGAAAACTATAAACTAGTTTATATCATTAAATTTGAAAAATTAAACAACATGAACATGTGGCTACAAAAATATACTTCAAAAAACTGACTCTAGAAGAATCAGAAACTGTCAATGACATAAGCAACTAAAGAAACTGAAATCTTTTCTCATAAGAAAACACTAGGCTTAGATTATTTTATATAAATTCTCTGCAAAAAATTGAGAAAATAAACAATTTTAATCTTAGACCAACTCTTTCATAAAAGAGAAAAAGGATACATTTTCTAAATTATTTTATTTGCTCAGTGTATCTTTGATATCAAATCAGGTAAAGTTAATATGAAAAGTGTAAAAAGAAAATTATAGGCCAATTCACTTATAAAATGAATGCAAAAGTAACTAAACAAATGGCGGGTATGAAATACATAATAAATACATAATGAGATTTTTCATAGGTAATTGGGAGTATGAAGACTGAAAAGTCCCAAAATCTGTAATCAAGAAGCTAGAGACCCAAGAAGTCAACAATGTAGGTATTTTCCAACTCCAAATGTCAGAGAAACAGGAAAGCCAATGGTGTAAGCCCAAAAGCTGGCAGCCTTGAGACTCGAAAAGAGACAACTTCTTAGTTTGTGTCTAAAGGCAAAGATCAACTCCAGCACTCAGGCAGATTGAGTTCACTCTTATTCAGCCTTCATGGTCTATTCAGTTTCTCAATTGGTTAGATGAGACCCACTCAATTTAGTGAGTGCACTCTTATTCACTCAGCCCACCAATTCGATTGTCAATGTCATCTAGAAACACCCTCACAGACGCACCAAGAAAAATATTTGGCCAAAGATCTGGGCACGCTTTGGCCCAATCAAGTTGACACATAAGATTAGCCATCATAGGCCACGTGTGGTGGCTCACACCTGTCATCCCAGCCCTTTGGGAGGCTGAGTCAGGCTGGTCACCTGAGGTCAGGAATTTGAGACCAGCCTGGCCAAGATGGTGAAACCCCATCTCTACTAAAAATACAAAACAAAAAAAACAATTAGTGGGGCGTGACAGTGAATGCCTGTAATTCCAGCTACTCGAGAGGCTGAGGCAGAATGCCTGTAATCCCAGCTACTTGGGAGACTGAACCTAGGAGACAGACGTTGCAGTGAACCGAGATTGTACCACTGCACTGAAGCCTGGGCAACAGAAGAGACTCTGTCTCAAAAATAATAATTATATATATATATATATATATATATATATATATATATATATAGCTATCACAATAAGAAAATGTATAAATGTTGTATATTTATACAATGGAATTCCTTATAGGAGTGAAAATTAGTGAACTCTAGTTATGTACATATACTGGGAATTCTTACAGAAACCTTAAGTTGAAAAAAATACCTGCAGAAGATACATACTGCTTGGTACTATTTATACGGAGTTTGAATCATTACTAAACAATGTGATGTTTAAGGATATTTACATGCAGTATAAAACAACAAAGAAAAATAAGTGCTACTCAAAAAAAAATGAAAGACACTGATTATCTTGAGGGAGAGAAAAAAGTTAGGAAAATATCCTGAGAAGCATACAAGGACCTTCAAAAGTGCTTATTATATTCCATTTCTTAGAATGGGTATAAGTGTACACATATTATTCTTTATACATTGCATAAAAATTATACATATACACATATATACATATATATTCAGCCTATTCTCATTATTCTCAGTAGTTACATTCTATAAAGTTACCGCTAACACTGAATTAGCAAATACTGAACCATTAATCCTAAGGGATAGTTATGTTCCTGAAAGCTTCTATTCACATTTTTATCAACAAATCAATACATAGCCTTGTTTTATGTGTGTTTATGTATAAAGACACCATTTAATTTTATTATTTTTTCGAGACATAGTCTCAAGGCTGGAGTGCAGTAGCGTGATCTTGGCTCATTGCAACCTCCGTCTCCCGGATATACTGTTAATTCATTAGCAATGAACTCACAGCCAACAGCACTATAATTCATGCCTGCACAGACCTTACCCAAAATGTGCATATTTTCTATAAGAGATATAACAGCCTTCTTGTGCTTAGGAATACTAGACAGTACTTCAGCACTATGCTTAGGGACCATTTTAAACAGGGAAATCACCAACAAAAAGCACAAAAATACCAAAAAAATGGCACTAAATAGATCTCCAAGAGGACATATTTACATTATGAATCTGAAGCAGGAAGGCAGAGTATCAACTTCTTCAAGCTCAGCTAGGAATGCACACATCAGGTGACTCAAATTTTTTACCGCTCTTTATATGTCTGCAAATGACCCAGAAAGCACCATAAACATTGATTTTGAGGTTTCAATAAATTTTAGTGAGTAGGCAAATTTGCAAATATTGAATCTATGAATAATAAAAATTGACTGTGTGTACACATTTTTGCATGTAGCAAATAATCATTTTATAAATGGGAAGAACAAACATTCCTTATGACTGTAGCTCAAAGGTGTGATTGGGTTGAATGCATATGCTCATATCATAAAAAAGGTTGAATGCTCCCTCCACTATCCCTCCTCCACAATGATCTCACACAGTGATTTCTAGAAGTAAGCAGGGTACTGCCTCCCAACGTTCTTTGTGCATGCTAGTCATCCTGCAGTGCTAGTCCCATCTCTCAGAGGTTGCTGTAATCTTACTGCTCTATACGTGCTGCCAAGACTTCCAGGGAAGCTTCACTACCCAGTGCTCATTGACATTAGAAAGCCACGACACGGCTTATGTGCAGTTTCTGTGCTCACCTAAAAGGATCTCATCCTCCAGGAGCTGACGGGCACCACTCATACAAAAAGGTAGGGGCCTTTTCTCCGATGCCACTTCAAAGTTAGTTGCCTGGGTTCCCAAATTTTCCCTGAGGCCAGTCTTATAAAATCTCTGCTAAATGGGAATTTCAGATACAACCTTTAACACTTTTCATTGGGCTCAAAATCAATCCAAATAAATCAGTGGAAGTTGAGATTCTTCTTTCTCATCTCCAGGCCACTGTCTCCACCAAATTTCTCTCTCCTCATCTCTAACATGTATAAAGAGAGATGACAAATATTGGGAGAAAAGACATGGGCTATTGTCTACACCTGGTAATTGACAGTCTTTCTGATATTGTTGGAAATCTCAGCTTTGTAACCTACTGAAGAATTTTGGGGGTGGAGTTTCCTTCAAACTCTGAATTAAAAACCTCTTTTGCTCTCAATGTTGAAATAAGTTGGAAATAAATTGGTCATGTGTTTCCCATTTTCCTTTCCCATAGCTGAGTCAATATAAAAGTTCTATTAACTTGAAATGAAGAAAGAGAAAACACATTTTCTTAAAAGATGGAAATTCCAATGAACAGATATCATAAAGATTTCCGGGTTTTTTTAGCTGAAATTTAGAATATGTATTTGAAGATCGGCCTTAACTCCTAACAACAACAACAACACAGAAAAACAGTCTAGTAATATATACAAGGTAACATGGGTTCTTAAACTACTAAATACTCACCTTAAATATAATTAGAGCTTTTCATGAGTGTCACTTTATTTTGTGCCTCCTTTCAAAACTTTAAGAACTAAATAACTGTAACTGATTATCTCTTCTGAAAGCAGCTATCGTACCCCATGAAATATGTATCTTTCTTCTACCTTGGAGTCATGTGCATTAACAGTATTTTAATAAGAATATATGGAAATCAGACAATCTCCTATCATGATAAATTTTAACTACTCTCTGGCCGAGCACAATGGCTTACGACTATAATCCCAGCACTTTGGGAGGCCAAGGCAGGTGGATCACGAGGTCAAGAGATCGAGACCATCCTGGCCAACATGGTGAAACCGCGTCTCTACTAAAAAGGAAAAAAATTAGCTGAGCGTGGTGGTGTGCTACTCGGGAGGCTGAGGCAGGAGAATTGCTTGAACCCAGGAGTCAGAGATTGCAGTGAGCTGAGATTGCGCCACTGTACTCCAGCCTGGCGAAAGAACAGACTCTTAAAAAAAAAAAAAATCATTTAAACTACTCTGAAAGTTCTTGTACTTACTATAACTTAACTGTTTAGAAAGTATTTAAGGTTACACCTAAAATGTAAATTTCAAGTTTTCTTCTAAGCTTTTTCTGCATTAAATCCAGATACTCAATCTTCTCCCAGTGATTGAAGGACACTTATTTAAATTTGATAGCAGGAAAAATGCTGTCATTTAGAGTTCTGATTACCAAGTATTTTTTTTTTTTACTGTAAAATACAATAATTTCTGTGATTTACAATAATCTCTTGGCTTTCATTCTTTCATGTCCATTAAAATTCCAGTTTCTTTCTCTCTCAGTTCCTCTGACATTTCCATACTGTGAGGTCCTAAATGTCTTACAAATACAACATTTAAACAGCATGGATAATTAGCTAAAATTGTGTTCCGAAGAAAAGCAAATCAAACACCTATTGTTTTTCCCTTATTGACAGAAAATAACTTTTTTCCTTGAATTAATACACATCTTGTCTTTCATACTATATTTGATGGCAGACCTCCAAAAAGGAGGTTTCAAAATTTTAAGCCAAAGATTCCTGGAAACCCCAATAAAGTAAGAATTTTAATTTAATATCCAATGGTAATACATGTGCATTCTCAGGCCTTTGGTAATAACAATGAGATGTCATTATTCTAAGCAGCATACACTATGAAACTAAGATAAATTTAACCTTATAAATGTAATTTCATGCTTTTAATATAATTTATTTCACTGATGGATATTTTCCTTCAAAATACGCACTCTAATTTCTCTGCCTATCTTCTTTATCATGCCATGACTCCTTTAGTAAGTGCCAGGTTGCTCCTTAGAGTCTCTAGTCTAGCCTACTTCTGGCTGTTCGTAACAGTATAATTTAAGGCTGCATGTGCTTATGGCTAAAGCCAAAGTGTACTCAGAGTTTTAATCATGGCTCTGTAATTATTCTTAATTTAATCCTAATGTCCACTGGTATTTATTTGTCATCCTGATTAATGTGCATAATTTTAGAGAATTCCTTAAATCTGTTTTAGAAAATGAACAAGTACATATATACAACATCCTATTTATGACTCTGATAAACTAGGCGTGATTTTCCTTTGGTTGCAATGGAGACATTAATATTTATTCATCAGCTATTTAGCCAACTAGTCATTGCCTATTCTACACTAGACATGGTGATAAAAATGAAGACCCAACCCAGCGGAGGCTCATGCCTATAATCCCAGCACTTTGGGAGGCTGAGGCAGGCAGATCACGAGATCAAGACATCGAGATCAACCTGGTCAACATGGTGAAACCCCATCTCTACTAAAAATATAAAAATTAGCTGGGCGTGGCGGCACACACCTATAGTCCCAGCTACTCCGGAAGCTGAGGCAAGGGAATCGCTTAAACGGGAGGCAAAGGTTGCAGTGAGCCGAGATCACATCACTGCACTCCAGCCTGATGACAGAGTAAGACTGTCTAAAAAAAGAAAAAAAAAAAATGAAGACCCTTACTTCTATCAATGAAACAGCACAGCACAGAAAAGTAAAACAGACCTCTAAACAAATAAACCTAACAAAAAATTACAGTTGCTATAATTAAAATGTTCATTGACATAGATGAGCACAAAAAAAATCTGAGTGGCCAATTCCCCAGGGGAGTGTCAAGGTGAAGAAAGGTAATTCAGATAGAAGTATTTCTGGAAAAGTTGTGTGGAAGAGATTGTGACCCTGAAGGGTTCTAGGAACTGCAGTCTCTTATGACTGGAACTTACAGGGAAAAGGGGTTTTTTTTTGAAAGGAAAGGTCTGGAGAGAGTTGAGATCATGGCAGACCTGGTCTGGTACAATGGTGGTTTGAACTTTATCCTACAGTTAAAAGGGAGCCAATAAGCAAAGGAGTAACATGACCAAGTAGTTTGGTATACACAGCTTTCAGTAACCATAGAAACTAGACAAAAGCATAAAGAGCAGCTTGAAATTACCCCAGTAGTTCAGACAAGGGACTTGGCCTCTTCAGCTTGGGGGTATGGTGGGAATAAAGAGATTACTATTAACAAAGTGTTCCTATACCCTCTGAAAGTAGAAGGCAGAGCCAGATTAAAAAAAAATAATAATTTTGTCATATAAACAAAAAACCATTTTAGACCATGGGATGCATTTTCTAAGTTTGAACACAGCAATGAAATCTGAGGCCTTGATTGCACCACCTAGGGCCAGACCGGTGCCTACTGTGAGGTCCTCATATGACACGATAAGACAGTGCTAGAAGCAATTTATTCATTACTCTCCTCTACAAAAACTGAAAGTATTAATTTTGCATGTGATAAAAAATGAGCTCTTTGTAAAGGTATAAAAATTAACTACTAAGTGACATGAACAATACGTGTTTCTCCAAGCATTTTGTGTGTATGTGCCTAGGCCACAAGAGTGTCTGTTGCTTGCATCCTTGGGAGTCTGGAAGGATAAAGTCATCCGTGTAATGGGACAACTTCCCTGAAGAAGGGTATATGGAACTTGCTAATTCTCAGAACCACAAGGAGAAAAATCATAGTTGTAGTTGGTACTCTTGTCCCTTTCATTCCTCAATCTCAATATATTAAACCACCAGATGAAGGAGTTGGGTAAGTAATCCTTTTGGCCTAAAACATAAGAAGGAAAAGCCAAAAAGTATTTTTGGTGATCCTAAATTGATGGGACAAACCTGATCTAGAATCAGCTCAAAAAATAGCAAGAATTAGAAGAGAATAGGTTTGGTCTCAGTGATACTGATTCACCCCAAACGTTACACTAATTTCTACATGGTTTATTTTGGCCCAGTTGCCCCGAGGCTGTCTCTCCATTACTTGTGATAAACCTATAGATGTGCCAGTGCAAATTTATTAACTCACAAAGTATTCTACAGAGTATAAAAATGCAAAACAGCACTGATATAAATCAAGAATAGCAGCAGGCAATAACATACCCAATCTGTGAGGTGTGTATTATTTTCCTTAAGAGAAAGATTATACTCAAGGAAGATTATTTATAGTTTCCTTTTGAATGATGTTAAAAAATATTCAGAAAGCCAAATTAAACTTGCATAAGTGATTCAGTGATTCTGATTTCAACAGATATGTATTGCCTTTGTTCACAAAGTTGGCTCCTGATTGTCAGGCAGTTAAACCCAATGAGCAAAAACATGATCATCCTCTGTTTTGAAGACCAAGCCTAGTTTAGATCCAGTTGATCTCTGATCCAGGTTTTTTAGATATGTGTGGAAGTGCAAGATCTTACAATCAGAAGGTTATGTAAAGTCCTCTATGAGAGCATCTATACAAATGTTAAATATACTCAACAACCCTATTTTTATACCCAAGGCTTCAGAAATACCAGCATGAAAGAATTAAGCTATAAGAACAAGAATACTTATTACAGTTGGTAATGGTTTCAAATTAGAAATAATGTAAACGTCCTACTATAGAAAATGCATAAATATATATTTGGTATAAGCTAGATGTATAGGTATGGGAAGAGGCTAATTCTTAAGTAAATAAAAGCAAGTCATATAACAATAACTACAGATTAATTTTTGTTTAAAAAGGGAAAATTGTTAGTACTGGTTAACTCTAGTGGTTGAGGTGTGAAACTCTGGATTTTTACTTAATATAATTATATACTGACTGATTTTTTTTTAGAAAAAATAAGAAAGTACTATTCTTGTAATTTTAAAACAGACAAAAAAAGACAGTTATCAAATTCATTTTCCTGCCTTTAGGAAATTATCACCTAAACCCAAAATCTTCCTGGCATCTTTCAGACACTTTTCATTAATTTAGCTCTGGGAATTTCAGCTAATACAAATCAAAATTTCTGATAACACCTAAGGGGTATGACATCACATGATTAGAAATTTAAAATGATTTGCATAAATCTGTGGATTAAAAATACTTTCACACAGCTCTAGTGCCAAACAAAGTCAATGGAATTTTAAGATCTTCCTTAGGTGTGGTATAATTTCCCTTCATAGCTCTTCTTCCCAGCTCCGACCCTCCCTCTTTTATAAATGGATAAACTATGAATGTGGAAGAAGTAGGAATTTCTGTAGGAGGTGGACAGTAAGTGGTGGTAATTGCAAACATACATTCAGAGACGGCCCAGTATATTTAGGCATCTTATCATGAGCATATCATTTTTTAGAGCAAACATTTTCTCTACCTTCTGTGCATATCAGTACACATACCAAAAGCTAAAAGGAGTCTTTCCATTTTACAGCCAACTGGATTTGCTTAAATTGTTAACTAAAAAATAAAGCTGGAAAAATAATAGGCTTCTTCTACAGGTATAAGAGATTAATTTATCTAGCTGCCTCAAAAAGTTCAGATACATCGATAAAAAAATCCAACTCACTCTATGTGAATAACTTAAAACTTTGCAAATTTTATCTAGATACAAAGTCTCCACTTTTACCATTTTGTATATTGTCAAATGAATAAAAATGAATTATAAAACTTAACTGTTTCAACATCTTAAATACATGTGAAAAAATAAAATATTTACCTTTCTCTCTGTTTATTTATCTTTTCTAGAGTCATAAAACATCTTGCTCTAAGAATCTATATCTTGTTTGAAATTAGGAATATTGAACATATAAAAGAAGAAAAAGAGCCTATCACAAGGAAAACTGTAGTACGTTAGAACTAGTTGGAACTTTGAAAAGAGATTGTGAAATAAATCTTTAATATTATATTTTTCTTACCCCTTTACATTTTGATATATTCTGTCTTTTTAAGACAATAATACCTTAAGGTTTCCAGGTAAGTGCCAAAAGCTTAGAAATCACCAAATGTTTTAACGACCCACATTTCCCTCATGCCTATAGTAAGTGCAAAGGGCATATTGCATCTTCTCCTAAATAGCTAACCATAAATTGTCTCAGAGACTTGTCAATCTGGATATTGCTGAGATATTCAAAGAATCTTTCATCTGAGACCTATTATGTTGAAATTAAGAGTCATTTCCAAGTCAGAAGTCAGAGGTCATCTCTAAAACAGTCACATATATCTGTTTTTAAAGAAGTAATTTAATGTTAAGAAAAATTAGAATCTCATTTATTAAGCACAGGAGTCCTCAAACCAGTGAGTTGCTATTGATTGGTAATTTAGCTGAAAGCATCATTTTACACTAAAATCACCAGTAGAGTGTGGTATTATCAGGAATCAAAGACAGGAAGAGTTTCAAGGAACCCATCGTTAAATCCAACTATTTTGCTTTATAGATGAGGAAACTGAAATCCAGAATGTATTTGATTTAACTTCTTAGAGTCCTGCAAAACAGTTTTTCATAAATATGTATTACAACAAGTGGTATCTTTTAATGTTATGTTTTTACATTTTTTCTGAAAATTTAACTTTCTTTATAATTAGAATCAATTATACTAGCAAAAACTCAATACATGAGCCCCAAAGTCTTGTCATTATGTCTTCAACACATTAAAGTGGAAGTAACCAGAAGGCTTTGGAAATTCAGGTCTGAAGCTCTCCAGAGATGGAGGGGGAAAAAAAAAGGCATCAAATGCTTATGAATGGTTGTTAAAATGATAGTGCATATAAGATAATCTGGTAGGAGTAAATAGTGAGAAGCAAGCCAAGCTGCAGATCACAACCTCCAAAATATTTTGATCACTTAACTCCTCAGTTTAAAAAAAAAACTGAGGATGCACCATCAGTATACTATATTTACATACTTTCATATTGTACTTGATCTCGAGAAAGCTAGATAACTTTTCCGGACTTCACGGATGTATTAAGGATTAAATAACCTAACATAAGCCTAGTATCTAGTAAGACTCCAATTAATGTAAGTAATTTATACATATAAACATCATATGCATATAATAGACATATGTTGTATTAGTGTAACATAGTCATAATAAAACCCACTAAAAATAAAAATTTGAAAAAGACCAGCTAGAAATTAAATATAAATAGAATTTCTAATATGTTCTTCTCATGTTTCAATCGATTATTTTGTAGACCGCCATGGGACACACTCACCCCTATTTGTAAACCCCTTTTTCAGAGGACTTCTCTTTCAAGGGGTAAGCTATCAAGAAAACCATGACTCAGTGATGTGCTGCAGTCAAATGGAACCAGATAAAGACAACTGTGCATTCAGTGATGTCACATTGGCAGCTGGAAACGAATCATGGTGAGAGTATTTACACCAAAGAAATCAGAAAACACTGTGTGTCAGAACTTTCTTTTTCCCCTCCAGAGAAATGGTTATTAGATATTCACCAGCACATCACTGTCAGCATTTCAGAAGTGGGAAAAGAACAAAGAAAAAGTATGGTGAAGTCAGAAGGCCAAAAATAAAAGGGAATGAGAAGGCTGGGTAGTCAGACTTGTACATTGGGAGGCCAAGGCAGAAGGATCTCTTGAGCCCAGGAGTTAGTTTGAGATCATCCTGGGCAATATAGTGAGACCCATCTCTAACAAAAAAAAAAAAAAAAAAGTTGTCAAAAGCTACGTATGTATCTTTGGATTGAATGATTAGGCCAAAGTGACTGGGGAGAAGCAGATATCAGTATGTGGGGCAGAGAGAAGGTAGGAAGAAAAGCAGTCAGTGAGAGAATCAAGTGCAGTGCAGCCACAGGCCTGGGGAGAAAGCTGGATCATGGAAGCGGTGGGGATAGAAGTAAATAAAGCAGCCAGGGCTGATGGAGAGGGTGGGACACAGGTTGAGAGAAGCCGGGATAAACCCTAGAGCCCTACAAAACAGTACCAAAAGAAGACACAGAGACTGCTGTCAGTGGGAGGCGCTAACAGTGGCGTGCAGAGAGCTAGCAAGTTTCTGTGACAGGTGAGTACAGGAAGGCAGGAGGGTCACTTAGAGGGCACAGGCTGAGCTGAGCAGGCACGAGTTAGAAAACATTGTAAGGGGGAACTAAGGTGACCCAGAAAATAGGAAATAGGAAAGCAGGAAGAAAAAGCCCTCAAATTCGATCCTTGTAACTGGATATGAATCAGTTAAAAGGAATTTAACATATGATATGCTAAGGCATTAATTTCTACCTTTTTTAAAAAACTAAAATTTCATTAAAAGCAATGATGCTTAATCCTCGAACATGGTGACTCAACCATTATTTCCATGTGGTTAAATTCTTCTATTTTGTTTAATTGAAAGGAAAATAATTACTCTGATTGGGTTATTTTTATACACAAAGTTTAAACATTTGATTAGAAATTATACTGCAAACTGCACATCTCATTGCATATTTAACACTCACAAATTCACTCGACCTGAGAGATGGCTGAAAGCCCAGGCATAATATTGCGCTGATACCTTTGTAACTGGGACAAAATCACCCTGGATAAATACATCTGCCACTTACAGGTGAAGACAAGTGTTCAATTAATTGAGTTTACAGTTTTGTTTTCTCTTTTTATTACTTCTCTTAACATAATGCTCACTTTCTGTGCCCCTGGAAGAGGAACAGGGAAAGGCCAGGTGAAAAATAAACTTCCACCAGCAATATTTGTAGAGCTGTTTCTGGTAAATAGTCAAACTCACCAGACTCTTATATCATCATTTATCTGCACTTGTCTTTTAACATGGCTTTTTGTGCTGTCATAAGCAATTCTTAATTTCCATCAATAACCTTTCATTTCAAGCATGGCCAGTTTGCATTATGAATGTGAGAGCTGAAAACTATCCTTTGGGAAGCTGGAGATTGAGGACTATACCGTAGGAGGATACTTTAGAGATTGGGCTAAACTCAACGATCATAGACCAGGTAGGGTCTAATCTGTAAATTGGGTTGGTTTGGCATAACAGCCCTAAAGCTTAATGGAACTGTCTTTAAGAAAATTTACAAAGATGGTACCTTGTCCACCTGAAGCAGCTTTTGTTCTCGGTCACATTGTATGTATTTGATTCATGCTGTTAATAACCCATCCAGAGTTAACCAGACTTACTGGGAAAGTAAAGATTAAAACTTACTAAAACTGTAGCAACTACCTTGCTGCCTTCTGAGGAAATTACATTCACTCTAGAAAAACTCTGCCTGGCTTTCAAACTGCCATAACTCCAAGTAAGATCTGAAAAGCACAAGGGAGTTATAAAGAAAATATTAGTTCTGATTCTTTGCAAGAGGCTAGAGGAAACTCAGATTTGGCAGTGGGCAGAGGGGAATGGCACAGGAACTGTGTTCAAATGGATCTAGACAAAATAATAAACAAATTGATCTGATGGCTTTTGTAACTTCAATAATGGGTATCACCTAGACTTGAATACTTCTTGGAACAGAGCATGCATTTGGTCTATGCTTTCTAAATAACTATCTGCCTGACTAACTCACTGATTGAGTCAGACTTTAGAAACGTTGCCCTTCAGAACTCTGGCTGAAAACCAAGTTCAAAAAATATGACTCAACATGAAGAACATACCAATTACTGCCAATTAGCCAAGAAGTAGCAAGAGTACAACGTGTCACCTGATTAAAAATGAGTCAGTGCTAACTGTCAATAACAGAAAAAGACACATAATAAGGCAAATGGATTTGGGGGAGTTTCACTTTTTAGTTCATGGTAAGCATGATACATTTATTGTTCTCCTTTAAAAGACAAATTAAATAAGGCCGCATTACTTTCCATTCTCTGTGGTCTCAAATTAATCATTTTGCATGAGTAGCTTCTCAAAATCATATGCTAGTTTTCAGAAGAGAAACAAAAACTGACTAGAAATTGATTCTCTCACTTTTAACTCACATTAGTTTGGTTCAATGCTGTTTAGCATATGTGGTTGGTTTGACCAATGGGATCGCGACTCTGCGAGGGCCACCTCAATTCACGACATTTCACAGCAGCTAATGGATGTACCTAACATTGATCTACAGGGCGAAGAGGCTAGATGTGCTCAGAGATTCCAAAAACAATCTTCTTACAGTTGTAGGTAAGCATCTCTTAGCACCTAATCTAACAGCTTAACTAAGAAATTATTAACATGTAGTTCACAGATATTTTCAGCACCTTCTACTTGGTGGAGTCAGTCCCTTTCAAATCTCTGATTTTACACAGTCACAGACATTTGGTATTGAGATTGTCTTCTCAGGATAGGGGCAAATTATGCAAGAACATGACCTACAGAGTAACAGGGACACCATTAACCTGAATGCATCTGGAACTGGGTAAAGTCATCGAGCATCACATATAACCAAGCGAACTGAGGTACATTGAAAGAACTATGGAGGGTGCCAGGAAGACCTAAATAATCTCCTATGAAGAACCATGACCATAGTCACGAAAACTAGAAAGAAATCCAAAGCAGAAAGCAAGCAATGCCATCAGAAGCTGAGGAAATGGAAATGGTGTGGCAGTGTAAAGGAGGAATAACAGGGCAAAGGATCAGAACGAAGGCCAAGAATTCAGAACATCATCAGAACTGAAGGCCCCTTTTATGTATGAGGTGGTGCAAGGAGAATAAAGGACAATACGGAAGACCTACATCATTAGATCATTGAAACTTGCCTATCAAAATCCCTTGCCATTTCACCAAATAGGTGACTATAGCAGATTTCTGGGGCATGCTTGCTTTGGGACACTGGGACCCTTAGATCTTAATTTTCTGTATTTATTACTTGTTCTTTTCAGAGTTTAAGATGACTAACACCTCTTATCAAGTTAGACCTCCCACCTTTTTAAAAATCTACTATAATATTTTGTTAGCTATAAGCAGAGAGGGGTAAGTAATTTGACTTTGGCTAATACACTAAAAAGAGAAATCTGAACATTATTTTGGTTTTATTCTTCGGTTTTTCACTATCTTCTACTATATTAATATTTTGACTGGCAGGTTATTTTACATCTGGAATGAGAACTCATGTTAAGATGTGTGAGTAAACCCAGTTAATTCTTTTTTTTTTTTTTTTTTTTTTTTTTTTTGAGACGGAGTTTCACTCTTGTTACCCAGGCTGGAGTGCAATGGCGCGATCTCGGCTCACCGCAACCTCTGCCTCCTGGGTTCAGGCAATTCTCCTGCCTCAGCCTCCTGAGTAGCCAGGATTACAGGCACGCGCCACCATGCCCAGCTAATTTTTTGTATTTTTAGTAGAGACGGGGTTTCGCCATGTTGACCAGGATGGTCTCGATCTCTCGACCTCGTGATCCACCCGCCTCGGCCTCCCAATAATTCATTTAATTGCTACAACATTTTTCTATATTATAGAACAATTTGAAAACTATAAGTAAATGTGAATTTTATTAAAAAGTACAATTCACAGATTTTTAAATATGATACTTTGTCATAAGCCACCAAATTCAAAGAGCTTATTATGCAAAACATATTTTAAGAATTTTTATTAAAGTTCTCAGTCTAGGACAATTGAGCATTCCCTATTTTGGCTCATCACACTCATTCCTTTTTCCTGACAGATAAGGTAAAGGAAATAACCAAGAACCACACGAGTACTGTAGTTGCGATGTCATCATGGAAAGAATCACACTCAGTAAGTTCAATGGAAGTGATTATTTCAGTGGGCTTGGGGTTAGAATAGGAAGGAGAACCAATAGAACTCTGCCCTCTAAGAAATCAAGATAAGAAGCAAAAAAATTAAAAAATTGAAAAACCAAGAGATTCATGCAACCCAGAATCCCTTCCTAGCACTTGAGTTGAACCGAAGAGAAGCAGGAAGTAAAATCAGCAGTCAATCCCTTCGTCTGTCTCTTTTTCCAAGTCCCTCTTTCTCAAGCCTTTTTCCTTCCTCAAAGCTCAATGACACTTTCTTGCACCGCCACTTTTATCTCCTTTTATCTTTATTGTTTTCTTCACTGTGAACACTAACTCTGCTTTTTAAAATCCCTATCGAAATTCATTTTGTAAATATCAATCCCAAGATTACTGCCAATATGAAAAATTGAGGGATCTTTTATATTTAACTTAAGTGGGGTGAGGAAATTACAGCTGTGCTGAAAGATAAGAAAAAAGAGGTTATTAGCCCTAGTCATGGTGTACTGGGAAATACATAGGAAGAAGATGTATAACCAGCTACCAAAGAGTTACTTTATCATCACTTTCCTTTGTTCAGAAAACATAGACAAAGGTGACTTCATTACCACAAATATTTTTCTAGTCTTTCATTTCTCTGGCTTCAAATCTTCTTACTTTGCATACTTACTGACCAGTCCAGGAAATGCAGAACAAGAGCTTGACAAGTTCACCTTCAATTTCTTTAGAAATAAGTTGTCAGAACTTGCCGTTGTGAAGCTAGCCTCACCTGCCCAAATACCAACTTAAATAAACTAACAGTACCTGAAACAAAAGGAATTTCAACCATGAGTGTTAAATCAGCCCTGAAAATGGCAGAGACTGATGTGTATTGTTGCTTAGTCTGAGCAAATATTGAAATGTTATTGTAAGCCTTCTGTTTAACTTGCAATGTGCATACCTGAGTGTCTCGTGTGGGTGGGACAGAGTGGAGCCGGGCAAAAGGGGTCCCAGACTCCTGACAGCAGATATTTTCCTAATGCTGTGTTCTTACCTTCACCACTCCTGCTCAGCCTGGCAATATACATGAAAAAAAATTAAAATGCCCAAACTTCTTTTGCAATCAGGTACTCCAAAAGAGATGTAAATTAGTGTCTGTCATACAGTTATGGAGAATGAATTAAAGTCATTAATGCTAACACATTATTCACAAAATGTAACACTTTTTCCAAAGTAGAAACTCAATCAATATAATGCAATAAATCAAACATGATTCAGTAGGGAAAGCGACCAGTTTCTAGTTCACTTTAAAGGGACTCAGGATAAGGCAGCAGAACAGGTTACTGCTTAACACATTTTCCACTAAAATTAGATAAAATGTCTAATTTCAGGCTCTGAACAGAATGTGTTTTAATGCAATTTCTTTGAAAATTTGTTTCTTGTGCACCTCTGAATATATACTCAATGTGAATTAATTATCACTGGTTCCTTAGCTTGTATTTTAGTTACTGGAAAAAATAAAACCGGTCCCCTTTGTGTCTTCACCAGAAAAGAGAAGGCAATACCTACATCATTGGCATGGTCTATGGCCCTAGAATCAGTGTGACACATGGAAAGTTTTTCTGTAAGACTGAGTTGCAAAGAACCATGATGTCTTATATGATTGTACCTCTGAGAGCTTGGATAACATTTGCTCCATTTCTTTTGTTTTTCTGGTTAACATTTTCATTTCAGTGTTGCTGATAATTTTCTATTATCTCACCCTCTTTTATGTTTCTCATGTATTTCCCTTTCAGTTAGTCCCGTCAAATTAACTGAAGAATAAAACTATATAATATAGTCTTATTATAAGCCGAAGAAAATGAAGATGATCTGAAGAGATAAATCACTGAAGGTTAATAGCTTTTTTAAAATCAATCTTCCTTCAAAGGAAAAGGCTAAATGGCTTAGTGGATGAAACACTAGCCTCTCACCTCTGAGACCATAGTTCAAATCTAAACTGTGAAGCCTTAAGCAACATCTTTGCTGGGCGCATATCAGTCTCTAGTGGACAAAATTCTGCACTGCATGAGTTTGAGACCACGGCACTAGCCCTCCCCCAGCCCCTGCCATCCCTGTCAGCATGCCTGATGTGTTTCTTGTTTCCAGTCTATCTCGTCCCTTAGGAAATGGTCCAGGTAGGAGTTAACATCGCTGTCAGGAAACTGTGAGTGTTTTCAGAGCAGCTTCCGCAAATAGCACCAGTGCTGTGAAGTCACTGGAGGCTGCTGCTTCCTGGTTCTGACCCTCAGCTGTCACCCAAATAACCTGACCTTCCCCTCCTATAAACAGAGTGACACCTTTCCTGTCAATTAACAAACTAGGACAAACAGAATTGATCACTTGGCTCCTCCAGACTGGCTAAGGACTCACTTACCAGAGACTGGTTACTCGTGTAGAAGGAAAACTTGAGTAATTAACATAAAAATAAAAACATCCAAATAAAATGGCGAGGCAAAAATGTACACATATATAAACGCGTATGTAAACACGTATATACCTACACTCATATACACGCTCATATATAAACGTGTATATACCTAAAAAAGTGTGTCACATGTTAACAAATACAAGTTTGGGCCATTGTTTGGTCAGATGGATAATCTTCACTTGCTAGCTATTTAAAGAGCTTCTTTGTGTTTACGCTTTAGTAATGTGTTTTCAGCATCCTTCAATAATGTAGTGCACTGCATTTTGAATCTCCAAAAGAGATATACAAAGTGTTCGCAGAACACACACGTGGCACAAATAGCTATTATTTAAGGAGATTGCAGTCAGCTCAATTTTATGGGCAAAGATGTATACATATAATAATCCTACTGCAGTGTCCAACTAAAACCAGCACTTTATTTCACAGTTTTATGATGAAATACATTTTGTCTGTGCGTTTTATGCATTGTGCAATAACCCACTTTAAAACAGAAGCAATGTCTAATTTGGTACAATTTGGAAAGGAGATGGTATTTGCATACAATGAAATGTATAAGAAAAGTTTAAGAATAGAATCAACAATATTAAAATGTTGATGCATCTATGAAATTTCCATGCTACTCTAAAATGATTTATTAATGATTGCTGTTTACTGATAATTCAAACCACCTGCAAATCTCTTTGTTATGATTAAAGCAGGCTTTTTCCCCCCAGGCTGATAGATGGCTCTGTAATTTTGGAGGAAATATGCTAAAGGTCATGAGTTAATACATCCTCTGGTACTTTCTCTTCCCATCCTTGCTTTACCAAATGGGAGGAAAGCTGTGTTGTATTATTTCATGTCTTTGTAACAACCATTCAAAGTGAAATTAGAGAGTGCATTAGAAAGAGAGTATCTGTGTGTACACACAGCAAAATCCACACCTATTCTGTAGAGTCTATTACTAAAATTATACAACTGCCTTTTGAGAAATTTTATACAAAAAAATCTTTCCTTAATAATCTATGAATATCACTGCCTGAATCAAGTATTATTATCCCTTTTAAAATTAAACTATCCACAAAACATGCATTTACTTTCAGCTATACAAAATGCTAATAATGCTTTTAGAATGGTCTTTAAAAAGTCTAATTATATCATTTAAAAACTGAGAGACCAAAGGGCAAGCTAAATTCTCCTAACATAAATCAGACTTTTTTTATTTCAATGACTTTAAAAACCTCAAATGCAGTAATTTTAATAGCAATGAAAGAATGAATAAGTCATAACTCCGCCTGATCACATAACTGTCTATAACTGTTATTAAATGCTCCAAAATAAGTGAACTCATTATGTTTCTGCACTGCTTTTAGCTAATCTAAGATTCTGCTCACTTAATCATGCAGAAAAGGCTTTGGTGCAGTTTTAGACCCTCAGCAAGGTCACTTCAATGCCTTTTTTCTGTTCTATACTGATCATTTAAGAACAGCACTTTGACCTGAAACTGATGCTGTCTCACACAAGTTTGAATGTTTAACTCCACAGAGCTGCATTTTAGATATACGTTTGCACAGCCTCTTGTCATATTTGCTGCAAACTGAACTGGGTTGGCTTTTCAACAGTAAAGGAAATGCCAATCAGAATTTGAAAACGCCATGTGCCCAGTGAAACCACCTCTCATATGATACAGAGACAGAATGAATTCATGATTTAAAAAATATAGTATTTTGTCTGTGAATGGTTTCTTAAGTTATAATTGGCTTTATAGGTGTGATGACTAAGTATTTTTCACTGTTTTGTTTGACTATACATACAATTGAAGTAGATAATTTACCTAGCAAAGCAATTCCTTTGGACACGGGTTGAGGTTTTCCGTGCAGTTAAGGAGACCATGAGAGAAAGTAAGGTTCTGACCCTTTGCCAATTGTCCTTTGAAACAAAGGACAATTTCAAACTTGAATAATATTCCTGCATGTCTTTTAAGTCACAATATTAAAATAGATATCATAGCAAGGGTCCTAATGATTATTCTAGAATGTAGAGAGAGGGTTTCCTGTTGTTGCAAAAGCAATCTGTATGTGAAAAGAACTCAAGTGAAGGAGTCCTGATTGTAGATTAGAAGCAAAAGACAACAGTGAAAATCAAAACTGAAGCAAGAAAAGGCAAGTATGATAAGAGGTTAAAAAGAGCGAGAAGGAAGAGGAGGAGAAGGAGGAAGAGACAGACAGAGGTAAGAAAGAGAAGAGAGAACAAAGGGAAGGAGAGGAAAAATCTGCAGATGAGTAAGATCCAAACAAGAGGTTTGGTTTTTTTTAAAGGATGATTGACCTCTGGTAAACTGACAAATGAAAGGGAATTTCGACATCTCGTAGAATCTCCCTGAAGGCTCCCGAAAAGGAAGGACACCCTTTGAATCTTGTACTTGAGGCAGTTTGCTGGACTAGGTGGCTTCTTAGAAGTTATCCCCTGGACTTTCAGGTGACATACACTTCATTCAGTACATTCCCACAAGCTCAACAACCTAGGGCAGGACTCAGCTTATATCCCCAGTCCTGACAATTTTGAAGGACATTTCCCAGACCAGAAAGCCAGGAATTGAATTTCAATCCTGAATCTTACTTACAGCATATTTAATATATTTTCTGTAACATTCGGAAGCATATACAGCATGGCAACAGAGATGTCAAATGACGGTGTACATGGAATAACCGTTGAAACACAGCAAGTGGGACATAACTATGTTCCAATCACTTTCAAAGCTAGGTATGTAACATCTATTAATAACGTCAGCTTTGTATTTTTGCTTAACTATTTGTGTTCACTTGGGTTCGTATTAGGATTTGATTGTGAGATTCCACCTTTTATAAAATCTAACTCTATTGGCACACATGTAACTAACATGTAATCTAAGTGTGAAACAACAACAGTAAGTAATTCACTGTGCTAGATGCCAAGATGGGACAATTGCAACAGGAATAAGACAGCATCCTTGTCCTTGAGGAATACAGAATAGATTAGAAGCCAGAGCACTCCTCCGGGAGTCAGGACACCTGTGTTCTTTTATCGGTTTATATTCTGGCACCAACTAATATACTGCAATTCAATTTTGGCTCTAACCACCTGGAATTATTGCAGACCCCACAAGGTAAGGGTTCAGTCCTCCACAAACTGCTCTCACTTCAAATGCTAGCCACACATCAAGGATCCCGAGGCTACCAGTACTTCTGACCAACTGGCTACAGACTCAAATTGTAGGGAGTTCTTTCTGAAACCCCCTCATACTCCATAATTTGCTGAAATTACTTTTAGACACTTGATCTTAGCCAAAAGGCCAAGAAGCTATAGAATGACATTTAGAATTCAGGAAGCCACTATACTTATAATTGCAGTTTAATTATCAATACCAACCAAGACCAGCCAAATGAAGAGACACAAGGTAGAATAAGATCTGGAAGGGTCTTGAATGCAACATTTTCATGCTTTCTGCCTGTGTGATTAGGACTTATCACCCTCCTAGCACATCAGTGTTTTTATCAAGCAGGAAACCTCACTGAACCTCTAGGTCCACAGTTTTTATTGAAGTTCTATTTTGTAGGCATGATTGATTGAATCATCAGCCAGATGACTGAACTTATCTCCAGCTTCCTCTGATCTCCAGCCCAGTCCTCTCATCACATGGTTAGTCTTTCCAACTTGATCACCCTTCATCCTGGGGCTATCTAGGGGTCCATCATTAGTCCCCTGATTAGTATAAACTATCAGGTATGCTCCGAGGGGATTTTGAGTAACAAAGATACTCTTTGTACTAGGAAAGATTTAAAGATGTTGAGCAAGATTGTCCACAGCCCTCAGGCCACACGAAGCCCAGGATAGCTTTGAATGTGACCCAACAAAAATGTGTAAACTTTCTTAAAACATTATGAGACTTTTTTGCTATTTTTTTTAGTTCATCAGCTGTCATTAGTATATTTTATCTGTAGCCCAAGACAATTCTTCTTCTTCCAGTATGGCTCAAGAAAGGGAAAAGACTGGACACCCTTGATCTTTTTCCCAGAAATCGTGGACAAAGACCAATCAAATTCTTTATTATATAATATTTCCTTTGTTTATTCATGAATTAATTTATAAAGCACCTACTTGACAAGGAGCCCTGGCAGTCACTCTCAGAAACATCCAAATGTATTTGAGACGACCTATACTCTCTAAGAACTCTTAACCCATTTTGTAAGATAAATCATATACAAATAGTAGCAAGAAGGGGATCAAGATCATTTATGGGTAATTGTTCTCTTTACTCATGCATCACTTATTCATGAAATAACTACAAGCAAATCGCAAATCTCAGTCAGGGGTAAGCTAAAAAGCTCCTTGAGTTTCTTAGAGAAAGTGTCTAGATACTGTATTAGGACTGTAACAGCTTTGCAAACCTGGTACTTACATAACAGCCATGATGATGGTCTGGCATATGTTTTTAAATCTTGGGAGCTGCTCTGTTACCTTCTTTGTGTCCCATTCTTATCTTCTTCCAGCCATGCCATTACATTGTCCCCTTAATTTCCATGTCCCTAAAATGACTCTGTTGCCCTAGCTTGCCCTTCCTGACCTAGTTATTCCTTGAAATGTATTTTAATCAACAAATACTAATATTGCAAACCTACTCAGTAAAAACATATTGCATTTATACATCAAAATTGTTCTTTCCTGAAGATCATCCTCTCCTGGAGTTTCTTAAAAAGTCAATTGCTAAAGCTATGATATTGGTACAATATTAATAGGTGACAGTGATTTGAAAGACAGTCAGTACAAAACCAGTTGTGCCTTCTAAGCGTGGTCTTCAATGCTTTAAATCTGAATTTCTCAAAGTTTTACAAAACCTGGATAGCTCTTTGAGCAAAGGATTCCCCATGGTAAAAAAAAAAAAAAAGAAAAAAAAAAGAAAGAAAGAAAAGAAAAAAAAAAAAAAATGCAGTGGGGAATCACTATATGTCCTTTAAGATGAGTGTGAGTATTCCTACTGTAGGAGATATATTTAACTATTAACCCAACATTTTCTAAACTGATTTAAACATGATTTTCTCTTGTGAAATATTAGAAGCCTATTTGGGAAAAGCTTGCTTTAATTGAAAATAATTTTACTTCTTCTGTAAGATCGTTGAAATAAGCCTATTGGGAAGTGTAGGTATTCTATATTAAACTACATATAAAATAATAAAGCAAAAATCAATGGAAGGGAACATTATTACTAATTCTTAGGAATATCTAAGTATGATTAGTAATTAAAGTACTGTCCAGCAAGAATCAGTCTGATGTATTGATAAGGATAATCCTATTCATGAAGCATTATTATTAGTGTTTACTACTATTGCTTCTAGAAATATGTATTTTTATAAGCTATAAAATACTTGCAATTAGCAGAAAACTATAGTTGAAGAGGAAAAAAAAAGTATCTCATAATTGCCCCACCCTGTATTTGCTCCTTTTCATGTCTTCAAATATATCTTCTATTTATATCTGATTAAAGCTGTAGTTGGGAATGTGCCAGATATGTCTACAGGTTCCACTGAAAACAAAGCCAAGGCTCAGATATAGTCCCTGTCCTATGGAGGTCATCGTATAAGGGAGAAAAAGTGACCCATAGATACATAATGTCCATATAGCATGGGAAGAGATGTTTTAGAGGTAAAACTGAAGGAGAAATAACAATCGAAGAATTATAGTCCACACAAAGAAATCATCATGAACAAAAATCCAAAGGAGAAAAACGGCTGGATCAATGCAGGAAACTGTCCTAGAGGGACTGGCAATCAACAATGGAGACAGATCAACCTGGAGATGTGATCATGGGTCAGTTTATGAAGGTGCTGACATGCCATGCTGAAGAGCTATTTCTCTATTTTCAGGACTCATGTCTCCAAAGGGGTGTGTAATTATCCTTTGGAGATTAGGAAAAAAAGAAAAAAAGAAAAAAAAAAAACCAGAACATCTGATTACATTTAGTTTTACTTTGTGCTTCTAAAATATGTTTGTTTTTATAAAGTAACTAATACACTAGTACTTTCTAGGTACCTATTATTTACAACTAAATAAATAGACATATAGTGGAGTGGAGGAATTCTCAAACTTTGTTTTACAATAGGAGTGTTATCAAACTGAAGACCATTTTCTATGCCATAGGGAGTTATAGAGACTTTCAAGTATGAGAGTTAATCAGTTAGATTCACATTTTCAATGAGTCAAAGTTTATTTTAGGAATTCACTGGAACTTTTCTCATCTACTATTTGTTATGAAACACTATCTACTATAAAGGGGACCACAAACATCTGCATCCTCAGTACCATTGGTAAGTCAGCTTTCCAAATAGAGGTCTTATTATGTAGTTTCCGCAGTTAAAATCCTTCAATAGATTCCCACTGCCTCTAGGAGAAAATTAAAAATTCCTTAGAAGAAAGTATTCTATTCTCTCTCATATCTGAGCTTGCATGCTTGCCACATTTTACAGATGAAGATGGATAAGTCTTTATTGTATGCCCTCTGCCTTGGTTCTATAATTGGCCCTTACAGAGAGTTGAACTCCTGGGAAAGAGGAAGTGAGCACAAGCAGTAATGATCAGGTGTTTAGTGCCTCCTCCCACAAGCTCCAGTCCCCACTCAGAGCCCATAGGGAGGGGAAGCTCGCAGCCCAGGGGAAGAAGAGAAGGCAGCAAAAAGCATGTTTGGCCTTTCTGAAGATTTGAGTGGGGACATTCATACCTCCAAAGGATGTTCAGACATACTGGGCTTGCCTGGCCACCACTAGAAGAAGCAGGCCTTCTATGCTTTCAACAAACAGCCATCAATTGAGATTCATTACAGGTTGCGGCCCCAGTTGTCAGGACTCTCAGGCCCCGTTTACTGTCACTGGTATCCACTCTGGGAGATGGTAATGGGCTTTCTGATGATCAGTTGCTTAGGCACTCAGGCCTGGCTGTTGAGCGTTAAGCTGTGGGAATTCAGACTAGGCTAAGCAACAGGGTGCATGTGGTCGTTTTAAGGTTTTGTCTCAACAGTGGTAGATCGTAACAGCTGGCGTTTCACAACCCTCCACATTGCCATATTAATGATTTACAAAGGCAAGTTTTTATCTATTTTCTATATATTCTAATTGTTTTTTTTTGCATTATCAAATGATTCATAATTTTGCATTTCATTCATATGTGTAAACAACATTTCCACAACCCAACATAGCAAGCACTGGACCCATCACATGCTCTCCTTTCCTTTGTACTGCTTTCAGAGTCACAACCATCTATCTTTTTGCTTTTTATTTTTTAAACTTCATTTGAGTATAACTCTCAGAGAAAAACAATCGGACATCTCAGCCTTATACACACATCAATACAAATAATTTAAACAGAAGTCCCATGGAATAAAAATTCCTTAGTACATGCAATCCTCTTGGATATTTTCTTTCCTTTTCTGTCTTATTTGTAAAAATGAAGCAACTGACTAAATTAACCAATGGCTATGACCTGCAGTTTGAAAATACGGCACAGAGTGATATCTGTGGGTAAGTGCCTGGGCCTCAGGGTGGGTGAGTATGGTGAAGACTTAGGCTGCTGGGAAGATTGGGGACTGCAAGACTCCAGCATTGCATGATCATTCATTGTGGTATCTAGGTTCCCAGGGTGGTGGTGTGAACTGTGGATCAGGGAAAGTTTGGAATCTATGAACCCAAATCATCTGTGAACATAGGGGAGTCATCGGGAGCTCGGTGGGTAGCTAAAAAGAGACAGGAGAAAAAGCAGGTTGGAATAAACCTCAGAGGTTGTGTTTTTCTGCCATTTTTTATTTTTTATTTTTTTGAGACAGATTCTTGATCAGTTGCTCAGGCTGGAGTGCAGTGGCATGATCTCAAGTCACTGCCTCCCAGGTTTAAGCGATTCTCCTGCCTCAGCCTCCCAGGTAGCTGGGATTACAGGCATGTGCCACCGCATTTGACTAATTTTGATCAGTGGTACTCAAAGTGTAGTCCCTAGAATAGCAGCAGCAGCATCACCTGGAAATTTGTTAGGATGAAAAATACAAACTCTCAAGCTCCACCTCCTAGCTACTGAATCAGAAACTACTGGGCCCAGCAATCACTGGTTGAGTATACCTTTCCATGATCCTGATGCAAACGGCATCTTCATTCTAAAGATATGATCTCTTTGGCCTGTTTCCAACCACCTGAACGAACCACTTCTCAAGCTCAATTCTCCATTCAAATCATTTCACTGGAATACGTTGTCCACTCCATGTGGTGTATATGCTTTAACTGAGTACTACAGGTGCTTGAATTAAAAGTGCAAATGAATTATGTTGAAGAGTAAACCTACAAAGAAAATGACCAAAACTGAGACTGTCTGCCCCTATTCCCACTCCCATAGGTTACATACACAGGCTGTTTTTAGCAAGACAGGTTTTCCTCTCACCGTGACACCATGACGGTATCCAAAATGTACAACTGTGTACATAAACACAGAAGCTCCAGTGACTAAAGATAGAAATATTAATTTATATAGTAAGCAATATGTTTTAAAACATATGTTGGGCTTAAAGTAATTGATATTGGTAAAAAGATATTAATATGCTTACGGAAAGGATTCAAGGATATAATATTAATGCCATCTGTGCAATAGCCATTGCAAATAAATCAGCAATGCACTTTTAAATTTTTAAAAAATCTTATAATGCATGCTCCTGAACGACACTGTAATTTCCACAAAAAATGCTATTGTATTTTAACTACATTAATTCATTATAGCTTTCTTCTATGTTATTCCCCTCTTCTCTGGAAGGTAGTAAAACCATGAATGTTTTCCAGATAATTTTTATCTCTTTGAACTGCAATGTTGGGCTGTATATGTCTTTCTAAATATATTACCATTACTGATATATTTCATTGTTTTGCTCAATATTCTATTTAAATAATACTTATCTTTAAAATGATACACACAAAAGTTGCTATTCCCCAAAGCATTTTGGGTGCAAATCATTTCACAGATCAAATGCATTCAACTCTTGGCTCATCACTTCAATTATCAGTGTTTATTGAGAATTACTATGAGGCTTTGCAGTTTTGCTCCTACAAAACTGTTAAAAGAGTAAGAGATGTTAAAAGACTTAATTAATTTTTTTCCTCTATAAAAGGATTTTAGAGCCTTGGCGAGCAGAAACTAAATAAGGAACAAGTATTGTAAACAGAGAGTTAAACAGTAAAATAAAGACCTGGAACATAGATGAACTTATGCTATTGGAAGCCAAACAATACTCTTAGTGGAGCGTGGGTAGTGACTGGGAGGGAACACGAACATGCTTCCAGGGAACTGGTAATGTGCTTTTTCCTGATCCAAGTGATGGTTGCATAGTGGTACAGTTTGTGAAAATCAGCACTTAGGATTTGTGCAATTTGCTGAAATACTTCTCAGTAAGACTTCAATAATTCAGGAAAAATTATTAATGATCCTTCAAGTTATAAATAATAAATAGATATGTGTACTTAGCTATATTTTAATATTAAAACTAGCTTTTGCTAAATAATCTGCTTCCAATACATATGGTCAAACATAAGGCATGAGATCACTTCATTTTTAAAAAATAAATAACAGAAAACTAGCACCTTGAGCACTGTGCTGGGAGATCTGCTGCTTTCTTCAGAGCTGGCAGACAGGAATGTTTAAGTCTGCTGAAGCGGCGCCCACAGCCACCCATTTCCCAAGGTGCTCTCTCCCAGAGAGATGGCAGTTTTATCTATAAGCCCCTGACTGGGGCTACTGCCTTTCTTTCAGCGATACCCTGCCCAGAGAGGAGGAATCTAGAGAGGCAGTCTGGCTACAGTGGCTTTGCCAAGCTGCAGTGGGCTCCACCCAGTCCAAACCTGCTGGAGGCTTTGTTCACCCTGTGAGGAGAAACTGCCTACTCAAGACTCAGTAATGGTGGATGCCCCTCCACAACTAAACCGAGCGTCCCAGGTTGACTTCGGACTGCCGTGCTGGCAGCGAGAATTTCAAGCCAGTGGGTCTTAGCTTGCTGGGCTCCATGGGGGTAGGATCCACTGAGCTCTACCACTTGGCTCCATACCATTTGACCCAGCAATTCCATTACTGATTATATACCCAAAGGATCATAAATGATTCTACTATAAAGACACATGCACACATATGTTTACTGCAGCACTGTTCACAACAGTGAAGACTTGGAACCACCCCAAATGCCCATCAATGATAGATTAAAGAAAATATGGTACATATATACCGTGGAATACTATGCAGCTATGAAAAAGGATGAGTCCATGTCCTTTGCAGGGACGTAGATGAGGCTGGAAACCATCATTCTCAGCAAACTAATATAATAACAGAAAACCAAACACTACATGTTCTCACTTATAAGTGGGAGTTGAACAATGAGAACACATGGACACAGGGAGGGGAACATCACACACCAGGGCCTGTGTGAAGGTAGTCGGGTAGGGGAGGGATAACGTTAGGAGAAATACCTAATGTAGATGATGGGTTGATGGGTGCAGCAAACCATTAGGGCATATATATACCTATGTAACAAACCTGCATATTCTGCACATTTATCCCAGAACTTAAAGTATAACAATTTAAAAAAAGAAAAGAAAGTAGCAAAAATAGGCTGAGGCAATCATGTATTCCTGCTTCTAGTAAAACCTTCCTCTGCATTTCCTCAGTGCCTGGCTCTGTTCTCGGGCCGCTGGTACAGAGGAGCAAGCCTTTGCCTGGAGGTAGCTGGCACTGAACTGGCGGGGGGGAGGCTAGACAACTCCCAAGTAAAACATCAGTCTGTGCTATAACATCAGGGAGTAAGAAGGGCTGGAGGAAAAAAAGAAAAAAAGGCAGGGTAAGGGAGTAGAGGGAAACAGTAAGGTTAGGATAATTGGGTAAGTCCTATTAAGAGAAGGTGACATTTGGACAGAGACTGGAGAGCAGTGATGGAGCAAGCCCAGCACAGATCTACAGAAAAGCATTCCAGGCACAGCAAGGCCATTGCAAAGAAGTGGATGTTTGCTCAAGCTGCTGAAATTTCATGAAGGCCAGAATGGGTAAAGCCAAGTTGGCTGGCTAAGTAGTAGTTGATGAGTGGCCAAATTAAGCAGGCAGGGAAGACCAATGCCAGTTCCCTCCTGGCAAAGGCTTGCTCCTCTGTATTGGCAACCCTAGGACAGAGCCAGGCACTGAGTAACTACAGAGGAAGCTTTTAGTAGAAGCAGGAACACATGATTGCCTCAGCCTAATAAAAACTTAGATTTTATTTGGAGTGTGCTGGGAAGCCAGTGGAGAATTCTGATCAGAGGAGCAGCATGATATAATTAGGAGACAGAGGTTTAGATTCCGCTCCTAAGACTGCAATGATATATAATTAAGGTTTAAAGTAATATATATCTCATCATGTTTATCTCAATCTTTGCTTTAACTGATTTCTTGTTATTTGACCATTTTTAGTTAGCTTGCTGAAGGAACAGAAGATTTTTAGGTCTTGAGTTCAAATGCCACCTCTGCTAAATCCTAAATTTTTAACCTCGGGCATCACAGAAATCTCTAGAAATCTCTAGAAATCTCACAGAAATCTCACAGAAATCTCTAGAAAGCTGTAACTAGGTCAACTCATACGGCTGTTTCTTGAGATGTACAGCAAATAGTTATGATATTCTGATCCTGCCAGAAGCATGGCTGTTCTATTCACTGGAAAAATAAAATAAAGGCTTTGGGGAAATCAGGGTTTCTATTTTAGCTTCTGAGAAACAATTTCTAACTATTCAGAAAATAAGAAGTCTATTTTGAAAAACTAGAGGTAGCCTAATTGTCCTTCACTAGGAGAATGATTACATAAATTATGAAATTTATTCCTACTATAGAACACTGTGAAGTGGTTAAAAGAACAAAGCAGGTCTAGTGAACACACAGAAACAAGTTGCAGAACCATGTAAATCATGTAAAACAGTTTAAGTAACAATTATTCTATATGCATCTAAAAGACATTTTGAAAAAAATGTTTATGATATATTCAGAGGTAAAAAAAATCTATGTCAAAATAGTATAGCAAGATCCCTTTGTGGGAGTATGTGTTCGTGGGTCAAAATAAACACGCAAACAAATTCCAGAAAACAATATAGAAGAATCAATATGGAAAATGAAAAGGCTTTTCACTTTTCAACTTTTATACTCCCATGCTGTTTGAATACTTCTAAACTAACATGTATTTAAAATACAAAACAACAAATCTTCATAAATTTAAAGTATATGCTCAAGAAAAAGAAGGCTTATATAACTAGAGTTAAGAATCTGCATCAATTGCAATAATAAAAATAACAACAGTATTTCAATATTCATTAAACACATACCAGGTGCCAGGCACCATGCTAACTATTTTACATGCAGAATCTCATTTATTTCACAATAACATTCCAAAGTAGATACTATTCTATAGACATGGAGACTGCACGATAGGGCTCTAAATAACTTGCTTAGACTCACATGGCAGAGCCTGAATTCTATCCAGGTCCAACTGTTTCCAGAAAATATTCTTTAACCATTACCCAACTGCTTTCAAACATAATGGAGATAAAACTAACTTTACAGGATCGTTACAACTGCAAATTCTCTGCCATGCCTGCCTTACCTGGTAATCCACACCCATATTGATAACCATGATTAACTCATTTTAGGTATAAAATTGTGACCAGAAACTTTATCACTAGTCACTATCATATCAAACTGTAACCTTATGGAAGGTAAGGACTGTACATTTTAGCAACAGATTTAAATATTTCGGGTGTAATATGGTTTGGCTGTGTCCCCACCCAAATCTTATCTTGAATTCCCATGTGTGTGGGAGGGACCCGGTAGGAGGTAATTGTATCATGGGGCAGGTCTTTCCCATGCTGTTCTTGTGATAGAGAATAAGTCTCATGAGGTCTGATAGTTTTATAAAGGGGAGTTTCCCTACTCAAACTTCCCTTCTCTTTTCTGCTGCCATGTGAGATGTGTCTTTCACCTTCTGCTATGACTGTGAGGCCTCCCAAGCCCTGTGGGACACTAAGTACATTAAACTTCTTTTTCTTCCCAGTCTTGGGTATGTATTTATCAACATCATGAAAACAGACTAATACAAGGTGATTACATTGTTGGTGAAATAAGATGTTCCTATGATAAATTGCTGACTAAGAATAAACGCAAATAATATTTAGTTTATACTACAATTCAACATTTTTGCCAAATTAAGTGCAGTTTTCATTTTAACTTTACTGCTTAGTTGTCATTTACAAATTGTCATTATGTCTTTGTGTTCTACAAGTATTAAAAGTACTGTATTGAATTTGAGCAATCGAAGACCTTTAATGTGCTCAGTGATTCAGTTAATCTTTTTTTTTTTTTTTTGAAAAGGAGTCTCACTCTGTCACCAGGCTAGAGTGCAGTGGTGTGATCTCTGCTTAGTGCAGCCTCCGCCTCCTGGGTTCCAGCAATTCTCCTGCCTCAGCCTCCCTAGTAGCTGGGATTACAGGCGCACACCACCACACACTACATGTCTTTAGTTAAAATTTTAGTATTTTTAGTAGGGACAGGGTTTCACTGTTTTGGCCAGGATGGTCTTGAGCTCTTGAACTCATGATCCATCCACCTCAGCTTTCCAAAGTGCTGGGATTACAGGCATGAGCCACCACACCCACCCAATTCAGTTAATCTTTATGAACAAAATGGTGGTAAGAAACATTTTTGAGTAGGTACTTATGTATTTCTAAGTGAATGTCATGCAACATGGTAGAGAATACAGAAGAAAAAGTCTCTGATGAAAAGCAAAGTTAACATTTACATGTGAAAACGGTTTCCTTGCCATGTTGCTTGACACGTGATGTGGGTAATTTCATCCTCTAGTGGAGGTTTGCAATTTGCACAACTGGTACGTACGTTGATCTCATCATAACCAAGTGAAAAAAAGTAAGCATTAGTTAAATATCATGCCTAAGGCGGAAATAATCCATATGACAAATGGGTTCCATTTTGTATCAAGAGATTGTTTTTTTGTTTTTTTTGTTTTTTGTTTTTTGTTTTTTTAACCACAGCTTGATTGGTTCCTGGGGTCCTCTTTGTAGGTAGAAATCCATTTTTTTCCTTTTGGTATAAACCTTTTCCCATCATAATCCAAAACATTGGTTAAGTCATAATCGGTTGACTGGGAGGAAGGCAGCATAGGCAATAATGTATCAGGCATTGTGTTAAGTATGAAATCCATTTTGTAAATGTGTATATGTGTTACAAAGGAGAAATAAATTAGCCATAAATTTCATATCTTACAAAACAGATCCTATTACATTTAACATTGAGTCTTCCTCATAAACATTATGTGGAAGGTTCATGGGCACAGTGACCTGCAGTTTAATTTTCACGGTTTCATTCTTCCATGACCCAACTATTCTGGCACTACTACTATCTACCATGCAGGTCAGGGTAGATACCACATACCTCAGAGTTATCAGTGATCACCTTCCACTCAGTGACAGCACCTGATTTGACTGTAATATAATCCAGATGACCTAATATGGTCTTTCTCTAGTCTAACTAATACACAGAGAAAGCTTCTGCATTATTTTTTCATTGTTAAGAGAAGTACCTTGGGAATATTTTTACATGTGAATGTGTACGTGTGTGTGTATGTGTATGTACTGTCAGGTAAGCAATACTCACCATATTAATATTAAGCAGTTACTTATCTAAGTATCACCAACTGTATCCTCTTTTTTATATAACAGAATCATTATTATATGTGTTTTTGTTTCTTGTGTTTTAAAATACTGAGACAGAAAGATGCTGCCACATTCTTACTGGGTTTATTATCAATATTTTCCTCAGAATACTCAAGATCCTGTCTTACGACCTGAGTCAGCCACATCTTTTAAACCAGTAGAGCCACGGAAAATCATTAGAGGTTGCTGATCTAACAATGTGATCCTCAAACTTTCAGGAAAAACTAGGAAGTTTCTTGGGACCCACAACCTGAATCTGTGCTGACAATAATCATGTGTAGCTGTTGAACACTGGAATAAGTATGTTGGAATAACTGAGGGACTAAACTATCAATTCTATCTAACATTATATTTAAATGGCCACATGTGACTACTGGCTATCATAAAGAACAGCACAGACATGAATGATTTTCATCATTCCAAAAAGCGATACCTTGGAAATTTAAATTCAGCAAGTACAGCAAGTGGCCTTCTAATCTGTATTTTGGGTAAGGCTGAAGTAGAGACAAGACTTGAGGACCACAGAAATATGGTGGAGAAGTAGAAACAGAATTGGAAGAAACTGGAAAGGCAGTAGAAAATTAGGTATAAGAATTTTATTTGTGGGCTTGGTGTAGTGGTTCACACCTGTAATCCCAGCACTTTAGGAGGCCAAGGCAGATGGATCACAAAGTCAGGAGTTCGAGGCATGCGTGAACAACACATGCCTGTTTCATGCCTGAAACAACAGAAACCCTGTTTCTACTAAAAATACAAAATTAGTCGGACATAGTGGCACATGCCTATAATCCCAGCTACTAGGGAGGATAAGGCAGGAGAATCACTTCAACCCGGGAGGCAGAGGCTGCAGTGAGCTGAGATGGCACCACTACACTCCAGCCTGAGTGACAGAGCAAGATTTTGTCTCAAAAAAAAAAAAAAAAAAAAAAAAGAATTGTATTTGTGCAGAGGGGACCAGGGTGAAATCTACATGGAAAGAATATTTTCCAAAATAGCCTAAGGGAGTGTAGCTCCACAGAGTGGAGTCAACATCCCATAATATGAGTTATTCCGAAGCAGGGGACCATCAGATGCAAAGACTGGATACATCTTGCAGTTCAGTGCAAGGTCTGTGAAGTATGGATCAATGATGTTATTTGATGTTTTGTCACAGAAGCAGGAGGAACAACGGGAATGAGGCATGGAAGGTGGGCTACAGGAGAAAGGAAAAGAGGAGAATTTAGGTGAAATATAAAGCAATAGATAAATAGTAAAGAGAACACTGCTAACATTTATCTGAGGTGCCACGTAATCGTACAAGGACCAAATGCTTGTCTACTATAGTCTTAGAATTTAGCCAAGGAGATTCTCCTGCTATGTATTGAATCAACTCAACTAAGTATTTGTTACTTCACAGATCTTTAACCTTTATATTACATTATTATTTTGTTCTTCAATGTAAAAATCTATCTTACAACCTAGCAAAAGGTATATACAGTGATAGCTTTTCATAGTCACTACATATTGCAAAAAGGACTATATAAAAGAGCCATAGTACCTTTATCTTACTTGGACACTTCCCTGATCTCTTCTTTTTTCCTATATGTTTTCTTTACTCAGATAGGAAAATGAGATAGATATATGTAATTCGAGGCATAAAAACTGGCAGTTGCTGAGGAATACTGTTTCTAATAAGGTAACAAGTTAATGTGTTACTTTATCAACTCCAAAATAACACTAAATACCAACACCAGGATGAAGTATTGGTGCCTCCACAATATATTTTTATTACTAATACAAATGAAAAACTACAAAAATGGACACTCCGGTTGCCTTTTCAGCTAGTAAATGAATTGCCCATCTGGCCTGGTAGGTGTATGCAGTAGATGTGCAAAAAGTATTTGATGGATTAGTGACTGAGTGAATGAATGAATTTACTCCCTGGAGTATTGATTAGTGGTTATCAACCAAGAGCTATAATTCAGAACCACCTGGGGGTTTATTTCTGTCATTTAGTTGTTTAAACTGTGTATGCTCAACTCTCAGGTTTCTGTACAACTTGAAGAGTGGAGGAAAGTCAGAGGTGAGTTAGGATTAACAAGGGTATAATAAGTATTTTGAAAAATTTCCTGGGTCACTCTGTTAAATCCTATTCTCCCTACTACCGATCCCTGTTGAAAAACACTGTTGTGCACAGTTACTAAATTGATGTGCAGTAGCAGTAATAACCATAGCAATAATATTGCTCATAAAATTTGATCTTAATTATACTCATGTCTTTTATTTATAGATTTGTCAAAAGACCTTTGCTTCTATCACCTCACTGGACAATCACAATGAGTAGCCAGGCACAGTGGCTCAAGTCTGTAATCCCAGCACTTTGACAGGCCAAGGTGGGCAGATCTCTGAGGTCAAGAATTTGAGACCAGACTGGCCAACACAGTGAAATGCTGTCTCAACTAAAAATAGAAAAATAATTAGCTGAGCATGGTGACTGATGCCTGTAATCCCAGCTACTTGGGATGCTGAGGCAGGAAGATGACTTGAACCAGGGAGGTAGAGATTGGAGTGAGATGAGATCATGCCGCTGCACTCTAGTCTGGGTTACAGAGCAAGAGTCTGTTTAGAAAAAAAGAAGAAAAAGAAAAAAGAAACCTTCAGCAACATGATTAACACAACAGGAACACAAAGTTGTTGATGTTTATTGTTTCCGGAGGAACTTGTAATGCACAGAAAAATGAGAAAATGGAAAATTAGGTTATTAAAAAACATATCCAAAGAAAGGGGTTTGAAAAGTACCTTGATTATTTTATTATACTTAGAGTATTTTTGCTACGTCTATCATTGCTAACAATCTTTATTGGTTAGTATTACTGACTTTGACTCCTTCCTTTCAGTAAAAACAATCTTAAATTAGATGTTGAGAAATAAACTGTAGTCATTATTCTGTCCATTACTATATAGAACCAAAGAAATGGTACAATTTATCTCTCTGAGTCAATGTAATAAACACGATTTTTCCATCCAGAAACAAAGATTCTTAGTTCAGTCAACTTCTTTAGCCTCAATTACCTGATCTGTAACGTGGTAATAATCATATGTCTACCTAGCCATCCTGAAATATTATTGGGATGATCAAATAAAGTGAAAACATATTCTACGCACATCTTTATCCTATTTGAATTCAGCTATTCATGCTCAGTCAAAGTCGAGAGACAGTGCAGTTTAAGTTGTGCTGGAATTTTCACCTACTGTATCTTAGGGTGACTGTGAATTAGGTAAAAGAATGTGGGGCTAAGCTGGGGAGAGAGAAACATAACTGCTTGTCCTTCTGAAAGAAAGTGTACTGGTCCCTAAAATGGTGCTTTGCTAAAAGAGTTTAATGCATGATTTGGACTCCTGATTTTTGCCTCACTCACAAACTCTGATATTAACCACACTATCCATGATGAAAATTCAGTGTTAGTGGTGGACTTTTCTGTTAATGATCTCGACATTTTCTTATTGTGTATTAGTTGTTCCTGATCTATTTTTAAATCACAGACTCTCAGAACCTCCCCACAGGCAGACATAGGTGAATGCACATTTGTGCAGAGTTTTCACACCATTCCACTAGAATTTTAGGTCTACTGAAATCCACATTAAGAATCTTCTCATTTAAAGAAAGCTTCCCTAAACTATGTCCACAGCCCAAGACTCTAATGATGACACATTTGGAGTCGTCGGCTGTAATTCCCATTATAACAGCAAGAGATTGCCGAAGTAGTTCTCAACCAAGGCTTTTCTTGTCTCCTAAGTAAAGCTCCAGTGCCATCAGGGATCTTTTCCAAAGAGGCACACATTCTGATCGCCGGAGTTTGGGCATTACCCGGCAGGTAACAACCCAGCTTTGTTTCATTTTTCCCCTCTGATGTCAAAGCATAAGCTGTATTTTAGTTCTGACACATTTATCCATTCAGGAGACAGTGAGGATGGCCTAACCGTCTATCACCATGTACTCTTCAGGCCAAAATGGGGTTGCTGTCTCATTTGTAAGGCAGGCAACAAGGGTGATCTTAGGTAGACGGGAAAAATGGAAAATCCAAGCTGTTCAACAGGAAAATCTGATATTCTACATCACCACAAGTTAGGCCAACAGCCTTTCTACACAGGGCCACAGAAGTTCAAAAGACGCATCATAAGCCAAGTACGACAAATGAGGCCTAGGTCCATATCTGCTTAAATGTGCTGAAAATGGACACAATTCAATGCAAATATGGGCCCAAAATGCAGGCGTGGGACTGCATTTTTTTTGTGTGTGAAAACCAAAAACATGTCCATGTTTATACCATACCATCCCTCTACATTTTTAAATCCCCAGGAATTTCCTTCAAATCTGTTTTCTGCTACCACAAAACAAGTGATGGAATTCCATGTCATAGTTACCCTATTTTGTTGGTAACTTCATCTCCAATGAGGAGACTTCCACAAGAGTCTGAAAAAAACAGCATGACAGGATAAACAGAGGGAGACTCACCACCTCAAAGGTGCCTAGTCTGCAACAAATTCTACATTCCAGTGCTTACAAGGGAACTGGGTGTTCCACTCAGAAGTTCGTATGTACTGAGGTCAGTCTCTAATAAGTTATCTATGTTATGTGGGTACCTGACCACTATTATTTGACTTTTCAATGTCTGACATTCCACTACCCATTCAAAGAAAGATTTGCAGCCAGTTTAGCAAGTTCTTTTTGCAAGACAAATGGATAGTTCATTAACGTTGAAATCCAGCTGAAGTTAAAATATAGGTGATTCCTGAACCTATGTGCAGGAAGCTTTTGATGAAATCACAATTAATTTTCACCCCTGAAATACAGAGTAGGCAGAAGCTGCTTTTTAATCATCACTCTTTCTCTATTTTATATGAATACCAATGGATTGTGCAATACTGTTTTAAAAAACATTTAGAAGGAAAACTCATCACCGGTTGCACATTATTTTTTTTTTATAAATGTCATTCTACATTTATGCCGGCAATTGCAGCAATCTATGCAAACCAGATTTGAATGGTTAGCAAAGCACAGTATTTACAAACACCTTGGATACTTTAGCATTCACACTCTTTCTTCCTGCCACAGTGAATTGGAATTGGATACCACAGCTGCTGTCAGATCCAAACACGAGTGCATCCTTCAGCTGCCGCCCCCTACCAAGAACGCCAGGCAAAATCTGCCCATCTTTCATCCACATCTCCTACCCTGTAGCTCGCAATTAGTATTTTCAGTGGAAAAGGAAAATCAAAGGAAACCAGAAGTACAGTTTCTTCCCCATCACAGATGGGATATGGGAGCTGTCAGGTGCACACTTTTGCATCTCTCCCGAGCTAGCACTACCCTCTTCCCACCCAACCATTACCACCAGGATTTTAGCTGGTAATATCTCATCAACAAAACCCACTGGGAATTACCACATGTTAATAATTAGAATAACATCCCATAAGCCTTTGAAGCATTTTCCCCATCAGGTCTATAGCTAAGTCCCTCCTTTCCAATGCTACCATAGAAATCATGGTATCACATTATGGCACTGCTGATGATTTCTAGGAGCTACAGAATAAAGCAACAGACTATCATCTGTTTTTCTTGCTACCCAGAAATCACATAATTATTTGTCCATGGTATGAGATAAGTGAATTCTGTTATTCATGCCTGTATCTACTGTAGCTATTTTAATCTAAACCTGCTTGTGTTGAGGGAGACTTTTAATAGCTACCTTTTCAGAACAACTCATTACTACAGGTATTTTAATATCTCTTGTTGCCTGTTTTTCCACCAGTAACAGATACTACTAGAACTGCTTGCACCAAGGTAGAATTTAATGAAACCTAATGTTCATTCAAATGAATCTCCCATGGCTAAATAGAAATTAGTGAAACACAAATATTTGTGTGTTTGCAGCAGATTCTCTAGAGAAAGGCACAGGCAATGTGAGTAATGAGTGACAGTTTCTTAAAGGTTAATATCTTCTTTAATCTATTTCTGTAACAGAAAGGGAAAATACTATATTAAGTATTGGGTATGCTTTGGGGATTAGAGAAACAATTTCAACTCTTATGTATATGTTAGACCATAGGGAAAACAAGAAATCCTACACATATATTTTATTTCATGAAACTCAAAAGTGCTTTAAATACATTTTTTTCTTTCTTATTAAAGAAGTGCCTTCAATGTATGTGACCACATATATGTGTGTGTAAAAAAGAAGAGAAAAAAATTACCCTTAATACTGAACCAGAGGCTGTGATTGTCACGTCAGGTAATGAAACCATTAAATGCACGGTATTAAGAAGAGACAAGATGCAATTAGCCAAGAAATTACTCTGATCTCAGTGACATTTTCAAAAAATCATAATACAATATACATCGGAAGATGTGATTGACAGCCTAATCCAGTTTTGATGGAACATAGTCCACATACTGTGAGTAAAGCAGTGCATGGCCAGATAAAGCTCACAGCTGTGAATCTCTGATATGTCCTTACAGTCTTGTCACCCAGGAAATTCCTCAGGTTTAAAAGATGATGAAAGTATCGACCATTAATGACAGGATCATCTCCTGCCCTGAAATAAAATGTACTAATCCCTTTTGCTAGGTCTATGAATTCCTAATATAAATTATATAAACTCTAGTAATTCATCTCTGTTAGCACAGTTGTGTTTGGAAATTGTACAGCAGTCTTTGCCCTATTTGAAATGCTAGATGAAAGCAAGACATGTTCGTTTAAGCTGCAGCATAAAGTAATTTAACAGAGGGGACAGAATAACTTCTGAGTAATGAGAACTACAGATGTAAAAAAAAAAAAAAAGTAAGTTGGAAAGTTCTAAGGTGGGTTGATGGATTTATGTTTCATCTTTTCAAAGAGGCTAAAAATACAAATGTACAAATTTTAATTATACGTAAGTCCTTTAACATTGACTGTTTAAATAAATGACAAACAACAGTTTGTGATTAACAAATAATTACATGGAATTAACAATTATAATCAGAGACCTTAGAATTTTCAAATAAACAGTATTAAGGAATAGCTAAGGATGAGTTACATCAGTTTTATAATTGCATGCGATTATGTTAATGAAATAGTTAAGTATAGACCCACATATATATTCTGCACATAGACAATGTGTGAGATATGCACATAGAAACACACAGCAAAACAGTAAATAAAGGATGTTATTTGAAGTCTACAATTATTCTATTGTAGCAAAACACCTAAAAGGCAATGATGGTCCTATCGATGCATTTAAAATCTAATTATTTTAACTATATTTACTAATTTTTTTTTAAATTTGAAAACTAAGCGTTCTTCACAAGTACATTCTTCAGCTGCCCCCCACCAAGAACTTTGTTATACTTGGTTATTTAATATTCATGGATAAGTATAGACGGACTTAACTGCTTTCTGAAATGGAACTTGAAAAAATGAAATACATACTTAGGGGCATGACTAAATTGCAATCAGTTTCATTTTTAAAATTAATATACTAGATCTTATCTATGGGGAGAATAATTACATTATAAAGATGCTGACATTACTCGAAATTGATAACTGTCCTTTGACATACAAATGGCTAACAGGTATATTAAAACAGTATGAGGATTTCTTAAAAAACTAAAAATAGAGCTATCATATGAGCCAACAATCTCACTGCTGGGTATATATCCAAAAGAAAGAAAATCAGTATATCAAGAAGAGATCTGTACTTCCACATTTATTGCAGCTCTATTCGTAATAGTCAATATACAGAAGCAACCTAAGTATACATCAGGGGATCCACAGTGGAAATTACAATGGCTCACACCTGCAATCCCAGCACTTTGGGAGGCAGAGGCGAGTGGATCACTTGAGGCCAAGAGTTTGAGACTAGCCTGGCCAACATGGCGAAACCCCATCTCTAATAAAAATATAAAAATTAGCTGGGTGTGGTGGTGCATGCCTGTAATCCCAGCTACTCCAGAGGCTGAGGCAGGAGAATCACTTGAACCTCAGAGTGGAGGTTGCAGTGAGCCAAGATCGCACCACTGCACTCCAGCCTGAATGATAGAGGGAGGCTCTGCCTCAAAAAAAAAAAAAAAAGAAAGAAAGAAAGAAATCCTGTCATTTGCAACAAGATGGATGCGACTGGAGGACGTTACATTAAAGGAATAAGCCAGAAACAGAAAGATAAATATCACATGTTTTCACTCACATATGGGACCTAAAAAAAAAAAAAAAAAAAAAAAAAAAAAAAAAAAAAAAAATGAACTCATGGCACTAAAGACTGGAATGGTGCTTGCCAGAGGCTGGAAGGCGTAACAAAGTGGGGAGGAGCAATAAAGTGAAAATGGGTCATGGGTACAAACATATCAGTTAGATACAATGAATAATGTCTAGTATTGGGTGGCACAATACAATGACTATAGTCGACAATAATTTATTATATACTTTAAAATAATGAAAAAAGTGAAATTGGAATATTTCTAATGCAAGGAAATGATAAAGGCTTGAGATGACAGAAACCCCAATTGCTCTGATTTGATACTTACACATTATATGCCTTTATCAATACATCACATATACCCAATAAATATCGACAATTCTTATGTACTCATAATTGAAAACTATTTTTTTTTTGAGGCGGAGTTTCACTCTTGTTACCCAGACTGGAGTGCAATGGCGCGATCTTGGCTCACCGCAACCTCGGCTGCCTGGGTTCGGGCAATTCTCCTGCCTCAGCCTCCCGAGTAGCTGGGATTACAAGCAAACGCCACCATGCTCAGCTAATTTTTTTGCATTTTTAGTAGAGACGGGGTTTCACCATGTTGGACTGGATGGTCTCGATCTCTTGACCTTGTGATCCACCCGCCTTGGCCTCCCAAAGTGCTGGGATTACAGGCGTGAGCCACCGCACCCGGCCAAAAACTAAAAATGTTAAAAATGATAACTGCTCTTTAGAAATTTCTTATACAATTGACAAACCACATGAATCATGAACCTTTTCTATAGTAGTACTTTATTTTCAATAGCAGCCAACACTTTCACTCTATTTATTTGCCTTAGCAATTGGGCGTCAAGTAACTTTATTCTTCTCTCTGAAACCAGAATTATGTTCAACTGGTAAAGATTTGCTAATATAATGTTATTCTAAAGAACCTGGACAGTACCATTATTTATAATAGCCAAAAGGTAGACACAATCCAAATGTCCATTAACTGGTGAATAGACAACTAAAATTTGGTATCGCCATACAATAGAAAACTATTCTGCAATGAAAAGAAACCAGCTATTGACACACACTAAAACAAAGTTGGACGTTTGTTTGAAACATGTTAAGCGAAAAAAGCCGGATGTAAAAGGACATAAATAATTCCATTTATATGAAATATCCAGAAAAGGGAAATCTGTAGTAGAAGAAAGTAAAACAGAGGTAGTTTGGGAATAGCGTTGGGAACAGGGATTAATTCCAAATGGGTATGAGGTTTCTTTTTGAGATAATGGAAATGTTTTAAAATTGGATTGTGATAATAATGCACAGCTCTGTACATTTACTAACACTTATTGAGCTGTATATTTAGGATGGCTGAATTTTATGGTATGTAAATTATACCTCAATAAACTGTTTTAAAAAGAGAACAAAAAAGATTAAATAAGATGTCATCTATTTTCAAAAAAAGCAAGAAGAATTTGGAAATGAATACAAGGGCAGATTATAATAAGTGCCTTTGAAGAAATCAACCTCAAGTCTTCCTAAAGTGATTGCATAGTGGGAATGATATTAATTTGAAATAACAATTATTGCACGTGTGCTGCCATATGGAATGCCATTTTATTTATTAATGATGACTATTGCCTTGAAATCAAGTCTCAACCCAAGCAAAGGAAGTGAGCAATTTTCAAATAAACTAACAATCAGACAGCTTATTTGAAAAGGAAACAAAGATCTTCATTTTATACCAATAGCCTATCCATTTCGCCAAAAAACTGCAGAAGAAATCATTATCTCCACATACACCTCTCTTTCCATCCATGAAAATTTACTTTCACAAAACCCACCCTGAACTTCAGAGCTAACAGTATTCCCTATTTTGAGAGTCCTATAGGAAAAAGAACAAGGGAAAACCAATTCTTTTATGTCCACCTAGAAAGTTATAGTGAAAACCATTGTCATGATCAAAAACTAACAATGAACATAAATTCTCACTACTTGCAGGGATTAAAGATACCCCAGAGGTATGATGGGTTGCATATGACTCAAGCCCCTCAAACTTCAGCCAGTTTCAGCAAACTTGAAACTTGAGCCAACCTGCATTTTATGGGAGGTAAAAGGAAATATCTTATTTTATGTTAGTTACTTGAAATCTTTAAATATGTGCACAATAATCTCACTCCATAAAGTAGAAGCACATGAACTTTAAAAGTCACACAGTGGGGCAAGAAGGGGGTGAGATAATGGATTGTGCCACTTATGACTAAGTTTTACAAAATACTGCAATTCTGCTGTTCTAAATGGCTTTAAATGTATTCAAGATGGGCAGAACCATGGGTGTTAACATACTTGGCAACTTGCTAATATTTAGAAGGTGCTTGTTCTAGAATCATTATTTACATTTGAATGTTTAACATACTGGATCTTAAACCCCATGGTATTTTCTTTATATTCCAAGCTCCAGCATCTTTTAAATCACCCCAAATTGTGCTCTCTTTACAATTCTTTTGGCCACTTTTGTTGTACTTTGAAGTATCAACTTTTATGACCTATTTTTTCCTAGAAAAGTACTTTTAAAGTAAAAATAAAGATTAAACATTTTCAAGTTGTTAACAAGTTTAAGTAGCAAAGAAAAAGAAAAGAAAAAACTTATCTAGCCAGAGTAAAGAAAAAAATGTAACCACAAAATAAAATGTAAAACTAAAGTTACTGCGAAACTCCTGGGAATCAACACTCTCAGTATTCTATACCACTTATTTATTTTATTTTATTTTACTTTATTTTATGAGACAGGGTCTTACTCTATCACTCAGGCTGGAGTGCAGTGGCACGATCTCAGATCACTGCAACCTCTGCCTCCCAGGTTCAAGCCAGTCTCATGCCTCAGCCTCCCAGGTAGCTAGGATTTCAGGCATGCGCCACCATGCCTAGCTAATTTTTGTACATTTAGAAGAGATGAGATTTTACCGTGTTGGCCAGGCTGGACTCAAATTCCTGGCCTCAAGTGATCCACCTACCTCTGCACCCAAAGTGCTGAAATTACAGGCATGAGCCACTGTGCCCAGCCCAATTGTTTATTTAGGCATGCTGATCATAGAGTAGAGGACAACCCTGAAAATTTGAAAATATATTAAAATTCAATTTGGAAAAAAATTCCTAGGCATTTTGACAATGGAAAAAAATATATATAATTTTCCAAAATGTTCACATACGACATTTTTTGTCACTTTGGAAAATCACAATGGTACTTTATGTGTAAGTATGATTGTTTCCTTACTTAAGGTAACTAAAGATCATTGACCTGAATTGTTTCCAATTGCTTTACATTATCCACATTTTAATCCACAAGAGCACAAATCATTGAAATGTAGAATTTAAAAAAAAATGTATAATTTTTAGGGTATTTTGTATTATTTAGAGAAAGATAGTTTAACACAAAAAATGACTCCAATTTTAAATGGGTCAAAAAGTAAACAAATATTCTTAAAAGACTGTGTTAAAATGCACAGAGATAGCATTAATATTTGAGAATCTTTTACAGAGTTTTACCAAAATTTGCCATTTATTTTCAATCTCTGTGCAATCAGCTAAAATTTTGGCAATGTGTTCTAAAGCAGAAAACTAATGACCTAAATGTAAAGCAAGCTCATCAGTGGCTCCTCAGGTTGCTATTTCAGTTGATACAGTATAAAGGGTTAAACAGACAGCAGAATACACTGTTTCAGGGCCATTAACATTTCTAACTTTAAAAATGAATACCTTTCTGGCATATACTGATTATGAAATGCCCATCTGTTAAAAAAAATGCACCACTCTAAGCAAAAACATTGCATGTTTACTCTGTCACTAGACTTTAACGATTAGCCTGACATTTCTCTCCTAATGTAAAAATTCATTTGCAAAAGACATTCTTCACAAGCAAAGAACAACTCCTGTATCTCCCTATGCCACAGTCAGACCTGGACAGCCAAAGAGAAATGAATAAAACACAGAAAAATCTTTTGAAATAAATCTTAATCTCTAGAATAATAGTTCAGAATTCTTACCCAGAAGATTAACCCTTTTCAGTATGCATCAGAAACAATGGCATATGAAATAGTCTTAACGGTTACAGTTATAAGTGAACAAGTACATCACCGGTATTTCATTCCAAAGGGTTGTATGACACACACGCCATTCCTGGGAACTAATTTAATATTTAAGGGAAAATATTCAGTAATATACACTTAAATTGCTATTTTGGAAGGAGGAAAGGAGAGAACAAAGGAGGAAAAGAGGGAAGGAATGATGCAGGGAAAAAAGAAGGAAGAAATGGAGGGAAAGAAGAAGGTACTCCCCAGTTACCACGTACTCTTAATCAAAACTTAGATCACCAAAATCTACTTTTTGAAATTATTTATATAGGGGCAAATTTTCTCATCCAAGTGCTCTCTTTAAAAAAAGAAAAAAAATCTTGTAACAACTTTAAAAGCATCATACAATTAATATAAATCAAGAGGACTAAAAATTAATGTAAATGCTGCTTATATAATTAAGAGGCAGCAATAATGGAAATGCTTGCATAAAATAGAATTGCTTCTGAATTTTCTGAGCTAGGATTTTTGTTTTCCACTTAAAGCAAATGTTAAATTTTTTTTCTGTCAAAATCCTAAATAGCTTTTTGACAGGTTTGTTATGGTTAATTAATTACTTTCATTTGCACTAAGTTGTATACTTGAAGATGAATCGTACATGATAACAAGGCCAGCCTCTGTGAGGGAGACCTTTGGCGGTCTATGCAGTCTGCTGCCTCATTACAGAACTAGCTATCTGCAGGAAGCCTGACTTTGAAAGGTAGAGCGCGTCCCATAACACCCTCCCCTAACTGAGATGATTGTAGCTTCTTCCGAAAAGTGATGATTAGGACAGAGAAAAGCAAAACGGAATGCTGTATGAATATTTCATGTAAATGAAAGCAGGCACTTAGCGAACGTGCATCTTGATTGATGCTAGAGTGCCTCTAAACGTCTTGACATTGAAGGGTTCCCACTCTCCTTCCTTCAATGACTGCTTCAAGAGCTGCAGTTAATAGTGGAATATGACCATATTTAGCTGAAGGGCTCTTTATTACCAGCTGATGTTAAATAAGACCACAGGCCTTGGGTTAGCATAAGTGAACTCTAGATAAAAGAGACTTCGGAGAGAACACTAAATGAGATATGATAGTTATGTTTTATTTTGGTTTTTATGTTTTCCCTCCCTGGTGCATAATTGTTTATTTCACTTTTAACCTCCCTCAAGAAAGAGCCCAAGGACTCAAATTGCTTTGCAGAAAGAGGCCCAACAAACAAAAATGGGATGGTATTAAGATGAATATGTACATGACCGCCAAATCGTCTCAGTATTTAATAGAAGTAATAGTATCAGTAGTTATAGTAGTAGTAAGAAACAGGAGCACCCTCATCATGGGAGGTTTTAGAAATATAATTTTCAGGAGATAAGTTAACATTTTTCTAAATTTGTACAATAAACCACCAGTTACTTAGACTCCCTCTGTTCATGCATGTTTTATCTTCCTAACAAGTAAGGAGACCACCTAAGAAAGTTAAACAACGGAATAATTTCAAAATGCAAATTCAAGTCTTTAGAAACTCATTTTTATGTGGCAGGAGTGAGAAGAACAGCTGTGACAGGTCTGCTGACATCTCACAACACCTCCCCACCCCAACTTTAGAGACTTCCATCATTTTCCTCCAGAAATTACTTAGTTGACTGCCATTTGCTTAAATCAAAATTTCAGCCTCCATTGGCTCCTCACAAATCATCCATTGTTGAAAGGTAAATCAAGTCTCCAGGAGCTATGACCACCAGAGATTTCCATCCATGGTTCAACCAGACAAAGAGCCCAGAGAGAATCACTGGCAATATCCCGGCATACTAGAAGCTCCCAGCATCAAGTGTACCTGTCTTCTGTGAGTTGCCTAACTATAGAAAGAAAGGGAGAGAGCTAAAGGAAGTATCTTGGAGAGCTCATTAAAAACCTTTAGCTGCGTTTTAAAATTCAGTTCCACAAAATGATGGGCCGCACAAAGTCCAGTCACGTGATTTGTCCTTTGCTAATGTCTCTTCTCTTCTGATCTCACTTAGATACTTTTGGGACTCCTTTAAGGGGAGAGTTAATATGTTCACGCAGGAACAAAACAAAACTTGAAGTGTACAGAAACACATGCATATGAATTTAAGAAGGAAGAACATGACATGCTCTTAAGTCTACTAAGCTCTTCATCACTGAATCATAGAACTGAAAAGACTTCAAAATCACTCAGGCCTACTTGTGATTAAAGAAAGCAAAGAGATGAACTTGCCAAAAATCACATACTTAAGAGTAGCAAAACCAGTCCTAAGTTTTAGATCTTATGATTCTGAACCTTTTTTGGTATGTCACCAAAATCATTATATCATTTTTACATAGGGTTTTAATTTACATGGTGTGTTTCTTTCTAATATTCAATTTTTAATTCATAATAAACTATCTTTTGTCTTGTAGTATCTGGCTCCTTCTCAGCACTTGTTTAAGTAATCAACCCAAAGGTAGCAATTTTACTAAATAATACATCACATAACTTATACAAGTTTGCAAAGTAATTCACATTAATTATCTGACTGAGTCCATACAGAGGTCTTCAGAAAAAGGCATTACTCTGCTTTAGAGAGGAAGAAACTTGGTCTTTCCTTAGTGTAAGTTCAACTGAGGTTGAGTTCCTTGCTTTAGTTGACAGACACTGTGAATGACAAAAGTGGAATCTCACTACCCCATCTTCTGGCTGCAAGATTGTTGCTCGTTATCCCTCATTCTGCTGTTTAATAAGCATTTATTGTATACCTACTATGTGCCAGACTTCTGATTCAGTCCCAAGGTCATATATCACCACGTAAAGACTGGTTCACATTTTTTCCACATGGGAACGAATGCAATCTTTCCATTTTTGTCCAATCAAGTTTTGTCTAATAGCCAATTAGAGTTAGTATTTAAGAGCTGACCTTATACTTGCTTAATTTTTATCTACCATTTTACCTCTGTTTTTCACAGATGCCCCATATGGTACACATATGGCTTCCAAATGAGGTCTTTATGTCTAACTCTAAATACATGGATGCATTGACTTTTCAAACGACGTTAGTCCTATAAGGCAGAACAAAGAAATCCTGCAGTCCTGTCGGCTTTCAGTGAGTTACAAAGCCTGACAGTAACACATGCAGCACGCAGGGCCACAGGAAGCAGGCGTGAAAAAAAACTGCATGCAGTGTTTGGAAAATGACAAGTGGTGGATCCCAGATGCCATTATTATTATTATTATTATTATATTAAAATAAAAGAGATTTAATCTAACATTCCATGTGTAGTCAGGCAACTGACTTTAATAACTGTAAACTGAGGCTTACATCATACTGCACCCAACCTAATACTTTAATTAAGTTTAGAGGCAGCCTCTGACAACAGTCATAGTGCACACACAGGCCATGAGCTAAAGGCCGCTCTCTGTCTGCCCGAGTGCAGTCCCTGGGAGCCAGGCAGGAATAGCAGCCATTGATGCCACCGTTAGATATTTATGAAAGAGATGCTCTGAATTTTATCGTAGTGGTATAGATCAATTTTCAGGACAGAGTCCTTAACAGTGTATTCAGAGGCTAGGTACAAAACCAATTTTATCTGCTTCAGTGATGTGTGAACTGTATGAGGAAAGACATCTCCCAACTCTCTGATAGCTTATCTTCCCTGGTGACCATTTATGCATGCTCTTGTAAATATACATATTTTACAAGGGAAGGGAGGGGGAGAGAGATGCTGTTTAAACTCTCCTTTGAGATGACCTTGAAGTAGGAGCATTTGAATCTTCCAGGAAATTAGCAGCCAAGTGTATTTTGATAATGACGGGTGGGTGGGAAGTGCCACTCATACAACGGGCAATATCCCCGATAGTGGGCTCTTGACCACACATCTTTCTCTCTGAGGCCATTTCTTCAAGGAGTCAGAGAAGAGAAGAGCTGCCTGGGGCCTGGAAGTCACGTCCTTCTCCTCAACACTGGAGAGCTTAGCTGGTACAGAAGCTATTACAAAACAAAGTAACTATGAAAGAGAGGTTGATTTGGTATTTTCTCAAGCATGTAATTCTAATGAACATCAAGGGAGAAATGAAAGGACCCTTCCAAGCAAATGTACAGGTATTTGGTTACTTTCACACACCAAGCAGCATGGCAGGACAACAGCAGTGAAAATCAATCTTTGTTTTATGTTGTGTATATCAAGACTACACATCCATATGTAAGTTGCATTTCCCTTCTTTTCAGTTTCCAGGTGTATGGACATAGGATGCCACTTTAATTCTTACACACTTTCTCTTTTCAGGTGCTTCTCATTCCATACTTTTGGGTATCCATCTAAAGAGTCATTCCTTTCATACGCCCAACACTTGAGTTTAACTATCTAGTGTGCCAATTTCATATGCGTTGCCATATACTTTCAAATAAATACTTCTTTCTTGCCTAGACCAGAGGCGGGTTTTCTGCAAAAGGACTAGATAATAAATATTTTGGCCCTTGAGAATATTACGGTCTCTGTTGCAACAACTCAACTTTGCTGTCATAGATTACACACGAATGAATGTGGCTATGTTTCAATAAAACTTTATGTACAATGAAATTTGAATCTTATATAATTTCCATATTTCACAAAATATCTTTTTTATTTTATCCAACCACCTAAAAATGGGTGGAAATCATTCTCAGTTTTCAGGCCATACAAAAAGAGACAGAAGGTGAAATTTGGCCCCTGGGCTATAATTTGCTAACCCTTGGTCTAGAGAAAACATACAAGTCAGAATTACGTATGCTATCACACTTAGCCTTTTAAAGATATTCCATACATGGATATTTTTTCCTAAATCCTGTAGTACTATATTTTAAAATTATAACCTAGCTTAACTTTTACAACACCTTAAGTGGCCAGCAATGGACAAGGCAGCCTGGCTTATGGTGAATCACTGCTGTGTGAAACCCAGGCAGAAAAACAATCAAGATGGACAAGGAGAGAAAGAGAACTTTTAATATATTTAATCCACTAAAATATATAATCACACAGAGCTTTGGATATGTGCTGCATTCACAACCATTGGGTAGTCTAACCTGATCTTTATATACCCTAGTAATCACATACACCTTTCAACTATATCCAGACAGTTGCCTATTTCAGTCAAAATAAATTACAAGTAACTCCAACCTTCTATCTCTCAGCTGATGATGTTTGAGTCCATGAAAATCAGTATGATTGTCTGGGAGGTTGGAGGAAGGTAGACTGGGAGAGGCGGCTATTGCTTCTTTCATATCTTACATCAGATGTACAACGGTATGGTGGATTTTGGTGTCAGAGACACCTGAGCTTGGATTATGGTCTTATTTACCTCTGTAAGCTCTAAAGTACTATACATAGAAATCACAGTACTAAATTTATAGATTTTCATGAGCTTAAGGGAGGTAATTCTCCTAAAGCCTTGCTCTCAGTAGGTGTCCAGTGAGTCTCTGTACCATTCCCCTTCCCAAGGCATCTTTGGAAAACAGAGGGAAAGCCCTGTAAGTTGGTGAGCTGACATTGTTGCTTTTTTCTTCAGATTACCCTGTTACAAGTTTCTTCCCATTTATTCTTGCATAGTCTATAAAGGAAGCCTGGTGGCTAATGTGACTTTACTTCTTCTTTCAGCCAGGTTTATTCCATCAAATTCCCAGGATATTTTTAAGCGGAGAAGCATTTCCCAGTGCAATATATTTTCAGTTTCATGGGTTCAGCTTGATGGTGCCAATTCCAGGAGAAATTGCCTGTTCACAAGCAGGTATCATTATGGATTCAATGGTAATGGCATTCTCAGCTATACAGAGAGCCAGTAAATTGTGATTCCTGAACTGGCCAACTTGAATAATGAGAAGAATCTTCATTCTGGCCAGGAACGTGAGACAGCCTGTGACACAGTGAATTTTTTCAGATGAACAGTGGCTGAAAATGCTCTTTCCCATTCTGCTATAGCCTGAATATTTGTGTTCCCCCACCAAATTCAAATACTGAAATAATTATCCTCAATGTAAGGGTACTAATATTAGAGGGTGGAGAGTTTGAGAGGTGATTAGGTCATGAGTGGACTCTTCATGAATGGGACTAGTGCTCTTATAAAACAATCTCAAGAGAGATTCCTCACTCCTTCCACCTTGGGAGAGCACAGCTAGAAGGAGCCATCTGTGAACCAGAAAGCAGACCCTCCCCAGATGCTGAATCTACTAGCACCTTGATTATAGACCTCCTAGCCTCCAGAACTACAAGAAATAGATTTCTGTTAATTACAAGTCACCTAGTCTACACCAGTTTTTTATAGCAGCCTGAACAGACTAAGAGCCATTACTTGCTTCAATCCACCTTTGCTCTTCTGCCCTGTCCTGTGCTCAGACCCAGGAACATGGAAATCAGCAAGCCATAATCCCTGCCATCACTGTCCCACAGTCTGGGGTGGGGCAGATGTGCAGAGACAACAGCATACAGCGAGAGGCTGCATAAGCATCTACAAGGGCTGTCCAGAGATGTTTGCCTGCAGAAACAGGAGTCTTCACTAAGGAGATGAACTGTAATCTCAGCCTTAAAAGATGAGTAGGAGTTTGCCAAACACAGAGAACACTCCATATAGAACAAACAGGGAAGACCAAGTAAACAACTTCCTTGGCAAGTCCCCGACGCCTGCTGGGCTGACGGGAGCACACTTTCCTGTGCGCCGCCCCTGTGCCTTGTGAAGTCCTTCATTTCAAATTAATTACACTGTTTTCTGTCTCCCCACTAACCTGTAGATTACCCAAAGGCAATGTGCCTCTACCTAATGAAAAGGGAATAATCAAAATATTTAGAGGATTAATAAAAAATGAAAGAATGATATATTTTAACCTCAACTGCACTTCTGAAACATTCTTATACAGAAGGGCAAGTATTTGATAACCTATGAAGTTCATTTGTAACTACTCATATGCCCTGTGTCAAGAATTAGTTGCTTTTTTTTAAGGGACATAATCAATGATAAATCAGTATTTGTGATGTGAATGAATGAAGCTGCAAAAAACATTAGGCCAAAAAATAGACCTTTTCAAATATTAGGGTATATCAAAATAAATAAAGCTAAAAGAACTGACACTTTAAGAGGAATTCTGAAATTCTATCCTCCTTGTTGCTGAGCTTCGAGCACTGGGAACATCCAGCAATATCTGTCCCACTGGCAGGAGGTGTCTGGAGTGAGTCCTGCTGACCCACAGCAGATGTGAGTCATATTTGGGGTAAGTTTGTCAAGCTGCTGCTATCTCCTTCTGCAGCACATTTACCCAGCCCCCGGGACTCTGCTTCTACTTCGTATTCTAAGTCCTGAATGGGATTACAACTGAACCACAGCTTACTTTGCTAAAACCTTGACATCTTGCCTAGACTTTTCTAAAGCCTGACTGTGTCTCTAGAAACCTCAGCTACACACACACACCACAGTCCCAGGCCTCCTTGTATAGACTACCCAGAATAGCAGTGGTTAACAGCCTTGCCTCTTCCTACCTTCCTCTTTCTGGAGACTTCCCACTTCACTACACTAGTTTCTTTACATCACCCCTGTCCACATTAAGCAGCCAAGCTTCGCCACACCCCTAAAGACACTGACATTTGGATTGCTAGCTCCTCACTCTATTTTGAACAATTCTGCCACAGATCAAGGGACCCAAGGCCATACTCAACATCCCCCATCCCTGACTCTGGGCTTCCCTGTGCCCCGTTTGCCTAGCCCAGAGGCATGGGTCTCCATGGCGCCAGCCATGGACAGAATACTTACAACCACATTGCTTTCCATGGAAGGTCTGTTTAAAATACTAAGTATTTGAAGGTGTTTTTTATAAATGATAGGGATGACAATTTCTGCTAATGCAAGTATGTCTTAAACATCTGTAAATTAGCAAATAATGAGTGTTACCTCATCGTGGAACTGAAATTCAGGTTTCAGAATCTATTAACATCAAAATACAACTTTTTTTTTTAAATTCCTTCACCCTGCAGAGCTTAGTGATATATAGACTGCACATGAAGATGTAAGCAAAGTTACCTCTACTTCTATCCATGGTTTTAAAGTGCACTCTCCTACAACCTAATATCACGTGTTCATTTCCCCAGCCCTTAGCAAAACCTATGAAGCAATCAGGTGAGCAGCAAGCACATGAAAAAAAATATCTGAAATAATCTCAATCTCATATATCCCCAAAGGAGAAAAAAGGCCTGAATACAAAAATATTTTCAGTACTTTAAATGTTTGAGCCCACAAAGCATTTGTTTTCCTTTTTTTTTTTTTTTTTTTTTTTTTTTTTTTGATAGCACCATTCACATTTAGCTACTTTGTTTCCTTTTGCTATGAACTATCATTACCCCCCAAACCCAGCCAACCTTTTAGGTACATTTAACAATTATTCTTGTTTTAGAAATCAAAATAAGTCTAATTAAGTGCTAATCTTAAGAGCTGAGATTTTAAAGAAAATCTTTAGTGTATTTATATTGTCATTTACTATTCATTTCCAATTTGCTGTCTTCACTGGTTAGACAATTAACCAGTATTCTAATCTGGAAAGTACTGAGAAGCATGAAATTTACATAAATATAATAAATTAACACAGTTAAACAATACAATATTGCCTCCTGACATACCCATTTTCAAATGTCATCAACAAATAATCAAGATACCGAGTCAGGGTGGGCATTGTTCCTTAATAATTGCTTAGATTATCACAGATTGACTAATTATTACAATTTTATACCAGAAATTTGTTTTTAATCCAGGGAACATATTGCTAATGACTGAAACATCTAACAGCATCATCTTTTCTAACAGCAGCAAAATGCCAGGGAATTGATTTTAATTAGGTTTTAGAAAAAGAATTATGTGAAATTCAAATATGTCATTCAATTTATATGTCAAGGAGACTCTCAAAAAGGATTATGTGTTTAGCTGGACTTTGGGATAGAGGCAGATCTTTTGAATTCTGCAACTGACTTTGAAGCCTCTCCTATACATTCTGCTGATGAGTATCTTATTTCACTCTGCCTTCTCCAACTTTCTCTCTCCCTTCTTCCATAGCAATAATAACCATGAAGGCAGATCATTGGGGATGTCTCAGTATCAAGAAAAATTATCACCTTCCCAAATCTTTATTTATGTAACCACAGGGGGTTCTGCTTTAATTTAGAAAGACAGAGCAGAATTTTGAATTGGGAACTTATTTAATGAGGGTTAAAATTTAAAAAAGAAAAAAAAGAAAAAAAAAAAAACCTTCTAAGCAGGAAGGCAAAGAATATAAGGGAAACCAGGGAAATGCTATTGTTAAAAATGGACCATACTGAGATGGTGAAATTGGGAGGTGGTGGACAGAATTAGATATACCTTTATCCTTTAAAATTCTAGCAATCCACATGCTTAATTGCTTCATATGGGCTTTCAAAAAGTGCCAGCAATGGCATAACTTGTGTATCGTGACTACCTTTGTTGCATCAGGACCTATGAGGCTAATACCGGGGTACCCATTGAGTAAGATCCATAAAAGCTTTCTGAGCTTCTTAAGTGAAAATGTCCTAAAGCAACATTACATCAAACTATGAGTAACACATGATGTAAATATTTTTTGAATATTCCTTTTAAAACTAATTCCACTTTCATGAACAATGTATTCTACTAAAAAGAAAATAGAGCAAAATCTTTAAAGAAATTATGACCCCAGGGAGAGAATGGAGCCTCCAAATTACCTGAAGCCCTTTGGAAAAACATTCATATTTTTAAAAACCCTTAGGCATTCTCTCTGACTTCCAAGTGGCCACCTTTTTAGTTACTGTATATCCGAGTCATGCTATAAGATTTTTAAAACTAAAGTGTGAAGCTGATGCTTTCATAAAGTTTTAATCTCATTTACTTTTTTTTTTTACTTTCATCATCTACTCATCCACCCACTAATTCATTTCAGATTTACTGAACACATACTGCCTACCTACTCTGCTCCCCACTAGTAGAATAGTTCTGTCCTGATTTTACATGGAAGCCAGAACACCATGCAAGAATCTTGCAACAGGGTAAGCACAAACACAGTGGAAATTCAAATCTCTAGAAAGTAAGTACCATGTGATGATAGAAGAATAATAAGCATCACTGCCCATCACTGCATTCCAAATTGCAGTTTACACAGATTAACACAAATTCTAAATAAAACGGGCTTGCTATTCCAAATTCACATAAAGCGAACTCACACAACACAAGCAGCATACCATGTATATGAAACTGGAGTATGATACGGTACTGGATGGATATGTACAAGGTGCCAGTGATGCCAGGAAAGGCACAGGGGAGCAACAGGTAGGGAGGAGTACTGAGCTCATGGAAAGTTCCACAGAGAAAGCTCCTGAGCAAGATCTTGAGAACATGAGTAGGACTCTAAAAGGAAGACAAAGAAGGTAAGATATCATGGTTAGATGAACTAGCAAGAGCAAAGGTCCAGAGAAACTACAGGTATTTCTATAGATGGTCTAGTGGAGGGTTTAGTGATGAAGACTGAGCAAACGTGGATAAAAGGCCTTTTCTACCTTGCTAAAGAACATGGATTTGATCCTGTAAGCCAGTGGTTCTCAAACTTTTTGATCTCAGAATCTCTTTCTACTCTTGAAAACTACAGAAGATCCCAAAGAGCTTCCTATTATATATGTTATATCTATCAGTGTTTAACCTTTTAAAAATTGAGTAATGTTTAAAATATGTACTTATTAGTTCATCTTTAATGATAAGCGCATTATGTGATAACATAAATTTTAACACAAAAATAACTGTATGTTCCCCAAAGAAATTTAGTGAGAAAAATTTAGTTTTCTATTTTTGAAATATTCTCATTAATTAATAAAAAAGTAACCAAATTCTGAAAAGTTTCTGCATTCAGTCTGTTGTGATATCATAGAGACATTGAAGAATTCCACTATAGATCTGTGAGAGTATAAAAGTAAAAATCATAAACAATATTTTAGTATTGTTATAAAACTAGTTTAACCTTTTAGATCCCCTGAGTCTCAGGAGCTTCCAGAGATGTCCAGCTCAGTAAGAACTGTGACACTGTTGTCATTTGGGAATCAAGCTACATTTAAACAAGGGCACGAACTGAATATACCTGCATTTTAGAAAATGGCATTGCAAATGATATAGATATGAAGAAAGCAAAGTAAAATATTCTGGAGAGTATTCCTAACTTTCACAAATAGTACAGAAAATTTTCAAGTGGCTTAATCACTAGCTTTTCACTACAGAGATGTTACTTTTTAACAACAGCAAAAGAATATATGCCTCTTCAAATATGTTCAATATTTGGTCCTATAAGCAAAATAATATAAAATGACTATAGATAACTTTATGACAGTTAACTAAAAATTTAAACAACATACACAAATTTCTAGAAAAATATAACTTATTAAGACTTATGAAAAAAGAAACAGAAACCCTGAGTAGTCTGGTAAGAAGGGGTGATGCTCATCTTGTAATAACTTATGTTATTTATTGACAGATGATAACCATTTGACCAATCAGGTGTACACTCTAGTTGACCTATGCCTATTCTGTATCTCATGTTAATAACAAGATTTAAAATACCACCCTCACATATATTTATTAAATAACTGAAACAAAGTCACTTTCTCATAAAGAAAATGTGAAGCCCAAATAATTTCACCATTGAGATATGCCAAATATTTAAGGAAAAATATAATTCTAAGCATATATGAATTATCCTAGAGAATGGGAAAAGAAGAACCACTCTAATTTTCAGAGACTAGCATAACCAAATTCTCACAAAGAGTGTACAGGAGAGGGAAATTAAAAGACAACCCTCAGTCATGAACCCAGATTAAAAATTTTAAAATAAAATATAACTGAATATAGCAATATACAAAGAGGGTAAGATACCATAACTAAATAAAGTTAATTCAAGGAATGTAAGGTATCTTTAATATTAGAAAATCAATCAATATAATTTAACACATTAACAGATTAAAGAAGAAAAATTTTATGGCCATCTCAATAAATTCTGAAAAAGCCTTTGATAAAACCAAAAATATTTTCTGTACTGATCTGAAAATCCTACACAGCACATGAAGAGGGAAGAAAGTTATTATTAGCAAATAACAAAATGTGTAACAAAAAAGCTATGCTTGTAAATTTTAGCATTAATTAGAGAGCCTAACAAGTTGTCAAGCTATAAGGTCACTATGAAAAAAATAATTAGATATCTAAATATCAGAACAGAACATGAAAACTTAAAATGTCACTTAAAATTTTGTCAAAAATATGAGATACCTAGAAGTAAATGTATCAAAAGATTCCAATAATTCCCCTTTCCTTTAAAAAAAAAAAAAAAAAGGAAATCCTCTCTTCCCCAAAGAGAAAGTGGAAAATAATAAAACAATATTGAAAAACATTAAAGAAGATTTAAATAAATGGAGAGATATTCAATATTCATGTATTGGAGGACTTGATATTGTAAATTTGTCAATTGTCCCAAATAAACTAATAAATTCAAAGCAATCTCAATCAAAATCCCAATAGATTTCCTTTAAAAGATTTTCTTTGGTATCTTTTTAATTTTTACTTAATATTACATTAGAATACAGTATAACACAACCTGGATTTGAATATTGGCTCTGTCATTTGCAAGTCAGCTAGCACTGGAAAAGCAGCTTATTTCCTCATCTGTGAACTAGAAATAAAAATAATTATTTTTATTTTATTTTATTTTAAATTCCAGGATACATTTGCAGAATATGCAGCTTTGTTACACCGGCATGCGTGTGCCACGATGATATGCTGCACCTATCAACCCATCTAGTAGGTATTAAATCCCGCATGCATTAGCTGTTTGTCCTAATGTTCCCCCTCCCTTCGCCCCCCATTCCCCAACGGGTCTCAATGTGTGATGTTTTCCTCCCTGTGTCCATGTGTTCTCCTTGTTCAGCTCCCATTTATGAGTGAGAACATGTGGTGTTTGATTTTCCAATCCTGTGTTGGTTACTGAGGATGATGGCTTCTGGCTTCATTCTTGTCCCTGCAAAGGACATGATCTCATTCCTTTTTATGACTGCATAGCGTTCCATGGTGCATATGTGCTGCATTTTCTCTATTCAGTCTATCCCTCATGAGCATTTGAGTTGGTTCCATGTCTTTGCTATTGTACATAGTGCTGCAATAAATATACATGTGCATGTGCCTTTACAGTACAATGATTTATATTTCTTATGCACTTAACAAGCTGATGGAAATTCACAGATGAAAGAATAGTCAAAATATTCCAGAAGACATACAAGGTAGGAAGACGTGCTTTACCAGATCGCAAAACCTGTAAAAAGATACATTAACTAATATGTTTTTGGTACTGGGATAAACAAATTACTCCAAGGAGAACGAAGAACCATTCCTATGCATGCATAAAGGCTTGACTTTTGAGAGAGAGAGTACTTTAGAGTATTAGGAAATAACTTCTCTCTTTTTTTTTTCCAAATAAAATGTGTTAATAACATGGAATATCCACGTGGGCACAAGAATCACACTGAGCACAAAAATCCATTCTAAGTGTGAACAATAAAACTTTAAAACTTTTAGAACGTAATACAAGTGATTATCTGTGTTTCCTCTGAGTTTGGGAATGATTTCTCAAAAAAGACAACAAAAAAGCAGTAACCTGGAAAAAGCGAAATATTGGATCGCATTAAAATTCAGATCTTTTCTCCATGAAAAGACACCATGAAAAGTTAAAGATAATCTAGAGATTAGTAAAAGTTATTTGCAAGACATCTACCTCCAATACAAGTATCCAGAATACATAAAGAATTTCTATAAATTAATAACAGATAATCCAACATAAAAATAGTCCCCGAAAATTGAACAGATATTTCACAAAATAAAAAAATCTCAATGCTCCAATAAATATGCATGTACCTAACATCTTCTTAACCTTAACTATCTCCACCACAGCTTGTCACTTGCTCCAGCCTCAGCCGTTGCCAAGGCCACCAACTGAGGGGACTCTGACTAACTGCATGCAGACACAACCCAACGGCACCTAACATCAGATCAAACCTATGCCAAGCACCTCTCATCTCCTTCTCAAAGGGGTGTCTCATTTGATAGTCAGGACTGCTTGGTACCCACATATGCAAAGACCAGAGTGTATGGAGATCAATGTCCCATGGGATCAAACTTTGACCAGAGGGAGATCGGAGCCAACGAATAAATTGTTCTCCCTTCTTCCTCATTTACTATCCTCCTAACACTGGCACGCACCTACAAGTTTTCGTGAGAAACCATCTTTTATACAGTCTCTCAGAAGACAGTCCTATGACATCAGATCAAGCAAGCATATGCACTTGATAACAAAGGTGGCTAGTTTAAAATGCAACCTGGAGTCAGCTGTTTCTCCTTTCCTGCCTCACTCTCTTGATGCCTCAGTGCTACTCCCTTGAATTACACTCCCACTAAAGCAATAGAACGTTAAGTCTTTACCCCCAAGCTCTGTGTTTTAGGGACCCCAAACTAAGGCAATATGAAAAGTTGCTCAACCTCATTTGTAATCAGTGAATCAGTGATCTAGACAAGAGATACCAATGCATACCCACCAGACAGGTAAAAATGAAAAATTCTGACAGTCCTAAGTGTTAGCAAGAATGTGGAAAAAAAAAAAAACAAAACAAATTCATACACTTAATATTCGTCCAAATTGGTTCACACACTGGAATATGCTTTGGCCTTATCCAACAAAAGATAAATGGATACAAACCTTAGAACTAAGCAAATTAACTACTGGCGATACACCCAAGAGAAATAGCAGTTTTACTATGAAGCTAAATAGATTTAAGATGCAGGGGCATCACACTGGCATGGATTTACCTCTAAGTCCTTATGCCTAATTCTGTATTCACACATTTGATGTGCAAATACATTTTAAAGAAAGTTCTCCAAATTATGTAAGCTTTGGGCTCCCAAAATCCTGGATGTGCCTATGCGTGGATAAAATTGTTCATGATACAACTACAGAAGATACGACCATAGAACAACTATGTAAGAAGCAACGCTGTTCATTCTAGCCCCAAACTGCAAATGACACAAATGAGCATCAGTTGTTGAATGGCATATACATCAGAGAACCCTGACTGGGAAAAGCAATCTACTATAGAAATCTTGACCTTATACAATTGTGGGACAAGCTAGGGAAAATATGGGCCTAGAAAAGGGAGGTGGAGGATCAGAGGAGGAGGCACTAATCAGGCAATCTTAAAAGCCGAGCAGAAATAGAAGGAGGAAGGAAAAGCTCAGGACGTGTCTCTAGAAAGCTGCCGCTTCGGAGTAGTTACCACCTCTCTGCGTTCACAGCCAGGAGGTATACTGACCAACAGAGCCAAAAGTCAAGAAGGTGAACAGAGCAAAAGAGTGTGGACATGGCCGGGCGCGGTGGCTCAAGCCTGTAATCCCAGCACTTTGGGAGGCCGAGGCGGGTGGATCACGAGGTCAAGAGATCGAGACCATCCTGGTCAACATAGTGAAACCCCGTCTCTACTAAAAATACAAAAAATTAGCTGGGCATGGTGGTGCATGCCTGTAATCCCAGCTACTCTGGAGGCCGAGGCAGGAGAATTGCCTGAGCCCAGGAGGCGGAGGTTGCAGTGAGCCGAGATCGCGCCATTGCACTCCAGCCTGGGTAACAAGAGCGAAACTCCGTCTCAAAAAAAAAAAAAAAAAAAAAAAAAAAAAAGAGTGTGGACAAACTAGAATCCACTGACCATCTCTGTGTCACCACAGAGACTTTGAAAGAACAAAGGTTGCTGTTTTATTGCTGCCTTTTAAATATACTGCAAATCTGCCTTTTGGCCAACTCTAACTCAGAATCCCACAGGGAAGGGAATTCTGGAAAGTGCAGTGTCCAGCTTAACCAAGTCGGCACAGCAGAATCCAGCACAAATGGATAAACTGTGGTAGATACATGCAATGAACTACTATACAGCACAAATTATAAAAAAAAAAAAAAAAAAAAAAAAAAAAAAAAAAAAAAAAAGTTCTGCTACACATACAAATGAATGAATTTTACAAACAACTTTAAGGGAGAAAAGCAAGATACATAACAAGCTTGATTTAAGCAAGATTTGATAGTGTATGATTCTTTTTATGCAAGGTTCAAAAAGAGATTAACCTAACCTCATTGATTATAGATGTATACATAGATCACAAAGCTAAAGAGAAAAGCAAGGAATCAATTACCATGAAAGCCAGGATAATGATTACCTCTAGGGGTAAAGGAGAGGTTGTAATAGGGATTTTGAAGGCCGGGCACAGTGAGGGGCTCATGCCTGTAATCCCAGCACTTTGGGAGTCCAATGAGGGCGGATCACTTGAGGCCTAGAGTTCAAGACCAGAAGGGATCCTGGAGTGCTGCTGTTATTTTACTTTTCGACTACAGTGTTCATCACACAGCTTATATTTTGTAATTATTCACTAATTTTACATTTCTGTTTTATGCACTTTACTGTGTATATATATTTCACAAAATTAAGGGAAAAAATAAAATATTTAACAACTGATTACTACCAGCTCTCTCCCTTGGTGCCTGTGAGACCAGGCAACTGCACGTCACCTTGAGTTGCAGAAGCATGCGGAGGGAAGAGAAGTGCTCTCTTTCAGTTCTAGTGGGGTCCTCACACAGGAGTCTGCCTTCAGCAATTAAGATGAATTCCGTCAGGTCACTATTTCTGGATTTGCAGACTTCTGAATATTACCTATTACTAACGAAATTAACCAGTTAAAAATTTTCCGGCACATATACCAAGGATTTAAGAAAACAACACATGCACAAGTGAATAAGCAGAAAACTGGCAGAGGTGATCTTTCTTCTCCAAGTAGCAGCTGTCTTGTAGCCTCAATATAAGGTAAAAGTTGTAATGATTAGCTCAAATTATTAACAAATTTATCAAGAAGACAATTTGGTGAGGATTTAAATTCACTCTTGTTTACAATAAAACTTTCCCTAAGAGTATATTGTACCTAAAAAACAAACACAAAAACTCAGAGCCCAAACACCAGTTGTTTGACTTTGGCAAGTTACTTAACTTCACTAAGGCCTGAATGTCCTGGAAATTCAAAAATAAAAAGACTACCTACATTGCATGTGAGGACTAAATAGCATAATCTATGTTTAATGCTTAGTATCGTATATGGTAAACAGCAGGCATTCACTGAATAAGCCAGCATCTGCTATTTTATATTGCTGATTCTTACTCAAGGGGTCTAAAAAAAACATTGGAAATGATGAAATTCCATGCTAAGAAATCATAAATCGAATAGTCCTACAGAAAACAAGAAACTTAATCTGATGTTTATTTTCTGAGAAACACAAAATCTACATGAAGGAAATCAAGTTCCCCAAATATACATGAATCTAGAACAAGAAAAAAAAAAAAGGTCTCCAATAGACACTCAGTATTAGTGTCTTACATGAAAAGCATAAAATAATTTTTCCATAATGTCTTCAAATACAATGCTAACAAACTTTATACTATACCCATATGGATAAAACTATCCATCTTAAGTAATAGTCTCTGAAATTAACCCTTTTGCTCTCATCTTGAATATTTCATTTTTAAAGCAAGCATAAATTTTATTTTGGTTTTGGAATACCAGAAGAATGTTCTTTTATTTATAAGACAAAAAAAAAAAAGATTTCAACAGCTCAAAGGTAAAACATCCAATTTAGCAAGAAAATAGTCTTCAATGAAGACACGTGCTTTTCAACAAAAAAAATTGCTGATTTGAATTCCATTTAATTAGCTTTATAGTATCACTGTGTTGTGAAAAAGGAATATGATTGACTTGAGTAGGTATCATGACAGTTTTATCACAGCTGATGCTTAAGCTATAATTTCTGTGTAGATACCTACCATAAGCAAATTTTAAGATGCATAGACACTATAGCAAGCCCCTCTTATAATCTTTAGAAAAGATGAGAAAAGGCTTATCTCAACGATGAGAATCCGCTTTTTGAGAGCATGTTAGGGAAAGATGTGCAAGAATCTCCTGAACAATTTTCTCAAGATTTACCACTGCAATGTGTGGGCTGATTTAGTGACACCTAGCATATCTGTGCTTAATTATCAGATATCCAAAAGCCCAATCTATTTTCCAACAATTGTTAAATTAAAATATAACCAACATAAGATAAAAGGCAAATAACTCAATCAGGAAAAACATAAGATACAGGATGTGAACAGATAATTCAAAGAGCAGCAATTCAAATGACCTACAAGGATATGCTGAAATGATCGTGCATTTCACTAGTGGTGAGGTTAGTGTTTGACAAGGGACATCACTGTAAAAGAATCATACTGGCATAAATACCAAAAAAAGTAATGCTATCTATTTTAGGTTAGATGAGAAAAGGAACACTCACACACATTGTGGGTGGCAGTAAAAAAGTGTTTCAGTCAAACTAATGAATGAGATAAAAGAAAAGCATGGGATCTTAAAAAATATGATCTCCTTCTCGTGTTAGCCACATATAGATGACCCTTCCAGGCAGAAGCAGAAAGCACCTCTCAGTGTAGACAGCCTCTCCCAGTTGTCAAACAGGAAAGAGAAGCCACAGCCAGATGGTAGAAGAAAAAAAATCACTTTATGTGTATCAGTGGTACACAAGAAAATTAAGGGCTTTGGCATCCAAGTGTCCCAAACTTAGAAAACCATTAGCTGCTAAATTTGGAAAGCTTTATTAGTTTCTTGGAGTCTCTGTTTTCTCATTTGTAAAATACTATAAGTATTATAAATAACCAAAGTTGTTTGGTTATTGTGCTTATTACTTAACATGCCACGTGCCATGAGAGTGCTCAAAAATAAATGGCTGCATCACCCCTGAGGCCAGAGGCTGCTGACCTCTTTTTATTATATCTAGTCAGCAATTAGCTTTCATATCTCTTAAATGAAGAACTAAGATTGGTTGGGGTCATTTCTGAAACCAGTTTTGAAGAAGTAAACCTATTCTTTCATTGATACACATGGGTAACTAACAGCGATTCATGTTAAGTGTCTTATCTTCTCCCTAGGACCTGCAAAATGTCCTGTCTATACACTGACCATTTTCTTCCAGAACAGTCACTATTCAACCCCTACCAATTCAGTGAATTTAACCACCCTTGACGTTCAATAATAAACCTAAAAATAATTGATCTATAATTTCAGTTTAAATGATCTGACATAGCCAGGCTACTTTTAAATGACAGCAAATGGGATTTTTTAATGGAAATATTGATAGGCCCTTAAGTGTACTGGGGAATCAAGAACAATGGCAATGATACTGCACTAATAAACCTAATGCCATGGAGATTGTCTTTTTTAAAAATGTGTCTTTTCTTTATCACAGCATAATACCTAGCTTGACAACAGAAATGTCAACAGTTAGGGCTCTATTCTTCAAACCGTCATGCTCTATTAATGCTGTTTTTCAGTGGGATTTACTTTGTCAAGGAAGGAAGGACCAAAGAGGAAAGTCTATGGTCTTCTTATTCACTAAATCCCTCTTCTCACTGATGCACAAATGACTACTCCCAATGCCACAAAGAATGAGAGTTGAAAACGGGCCAAAATCATCTAAGGAGCAGGGAAAGAAAGCTAGCCTTGTACAAGCAAAAGGATGTCTAGACAAGAAGAAAAAGAAAACAGAGTAAGTGATAGGAATGCCCAGGGTTGCTCCCTGTTTTGTGCTTGTGATATTTCAGGTGGGAGAAACAGTAGAGAAATAAACTTCACCATGCAAATATAATTGTGTACCTTTAGCTGGGGCTGAGAATACTGTCTTAACTGGGTTTCAAAGAACCCCATGCAGTTTAACACCTTTAATCCAAACAGGAGGAGGATAATAAACTCCTTGGCTGGCAGGGACACACAGGGACATAAAGTGGGGCTGAGAGGGGTTAAAAGGATTATAGATATAAACTGTTAGCTGTAATTGGGGAGATATCAGGAGTAATAAGACAGCAGGAAGCAGACGGAAGCTTTGTTTAGCTTGGCTTTAATTGTGAAATTTGGGTGCAGAGGAGATTTTCGTTTAACCTTTGCATTTAGAGAGGCAACAATCTAGCACACCCTGATATAGAACAGACAGATAAACAAGTTCAAATCAAGGGTTCAGAGCAGAAACCATTTGACCTTTAAATATCTGAGTCTAAGAAACTCTCATGTCACCTATGTATACATAGGTTTTTTAGACTACGTTTTTGCACATGATCTCTTTCAGTCTTCACAAAAATCCCATGAGGTAAGAAGAGCAGGATTTATCCTCTCCGTTTCATACATGATGGCACTGAGGGCCACAGAGGGTAGGTACTTTCCTGGAGTGACACAACCAGAAAGGATTTCCTGTGACCATCTATTGTCAGGCTCCGTGTCTATTTCTAAGAATTTTCCTCCAGGATATACGACCTTGCAAAAACTTGTTAAAAATTATTTCACAGTGAAAAGGTCCTGGTACCAAGATAGAAAACTCTTCTACTAATTTTTAATTTGGCCACATAACAATCTTCTACCCCTATTCCAGAATTCATCTAACTTCTTTCCCAAATAAGTGTTGTAAGAAATAAACATAAAAGCTAGGATTTTATTCGTAGCAAATTGCTATGGAAACATGAAATTATCCCTATGTTAATCGCATTATGTCTTCTTTTTCTGTCTAAATGGTTGAACAAATTATGCTTTTTATCTACCTTTCTTTTATGACTAAGGGTAAGGAAACAGCCATAAAGTATTCAGATTATTGCTATAGGAGCCAAATTCCAATGTCTGTGCTTTTGAAAATGCATTTATAAATAATTTCATTAGAATTAAACAATTACAGAAAAAATAATCTTTCTAGATATTATTCAACATTCTATAGCAAAGGTTATATTAATAAAATAAAAGGCTTCACTTCCGGCTAAGATCAAACATGTGATAAAGCAACCAGAACTTGAGGCGACATCATCCTGAAGAGAAGTAAAGCTCACTGACATAAATTTGTTGTCTGCATGCTTCTTTTCTTCTTAGGGAGTTTGCCAACTCTAGGCCCAGAAAGAGGATAAGAAGTCAGGTAGAAGATCCACTGCTTGGTGGCAGAGAAACCAGCAGAACTTTGACAATTTCATGGGACTGGGGAGAAAACAGCTGGACTTATAAAGGCCTGTATCCCAGAATAAGGGAAAGCCAAAAAAGTAAGCTCAGCACTTTGTACTGGTGCTGGGTTTGCACCCCCCATACTTCACTCCTTCAGGCATTTGCTTATCAAATGAGAAAGACCAGAAGCTAAGAAGCCAAAAAGAAAGCAACTGAAAAGCAATAGTGGATTTCTTGTAAAATTCAGTGTATGGAGACAAAAATAAAAAATCAAAACTTAAGAAAGGACCTTAATAAAGACCCTGGACTCTCAGTTGCTACATCTTAGAGAAAGGTGTAAATCTGAAGCACACTAAGACTTACAAAGACAAAAAATTACTTTGAATTACCTCTGTCCCTGATTGGATTAAGAAGATTGGCTCACATTTTGCTGCCTGCTAGAGAATAGGAAGAATATGCTCTAGAGAAAGAAAACATTCAGAATCTTTAAAAAATTTTTACATAAAATGTTCAGCATTCCATCAAAAACTAATAACCATGCTAAGAAATAGGATGAAGAAGGGAGAAAAACAGACAATAAAAATAGATCCATAGGTAACCCAAATGCTAACAAACAAGAATTTTTATGTAACTTTGATTAATTTTGTCAGGAAAGTAGATAAAAAAATGAAATTTTCACCAAGAACTATAAACAGAAAAAACATAACTGAAATTCTAGAAATATAAAATATAGTAATTGAAGATAAGAATTCAACAGATGGATTTAAAAGCAGATTAGAATCACCTAAAGATTAAATTAATGAACTGGAAGATAGGTCAGTAGAATGGAGAACAGAAAGTATAGGAAATACAGGAAACACTGAAAGAAACACAGCCATCTGGAAGACTGGGGGGGAAAAAAAGCAAACATTTCACTGTAATCAAAGAAGGTAAGAGAAAAAGAAGAGAATAAAGCTAGAAATCAATAGCAAAAGATTACTGTAAAATTCTCAAGTATTTATAAAATCAAAGCATTGTACTTTATGTAACTCATAGTTGAAGAAGAAATAGCAAAGGAAACTAGAAAATTATCTCAAGTGAATTAATTTGGGATGAAGCTAAAGGTATGCTTAGAGGAAAATGTATAGCCATAAAATGGACATTTTTAAAAGAAGAGTGGCTAAAATCAATGAGTTAGGCATACAACATTAAAAAAGAACAGTAATTTAAACCAAAAGATGAAAGCAGATATTAATAAGGTAGAAAATAGACATAAAATCTGGAAAAATCTTAAAATTTGATTATTTAGGAAGATAAGTCTTCTATTAAGACACAAGAGCAGAAAATCAAACACCGCATGTTCTCACTCATAGGTGGGTGTTGAACAATGAGAACACATGGACACAGGGAGGGGAGCACTACATGCTGGGGTCCGTTGGGGGAAAATGGGGGAGGGATGGGGAGGTGGGGAGGTGGAAAGAGGTAGCATGGGGAGAAATGACAGACACAAGTGAGGGGAAGGAAGGCAGCAAACCACACTGCCATGTGTGTACCTATGCAACAATCTGGCATGTTCTTCACATGTACCCCAAAACCTAAAATGCAATAAAAAAATAAAAAATAAAAATAAAAAAGAGCAAAACTGTATCAAAAAATTTAAAAAAGACTGATTAAGAACAAACAGAACGCTGTATTTATCAATGTCAGATACTCAAAAGGGATGCTACTATTAGATTCTAAGATATTGTATTAGGCCATTCTTGCATTGCTCTATAGAAATAACTGTAACTGGGTAATTTATAAGAGATTTAATTGGCTCATGATTCTGAAGGCTGCATAGAAAACATATCACTGACATCTGCTTCTGAGGAGAGCTCTGGAAGCTTACTATCATGGCAGAAGGTAAAGCAGAATCTTGCATGTCACACGGTGAATGCAGGAGTCAGAGAGAAGGAGTGGGGTGCCACAGTTTTAAACAGCCAGATCTCACAAGAAGTCACTCACTATGGCAAGTACATCACCACAGGAATGGTGTTAAACCATGCATGAGAAATCAACCCCCATGATCCAATCACCTCCCATCAGACTCTGCTTCTAATACTGGTGATTACAATTCAATATGAGATTTGGGCAGGGACACATATCCATCCTATATTGGATGTTTTTTTAAATATAAATAATATTCTGAACTACTGTGTTAATAAATTGCACAATTTGAATAAAACTCACAAACTTCTGGAAAAAATATGCTTACCAAAAATGACACAGAAAGAAATATATATATATATAATTTCTGTATCTAAAAAACAAAATTAAATCAGCAATTAAATACATACCTACAAACAAAACCCTGGGCTTTGCTGGTGAATTCTATCAAACATTCAAAAGTAAAATCATATCAAACTTGCACAAACACTTCCAGAAGGGTGACACTTATCAACCCATTTTATCAGCTCAGGATAACCTTGACAGAAAACTATGGCAAGGACATTACAAGAAAAAAAAACTACAGACCACTTTCAATAATAAATGTAAATGTAAAAAATTAAACAAAATATTAGCAAATTGAATCCAGTGAGATTTATAACAACTATGTCATGACCAAGTGAGGTTTATTCTAGAGATGTTCAGTTAGTTTACTTTTTTTCAAAAAAAAAAAATCATGTATTAGAGAAGAATAAAAGAGAAAAAATTATCATTCTTTGTCTTAGTCTTTTTTCTATTGCTGTACAGAATATTTGATACCAGGTAATTTATAAAGAAAAGAGGTTTATTTAGCTCACAGTTCTGGAGGCTGGAAGTCCAATATCAGGCAGCTGCTTGTGGTCTGCTTCTGCGTAAGCACCTCATGCCGTATTGTAACATGGCAGAAGTGGAAGGGGAATCAGGCATGTGCAAGGAGACCAAACACAAGAGGTGGCCTCACATAACAATTCACTTTCATAGTAACTAATGCAGTCTTGAAAGAGCAAGAACTCACTCACTCCCACAAAACTGCTTTAATCTCTTCCTGAAGGTGATTCCCTTATGACCCAAATGCCTCTTACAGGTATCACCAACTCTCAACACTGTTAGATTAGAGACAAAGCCTCAACATAATTTTTGGTAGGGAAAAACTATGTTCAAACCATAGCATCTTCTTAACAAAAGCATTTGATAAAATGCATTATGTGTTCATAATAAAAAGTCACATAAAGTTTTAAAATTAGATAGAAAGAAATAACAGGTAACATGTTTTACTATTGAAAAAAAATCTGTTTTATTTTAATTACCATTAAAATTCTCACCAGGACCAGATGACCAGATGAGTTCTAGGTAACTTTATATATGTCAAAAAATTAACTATACATGTAACTATATATTTTATATATTAAATATGCATCTAATAGACTTTATATTTTAGAGCAATTTTAGATTCACAGAAAAATTGAGCAAAAGGTACTGAGAGTTCTCATGTTCCCCCTACCTCCACATATGCACAACCTGTCCCACTATAAACCTCCCACAGTGGTACCATATGTGACAACTAATGAACTTACATCAACACATCATTATCACTGAAAGTTCATAATTTACATTAGAGTTTACTCTTGTACATTCGATCAGTTTGAACATATATATAGTAACATGTATTCACCATTACAGTATCTACAAAATAGTTTCACTGCCCTAAAAGTATAAACAAATCTAAAGCTGTACTTAGAGGAAGACTTAACAGACTTAAAATGCATATTTTTAAAAGAGAAAAGGCTAAAATCAGTGTGTCCAGTTACAACTCTAATAAAGAAAAGTAAATTAAACCTGAAGATAAAAACAGGTATTAATCAAGTAGGAAATGCCAACATTTGATTATTATTTTCTTTATTTACTTTGTGGAGACAGAGTCTCACTCTGTTGCCCAGTCTAGAGTACATTAGCAAGATCTCAGCTCATGGCAACCTCCGCCTCCCGGGTTCAAGTGATTCTCCTGTCTCAGCCTCCCAAGTAACCAGGATTGTGGGCACCTGTCATCATGTCTGGCTAATTTTTGTATTTTTAGTAGAGATGGGGTTTCACCATGTTGGCCAGGTTGGTCTCAAACTCCTGACCTCAGGTGATCTGCTCACCTCAGCCTCCCAAAGTGCTGGATTACAGGCCTGAGCCACCGCTCTTGGCCCATGTCCGGCTAAATTTTGTACTTTTAGTAAAAGCAGTGCTTCACCATGTTGACCCTGCTTTTACTAAAAGTACAAAAATTAGCCGGACATGGTGTCATGGGCCTGTAATCCCACCTACTCAGGCTGAGGCAGGAGAATCATTTGAACCCAGGAGGCGGAGGGTGCAGTGAGCTGAGATTGTACCACCGCACTCTAGCCTGTACAAAAGAGTAAGACTCCATCTCAAAAAATAAATAAACAAATAAAACAAAGAAAAAAGACATTTCAAAAACAGTAGCAAAATAGCCAGTAAGCCCATTAAAAATATTCAACATCAAATCCCAATAACAAAAGGCTAAAATCTGGAAGCTGATTGTACTAAATGTTGTTAAGAATATGAAACAACAGGAATGGTTATAAATTGGTGTATCTCTTCGGAAATTTTTTTGTCAATATCTGATATACCCCAAGATTTAACAATTCCACTCCCAGAAACACATCCACATCCACATCCACATCAGAAAACAAAACACATGTCCAAATATCTATAGTAGCACTAAAGGGCCAAAAGGCAAACAGCTCAAATGTTCAAATTAACAGCAGAATGGACAAATTATGTATGGATATGGTATAATATTATACAGCACTGAGGATGAACTAACTGCTGCTTCTCTGAACAACATGGCCATACCAACACTGTCTCTCAGAAATAGTATTATGAGAAAAAAAAAAAAAGACTAAAAATGAACATTCTGTATAACTTCATTTATATGCAGTTGAAAACAAGCAAAAGCAACTAATTATTATATAAGAAATCTTCTGTTTACTTTCAGGAGTGTGCAGTGAAGTTGGGGGATGAGGAGGATTTGGGGGAGTGCCGATAATTAATTCTGGAACTGGGTAGTAGTCACATGGGTCTGTTCACTCAGTGAAAATTCAACACATGATTATTTTTCTGTACGTATGTTATACTTCAGTAAAAATTTAACTTAAAATAGTCACAATGGGCTTGAAGGAACATTCAGTTCTAAGAAGAAAGCAAACATAAATTACAAAGAGTGGAAATAAAAAAGTTCTTCTTTAGATGGGTAAGTTTAAGCACTGAAAATTCCTAAGGATCAAAGCCAAGGCATGTTTATAAATGATCTAGATGAGGGAGTCTCTAATAAAATCCTCATACTTGCAGACAATACTGATATCTTTTAGGTTATAGAAAACCCAGTCAATGGGGATAAAGTGCAAGAAGATTTAAAAGGCTTTGAAAGTGAGCAGAATAGTAGTAAAATGTGTTTCTCTGTGGTCAGCTAAATAGTAATGCAGGGAATAAAATGAATATAAAGATGTCTTATTCATCCTTACATATGCATTGGGACTTATAGTATATTTATAAACAGTCAGTACTAAAAATCATTGTTGATAAATGAAGGACTAAATGAATGAATAAATAATGGACTTGGACTAAGCTATCAGTTTGAATTTAGGAAACCATCAGGGCTAAGAGTTATTGTAGACTGTTTTCTGAAAAAACAGACCTAATATGCTAGTGACTTTTGGGTAATATTCCCAATACTAAATGCAAAACAGAAAACATTATTCAACAAGAGTTCTCAAAATATATGAGTAGGACCTCCAAGAGGAGAGTGGGTGGAAAGACACGGACTGTAAAGATGAAGGTAAGACAGGAACAGAACTGAGGGCTGTAACATTATCACCACTATAAACTATCTGAACATGGATATTAATTCTTGTGGTAGTTAATTTTATGTATTAACTTGTCGAGGGTCTAGTACCCAGTAATTTAATCAAATACTAATCTAGGGGATACTATAAATGTTGTAGGTGTGGTTAATATTCACATTTTAAGAAAAGGAGATTACTCTTGGTAATGTGAATTGGCCTCATCCAATCTGTTAGAAGACCTTAAAAGCAAAACTGAGGTTTCCTGGAGAAGAACTTCTGCCTAAAGACTGCAGTATCCACACCTATCAAGTTGCTAGCCTACCGGCCTATCTTACAAACTTCAAACTTGCCAGCCTCTACAATCACATAAGCCAATTTCCTTCAAATGTGTGTGGAGGGCGGGTGGATGGGGTCTGTTTCTCTGAGAATCCTGACTGATGTAAAACCCAAAGTTTATCAGTTGCTTTCTGATAGGCAAAGAAAGATCATTCAACAAAACAGTAGACTGCAGGGTAGTCCATGGTCTCAAGAATATTTTTCTGAAATTCATTCATTTTCCCTTTAGCTGATCTACAATTCTGTCACAGAGAAATCCTCCTGATTAATCTTCTCTCTGGTCCTCTGGCCTTCCACTCTGTTTTAGGGGTCTGCTTTTTAACAGAGTTCTCTCTCATGTTTTTCTTCCTCTGAGTCCCAGAACCCACAAACTCCTGTCACCACATCCATCAAAAGAAATCCTACATTTCTTCATTAAAAAAAAAAAAATCTATTGCAAGAGCCGTAAGACCACCCTTCAAAATTTTTAATGGAGGCCAATATCCCATTCTGAAGTATTAACCTTTTAATTTTTTTCAAGAAGTCAACAACAGTCAATATCAAGTATATGAATGAGAGCTTTGTGGCTAAAATAAGAGAATTCTTCAAAACTAACTCTTGCAGAACTGAGAGAACATCTTTCCCCAAGCTGAATTTCTGCCCTGCTCTAAGAGCCATGGGAAACCAGTTTCTGGAGTTTGAGAATGGCTGTTTAACTCCCTCTCCTAGTCATCAAAGGTTTTGGAACAGTCAGATGAGGCCTCTCAATTAATCAGTCCTTAAAAAGAAACAACTTGCCAGAAATCATAAAGATGAGTTGCCATCATGCAGCTCTTTACCCCCATTAAACCCTATATATGCAAAATTATGCTTTAACTGAACACATGACAGCTTTTAACACAAAAATAAGGAGAGTGTTTTAGGGTCTTTCAAAGGACAGGATCAGTAAGGTCCAGACACTAGAAAGGTGGATATGTACCTACGCTGAAGGGAGGAAAAGACAAACACAACAAACCCTCTCACAATTATGGGTCAATTTTTTCCCATCTCTCCTCAGGTCCTCCCACAGATTCAAAGTTTGAGCTACCGGGATACATTTTCTTCTTTTGGCAATTGATAAATAGCTTGAGTAATGGCTGCATGTTGTTAATGGCTAAAATGAAATTTATAAGTCTTTCAAAAATACAATATGACAGATAAATTTTTCATCCCATGCACCTTTCCTGGTGTTACCCCATGTCAAGTCTCACTGTGGCCACAACCCGAAATTAAAGAGCTTCCCTCCAGCAGTAGTCTTCATATTTCACTCTCCATCTCCATGTCCAGGCAAATGCACCAATGGGGAACTCAGTACCAAAAATATCATCTACTGTCCCACTCTAGGCAGAAGAGGCAAGTGAGAAATTTATTTGTATTATGAAGCAGGCAACAAAACACGCATGAGAGACATAACTTGGAAATATATGAGAAACAGATTGAATACTCACTTGGAAAAATATTTGCAAACATAAAATGAATAGACAGTGGTTCAATTACATGGAAATCTCTCTAAATAAGGGAGTCTATTCATCAATCAATCAAGAAACATTCCTACACAACCCACGATGTTCTTAGTGGATTGTAGCATATGTTGTGAGGGTAGAAAACCAATTTGAAAGAGCTTAGATATGAAATAAGTGCTCAATTATGTAGCTAACTATAAGTCTAATGAGATTTCAGAGACAGTAAAGTGCGTTTTGATTCTTTCAGCTATGTCCCTTTAATTACCTGGCCCTGGCCCACCATTAGTGCTGGCCATATGTAAAATGTTCCAGAAACCTGTAAATGTGTACATATTTATCTCTAGAAGTATACGGCTTCACCGTCTTATTAGGTGCTGGTCTCAGTCTATTACTGTTGATCATTCTCCAAGCCTTCTGCTGCCCAGATCTTCCAGCTTGTTTACAGCAACCTACTTCTAATCTTTATTTTTGGATTCTTATTCTACTCTCTCCTCTTCTGGGCATTCCTTTGGACAGATATGTCAGTAGAGAGCCCAAACGGCCCCCATTTCTTCTAACCCCTGCATTTTTCTTCTTCATTCTGAGTATAACTCAATCTCACAGTTGGGAACTAGATTTTATTCCATTAACCCATCATCCTTGAGGCACAGGAAATTAGCTGAGTGTAAAAGCATGTGAGTGTGCTGAATATTCCAGTTCTCTGGAATGAGACAAAAACTTTTCATTCATTAATGAGAGACGACCTCTTCATAGTGAAAACAGATCCTTCTTGAGACACCTGGGGAACACCTTGGTAAGGTTGACTGCTATAAGTACACACGACTCACCCTTGCCAACGAGGTACAGTATCACATCTGATCACACTCCTGGTAACTACACCTAAACAATTTTTAGAAACCTAGCATGTGCTGCCTCAATTTCTAATTTATTTGGCCAATTTCACAATCTTCTCAGCTCCTAGTTAAGTCATGATAAGATGTATTTCCAATCTTCTGAACATGCCCTAAATGTAATGAAGTGCTTGATGAATGCCTGGCACTCCAAAGAATCACTCTGCTGCTGCAGCTTCAAGGGGCCAGGCCTTAATGAAGCTTGCTTCCAGGGAGCCTAACACATACTCTTGTAGAAGGGCAGTGAATGCAAGTCTAATTCTTGAACCATGGTAAGACTAAACCACTAAATAATGCTTGAAACCATTGATTATATTTAGTCTTTTAGCTCCTCCAATGTTTAAGCAATGCCACAGCACCTCAAGAAGAACAGTCTTCACAACATCTTGCAGAGGAGGGTGAGGAGTGGGACATAGTTCCTGGATCTTGGTTTTATACTCATATATTCTTTTATACATATGGGTCTGAATCAATAGCAGTATGTTATCCTGGTGTACAATCAAATTAGTACATTTTTGAGGGATCCAAAACAGTGTTCTTGGGCTACCTCTTTTTCCCTTAGGAGATATGGATGATGCCAACAGACTGCGGCTGAGATTATTTTCCCACATACAACCCACTTGCTAGCCCTGAGGTACAAAGATTTGTGGCTCTGCTCTATTCCCTTCCAGTGAGAGGTGATAGGGCCAGAGGATTCTCTAGTGTAGGTCCCTGCATCTCAAAGAGTAGCCAAAACTCTAAAGGAACCTAAATATTTTGAATATGGAACAAATAGGCTAGTGTTAGGTATAATTTTGAGGTGTAGTTAAGCAGACAGGCTCTAAATGGCTTAAAATACACTTATTTGGGATATACTTAAGGTAACTAGATATGTAAAGATTGAGTTTTGCATCAGGGTGTTTAAACTAACAGTCCTTGCCTTCAGTGAAGAAGTAACAACCTAGGAGCTATATACAGAGTCCATTTGTATATCAATGTTCTATGAAACTTAAAAAAGAAAGAGAGAGATCCATTCCCCACTCTACAAAGGAAGACAAGGTTTCTCTGCAAGCTAGAGGAGACAAGTCCTGGTGATCAAGTGGAGATGGTGAGGGACTTCTCATGGCTGCAGTGGAGGAAATTCAGGCTCTTTAGATTCTCCCTTCCCTGTATGAAATTTTCTGGTCCTATGATCTGCCTTAACCAGGAAGCCCTGTTTATATTCCAGTGTGGGCTTGTCCTTTTTAGAGCACTTCAGAACAAGAACCACCTCTTCCTTGCACACCACCAATCCCAGATCGATACCAGAGAACAAGTGTAAACTGTGCATCGCAAAAGCACCTCAGATGCACCTTTTTCCTTCTCACAAGTACCTCCTCAAATCAAGGTGCCTTAATCCAGCCAATCACGGCTCCACTTAAAATACATCATTTTATTGAAATCGTGGATTTTACACACATACCTAACATACACACACACGTACACACGCACAGGTTTCCTGCTCTCATCCGCCACCCTCATGTCAAATCCAGAACACATGGAGAAGCCTCAATCTACACAAGAGGACTGGTACATTTCATTTTGGTGAGTCCTGTGGATTTCAGGTTTACATCTAGCAAGCTTTGCATGCTAGGGGAAGTCATTTGGACAGTAGCCTATCACATTTACACCACTAGATCTCATCAGCTTGAACATGATTTCCTGAGCCAGGAAATTTATCTGCTCCAGCATCTTCCTTCCCTATACGCCTTCTGCCTATTCATCCCTGTTTTCTAACACTCCCTGCTGTAGCCAGCCTAGAAGACAATATTTTTGTACACCATAGCTCTAGGCTCTGTCCCAGTGATTAGAGAGGAGAAGCCAAAACATTTGTTGTGGGACATACTGTGCTTTTGACTTAGTGGAAATGTATTGGTGTGTTCACAACAGAACCTTCCTTCTTTTGAAAAATCAGCCACAGGAATTCTTTGTTTGATGAGCCAATAAATTCCCATTTGTTCAAATTAGTTTGGTTTGTGTTTATGTTACTCACAACTAAGAATTCTGACTAATTTTCTCAGCAACAGAGGGGTCTATTGTTTGTGGAATGGATAATACCTACAATACAGCAGAACATATCGAAGCCTTTCACCCATCCTAATTATATTCTCAACTAATAATAACATAGCTTTTCATTACAAAGAGAACCTAAGAAAACCTTAGTCTGACCTTGTTAGAGGGAGTTAGGAACTTTGTCAACAATGTCTTTAGATCCTCCCTCTTAGTTCCAGGAACGATGCAAAACTACAAGGAAAAGGAACAGCCCAGCAGATGCTCAGCCATAAGGAAATTATTCCCGATTTTGCCCAAATGTAGCTTTCTGGTTTTTGGTTTATTCATTATCAACTCTCATTCAAAAATGGTTTGGATCCATGTCCCCACGCAAATCTCATGTTAAATTATAATCCCCAAAGTTCAAGTTGGGGCCTGAGTGGAAGCTGAATTGAATCACGGGGAAGATTTCTCATCAATGATTAATACCGCCCCTTTGTACTGTCCTTGCAGTAGTGAGTTCTCACAAGAAATCCGGTTGTTGAAAAGTGTGTGGTACCTCTCCACTCTCTCTCTTGCTCCTGCTTTGGCCATGTGACCTGCCCACTCCCCCTCTGCCTTCCTCCCTGAATGTAAGCTTCCCAAGGTCTACCTGGAGGCCGAGTTGATTTCAGTAACATGTTTCCTATAGAGCCTGCAGACATATGAAACAATTTAACCTCCTTTCTTTATAAATTAGCCTGTAACAAGTATTTACAGCAAGGAAATAACGGACTGATACACTCATTTTCTTGTGTCTTCTCCTTCCTGACTGATTGGTTGTCACTCAGCTTTCAGAGTTTGGCTCCATTTCCTGGACCCTTTTGTAAACAATTTTTCCATCGCCACCCCCATCCTTTGGACCTCCTACATGAAATTTATTATTTATTGGATAGCACATTCAAGGCATAATTCAGTACCAAGGGCAGCTGCTAGAAATTTGTTGTCTTTAGTTAAAAAAGAAACTTAGTGAGAAAGAGTTAGGTTTGAAGCTGGCTCTTGAAGAACGGATAATTCATGGATAGGAGTGGAGGAAGAAGAAAGATAATTCCAAGTTACTAAACAATATAAACAAAGGCTCTAAGATCAGAATGAGCTGGTCAAGTAGATCAGAGAATGTGTCTAATGAAAGTGGTTTGCACAGAGAAAGACGGTACTGTGGAAAAACGTAGCGACAAAGGGGTTTAGACTTAATTCAGGAGTCAGTGAAAGCCTTATTCTAGGAATACTCAAGTGTCATTTGGTTATGAGGCCACAAATTAAAAAATAATGCATCCTTACCTCAACTTCTAGGGAATACCATATAAATCAAAATTATAGTCAGGTAAATACATACACACATAAACATACAAAACCCTGGGTTGCAAATAAAAACACGCTTAGTCGAACAGGTCTTTACTTGACTTATATAAGTTGCTTAGGAATACATTAGTCCTGAGAGAGTACTACCCACTACAAGGAATTTAAGCTTCAGAAAGTTGAGCTATCCTTTGTATTGCATCAGCCAATTTTGTAAGCTCTTATAGTTAGTGCAACTTCAGTGCCAGAAATTCAGATATTTGGAAAATTATGTTTAGGCCCCAGCAATTCCTAGACCACTTCTCAGATGCATTCAAATTAAAGATCAATTGAAAACCACAGTCATGCATTCCAAATTTCACTGACCTAATGGGCCATGGATAAAGCAATATGTCTTTATTTTTACAGTGTTATAAAAGAAATAGACATTATTAAATCCTTTCATTTTCTTCTTTTTGAACTGTTTCTCCAGAATTGGACATTTGTAAATCCCACAATTGCCAGGACATCTTTTCTTCAAATAAATGGAAGAAATACTGGGATTTAACATTTTCTTGTATGTGTCAGCAATTTTTTTTTATTACACTCAGGGAGATGTCAAGTTTAGGCATTATATAAGAATGTTACCATAAAAAAATCATTGAAGACAGAAGAAAAAACTGCTCACCTTATATGATTGTGGATACTCACAGAGACCCCATAAAAAGGACAATGGTTAGAACGAAGGGTCAAGACAGGAACAACAAAATATACTGTATTTTTATTGAATATACAATTCTGAATAAAGAGTCACCTTTCATCTATTTCAGTCAAAATAAATTAGATTATCCTGTGGTAACAAACTATTCCAAAACCTCAAAAGTTTAACCAAACAAAAAGTAATGTGTTGCTACTGCAGGCATTGGTTCCTTTCCAGAGCATCTCCTCATGGTCAACTTCAAAGTTTTAGTCCTATTGTCACAGCTAAAGCCCCTCCTCAATTGCCATGCTAATAGAAGAAGCAGCTAGAAAGGTGCACAAGGGTTTTTCGGGTCTTTAATCCATAAGTGACATACTTCCTTTCTATCTACATTGCAGTAGCCAGAAATAGTCATAAACTCTGCCCAACTTTAAGAAGGCCAGAACATACAGAGCACAAATATTATCCAAATAAGCAAGAGGTATGCAGACAGCTATAGAAGAGGAGGAAATAAAGGAAAAATGGGGGAGGTGAGATGGAAAGTACAAATGGAGGAGGAGGAAAGGAAATGAATGTAATTCAACCACAGACTTAAAAACAAGTCTCTAAATTTTGAGTTCTAATCTCAACTCTACTCCAGGATTGCACAAGCCTTAGGATTCTTAGCCAAGTAAAAAGAATTTCTTGAGATAAGATATGAAAAAAAGCAGCTTGGAAAAATAACCATTCTGAAGAATAATGTTCTCTGGAAAGAGGAATTGAAAAAAACCATATATATATATATATATATATATATATATATATATATGCCAAAAACAAGACGTATAAGCTAAAAGCCTCACAAAAATACAGAATAGTCTTTATTTTATGTATAGAGGTATGAAGACACTGGGGAATACCATGTACCTTTCCATCTATAGCAACCAAACCATTCAACTAAACTTTCAAAAGAACCTATCTGCTTAAGAAACCACAGATTTGACATAGATATTCTGGTGGAGAAGGAGTCAGGAGCCAATATTAGGACTCACATGTGAAAATCTGTGATAGTAACCAAGCCTTATCCACAATTTTGACAGCTCTATAACTCAAATTCTCATTTGTAAAGCAGAACAGGACTAGTACCAGCATCACCTACCTACAACAGGAAAATGTTTCAAAAGGCTCAAGGTGCTCTATAAAAGAAGGACTAACCAGAAAATTGCCATATAGCCAAGTGGCAGTGGCACCTAGAGGTTCCTTCAAAGAGTACTTTTGCATCCAGTAGAATTCCTTTGGTCACATGGTCACAAAGCCATTTACTTTTTTTGGTATTACTTCCTAAGTAGCAACAATCTGTTATTAGTCATTCTCTATTGAAAACACATTTGAGGATTACAATGGTTCAAGTTAGATTTTTTCAACTTTAATATGAGTTTTGGGGGTTAGTAGATGCATTTTCGACTTCAGATGTTTTCAACATAACACAGGCTTCCTGGGATGTAATCCCATCATAAGTCAAGGAGCATATATTATCTTCAAAGAGCATTTTTATTTTACTGAAGTCAAACGTTACCTTGCTTGAAGAATATATATACATTATGCATGTTTGTGTACATGCTTGAGGAGATACCATTATGTATTTGTGTATGTACATACAAACATTTACTGTTGGTGTGTGCTCATGTGTGTGCTTATATGTCTGTTCCTTTCTCTGTGACCCGTGTGTCTCTTCACTAGAATCCATAATAGGAGGCATGCACAATGGACACAAGCCATATGAATTCAGCAACCTCGTGGATTTGGATGCTCAAAAGCAGCAGTCATCTATCAAAGGAAGTGTATTGGACTAAATGGAGAGATTTTTAATAAGAGGCAAGGGGGTGCACTTTACCTAATAAAAAGAGCATAGAAAGACCCTGGCTGTGGCTAATGTGCATAAAAAATTCAGCCTGTCAGATCCTCACTCTTCTAATTCAGTAATCTAAATAATTTATTTGACATTTTAGCTCAAGATGACCTTTCTTAGGAAAAAATTACTGTTTTAAACTTTTAGCAAGTGCAACCCCAGCCACAGAATCCCTACTGAAGTCTGCATTTTCCCAAATGAGCAAAGGTTAATCTCGTAGTGCTCAAACACATTGCTGACCCTTTTAAACGGTTCACAAAATGTCATTTAATTTTTTAATCTAATTTCAATTATGTTGTAATATTTGAGTTTGAGTATTTGGGGGTGGGGGTACTGATGTGAGATTCCAGTCAGGTCCTACTTAGAGAAATTTAGGCAAATGATTCTTTTTAAATAAAACAGGGTTAACAGATAATGCCATGTGTTTCCCCTGTGGTTTGAATATACATATAATCATGCACAATGTATAATGAAATCGTGCACACTTCCCCTGAAGGATTAACAAATGGAGATTAAGGTGGTTGGTTCTTGAGAGCAACCATACAAGAATTCAAGGTTCTCAAAGGTGCTGGATGATTGAGGATATTAGCTTTTAAGCCAAGGCTACTCAAAGGAAACCAATGCTCTAAGCCATATAGGGTCCATCTTATTCTGAGATTTCATTTTAGGACAGTTCTAAGTCTACCCAAGAGATAAGGAGGGTGACAGATGTTGTAGAGAGATCACTATGTCATCCATTCCATCAGCCATTAATGAAATTCCAACTTTCTCTCTCAAAAACTATGCTTTTTGCTTGCCAGCAGATCAGAAAAACAAAAGAAGGTAAAACTGTTACTATGAAGATAACTGGATCTTCTGCTCTGCACAATAAGCTATGATTTCATCACTGCATCCTAGAAAGCTCATTTAAGAGATTCCGAAATGTTGCAATACTTTGTTAACCAGGATTTCCTCCTACCCATACCAAAGGATAACAGCATTTGGTACTCTAATTTGACAAACATCCCATTTTCTCATTGTCATCTTTTAAGCAGTATCCCCCTGGGAACATTGGGTGACTTAAGTTTCACTGTTATTTGCAAATCCAAAATATTATCATTGGTGTCCATGCCAGTGATCTGAGTACAATGAGCTGATGTGAACATCAAGCCAAGATATGAATGCTTAGCTCCATTACTTTCCTCATTATCACCTCTCTTGATGTAGCATTCCCCAGAGAGCCTAGTGCTCCTTATTTTCCTTGCCCTGAAATATCATATTTCCCTTAATCAAAAGCAGCTATAAGCCACACTCAAATAAGTTGCTTCAATTAAGGAAGTTTTGTACATAACAACCTATAGGGAGACGAGTCAGCATCTTGCCTGTTCTTCTCACTTTGCCACTTTGCCAAATTTGCCTCCAAAGGAATATTTAGATCAGACGCAGATACAAATAAAGATGTCTGATTATCATTTCTACTTTAAAACGTACATTTTTCACTATCATCAATGAGAACCATGTGAAGTCTAGGATACCATGCTGTTTCATAAATGAAAAATAGTCTGTTTCTGCTATTTTAATTATATCCAGCCCAAGGGTTTTCAGCGCAAGGTGTGCATTAGAATCACTCAGGGGTCACTGCAAAAACACAAACTTAGGAGCCCCCCTTAAATCTTACTGAATCGGAGTCTGTGCATATGGGCCTAGTGTCATATATTTGTATGAAGCTATGCAGAACTGTGTATGCTTACCTACCCCTGGTTAAGACTCACTAATTGGGTAAGTGTTCACATGGGTTATCTAGTGTAATTGGAATAGTGAATGAATGTGTGCTCTGAAGAAGAGAATTCCCATCATGCCTAGACTAAAGGATAATCATTCTGAACATATGAAAGATTTGAAATGTGCAGAAAATGAAAGTCCTATGTAAAAATATTGCTCAAACCACACTTTATTAAGATTTATTTTAGGTATTTTGATAAAATACATCTTATCCCTGGCCCTGATCATTGTTTGGAGTATTTGCTACAGCAATTGCTATTGCCAGAAATTGCTGACATTCATTTAAGAAAAACACACAGCCAGTCACTCTTCGGTATAAAAACTACACAGTACCGTATTGCCATACCACTCAAAAAAGAGTAACATGAAGAATCTTGCCTGAGAGTTACTGGAATTCCCACATTCCAAGTTTCCTGGTTCTGATTAAAGTGCAAATGGAATAAATTGGGATCATATTAGAGAGAAAGCACAAAACACCAAAAGGCAGTTCCTAAAAATTTCTCAATCTTTTTCTTTTCTCACTCTAGAAGATTCTACAGGACTTTTCCCACTTGAGTATCTCAGATCCCAAAAGTCCAAGCTGTCCCACGTTTTCCCAGAAACAAGTTCCCAAAGCTTGATCCACAATACACAATTTCTGCAACAGTTCTGAAAGAAAATATGTCTTTCATATTTTCATATTTTATAGGGTCAAATAAGTTTGAGAGATCCAAATGCACATTAGCATAGTCAGTCTTGGGGAAGCTATTACTATGGAAATGAAACATGATTAGTAAGGCTTTCCTAAACTGTGAAATAACTATCCTGATTTTATGTGATACATTAACATCCAATGAGAAGCTATTCCAAAAAACACACTTTGATAATGACAGGTGTAAATCAGCCAAGACTCTTGTCTCTTCTAACTCAGTGAATTTTTAATTTTTGATACAAAATGTCACTCTGTCACCCAGACTGGAATGCAGTGACACAATCGTGGTTCACTCTAAACTTGACCTCCTGGGCTCAAGCAATTCTCCCACCTCAGTTCTCAGCCTTTGAGTTGCTGGAACTACAGATGGGTGCCACCACACCCAGTATATTTTTAGATTTTTTTATGGAGACGGGGTCTCAGTAAACTGCCCAGCATGGTCTCAAATCCCAGGCTCAGGCAGTCCTCCAACCTCATCTCCCAAAGTGCCAGAATTACAGGCATAAGTCAGTGTACCTGGCCCTCTGTGAAATTTCTGAAGTCAGTAGAATTGAAATAAGTAAAACAGTCAATAGATATATCTCTTCTCTTCCTTTAGAATGAGGAAAAACTGCTTGAAGACAGAATGAATAAAAGTGAAGTAAGAAGAAACAGGGGAAGAGTATGCATCTGAACAAATGCTACAGATTGAGTGTGCAAATCAGGAATCATTTTGCTTTGAAAGCTCAGAAGCATTCTAATGTAATTAACTGTTGCTCCTTGCTTCTTAACTTTGAGTAAACTTGCTTACTATGCTTAACTGTAAGACAGAAAACAATTTAATTAAATTGCAATGCCTGAGTTCCCCTAACCTGTACCACAAATGTAGCCATTAACATTAATATTCTAATCTCAGTATCTCCAAGCTCCATTCACTCAGGTCCCACTGTCAATTCATTAAGTTCAATAACTTGCCTCGGTACTTGGAAGACTTGTGATTGGAATTCAGGATAGTGTGACTTTTAAATACTCCATTCCACAGCTTGAGAAGCATAAATACTTACTCTCAGTGTTTTCTTAAATCGGTCCCAGCAAATCAAACTTAGAGTCCTCCCTGGAATACTGAGAGCTGGCACTCTATCACCAGCCCCTACAATAAAGCTCCCAGAGCCACCACCAAAGCAGCCACTATCACCTATATGTGGGCTCCTGCCAAGGGACCAGTGATGCTTTTGTAAAACAAAAGCCCTCCTTCCCTCCTTGCTTCTGTGCAATGGTGACTTTGAGTGTCATCAGAGCCCAGAGAGGGCTTCAGATTTCTATGAGACAGATTTACTCTCTTTCAGACAAGCCTTGTCACTCCCGCCACCAGCCTATCCATCTATGATTGCCACCCATCAAGCGAAATTCCTGTACGCTCTATGCCTATCAAAGGAGAAATAACACCACTGTTCCTTTGGTGCTAGTTAAAAAGGAGAGAGAATGAAAACAACATCTCTAGACCTGTACGTGGATAACTCCACAGGGGGCTCAGTGGCTTGGTCCAAAATACTCTGGTGTTTTGAGAAAGAGTTATTACAATGGGCAGGCATGCTTCTTTTATCCATGGGTTACAGAAATTCCATGAGAGCTGCAACATTGCTCCCAAAATTAAATTTAGCCCTGAGGACCTGCCACTGAGTTAGGCTTCCTTTGCTGGACTCCATCTTCCACTATGGGCAGGTAGCCTTTTCTTTTCTCTCACCTTTCCCCTAAAACATGACTTCCATTCAGCCCCTCCTCTCATCCCTACCTTCTACCATCAGAACATACTTACCCTGGAATATGACTTCCCAATACTCCCTTTCCCATTTCATCCCAGACTCTGCCATTCAACTCTTCCCCAGGTCCCTTCCAGGAAGCTCCACACACCTTCAGATAAATATGGGCTACAAAAAGAGACCGTTTGAGGAAAAAACATTATGCTGCTCATATGCCCAAAGCGGTGGCATTCTTACTAACTTAGCCTGACCACAGCTGCCCTTGATTCCATCCCTTTCCAACCCTGGGACTTTGCTTCATGTCTTCAACCTTGTCTTCTATTCCAGCTCCTTCCCCTTGGCCCACAGAAGTCCATTATGCCCTTCCTTATCTCTGGCCTTCCTTTCATTTGCTAATTTTGTTCTCTATCTTTCCTCTTAAGCATTCACTCACTTCTGCAGTTCCTACAAACAGACTTCTAAAATTGTTCTGATTCCAATCCCTGTTCTTAATCATCGGTATATCTAATGGCTGCTTTTCAGTTCTTAATTTACTTGACCTCTGAGCAACACCACTGGCGACACTCTGTATTAACATCCTCTCTTTTGTTCGTTCCACCTCATAAGTCTTTCTTCTTGGGTTAGTTTCTTGCTTCTCTATAAATGCCCTGTAGCTCTGTTTTGTTTCCAGGCTTCTGGTACACTGTCTGACCTGAAGCATTCTTAGCTTCCCCCCAACCATCACTCTATACACTCGTCTTCAGAAGATCTCTATTTCATAGTTCCCCTTACCATCAGCATGCCTACATATTCTTCTCCACTCAGTTGCATCCCTGGAGCCCCAGATCCTTATCTCCCACAGTCAGTTGGACAAGTGCACCTGGGTGTCTAATAGACACTCAAAACAGAATCACCTTGTCAATTTACTCTGCCACAACATATTTCTCATTTTAGTATAAATCCACCTAGCCACACAAGAAAGAAATCTAGGAGTGCCTCTCCTTCTTCTCCTATGTCACCAGGTCCTGTCATTCTCATCATCTCTCTCTCTCAAATTTGTCTTCTCCCCACTATTCTCACTGTTGCAATTCAGTCAGAATTTCCTATCTGGCCCCTACTTCGTGTTCCCACAGCATTCAACTGCAAGAATGGTTATATTTACACTGAACTGAATTCAGTTCCTTAATGCATCATTTTCTTCAACATTTTTATGATTTCACCCATTCTATCCTTCCATTCAAAATGTCTTCCTTCTCCTCGCTCACATGGTAAGGACCTCAAATGTCAAATGTAAGTTCCTCCATGAAGTGATTCCTGACTTTCTCATGAAGAGATGTCTTCCTCCTTTGGATGTCATAGCACACCAGATACAAACCTCCATTCATAGCACTGTTATTGGTGGTTTGCAACTTTCACTCTATACCTTTCCCCTTGTGGACTGTAAGTGTTTCTTGGGTAGGGAGAGGCTATGTCTATTTATCTTCACATCACCAAAATTTAGCATTGTGGTGGGCTTTTAAGGATTGCTGAAAAAATCGATTTGTTTAATGAACATTAAAAGAAGTGACAGAAATTAATGTTAAGAGAGAGGAGCATGGATTTCTACTTGGGTGAGTTGCAGGGATTTCTAGCTGGGGAGGGGCAGGAAAACAGCCTTGCTTTCAGGGAAAGAATTCTGGAAAGTCTTGTACTTGGGTTCTCTTATGTAAGCTCTGCCATTTTCTGTATAACCTAGATTAGGTCATTCACTGTCTCAGAGCCTCAGTGTAATCATCTGAAACAAAAAATGCCACACAACTCAGTTACCTCTAAGGTCCCTCTCATCTCAATGACTTTAAGTACAAGAGTTAGCCAGAAAAGAAGGGGAACTGACAGTCTAACGTGACATGCCAGCCTGGGTTCAAAGCCTGACTCTGCCAATTACTAGAGGGAACCTTAAGCAGAGTATCTAACTTCTCTAAGCATCAGTTTCCTTGCCTACAATGTAGGTATAAATAATAAATGTTTTTCCATCACAGAATCATGTAAGAGTTAGTTGCTACACATCTAGCACTTACACCAGTAGCCAAAACAGACAGGCAAAGCACTTACCAACCAGAAGGCGGTCTGACCATGAATGAACCAACATTTGACTTTGCAGCATCTCACTTTAATGCTGACTGGCAGTATTCCTGACTGAACTCACTTCATGGAGGAACTTACTTTGAGGTTTGAAGTTTTTACCATGCGGACAAGAAGGGAAACATTTTGAAGGGAAGGACAGAATGGGTGAAATTATAAAAATATTGAAGAAAATTATGCACTGAGGAACTGAATTCAGTTCAGCATAAATATACTGGGCCATACTTGCAACTGAATGTTGTGAAAGTGTGAAGTAAGGACCAGACAGGAAATTCTCAGTGTCTGAACTGCAGCAGTGAGAAGAGCAGGGATAAGATAAATTTGAGAGAGGGCAGGTGAGAGGGACAAGAGTGGGTGACCTTAGGACCTCCTACATACATAAGCCAGTAAGCCATTGAGTAGCAAGATAGACTATAGATTTTGTCTTATGTCTGCTGTTTCTGCCAGAAGAACCAACCATGTTTCCACACAGTTGAAACTAAGAAATCTAGCATGCATGGAACTGGCAGGCAGGATATTCAGGTTTCAGAAGTCTATCTTGGCCTCTGTCTTCTACCAACCACCACAGGGCTCTGGAAAAATTCATGATCAGTTTTCCCTCAATTCTGGGGAAAGAAGTGAGAAGATCAGAGGGTACTGGGGCAAAGGAGTTTATTTCTTCTGAACTCTTCCCAGAAAGCAGCCCATTAATCACAAGCCTGCTTCTTATCAGGAGCTAGAAGTCAAAAGAAAGGTTTAACTCCAAAAAACAAAAGCAAAAGCAAATTTACTTCAATTTGAGACATCATTTTGACTCCCGAGACCATTCCTTTTCTCAGACACCTTCTCTCCCAAGCTGATTTCTTTTAGTTAGTTTTCCAAGAAGGCCCTTCACCTCCAACTTTAGCCTTGGTTTTAACAGACCAACAGGGGATAGAAGTGGATGGACAACTTTGATTTGTTTGATTTCCCGCTGGCTGGATCTACACTCAGGTGGAGAGGCTTAGTAATAGGAAGCCTCTCACCTCCATCAAAGGCTAAGTGGACTTTCAGCAAGACTATTTTAAGTATCCAGCATGTCTAATACACCAGAGAGATTCTCCATTTGCAGAGTAACACAATAGGTAAAGGAGAAGCCCAGCATCGCATTCAGGATATCTTGAGAACAAAACGTGCAGGCTGGCAATGTGACCTCATAACCACTGCTAGAATATAGGACTGGTGGGGCTCTTGATACGCGTGAGCCCTGGCTACGTCATTACAGCCTCTTGGAAAAAAAAAATGGGATTGCAGATTTGGGCTACGGGTTTCCACTTATCTGAATTAGTAATAAAGAACTTGAAAGGCATTGGAGCAATGCCATTATTCCTAGCTGCCTTCATTATTTTTAATATGCCTTTGTTCACCTTCATTTCCCTTTAAGATTGGAGAAAGTCCATGTAAGAATTGACGATTTTCTATCCCAATCTGCCTATTTCTTTATAAATAGGCACACTTGAAATGGCACTGCCTCAGGAGTGACTTGGCTTAGCATGCTAGCAGACCCCTGCCAGGTGGGCTGCCTGGCAGAGTTCAACAGGAATAGTGTGAGTGGGCTAAGACACGGATGGCGGCCCTTACCTGACCACGATGGGAAAACGTTTAAAAGGACAAGCAAGCAGCCTAATTTCTTTTATTCCTCAAGGCAATGGTGAGGGGTTTTGATCTTTCCTGAGTTTGTTTCTCAGCCAGTTCTCATCCTTTGTCTTGCCCCTTTCAATGAGGTTCTGCAGTTTTATTTTTTCTAAACCAGAAAATGTCGTGTGATTCTGTAAATGTTTTCTTGCTGTGGTACTTTTCAGACTATTTTCTTCCTTGTTTTTTGGAGGCCTGAATCTGCCTTTGGTCACACTATTTGCTCCTCTATGGTCACCTCGGAGAAGATTAACCCTTTCATTAAAAAAGCCTGGCCAGGGTCAAACTACCGCCTGGCTAGGGACTCTTATATCCCTTTGATCTCCCAGCTATGGAGAAATTATTAGCAAATTCTAAGCCTTCCCATGTGATTTGTTTTTGTAAATTTGTAGAAATTATTCCTAATCCTATTACGTGGCCTGGGGCAAACCTGCATTAAATATAGGAGACTTTTTGTTATGTGGCAGATGGATAATAAAGGAATGCTGAATGCAGCTCCATTCCAAGTTATGGGAATCTGGACACTTCATCAGCATTCACTTAATCCTCTGCCATGGCTCCGCCTTTGATGAATGCTCTCATTTATGACCACTGATGCCGCTCACTTAATTTCAGAGAAGAAAAATAATACCTAGCTGTTAATGTGAATATTTGAGTTTATGGCTGTACAATGAATAATTGTGACATTATCAAAGGAACATCTCCTTATACATTATTCAGTTGTATAGACCACATTAACCAGAGATTGGAAACTTGCAATTTTGCATCTTCCATCTTCTTTGGAACGGAGACACCACGCAGACAAAAGTCAGTGTCTCAAACCAAATTCTACCTGACAATGCGTATCAGCCTGCACTATATTTTGCTCATTGTGGTGCCAATCTCCTATCTCACCAATGACATTTTTTCAAAGAAAGAGGGGATTTCCTAGAGACTCGACCCCATGCAACTTCCATAGCTTATTACTGAATAGGAAAATGTAGTTTTGGTTTCTGCTTTAATACTGATGCCATGGAGGATGTCTTGAGGGTTAGACTGAAAATTAAGACAGCACACCTTTGCTGCTTATACTTTATATATAAACTGAGGGCCTTTTTCAATGTATGTTTTCACTTAGACAGCACAAGAGAATGGAAGTCATCCATGAATTACTGAGTCTTTGCTGGGTTCAGCCAGGCAGAGATCCGTGCTGGTACCATTAAGGACAGTCATGCAAAATCACTCACTTCTCTGTAACAGAATAGATATGCCTCAGCTGCTTCAGCATTGAATGCCTTTGTTTCCAGGGAAGTAGGGGATGAGGTGCCAGAGAAGAGATGTAGAGTAGGATGGAACATTTTCATTGTAAAATCTCATTGGATAGTGTTTTTAACTAAGATATGTGTAGGTGTTATACATGGGCATGTTGTTTGAAAATGCCAGGAATATTTTATAAAACAGCAAATGTATTTAATAAGACAGCAAATACCTGTACCAGACTATGAATGGCACCATTGAGCTATTGATTTTTAAACTATCCTTCCATTTTAGTTTAATTTCAAGATTGCTTGGTAAATACATTTTGAGGTTAAGATCAGATTTCTCTAAAGATGTTTTCCTGAGTTGCTGTTTGAGTAATCCTCGTGAGATCAGTTATACAGTTATATTCATGATGGCAAAATGCCTGCAAACAAATCTTTGGGACTTGGGAGGTGCACTAAGGTAAATGAAATCAGCAATATGTGTCACTTTTCCAGTTTTAGTAATCTATAAACCAAGCATTTTCATATTCTGCTAGCTTCATCACTGTAGTCAATTTATTGACATGAACCACTAACTGAAAGACTTTAGAAAAAAAAGTTTTTAGCCCATATTCAAAAAATTCATCATGGAAGTGCATTTACGATTGTTCAATGCCCAGAAGCAAATGTAAACAGGGCATACATAGTTCTACTCAAACGCCACAAAATTTAGTAATGCATAGTGAAAGCAATAAACAAGGCTTCTAGATGGTTAAAAGAGAGGTTCTAGTTGCTGTTCATTTTCATATTATATGAAATTAACAAACTGAATAGCAAATTTGGAGATAGATAAAGACTTTCTCACCTCTACCTACTGAGGCTGATAGTGATACCACCAGGAATCAGGTATAGACTCTTGGATCCACTGAGAATAATGCCCAATGAAACAAATACTTTAGCTCAAGAAACTGCAAATTTGTGTCTGTGATAGGAGACTTCATAAGCTTACTCAACCATTTTGCTTATGGTAGTTGTTCTTCTTGACAGATAGAATGGCTCTAAAAACAATTCTAACATTCACTCTACCAGCATTTATTAGCGGCCATCTGGATTATCTATCCCAGAAAAATAGATGCAAAAAAAATTACAAATGAAAACTTAGATGAAAGAGCCTATCCAGTATACTAAAGACCAACAGGTACCGAATCTAGTGCCGACGAAACACAAACGTCTTCTGTCTTCAGAACAGTCTTATTCTCAGTCTTGTTTATCAAATACTTGATTTCCATTCAAGTCATTGGGAATTGAGTAGACTTAGGGTGGGAAACTGACATGGATTTTTTGAAACACCATAGGTGATGCTGATGCACAGAATTAATGGCCATGCGCATAATGTGTTCAGGAATGAAAATCAAGCGTTTGAACTTTTCTCAAGTTTTGCAGGAGGTTATTTTGATTCGCAGCCATAGTTAATCACTTCTCCTCTGCAATTTGCCTTTACTTTAGAGGCATTTTGGAAGAGGGAAAAGAGCTATGGTTTTGAAGCCAGACAATCCTACATTGAAAACCTGGGATGCTTTCACCGGCAGTGTGCTCTCAGACAAGTCCTTTTAGCTCTATAAGTCTCTGACTCCCACTCTGTAAAATGGTGATAACCCACTTCCCTCACAGAGCTATAGTAAAGTTAGCACTCCAGTGTCCGGGACATAGTAGGCACTCAATCACTGTGGCTTTCGTGTGACACTGACCTAACTCCCCACAGCACAGGGAGAAGAGGAGTAGGAGGAGAAGGAGAAAAGGAAGGGAGAGAGATTAGGTTTCCCAAGCCTTCCTTTACTGAAAACAAACAGGCTTTACTGTCCAAATAATTCGTTGTTAACTTGTATTCTGAAAACAAAACACCTTTTCAAAACAGTTCCAACTCTTTTTTTCTTCTAAAATGACAGCTAAAAAAAAAAAAAAAAAAAAAAAAACGAACTAAAGTAAAATTTGTTTTCATTGTCACTTAAAGCAGGCAGAGAAAAGAGAGGAAAAGAAATCACCTTAACTCTTTTTCCATGACCTTTACCTCCCTTTGAGGAAAATTTAAAAGAATAAAGCACAGCCAAATGAGCCATCAGGGTGAAAGCTGTATATATTATTTTCATATGGAAAATGAAAAAAGAAAATACCATGCAAAGTGGAAATGGTGTTGCATGCCACAGCCAGAGGAAGCTGCCTGGGCAAAAATGCATACATCCACACCTAGATATATACGTACATAAATATATACATGCATGCAAACATAAACACATGGCATATTAACAGAGAAAAAAACTATACTCTTCCCCCTAACCATGCTAGCACTTTTATTATTTGGAACGCCCACATCAAGTTAAGTCAGTCTCTTGGCCCCACGGGTGGTTTTATAAAGGCAAAGCAACCACTTCACGACTCCAGACCCACAGACTGAAATTTTCTACTTTGCTGTAATACACCTCATGTCAGCTTTCTTCTGTGCAAACAGGTCTAAGCAAATGGGTTGGGAAGCTCACCATCTATATCATGTGTAATAAATTATACTTTGCTGAAATGTTGCGTTGCTAAAATATGCTAAGAAAGCTGTGAACGATGTTTACAAATAGTTCACATGTCACAACAAAACACCCACCACTCAAGCATTCTTACATTTCGCTATAATGAGCATGGCAACAGAGGATACCGCTCTTAAACATTAGGAAAGTATTCTTATGGAGACATAATTGGGAGAAATTCTTTAAATTTATAGAAAAATTCTTTTTTTCTTCCTTCTTGAAGAGTCTTCTCTCTCAACTGTCAAGACAGCGCCTCAATTTCACTCGCTTCCAGCATCTCATCACACAGCAGGCTGTTAGTACTTATTTTTATTTTGGTGCATTGTTAATTTCTTGACAAAGCAAAAAACTTTGCTTACTGCTATTACATGCTGATGACATTTTAAAAAGCTGATGCAAACTAACAAATGCTGTATCATTTCAGGCAAGGAGAAAAGAGTTGCCTTCCTTGGAAGCCAAATGGTCTGATTGTGTTTCAACCTGGGAGGCACCAAGGTAGGGCAGGTGTTATTTCCACTGGTCACTGGGAAAAGACTGGGTACAGGACAGTGAAGCATGCCTACAGGCCTATTATGAGTAAGGAGAAGTACCTATGTCACAAACGTTTGCCTGCCTCTAAAGCTCGTATTATTTCAAAATCAGAAAAACATGAGAAAGAGCTTTCAAGGTAAAATGCAGCATACCGATGTGAGATGGTATTTGGGGACAGGAATGCAGAAACAATTTACAGTGGAAGATATGTCAAAAGTAAGATATCTGAACAGGCATTTTTATAGTGAAAGAGCTCTTCCTATGATATCTCAGAAAGACAGGGAGAAACTGCTACACGAATGGAGTACAAAAAGTTTTCCAATTTAATTACTCTTAATTTTGTTCGTAAATCAACGTTGAATTTCGATACTGCGGTGCTCACAAAATTTTGCAGTTCTGCTACTTAGACTAATTTTCTCTATGATAAGACTCAGTCCCATGTGATGTTAGTATTTTTAAATAAAAAGTTATTTTTATAAACATATAAAATCACTTTTTTTCATCAAGAAATCAAATATTTTAAAAATAAAGCCTTTGGTTCTTTGGTTCACTTAGAGCTGCTTACCTTTTTTAAGCACAAAACCCTCTCTTCTTTGCTCTTGGGTCTGTTTTCTAAACTCCACCATTGGACGTTTTGTCACTTAATTAAATTAACCCTGTATTCTTGTTCTGAAGGTGGTGCTGTGAAAGAAACTCTCAGTTTTTAATTCCCCCTAATGCAAGCTCATTCACTCAGCTGCCTTTTTGGCAGCATGAGTACAGAAAACAGAATCAGGTGAAAAATAAATGTGTTTACCTACCATCAAAACACCTTTCAAGTCCAATACACATTTTTGTTCTATTAATGCCAACACGAATATGCAGGCACTGTGGCAAGAGGTGCTTTAAAATACAGCTAGACAGACCGATTAAAACATGCTGCTTTCTCTCTGCCAAATTCCTGCCTATGGGGAGCAATTAACTGTGCCTTCCACGCATTCAAATACTGAATCAGAAGTGAATCTTGTATCTCTGCCACTTAGACAAGTATAATTCCAGTGGAAAGATTTATCAACAACTCACAGGCAGTTTGGGGTTTGGTTTTGTTTGTCAAACAGCACAAGCCCTCACGCTGCATCTGGACTCTGTTACAAAGTCACGCGGGGGACAGGAACCCCAGGAGAAGGGCGCTCATTTTGGCCGATGAACAAGCAAATAAACCCACACGTCAAGGAGGCAGCTTTGAACAAATAAACTGCTCTGTGCTGGTCTGAACACACAAAACATTACCCAGGAATATAACCCAACAGCAGAAGAGCTACTTTATTGTGGCTTCTTTGCAGTTAGAGAAGTCAATGCCAAATGTAATTGCAGAAACCCATAATTGAAATTTTTAGAACATGAATGTATTCTACCGACACCATGTGAAATCACCAAAGGTTTCCTGTATGATGAAAAACCCCAGCATTGAAGGATATTTGAATGCAATAACAGGATTACAAATTAGTCCAGGAAAAAAAAAAAAGAAGAAGAAGAAAAAGAAAGAAAGAAAGAAACGATTCTTGAAGATTTGGTGGTGACATTTTTATTTTTAGGTTTTAAATTTTTTTCTGCTCCATCAGTTATTTCATATGAGTAGTTCTGTGATTGCTTGAGAGATAAACGGTTGACGGCTATTATTACACTGGCCCAGTTACGACATTTCCACCCCGGCTGCCCAGCTTCAGTGATCTTTTGGGTATGACATTTTAGCTTTGGCCGTGGTCCCCATCAGCCTCTGAGGCAGAATCCAGGCAATGATCTTTCTAAGACCTGACTAAATGCCTAGTTAACTACAAGGTTACTCACACTAGAGCAGGTCACAAGGAAACATTCAGGCCCCCAGATGTCTTTCTTCTTGCCTCAAACAAAGCAGATGTCTTAGATTTTGCAAGGCTGTGTGTAATCTACTTTGGCTTTGCAATTAAGAAACTATATATTTAGCATGTCTTTGGACATTTTGTACTTGTTGTTTCAAGGGGAATATGTCTTTCAAGTGCATATAAGTCAAATATTTGAAACTTTGCAAGTAACAATGATCCTTCATATAGATTTAGGACAATATGTGGGAGGGAAAACTCTTTTTTAATGTACTTATCGGTGCATTTACATCATAAATATCTCAAGATTTTTATGCATTGCATTTTTAATAAAAGGTAACTCTCTTAATGGTACTGAAACTATTACTGAGTATTTTTATTTTGATATCTACTTTCAAAACTTACAAGCAGATGAATTCACACTAGGCTGAGAACTGGCAGACAAATTAACATGCCAGAGCTTTGTTCTTAATGAATTTCAATGTTTCTGTTTCAGTACCTAAAAACATTTTCACATGATCTTAAGAGAAATAAATTAAAGTTTTCTAGAAATAAAAAATAAACCATAAATAGATGAGTACTTTAATTGACATTAAGAATATCTGAATAAAACCCAACAGTTTCATAGGCTTATGTATACACAGGAACGCACACACGCACATACACACACACACACAACAAAGATATGAGATGAGTATCAGATTTTAAAAGCCGTTATATCGATTCAAGTAATTTGGTACATGTCTTCACAGAATCTATCCAAAACCCACTTGGAAGTTTTTCTGTTTTTTCATTTCTTTCTTTATTGGTCCCAAACATCAATGCCCAGCCGGTAAGTAACCACTATCTCTAAAGCATTATAAATATTCATTTTTAGACAATAAAGTCTTTTAAAATCCTCTCAAAAAATTTCAAGCTATTGCAAATGGATAAATCACTGCACACCTAAGTCTGCATTTGCATGGCTAAATTATGTATTGTAACTATGGAGTCCTTTACTTCTATTATACCAAGGCGTACACACACACGTTTCCATGAATCTTTCCTTTCGGGGCTGCAGTATTATCATAATAAAGTCAAATATCCCATATTCTACAATAGGTGTCCCATTTTCACCTGGAAGGGACTCAGGCAAAGAAAGCAAAATGTACCAGCCCCGGAGTCTGAATTCCTTTGATAATGGCTGCTTATGTCATCTTCTTTGTAGTAATTGAATTGCTCTTTTTCTGTGAATTAATTTTAGCAGATTTTTTTCTTATTTGTATAAAGGCAAAATGTAAAGCACTTTTGAAATAAAAGAAATATATTATGTTACCATCTCTTTTATTAAAGCTTTGTTTCCCTTTTTTTCTGTCAAAGTGCATGGGAGTGCTAGGAAGCTTTTTCAAGACTATAAATTATGGGATAAAGTTTTGATAAAGAGATGTTATGCCACCATGATGTGTCAGCCACAATGGCTACAGTCATTCCTCTTTAACCTTAAAACACTGACTAAAATCCAAGCTTATTAGAAGACTTCAACCAGTTTTTGTGAATTCATGTTTATTTATAAGATTTGCTTTTTGGGGTGGGGTTATCTTTAATTTGATGTAATCACTAAAAGCATCAACTGAGGTCTTTGGTTGTCTTCATAAATGTCTAACATCACAATAGGCTACGGGCAGAAACAAGATTTCCACCTAACAAAAACTTTATTTGTACAAAATTTCAAATGTCTAAAATACAAAATAATCTACAGAACATAGTTGTCTTTTAACATAATTTATCTGAATTTTTGTTACATTAATGGTGGGAAGGCCTTTTTTATTCTTATGTTTTTCTATTTATTGTCTTTTTTTGTTTTGTTTTTTGATTTTGTTTTTACCATAAGTAAATGCACATAGAGGAATTTTGTGTTTTGCATAACTGTAAACCTGATTTTTACTTCTGGTGCTCTAAGAAATCAAAGGCTACTTAGAGTATGATAAAAAATAAAAATGTAATCAGTGGAATAAAGTATTTTTGTGAAGTCTGAGAAACTAGAAATTTGAATCGCAGCCCCAAATATTTAAATAAGGTGTATTACAAAAGGAGTGCTAGAAACTATTATATTGTGTGATTTCTTGTGAATAATGGAAATGTTCGCTATCAGGTATTTTTGTTTAAACGGAGTACATGTTTAAGAGAGATGGTATTCAGTCATTGTAACCTTTCATGACACAAGTATTAGTCCTGTTATAACTTCATCTTTGGAAAAGAAGACATGCACTAAAAAGAAATTCACAAAGTTATGAAAAAAAGTGCAATTTAAGCCTATCCTCCATCTCCACCATTTACAGATGCATCATTTCTCCTGTAAGGACACTGATGAAGACTTTGAAGCATCCTTTCCCTGCGAATTCTACTGTCAAAGCTAAACAACATTACAGCACCTTTTTGGATAACATATCTCTTCCAATGCCAAATGCCATGGTTTGACAGTGTTCTCAGAAGTTCTTAAAGATAGATCTACTATAAATAAACTGCCAATGCCTTTATATTAATTGAATTTGCTATCTCCCAAAGATTCTTTGGTATGGTTGGTTAAAAGATAATACAATTTGACCATCATCCACTTAAATGCATTTAAATAAAATCTGTGTTGCACACAATTAAAATCATATTTGGTGGTAATACTCATCAATAAGGATCATACCTAATCATTCTGGAATGCTCTGAATTTCCCCTGTGTAAACATCATTCTCTAATAGAGGCTGGAGGCTGAACAAGGCATTTCGGGTACTTCTCTGTTGCAGTCTGTATTATCATGATAGCAGAAGGAACGCTGGACAGAGAGAGGACTGGGTGGAAGTCCCGGCATGACCACCACGTGTGTCCAGACAAATCCTGTCGTGTCTATGGACCTGAATCGCTATTTATCTAAAATATGACCAGATGATCTAGAAGCCTCCGTCCTCTCCCACAATGGCACGTCTCATCTGAGTAACCACGAATAGGAGGACAATGTGAGCTGTTGCTGAGAGAATGTTATTACACGGTGGGTCTTCAGAAATCAGGTTTTCCCAAAGTCACTGTGCCTCAGCCGGAGCCAAGCAGCATTTTGTTGCCGTTTAAAAGACTAAATATGGAAAATTTTTGTCGGCTACAGTAAATAGGAAAATGAAAAAAAAAATTCTTTTAAGTCATTTATATATTTTACCGGAGCATTACTGTTCATAATTTATAATTTATTATATTTTAAATAACTTCCAGACAGAAATTCTGCACAGTTGCTCGGATTGCTTAAGAGTGAAGATTGCCCTCAAGAAAACAAAGCACAACAAAAAGAGTCTTTTACTGTTATTATTGTTGTTGTTATCCCAGCATTTGGGGTCTAAAACAAATTCTCCTTCAATTAATATTGACAGGCCTCTTCTCTGACAAGCATAGTTCTGATACAAATAACTTCCATGGGTGTTTTTTACTTGGCTCTGTGGTGGTAAAATGCTAGCTACTGTTTACAGAGAATTTATGTGAACATTCCTGGAATATGAATTATAAGAGAGAAGCAGTAAATACATTATATGAGAGAAGTATTAAATTCCTCTTCTCACTTGCTAAAGAAATACCCGATTTCTGCTAACTTAATCTCTATACCTGAGACACCCTAGTGTGGGAAACGAAAACAGCCTCCTCCTGTTCAGGAAAAGATCTCTGCGGCCACAGGATCAGTGCCGTCTTGACTTCACCCCCGACCCCCGTTCAGTCCCACTTTTCCTTTTTCATTCTCCGGTACTGCCATGAACCATAAACTTCCCACAGCATCTCACAGTGTTTTCCTGAAAACAGCAATGCTATTAGAACACAATAAACACATAAGCAAATCAATGAAAGCACAATGATGGAGTTTTGAATCATCATGTCTACATGGCAGAAACATTTCTCCTCATCCTCAAAATATATAAAATTACTGGAAGTTTGCAGAAAAATTTTTCAGCTATGTTCTTTAAAACTCTCTTCACACAAAATTCTCTCAACAATGAAATTTATGAAAGATACATACACACACTTAGAGTAGAAAAACGCGAAACTGGAAGGTCCTCATCGCGGCTCGTCTTCAGCCCTGTGCATATTTACATCTTGTACCTAAATACCGACTGGAATTTTTTAAATAAACACAATGTTTAAATTCCATTTATTATTTCTTGGAAATCTGAATATATAAACCAAATACAAGATGTACCCAGTTTATTTCTCATTTCTCTAATTATGCATGCAATGGTGCCTATTTACCAGGCAGTGCCTGCTTGATTCAAACTTTCCAGTGGATTTTAGATGACTCTGTCAGTTACACAAGAAGTCTAGTTCAAAGACAGAGAAAAGCGCTTGCTTCCAAATGAAATCTATATTTGGTAATTCTTAAAATATCATTTTTCCATGGCTTTGTAGGGCATATTGCTTACTCAGATAATGTGCATGCCTTTCCAGTGAGGCACTTTTTTGAAATGTGATCTTGGGTCACTTTACGTTAAACTTACTTACTCTACACACAGGATGAGTAATGCCAGATAAAGTACTGTCATTAAAAGCATTTTTATTAAGGGACTAGTAGAGAAAAGCTTTAAGCAATGTTAGCCAGCTCTTTGTTGAACCAGGTGGGACATGTACATGAATAGAATCTCTTCAGACCAAGACCTTAGCCACAACACACCTGGCCTATGTTTGGAAAAGAAAGTCTCTCTTGTTTGGCTACACAGTCAGCTACGAAGAGCCGAGACAACTTTAATTTATCCATTAAGAATGGAGGCCCATATTTAAGAGTCATCAGCAATAAAGGAAAATACACTGGATCATTTCAAGTGCATGCTAATCATTTAATGTAATAAATGGAGCAACTCTAATTATCTCCCGAGGAAATGATTTCACACTAAAACAATGGGAATGAAGAGGTTACTTCAGGAGCATAATACCCAGCTGAAAATTACTCATGTGAATCGGAGATTTCTCTTGTATTTCATGGGGGAGGGTCTTTTCCTCACGTACCCCTAATTCAGTTGCCTCCTTAATGGGGTTAAAGATATTTAGCACCAACCCTGCCGTGTTCTTATTGTGTAACCCCAAGCAAAGCTCTCACCAGGCTCAAGATCGGTGTCTTTCCTGACTGCTTTGAAAGCTGCTCCCTAATAAGAGGGTGTCTGATTTCAATGCAGCAAAACAAATAAATTAGTCTAGAGACCACTGTAGCCTCCTCCCGTCCCATTCCTCGCCTCCCCTAAAATGATCAATCTGCCACCTCCGCTAGCCATTACAAAAGAATTTCCAGTGAAATGCTTGGAATTGTTTTTTAAATGTTTCAATCTGTCATGACCAATGTTTTTGAAAATGTTAAGTATTGTTTTTTAAAGCTATTTGTTTACTTTGTGGCATCACAAAATGAAGGTTAAAAATATAAAGGAGGATTTGGAGGAATAAAATGTTTAATGATTTGATTGCTTCTCTTCTTGCAAAAGACAGGTTTCACCATGAGCTTAAAATGGTTTGCTAAATTCTCTATTTCTGTTGCCTCATTGTTCTGTTTCTTTTGGTGAAACACATAAATCGAACACTGTCCATTTAGCATTGTTAAAAACATTCGCATTAAATAGAACAACTACAGTGGAGGGGTGCACAACCCCCTCAAAACTAGGTAGCAGAATGATTTTGACTTTTTCATATCCTTCCTTTAAGTAAATCCAAATATAAACAAACAGACAATACAGACTTGATTTCTGAATAGTTTTTTTCCCTCCAATTTCTCATAGCTCTGCTTTTGGGAATAAAAAACCCAATGGAAAAATCTTTCTCTTCAGAAACAACAAAGAATTAGAAAATCGTGTCTGTTTAAGTTCTACATGTAAGCTAAGACATTCTAAGTACATATTTATCATTGTGAAAAGAGTAAATGTAAATAAATTCCTAACTCTGTTTTGGTCATATTCAAAGGTATGTTGAATAAGGAATCAGATCCTCTTTACTGGAATTGATAAACACATTAGAGAACATGAAACAACCATACCAAATAAAAACACAACCCAATGCAACACTGATTAATTCTCCGATTAGTGTAAAAAGCGTAAGTGGAAATCATGATTTTGAGCGAGAAGATTTGTATTTATTTAAAACCGACATCCATATTTTATAAAAGGGAATGCTTTGACTTTCTTTTTACCTTAGTATCCCTGCTCTCAGTGTACGTGAAAACAACCGGTATCAGCTATGAAGTTAATTGGAATCAACTGCACCCATCTTTACAGGAACACACCGGAATGTACACCATTCAGGCTCGGCTTACCATAATATTCTCTACGGAATAGTTGACCACAGGATTCTCATTCACAAACAGCCAGGTTAAACAGTTAAATGCTAGCAAATCCTGCATAGCCCTGTGGGAAATTTCCCTTTAATCCTGAACTTATAAGAGGACAATCAAAGCCCAAAGCCTGGGTAACAAATCTGATCCTCTGTTGCAATCTGCGTCCTCATGGGAAGGAGAGAGGTGCTCTCCGTACAAGCCCTAGATGGATAAATACCTAAATGATGAGATAGATGGGGAATGCAGAAGAGGCGTCTGGCCTCAGCCATTCGCTTCCAATTCCATATTACACTGTGAGAGGCAATTCTTGTGCAGCTCAGGAGCAGCCAGTCCTGATTACTAGAAGTTGAAGTGTGGCTTAAGGAATGATTAATGACAGTGTCGGGAGGAAAACAAAGCGCAATGAGAATTATCTATAATCCACCTGCTTGCAGATGCTATAGAAAGGGCATGAAAATGGCCCCGGTGAGCTCTGATGATAAAAAAAATCAAACTAGAAAGGTGCAAAGCTGTAGATATGTATTAATCTGATATATAAAAACTAGGTCTTAGCTTGAATAAAGCATTAGGCATGAATGGAGCCCCATAGGTGATAGATACTAGGCCATAGTGGACTTCACATTGTCTGTATTTTTTAAATCAAACAGAACTGTTCCCTCCAGTATTGCCTTTGACATTAATAGGTTGGTATTTGAAAAGTCACAGTTCACTAGATGAGCAGGCTTGTGAGTGCAAGCTCATTAAACAAACCCCCTTTTCTTGTTGTTCTTAAAAAATATGATGACACGATAGCACCACCTTGTGGTTTTGCTGTGCATGTACACACCACCCCCGAAGAGGTCTAAAATTCAATCACATTTTCCAAACATATAAATCCAGGTGGAATGTAATTATAAGATCGATGGTGTACTATATAAGCAAGCACGTTTATGAGTAGTTTTCACCTAAGACAACACAATGCTAATAAGATCAATGATGCTTCATAATGTATTTTTGGATGCAATTTGAGGTCTCAGCCTGGTCATTCCAATTAACTACTTTTATTTCAGGCCACCAGTGCCAAGAGATCAGAAGACATCAAATATCCATATATATGAAGAGAAGGCACGAAAGTGTTTCACATGTCTGTTCCCCAGCAAGTAGTCACTGAATTCCAAAATTTAGCAAAGCTAAGTAACAACACTTTGAGCTTTTCATAATTTTTCTATGTGGGGAAAAGATTGCGGAGCAGTGAAATGTGTGTGTGCTTTCTTCTAAAACAAAGAACATTTTGCTCATGTCTCCACATACAGAGACAGAACTCTAAGCACCTTTAGGAAGCTAAATTTTTATGTTCGGGCATTTTGTTGATTTACTGGTTCACTATGTACATTTGCCTTTTGATATGATCTTGATTCTACAGATGCACTAGCATTCCATAATTTCACTTCAGGTGCGATCATTCCTGCTAGGAGGTTGTGATGGACAATGATGCGGGCAGCCTCAGGACACTCACTTATTCCCAGGTTTGGGAAAGCTGCTTCTGCTTCTGTCCAACCTGCTAAATGCCTATTGCATTCTCTCCCCTTTAATCTAACTAGCAACAAGTTCGATGTTAATTCATATTTCATGCAAGATTTTTAATACTGAAAGTCTAATGAAGATTTAGCGTTTCATTTTTTAACAAGGCTGACGTTACTGTTGAAAGAAAGCAAATACATTATTTTAATTAATATCAATTCATAAGTGCTCCTGATTTATATATTAAACAAAGAGAGAAAGTATCTTGTCATACACGACAATTGATTCTGTATTCACCCATCATTTACTCAGAGCCCATTTCCCCCCTTCACGCATGGGAAAAGCATGATGGAAGCCACCATGTAGAACTGTCTCTCTCACATGCCGTTAATGCTGCGCTGTGATCACCTCACCCCTTATTTCCTTATGACGAGCTTCAAGTCAGTTCTAGCCAACTGTGCTTGTCTCCACCTGACATCTTCTCCTATCAGTAAGCAGCCTCTATTGTTTTAAGCTTAATGCCTTTGTGTATGGCACAGCCTTCCAATAATCACAGAGAGCCTGACACTTCCTGTGTTACAAAGGCATAATGTTAGGCCAAAGGAGGTAATTAGTAATAGTTTAACGCAGCTGGGAGCAAGGACTGCCTTACAAACCAAAACATCTTCAGCCATTCAGCTAAGTACAGAGTTAGCAAGACAGCAAAGACCTGAAGGGAGACACAAATGCCCTGCTTTATGTGCTACGATATAGTAGGCAGTTAAGAAAATTCCAGAATTTTAGAAGATACTCTGATCGTACCAGACCGTCATTAAATCGAATATTAGCTATTAATTAAGTTCTGGGCAATTTTTTTTCTTTCTCCCTTCAGTTCTTTCGATGGCAGCAAATTGTCTTCTTTTGAAGTCAATGCCGTGATTTCCTCATGTGAAACCTCTATACCAAAGTAGGCAGTGTGCAGGTCCTGCTTCCCTCTCTCTCTCCCCAGCCCCACCCCCACCCCGATACTCTGTCAAGTAACTTATGTCAATTTCCAAATGAACAACAGCAAAAAAGTAGACACGACAACACTTCACATTCTGTGCTCTGAATAAAAGATCTTTTTCTCTAAGATTTGTTGCTACATTGCTACCCCAGAAAGACCCCAGAGATACAGGCAGAGCCCAGGAAGATATCCGGTGGGTGGGCCAGTGGGAAGGGGAGGAGCTGCAGTACTTATATGTAGAATGTTTTTAAGCCAAAGAAAGGATTTTATTTCTTCTTAATTGTTAGGCTGTATACAAGTTAGTAATTATTTTGTCGTCCTCCAGTATCATCACACACACACACACACACACACACACACACACACACACTCTCTCTCTCTCTCTCTCTCTCTCTATGTTTCATGCCTGAATCACACCAACCAATTATGCTCACTGGCTGCTCTTTCTGGGGAGAAAACATTCCAAAGCCCCAACTCAAGATATTTATCCCACCCTATTGTTAAGAGAAAAATAAACTGTTGGCCAAGAGTTAAGACAATTGGGACCGAGAGAGAGGACCTGACCTGGAAGACCAGCCAGATTCCTCTCCTGTCTAACTCAGTCTCTTCAATCAGTTTAAATCTAAAGGTATATTTGTCTTTCAGACTGTCTTTCTGGACTATATGGAGGCTCCATCCCCAGCAGTGGATGTGGCTTCCTCTCCCAACCTCCCAAGAGGTAGGAATGGCATGAGTATTGTATGCAAACTTTATTACTCTGCAGAGTCGGCTCAGACTTGGAAACATGCTTCAGAAATCTGCATGTGAAGGAACACCACCCCAACAGGAATGTGAGTTACATTTATGCTCTAGAAAGTAAGGTGTCTCCCAATTTATTTACCCTGGCATGATTATTTATCTGGCATTATATTGCAGCAGTAATCCCGGGAGTTGCTTTGTAGTTACTCTGTTACTGCTCTTGTTTTGCAGTAACTCTGTAAATAACTTGTGTCACCATTCTATGTCCCAATTCCAGATGGAAGATAAGACGTTATTTCTGCTTCAGTGCAAAATCTTAACAGCTGATATAAGGAGGTGTTCAGATTCCTATCTAAATTACATGCCAGATACTCTGCATTAGCATTGTTAGGCGGGTTATTTATCTACAACCTGAATATATTTCCAGGATATCAAATGATGACTTATAAGCTATCTCCTAGGATGTGATGTGCAAGCCCAGAGCAACGTAAGAAAAAATTTCAAACCACTTCCATGGATGATCTTAGCTTAGAAAAACTGATTCAACATTGTACTATTTACCTTAATTAACACAAATCTTAGCCATATTTGTTTATAACACGGTGTAAGTGACTAAATAAAACCATTATGAAGCTGCCTACAAGGCTACTGGGTATGCAAGGAAAACTACACAATCATTACTACCCAGTAGCAGGCAAACACATTGTATTTTATTGCTAATGTGGACCAAATCCCTGTAAGTTGGTGTTTAAAGATTGTGCATGGGTTATGAGCGTACAGTTGTTGAATAAATGTTCCATGGTATGTTTTTAACACCTGTGGATGTTTTAATTGAATAACAGTCCCCCCTCTGAATAGCTGAATGTAATGTACTGTGTATATGGAAGTTTGAACAAGGTACACTATTCGGAAAATAAATCACAAAAGAATATTTGCTTGTGCTGTCTAGAACTCCCTTACACTGCTAGAATCTAGAAAGGATTAAAACAAAACAAAACAAAAAAACTACATTCAGGTGAATAAATTTTTTTTCCAACTGATCTTTGGTTTCCCTTTGTTAGGAATGAAGCTCTTCACCTCTCCCCCACTCCAAGGTTTGTTTTCTTCCAAGTGGAAGGTAGTTTGGGCCAATATGTTGTGTTATTCCGTTAGTTTATGTTTTAAGACTAAGAAGAGATATTTCTGTGTTATAAATTATTTATAGCACAAGAACAAAGGGAGGCTGTCAGAAGTGCTGCTACTTTGAGAAAATAAAAAAAAAAATGACGAATTTATGGAGAGTCCAATTTAATAAAGAGGGAGGAGATGCAACTGCTAATTATTAACATCCATCTGTAGACAGAGACCTGAGAGTAAAGAATTAGATGGATATATTTACATCTGTCTGTCACTAAAAGAAATCTCACTAATGGTGTTCCACACTGTCACCAAACTCTCCCCATCCAGCTTAGAGAGCCTTGGAGACACATGAAGATATTTTAATCAACAGCAGGGCATGGAAGTCATGCAGAGAACTTTCAAAATGGGCACTGAAATCACCACCACTTCCTCCTGCACTCTCTTGCCTTCTCAAAACGCCAAATAATAAAAAGTGATGTGGACTTTATCCTTACATCTAGCTGATGTAGGGAGCAGCGAGTTTGGAAAACTTTTCTATTTAAGCAGCTGCAAGCCACATCCCCCTACTAACACCAGGCATAGGGTAGAGACAGAGGCATGAAGGAATGAAGAATATCCAGAAAAAAAAAAAAAAAGAAGAAGAAGAAGAAAAAGAAATGGTTTAGCATGGGAGAAGTTTTTTTGTTATTTTATTCTGATGCTGAACCTACCTCTTGTCTTCTGGATACTGCTTTTGTGAAAGGAAGGGAACAGAAAACGGGATGCTTTGAAGACTCATGATCCTGAGCTGCTGCCTTTTTTTCTCAAAAGGAGCAGAAGAGAAGCATAAATATATTAAAAATTCGTCAAAGAAAGAGAAATCTTCCATGCCTGTGTGAAGCCTGCTGATGAGAGGGGGGAAAAGCAGCCCTTCCCTTGTGACCATTAGTTTAGGTCTATAGACCCCTGAAAAGGGTCACAATTTCAACTTTGCCCTTGTCATCTTATTTTCAGTAGCAAGGTCATCTATACTTGGGAGGTTTCATATCACCTTTGAAAAATTTAGGGCACTATTTTTATCTGTCACCCTTCTACACACAAGCCTTGGGCTGGTTCCCATATCTGCTATTCATAGATCTGGCAGTTTTTTAGCCTGAATTTTTGATGTGTTGTCCATCATGTGATTTTTCCCAGTTGGTCTGAATTAGCCAGACAGGGTATGGGAAGAGAGGTTTTTCCAATTCTCTGACTTTATCACATATTTTTAAATCAGGCAGAAGGAAAGAGTGGTGTGACTCTTTTCAGAATTTTGGAGATGCCACTTTATTTATAGTTTTCTGCGCTATAGACAAAGTAAGACTTTCTGACAAGATCACACAGCTATTAGTTCAAACCAGATTATTTTTCTTTAAACATTCTTGTATCTTTTATTGAAATTTTCCCAGTTAATAAAACTGCCTTACAAATTTTTCTGAATTCATTTTCAAAGTTCAGGAAAAAGGGATTTTAAAAAACTGGGAATGACTATCCAGTCCAAAGATTTCATAAACGTTTCATTCATTTTCTGTTTAGTGCAGGAAGTAATGACTGTCCACAGGCAGCAAAGCCTAACGTCAGAGACAAAGACTAAATATATAAATAAACTGACCACAACCTCTGCTCTTTAGGGTTAGATACTACTCCCCAAAAATGGGGCATGTAGAGAAACTGATAAATATTTCACAATTATCTACAGGTTGATTTTGATCAAGTTGTTTTCAGACGTTTTATAATAATTTATGAAATGAAAAATTTTAAAAGTGTTTTCCCTCATTTCATTTATCATTATAGTCATTGGCTTTTATCAGGGAAATTAAATGCTGGAAATATGCTTGCAAATCTCTATAGAGTTCCATACAAAGGAAAGCTGACCATGAATTTAATGGGGTCACATATGGTGAATTAGAATAGATGGGCCTGTTTTTAATAGCAATTTTGTTAGAAAGGTACAGAGAGGTCAGCCAATAAATCAATCTAAAATAAACTTTTGAGGATTATTCATTTTTCATTTTTTTCCCAAATACTTTTCATTTATTATCTGGAATGTGTAAGATGTATAGAAATTCCAGAAAAAGCTTTTCTAACATGGTTTACCAGATGTCAGGGTTAGACTGAGAACCCTGGGGACCAGAGGCTGAGGAAATACTGTGGAGTGGAGGGACCAGTGTGGGGACTCACTGCTAGAGAAGTGACACAAGATGGGGACCTGTTAGTGTCTGGAGTATGACCGTGGCCTTCCAAAGGAACACACTCCCTGTTCTCAAAACCTGTAAAACTTCTACAAAGGAGAGGAAAGTAATTGAGATTCAGGGGAGTTGTCAAATAAAGGAAAGGAACGAAAGTAGATTAACAGAGAGCACTAAAAACAAGGTACGATTATTCTGTGGGGTCTGTGCCCAAAAACGTGACAACTGCACCCAGCATCCCTTTATCTAGACAGCAGATGTCCAGAGGCCTATCTCAGGGGCTCATTTTCACTTACATGTATCGCTTCTTGGCCTTTTGGCTAAGATCAAGTGTACTAACATGTGCAATTCAGTTACTGAACTTCCGGTAAGTAAGCCTCCTTGGGCTCAGAGAGAAAGAAACCCTGGTCAGAAAGAAGGAATGTGACCTGAAAAGCAGAAATCCTGCTTCCACCCAAATTAGCTGGTGGATTCAGCACACTGCTTCCCATTGATCTGAGCCTCTGTTGCTTCACCATCTATGTAAAAGCTTTGGAAACAGTCTTCTTGTAAGATTGCTGCTTACTTGGGGCTGAATTTAGGTGATGAAAGAAGCAGCAGAAGAAATATTACCTCTTTTAGTTCTAGAATTATATGTTCCTAGAATCTAGGCTAAGAATATTCTAATCTCATTCTCTCTCTCTCATCCATACATACACACCAACACTTGAAAAATAACCAACATAGACTTCCTATATTATAGAAAGGTGAACTTTCAGCTTCTCCTTTCATTTTCTCTTATCTAGATAAATAAGTTTTACACCAAAAATAAAACCACAACCAAAGACTTACAAAGAACAAATTCTCCACTGTTTTCTTCATCTATTTTCAAGAGATCCAACCAACCATACTTTTTTTCAGCAAATGAACTGTAGTCCTCCAGAAGGCAGTGAATTCTCAGCATGTTACACAGCACAATAAATGTTTGATGAAGGTACTTCAAGTCTTGGAGATGGGAATCGTGCTAAGGAAAATGTACACTCTTATAAGAAGTAACTCCAAATTTATGAGATTTGATATTAAGATAGATCTATTAATCCTTTTTAATGGAAATACTTTACTGAAAAAATTACTGTGATTTTCATCTTTATCCTTAGATTCTGAATTTATGGTGAGGCTATAGCCCAATAAACCCATTGCACATTGAAAATCGCATCAAGTCAAAAATGCATTCAATGCCCCTAATGTACCAAACATCAGAGCTTAGCTCTGCCTACGTGAAATGTGCTCAGAACACTTACATTAGATGATAGTGAGGTGAATCATTTGGTACAAGTCCTATTTTATAATAAAATGTTGACTATCTTATGTAATTTACTGAATATTGTGCTGAAAGTGAAAAACAGAATGATGCAATGGGTATTATTTTGTTGACATTGTCTCATTATAGTATTTTCTCTTAAACATTGTATTTACCTTTGGGAACTCCCATACAGATTTTCCCAGAGTGTGGGAAGTTAGATGTCTGCCTAGTGCCTTAGTCTTACATTTCTTTTGGAAAAGGCAGAAACTGGGTTTGTAAACTCTTTTTGTTTGCTTGATGTTGAATTTTGCTGAGGTGTGGGTGAGCAAGAAACTGTCTTTGGCACTATGAAAGCTCATGGAGATGCCACCTGCATGAGTGTCCATGGAACTTGCTGGAGAGTGTGTACTTCTGGATTCCTATACATCACTGGCCAGGAACCCACCTGCTGGCCATGGCATGGTCTGGGCAAGAAAAAAAAAAAAAAAAAAAAAAAAAAAAAAACAGAGCTAGAAAGAAAAGCCCCGTGGTCTTGTCCTTCCAGCGCTCTCTACTGACAAAGCCTAGCATTGTGCTATCCAGCAAAGAGAAAGTTTACAAGATCCAACTCTACCATCACAATGCTGAGCAAAGAAATATTATGTATGCAAAAGTGAGAAGCAGTAAGTTGATAACTAGCACAGTAACTCTGTAATTTGCTGCCTAAACCAGAAAATGGAAGGGACAGTTATTAATATGTATATGGAGCCATTAAGTATACACTAGAACTGTCTTGGGAGAAACTAGAGACAAAGAAACCCCTGATGTGGGAGCCGAGTCTTGAGGGGAGAATAGAATCTGGATGTGAGAAAAATGAGAATCAGTACGATTCTCTATCAGTACAGAACACTGTAGAGGCAAGGACCAGAGCAGGCAGAGAAATGGTGCTAGAGGTATGGAGCAGATAAGCTTGGTGTGTGTTAGCAGAGAAAAGTACAGGCATCCTCAACTTATGATGATTCAGCTCATGATTTTTGGACTACGATGGTTCAAAAGTGATGCGTGTTCAGTGCAACCATATTTCAAGAAACAGGTTAGTAGCCTGAACAATAAGGAGAATGGTGGAGCCGATGGAGATTGTAGCATTTTACTAGGAACATCTCCACAACATAAGACAGGTCCAAGCATCCTGTTCTGAGTGATTTCACTCTGGTTTCTAAATTGCTATTTTTATTATGGATGTGGGAGCTCGTCCACACTTCCATCATTCTAATGAAGTCACAAAATATTTTAGATTACATATATAAACCAAATATGTGAGGGATAGATACGCATTAACAAGAGGACTGAGGCCAGGAAGTATAAAAATCCAGTTTAAAAATGTGCAAATGTGATGGTATGTTCGTACCCTTAGATATCTACCCATGAAGGTAAGGTAAGGGACATCTTTTTCTACAAGTTTGTAGGGCTGTGTGTGTTAATAGGTGCTGAAAGTTGAGTCTTAATAATGCTGGCAGACTGATTATATTGAACAAATTAGTATATCTACCTCAATCTTAAAGTGAGAAGAGTATTAAACTCTAGCATATACAAAATATTATTGTAAATATATATAAGAATACAAGAAACTATGATTTAGCACAACAAGGGGACTGGGTGCTTAAAGTAATCAAATATTTCAGTCTTTTATAGTTTGCCCATTTCTAAGCAATCAGAAAGCAAAGCAACCCAGGAAAATACAATTGAACGCCCATACTGTGTTGAATACAATTCTGCTTTGCGTATTTCATATGACACCACAGGATCTTACAATGCTTCATGATCATTTATTACCATCCTTAACAACGGAAAGATGCAGAGGTTGTATTCTGTGAGACACTAGTGAGTAATGAACAGACCCAGACATAAGTTCTCACTTCGTGCTGAACTGGCGTATTTATTAATGGTGTTCTCATTGACTCGCAAAACTATTCCCATTGAACAAAAAATTATATGGTCACCATTCTCATACCTGACCTTAAACATCCATTTAAGATTTTGGAACCCTGGTTTCCTCAATTATAGATCTGAGGATACAACAGAGATAATATTCACAAAAGGGCTTTGTGAGCTTCTTAAGCACTACATACATGTAAGGTATCATTATCATCACTATTATTGGAAAAATTTATTCAATACAGCATCAAATAGTAAAGTGTCCCGCCTTAAAAAAACAAAAACAAACAAACAAAAACAACACTGTGTCCTTTCCATTTCCATTATTCATTCAACAAATATTTGTTAGCTTACTACTATGACCAGAGACTCTTGGCGCCAGGGATAGAGATGAAAAACCAAACAAACAAGAAGCGGCCCATAGCCTCTCATTCCTTTTACACTAATGCCCCTGTGAAAATTAATCCTATTAGAAAAGACCAAATGAGTAAGAGCAACTCTATTTTAACCATCTGACTGAGAGAGAACTGAAGTGCAGAAAGGTGAGATTCTCAGGTCAGTCTGCAGTTCAGTCCATTTCGCATGAAGGCTGAAACTTCCGAAACCTAGTTCACATCCATGCTCCGGCCAATTCATTATTTTGTTTTTAAAGGATTAATGGAAATTCTCACCGAGTCCTTGATCTTACCTCAGGAGATCTCCTAGATCATCCTGGCCTCTAGGCAGGATTGCCCTTAAAGGCAAAACAAGAATCCAACTAATCCTCACAACTGTGCAAAGTTGGCCAGTCCTGTTTATACAAGCTCCACAAACCAACCTTCAGGATGTATTTTCAAGTTTAACGGCCCCATCCTCAGAACTTTACGAGCTGCCATAGTCCTGTAGACCTCAAAACAATTCAACATTCTACACTGAGAATGGAGGACTCTGACAAGAAATAAAAGGAAGGAGGGAAGCCTTCCGTATTCAAATGTCCAAACAAATCACCAGGGAAGAGTCTACAAAGGTAAGTTTTCAGAATGAACATAAATATAATCTTTTTCTGCAGCTATGGAGACAGCAGCTCCTCTTGATATTAATACATCACTACAAATACATAGGGAATAAGATTACGATTCACTAATATTAAATACACCTGAATAAAAGCCTGTCTTCGGTTTCAAAAGGCCAAAGTCAGAGCCTAACAAACTGTGTCTTCAACACTCCTTCCAGGTTACAAAACCGTATTTTCATCAGATCTATTCCACGGGAGCAGGAAAACATCCCTACAGGAGCCAAACGCCTGCTCTGATGGAGCTGTAACAGCTATTCAGAGAGCTCCAAGTGCCCTCTTTTGGCCTGTAGGGAGAATTGCAATCCTCTTCTATTGTCAAGCCCTTTGGAAAAAGAATGTGTTTACAACAAAGCCCTTTACTTAGGAGCAAACCACAATGATGACTAGACAAATGGAAGTTGCCTCTAGTCAAAGCACTTCGGCTTTCAGAACGCCTCATTAAATGAGTTTCATTATACGTCTCTCAACCCTGGTCGGCAAACAAGGCTCATTCTTAACCCTCTCGAGTCGAACACTGCATTTTAATAGCAATTCATCAGGGAGCACGCGGCACTCTATGGGAGAAGCTGCCTCCGAGGACGACTTGTGGCCAGCAGTTACTGTCCTCTTCCTCTCTCTCCATTAGCATTTATTTCATCTTGTCTTATAATATATATATAGTTAGATATTTACAAAAGACCATTCCTTGAGGGCATGAACTATATATTGTTTATTTTTTTACATCCCCAGAACCCGCCACAGTGCTTGGCGTGTAGTGGGGGCTCTCTGATGATAGAAAGAATCATGAGATGCAGCAGAGCTCATTTGGAGAAAATATTCTGTTTCATCATTGCTGGAGTAAATTTTCCTCCTTCAATCTATTTTGTTCTAATTTCCTGACAAACTTTTCAGTAGCTTTCCTTTTAGGACCTTTGGACCTTGAGCACAGCAATAAGGATCCAACGGGGTGGTACAGATAGATCTTCAAAGGCAAATGGAGGACCTCGGTTGTATGGTCTCCTTAGTAGGGTTCTACCTTTTTAAAATCTAATAAAATGTAGTATAAAGTCAGTTGTAATTCTCAGACTTTGGCAGCTAGTTCTATTCAGGTAACAAGTTCAAAACTGACTAGGTGGATATAAAATCTTACAATATCTTGTCATAGGAAATGCTCTTTGAGAGATATCCTGAAACAACCATAATGTATCTTAAGCAGTATCTTACAATAAACATTTTCTGTGGCAATCTGCATATCACCCTCATCATTTTGATTTGCACTACTGAGGGGTATAATGAATGGGTGCTGGAGGTGCTTCCTTTACAAATTAAGGTGAATTTTTAAAAATATGACATACACCTCAGATATTATATCACATCTTTACTGAATGTGAGTTTCTGAAATTCCAAAGAACGAAGTAGAATATTCCTAAAACACATAGCATACCAATGGCCACACATAAGCTCCTAATGGCCACCTGCAAAACCAAATTAAGTTTCATCAGCAGTTATCCCAAAAGAGTATTGTATTGAAGATTTACTGGGCATACGTGGATCACACAGATCCATTCTTTGTCATGGGTTAGAAATTAATGAAAAAGCTGCCAAAGCCAAGACACCTTGGCAGCTCTCACTGAATAGGCTAGAAAGGCAGTGAATGGTGCCAAGGACAATGGTTCCCACGCAGTGGAACTCAGTCCACCTCACTGACTACCTGAGGGGTCGACGTGTGCAGGCAGTAGTTGAAACATGAGCCAAACTAAAGGTACCCTAATATAAATGAGTAGAATAAAGCCTATTCCAGCAAGATAGTAATGGATGATGCATTCAAGTCTACTTAATATTACCTAGATCATAGAAAACAATATTAATAGTTTGAATGACATTTGTTGGAAGGTGTATGTAGAAGGCATAAACAACCTTCTCATTTCCCTAGTTCAAGAAGGCTTTACAAAGCAGCTAAGATAGAAACATTGCTTCCAAGCAGGAGCTGTGGGAAAGGATTCAAAATAAAAAGTTAGTGGAAAGAAAGATACTTAGAGCAACACATAAAGACAACAGGATCTGTGCCAGTAACCAACAATTTCTTTTAAAAGTAAATTTTAAAATATCCAAAGTTTTACTTCTTTTTTGTAGTACTATTTGAGGAACTAATAACTAAATTGCAATGTTACATAGTAAAACAATGTAAGGAAATAAAGCAATTAAATAGTGGATAGTTTATATAATTTATGTTATTTTTTAAAACATCAATGGATAAGAGAGTGATTCATAAACAAAGAATACCAGTCTTTCAGGTAATGAGAAAACTTTACATGTTAGGTCTAAATTATTAACATTAATAACAATAACTTAACTGCACAATAGATAAAACCTTCGTATCTATGTATTTCCATGTATGTATACATACAGACCTGTGTGTACAGATGTACTGTGTGTGTATGTGTGTGTGTGCATGTGTGTGTGTGTGTGTGTGTGTGCATGTGTATGTGTGTGTGTGTGTGTTTTCCCACACACATAATCATAAAACATAGTTGCTTGGGGAAATATTCAAGAGACAAAGTGATAAATCTGTTTGGCAGATATTATTTGCTAGCATTTCTCTTAAACACATAATAAAGAAAATGTTTTTAAATATAATATGTTTATTAACATTTCCAAGATTGCTCCAGGAATAAACTTTTTCTCTGGGCTGAAGCATTTTCTAGTTGCTCATCATGGACAATCATTCAGTTATGCAGAAAAGAAGGTTTCGTGAAAAATATGTCCAGTTCTTTGTTATGGCTATAATCGTCAAGAATTTAAGAGTGTCCACTGTTGCTGGATCATCCTCTGCTTCATGGAAATAGAATAGGCAAAGGAGGAGGTCTGCCTTTAAGGGGATGGTACCCATCTGTTTATGTATTTCTCTCTATCTATCTATTTATTATTCTAGCCATAATTCCAAACATTACCTAATTCAGCATTTATAAGCCTTTTTTGTGCCATAGACTCCTTTGACAGTCTGGTGAGATCTGTGGATACTTTCTTAGAAAAATATTTTTAATGTGTATAGTAAAACAGAGAATTACAAAGAAACCAATTATATGAAAATATATTTGAACTTTTCAAATGTGAAGGTATTGTTTACATTTAAAATTTTTAATATCGTCCTGTTATGTGCTACCCTATCTTTTTCTACCCTTTATTTTTGATTCTTTGCCACAACTCTTAAGTAAAATCTACAATGCTTTAACTTGTTACACATCAATATCTAGCAGTTGATTTAATAACTACCATAATTTAAAAATGGAAATGAGATGAGCATAAATGACATTTTCAAGATCTACAACACCTATAACATGCTATAAAAATGTCTGTGATTTCTACTGGTGACAAACACACAGGTATTGCTAAACTAATGTGGTTTTGTGCCTTATTCCTAATTGAAAGAAATGTTCAATTTCAGTGAGAGATTATAGAAAATAAAGATGTTATTTTTTCCCCACCCATGCTCATGGACTCCTGTATCTTAAAAATCCCTTGATGTGGTCTTACAGTACAGACACACAGATCTTCAACAGTCTGACCTGGCTTAAAGCGTTAGTGATATATATTTCTTGTTTAGGAATAAAATGTTTCTACATCTCCTTCCTCTGCTACTGATATGACTTACGTAAATCTTTACATTTCTGAACTTAGAAAAAACAATGCTTAATGTTATACATTTTAAGGTAATTCATGAAATTGTAAAGGGCAACAGTAAAGCACTGAATTGTTTGTAGACATCATGACACACAGGGAGAATATTCGAGAATTAAATGATCAAGAGATAAAAGGGGCTTTAATACATATGGATATTTTAATGGAAGAGGGAAAGCCCAAATTCAATGATTATGCAGTGACCTGGAGATTTCACAAAGATATTCACTACCCAGTGTCTCCAAATGTTGTTCTGCAGCTGCAGATCTGAGATTGTACAGCCTGAACTACAAAACCAGATGTAGATAGAGTATGAAAAGTTGGAGGGAAACAAATGTCTAAAATAGAAGGAAAGCCCCTTGCTGCTTAGCTTGAGAGGAGAATGGGGAGAAGTGGTAGGATCAGGCTTGGGATGACAAGGAGGGGAGTTCAGTGTGAGAGAAAAAGAAGTCTGAAAACCTGAAACAAAACTGATGCTTCCCATTTCCTAGACATCCGCATCCACTGTCCTCTGGATAGCATTTGATGCTTTATAACGCATTCCTGACTTCCAAGTGAAACCGTTCATTATTTTCTAAATGCACTCGTGTACTTTCCCATCAGCATTACCTTTTTAATGCCCTTCAATTAGTCTGGAATTTACTTTTCATCTCTACTTATAAAAGTCTCACTCATTATTCAAGGTGCAGCTGAAAAGTCAACTTTTTGAAGTATTTGCTAATGAATAATGTCTAGTTAAAATAAATCTCTACTCATCCAACTTTGGCCTTTCATCACAGAACTTACCATACTATGTCTTTTCATTGAGTTTGTCACATAAATAACTCATTAGAGTGACTAGATCTTTACAGGCAAGGTCTTAAGTTCCTCATGTTTGGTGTCCTCTGCAGCACTGAGTATTATACTAAGACAATAGGCACCCAATATGTGTTTATGTACTATCAGTGACATCTCATCAACATGAATTGAATCCAATGATTCTGCACCACCCATAGGGCCCTGTTGTTTCTGACCAATGGAAATGTCCAGGATAAAGACATAAGCAGCTACTTACTAGCTGTCAACTCCAGGAATGGCCTTGCCGGCCACGTCTCCTTTGCTGCATTTGGATGATGACAAAACTAGAGTCCAGAAAAATATTCACTTGTTACTCAAGATCACAGAACCAAAACAATGAAGCAGGTTTCCCAGTACTGAGTCCACTGGTTTTTTGGCTTCACTGCAAAATTTATTAAGAAGAGAAGATAACAGAAACCCTGAATTGAAATGCCATAATTTCTACCACATTAAATACAGCTTTGGGGGAGTCTGTGCCATGTCTTTTTGTTTAGTACCTACCAATTTAAAGTAAAGAGTACTATTCAGCCATAAAAAAGAATGAGATCATGTCATTTGCAAGAAAGCAGATGGAACTGGCCGTCATTATGTTAAGTGAAATAAGCCAGACACAGAAAAATAAACTTTGCCTGTTCTCACTTATTTGAAGGAGCTAAAAATTAAAGCAATTGAATATATAGAGATAGGGAACAGAGGATGGTTTCCAGAGGCTGGGAAGGGCAGTGGGTAGGATGGGGGGAAGGAAGTGGAGATAGTTAATGGGTACAAAAAATAGTTAGAAAGAATGTCTAAGATCTAGTATTCGGTAGCACAATAGGGTAACTATAGTCAATAATTTAATTGCACATATAAAAATAACTAGAGGAGTAGAATTGGATTGTTTATAGCACAGAGGGTAAATGCTTGAGGGGATGAATACCCCATTTACCCTGTTGTGATTCTTACGTGTTGTATGCCTGCATCAAGGTATCTTACCCCATAAGTATATACACATACTATATATGCATAAAAATTAAAAATTCTACAAAATGGAAAAATAAAAAAGATGGTAAAAAATATTTCACGGGAAGAACTGGGATAATCTTGAGCTTGAAAGTGAAAGACACAAATGAACAAGCTATAAAGAGATGAAGAAGGCAAAAGAAGCAATGTGGAGGCAGAAGCTAGAGAAAGAATGAAGAGTAAAGGAGAAGCTGACATGTCTCTCTGATGTCTCCCATCATCACTGATTCTTTCATTTCCTCAGACCAAAAGCCTTGGAGTCATCCCTAATTCTTTCTTACCACTTCATCAGCAAATCTTGTTGGCTCTACCCTCACCATTCATTCAAATGTGACCATCTCTCACCATCCCTACAGTGATCTTTTAACTAAATTATTGTAATACCCACCTAAATGATACATAATGCTGCTTTTGCAATCTATTCTTATATTAATTAAGGTGACCTAGTAAATGTTTGTGAGATCACATAATTTCTCTGCTCCACGCTCTTCAATGGCTCTCCATCAGCGTCAAGGTAAGTCAATGTCTCTCTAATTTTCTAACCTCAATTCCTACTATAATACTCACTCACTCAATTCCAGCCACATTGGCCTCCTCTCTATCCTCTCTAATTCAGATCTTCTACCACCTTTAGTCCTTTGAATTTTCTCTTTCGGGACAAGGAAGAGCCTGGCTGATTCCATATGGCGAGTTCAAAAGTCGAGTTTTCAGTGTGGTCTTCCCTGGTTACCTACCTAGATTGAACGCCCCTTCTTCTCATGATTCATCTTCCTGCCATGCTTTTTCTCCTTAGGTTTTGGCACTAAATAATTTATTCAGTTATCTTGTGCATAGTCTGAAGCCCAAATGAAATGTTTGCTCAAAGAGGGATTTTTGCCTTCTTAATTTCTGTTTATCACTGATACATCCCCAGTGCCTGGAACACTGACTGATATGCAGCAGGTGCTGAACAAATATTTGTTGAATAAGTTTATAAACAAATGTGCAAATCACACTCTGCTTCTAAGAAGGCCACCACTCAAGTTTCTGTCGGCAACTTTTTCCTTGGGACACTAATTTCTACCACCGCATCTTTAAGTGGCCTTGTATACTCTGTTTTGTGGCTTTCTCCAACATATATCCACCTACGGAGTGGTGAGATAATCAGACCAAGGGAAACATGATGCTTTTAAAAGTAACAATTGGGTCTCTTCTTGACATATTCTTACTGATATCCTTGACATTTTCTTGCAGAGCGATTCTCAATGTTACATAGAGAAGTACAGAGAAGTCCAGACCACCTGATTGTCACCTGACTCCATGTGACTGTTTGGATACAAACAGATAAAGGACATGTTAAGGGAAACTCTCCAGCTCTCTCCAGAACCACACTCTTCACCTAGATTTGTCCCCTCTTCCTGTACTGAGAGAAATTTCATCTTTGTAAAACATTTATAAAATACTTAGGATAAAAAATTTACTGAAATAGTGATAACTAAACAGAATCATCTCATTAAGATTATGGGATTGAATTAAAGATGAGAATTCACAATTGAGCATCAGAAACAGTCATATTAAGCCTTGCTCCTAGATAAAGGAAATCTATACCCACACTCTAAACTCATTTAATACCAGGCAAATTCTACAAAGGATAATTACAATTTTATTTTAGAGATAGACTGGACAATTTTCTACTGAATAAAGAACTGCCTACTTGGTCACTGGAACTTATCAAACAAATCAAATTACCAGTTAACACATAAAAGGAGTTATGCAAGCAAGGAGAAGGGACCAGAGTTACATATTTTGACTCTGAGAGAGGCCACTGTTCTTCAGACCAAAAGACTGCTAAAGGCATGATTGGTAGGCACCAAATCCGTTGGCTACCAAGAAACGAGAGTAAAGAGTTTGGCCAAAACTGAACAACGAACTAAGGAAATGTCCAGAAAGGACAGAAGCTACATCTAGAAGTCAGAAGTCATCCTTTTAAGCCTTTGGAACTTTCTGTATTTTACCTTTCCCCTCGTATTTACTGCTTGCTTTGTCAGTATTCTCCCTGATCATGAATTTTATTCATCTTAACTATTTTATTCTACAAATTCATACAGTTTTAATTCATATATGGAATAAGGCAAAAAAGCTGGCTAGCTAAATATAGATGTACATGTATAAAGACATATTATCCATATTTTACAGATGAGGAAACAAACTCAGAGAATTCAAGTGAATATGTGCAAGGTAATACATCTCACTAAATTGTGGAGATGAGACATATATGGGGATCGTTCAACCTATGTTCCTTCTACCAAACCACAGTTTTTTTCTGTGACATGCCATCAAACTAGTGTAATGCTCTGTCCAAAATACTGGTCTGATATAAAACATATAGCCTGGTATTGTGTTTGTTTGCACAAGGCTGTTCCCCCCAACTATGGTATGAACTCTTCAAGTTTTCATATATAAACATGGACTGGCCAGTCAGATTTGCCCTCCTGCACCTAGCCCTGTGATAAGCCCAGTGCCTAGCACACCAATATTCATCCTAACTAGAAGAATGGTCACATGAGTGCACACGCATTCACGCAAGCCTCAGTCTCTCCCAGCGATCTGCCTTCTGCCCATTTCTGGCTCTCATCGAAGGTTGTTACTGTGCACATCAGGCTATTGTCCAAAGTAATGTCTTGAACATGAATGTAGGATTTGGGGCTTTCTCTCTCATCATGATACAGTGCCGATCACACAGATTTTTAGTAAGAGAAGTTGAATTACTTAAAATGATTACAATGTTAAAACGGGGGACCAATGAGTTGTACATGGATATTTATATTATATTCATTTTTTTTCTGGTCATAGGAACATTCTTAGCAACATTTAATCTATAATGACTTGCAAACTCTCTTTAAAATCCATATGCATCAGGAGGTTTCCCACCACAACCATTCAAGCCAAGACAGGCAGGCTTCAAGAAATCCCCTCAGAGGGCTCAACATGCAACCCCTAGAATTTGGAGGGCACAGAGCCTAGAGACTGATTGTAGTCTGGAAAGAGTCCAAATATTCAAGGCGTGCAGGAGTTATTGCCTTTTAAGGCCAAGGAGAACTAAGGGCTATGGTGAGAGCAGACAGCACTTCCAGAGTTTATGGGACAAAAGAACCAAATGTTTCCTTTTAGTCAGAATGGACGCCAGGGAAAGTAGAACTTGAGTTGCCAACAAAGCGCCATGCCCAAGTGGCCATCCTCCAGAGTACGATGATGCCAACAGAAAGAATCAGGTCCTCAGGTCAGCCAGAGGGTGCATCTCTTCTGCCAGGGAACAATGCTATACTAGGCTCCAAGGAACCCCCAAAATATCTCATCTGCCACCCAGAGGGGTACAATACCATATGAATAACTATGACTAATTAAGAAAGACCATTACTCCTTCTTCCCCTTGTCTCCATCTCCTGACCCTGACCTTGAAAAGTGAGCAGAACAAGGTAAACACAGAAAGCAGAGACAGACAAAGAGGATGTCTCTTTCCCCACTGCAGGTTTCTGAGGCGGGCTGCGAGTTAGGGAACAGAGATAGGGAGAAGACCTAAATTGAATTAGAGGTTAAATATTTAACATTCCAGACACTAGTCTTCCAAGTTGAATACTTTATCTGCACACTGTGCTTACTCACAGCAGCCTCCTGTTTTTACAAATACCTATTACACAGTATATATGTCAGACCACAGAGTATACAGCTTAGGAGCTCTGAATTATGGAAACAGAGACCTGAGCTCAGCTTCCTCCCATGCAGAAAAAGAGTAACAATAACAGTATTTGATCAGATTATTGTGAAAAATGAATGTGATAGTACATGTGATACAGTAAACAGTTCATGCATTTAATCGATATTTATGGACTGCATTAGTTTTCCAGGAATGTTACTGTGAATACCATAAGCTGGATGGCTTAGAACAACAGCAATTTATTGTGTCATAGTTCTGGAGGTCAAAAGTTCAAAATCAAGGTATTGGCAGGACCATGCTCCCTCTGAAGATGATGGGGAAGGATCTGTCAGCACCTTTTTCCTAGTTCCTTACAATTTCTTGGCTTAGGGTGGCATAGCTCCCATCTTCACATGGAATTCTCCCTGCGTGTCTCTGTATCTTCATTTGACCATCCTCTTACAAGGACACCAGTCACACTAGATTAGGAGCCAACCCACTCCAGTACGACTTCACCTTCACTAATCATATCTGCAGTGACCCTAGTTCCAAATGAGCTCGCACTCTGAGGTACTAGGGATTAGGACCTCAATATATAAATTTTGGAACACAATTCAGCCCACAACACCTATCAGGCATTAAACACTTCTATTTACTGGCACAACAGCAGTAAACAAATTGTACTGAGGTTTTCTGTGTTCTAGTAGGGAAAGTCACACAATAAATGCAAACGTAAATGAATAAGTTAATTTCAGACAAAGATAAGAGCACTGAAGAAAGTAAAATAATGGATTAGACCAGTGGTTCTGAAACATTTTGGTCTCAGGATCTATTTACCTCTTGGATTCCAAATATGTCGCTATATATAAAATGGTCAATATTTACCACTTTAGAAATACACCCCATTTTATTCATTGTTTCAAATTTAAAAGTTTGTGATACACAGCTAATGCTTCACATAAAAACATCAAGTTTAATGTCAAAGAAAACTAAGTTTATGTTCAGAAAAACCTACAAATTTAGCGTCAACATTTATAATTCAAGAAACATTTTTATACTGTTACAGAATGTTGTTTCTGGTGCTCACTCACATATCATGCTAGTCAAACCACTCCTACCTGAATACCTAATCATTGTATACATACTGGTAGATAATTTATTGCCACTTACCTCTAAACTTGTGGTTCTCCGGCTGCGCCTTAGAATCACCTGGGCAGCTTAAACAAACTTGATTATTAGGCACCACCCCAAACCATTTAAATGTTCAGTCATGAGTTCTACTAAGTATTAGTGTTACTTTTTTTTTAATTTCATCATAATTAAGCTACAATCACTACGAAGAATCAACATCAAACGCACACAACAATTATACAGGTAGGTGACTCTAAGCCAGGACTGAGAACTTCTGGTCTAGTTGAGATGAATATGATCTCAGAGAGGCATAGATTAGTAAAAGTCAACCTCTCTCTCAAATATTTTAAGAGTCATCAGTCTGACCTTGCTCTACTCCAGGTCCATCCAATCATTTGGATCCAACATAAATAGAATCAAGAATATGTACATTATATTAATTCCACCCGTATATAGATGGCCAAGTAATTTCAATGCTGGAATGAAAAGTTCAGCTCTTGCTACCTTGGAAAATGCCCAACAATCTGTCCTGCAAAAAGGTTGAAATGTCAAATGATGTTGCTTCCTACAAAAGTGAATTACAGCGTGACCTCAAATGTTAATATATTCAGAACTTTCTTCTATCCTTAGAAGGTCAAGTATTCGCAACAGCCACAAAATCTGCACTAACCTATCCTCCCAGGATTTCCAAATATGCAGTAACAAATTATAAAACTAAACAAAAAAAAATCCCCTACTGAAGGAAAGTTATAGTCTAAGAAAAAGTAAGATTTTATGAAGACGCAGCTAACCAGGGAAAGGTGTCATCAATAACAAATTAATGCCTAATGAATAATAACAGTTACATCATGCTTTACAATTTATAAAACACTTTTGCATTTATCACCTGGTTTGATCCTTATAACAGTTTTATTTGGCAACTGTTACTTATATTTTCATTTTCTAAAAAGAGAAACACAGATTATGAGAGTTTAAGTGACTTATCCAATGTTAATGGCATAGCTAAGACCTAAACTCAAGTCTTTTTCAGGAAATCCTGAGCTTTTCAACTGCCTTTTTTATATGTGGGGATGTGTCAATGTTTCTTAAACAGGTTTTCCTGTTAGATGTTACTAGTAAAAACTTTCTTACCATGCTAAATAAATGTAAAAATCTCTTATTAAATTTTATCAACGCATTATACCACTTATAAATCAGAGAAATTTAATTCATTCACTAAAAGAGTGTTTTTCACCAGAGATTATTGGGCATTTTCTAGCCTTCATTATTATTAACAACAGTTAAAAACCCATAGTTACACAATAGAACCAGTTTGGGACAGAGTCCTCAAATGCTCAATAGAATTCTTTTAAAGCTTTTTTTCTGTCTCAATATTCTCTAAAGCAAGTCAAATACACTGTAGTAACTCTGACAACTGACCAAACAGACACGAATGCAATCATCTCCAGGAGGCAGTTTGGACAGTAAAGAAACACAGGCTAAAATAAAAAGCTCTCTAGCTTTTCACCAAAAAATCCAACCTAACAAAAAACGTAGTAACATTAACTCGCATAAAAGGCAAACGTTTAATAGTGATGAATATGAAACCCAGTCAATGTCTAATTTTAAATAACATCTGTGACTCTGTCAATAAAAATAATAGTACGATTCTCTTTACTCTGTGTTACTGTTTAGAGGCTAAGGGGGAAATAGCTGTCAGCATAACAAGGTAGCAGGGACACTCTCCTCTTTTATATTAATAGCAGTCAGTTTTACTTTTATATTAATAGCAGTCAGTTTTTACAAAATCAAACAGCCAAATCAAGCCTGCACAGAACAAGAGGCCAGGGGCCACAGAAAAGCAGATGCCTTGGCGTGAAGGCAGCCTATGAATGTTGGTTTCCCAGGATTTTGACAGCAGGACTGTTTATCTTATTGAAAGCAGAGTCTAATTGAATAAAAGAGTTTTTTTTTTTTTTTTTTTTTTTTTTTTTTTTTTTAAATAGTGAGCCATTAATTAGGCGGCATGGGGTAAAGCGCGGGCTTTAGTAATGTACAAGGCTTCTGGGAGCCACAGACTATACTCATCGATTCTGTCAGAGCGCCAGAGGAATGAGAGAGCCCACTGTTTTGCCTCTTCTGGAAACCTACCTGATACATTTGGAAGCGGCTGCCTCATGCGTTGCCTCTGTTCAAATCATCCCATAATTACTCTGGCACTGTAAGCTGCAAACTTGGCGGGCTCTGAGAGATATCAGATGTTTTTCTCATGCTTGCTGAACCTCTCTTAGACAAATTTTGCATTGTTTTTTGTGTCAGCTTTATCGTGGAACATCGTGTTGCCATCTGGGAAGAAAAACAACATGGCAGAGGAGCAGCTGGTGAATGGCAATGACCAAATAAACATTGGCAGGCACCCGCCATTAGGTGAGATAAGAGGGACGGGCAGCCGCCAGCGCCAGCGACCCTCCTCAGTGGAACATCTCTGACTGTCCTCTTATCTTTATTCAAATTCATGGCAATTTTTTATTCTGAGGCTCAAGCCCTCCAAGTGTCAGCTGTTGGGCCTTCCCCCCTCTGTCCTGGAGGAAGAATACAGATTTGTACAATCCTGGCTGATTGAATTTCTCTCCCTGGGCAGGACAATGGGCAAGGGGAAACATCTGATACCTTAACAGAAGGACAGCCCTCCGGGGTGAGGAGATACCAAAACCTTTACCAAGCTTTTCAACCAATTTGTTGACTGTTTTTTTTTTTTTTCTCATAACCAACACCATCAGTATTTATAGATTTCAAACTCTTAAAATCTTTTAAGGACTACATGGGTCATAAATAAATAAAAATGATACAAACTTGCCTTTGATAGCAGGGCAACAAGAGAAGGTAAATTATGTCAGATTAACAAAATTATACCCCATACTTTTTTGTTTCTAAGATGTAATTTTCCCATCGCAACATTTCTAAAAGTGAGCTGCACAGTGTAGATGTCTTTAAAATATTCAACAACATTCAGACAGTGTAATGAATTGTGAAGTGCCAACAGTCCTCACTGCCTGCACACATGCAAACTCGTGAGCATTTAAAGGTAAACGTTTGTTCAACTACCTCCATTGCATTACTTGTATCGGTGGAACCAAAATAGGTGAGGCTTTAAGTTTAGTTCCCAAGTTTTGGCTTAAAAAAAATCAAAAAAAGGATTCCATTGTAATAGAGTATTAATTTCTTTAAATTGTTCAGTTCATAGAAACATTTGATAATAGGCCATGTAATCAGAGGCAATAAGAATTGCTGAATCAATCAAAATAATTCAAAACTTTCTAAGTTAGTAGGCACTGGCATGATGAGTACCTACATCACAGTGACTGATCCAAGACACAAAACATCAGTCTGAGGAGGCCTTCCAACTAACTTTCAATATATAATACAATTAAGGAGAAAATGATCTCTCCCCTGCCCTGTGTGTGTGTGTGTGTGTGTGTGTGTGTGTGTGTGTGAGAGAGAGAGAGAAAGAGAGAGAGAGAACTTAACCAAAAACGAAATAGAAAAAAATGAAGTTCCAAGCAAGAGGAACAGTACCATAAACCACCATGCTATTTACAAAGTCCAGTGGCTGAGAACCTTTGAATGCTAAAGTGTAAAAAGCTTAAATACACATTTTGATTGTGATCATTACAAAAATATGAAATTATATGTATCATTAGTTTTTTTTTAAATGCATAAAACTGATGTATAAGAAATATATTGTTTCTTTCACCACCAAAAAGATAATTATTGATGTTACACAAACTGTTTTTTGTGTCAGTCTTATCATGGAACATCATGTTGCCACTTGGGAAGAAAAACAACAGAGCAAACTTATGCTAACTTTCAGAATGGTTGAGAATCATCTAATTCATCCCTTTATTTTAAAAACTAAGAAACCCGTTTCTAAGATTCCATACCTCATTCAGAATAGAACTCAAACACGATTTATGAGCAAAGCAAGGGGACTTCTTGAAAAGTAGAATGAGAAAGCATAAAATTAAATGTCTTTTCTCAGGAACAAGTCAAATTGGGACCGGGCAGTAACTCTCCTTAAACAACATTAGAACAAATTATCCAAAAAAATAAATCCCTGAAACTGGATCAATCCTCCATTACACATCTATGATTAAAAACAATCAAAATGATTGTCGAAAATCTAAGAGAAACTAAATCATAAAGAAAACATTTTTACAGTCTCTTTAAGTTCAACATTACTCATTAAAAATTCAATCACTCTGAATGTTTCAATAAATCATAATTTATGTCCAGCCAACTTCTTTTGTCACTATTGTTTCATTCTTTTGACATCTGTCAGGTAAGTGCATGACAATGGTTATTCTCTTGATTTGATCTCCAGTGAGATTAACTGTGTTAGTCTCTTGTTACAATGTTAACTTGGAAAATTTGAGATTATAATCCATTAGTCTATAGTCCATAATCTCTCAATTTAATAAGGTTTTACCTACAGACCAGTCTTATTTCAAAATTTACAAGACATTTTATTCTAAAGTAGCAGGAAAATATTTTTAAAAATAAACCCATCATTGGCAAACAGAAGCTACAAGTCTTTTCTTTTCCAAGCTTGGGCATGTACTATGTATTTAAACACCTGACAGCCTCTGTTGTGTAATGATGCCAAGAAAGGTGAGTCTTGACCCAATTTTATCGATGAAGAAAGAAATCGAAGTCCAGAAATGGTAAACAGCTTCCCCAACATGAAGAAGCTCAAAAACCTAGAGAATCTGAGCCAAAGGCCTGTGACTTTAACTACTATGCTGTAATAGAAGGTGTTAAAACATCACCAAATTAGCAGACTAGAACTACATGTTGTAACTTTACGTCAGTTAAAGTAATCAGGTAGGCTTCCTGGAAGAAAAATGAATATAAGCTTGAAGGATAAGCTTAGTAAAGGTAGATGCTGTCCAAGTAAATAAATAAATAAATATAACTGAAAAGAAACTAAAAACAAAAGGACAACCAGGAAGGGAAATTCAGAAGGGAATTGTTGAAATTTTGCCGAAGGCCTTCAGGAGAAAAAAAAAAACTGACTTGGAATTAAACGCTGGCCAAGGCAGTGCAAATTAATTTGTAAACGATGGATGTCCCAGTTGGAAGGCTTCCAGAGAGACACAGCAGTACGCGCAGGAAGTAGCCTCCCTGTGATGAGTAAGTCACCACCTTCCTGTGAAGGGTAATAGCCTCACCTCTCAGTGGGGCTCAGATGACAAAATGCAAGAAGGTGACAAAGCTAATATGATCATTGCATGAAAAATTACAGCACATAATAACATGGAGATTTTTCACCCCCAAAGATAGAATCTTTTCACTTAACAGGATCAATGAAGAAAGAAGCGTATCTTTTCACCACTGCAAATCACCCAGAGCAGCTCCGCGTCTGCAGTGTTGAGAGGAGGTGATTTTGAACTAACAAGTTAATCTTCTGACCAAACACAAGGTCCCTGGTAGCAACAAAATTTTATAAAAATAGAATAAAATGTAACCATTAAATAGTGAATGTCTTAGTCTGTTTGTGTAGCAATTATGCAATACCTAAGATTGGGCAATTTTCAAACAATAGATATTTGGTTCTCACAGTTCTAGAGGCTACAGGTACAAAATCAAGGTGATAGCAGGTTCAGTGTCTGGTTTTAACTGGGTCTCTGCCTCCAAGATGTGAACTCTGTGTTCTCTGGGAGAGTTGTTGTGTTTTCACATGGCAAAAAAAGGCCTAGGTATTATATAGTTCTCTCCATCATTTTTATCAGGCGCTTTTCCATCCATGAAGTTGGCACCATCATGGCCTAAAGGCCCTGCCTTTTAATACTGTTGCATTGGGAATTAAGTTTCAACATGAATTATGGAGGGACACAAACATTCAAACCACAGCACCAAGCACTCCAAGAATTTAACAATAAAGTGAATATAACTTTAATTTTATGTAAGTTAAAGTCCAGGCTTTGAAGAGCTCAAATTCAAGATTCCAAGGCAGGAAAATCTTATCATATTAACATTGGCAAAAAAAAAAAAAAAAGGCACATTGAGTTTGAAAAGCTAAGCAGAGTATCCTGAGTAAAAATCAAAAACAATTCTAACATTGCATACTTTCAAATAACCAGGCCTGGGATAAGGGGAAGCAGGTGTAAGCAGGTTGGGGGCGGGGGTGGGGGGACTGCCAGTGAGTGCACATAGATGGGAAACCTGAAGCTTACAGCGTCTGTATAAATATGGAAGGCAATTGTTATGACCTCTAAATGAAGTGCTGATACACAACCTCAAGTGCATGAGACCCTCCAAGTGGGAACCTTAACTTTGGGGAAGCAAGTGCTAGAAGCTAAGAAGTCCAACCTGACAATGAACGCCTTAAAAAATGAGATGATATCTTCTTTATATTAAAATCCTCAGAACCAAGCACAATTCTTAGTACGTATTACGTGTGCAGTAAACATTTGATGAATAAACAGGCATGATGTCCCTTCTAAGATGCTGTGAGCTGTAGTAGAGACAGAATCAACCTTGCACGGGGATAAAATACCATCACTTAGGAGATGTTATCTGAGAAGTACAGGAGTCCCCTTCTTTCGCAGACCTCCAGAAGCCTTCATGGCAGGGTCAAATGTGATCATGAGAGGGTAATTTCTCAGCATTAAGTATCACCCTTCTCCCTGGCAAATGGCCCTAGAAACAGCAAGTTCATGAAGTACTAATATCTAACTGAAGTCATTCTCTGAAACATGAGTGGCAATGAGAGCCTGATTTGGAGATGTCAAAAACAAGAAAAAAAGAGAGAGAGAGAGAGAAATGTGCTAAAAAGAAGCTGCTCCCTTAACAATTCTCCTTGAACTCCAAATGGAAAAGACCCCTCATCCTTTGAAACACAGGCAGTGCCATACTTTAAAGCATTAGGCAATGTTTGGATTCTCTGGCCCTATGTCTGTCCTTTATATCAGAAAAAGCTCAACTATTCAGCGAGCTCAGCTCCAGGAATGCCCATGTGCACAGGCTGGTTCATCAACCTCCTGGCACCAGGTCATTCTATGCCCTTTCTTTCAAGCTACCTACCATTTACTTACCCTACCAAATATCAAAGAGTATCAAACAGCTACAATAGCTAAAATTCTATGGATCTGGATAAATACAAAAAGAAAAAAGTTCAATAGATCGATTAGAAACAAATATTAGCATTTATTTGAAAAGATATATACAGTAAATGTGATACCCTGAATTTGTTTCAGCAAGTTGTTGAAATAAAACTACTTGGTTTTTAAATCTACTTAATTCCTAGTTTATTTAAAAAATTGAGAGCAAAAATTGAAACTTTAAAAAAAAAAGAGAAAAAAAATAAAACCTAAGTCTATCAATTCCCTGGCCTTTTAAACTTTAAAGTTAGAGAAGAAATTACAAAAGAAAGTTAAATTTTATAACATTCTAGTTTAAGTCTTTATATCAGAAAATACCTTGAAACAAAATTTAAAATATAATAGACATCTAATTTATTCAGCAGCTCTGCCTTAACTTTCCTTAGAGCAAACAGTGTTCCCTCTTGGCTTAACTGTGGCTGTCTTCATTCCTCCAGCGGTGGACATTTGAGAAAATTGTGGCCAACCTCATATTCTATAGCCCTAGGCATAATGACCATTTCAGGAATAGGCACATGGCCCACGCCTGAGACTCAGTTCAAGAGGTTGTGCTAAAATGACTGGGAAGAGAGTCCTCTTTACACAGGCATAGCTGAGAAGGCTGAATTTCTGCCTGGTCAGTTTGCTTCCAGAGAGAAAAAAAGGTTGGCCTTGAATGAGGTCAATCCAGAGGAAATCCAAGCTGTGACAATGGGCAGATTCTGAGCCTGAATAATGCTGTTAAGTCCTTCAGTTCAGCTCTCTAAAGGCATTTCTCCAGAGACTTCAGTGACGTGAGCCAATAAATTCCCATTTTGTTAAGCTAGTTTGAAGTGGCTGTCTCTTGCAACTAAAAAACATTAAAATTCAAAATGAGAAAAAAGGATAGTAAACACTGTGTGACAATGGTAATTTTCTGAATATATAAATTACTTTTATATATTACTTTTTTTTTTTTCTTTAGCAGGCACTGTTTATTGGGGGTGGCTTCCTGGGATCGTTGTAACAGGGGACAGAAGGTCTGGCCAGCCCTCCCCACCACACCGCTGGACGGAGCCCTGGGAGGGAGAGAAGCAGGAGGACGTCATTTACCCAAGATTTACAGACTCGGCTTTCTTGAAGGTGAGTCTTTGGCTGCCTCATGGATCGCACAGCAGATGAACTTGTTTTTCTGCTCCCTTCGGCCCTGGTCACCTCCAGGCAGCTGAAGACGAAGAAGCCGGAGCCCTTGATCCTGCGAGGCGACGTGGTGCTGTGCCGCGAGCGGGGAGCGGCACCTGGTTGTCCAGCCACTGCACCAAGATGTCCAAGGGCAGGAGGTTCTGGATCAGGCAGGTGAGGGTGCGCTTGTCGGGGTTCCCCTGCTCCTCTGGCGTTGCAAACGCCTAGACTCTGGGGCAGCAGGTGGGCCGCTCATTTGGTTGTGGACCACACGAGAGCCCTGGGCAGGTGGGAGTGGATCACCCTGCAATGCTAGGTCTCCCCCTCGAGCCAGTCGCTGGTGCCCACAGGCAGGGTGGACTTGATGGTGACCATGCCTTTGCGCTGCTTCTCCCGCTTTGGGGCCACCTGGGCCACAGGCTTCTTAGTGGCCCAGGACCATGTCAGGTTCACCCCTTGCTGGGTGCCAGGTCCACCACCAGACAGGTGATCCTGGGCGAGTTGCTGATGAACAGGTCTAAGGCGCTGGGTCGGCTCAGGTAGGTGCTCACCCTCTCGGGTGGGAAAGTGTGACCTCTCCCATAAAGCTTGTGAAGACACCGCCTCGGCTCTGGCCTGCAACAACAAGCTGAAACTTCTCTCCTTGGCAGAAAACCCCTTGAGGGACCAAGGATTGGCATTTCTGTGTGAAGCCCTGAAGCACCCGAACTGTACCCTGGAGAAGCTGATGTTGACGTACTACTGTCTCACCTGTGACTCCTGTGACAACATCCCAAGTGCTTTGCACAGCAAATCCCTGTCCCTCCTCTATCTGGGGTCCAATCATCCGGAACATAATGCCATGGCGTTTCTGTGTGAAGCCCTGAAGCAACCAGACGGCAGCATAGGGGAGCTATGGTTGATGGCTTGTTTCCTTACTTCAGATTCCTGTAAGGACATTGCTGACGTTCTCATCTGCAATGAAAAACTGAAGATCCTGAAACGTGGGCATAATGAAATAGGAGATGCTGGGGTCAAATAGTTACGTGAAGCTTTGAAGTATCCTAACTAAATTAGAGTGTCTTGGTCCACAAACATGTCAGATCACCCACGCCTGCTATGAAGACCTCACTGCTGCACTCATAGCCAGCACAACGCTGAGGGGACTGAAACTTGACCGGATTAGCTTGGACCCTCAGGGGGTGGTGTTGCTGTGTGAGGCTTTGAGCCACCCAGACTGTGCCCTGCAGATGCTGGGGCTGCACAAATCTGCCTTTGATAAAGAATCTCAGAAGATGTTGGTGGCTCTGGAAGAAAAATGTCCCCACCTGAGCATTTCACATGAACCTTGGATTAAGAAGGAATACAGGATCAGGGGTGTGATCCCCTAATGGGGAGCACCCTAAAGTAGTCTTCTCAAAAAGAAGCTTTTCTTGATCACAATGAGCACTTCTCCTCCTGGCACCTCTGTCCAGTAATTGCATGTCATGGCAGCAGTGCTGTGATTTCAGGGCTACTCCCTGACGGTGTTCTAGCAATATGATTATGGAGTGTGATTCAGTGGGTATGTGCTGATGCTTTTGGCATCGGTTCTATATTCCCGTATCTTTAGAAATCCCATCCTACTTTGTGATACACAGAAAAACAAGTATGCTAAATGAGTGCTAAATGCTCTGGAAAGCATGGCTTTATTTTCTTTTTTTCTTTTTCTTTTTTTTTTTTTTTTTTTTTTTTGAGACGGAGTTTCACTCTTGTTACCCAGGCTGGAGGGCAATGGCTCAATCTTGGCTCACCGCAACCTCCGCCTCCCAGGTTCAGGCAATTCTCCTGCCTCATCCTCCTGAGTAGCTGGGATTACAGGCACGCGCCACCACGCTCAGCTAATTTTTTGTAGTTTTCGTAGAGACGGGGTTTCACCATGTTGACCAGCATGGTCTCGATCTCTTGACCTCATGATCCACCCGCCTCGGCCTCCCAAAGTGCTGGGATTACAGGCTTGAGCCACCGTGCCCGGCTGGCTTTCTTTTCTTAAAGGATGTCTTGGTGTGTAGGAGCACGGATTTGCAGGCACCACAATCCTGATACTTCTGATGCAAAAGTGACTTTGGAATGTGTCTATTGATTGTACTGCTAGCACCCAAACTTTCCAGTTTGTCCAGATTTAGATTTGATCAGTTTTCTTGTCAAATAGAAAAGCATTTCCAAATCTCTCCTTATCCTTTCATATATGACACTCCAATAGATCTTTCTAAAATTTCAATATTATTCAAATATATCTACACTGTTTATACATAGTTTAAAAGACAATGTTAAACACCTCATTGACATAATTAAACATTCCCTAGTTCTCTATGGTAAACTGCTTATGCCTTATTGGCCTGATCTAAATTTTTTTTGGGGGGATGACATCTCACTGTGTCCCCAGGCTGGAGTGTAATAGCACAATCTCAGCTCACTGCAACCTCTGCCTCGGCCTCCCAAGTAGCTGGGATTACAGGTGCCCACCACTACACCCAGCTATTTTTTTTGTATTTAAAAAAAGAAAGAAAAATACCAGAGGTTCACATAGCATTTCTTTCTGCATGGGGGCCAACATGGCTCTCGGTTTTTAAAACACTTGAGCCTCTAGCACCATTAAGCATCCAGCGGCTTTCTCAGTATTCAGGCTGAGATGGCCATATTCTGGAACAAAGCAGCCCATCTGATCACTGGGAGGAGGGAAGGCTGCTCCTTTAGCCCCGGCTATTAATAAGAATTTTGCCTCAAAGAAAAAATGAATAATATAAGTATAAAATAGCTAATTAAGAAAATTTAAAAACACACCATGTTAATAATCAAAGAAATTCAGTGAAAGCATATTTTACCTAAACCATTTTTTAACCTATTAAGTTTACCCAAAAGTTGTAATAATCACCCAAAATGGAAGTGAGGTTGAGGAAAGATAAGCAACTCTCAAAAACTGTTTATGAGAATATAAACCTCTACAAATATTTTTACAAAACTGTTGGCCAATATACAGAAACACTTCAACCTGCTAACACTTTGTTACTACCATCCTACATTTAGGAATCTAGCCTAAGAAATTATCTGAATCAGAGAGAAAATATTATGCATAAGAAATTTCAAAAATCATGCTATTAAAAATGACATTGATGAAAAGTTTTTAACTATAGAGGAAAATATTTTCATTGTATCTCTAAATTATAAAGACAATTTAAATAACTTGTGTTTATAATATAAATGTGACTGAAAATTTTATAAAATAAAAATTTTATAAACATGGAGAAAAAATGAAAGAAGAGACACCAGTGGCTATCACTGTCTTGTTGGGTTCTTCATACTGCTTTCTTGAATTTTCCAAATTGCCCATAATAAGCATAATGTTAATTATCAATACCAATGTTCAAAATTCTTTCTAAAAAGTTACTTTCCCCTTTTTCCCATTTTCTCATATACTCTTCGAGGGTACATAATGTCACAGTCAAAGGGTACTCTAATTGAAAGGGATTTTGGAGATGATGTGAATCAACATTTTCCTTAACAGCTATCACATTCCCAGTGTCTCTGACAGGAAGTCGTTCATTTTCTATTTGCAGACCTGCAGTAAAAGTGGGAGGGGCAAGGCTCAGAGCTCTTTCATATTCAAGAAAGCTTCTGGCTCTAGATGCTGAAAAGTTCCTTCTTATACTGACTCAGCATCTTATGCTGAATTTTCTCATGTTGACTTTTCTCTTGGTAACTTTGTCATTGATCCTAGCTCTACTCTCCGGAACAATAGAGATCATGTTGTAGGAGGATCCCAGCTTATCATGAGACAGATCACAGTTTGAATCCCTGCTGCACCACTGTATATATGATGTTCTTGGAGAGCAAATCTGAACCTTTGCTTCCTCACTTGTGAAATGGAGACAATGATGCCCATCTATCAGAAGTTAAAGAGATTCCATGTATAAAGTGCCTCTCATAATAAGAAGAAGTTACTTGACAGCAGAAGTTTATGGACTGTTAATTCTCTGTCCTTTTATCCGTAGGGATGAGTGTGTTGTCCAAAATACATGAATCCAAAATTTTTGTTGAATGAATTGTTTTTCAAACAGCTGTGAATCCACCTAAGCAAACAATAATCTACCCATATTTCCCCATCCTCTCTGTGAGAATGCTATGAAACAATGTGAGATGCTCTACAAAATTTAGGATACATTATATTTCAACTTTACCTTGAATTACTAGACAAGAAAGAGATATGACTAGTCCAGCTAATGTTTTTTTTTTTTAAACTCATGTTGCTCTTGGTAATCATACTCCAGTCATAACCACTCATGGTTTTATTTACTTACCAGTCTAGTCAAGAATTATGCTTAGAACAGACAACAAGAACACTGGGCTAGAGTTTTTAAAATCCTTTTCCTATACTTTTATTTTTTTAAATTTGATCTTCTAGCCAGTTCTGTGCAACTTACAATAAACTTTCAAGAAAAAAGTGAAGCAACTGAAAAATAAGCTCTGCATGATAAGCAAAAGGTAATCCGTTTTTTGTGGATTTTTTTTAACACTCCGGATATAATATATTAGGGCCTGAAGATATGAACTTACTTAAAGCCCACTGATGCTCTCTGCTTTCCCTAGGCACTTGTGATTTTAGTCCATGTTCAAGTTTTCAGTTCTACTCTTTGCAAGAGAGAGATGAGGTATCCAGACCCAATAAGAGCGAACTGTCACTTTTCGCTTTGTATTAACTGTTAAGATTGCATCTGCCACACATCTCTTCTCTGGGCCAGCAGGTTTTCCCAAATGGTTTATACTGGTTTCTGCCCATTTATCTTTGCTTCTCTGACTCTGATTTCATTCTTTTAGGATAGGAACAGCTACAGTGATTACATTTAATCTTCTCCTTTTGTTATTCCTCTGGATTGAAGCTAGATAGGAGGTAGGAATTTTCCTGTTTTCCCAGAGCTGCATTTAAGATCAAAGTTGAAGACTAAAATATGCTAAGAACTCCCTTCATATTCTAATATATCAAACATCCCTAAATAATTTACTAAAAGGTTTTGCTTTTAAAAAAGTCTTACTACCAACCACTGCCACCTCTCCATGGACGATATAAGAAGAGAACTTAGAGGGTAGTGAGGAGGAACACCTTTATAAAGAGATACTATTTCACGATGGAAATGGAAAGTAGGTGATCTTGCTACCTAAAATCAAAGGAAGAAAGCTTCAAGGGAATTCATTTTAATAATAAGAGGCAACTACTTGAAGTCAAGATGCACAATTCATTTGTCAGTGGGCAGTCTGTTTGGCCATCACACCTGAGCCCAAGGTAAGAGGATTAGAGAGCATGGTGAGGCTGAGAGAAGAGGCAGCAATGAAGCTCTCTCGCCCAATCATTGGACATTGCCTGAATAGATGACTTTCTGAAGAGTCAGTAGACACTAAGTAATGTTGTTAAATTCTGACTGTCTTCCTAGGCTTTTCCAGGAGGATCAACCATCAGAAAAAGAGTCTTGGTGTTGTGGTGTGCAATTTGTGGAGGGGTTAAGGGAGTGGAAAAGATATAGCAAATTTCTCCTATCAGGAGCTATGTACTGGGAAGGGAGGAAGTTTGAAGACTCTTAGGAGAACCCACTTATGAAAGGAACAGCAACTGCCTGCCTGCCACAGAGAGAGTACTCATAATGACCTTGAGCCAAACGAGCAAGGACAACTAACCAAGTAGAGAACTGGACCTCACTACTAGCAGTTAAGTAGGGAGGTATTTGCCCCTGTCCCTCTTCTACGTTGCCTGAACATGATTTTGAGAAAAAAAAAATACACCTCCTGGATATAAGATGGAGGAAAGAGAAGTCAATTCTTTATATAATAAAAGGAATAAAAGAACTCTGAATTTAATTTAAAAATTTCAAAAGGACAACACAAGACTATTCTAATGCCTGAAAGTGACTAGAAACTTCTGCAATATTCCAACATTTTATTAAGGTACCTGTTATTAACTGCATACAATTAGGTACTATGATACTTGATTGTATGATAGTATAGTGAAGAAAAACAGTAATTGGAAGCTTATACCCAAGTCAATTGAAACTCTTCAACTAATATATTTAATTATATCTCGTCAGGCTTTCATCTTTGTCTAGAATGAGGATGGCCATACCTTCATTATTTGCTATTCTTTCCCTTTTTTCTCTTTTGTCTGGATTATATTGTGATTACACATTCAGAATACTTGCACTCTTGGTATTCCCTACAGCAGCACAGTAAAAATGACTTGAAAGAGTAATCTGAGGTGGCAGTCCTCAAAAGGTCCCCATTACACCTCTGCAATGCAAGAATTCAGATGTGTCAGGGGGCCTCTGGACTACCAGGAATGGTGGCAGCAAGAAGCAATGGCTAAATTGAGAGAGACATGACCACACAACACTCAAAAAGGGTACCTTGGAACTCCTAGGCAGTGGAAAATGTGGAAGAAATTTAGCCTAGTGCAAGCTCAAGGTGTCTATTTCTACAGAAGGCCATGGGTTGATTTTGTAGATCACTATGGGCAACATTACTTGTAATATCTCATAACCTATTCCTATAATATCTTATGCCAAATTCTACTAGAAGGGGTGATGTACGTTGTCAAAGGAGTGGGGAGAAGAGTTACTATATCAAAATGAATTAGAAAATCAACAGGCACACTAAGAAAATGAAATTCAAGATCAGGTCGCTATTTTAAAAAAATGTTGTAGTATCTCGCAACAAGCAAAATGAACAGTTCCATGGGAAGATATTTATATCAAGAGTTGTGCCACTCTAAGGAACAACAAATCCTATGAGCTCCATAAAAGTTAATCCGCCTTATTAAGAATGTCAGCCTAAAAAGGGAGCTAGAGGGCAACAGAGAACAGACTGAAACACACACACACACACACACACACACACACACACACACACACACACGGTATAAGCTTCCAATTACTGTTTTTCTTCATTATGCTATCACACAATTAAGTATCATAGTACCTAACTGTATGCACTTAATAACTGGTACCTTAATAAAATGTTGGAAAATGTATGTGTGTGTGTGTGTGTGTGTGTGTGTATGTTTAATAAATATTTGTTAAAATGAGAATAAAATAATGTCATAGAAGGACTTCTGTAGATATCAATGAGAATGTGAACTACTCTGAAGACCTTCCCAAGAAAAGGGACTTCATAGATTCTATTGGTAGGAATTTGGGAGAAACAAGAACGTATGCATAAACTTCCCTTTATTATTTGTTAATCTTACCACTTTGGTCATATTGAATTTAATTGTGGCCTGAAATACTCAGCAACTGAACTAAGGTAAGTGTTAAACATTGAAAACTTAGCATTTGTGTTTTAACCAAGCTTTTCAAATATCGTAGACCAAAGTCCTAAGTAGCAGAAATTTCAGGCACCACTAGAGCAAAAATGAGACTTTTAAAGATGGACTGGACTGCATATTTATAAAATTTCTATGATATTGGTAGCCTAGAACTATATACTGATGTGCTAAACTACAAGGCTGTTTTGACCAATGTTATTGAGGCAAATGTTTTCATTTTTCTTTCTTTTTCATTTACCAATGATTAATTTAAGCTGAGCTATCTCATTGCTCAAGCTTACTTGCCACCACTGAATAATAAACCAGTAGATTCACAGAGCCAAAGCTATGTAATGCCCAGATCAAACTGCTATGGTTTTCTGGTTTGGTTTGGTTGTTTTGATTTTGGTTTTGGAGACAGGGTTTTACTCTGTCCCCTAGGCTGGAGTGCAGTGGGACAATCACACCTAACTATAGCCTCGCTCCTGGGCTCAAGCAATCTTACCATTTTAGACTCCAAAGTAGCTGACACTACAGGTACGTGGCACCATGCCTGGCTAATTCTTTTATGTTTTGTAGAGACAGGATCTCGTTATGTTGCCCAGGCTGGTCTCCAACTCCTATGCTGAAGCAATCCTCCCACTTCAGCCTCCCAAAGTGCTGAGGGATTACAGACATGAGCCATCATTGCCCAGCCTCTGTTGTGATTTATTTTTTAAGTCTGACATAAAATTATCTATACGTATGTATAAAATAAATTTGCCAAGTTCTATTTCAGAATATTTTAGCTGAGTATTTCATATTCAATTAATTGTCATGAAGGCACAGGGGAAACCCTAAAGCAATAATTTTCCATGTTGAATGTTTCCAAGTTTCTTGAGGGAAAAAAAAAAAGGAGAAAGATGAATTCACTGCTACAAGACTTTAAAAAAAAATAGAAACTTACTACATTTAAAACTAAGTATTACTTACTAGGTGGGAATTCAAGACACCTCTGACTTAGAGTACTTTTAGAAGGTCAATAAGAAAACAAGAAATTGGCCTGGGATGCCATACCTAGACTAGAGGCAGCACAACTGCTAAATGAACAGTCTGTGCTTTGCCCCCAAGGATTTGGAAAATGAGCACCAACAAAATAGTCAAGGGATTAAAATTTAGCTGCGGGAGGCTGAAGTGGGAGGATTGCTTCAGCATAGGAGTTGGAAACCAGTCTGGGCAACATAGCGAGACCCTGTAACTACAAAAAATAAAAGAATTAGCCAGGCACGGAGGCATGTCCCTGTAGTCTCAGCTACTTTGGAGGATGAAGGGGAAGACTGCTTGAACCCAGGAGTGAGGCTATAATTAGGTATTATTGTGCCACTGCACTCCAGCCTAAAGGAAAGAGTCAAATCCTGTCTCCAGTTTACTGCAGCTAAATAGAGAAAAAGCAGTTGATCCCAGGGGAAGTAAGTACATGGTAATGTAGGATGCAATAAAAACCACGGCAAAGTAATTCACTGCTACTGTTTGTTTCATCCATTTACTATGACCAAGGCAGCTGCAATGAGGGGACAGTCCTCTTTACTCCAGCATCTGGGGAATTCTGGGATTTCCAGCACAAAGACCTATCAGTTGAAGGGCAAAATGACGGAGGACTCAGGGAGATTCACCGGCTAATGGACAGGGGAATAAATTCTCCCAGAACATTCCCCATTCTAAACACTGGAAATGGAATCGTCCTTCAGATAATCTGTATGCCTGTTTCTTTTTTCCATTTTCAATTTATAATAACAATAACGACCTAGACATAGGACATTTCCTGGGCTTTAATGACTGTCTAAGGTTAATGGCCCTCAACTACACCTCAGGCCATCAACCCCTCCCAGCTGGTCATTAATCTCCAGGAAATATCCTGTTTCAGGGTCATTATTGTTTCACTATCAACTATACCTTAAAAGCTTTATGGATTCTGCAAATACAGATCTCTCACCAATAGAGGTTATAAAACCTGTTTAGAATTCTGAAATCATCTTGAGTTTGACCTCTCAGACACATTTTCTTCAAAACTAAGATTGTTCCAAGAAAATGCTCAACTTTATTTTTGTTTATATACTTATATTTTCTCAGGAAGGAGATCTACTAGATATTACAAAAATCTACTAGATCTACTAGATATTACAAAGTCAGTACAATTGAGGTGGGGAGGTCTGCTTTAAAGGGAAGCACCCTCTATCCTGAACAACAGCTTAACTCAGCCTTTGAAAACATGTTATTTGTGAAAAGACCTCTCTACAATGATGTATGTGTTAAAATGTCACCAGATTTTATCACAAGCATAGAATTTTCAAAATGTATCTAATTCTAAATCTTTTTCCACTTTTATGAAATCTATACATTAGTATTATTAAAACAAGCATTTCACCCTCTGCAGAATATTCCATAGGACTAGAGGCTGAGACAAGAGTGAAATGCAACTTCTGAACAGGAATGCTATTAAGATTCTGAAGCAGCAGCAAAAGGAACGACGCTTGTCCAGGAAACCTTTGCAACCTAGAGATCTAGTACAGGCAAAAGAGGGGGACAGGGCAGGTGTTTAGAACCGAAGAAATCCAACAAATGGTAATAGGGCCATTTCCCAATAAATGGGAAGATCACAGAGAAATGGAGACTGTTGTTGTTTTAAAGTTTGTTCTGTCTGATATAAAAATAGCTACTCCGGCTCACTTTTGGTGTCCATTTGCATTAAATGCCTTTTTCCACCCCTTTAACTTTATATGAGTCCTTATGAGTTAGGTGAGTCTCTTGAAGGCATCAGATAGTTGGTTGGTGAATTCTTATCAATTCTGCAGCTCTGTATCTTTTAAGTGGAACATTTAGACCATTCATATTTAATGTTGGTATTGATAAGTGGGGAACAGTTCTGCCTTTTTTTTTTTGGCAGAAAATCAAGCATGCCATACAGTAGAGTTATCTACTCCGATATTCTATTTCCAAGGGGTGGAAAAAAACTTACACAAGATGCCACTGAATATTTCAAACTAGGCAATATATATGTTAAAACTGCAAGGTATCTGGATACAAAGCAGGTAGCAGAAGTCAACAGCAACTTCCCAGAATTTTCAAAATAAACTCTTAATCAGAGGGAAACGAATCATTTAACTTACAGAATAAGAAATGATTGTTTTTCTACATGACTGTTATTATAACACTTTCTGCAAGCACTAAAGCTGACATACTAATTGCTACTGGAATATTTTAACTATGAAATTAGAAAAGCATAAAACAAAAGATGAAAGTAAAAAATAGTGAGATAAGGACTTAAGTGTAAATAAGTTTATTTGAAAAGTTGTTTAGAATTCAGAATAATCATTTTAAAGAAGCTCAGGGAACTACTAGAAAATACCAATAGAAAATTAAATGAAATGTAGGCAATAATTTATGAAAAAAAATAAAAATTGACAAATAGAAACAATAAAAATCATAAATCCTGAAGATAAAGAACATAAATGAACTGAAAATATCAATTAAAAACTTCAATAGCAGACTTCATCAAGCAGAATACTCAGTGAACTGGAAGACAGAACATTTAAAGGTCTCCAGTTAGAGAAGTAATAATAAAAACAAGGGAAAAGAATGATGAATTTTGGAATTATGGGATACCATCAAGCAAAATAACCTTAACGTAAGAGGAGTTACTATAGGAGAAGACCGACAGAAGGCCTGATAATGACATTTAAGGAAGTAGTGGCTGACAATTTCCCAAATCTGGATGTGAAAGACAACATCCAGGTACAGAAAGCTCAGGGGTCACCAATCAAATTAAGGCCAAAAACGAGTTAGTCATAACCATCATAACCAAATAATCAAAAATCAAACACAAAGAAAAAATACTGAAAGTAGCAGAAGTTAAGAAAGATCACATTCAAGGGAACCTTAAGATGGCTTTCAGTAGATTTCTCAGAAGACACCCTACAGGCCATGAGAGAGTAGGAGTATGATATATTAACAGTTTTGAAGGAGATAATTGACAAATGGGATCTAATTAAACTCAAGATCTTCTGCACAGCAAAATAAACTATTATCAGAGTCAACAGGCAACCTACAGAATGGGAGAAAATTTGTGCAATCTATCCATCTGACAAAGGGCTAATAACCAGAATCTATAAAGAACCTAAACAAATTTACAAGAAAAAAACAACCCCATCAAAAAGTAGGCAAAGAATTTGAACAAACACTTCTCAAAAGAAGACATTTATGCAGCCAACACATAAAAGAAAAGCCCGTCATCACTGGCCACTAGATAAAAACAAATCAAAACCACAATGAGATACCACCTCATGCCAGTTAGAATGGTGATCATTAAAAAGTCAGGAAACAACAGATGCTGGAGAGGATGTGGAGAAACAGGAATACTTTTACACTGTTGGTGGGAGTATAAATTAGTTCCACTACTGTGAAAGATAGTGTGGTGACTCCTCAAGGATCTAGAACCTGAAATACTATTTGGCCAGCAAATCCATTACTGGGCATATACCCAAAAGATTATAACTTAATCTACTATAAAGACACATGCACACATATATTTACTGCAACACAATAGAAAAGACTTGGAACCAACCCAAATGCCCATCAATGATAGACTAGATAATGTGGCACATATGCACCATGGAATACTATGTAGCCATAAAAAAGGAAGAGTTCATATCCTTTGCAGGGACATGGATGAAGCTGGAAACCATCATTCTTGGTAAACCAACACAGGGACAGAAAAACAAACACCGCATGTTCTCACTCATAAGTGGGAGTTGAACAATGGGAGTACATGGACAGAGGGAGGAGAACATCACACGGGGGCCTATTGGGGGGTGAGGGGCTGGGGAGGGATAGCATTAGGATAAATACCTAATGTAGATGACATGTTGATGGGTGCTGCCAACCATGGCACAGGTATACCTATGTAACCAACCTGCACATTCTGCATGTGTATCCCAAAACTCAAAGTATAATTTTGTTAAAAGTGCTGAAGGAAAATAACATGCCAACAAGAATCTTTTAACTCAGAAAAGCTGTCCTTCAGAAATGAGAGGAAAATTAAAATTTCTCAGAAAAACATCAACAAAAACCTAAGGGAGTTCATCACAATTAGGCCTGCTTTACAGGAATTGCTAAAGGGAGTTCTTTAGTTCTTTAAGCTGAAATGACAAGCTGCTAATTAATAACATAAAACATTTAAAAGTAAAAAAAAAAAAACCCTCAATGGTATAATACATAGCCATATTTGGAATTCTCTAATTCTGTAAGAAAGCATGTAAAACAATTTTATCCCTACTAGGAGGTTTAAAAGACAAAAAACTATTAAAAACAACTGTAGCTACAACAAATTGTAAAGGAGTGCAAATTACAAAAACAAACGTACATTTTGACACCAAAATCATAAAATGTGGGGAAAGGTGAAAGTATCTGAGTTTTTCATTGTGATTAAAGGCAAGTTGTTGTCAACTCAAACTAGCTTGCTTTAAGGATAAAATATTTTAGGTAAGTCTCATGGTAACCACAAAGCAAACCTATAGTAGTTACACAAAATAGAAAAGGAACGGATTCAAAGCACATTTACATAGAAAATCAGCATCCCACACAGGAAGATAACAAGAGAGGAAGAAAAACACAATCCACAATGCAATCGGAAAACAAACAAAATGGCAGCAGTATGTTATTACCTGTCAATAATTACCCTGAAAAAAATTAAATTCTCCAATAAAAAGACCAAATGTTTACACAGATTTTTTTAAAATCCAATCATATGCTGTCTACAAAAGACTTAATAGTAAGACTTTACTAGTAAGAATACAGACTGAAAGTAAAGACAGAAAATGATATTCCACACAAATAGAAACTAAAAGAGAGTAAGGGGAGCTATACCTATATTAGACAAAATAGAGTTTAAGTCAAAAAACCGTAAAAAGGGATGAAAGAGGTTATTACATAATAAAGGTGTAAATTCACCATGAACACACAACAACTGTAAATATATAAGCACCCAAAAGTGTAGCACCTAAATATATAAAGCAATTATTGAATGATCTGAAGGGAAAGACAGATTTCAAAACTGTAACAGTAGAGGGTCTCAATACCCTAGTTTCACCAATGGACAGATCGTCTTGACAGAAAATCAGAAAACATGTATGAACTTGAGTTGCACTTTAGATCAAACAGACGTAATAGACATACACAGAACATTCCATCCAACAGCAGCAGAACACACATTTTTCTCAAGTACTCATGGAACTTCTTCAGGACAGGTCATATGCTAGTCCACAAAACAAATCTGAACAAATATTACAAATATAAGATGATTTAAGTTACAGCAATTATCTTTTTTAGGTCACAATGGCATAAAACTAGAAATCAGTAACAGAAGAAATCTTGGAAGATACACAAATGTGAAAATTAAACAGCACACTCCTAAACCAACAATAGGTCACAGAAGAAATAAAAAGTAAAATCATCATTACCTTGAGATAAACTAAACTGGAAACACAACATACCAAAACATATGAGATGGAGCAAAAGGATTTCTAAGAACAAAATTTATGGTGATAACAAACATCTATATCAAAAAAAGGAAGGGGCCAGGCACAGTGGCTCACACCTATAATCCCAGCACTTTGAGAGGCCAAGACTGTTGGATTGCTTGAGCCCAGGACATTGAGACTAGCCTGAGTAACATGGAAAGCTCCATCTCTATCAAAAATACAAAAATTAGCCAGGCGTGGTGGTGTGTGCCTTGTAGCCCCAGCTACTTCAGAGGCTGAGGTGAGAGGATCACTTGAACCTGGGAGCGTGACATTGCAGTGAGGCAAAATTGTGCCACTGCACTCCAGTCTGGGCAACAGAATGAAGAGATCTCAGGAAAAGAAAAAAAAAACAAGAAGAAGAAGGAAGATCACAAATAAACAACCTTAGATTTAACATTACATCTCAAGGAACAAACTAAGCCCAAAATTAGCATAAGCAAGGCAATAACCAAGATCAGAGAAGAAATAAATAAAATAGAGATCAGAAAAACAATAGAAAAAAATCAATGAAGCTAAGAATTGGGGACTTTTTTTTTGAAAAGATAAATAAAATTGACAAACATTTAGCTATACTAACTAGGAAGTTAAGAAAGGATGATCAAATATAATTAGGAATGAAAGAGGAGACATTACAACAGATGCCACCAAAATATAAAGGATCATAGGAAACTACTAATTATATATTAACAAATATTGTAACCTAGAAGAAGCAGATAAATTTTTAGACATATACAAGCTACCACAACTGAGTCATGAGAAAATAGAAAATCTGAACAACCACATATACACATACACACACACACACATACACACACACACACAAAGATAAACAATAAAAAATGGGCAAAAGATGTGAACAGGCATTTCTCGGAAGAAGACTTAAAAATGGTCATTAAGTACATGAGAAAATACTCAGCATTACTTCTCATTAGTGAAATGCTAATAAGAATCACCTTACACCTGTTAGAATGGCCTTTGCCAAAAAGATGAGAGATACATACTGAAAAGGATGCAGAGAAACAGAAACTTATAAACATTATTGGTGAGAAATTTAAATTAGTACAGTTATCGTGGAAAATGGTATCAAAGTTTCTCGAAAAACTGAAAATAGAACTACTATATTATTCATAATCCCATGTGTGGGTATATAGCCAAAGAAACTGAAATCAGTATGTTAAACAGATATTTGTACTCAATGTTCATTGCAGCACTATTCAGAAAAGCCAAATTATGGAAACAAACTGAGTGTCTATCAACAGATGACTAAAGAAAATGTGATATACATATACATATGTGTGTGTGTGTGTGTGTGTGTGTGTGTATGTATGTGTGTGTGTATAAATATACACACAATGAAACATTATTCAGCCTTAAAAAAGGAAATCGTCTAATTTTCAATAACACAGATGACTCTGTAGAACATTTTGCTAAGTGAAACAAGTCAGGCCAGAAAGACAAATACCACATGATCACCCTTAGTATGCAAAATTTAGTAAGGTTGAGCTCACAAAATTGGAGAGTAGAATAATGGTTACCAGAGGCTGGGAGGTAGAAAAAAAAAAGGAATAGGAAGTTGTTGATTAAAGGGTAGAAAGTTTCAGATAGATAGGAGAAACGTTTTGATATCTGTTGCACAGCAGTGTGACTACAGTCAATAGTAATATATCACATATTTCAAACTAAGAGTACATTTTAGATGTCTCACTATAAAAAGATGTAGGGTGAGGCGACAGATAAGCTAATCAGTTCGATTTAATCATGCCACATTACATACATATATAAAAACATCACATTGTACCCCATAAATGTATACAACTATGATTTATCAATCAAACATAATAATTTTATTTTTTTTTTTGAGACGGAGTTTCACTCTCGTTACCCAGGCTGGAGTGCAATGGCGCGATCTCAGCTCACCGCAACCTCCACCTCCTGGGTTCAGGCAATTCTCCTGCCTCAGCCTCCTGAGTAACTGGGATTACAAGCACGCACGACCATGCCCAACTAATTTTTTGTATTTTTAGTAGAGACGGGGTTTCACCATGTTGACCAGGATGGTCTCGATCTCTCGACCTCGTGATCCACCCGCCTCGGCCTCCCAAAGTGCTGGGATTACAGGCGTGAGCCACCGCGCCCGGCTAATAATAATTTTTTTAAAAATATATAACAAAGGCCAGGCGCGGTGGCTCAAGCCTGTAATCCCAGCACTTTGGGAGGCCGAGGCGGGTGGATCACGAGGTCGAGAGATCGAGATCATCCTGATCAACATGGTGAAACCCCGTCTCTACTAAAAAATACAAAAATTAGCTGGGCATGGTGGCACGTGCCTGTAATCCCAGCTACTCAGGAGGCTGAGGCAGGAGAATTGCTTGAACCCAGGAGTCGAGGTTGCGGTGAGCTGAGATCGCGCCATTGCACTCCAGCCTGGGTAACAAGAGTGAAACTCTGTCTCAAAAAAATATATATATATTTTATATATATATATAAAAAATATATATATATAAAATATATATATATTATATATATATAATATATATATATAATATATTATATATATATATATATATATATATATATATATATATATATATATAAACAAAGTTAAGCCAAGATTAGCAGGGCAATCTCTTCAGAGGGCTGTGCTGTGACTTTATAGCCCCAAAGGAAAGGGCGCAAGGGCTACCACTTGCAAACCTAGAGAGACAGGAGGAAGGATGGGAGATCTGCTCCCCGTATGCAAGTTAAGTGAGGTAGGCTAAGTAAAGAGCTTCCAAACATGTTTACATCCTTATCTTCACAACCTATAAATATACCTTACATGGTAAAAAGAGTCTCTGCAGATGTGATTAAGTATCTTTAAATGCAGAGATTATCCTAGGTTGTCCAGATGGGTCAGATGTAATCGTAAAGGTTTTTATAAGAGGGAGGCAGGAGGATCAGAGTTATAGAAGCAATATGCCAGTGGATGTAAAGGTGAGAGAGTCCCAGAGAGATCTGAAGATTCCATATTCTTGGCTGCAAAGATGAATGACAGGGCCACACACTAGGAATGCAGGTGGCCTTTAGAGAGATCTGAAGATTCCATATTCTTGGCTGCAAAGATGAATGACAGGGCCACACACTAGGAATGCAGGTGGCCTTTAGAAGCTATAACTGGCAAGAAAACAGATTCTTTCCTAGAGCCTCCAGAAGGAATGCAGCTCTGCCAACACCTTGATTTTACCCCAGTGTATTAGTCTGTTTTCACACTGCTATGAAGAACTGACTGAGACTGGATAACTTATCAAGGATAGAGGTTTAATTGGCTCACAGTCCAGCATGGCTGGGGAGACCTCAGGAAATTTACAATCATGGTGGAAGGAAAAGGGTAAGCAAGGCACCTCCTTCACACAAGGCAGCAGGAAGGAGAGGTGCTGAGTGGAGGAGGAAGAACCCCTTGTAAAACCAACAGATCCCATGAGCACTCATTATCACAAGAGCAGCATGGGGGAAATTGCCCCTATGATTCAATTACCTCCGCTTGTTCTCTCCCTTGACAAGTGGGGATTATGAGGGATTACAATTCAAGATGAGATTTGGGAGGGGACAAAAAGTCTAACCATATTACCCAATGAGAGCCATCTCAGACTTCTGACCTCCAAAACTGTATAATAATAGATTCTCATTGTGCTAAGTCACAAGATTTGTGGCAATTTGTCATAGTGGCATATAAAACTAATACAAGGGAAAGGTTTTAGAAAGCCCACTAGGACATCTTCATTATATTTCCTTTAAATCCCAGTGAACGTTGGGTACTGCTGACTTTCCTCTGAAAAATCCAAGGGCTTGATGCAGGTTAGCTAACAGCTGTGACAGCAGAGTGAAAAACTGGGAATTGGTCTGCATTCCAGAGCCTCTTGAGAGACAAAGAATATGTGAGTGTGCCTTTCCTGCAAAGGAATGTCAAGGTCTTATTCCTGAAAGCCACCTGCAGGGCCAACTTCATGACATGGGACTTGTGCAGCCACACAGGGACCTACATTCAGAAGAAATCTGTGCTTAATTTAATGTTCTGTTTTCATTGGATTGAAATTCCTCATCATTTCTGAGCAATGGGCTCTGCAATTTTATTTTGCACTGGGTCTTGAAAATTATGTGGCCAATCACGGTCACCAAAAAGGGCAAGAGACCAGCAAAGAGATGCTGACAAAATGACAAAAGTTTCATGGTTAATAGAGAAGCATATGAAGCGCTAGACTAGACATGCTACTGCCCAAGTCAGGGCTACAGATCTCAGTTATACCAAGATACTGGTTGGGCAACCTCCAAAACATCTATTCGAGCAAGGAAGAACTTTAAGTCCCCTTTCCCTCTCCTATGTAGTAGGTATATGTTCATCATCACAGCTAGCTTGGTGGGAAGCAGAGATGTTCTCCATGTGGAAAGAGATAAATAAAGCCCCCTTCCTCAGTTACGGCTTTTCTGCCTATAGTAGACCTCTGCTGCCAGAGGGCTGAAGACTCAACTCTGTATCTAGTTCAGAGTGTTGATTACTGCATGATATCAGATTTCTTGATTACTGAACTGGAACATTGCTCTGTGACTGGAAGCAACCAGAAAATGTCATGGGATTGCCAAGTTTCCATTTGGAGGAAGAATTAGTCCCAGTGGAAAAAAAATAAATAAATTTAAAGAGCAATGGGAGACCAAACAATCTATGGATGAGAACTTGTTCAGCCAATGATTATCTAATCAGGTCAAAGTCAGGGAATCAGAGGTAAAAACTCTTGCTGCAAGTTTCACAGACTGTATACATGTAGAAAAACATTTAGTACTGCCTTTAAAAACCAACCAGAGAATAAATAATATGAATAATATCAAGGGGAAAAACTTCCAATATATTATTTCCAATAGGAAAAAATGCACTGTAAAAACTTAGGTGCATGTATAGAATTATTATGTGTCAATTAAAAACAAAGGAAAAAAGAAAAGATAACAAACAAAAATAAATTTCCAAATGTACTCTTTTTGGTTGGAGAAAAGAAGAACACTTGAGCCTCCATTATAAATAAAAATATATATAATACATCTCCCCTGAGACATCTGATCTTAATGAATAGCATAGACAAACACGGGGATAAGGAAGGGACTCCTTCCTTCTTGCCACCCTTCACTGCCTCATGTTATCTTTATCAAAAACAATGATTTTACCACTCTTTGCTTAGAAGTCTCGAATGCCTCTTCAGGAGCTTTCAAGGTGAAACCTAAAGTCTGCAGTACATGCACGTGGTGCTCCTCAGCCAACACAGCTGTTCCTGCCCCTCCATGCCATGCCACATACACTCTTTGAGCTCTGTTTCCCAGACTTCAGCCACCCACACACCACCTTCGCAGTGTCTGCTTCATTTACATTCCCTCAGAATTGCTATCAACTTAATATTTTTCTACAAACCAAGTAATGTTTTTACTTAAAATTATCCACATTCTAAGCAATATCTTTTAGTCAAGTTTTAAGGTACTACTTACCATTTTACCATATATTTAACTACTACTCTTGAAACTAACTTTCGAAAACTAAAAAGTTGATCTCTGTGTCACGTTAAACCACCAACTGTTCAGGTAACACCACTGGTATGTACTGCTCTAGACAGAAACTACAGTGACTTTACTGTATACTGAGCATTCTGTGCCTTTGAACCTGTTGTTTTCCTCCTGGTACAGTGTCCTTCCTATTTTCCAGTAAATTTATTCCCTTCCTTTAGGATTAACTGAACCCAAAGTTACCTCCCCAAGAAAACTTCCCCAAATCACTTAAAGCTGTTTCTTCTCCGTATTCAAAGCCCTTTCTAACTACTTTCTACCTTTCTCCACTATGACGTTTATCACATTGTAGGGCCATACTATGTACGTGTCTGTCGCTTTTACGTAACTGAGTAGTCATCTGTGGGTCATTCCATTATCTAGGTCCGTGCATAATAGATGCTCAATAAAGATATTTGTTAAACAAAGAAAGAATGATAGATATGTAGCCAAAGCTAAGTTAATAATGTCATTTACAGTATGATTATCTCAGCACAGTATTATTTTGGTTAAACAAAAGATGCCCCAAAATCTTAATGTATGGAAGATTCTCTATAATTATCAAATAAGACTAATAAAAAATTAAATATGTTTTCCATATATGGCAGAAAGAACACAGAGTTGGAAGCGTGAGAAAAAAAGTATAAAGTTACATCAGAAGTCAGTGTAAATTTTTTTCCTAAGACTTTGCATGTAAAGTTATTCCAGTTCTTCTTTTTTAGGAATCCTCCATTTCATTATCACTTACGAATTGCAAATTTTAAAGATAAAAGTTAGAAAAGCAAATTTAAAATAAAGCAAAGGGTGATTAAAGCAGCAACCAAGCATTGGTTACCTCTGTTGAAATGACCTCATTTAAAACAACAACAAAATGTTACTAATATGAAGCCTACACTAAATAGCTGCTCCATAGCAGTAGTATTGCAATGGGCAGGGGGCGCGGGTGGGATGGGGGAGGTGGGGACATCCTGAAGAAGCTCCCAATTCCCGTCTTTCGGAAGAGATTCTTGGCCTGTCTTACCCTGAAGAATGGGGAAAGGGGCGCCGGAGATGCAGTGAGCTCACCATTGGAATAAAAACGGTAGACTCAGAGTTTTGCAAAGAAGTGATTTATCAGGCAGAGAGAGAGAAAGAGAAAGACAGCTCCTATGCTGTCGTGGGAGGAGATCCAGAGAAGGAATCTACATAGGGAGGGAGCTGCAGAATTTTAACCCTTGAGTTATTCCCTCCCCATTCATGTTCTCATCCAAGGAGAGGAGTTCTTTCAAACTTCCTCTGGAGTGATTGATCTTTGACTCTGATACCAGATTGGCTACTTGGTCCACAACTCTGAGTTAGAGAGCCCCCCCCTCGCAGAGCTTTCAGCGGGCTTTTTGGACAAACGATCCCACCTGGATTTCTCTGCCTAACCCAGAGGGCAGACAAAGAACTTGACATTCCCGGATGGAGGGGCAGAGCCGCGGGGAAACTCCTGCCTTTGAAACCCTGCCCCTCCCAGACCCAGGAAGAGTCCCTCAGTATGTCCGTGTTATAATTGAGAAAATTCCCTTTTCCTGTTGCCCTTTTCCAGCCTTACAGAAGAATGAGTCCGAAAATGTTCCGGGTATAGTCATACATATGGGGGATTTTTTTATTTATTGCCTTTTAAACCCAGCGAGACAGTTATTCCCTCTTGTTCTTGTTTTCCTTATACTTTTTATTTTGAATACTGATTCATAAAGGGTCAAAAGACAAGTTGTTTTATATTTTGCTTATACTGAAAATTATAATGCTTATACAAATAAAATCTTCGAATGCTTTTATAGGGGTAGGATCTCTCAGCAAGCGTACTGCATGGGGCAAGTCATGGCAGCGAAAAGTTAAGCCAAAAAAACAGCTGCTCTAAAGCTGCACTGGGTATTAATCAAACCATCTCCCAAATAGCAGGAAGGCTTATATCAAACACCTTAATTTGCCCCCAAGCCCCTGTTTTTACCTTGACTTAGTAATTCCCAATGACAGCAATCTGTTGTCTTCATCCCACACAAGGCCTCAAGCCTGGGGTTCTGCTGCTCATACCAGCTAGCCTTCGGTAGCCCCTCAAGGAGAAAAGCTCCCCAGGAAGGAGATTGAGCTTTATTTTTATCCCAGTTAAAGTCCCTGTCCAATGCATTAACAGCTTTCATAACCTTGGTCCAGGGCATTTCCTGCAGAAGCTATAACCAGCTGGGGTTAATGAACTCTCCCTACCATTAATTCCTAGGAGAGGCCATTGGCCTGAATTGTTACTTAATTACTCTTCTGTGTACAGCTTCATAAAGCAATGAAATGCCTTCTTTCAGGAAGAAGGGAGATGGTAATGGGGGTCATCAGAGGCCATTAATTTTACAAATAGTTTATTGGAAACTACAGTATGTTAAGAAGTCACTCTGGCTCACAAATCAACTCAACATGGTCCTTACTAAGTAGAGATCCAAAACTTCACAAGTTTCCGTGACTCGCATACAAAAAAAGTTAACAAGTGGAGCAGAATCTTATCAAAGGTACACACCACCTTCACGTATGCAGAAATATATTCTTTAGATTCTGCAACTGATCATACCTTCCTCTCTAGCTCTAAATCCTAAAGTTGGCAGAAAAGAATAAAGCCAATTTCAGATTTCATTAAATTTTCCAATTTAAACATGTCAGGTAATTTCTCGGTCTTTTGAGGAGACTCCCCCTCTCCAGAGTGCTCCTCTTTCCCAAGATGGTAGCGGTACAAAAAAAAGCTCTGTACCCAGGCAGCCTCACAGGAAAAGCTTTGGGTCTTCATGGCTCCCCTAGTGCTCCCAAATCTCCTGGACTCTATGTCCACCTCAGCACAACCAGAGAGCTTCTCTTGTCCACCAAGCTTCTTACCACATCTACAGTCCACTCCCAAGTCCTAGAATGCTCAGTCACTTTTTCTGCACCACCAAAATTATACTTGAAACAACCTCCCCACCATACTCAAAACACACTGCATTTGCTCTTACTTCCTTCACCTGTTTACGTTTCCTTATGGTAGTCCTACCAAGCAAAAGAGGCTCCCTGCTCAATGTGCTGGAAGCCAATACTGTGATATAAAGTTTTTTGGGAAAAGAAAAACTTTTTACTGTAGCTCTACCAACAAGGAGACAGGAGTCCAACTCAAATCTGTCTCCCTGTTTGAAGGGGAAGCCTCTATCTTTTATTAGAAAAGGTTTTGGGAGTGGATTCTGGAATTAGCAAATGGCTGGCAGAAGAAAGGGGGAGGTCTGGAAAGTCCTCAGGCATCCACAGTTATCTCTTCAGGCCTCCTCATGGGTCCCATGTGCAAATTCAGGGGAAATTAACATAAAACCTGCACTGGAAATTCAGGCTGTGACATCAGTAAGCTTGTTCTGCACAAACTCCAGTTGGCCCTATTAGTTCCAACCAATTTCAGCCAAGTTTTTTGTTTTTAAATCTCAAATGGAAGGAGTTTCAGCATTTCAGCAAATCGTTTCTTTTCTTATCTGCTATTCTGCAAGCTCAAGAATTTGTTAGTCACTGGTTTCTTTAACTCTTTGGGGTATGGTTTCAGCAGTCTCCTCCTTTATCATATTAAGTAAAAATAATTTTATTTATTTTATTGTATTACCAGTCCCTCTACACACACACACACACACAATCTTTGAATATAGACTTCACGAGATCAATAGCTTTTGACTGTTTTATTCACGCATTCTCTCCAGTGCTTAGAACAGAGCCTAGAAGACACACATCGTGCTCATTCAGTGTTCCAGTGTTTGTTGAATAAATGAGTAGTTAGTTGACTACATGATGAAATCAGACTGCTGGTCAAAGGACCTAAACTTTTCGTTTTAGTCACGCTGGTTTCCAGCACATTGTGCAGTGATCTTCTTTTGCTTGGTAACACTGCCACGAGGAAACACGTGAAGGAGGTAAGAACAAACGCAGTGTGTGTATGTGTTTTGAGCATGGTGGGGAGGTTGTTGCAAGTATAATTTTGGTGGTGGAGAAAAAGTGACTGAGCATTCTCAGACCTGGAAGTGGACTGTAGATGTGGTAAGAAGCTTGGTGGACAAGAGAAGCTCTCTGGTTGTGCTGAGGTGGACACAGAGTCCAGCAGATCTGGGAGCACTAGGGGAGCCATGAAGACCCAAAGCTGCTTCTGTGAGTCTTCCTGGGAACAGAGCTTTTTCTTTTACCTGCTACCATCATGGGAAAGAAGAGGCCTCTCGAGAGGGAGAATCTCCTTAAATGACTGAGAAAATTAAAGATAAAGCTCTCTTCCTCGGGCAGTCTGCTACTTAGGGCAGACTTGGCCATGAAATCCACACACTCATCTAGGCTCTAAACTCTACCCACCCCACTATGACATGTTGCCCCGCCCATCCTATGTCAAAAGAAGAGTCATGACCTCTCAGAATGTTCTGAGATTCTACTGGATAGTTCCAGTGTAGAAAGATTAGACTCCTCAGAAGCTAATTGACTAGGGAAGGATCAGGAAGACAAGACACATCCAAAGGGAGGTAGAGTTTGTGGAAGAAATGGAGGGGAGAAAAGAAAACTAAGGGGAAGAGAGAGCCAAATGATTGACCTGTACTTGGTTTTCTGAGCCATCTTTAATACTAAAGATCTTAATATCTGGAAATTCTAGCATAAGCCAGAATAGAAAGCAGAGATTATTTTTCCAGGCAGTTATAAACCTACATCCATGCCCATGGGGACTTATGGAAAGCAAATGGCCTAGAACACAAAGAGACCTAAATATTTATTGCCTCTATTTCTTCATAGTGTTTTATATAAACTTCTAAAGGGTTTTATGTTGATAAGCCATCTCTGACTATGTCTACTAACAGGACATATATTCCAGCATTATCCCTGTATCCTGACTATATCTTTACTAGGGTAAAATCAGATCATGGGCAGAAGAATCGAAGGACTGAGATTTGTCATGGTTAAATGTGGGGATTAGAGGGAGAAAACCAGTTAATTTGGTTTCTACTTTTCAGTAGAAGCAAAATATAAATAGTAGTTACTCTATCCTTCATAAATGAACCCATTTCCCCAATTCATTAGATACAACTCTGTTGGCATTTTAGGGAATCTCCAATGGAAGGACACAGGAAAGTTCAGCTAGATTAAGTAGTCATTATTATACAAAGCCATATCCAGGGACCAAGGTGTGAAGCAGGTTTGCTACTGACCCCTTCCCTCATCTTCCTGCCTCCTTCTCCCATTCTACTCTGGTTTGCACACCTACCTCTGCACCCTACCCCAAGCATGCCATACCCTTCTGAAGTGATTACTGTAAATCCCCCATCCAAGCAAGCCCTTCCAAGATAGGACTTAACTTTTCAATATCAACCTTCATGCCTATCTAAAACAAAAGCCCTGTAACTCATGACGCTATTTGTGGTTAATCAATTCGAAGACAACTCAATGAATTAATTCCCATGTGCTCTTTCTAAAATATTCTAGAGTTACCATTATTTCATTTAAATTTACTTCAAAAAAGATGTTTGCATTCTTGAAAGCTATGCCTGGAGCCTATTTGTGTGTGCTCTATGGAATGACTCTCATGGTAACAGTTTCAAACTTTGCAGCAGGCCAGTAAGGGAGAAGTACTGAGGTAGGAGGAGGAAGGGAAAGACTGAAGCCCTAACATGCTGGTGGAAACCTTTTGTGGCTCTGCAGAGAGCCAGGCCCAACCAGAAGTGATATGACAGGTTCTTAGATACAAGTGTTCAATAAAAGTGTACTGCATAAGCAGGTTTTGTGAGCAGTTTATCTAAGAAAAGATGGCTGAGAGAAAGATTTCTCTCCAATACAAGGGTTATTTAAGGAAGCAAAGCTTCTCATGAAACCAGAGTGAAGGTGCATTATTAGATTGATGACTTTGGAGGGAAAGTCATCAATCTGGGAAAGACCCTTGCTGACTGAGCTGAGAATTATTGAAACAGTTGTAGATAATGATAAACAAATGCAATTTGTCAAGAATGAAAATGTTAGGTCCCCAGAGAGAGTGAGGTTAATAAACTCTATGCCTTTAGATATCCTTTTTGGCCCAATGATTATTGATATTAAGATAACAGGCCCTTGTTCATTTTGGGAACTGAGTCTATAGGTCAGAGAAAATGGAAATCTTAAGATTGGCCCAGTCAAAAAGAAACATTATCAGTTTGAACATGGACCTTGAAAGGGATATGCAGAGACTAGATGAAGCAAATCAGGAACTTCTTCTCAAAATCCGAGAGAGAGAAGAGAAGATTCGGAGGTGAGTATTAGGGTTTCATGAGGGAACTTTCCAACCCAAAGAAGGGATGGACTAAAGGGAGGACTAAAACAAAAACTGAATTTTCCTGCTTGCTCTAGAGACCTCTATCTTGTGTGGCAAAAAGTTACTTCTTCATTCTTTGACACTTCTCTTGAATACTGAGGCACAGCAAGTTTCAAACAGATTCCTAAAAGACAGAGTTGAGAACGCTGGAGGGTATGGCTTAGGAATCAGACAGGTGTTCCTTCTCGTAATATTGAAGTGATCATGATCCTATGGACTAAGTAAGGGTTTTTGCTTGAGACTGATGATGTACAATGTCCCTGAAGTTCCTTTGTATCTGATATCTGTGTTTTATCAGTTCTGAAACTGCCAAACATGGGTCGTCATAGTGTACGTTTGTGTTGTCCAGGCTGGAAAGTGAGATCACTCAGACGGGAGACCTGGTGGAAGAGGAAGAGTGGGAGAAGGAGAACCGCATCACGATGGAAAGGGAAAGAGCCCTGCAGGAGCTGGAGGAAGAAACAGCCAGGCTTGTAAGCAAGAAGAGCCATTTAATAGATTGCCTTCCTCATTCCATCCCTCATCAGTTGTCAGATTAGCTTGTCTCTCCTTTTTATACATGAAGAGGAGCCACCTCAAAAGTCATGACAGAATTTGTCCATGCATGGAAGGGGGTATATTTGGTAATGTGTTTGGCTTCTTCGGTAATGTTTAATATTGGGAAACCCTGCAGATGAGCCTCTATATCCCCGTACTTCAACATGATTTAATCTCAACACACACATATCATTATGCAAATAAGGTCAAGTTACTACGGGAAAATATAGCTGGGGTGAAATGGACAGGAATCAACTGAAAAAGAACAGATGATGGAATACAGAGGCAGACTTAACGCTCTTATTTCTCTCTCACAGGAAAAGAAGAAGGAAACGTTGGTCCACAGTATAACAGAACTTCAACGAAAGGTGAGGTGGGGTTCCTGTGTTCTCCAGTGTCCCCACAACAGCACCATTCATCAAAGAGGCAAGGCTGGGGGGAAGTGATCACAGAGGAGCCCGTAAGTCAGAGACCCCTGTATGTGAAGTGCATACTACTCACTAATCCACTCTCCCAAGGCCGAGGTTCATGATCTAAATGTTACAGATTTTCTCTGTAAGCATGAGGGGAAAGGAATAGATGGAATATTTAGTAATCTCATGGGTTCTTCCTCTATCACCAGAAAATGGATTCCAACAGATACTCCGTTGAAGTCATTAACTAGAACCTTTGTGGAGAGAGGTTAATTTTCCTTTCAACAGATACTTTTTAAACAACAACCATTACCTTAATCCCCAAGGATTTCCTTCTCCATATGTAGGCATTTCTAATACCTCAACAGCTCCTCAGAATACAGTGCACTTCCAATGATTACCCTTCCCTCTGAACCATGAGTAGAGAGTAGCCTTCTACTGCAGAGGGCTGTATCCCTGAGTAACTCAGCATGAATTGGGGGTTGAAGAAAGTACTCCTGGCTTGAGTGTCTAGCATTGGTGGCCAAGACTAGTGAGAAGAAGATGGAGGTAGAGCAGAGATGTTTTCACAGGTCACCAAATACCTACCAAAGGACCACGTCCTGGAAAGTTTTATTGAGGCCATAGTTACTAACCTCCACATGCTAGAGAAAGTCTTTGTCTTCTATACATTTTAATGTAATATATTTTTTATTTGAAACTATAGCTTACAAGGAAATCACAAAAGATAACCAATTGTGAACAAAGCAATCCAGATGGAGCCCCAGAAGAGATAAAGGTAAATGAAAAAGCAATCCTAAACGTGGTTGGGCTATGTAACCAGGAAATAAGCTGTTAAGTCGGAAATCATTGCAACGTTGTGACAAATTCTTGGTAGTTTTCCCCCATGTCAAGCTTAAGCTTGGGCCACTGAGTGCTGAATTCTTCTCTGCCTTTATTAAGGGAAGGCACTCTTAAGTCTCATTTGTTGTTCTCTCTTCTGGTAGGTAGAACAGGCTACAAATGCATATGTAACCTTTGAGGCAGTTAAAGTCCCTAGTTTAAAGCTACAGTGCATAATTTGGTGTACGAAGTTGAGTAATTTAATCACTCCCTCTCAGCCTCAGTTTCCAGATTAAAAGAACTGTGTATATAAAATATTCTTTTCTTTTTTGGATGGCTCCAACTTCAAAAACATATGTAAGTTTTAAGTTATTATTTAAAAGTCTTGCTGAAGCGCATGTATACATTCATAAAGGCAGCACTAGGTATTGTATGTCTGCTGAGTGCTCGGCCCTTTATGTGCCCTGTCACGGATCCCAACCCAGAAAAGGATTCAATTAGTCACTCGTGCATTTAATGTTACGACTACCTGCTAAGCACATCATACTCTGCTTGGCATGTCTCTAATTGTGTCCCAGAGCTAAGAACCTGAGGCTAGCCGCAACCTATTTGATGAGAGAGAGGGAGAAATTTTTTGTATATATTCATGGGGTACAAGTGCCATTTTGCTACAATGACGTACTGTGTTGTGGAGACTTCGTTTTTCCTCAGAGAGCAGATTAGAAAATTTCGGCACATTCTCTACAATTACGTCTTCATCCTTGCCTTATCTAACTTGTCTGTTCCTTCTAAAGCCCCCACACTTGGTTGTGTGTATGAAACCTCTGAAGATCTGGACACACAGAAAATGGAAATAGAAAATGAAAATATGGAGAATGACTCTCCTATCTTCTGGCCAATTTAGTTTTGGTGACCACAAAAGAAGTCCAAAGCCACCAAACAAGCTTGCTTGGCTCTGCTCATTCAGATTAGTTATCTGGAAAGAGAGAAATCAGGAAGAAATTGGCGCCAAAATGAGGAAGGGTTATAAAGAAGCCTGAGTACCCTCTGACTGCAGTGGTCAAAACACTGATTTGCTTCAAGATCATTTCTTTTGACCAGAAAATTAGCCCTGCCAGAACTGAGTGGTGACACTTTATGTCTGGCTGTGTTCACTATGTCAACTGATAGACAACAGCGTCTAGTGTTAGTCAGAGTAACGGCCATCATTTGGCTAGTTAACCCTAAAGAGTTCTAGAGTATTGTTTAATCCTTTGAACCACTCTTTTGCACACCTATTTTATTGAATTGTCAGGTGATAGCTCTAATTCTGTAACACGTACAGGATCTCTTCTGCTCCTGTTCCTCTGACATTCTAGGAATCAGTGCAGCAGCTTAATGGGGTGCCTAATTCAACCCTTTGTGACTCACACCATTGGCTTGAAACTATATATCCCTTAGCACACTTGGCTGACTGGTCCTGGATGTAATTGAACGAAGAGTGAAGCAACTGTTAGAAGAGCCAGATGTGAAATAACGGTACCTAGATGAAAGTGGGAACAGCAGAGCTGAAAAAAGAAGGAAGAATGGTCATGTCTGCTCTTCCGCCAAATTATCTCTCAGATGCATCCTTTCCTGTCTACCACTTCTGTTGCTACTGTTTTTCCACAAGCCACCATAACCCCTTACCTGGACAAGAGAAGTCACCTTTTAACCAGTCTCCCTGCTTCTGTTTTCACACCCCATCTCTTTTTTTCAGACACGTAAAAGACTATTCTCTAAAAACCTGAATCAGATTGTGTCTTTAGACTTCAAGCCTCTCCTGCCTTCTCACTGCAATTAGAACAAAGACTAAAAATCCTTTTAGGAGCCACAAGGTCCTACACAATCTAGTCCTTGTCTGCCTTTTTCCACCTTGTCTCCTACCTACCAATTTCCCTTATGCTCTGGCCACACAATTCCTTCACACAAGCCAAATCTGTGATAACGTCATAGTCTTGGCCCTTGCCATACCCTTCCAAGAGAACATGTTTCTTCTGGATCTCCATTTAGCTAGCACTTATCATTCAGGCTTTAGCTCAGCCAGCATCACATCAGAGAGGCCTTTGCCAACCACCTACCACCGCCTCTCACATCACCACTACCGCTGCTATCTTCCATCACATTAGTGTTTTTGTTTCCTTCATAGCACATACCATTATCATGTTGATGTATTTGTTGTGTCTCCCTGTTAGAATGCCAGCTCTGTGAGGGTGGAGAGCCGGTTCATCCTGTTACTACTGTATCTTAAGTACCACCCCCTGCTCCCCGACACACGCATGCTTCACTCCAGAATAGTGGCTGATTTAGAATGGTCTTTGGCCAAGTATTGCAGGAAATAAAAGGGCAAGGAAGGCATACAGGAAGGGAGAAAGGGGTAAGCAAACATCTTAGACTCTGACTATATTAAAAGGAAAAGGAAGAACAAAGTTTTTCAAAACTGGTATTATTTTTAAGAGAAATGGCTAAGTAACTGTAGGAAGCTAAGAACTGAAGCTTAGAGGCAGCATTAGATGGAGACTAAAAAGTCGGGAGTATAAAAGAGCAATTTCACCAAGCAACTGCAAAGGGCACTGGGCGGTTTCACTCCTCCGTCAGATGTGTGACGCTGTGGCCCCGAGGCCCCTCACAGCTCATGAGGCCACCTTGGAGACTGCATTCCATTTCTGCACAGCTTTCACCTTGCCCAGTTAGCAGTCTCTTTTGCTTTCTTTAGGTTAAGTTACAACAGCTGGAAGCTTCCTACGCACGCCAAGAGGAGGAGCTGCTCAAGGTAACAGCAGGAACTTCAATGTGACTTATCCCTAAAAAGGGAAATGTGATCCTTGGTCAGACAATCTATTTCTCAAATGAGTGATTTACAATAAGGTTCCAGATCCAAGACTATGATGAGGTGCTAGGGAGGGGTAAAGAAAAGGTAGATAAACACAATCCCTGAGGTTACCTTCTCTTTCACATTTTTTTTTTTTACAGAATACACTCTATAGTATGTATCTCACAAATATTAGTATCTACCTTTTCCACTCCCAAATGCCCGCAAACTCCGCCTTTGACCTATAACTCCCATTTAGCTTATTTACCTTAAAAGAAAAAAATACATTTATCTATACAGCAAAAATAATAAATAAATAAATAATATTTAGAACAGTTAGAAAACCACATTTAGGAGTTGGGACACAGGAGGAAACAAGTATGCTTGAGTTCTTATAGCAATTTGCTGAAGTATATGTACAACCAAATTTTGATTTTCCAGGTAATGAAGGACTATGCATTTGTGACCCAGCTCTGTGAAGATCAAGCCTTCTGCATAAAGGTAGAGCTTCTTGGTAAAGGGATAGGAAAGAGTTTATTAAGGTACAACATGAAATAGAACCAAGGTTTTCAAAAAATACTGTCTAGAACAATTTCAACACTTCAAGGTGGCACTACTGGGAGCATCGGCACCCCACTACCGATATCACTCTATTTGTCTTTGACTCCATGGGAATTCCCGCCCTGGTCTCCCACTCTCTGTGCTGTTAAGTTAATAATGCACACTGTTAAGTTAGTAACGCATAATGTCAGTTATGCCCAGAAACCTATCCAGTGGTGAGGCATAGTGAGAGCTCAAGAGTAGTGGTGGGCTGGGTTTATGAAAGCAGAGAAGGTGGCAGTGGGAATGCCAAGCATTCATGATACCATGCAATAATAAGTGATTATGCTTAGAAAACTTATAATGCTTCTAAGTAGTAACTGTAGCTTCCTTTGTTTCTCTTTGAAGAAGTACCAGGAAACGTTGAGGAAAATAGAAGACGAACTAGAGGCTCGGTTCCTTGAGAGAGAAGTGTGAGCTTTGGCAAAGGACCATCCTTGTTTTGGTAGTAACTCCATCTCAGCCTGAGTCAGAGCAAACAATTCCCAGACCAATTTCTATTTGGAATGGAAGGAGTCCCGACCCCACCTATCTCTCCCCTCTGTTAGTGACCTGGTTGACCTCTGGCAAATCACACCAACATTAAAAATCCAGTTGTTCTCCCATTCTTCGAAAAGACTACAGACACACCTCTCCCTTCATCATTTTATCACAGTATTATTTGGGTTGATATTAAGAGTACAAACAGCTACTTAAAAAAGAGTTGGCGGTCAGTTGCTTTGATCAGTCAGGTATTCCTTATATGTCACAGAAAGGCCTTTTAATTAATACCATCCTTACTTCCTCCAAATATATGGAAACTCAACCATATGGGATAGGCATGAAACTAATCTCTAGACTTATACTACAGGTACCACATTATAAAAATCAGAATTGTACACTGTATTGAACTATGAATATTTAAAATTAGAAATTATAAAGGGAAAGCACTCCTCAAAATACACTGTTTGTCAAGAGTCTAAATGGTGAGAAATCCAAACCAAAAACCTCTCCTCCATTTCTTGACCTTCTTTGTAAGTTAAATCTTAACTCAGTCAAGAAGGATTTCTATTTATGAAATACTTTCAAATCCTTGGATCAAGAACAAGAGATCAAAACTGCATATTGCCTCTCTACAGGCCAAGTACAAACTGTGGACCAGGGTCCTGGGACTTGGAGGTCCTTTGTCCTAAAGGACACCTTCAAGTCACTCTAGATCCTTGCTGAACATTGATTTATGGCTTGACTGTTAAGCCAAGACAGTCAACCTAGAACAGGTTGCCCAGTAGAATTTTCTGTGCTAGTTAGTAGGTGAAACTAACTACATATGACAATTGAATTCATAAAAGATATATTCAACTGTGGAAATTAACTTTAACTTTAATTAAATAGCTCTGGGCAGCCAGTATTTACAATATTGGATAGTACAAATTTAGAATATAAAGCTTTTTTTAAAAATAACCATACTATAGTATGAATATATTAGTACACTTTGTTCAATTTCTGTCCTGGCTCTTATCTTCATAGATCAAAACTCGCGAGCATGAACTCTGTGGAAAAAGAACATACCAGCCAAAATAATGAGGTGAACACTCCACTCTCTCTTCAGCTTCTCACACTGCCATTGCCTTTCAAAGAAGTCTCCAGCAAACTGTATATACCCACAAATATATACCCAATCTTGCCATGTGCATTTTCCATGAACAGTACCAGCTATAATTACAGAGCATTCCAATCCTAAACAAACTAGATGCTAAGAAACAAACTACGTTCTTCTCATTCTGCCATACAAATGACAGGTTCTCAAAAAAACTAGCCAAAGACCTAAGAGAACTCTGAATGGAGGCAAGAAGCAACCTTAATTTAGGGTATGCTCGCTCTATAGAAAAAGGCCAACACAGGGCACATACACCACCTCTTCCATCTCCTGCAATCATAGTATTCTTTCCTGAAGATCTCGACATGGTCCCTAATGTTTCACACCATAGAGCACCCACCGGCTGTCATCATCTAGTCAGAGTTGGCCTGTGAGTTAATACATAGAAAGTGATTGCTTCTTTATGTCAGAGTTTCAGTGTCTGTTCATATTTAACATTATGAAGTCACCAGCACACATGCAAAGGTCTGAGGGAAACAGAACAGTTTCGTAGAGAGCACCAATCCTCTTAGCCTGCTTGATGTCTTCTGGTAGCAAGGATAAAGGATTAAAGTTCGACTTTTTGTAATTTAGTTTTGTAATTTATGTTAGCTTTAGAGTCCACATTGATAATCATCAGAAATTTCATACAGTCGAGATAAATTCTCAGAAAAGAGAGCTCATCTCTTCCTTAAAAGCAAATGTAAAATAGTGACCATTGTACTTGGTTCATCCAAGTGTTTTGATATATGCTAGGCCATGTTCACAGTTCTCGGCATTCTGAACAAGTCATTCTTGCCCCAAAGCTTGCATATTCTGTTTAGTAAACAAAATCCCTGAAACTAACTCGACCCACTTCTGTAGAACCAAGTTTTTGACATCTCCAATGTGTCCTGTATCTCTCCCAACAGTTCATCAAAGTATTCCTTCTAACTATATATCAGAGAAAAAAAAATAAAGTTGCCTACATCAAGCTCATCAGGGTCTCACGATGGTTTGATGACCTAGTGATGTCTGAGCAACCTGAAAGAGAGGATCCTGAGCAACTAACTGTTTGGCATGCCATGTAATCTTACTTAAACTATAGAACAAAATGTGTAATCCTGAAAGTTGCTTTCTAATTCCGATTCTGTGAGCCTCATTTCCACAGCTCTAATTTTTTTTTTTTTTTTTTTTTTTGGTAGGAAGATGAGGTCTCACTATGGTGTTCAGGCTGGTCTTGAATTTATGGACTCCTGGGTTCCTCCACTTCAGCCTCCCAAGTAGCTAGGAATACAGGCACCCACCACCATGCCTGGCTTTCTCTAAAATGAGATCATAATTCCTCTTTTTATCTCACAAGGAAGTTAAAAAGACAATGACATAACTGAGGAAGTATTTTGACATAAGAATGCCACAGAAATAAAGGATGTATCCTCATCTTTAGATTTTTCTTCACTTTTAAGCTCAGGGGTACATGTGCAGGATATGCCCCATCACGTAGGTATTAAGCCCTGCTATTAGCTTTTCTTTGTGATGCCCTCCCTCCCACTACCTCACACCTGCTGACAAGTCCCAGTGTGTGTTGTTCCCCTGCATGTGTCCATGTGTTCTCATCATTCAACTCCCACTTATAAGTAAGAACATGCAGTGTTTGTGTTTTTGTTTCAGTATTAGTTCGCTGAGGAAAATGGCTTCCAATTCCATCCACGTCCCTGCAAAGGACATGATCTCATTCCTTTTTTTTTTTTTTTTTTTTTTTTTTTTTGAGACAGAGTCTTGCTCTCTCGCCAGGAGCCAGGCTGGAGTGCAGTGGCGCGATCTCGGCTCACTGCAACCTCTGCCTCCCAGATTCAAGCAATTCTCCTGCCTCAGCCTCCTGGGTAGCTGGGACTACAGGCATGCGCCACCATGCCCAGCTAATTTTTGTATTTTTTGAGATGGGCTTTCACCATGTTGGCCAGGATGGTCTCCATCTCTTGACCTTGTGATCTGCCCACCTCCGCCTCCCAAAGTGCTGGGATTACAGGTGTGAGCCACCGCGCCCAGCCGATCTCATTCCTTTTTATGTCTGCCTAGTATTCCATGATGTATATGTATCACATTTTCTTTATCCAGTCTATCATTGATGGATACTTAGGTTGATTCTCTGTTTTTGCTATTGTGAAAAGTGCTGCAATGAATATTTGTGTGTATGTGGCTCTATGATAGAATGATTTATATTGCTTTGGGTATATACCAAGTAGTGACATTGCTGGGTCAAATGGTATTTCTGCTTCTAGGTCTTTGAGGAATTGCCACACTGTCTGCCACAATGGTTGAATTAATTTATACTCCCACCAACAGTCTAAAAGCATTCTTTTTTTCTGCAACCTCAGCACCATCTGTTGTTTTCTGACCTTTTAATAATAGCAATTCTGACTGGTGTGAGATGGTATCTCATTATGGTTTGGATATGCATTTCTCTAATGATCAGTAATGTTTTCTTCATATGTTTTTTGCCTGCATGTATGTCTTCTTTTGAGAAGTGTCTGTTCACATCCTTTGCCCACTTTTTAATGGGTTGTTTTTTCTTATAAGTTGTTTTTCTTATAAGTTTGTTTAAGTTCCTTATAGACTCTGGGTATTAGACCTTTGTCAGGTACACAGTTTGTAAAAATTGTGGCCTATTCTGTAGGTTGTGTATACACTCTGGTAATAGTTTATAATTCTGTGCAGAAGCTGTTTTGCTTAATTAGATCACATTTGTCAACTTTTGCTTTCTTTGCAATTGCTTTTGGCATTTTCATCATAAAATCTTTGCCCCTGCCTATGTTCATGGTATTGCCAGGATTTTCTTCTAGCATTTTTACAGTTCTAGGTTTTACATTTAAGTCTTCAATTCATCTTCAGTTAATTTATGTATATTATGCAAAGAAGGGGTCCAGTTTTAATTTCCTGCATATGGCTAGCCTGTTTTCCCAACACCATTTATCAAATAGGGAGTCCTTTCCCCATTGTTTGTTTTTGTCAGGTTTGTTGAAAATCAGATGGTTGTAGGTGAAAAGTTTATTTCTGAGTTCTCTATTCTATTCCATTGGTATATGTGTCTGTTTTTGTACTAGTACCATGCTGTTTGGGTTACTGTAGCCTTCTAGTATAGTTTGAAGTCAGATAGTGTGATGCTTTCAGCTTTATTCTTTTTGCTTAGGATTGTTTTGGCTATTAGGCTTCTTTTTTGGTTACAAATGATTTTAAAATCTTTTTTTTTTTAATTCTGTGAAGAATGTCAATGGTAGTTTAATGGGAATAGCATTGACTTTATAAATTACATTGGACAGTATGGCTATTTTCACAATATTGATTCTTCCTATCCAGGAACATGGAATGTTTTTCCATTAGTTTGAGTCCTCTCTAATTTCTTTCAGCAGTGGTTTGCAGTTCTCCTTGAAGGAGTCTTTTGCTTCCCTTGGTAGCTGTATTCTTAAGTGGTTTTTTTGTTTGTTTGTTTGTTTTTGTAGCAATTGTGAATGGGAGTTCATTTATAATTTGGCTCTCTGCTTGCCTGTTGTTCATTTATAGGAATGCTGTGACTTTTGCACATTGATTTTGTATCCTAAGACTTTGTTTCTTTTTAGCTGAAGAGATTTGGGGCTCAGATGATGGGGTTTTCTAGATTTAAGATCATGTCACTGAAAACAAAGACAATTTTACTTCATCTTTCCCTATTTGAATACCTTTTATTTATTAATCTTTAATGAATGCCCTGGCCAAAACTTCCAATACTATGTTGAATAGGATTGGTGAGAGAGGGCATCCTTATCTTGTGCCAGTTTTCAATGGGAATGCTTCTAGCTTCTGCCCATTCAATATGATATTGGCTGTGGATTTGTCATATGTGGCTCTTATTATTTTGAGATATGTTCTTTCAATCCCTAGTTTATTGAGAGTTTTTAACACTAAGGATTGTTGAATTTTATCAGAGGCCTTTTCTGTATCTATTGAGATAATCATCTAGTTTTTGTTTTTAGTTCTGTTTATGTGATAGACTATGTTTATTGATTTGTGTATGTTGAACGAACCTTGCATCCTGGGGATGAAGGCAAATTTGATCACTCATCTTTAGATTTTTATAGCTTTTAAGACTTATCTCTTAAGATATATTTATATAGTTTTCTTAGCCTACAAACTTCTCTAAGGGTCACTGGCTGAGCAGAAGATGGAATAGTATAGTTGAGAGAGCCAAGAATGTGGAGAATCCAGATTCCAGGCTCAGTCCTGCCACTCAGCAGCTATGTGACATTGGACAACATATTTTGCCTTTCTATGCCTTAGTCTGGTCATATAAATATGAAAAAAGGTAGGATGAATAATACTAATATATTTTTTTATTTTTGTCTGAAAATTTTATGTGCTTATGCATATAAAAAGAATTTGTCAAAGTTATCTAAATAATATTTATGGCTCACTAAATATTACTGGACAATGATAATAACCTCCAGAAATTACTTATTTATTAATATCCTTTATTCTTCTTCCAGGGTATGCCTACCCACAAGACAGCAGTATTATTCAGTAAAAAGTAAGTAAAATATCTTCAAGTAAACTTCCTATAAAATTGGGAGCCCTATTTAGCCATCTTGGCAGAGGGAAAAATCTAAACTAGAACCTCGTACGTGCACACACACACACACACACACACACACGAGTCAAGTCAACAAACTAATGTAATTGACTGTTTCTCAATCCTAATGATACGACTTACTTGCTTAAGGTAATTAATAATATCAACTTTCCATTATTAAAATCAATAGCCTTGTGATAATAAGAAACAGGAATTTGATTATCTAAAAGAAATATGGCAAATCTCTTATTTACTGCATTTTCCCTTTAACAATTTGAATTAGATTGATGTATCTGGTTTTCTAGTAGTCTCTGCAGACTAGATGAAGACTGTCACATGCTAGTATAACACTGCAAGAATTATGAGAAAGAGCATCTAACAGAATTCGACACATAATGGTTGCTCAAAACTACTTGTTAAATTGAATAAGAATTTAAGACTCAAACACCTGAGTTGATATTCATCCTGAGGGACTCACTGTGATAGCAAAGTAAAATTGGTATTCATGAATCCCCTACATTTTCAAGAAAAGGTCAAATTACATTCAATGTTATCTGTTTAAGAAGGCATAAAGAAACATATATTCAAAATGATATTAAATATGATTTAGACAGAGTTCCGTCAAAATGGTTAACATAAAATTATTGGTGCTTAAAGGTCAGCTTCAATTGTCTGGAAAATTTGCTTAAGGAGAATACCCCTTCATACCAGATAAATGAAATATTACATCTTTCAATATTCCCAAATACAGTATTTCTGAAACAATTAGCAGAATTTTCTGTAGAACTCCTAGTTTGTTCTCTTATGCTCTAACACCAGGGCCCACCATGAAAATGGCTGTGTGGACTCCTAGAATAAGGACTCTCTGTCTAAAGAGAGTTGGTATCCTGAAGGGAATCTTACAAAAGACATCCTGCAAGTCTCGTTCATCATGTCAAACTACAAATGTCTTTCCACTTGTTCTGCCACAGCATCCTGTGGACACTGGTACATCGGGCACTAACTCAAGAGGCAAGAAAGCTCGGCTATTCGCACGATTTTCCCTGGGAATGAAATCCCAGAACCTCTCATGCACATTGCCTCAAATTTCATGGAGAGTGGTGGGAAGATTTTTCAAGGACTTCTGATTCTAATTTTGACGAAGGTGCTATACTAAAACGAGTACTGTCTCCAGTCACCAAGATCACGCATAGCAGCAAACTTGAGAAAAGGGGAGGGGGAAGAGCTGTTTCTGACTGATAAGGGAGAACAGTGAATTTGTCCTGGGGCAGAGACATCCTAAAACAGCTGGGTAAGGATAATACAGGAAAGAAATAGAAAAGGTTTACTCATACAAATCATATTAAAGCCATAAGGTTGGCCAGGAGCAGTGGCTTATGCCTGTAATCCCATCACTTTGGGAGGCCCAGGTGGGCAGATGATGAGATCAAGAGATAGAGACCATCCTGGCCAATATGATGAAGCCCCATCTCTACTAAAAATACAAAAATTAGCTGGGCACAGTGGTGCACGCCAGGAGTCCCAGCTACTCAGGAGGCTGAGGCAGGAGAATTGCTTGAACCTGGGAGGCAGAGGTTGCAGTGAGCCGAGATTGTGCCACTGCATTCCAGCCCTGTGTCTCCAAAAAAAAAAAAAAGAAAAGAAAAAACACCTCAAGGCCTAAATAACTCATCAGTTGAAAGAAAAAAAATCAAGACCACCATAGGGAGGTTTATAAAAAATTATTACAAAATGTTACAGATAACATAAATGATAGAAGACAACATAAACTTGGATAGAAACTCATTTATCAAGAAAGTCAGAACTGCGTCCAAATGACTAAATTCAACTTATTTCCAGTCTAACTCTCCAAATGGTTTTCCATGGAATTGAATAAGTAATTCTAAAATATACTCTGTATGGAAGAACAAAGAGTCAAGAATAACCTGGACAGTTCTAAAGAGCACGGAGTGGGGAACATGCCCTTCCAGATACCAGGACTTACCATGATGCTATAGTAATTATTATAGTGTGATATTGGGGCAGGAATACGAAAACTGCATTGTGGAATGGAACAAAGAGTTCAGAAATTGTGCACATAGCTAACTTTGGTATGTGACAGTGATTGCATGTAAAAGGAAAAGGAAGAACAGTGGAAAAAAAGTTATCTATATGAGATTGGATCACTAAATATAAAAGGCAAGCCCAGATGCATTAAAGATGTAAATGCTTTAAAAAAAATTAAAATCTTCCAAACTCTGTATTACTTTTTATGCTACATAATAAATTATCCCCGAAACTTAGTGATTTCAAATAACAAACAGTTATTAGCTCACAGTTTCTGTGGGCCAGGAATCCACTTAGCTAAGTGGTTGTAGCTCGGTATCTGTTAAGAAGTTGCAGTTAGGATGTTGACCAAAACTGCAGAAGGTTTGGCTGCAGTTAGAAGTTAAATTTCTAAAGTAACTAACTCGCACATGTAGCAACCTTTTTCTGGTAGTTGACAGAAAGCCTCAGCTTCTCACTGCATAGACCCTTCCATAGGGCTGCTTGAGTGTCCTCACAGCATGACTGCTGGCTTCCTCCAAAAGGCATGGAGGAAACTGCAATGCCTTTAGGATGTAATCTAGGAAGCTATGCTACACACTGTGACTTCCACCATATTCTATTCTTCAGGAGTAAATTATTAAGTCCAACCTACACTCCAATGGAGGGGAATTATCTTGAAAGGAGGAGCAACAAGCCATCTGTAGACACATTTTTAAACTGCCATAGACTTTTAATAGAAAATATGAGCATCTTTTGTGTCTTGGGATAGGGAATTTTTTTTAAAAAGACACAAAAAGCATTGATTCTAATGAAAGAAAAGATGGACGAACTAGATCCTACTAAAATTGATAACTGTTTAACATTCTAGAGCAAGTCAAAGTTATAAAGTTGGGAGGATATATAACAATACATAAAATGGAAAAGGATTGATGTCAAAAACATAAAACAAATTCTTACAAATCAATAAGAAAAGCTCAAACTACCTTGTAGATAAATGGGCAAGAAGAAACACATAAAATCAATAAACCTATGAACAGATGTTAATCATCATTGTAATCAGGGGAATCCATATTGAAGTCAGCAAAAGAGTTTAAATCTGATAATGTCATGTGTTGGAGAAGATATGGGTCCACAGAAACCTACACCTTGCTAGAGGTTTATAAACCAATCCAATTGTTTTGAAAAACAACTCACCGAAACAAAATAAAAAATAAAAATAAGAGAATGAAATGATTTTAGTGATAAATGCTACCAAGAAAATAAAACATGGTAATGGACATAGAATAACCAGCGGGCCAGAACATGGGAAAGGGAGCTGCCACTATAAAGGACTGTCAGAAAAGTGGGTGACAATCCATGGGAAACATTTGAATATCAGTAAGAAGCCAGACGCACATTCAGATATGACTTGTTTTTTGTTCCACTTTTTCAAACCTCTGGTTAACAGTTTGTTGGCTTTCTCTTTGCAGGATTTTTTGCTGCCTGTTTTTCATCACCCTGTTTTTCATCAGACTGCTGAGCTACATGTTTTTTCACGTAAAATTTATAAATCCAGATCTCCTCGTCAATGTACTGCCCAGGGTACTGAGCAGGAGCATCTTATGGAAGCTCAGATGTGTCTTCTTTCCATCTCTCACACTTGAGACAGAGGACATGTTACCCCACTGATCCCGAAGAAATATCCTTGAGCAACAGAAGGGAAGTGGGATCCTAGCGTGTAGAAAGAAGGCAGGAAGCTTGTGGAGGAAAGAGGTTTGCTTCAGTTTTTTCCTCAAGGTTTGCCTACTTGACTACCTTCTCTCTCCACGTCATCTATCCAAGATTAACCTCGCCCAGTAAAAAACTCTGTAATAGATTTATGTGGCTCTATGGATCAGCTGAGTAGTACCTGATAGTAAACAAATTTGGCCATTAGGGGAATTATATAAATGCTAAGAAAAGTTAACTTATTATTCTAGCGAATCTCAAAAATCTGACACACTGGACCCCTGAAATGCAGAAGATTACTTACTACTTATATTAGAACTCATAGGTTGTAAGTGACCTTAGCTCAAAGTAATTTATAGCAAATACATAAATAATTATATTTACACATTTAAATATAAAATTAAAAACCTATGAATAAGCCAGGCAAGACAGCAGAAGATTCCACCAACGATCCCCCCTTCAAAAACACCAATTTAACAACCATCTACATAAAAAAAGCACTTTCATAAGAATGAAAAATCAGGTGAGCACTCACAGTACATAGTTTTAACTTCATATCGCTGAAAGAGGCACTGAAGAGGTAAGAAAACCAGTCTGGAATCGCCAACACCGCTGCTTCCCCTTCCTCCAGCAGCAGGAGTGTGGTATAGAGAGCGTTTCTCCGTGCTGGGGAAAGATTGCAGCATTTGTGGGACATTGAACTCAGTGATTTCCTATTAAAACAGAAAACAAAACCAGATCAAACTCAGCTGACACCTGCCTACAAGGAATAATTTAAACCAGCCATAGCCAGAGGAGAATTGCTAATCCCAGCTGTCAGAATTTAAGTTTTGATAAGCCTTGCCACTCCCAAGCTAAAATATTCTGGAGACTTAAATAAATCTGAAATTCCTAGGTGAGTACTGGTGTTTTCCCAGGCCCACGGTGGAGTTGGTGGGGAGCCGTAGCGGCGGAAGTGCTGGAATCACCCCTCCCTTAACCCCAGACAGCATACGTCATGGCTCCAAAAGACATCCCTCTCCTCTGCTCAAGGAGGACTCAAGTTAGGAGGATTTTGTCTTGTATCTTGAGCCGCAGCTCCAGCCACGGGAAGATAGGGCACCAGTCCAAGTCATGAGGCCCCCTTTCTAGGCCCTAGCTCCAAGATGACATTTCTAGACACAGAATGGGTCAGAAGGGAAGCTGCCACCTTGAAGAAGATTCAGTCCTGGAAGGACTCATTATCTGCTAACTGAAAAGACCTTGGGCCCTGATCAACCAGCAAGGATACTTAGGTATTATGTGGAGGGCTTTAGGTGAGACCCTGAGAGTTGCTGGCCTCAGGTGAGACTCATAGTCTCAGCTATTGTGGCTATTGGTCAAGATTCTACTTGAGAAAAGCAGAGGAAAAAGCAAAGGGGACTTTGTCTTCCAGCTTGGCCACAGTGGGGTAGAGGACAGAGTGAGCCCTTGGGGTCCCCAATTCCAGGACTTGGTTTTTGGAATACATTTCTGGAACTGCCCTAGGCCAGAGGGGATCCCACTACCCTGAAGGGTGAGCCTCAGTCCAGGCAGCATTCACTACAAGTTGACTGAAAAGCCTTTGGGCCTTCCTTAAAAAAACCTTAGTGGTAGTCTGGATAGGGAAAATGTGGTACATATACACCATGGAATATTACGCAGCCATCAAAAACGATGAGTCCACATCCTTTGTAGGGACGTGGATGAACCTGGAAACCATCATTCTCAGCAAACTGACACAAGAGCAGAAAATCAAACACCGCATATTCTCACTCATAGGCTGGTGTTGAACAATGAGAACACATGGACACAGGGAGGGGAGCACTCCACACTGGGGTCCGTTGGGGGGAAATGGGGGAGGGACGGGGGATGGGGAGGTGGGAAGAGATAGCATGGGGAGAAATGACAGATGCAGGTGAGGGGACGGAAGGTGGCAGACCACACTGCCATGTGTGTACCTATGCAACAATCTTGTATGTTCTTCACATGTACCCCAAAACCTAAAATGCAATTAAAAAAAAAAAGAAACAACAACAACAACAACAACAAAATAATGCCTAACTCCAATGCCCCAACACCAAACATCTACAAGCATTGACATCATCCAGGAAAACATGACCTCACCAAACTAAGGAAGGCACCAGGGACCAATCCTGAAGAAACAGAGATAATGTGACCTTTCAGACAGAGAATTAAAATACCTGTTTCAAGGAAACTCAAAGAAATTCAAGATAACACAGAGAAGAAACTCAGAATTCTATCAGATAAATTTAACAAAGAGATTAAAAGAATCAAGCAAAAATTCTAGAGTTAAAATGCATTTAGCATACTGAAGAATACATCAGAGTCTTTTAATAGAAGAATTGATCAAGCAGAAGAAAGAATTAATGAGCTTACAGACAGGCTAACTGAAAATACACAGGGAAAACAAAAGAAAGAAAAAGCACACCTACAGGATCTAGATAGTAGCCTCAAAAAAAAAAAAAAAAAAAAAAAAAAAATCTAAGAGTTATTGTCCTTAAAGCAGAGGTAAAGATATAGGCATAGAAAGTTTATTCAAAGGAATAATAAAGAACTTCCCAAACCTTGAGAAAGATATCAATATCCAAATATAGACTACCAACAGATTTAACCCAAAGAAGACTACATAAAGGCATTTAGTAATCAAACACCCAAGGTCAAGGATAAAGGAAGTATTGTAAATGCAGCAAGAGAAGAGAAACAAATAATGTACAGTGGCATTCTAATAGGTCTGGCAGCAGACTTTTCAATGGAAATCTTACAGGACAGGAGAGAGTGGCATGACATATTTAAAATGCTAAAAAAATAAACATTTATCCTGCTATAGTATTCTGGTGAAAATGTCTTTCAAACATAAAGGATAAATACTTTCCCAGACAAACAAAATCTGAGGGACTTCATCAACACCAGACCTGTCCTACAAGAAATGCTAATGAGAATACATTAATCAGAAGGAAAAGGACATTAATGAGCAATAAGGAATTATCTGAGGTACAAAAGTCACTGGTAATAGTAAATACACAGAAAACACAATATTATAACATTGTAACTGTGGTATGCAAACTACTCAAGTAGGAAAACTAAACAATGACTACAACTTTTCAAAACATAGACAGTATAATAAAATACGAATAGAATTTGAAAAGTAGAAGGACAAAGTTAAGAAATAGAGTCTTTGCTTTCTTTTTGCATGTTTGGTTATGCAAGCAATGTTAAGTTGTTATTAGCTTAAAATAATGGGTTATAAAATAGTATTTGCTAACCTCATGGTAATCTCAAGCCAAAAAACATACAATGGTTACACAATAAATAATATGCAAAAAACTAAATTATATCATCAGATAAAATCACCTTTACTAAAAGGAAGAAAGGAAGAAAAGAAAGAAGACCACAAAACAACTAGGAAACAAATAATAAATTGGAAGAAGTAAGTCTTTACTTATCAATAATAACATTGCGTGTAAGTGGACTAAACTCTCCAATCAAAGGACATAGACTGGCTGAATAAATTTAAAAACATAACCCAAAGAACTGTTGCCTAAAAGAAACACACTTGACTTATAAGTGCACATAAACTAAAAATTTAAAAGATAGAAAAAGATATTACATGCAAATGGAAACCAAAAAAAGAAGAAGAGTAGCTATACATATATGGGACAAAATAGATTTCAAGATAAAAAATAAAGGAAGAGGCAAGGTCCCTACCTAATGATACATGAGTTAATTCAGCAAGAGGATATAACAATTTTAAATATATATGTACCCAACACTGGAAAACCTAGATATATGAAGCAAATATTATTAGATCTAAAGAGAGAGAGAGACCTTAATAAAATAATACCTGGAGATTTTAACACCCTACCTTCAGCTTTGGACAGATCTCCCAGACAGAAAATCAACAAATAAACATGGGATGTAACCTGCACTGTAGTCCAAATAAACCTAATAGATATTTACAGAACATTTCATCTACTGGCTTCAGAATACACATTCTTTTCCTTAGCACATGGAGCACTCTCAAGGATAGACCATATATTAGATCACAAAACAGCATTCACAAAAAATTAAAATAATATCAAGCATCTCCTCTGACTGCAATGGAATAAAACTAGAAATCAAAAACAAGAGGAATTTTGGAAACTGTAAAAATACACGGAAATTAAACAATATGCTCCAGAATGACTAGTAGGATAATGAAGAAATTAAGAAGGAAATTGAAAAAATTCTTGAGACAAATGATAATGGAAATACAACATAAAAAAAAGTATAGGATACAGTAAAAGTATTAATAAGAGGAAAATTTATAGCTATAAGTGCCTATATCAAAAAAGAAAAACTAAATAAACAACCTAATGGTGCATTTAAAGAACTAGAAAAGCAAATGTAAAACAAACCCAAAATTAATAGAAAAGAAACATAAAGATGAAATAAATGAAATCAAAATGAAGAAAACAATTCAAAAGATCAATGAAACAAAAAGTTGCTTTATTGAAAAATTAAACAACATTGAAAACCCTACAGCCAGACTTACCAAAAAAAGAGAGAAGATCCAAATAATGAAATCAGAGATGAAAAAGTAGACATTGCAACTGGTCCTGCAGAAATTCAAAGGATTATTAGTGGCTACTAAGAGCAACCACATGCCAATAAATTGGAAAATCTAGAAGAAATTCACAAATTCTTAGACACATCCAACTTAACAAGATTCAACCATGAAGAAATACAAACCTGAAAAGACCAATACCAAGTAATGGCTGGGAAGTATTCCATTGTGTATATACACCAGTTATCTACTTGTTGACTAATGGGGATTTGGGGTTGGTTCCATGATTTTGCAATTGCAAATTGTGCTGCTTTAAACATGCACGTGCCAGTAATTTTTTTGTATAATGACTTCTTTTCCTCTGGGTAGATACCCAGTAGTGGCATTGCTGGATCAAATGGTAGTTCTACTTTTAGTTCTTGAAGGCTTCTCCACACTGTTTTTCATAGTGCTTGTACTAGTTTACATACCCACCAGCAGCAGAGAAGTGATCCCTCTTCACCACATCCACATCAACTGATTTTTGATTTTTTGATTATAACCATTCTTGCAAGATAAAGGTGGTATCACATAGTGGTTTTGATTTGCATTTTCTTGATCATTAGTGATGTTGAGCATTTTTTCATATGTTTGTTAGCCATTTGTGTATCTTCTTTTGAGAATTGTCTATTTATGTCCTTAGCCCACTTTTCGATGGATTGTTTGGTTTTTCTTGCTGATTTGTCTGAGTTTATTGTAGATTCTGCATAGTCCCTTGTTCAGATGTATGGATGGTGAAGATTTTCTCCCGTTCTGTGGATTGTCTGTTTACTCTGCTGACTGTTCCTTTTGTCATACTGCATTTGCTTTTGGATTCTTAGTCATGAAATCCTTGCCTAAGCCAATGTCTAGAAGAGTTTTTCCAATGTTGTCTTCTAGAATTTTTTGTTTTAGGTCTTAGCTTTAAGTTTTAATCCATCTTGAGTTGATTTTTGTATAAGGTAAAAGATAATGCTCCAGTTTCATTCTTCTACATGTGGCTAGCCAATTATTCCAGCACCATTTGTTGAAAAGGGTGTCTTTTCCCCACTTTATGTTTTTGTTTGCTTTGTCAAAGATCAGTTGGCTATAAGTATTTCTGGGTTCTCTATTCTGTCCCATTAGTCTATGTGCCTATTTTTGTACCAGTACCATGCTGTTTTGGTGACTATGGCCTTACAGAATAGTTTGAAATCAGGTAGTGTGATGCCTTCAGATTTGTTCTTTTTGCTTAATCTTGCTTTGGCTATGTGGGCTCTTTTCTAATTTCATATTATTATAATTGTTTTTTCTAATTCTCTGAAGAATGATGGTGGTATTTTCATAGGGATTGCATTAAATTTGTAGATTGCTTTTGGCAGTATGTCATTTTCACAATTTTGATTCTCCCCATCCATTAACATGGGATATGTTTTCATTTGCTTGTGTACTCTATCATTTCTTTCAGTAGTGTTTTTTAGTTTTCCTTGTAGAAGTCTTTCACTTACTTGGTTAGGTAAATTCCTAAGTACTTTATTTTATTTATTTTTGGGGCTACTGTAAATGGGGTTGAATTCTTGATTGGACTCTCCACTTGGTCACAGTTGGTGTATAGAAGAGCAACTGATTTGTGTACCTTAATCTTGCATCCAGAAATTTTGCTGAACTCTTCTATCAGTTCTAGGAGTCTTCTGAAGGAGTCTTTAGGGTTTCCAAGATAAACAATCATATCATCAGCACACAGTGACAGTTTGACTTCCTCTTTACCAATTTGTATGCCCTTTTTTTCTCTCTCTCTCTGTCTTATCTGATTGCACTGGCTAGGATTTCCAGTACTATGTTGAAGAGTGGGCATCCTTGTCTTGTTCCAGTTCTCAGAGGGAATGCTGTCAACTTTTCCCCATTCAGTATTATGTTGGTTGGTGGTTTGTCAAAGATGGCTTTATTACATTGAGGTGTCTCTCTTCTATACCAATTTTGCTGAGAGTTTTAATCATAAAGAGATGCTGGATTTTGTCAAGTGCTTTTTCTGCATCTACTGAAATGATAATGTGATTTTGGTTTTAATTATTTTTATGACTTGCGTATGTTAAACCATCGGTGCATCCCTGGTATGAAACCTACTTGATCATGGTGGATTCTCTTTTTGATATGTTATTGGATTTGGTTAGCTAATACTTTGTTAATGATTTTAGTATCTAGGTTCATCAGGGATATCAGTCTGTAGTTTCCTCTTTTGGTTATGTCCTTTCCTGGTTTTGGTATTAGGGTGATGCTGGCTTCATAAAATGAATTTAGGGATAGGGGTTCCCTCTTTCTCTATCTTGTGAAATAGTGTCAAAATGGTTGGTAGCAATTCTTCTTTGAATGTCTGGTAGAATTCTGCTGTGCATCCATCTGATCCTGGACATTTTTATGTTGGTGGTAATTTTTTAATTGCCATTTTTATCTCGCTGCTTGCTATTGGTCTGTTCAGTGTATCTAATTCTTCCCAATTTAAGCTAAGATTGTTGTATCTTTCCAGGAATTTATCCATCTCTTCTAGGTTTTATAGTTTATGTGTATAAAGGTATTCATAGTAAACTTGAATGACCTTTTTATTTCTATGGTGTCAGTTGTAATATCTCCTATTTCACTTCTTAATGCGGTTATTTGAATTTTCTCTTTTCTTTGTTAATCTTGTTCATCATTTATCAATTTTATCTCTCTTATCAAAGAACCAGTTTTTTGTTTCATTTATTTTTTGTATTTCTTTTGTTGTTGTTTGTTTCAATTAAATTTACTTCTGCTCTGTTCTTGGTTATTTCCTTTCTTCCACTGAGTTTGATGTGGTTTGTCTTGTTTTCTGCAGTTCCTTGAGGTATGACCTTAGAATGTGAGCTTGTGCTCTTTGAGTCTTTTTGATGTAGGTGTTCAGGGTCATAAACTTTCTTCTTAGTACTGCCTTTGCAGCATCCCAGATGTTTTGATAGGTTGTGTCATTATTGTCCTTCAGTTTGAAGAATTTTTTAAATTCCATCTTCATTTCATTTTTTACTCACTACTCACATTTAGGAGCAGGTTATTTAATTTCCATGTGTTTGCATGGTTTTGAAGTTTCCTTTTGGTGTTGATTTCCAGTTTTAGTCCACTGTGGTCTGAGAGAGTGCTTGATATAATTTCAATTTTCTTAAATTTACTGAGGCTCACTTTATGGCCTATTATATGGTATATGCTGGAGAAAGTTCCATGTACAATTGAATAGAATGTGTATTTTGCAGTTGTTGTAGAAAATGTTCTTTATGTATCTGTTAAGTCTGTTTGTTCCAAGAGAGAGTTTAAATCCATTGTTTCTTTATTGACTTTCTGTCTTAATGACCCATCCGCTGCTGTCAGTGGAGAACTAAAGTTCCCCACTATTATTGTGTTGCTGTCTACATCATTTCTTAGGTCAACTAGCAATTGTTTTGTAAATTTTGGAACTCCAGTATTAGGTGCACATATATTTAGAATTGTGATATTTTCCTGTTGGACAAGGCCTTTTACCATTATGTAATGTCCCTCTTTGTCTTTTATAACTGCTGTTGCTTTAAAGTTTGTTTTGTCTTATGTAAGAATAGCTACATCTGCTCTCTTTTGGTTTTCACCTGCATGCAATGCCTTTTTCCACTTTTTTACTTTAAGTTTATGGGAGTCCCTATATGTTATGTGAGTCTCCTGAAGGCAGCATATAGTTGGTTGATGAGTTCTTATCCATTCTGCAATTCTGTATCTTTTAAGTGGAGCATTTAGACTATTTACATTCAATATTAGTATTGAGACATGAGATACTGTTGCATTCATTATGCTATTTGTTGCCTGTGTGCTTTTGGGGTTTTGTTTTTGCTTTTGAACTTGTACTTTTTTTAATAAGTCTCATGTGATTTATGCTTTAAAAACGTTCTGTTTTGATGTGTTTCCAGGATTTGTTTCAAGATTTAGAGCTCCTTTCAGTGGGCCTCGTAAAGCTGACTTGGTAGCAACAAGTTCTCTCAGCATTCGTTTGTCTGAAAAAGACTATATCTTTCCTTTTTATATGATGCTTAGTTTCGCTGGATACAAAATTCTTAGCTGATAATTGTTTTGTTTGAAGAGGTTGAAGATAGGGCCTCAATTCCTTCTAGCTTGTAGGGTTTCATCTGAGAGATCTGCCATTAATCTGTTAGGTTTTTCCTTACCTGGCGCTTCTGTCTCACAGCTCTTAAGATTCTTTCCTTTGTCTTAACTTTAGATAACCTGATGACAATGTGCCTAGGTGATGATCTTCTTGTGACGAATTTCCCAGGTGTTCTTTGTGCTTCTTGTATTTGTCTAGGTCTCTAGCAAGGCTGGGAAAGTTTTCCTTATTTCCCCAAGTGTGTTTTTCAAACTTTGAGATATCTCTTCTTCCTCAGGAACACTAATTATTCTTAGGTTTGGTCATTTAACATAATCCAAGACTTCTTGGAGGCTTTGTTAATATTTTCTTTTACTTTTTTCTTTGCCTTTGTTGGACTAGATTAATTTGAAGACCTTGTCTTAGATCTCCAAATATTTTTCTTTTACTTGTTCAATTCTATTGCTGAGAATTTCCAGAGCATTTTGCATTTCTGTAAGTGTGTCCAATGTTTTCTGCAATTTTTATTGTTTTTTCTTTATGCTAACTATTTCCTTGAATATTTCTCCCTTTACTTCTTGAATCATTTTTTTATATTTCTTTTCACTGGGCTTTGTCTTTCCCTGGTGGCTCCCTTATTAACTTAATAACTAAACTCCCAAATTCTTTTTCAGGTGAATCAGGAATTTTTTCTTGGTTTGGATCCACTGCTGGTGAACTAGTGTGATTTTTAGGGGTAGTTAAAGAGCCTTGTTTTGTCATATTACCACAGTTGTTTTTCTAGTTCCTTCTCATTTGGGTAGCCTCTGTCAGAGGGAAGATCTCAGGCAGAAGGCTGTTATTCAAATTATTTTGTCCCACTAGGTGTTGCCTTGACGTAGCAATCTCCCCCTTTTCCTACAAATGTGGCTTCCTATGAGCTGAACTGCAGTGATTGTTGTCTCTCTTCTGGATCTAGCTAACCCACAAGTCTAACAGGCTCCAGGCTGGTACTGGGTGTTGTCTGCACGAATAAAATTAAACATCGAGGAATTAACCAAAGAAGTGAAAGATCTTAATAATGAAAACTATAAAACACCAATGAAAGAAATTGAAGAGGACACCAAAAAATGGAAACTTATTCCATGTTCATAGATAAGAATTAATATTGTTAAATATCCATACTACCCAAAGCAATCTACAGATTCAATGCAATTTTTAACAAAATACCAATGACATTCTTCACATAAATTTTAAAAACTGTTCTAAAATTTAGAGGGAGCCATTAGAGACTCAGAATAGCCAAAACTATCCTAGGTAAAAAGAATAAAACAGGAGGAATCACATTACTTGACTTCAAATTATACTACAAAGCTATAGTGACCAAAGCAGTGTGGTACTGGCATAAAAACAGACACATATACCAATGGAACATAATAGAGAACCCAGAAACAAATCTTCACACCTACAGGAAACTCATTTTTTGACAAAGATGCCAGGAATAAACACAGGAGAAAAGACAGTCTCTTCAATAAATGGTGCTGAGACAACTGGATATCCATATGCAGAAAAATGAAACTAAATCCCTGTCTCTCACCATATACAAAAACAAATTCAAAATGGATTTAAGTCTTAAATCTAAGGCCTCAGCCTAAGAAACTAATACAAGAAAACATTAGAGAAACTCTACAATACATTAGTCGGAGCAAAAATTTCTTGAATAATACCTTACAAGCACAGGCAACCAAAACAAAAATGGGCAAATGGATCTCATTAAGTTAAAAAGCTTCTGCACAGCAAATGAAACAATCAACAAAATGAAGAGACACCTCGCAGAATTGGGGAAAATATTTGCAAACTACACTTCTGACAAGAGATTAATAACCAGAATATATAAGGAACTCAAACAACCCTATGGGAAAAGAAATCTAATAATCTGATTTAAAATGGGCAAAAGATTTGAACAAACATCTCTCAAAGAACACATACAAATTGCAAACAGGCATGTGAAAAGGTACTCAATATCACTGATCATCAGAGAAATGCAAATCAAAACTACAATGAGATATCATCTCACCCCAGTTAAAATGACTTATAACCAAAAAGAGATAACAAATGCTGGCAAAGATATGGAGAAAAGGGAACATTCGCACACTGTCAGTGGGAATGTAAGTTAGTACAACTACTATGGAGGACAGTTTGGAGGTTCCTCAAAAAACTAAAAATAGGGCTACCATATGATCCAGCAATCCTACTGCTGGGCGTATATCCAAAACAAAGGAAATCAGTACATTGAAGAGATATCTACACTTTCATGTTCATTGCAGCTCTGTTCACAATAGCCAAATTTGGAAGCAACCTACGTGCCCATCAATAGATGAATGAATAAAGAAAATATGGTACATCTACACAATGGAGTGTCATTCAGCCATAAAAAAAAGAATTAGAATCTGTCATTTGCTTTGGAACTGGAGGCCATTTTGCTAAGTGAAATAAGCCAGGCACAGAAAGACAAACATCACAATGCTCTCACTTATTCGTGGAATCTAAAAATCAAAACAATTTAGCAAGCTTTGCAGAATAAAAGTCTTTTCCAATAGGTTCAACAGTAAAGTCCAGAAAAGGTCATAAACTGGCCTCTGTGGGGTCAATTTCCTACCCTGTCCCACAGTATGGCCAGAGGGATGGAGTACTCTGATTGGTCAAGTGTACATCATATGTTCACCCCCTGGTAAGGATTAAGAGTGGTAAAAGAACAAAGTAAGGGAATCACCTAAACTATATGGAAGTGTTTCTCCCAGGAAAAGGGGCTCAGTTCCTATAAAGGAGACAAGGGATTCTGGATAGACAAAAGCAGAGGTCTACTTCATTGTTAAACTTCGTGTCTTCCTATAAGCAAAAGTTATAACTTCTCAAGCTCATAGATTAAGATGCTAGAAGCTATTGCATGGAGCTCAGTTTAAGAACCATGTAAATAATCATTCCTAGGGCTAAAGTAAGCAACAATTCTAAAATAGAATATGAGTGGTATAAACTGCTTCACCAACTGAGAGTAGCATATATATCACACCTCTTATTTTTCAAATTAATTGCTGAAACACCTACATGCCTTACTAATAGGATAAACTCTATATTATTTTCCAGTACAAGAAAAAATTATTCTAAATGGTAAGGTTTTAGGTCTAAAAATGTCATTAATTTCAAGAAAGCTGATATCAAGCAGGTCATATTTTCTAGGTATTATGCAATGGCTATAGAAATTATGAAAATGTGTAACCAATTTCTGGATTAAATAGAAAATCCAAACTGGGATTACTTTTATAGGGTCAGTTATATGCTAAGGAGGAAGCATGGTGATTAAAATTGACACTTAATTTAAGGTAAAAAAAAAATTCTACCCTGTTAACTTAGTATTAGATGTAAGCAGAAATTCTGGTCACATGCAGGTACTATTCACTGCAGTGAAGTATATCTTTTCAGAAAGTTGCATAAAAATGAATAAAATGCTAGGTATTAATTAAAAAAATAAACAGGACATATTTGAACTCCTTCTTGAAGTTATTCCTCCCTCCTAAATTGTCAGAAGCCTTAACAGCTCTCATGTCCAAGGGCAAGGAGGGTTCATTCTAGCTTTCACACCAGCCAGGAACCAACCTGGGATTCCTTGGTCCACTGCCATTGCTTTGTGGGACAACATAATGTCACTGTTGAAAACTAATCCTACACAAAGTGGTCAAGTAATGTATTGTGCAAATTGAGACATTTTTGATAATAGAAATGAATGCTGTTAATAATTATGCCAGGACAAGAGAAATTAAACAGGACTGTTTCAGAAAACCAAGATGTATGGTAACTTTCTATGTAATTCAAGATCCTGTTCACCCTACTCAGTTAGCTAAGGCAGGTGGATTTCATTCTTCAGTGATAAGCACCGACAACATTGTCCCATGCTTAGAATCTCAGCACCATACATTTCTATACTTCCACATTTCAAAATACTTATCAGAATGATGAGTTTATACTGCTCATGGGTTGAGGAAAAAAGGGAAAGGAAAAAAAAGAATATTTGTTTAATCCCTATTATGGTGTAGTGTTGAGAATATATGGATGAAGAAGACATAATATCTGTTTTTGAGAAGGTAGGAAGGAGAGACAGCTATATCACATGTGTATATGATGAGTCCTATAATAGAAACATAGAAGAAGGAGTAATTCTTCATGTCTGTGTCCAATAAGAGGTGACATCAGATCTATGAATTATGCTAGAATTAGAATAAAAATGACAAGTATTAGATAAGCTGACATGTGTTAGCAAAGCCATTCTTTACTGAAGGACTAAAATCATTTTCCATCCTAGGTGAGTTTTTTGTTTTTTATTTTTAGTTGGGTTTTTTTGTTTGTTTGTTGTTGTTGTTGTTGTTGTTTTTGAGACGGAGTCTCGCTCTGTCGCCAGGCTGGAGTGCAGTGGTGTGATCTCGGCTCATTGCAACTTCTGCCTCCTGGGTTCAAGCAATTCTCCTGCCTCAGCCTCCCATGTAGCTGGGACTACAGGCATGTGTTACCACTCCCAGCTAATTTTTGTATTTTTTAGTAAAAACGGGGTTTCACTATGTTGGCCAGGATGGTCTCGATCTCTTGACCTCGTGATTCACCCTCCTCGGCCTCCCAAAGTGCTGGGATTACAGGTGTGAGCCACTGCACCCGGCCCTAGGTGAGTATTTTAAATGGAGGTACCAAATAGAAGTACCCCAAAGAATGAGCAATTTAATCTATTATATTGACTAGTGTTGGTAAATTCTTTATAACACCAGGCTTCAGAGAAAATCAAATCCTCTTCTACTGGCAATTATTAGAGTAATGCACAAATACCTGTATTCTGATCATATGAATAACTTCGAGATATCTACTCAAGACCCCATCACCCTAAATGGGAATACCCAATACGATGTCAATGTCTTGAGAGATTCCAGTAAAGTTCTGCATTTTGTGTATAGCTTTCTTTTTTTTTTAACTTTTATTTTAGGTTCAGGGGTACATATGCTGGTTTGTTATATAGGTAAATTGCATGTCACAAGGGTTTGTTGTACAGATTACTTAATCATCTAGGTAACAAGCTTAGTACCCAGTCAGTGATTTTTTGGTCCTCTCCCTCCTCCACCTTTCATCCTCAAGTACACATGTGTTCATGTGTAGTCAATGTTTGCTCCCATTTATAAGCAAGACCATGTAGTATTTGTTTATTTGGTTTTCTGTTCCTGAGTGAGTTAGTTTACAATAATGGCATCCAGCTCTATCCATGTTGCTGCAAAGAATATGATCTTGTTCTTTTTTATGGTTGCATAGCATTCCATGGTGTTTCTGCACAACATTTTCTCCAGTCTACTAATGATAGGCATGTAGGTTTGATTCCATGTCTTTACTATTGTGAATAGTGCTGTTATGAGGATATGCATGCATGTGTCTTTATAGTCTAATGGTTTATAGTCCTTTAAGTACACACTCAATCATGGGATTGCAAGGTAGAATGGTAATTCTGTTTTAAGTTCTTTGAGAAACTGCCACACTGCTTTCCACTATGGCTAAACTAATTTACAGTCTGAGTTAGTCTGTTTTCATGCTGCTAATAAATACATACCCAAGACTGGGCAATTTTCAAAAGAAAGAGGTTTGTTGGACTTACAGTTTCACATGGTTGGGGAGGCCTCACAACAGAAGAGAGCTTGTGCAGGAAAACTCCCATTTTTAAAACCATTGGATCTCATAAGACTTATTCACTACCACAAGAAAAGCACAGGAAATGTCTACCCCGGTTATTCAGTTACCTCACACCAGGTCCCTCCCACATCACATGGGAATTCAAGATGAGATTTGGGTTGGGACAAAACCAAACAATATCATTCTGCCTCTGACCCCTCCCAAATCTTATGTTGTCACATTTTAAAACCAATTGTGCCTTTCCTACAGTATCCCAAAGTCTTAACTCATTTCAGCATTAATTCAAAAGTCCACAGTCCAAAGTCTCATTGGAGACAAGGCAAGTCCCTTCTGCCTATGAGCCTATAAAATCAAAAGCAATTTAGTTACTTTTTAGAGACAATGGCAGTACAGGCATTTTGGTAAATATGACCATTTCAAATGGGAGAAATCAACCAAAATAAAGGGGATATAGGCCCCATGCAAGTCTAAAATCCAGTGGTGCAGTCAAATCATAAAGCTCCAAAATAATCTCCTTTGGCTCCACATCTCACATCCAGGTCATGCTGATGCAAGAGGTGAGTTCCCACGGTCTTGGGCAGCTCTGTCCCTGTGGCTTTGCAAGGTATATCCCCTATCCTGGCTAGTTTCATGGCCTAGCATTTAGTGTGTGGCTTTTCCAGGTACTTGGTGCAGGCTGTCAGTGGATCTATCATTTTGGAGTCTGGAGGATGGTTGCCTGCTTCTCACACCTCCACTAAGTGGTGCTCCAGGAGGGGCTCTGCGTGGAGGTTCTGATCCCACATTTCCCTTCCATACTGCCCTAGCAGAGGTTCTCCATGAGTTCCCTGCCCCTGCAGCAAACTTCTGCCTGGGAATCCAGGAATTTCTATACATCTTCTGAAATCTAGGCAGAGATTCCCAAACTTCAGTTCTTGACTTCTGTGCACCTATAGGCTCAACACCATATGTAAGCTGCCAAGGCTTGGAGTTTCTACCTTTTGAAGCAACAGCCTGAGTTGTACCTTGGCGCCTTTTAGTCACAGCTACAGTGGTTGGGACACAGAGCACCAAGATCCTGGACTGCACACAGCAAAGAGACCCTGGGCCTAGCCCACAAAACCACTTTTTCCTTCTATGCCTCCAGGCCTGTGATGGGAGGGACTGCCATGAAGACCTCTGACATGGGTTGGAGACATTTGCACCATTGTCTTGGGGATTAACATTCAGCTTCTCAATACTTATGCAAATTTCTGCAGCTGGCTTGAATTTCTCCTCCGAAAATGGGTTTTCTTATCTATCACATTGTCAGGCTGCAAATTTTCCAAACTTCTATTGCTCTGTTTTCCTTTTAAGACAATGCTTTTAACACACCCAAGTCACATTTTCAATGCTTTGCTGCCTAGAAATTTCTTCCACCAGATACCCTAAATCAGGCGTCCCCAAACTATGGGCTGTTGGCCACATGCAGCCTCCTGAAGCCATTTATCAGGCACCCCGCCACACTTCAGGAAGGGGCACCTCTTTCACTGGTGGTCAGTGAGAGGAGCACAGTATGTGGCAGCCCTCCAACAGTCTGAGGGACAGTGAACTGGCCCCCTGTGTAAAAAGTTTGGGGACGCCTGCCCTAAATTATCTCTCTCAAGTTCAAAATTCCACAAATCTCTAGGACGGGGCAAAATGACACCAGCCTGTTTGCTAAAACATAACAAGAGTCACCTTTGCACCAGTTCCCAACAAGTTTTTCATCTCCATCTGAGACCACCTCAGCCTGGATTTCATTGTCCATATCATTATCAGCATTTTGGTCAAAGCCATTCAACAAGTTTCTAGGGAATTCCAAACTTTCTCACATTTTTCTATTTTCTTCTGAGCCCCCCAAACTTTTCCAACATCTGCCTGTTACCCATTTCCAAAGTTGCTTTTACATTTTTAAGTATCTTTTCAGCAGTGCCCCACTCTACTGGTATCAATTTACTGTATCAATTAGTCTCTCTTCACACTGCTGATAAAGACATACCTGAGACTAGGCAATTTACAAAAAAAAAAAAAAAAAAAAAAGAGAGAGAGAGAGATTTATCAAACTTACAGTTCCATATGGCTGGGGAGGCCTCACAAGTATGGCATAAGGTAAAAGACACATCTTACATGGCAGCAGACAAGAGAGCGTTTTCAGGGACTTCCATTTTTAAAACCATCAGCTCTTGTGAGATGTATTCACTATCATGGGAACAGCACAGGAAATACCTGCCCCCATGATTCAATTACCTCCCACGAGATACCTCACACAACAAGTGGGAATTCAAGATGAGATATGGGTGGGGACACAGCCAAACCATATCACAGGTCTACCAACAATACATACACATTCCGTTTTCTTTGTAACCTTGTCAGCATTTGTTATTTTTTGACTTTTTAATAATGTCCATTCTGACTGGTGTGAGATGGTATCTCATTGTGGTTTTGATTTGCATTTCTCTGATGATTAGTGATGTAAAGCATTTTTTCATATGCTGCTTGGCCACATGTATGTCTTCTTTGAAAAAGTGTCTGTTCATGTTCTTTGTGCATTTTTTTTAATTTTTTTTTTCTCATAAATTTGTTTAAGTTCCTTCTAGACTCTGGATATTCAACACTTACTGGACATGTAGCTTGCATATATTTTCTCCCATTCTGTAGGCTGTCTGTTTACTCTGTTGATAGTTTCTTTTTGCTGTGCAGAAGCTCTTCAGTTAATCAGATTTCTTTTGACAATTTTGGGGTTTTATTGCAATTGTTTTGGGCATCTTCACCATGAACTTTTTGCCAAAACCTATGTCTACAATGACATTTTTTAGGTTGTCTTCTGGGTTTTTATAGTTGTAGGTTTTACATATACATCTCTAACCTAGCTTGCATTGATTTTTGTATACAGTGTAAGGAAGAAGTCCAGTTTAAATCTTCTGCATAAGGCTAACCAGTTATTCCAGTACCATTTATTAAATAGTGTGTCCCTTTCACATTGCCAGTTTTGTTGACTTTGTCAAAGATCATACAGTTACAGGTGTGTGGTTTTATTTCTGAGCTTTTTATTCGGTTCCACTGATTTATGTGTTTGTTTTTGTATTAGTACCATGCTTTTTTGGTTACTGTAACCTTGTAGTATAGTTTGAAGTCAGATAATGTGATGTCTCCAGGTTTGTTCTTTGTGCTTAGTATTTTCCTGGCTATTGGGGTTCTTTTTTGGTCCACATAAATTTTTTAAAGGTTTTTTGTAATTATGTGAAGAATGCCATTGATAGTTTGATGAAAATAGCATTGAATCTATAAATTGCTTTGGGCAGTATGGCCATTTTAAATATATTGATTCTTCCCATCCATAAAAATGTTTGTGTCATCTCTGATTTCTTTGAGCAGTGTTTTGTAATTCTCACTGTAGAAATTTTTCACCTCCTTGGTTAGCTGTATTCCTAGGTATTATATTCCTTTTGTGGCACTTGTGAATGTGATTTGTTCCAGATTTGGCTTTCAGGTTGGCTATCGTTGGTGTGTAGAAATGTCAGTGATTTTTGTGCATTGGTTTTGAATTCCGAAACTTTGCTGAAGTTGTCTATCAGCTGAAGGAGCTCCTGGGCTGAGACTATGGGGCTTTCTAGATGTAGAATCATGTTCTCTACAAACAGAGATAGTTTGACTTCCTCTCTTCCTATTTGGATGTCTTTACTTTGTTTCTCTTGCCAGATTGCTCTGGCTAGGACATCGAGTACAATGTTGAATATGAGTGGTGACAGTGGGCATCCTTGTCTTGTTCCAGTTCTCAAATGTTTCAAGTTTTTGCCCATTCAGTATAATGTTGCCTGTGGGTTTGTTACATATGGCTGTTATTATTTTGACGTATGTTCCTTCAATACCTAGTGTATCAAGGGTTTTTAACAAAAAGAGTTTACATTTTATCAAAGGCCTTCTCTGTATCTATTGAGATGATAATGTGGTTTTTGTTTTCTGTTCTGTTTATGTGATGAATCACATTTATTGATTCATGTATGTTGAACAAACGTTGCCTTCCAGGGATAAAGCCTACTTGAAGGTGGCAGAATTTTTGATACCTTGCTGGATTTTGTTTGCTGGTATTTTGTTGAGGATTTTTGCATCTTATCAATGATACTGTCCTGAAGTTTTCATTTTGTTCTGTCTCTGCCAGATTTTGTAACAGGATGATTCCGGCCTCATAGAATGAGTTAGGGAGGAGTTCCTCCTCCTCAATTTTTTGAAATAGTTTCAATAGGAATGCTACCAGCTTTCCTTTATACATGAGATATCATTTGGTTGTGACTTCATCTGATCCTGTGATTGTTACAATTGGTAGGCTTTTTATTACTGATTCAATCTCAGAACTCATTATTGGTCTGTTCAGGGATTCCACATCTTCCTGGTTCAATCTTTGGAGGTGTTATGTTTCCAAGAATTTATCCATTTATTCTAAGTTTTCTTGTTTTTGTGCTTAAAGGTATTAGTAGTAGTCTCTAAGGGAAACCCAACTTCTGTGGAGTTGGTGGTAATGTTCTCTTTCTTACGTCTGATGTGTTTATTTGGATCTTCTCTCTTTTTTTCTTTATTTGTCTAGTTAGTGATCTACTAAGCTTTCTTTCAAAAAAACAACTCCTGATGTCTTGATCTTTTGTATGGTTTTTCGCATCTCAATTTCATTCAGCTTGCCTCTGATTTTGGTTATTGCTTTTCTTCTTCTAGCTCTTGGGTTGGTTTGCTATTGCTTCTCTAGTTACTCTAGGTGTTATGTTAGTTACTAATTTAAGATCTTTCTATTTGATGTGGGCATTTAATGCTATAAGCTTTTCTCTTAACAGGGTTTTAGCTGTGTTCCAGAGATTCTGGTATGTTATATCTTTGTTCTCATTAGTATCAAAGCATTTCTTGATGTCTACCTTATTTCATTGTTATCCAAAAGTTACATAGGAGCAGGTTGTTTAATTTCCATGTAACTGTGTGGCTTTGAGCAGTTTTGTTAGTATTCATTTCTATTTTTACTGCACTGTGATCCTAGAATGTGTTTGGTATGATTTGGGTTTTTGAAATTTGCTGAGAATTGTTTTATGGCCAATTGTGTGGTTGATTTTGGTGTATGTGCCCATCCAAAAGAGAAGAATGTATTCTGTTGTTTGGGGACAGCGAGTTCTGCAGGTTTATGTTAAGCCCATTTGGTCAAGTCTTGAGTTCAAGTCCCAAATATCTTTGTTAGTTTTCTGCCTCAATTATCTGTCTAATACTGTCAGCGGGGTGTTGAAGTCTCCCACTATTACTGTTTAGTTATCTAAGTCTCTTTGTAAGTCTTTAGGAAATTGCTTTATAAATCTGGGTGTTCCTGTGTTGCATGTATATATATATTTAGGACAGTCAGATCTTCTTGTTGAATTAAATCGTTTACCATTATATAATGTCCTTCTGTGTCTTTTTTGGTTATCATTGGTTTAAAGTCTGTTTTGTCTGAAATTAGAACAGCATCCCCTGCTTTTTTTCTGCTTTCCATTTACTTGGTAAAATTTTCTCCATCCCTTTGAGTCTATAGTGTCATTACATGTCAGATGATTGTCTTAAAGACAGCATACAGTTGGGTCTTGCTTTCTTTATCCAGCTTGCCACTGTTTGCCTTTTAATTGGAGCAATTAGGCAATTTACATTCAAGGTTCAATTAATCTGTTGAGGTTTGATTTTGTCATCATGTTAGCTGGTTACTATGCAGACTTGATTGCATGATTGCTTTACAGTGTTAATGGTCTAGGTATTTAAGTGTGTGGTGTTTTTTTTTTTGGTGGTCAATATTAGTCTATCTTTTCCATATATAGCCATCCTTAAGGATCTCTTGTAAGACTTAGTGATAAGAACTCCCTTAGCATTTGCTTGTCTGAAAAGGATCTTGACCAGGCCTGGTGCCTCATGCCTGTAATCTCAGCACTTTGGGATTCCAAGGTGGGCGGATCACCTGAGCTCAGGCATTCAAGACTAGCCTGGCCAACATGGTGAAACACCCTGTCTACTAAAAATACAAAAATTTGCTAGACATGGTGGCACATGTCTGTAATCCCAGCTATTCAGGAGGCTGACGTAGAAGAATCACTTGAACCTGAGAGGTGGAGGTTGCAATGAGCTGGGATCATACCGCTGCACTCCAGCCTGGACGACAGAGCAAGACTCCATCTCAAAAAACAAAACAAAAAAAAAAGGATCTTATTTTTCCTTCACATATGAGGCTTAGTTTGGCTGTATATGAAACTCTTGTTTAGAAGTTCTTTTCTTTCAGAATGTTGGATATAGGCCTCCAATCTTCTCTCGATAGTGAAGTTTCTTCTGAAAGTTCTGCTGTTAGCATGGTACAGTTCCCTTTTTAGTGAACTGCTTCTTCATTCTAGATGCCTTTAACATTTTTCTTTCATTTCAAACTTGAAGAAACTGATTACTGTCTACCTTGGGGACAGTGATCTTGTATAGTATCTTACAGGGGTTCTCTGCATTTCTTGAATTTGAATTTTAGCCTCTCTAGCAAGGTTGGGGGAATTTTCGTGGATGATGCCCTGAACTATGTTTTCCAAGTTGCTTGCTTTCTTTCCCTCCCTTTCAGGTTAGTCAATGAGTCATAGGTTTGCTCTCTTTTCATAACCTACCTCATGTATCTCAGAAGTTTTGTGTTTTTTTGTTTGTTTGTTTGTTTTTTGTTTGTTTGGTTTTTTTTTTTTTTTTTTGCTTCTTTATTGTTTCTTCTTTATTTTTGTCTGACTGAGTTACTTCAGAGAACTGGTTTTTGAGCTCTGAGATTCTTTTCTCAGCTTGATTGATTCTGCTTTTAATACTTATGATTATATTATAAAATTCTTGAAGTGAGATTTTCAGCTCTATCAGATTAATTTAGTTTCTTCTTTTCTTTTCTTTTCTTTTCTTTTTTTTTTTTTGAGACAGAGTCTCATTCTGTTGCCCAGGCAATGGTGTGATGTTACAACCTCTGCCTCCTGGGTTCAAAGGATCCTTCTGCCTCAGCCTCTTGAGTAGCTAGGATTACAGTGCCTGCTACCTTACCCATTTTTAATAGAGACAGGGTTTCACTGTGTTGGCCGAGCTGGTCTCAAACTCCTGACCTCAGATGATCTGCCCGCCTTGGCCTCTCAAAATTCTGGGATTACAGGCATGAGCCACTGCATCCAGCCTGGTTCTTCCTTAAAATTGTCATTTTGTCTTTCATTCCTTTATCATTTTATTGTATTCCTTAGATTCCTTGGACTGGGTTTCAACTTTCTCCTGAATATTAATGATCTTTGTTCCTCTTCATATTCTGAATTCTATTTCTGTCATTTCAGCCATTTCCACCTGGTGAAGAACCATTGTTGGGGAACTAGTGCAGTTGATAGGAGGTAAGAAGACACTCCGGCTTTTTTGAGCTGCCAGAGTTCTCGTGCTGGTTCTTACTTGTGTGAGCTGGTATTCCCTTAACTGTGGTGTAATTTGAGCATATACTGCTGTCTTCATTTCTGGATGTTTTCAGCAGGCTGGGGCTTCCTGCAGGGTCTTTTGTAGTTGAATTCTTGCCCTTGGTTTCATGGGGTGTCTATTAGCAAAGTATTTTTGGTGTTGAAGTTTGGGTTGTGATCCAGTAGATGGCACTTAAGGGTAATGACCAGTAGACAGCCTCTTGCTCTGCCATGTGGCTCCTTGTATTTGCCTTTGTATTTCCTTGTATTTGCAGCCATGTTCCATGTCAGTGCTTTGAGAGCATGGGCTCCTCTTCCACTCAAGTGTTAGCTGCAGATCTCAGTGTGGCACTCCTGGGCTGCACACCACAGCCCTGGGGCAAGCTCAGCCTTTATGTTGCCTGCCTGACTTGAGGGGAGCAGAGGCAAGAACCTTGGCAATGGCAAGGGGTCTTTCACGTGTCTCTGATGGCTATACCCCCCAAGAGAAATGTGGAGGCCTTACCAATCTGAGCGATTGGCCTGCAGTGGTGGCAGAAGCAGGACCAAGGTCAGGGAAGTAGGGGCGGGGACAGAGCCGCATACTTTTTGAAAACCAGATCTAGTGAGAACTCACTACCATGACAGAGTACCAAGGTGGAAATCCACCCCCATGATTCGATCACCTCCCACCGGGCCCCACCTCCAATACGGGGGATTACAATTGAACATAAGATTTGGGTGGGGACACAGATCCTAACCATGTCAAAGGCCCTGCCCCATGAGGAGTAACAGGACCCACCTGGAACACTGTCTGGTCACTTTTCCATAAAGCAGCTGTGCTGTGCTGCAGGTTCTCCTTAGTCCTTCGTCTCTTTGCTTCCTCCCAAGCATGAGGGCAGGAGGAGCAGAAGCTTCAGAGAATGAAAATAACAGGTCTGCCTGCTACCACTGGGAGCTCTACCGCTGGGAGTCCCAGGGCAGAGCAGGGCTGCCAATGCTACATGAAATTGGACTTCATTCTTGGCGGAAAGTGCTAGGCTCCCATTTACCAGCACCCCGCCACATGACAGAGCAAGAAATGCACACCCTCTAAACCTATGAGTCTGAAAATTGGCATCATAAAAAAGTACTTTCACACATTGTGGGTTTAGAACGTCCTGCCCAATGAGAAGTAGCAGGGACAGGAACCCGTGAGGAAAGCAGAGTGGCCACTTTTCTTTAAGGCCGCTGTGCTAGGGGGAGGGCTGCATTCGTCCTTCATCTTTTCGCTGCCTCCCAAGCCTGAGTGCAGCAAGGGAAGGAGCTCCGGGGCAGCGAAAATGGCAGGCCTGTCTGCCACTGAGAGGAGTGCCATCACAGGGCAGTGCGGAGTTGCTGCCAGCTCAGGATCCCAGGTGGGGTGAGGTGGCTGGGGTCCCATGTCGGAAGGCCCTGCCCAGTGAGGGTAAGCAGGGGCAGTGACCCTCATGGAAAACAGTCTGGCCACTTTTTCATAAGGCACCTGCCCTGTGTGGGGACTGTGTTAGTCTTTAATTGCTTTTCTCCCTCCTGAGCCTGGGGGCAGCAGGAGCTGAAAGCTGCAGATCGAGAACACTAAGGGGCCTGCCTGCTGCCACCAGGAGCTCCGTTCCAGAGAAGTGCGGAAGCTGGAGAGCACAGGCGGTAACTGGGGGCTGCACTATGCCAGTGGGTCTAGTCTGGTACAGCACAGTGGAGGTGAAGGCTTGCAGTCCAGCCACTCCTCAGCCCTGTGGATTCAGCCTCTATCCCAGGGACCGCTGAAGGAATCTCGCTGCCCCCAATGCCGGAGCTGCAGTTGCTGGTGCCAGGGATCCCAGGGGTCCAGGATCCTCAGGAAGGCACATGTGCCTGAGCGGGACTCTGCCCGGACTCTGAGCAGCTCTCCATGTCAGTCTGGAGGCCCACTTCGCTGCAGTGGAGTTCTTGCCTGGCTCCGTGCCAATGCTGGGTGGGTAGCTGTCCCGTCCCGTACTTCTCCCGTCTCCATGAGTTGTGTTGCTTCCCTGATGAATCCCAAATTGTCCACCTGAATGATCCAGTTGAAGAGCTGAGGTTTATTCGCCGTTCTTTCTCCTCTCTGTGAGAGAGGCGCATGCCAGCTCCTTCTAGTCAGCCATCTTGGCAAAAAAAATAAAAATAAAATAAATAGAAAACTGGTTTCTTTCTTTCTACACTGAATGGCAGTGAAACGCTAAGATTCAGTGGAATCTGGCAGTTTGTTCCCACCGGGTGGCCAACGCTACATGAAACTGGACTTCATTCTTGGCAGAATGTGGTAGGCTCCCATTTACCAGCACCCTGCCACGATAGAGCAAGAAATCCACACCCTCTAAACCCATCTGAAAGTTGGCATCATAAAAAAGTGCTTTCACACATTGTGGTTTTAGAATCAATGTATTTTAAGAAAACTTTTTTGAAAATTTTTCTTTCATGAATATTTCATTATTCATCACTCTATTTTCTCTGCTGTAGCTATGCAGAATAATGCTGAGAAAACGGTTCAAAAGTTATTGTAGAAGATTCAAATCACCACTGCCAGCTTAAAATCTACAAAATTTTCACTTTTGTTGTTTAAAGTAAAGGTAAATGTTGACTGCATTCTTTGGAATCATATCCAGAATATAGTTGCTGAGGGGAAGAATACAAAGCACAAATGTCTGCTCAGAGGATAAGGAAAGCCAGCAAAAAAAAACTGGCCCCAGAAGGCAGAGCAAGCCAGAAAAATAGTTTCACCATGTAACAGTATTACTGTAGAAGGAGATTCAGTGCCATTTTGAATGACTTGATTTTAAAAGATGAGAAAGGAAGGAGGAAGGAGACAAAGAAAAAAAAGATTCTTTGCCAGCGTAAACTTTTGACAATGAGCAGCTGCCTTTTTATGTGCTTTTCTTTTACTGCAGCTATTAACTGGGCTCCCTTAAAATGATTTAAAATTTTTGATTTTATAATACTCAGAAACAGAGGTCTTAAAGGCAACACCCAATGGCTCAAATCATTGCTTTGAAAATAAACCTTTCTAGCTGGGCACAGTGGCAAGTGTGTGTAGTCTCAGCTACTCAAGGAGACTGGGGTGGGAGGGTCACTTGAGCCCAAGGGTTCAAGGCCAGCCTGGGAAACACAGCAGGACCCTGTCTCTGAAAATATAAAAAACAAAATACACTTCTGATAAGGAGCAAAACTAATGGCAGCTTTTCCGTGTTTACAGAGCAAACCTGGGAAGGTAACATTTATATGCAGCATGAGGTCACGGCCTGACTAGAAACTATTGCAGGGGAGATAAGCTGCTGTTGGTGGGCTGTCTTGCTTCTCCTGATGAATATTTACGGCAGGGACTGGCTGTAGGTGCCAGGAGCTGCCCTTCCCAACAGTGTCTTGATCATTACAGACAACTGAGCAGCTTACATTAGACTTTGAAACAGTGTCCTCCCTTATGATCTGACCACGGCAGCATGCTTCCCTCATGGACAGTGGAGGCCACTATTCCATGACACTCGCAGGATCTCTTCAGAAGCTAGTCATTCATTCAGAAGTAAATTCTATTCCTGCTAGATGTGGAACAGACGGTCCAAGGTCCAAGAAAGCGGCAAACTTGTGTCATTTTTCACAGGTTCATAGTCTCTAGCCAGATTTGAACTTCAGGAGAATAGATGTGGAAAACAGACAGACGTGGATGATAGAGTATTTGAGGATCAATCTGAAGGGCTGAGTCACTACCTACAATTTTAATCCACCTAAAATCTTCAGAATATGCATCCTCAGTGAATTTCTTCATGAGGTCTCTGTCCTCACACCTATGCCCAGAGTGAAGCAGGACTTCACACTTTGACAAGTGCCAAAGGTAGATCTCTCTGCTATACCACATATATTAGCTTACAATAATATATATTTATAATTCTATATCATATATTGTAGTCATATATAAATATATAAATATATATCTATTATATAATATTTTCCTTATCTATAATAGATATATATTGTGATATACAATTGTTTGTTATATTATATATTATATCTAATATATATCATAATATATTAGATATATTGTATATGAGATATACGTTATATCATGTATCAGATATATAAACATGTATTATACTATATATATAATTATATAAAATATCTATAAATCTAAATATGGTAATTATATAATATATAAATATATTGGGCTATAGTATATAATAGATATACAATATACACGTATGTGTGTGTGTATACATATATTCATGGAGGCAAAGGCAAAGGATGCCTGTCAGTCATCATACTGCAGAAACTCAATCATGCCCTTGGACATGTTTATTTTTTCTATTCATAGTCCTTTCTCTTCCCACATCTTTAATCAATCTACCTTTCTCTTTCTCAGCATAGCCTAAAAAAATACTGCTGCATAGAACCATTTAGCTCTCTCTCTTCACTTATATTTTCTACGCAGTAAAACCAAAGTTTGGGAGCTATCTGTACAGTAAGCTGAATCCATTCTACCATGTATAAGAAAGTGTCTCAGCAGACCTAGAAAGATCACGTCAAGTCCTTGCCATGACACTGACCTTTCCCTCTTGCACAGACATGATAATGATCCATTATGGGCACTTACGATGTGCTGCCACTTCACTTCAGTGCTTCATGTGTATCATCATTTAGACAGTCTTCTAAGGTAGATATCATTATGCTCAGTTTCAGTTCACAAATAAGCAGGTTCTATGAGTAAACAGCACAACCTAGGTTCTGACTTGAAAATCTCAGGATATATGCCTGTATCTGCCCCAGAGTTTGGCCTCTCTGTAAAACCTCTATTGCTTCTTACAGCAGCCATTGACCAGATGGCTGGCTGGGGAGATACTGGGGCGCAGCTGAGGGCAGGAGAAAGTTCACCTACCTGTGAAGGGAAAAATTCCAACCCTGACTACATTTATAGAAGAACTAGGCACCAGAGGGACTCTCAAGCACATCACAGACTCATAGAATTGGCAAGAAATTTAGAGATTGTCAGGTACAGTGAGATACTTTGCCAAGATCACAAAATTAGAGACAGAAATAGAGTCAGAATCCAGTCCCGTGAGTCCTTTTTTTTTTTTTTTTCTTTTTTTTGAGACATTGAGATGGAGTTTTGCTCTTTTTGCCCAGCTGGAGTAGAATGGTACAATCTCAGCTCACTGCAACCTCCGCCTCCCAGGTTCAAGTGATTCTCCTGCCTCACCCTCCCAAGTAGCTGGAATTGCAGGCACCCACAGCCACGCCTGGCTAATCTTTAAATTTTTAGTAGAGACTGAGTTTCACCATGTTGGCCAGGCTGATCTCAAATTCCTGACCTTGTGATCCACCCACTTCGGTTTCCCAAAGTGCTAAGATTACAGGCATCAGCCACTGTGCCCAGCCTTGTGAGTCCTTTTTCAATGGCCCTTCTATTAAACTAGCATTCCCCAACTCTTTACAGGGGGGTTGCTAAGAGAGATTTTATTGCAATTGTTATTTAAAACCAAAATCAACTATACTTATGTCTTCTGAGGGCATGAGAGGATACATGTTGCTTATCTAAGTCTTCTAAGTCCTATATATTTTAAGTGTTGCCTCTGGGGAAATAAACCTTCAGATTCCTCTCCTTGCTTCTGTAGAAAGTAAAGCGGGCAGGGTAGAGAAGAAAGGGTAACACTTGAAATACATTAAGCTTTTTTTAGCAGAGCACATTAATAAATCTTAAGCTGTGCAAAGTGTGAATGAGGGAGGAGGTGGTAAGTGCTAGAGCTAAAATGGTCTTCATAATAATGTAAGGATTTTTTTTTTTAATCACAACTGGGAGACAGAGAAGCAGCAGGAGAGAAAGCTGAACAATGTCATGAGACTGTGAAATCCAGGTTGGTGGAAATGGAGAGGGGACTTTCAGAGGACCAGAAAAGCTAACATTCAATGTTGGAATATTTTTCAAACAGCACTGCAACATAAGTACATGAGTACTTCAATATTCAGTAAAATCTACGACACAGAGTTGTAGATATTTGCTTGTGCAAGTTGCTTCTTGTCTGGTTGGTATGGTTTGAATGCATGTGTGCCTTCAAAATTCAGATGTTGAAACCTATCACCAAAGCAATGGAATCAGAAGGCAGGACCTTTGGGAGGTGATTAATGTCCTTTAAAAAGAGGCTGCAGGGAGCATTTGTCCTTTTTTTTTTGTCCTTCCGCTCTTCCACCTTGTGAGATCACAGCAAGAAGCTGCCCTCTTGGAAGAGAGAGCAGCTCTCAGCAGACATCAAATCTGCCAGCACCTTGATCTTGGATTTCCCACCCTCCAGAACTGTGAGACATTTCTGTCGTTTAGAACTCACGCTGTCTACGGCATTATGTTATAGCAGGAGAAATGGACTAAGACACTCTTACAAGTGAATTTTGGAGGAAAGAAGGCTTCATGTTTCAGCTTTAGGTCAATACTGCATCAGATATTTAAAAAAAAAAAAAGCCATCAGTTATAGAATGAAGTATTCTGCAAATACTAGGAGAAAGTATTTGTAGAAATTTTCAGAAAAAAAAAGAAACAAAGAAAGAACAGAACAGAACAGAACATGGAATGGGGGATGGGGCAAAGCAATCTTAGCTAGAATCGAACAGTGGGTGGTTTCTGCTGAGATCTAGATTATACAAGATTCTTCAACAGTGTTGTGGTCTTTCCTCTTCATTCTCTCAAAGGAGTCAGTAAAAGCTCCCTCTCACTTTCCCACCACACAAAAGGCAAGCCAGGTGAAACGTTCTAGAATTCCACCAGATTTTAATTGTGAGGTTGTAGGATATGTAAGTGTTAATTTTTCTCTTAACATTAAAATGATTTTCCTTGGGTTTTATTATTGGATTCCACACTCTGTTGTAAGAATATTTTAATGCAAATGAACTAAAATTGTATAATTTTTTGCTGTCATCCTTCATCCAAACCACATAAAATTCCTAAGTTTCACTCAAAGTTCTAGCAGTACACTGTAAATTTCTTAAAGTATTGTGGATAACTATAGAAAATGTTGTACTTCACTTCACTATTCTAAGAAAATACTTTTTTTTAAAAAAATTGTTTATTCTGTTTTTTAAAAATATCAGTTAAATTGACTTTCTCACCTCTAGACACTTCTCAGAGAATTATGAAAGCAAATTCAACATGAAATGGTGACCTTCCTTGCGTCCCTTTAATTTATTATCTGTTTTCATTCTGATGCAAGTAGACAGAAGTTTTGCCTTGGTCATTCCTATCTGTTAATTGAAAACACTCTTATCTTTTCTAAAATCAAGTTATGTTCTTGAGATTGTATTTATTTTTAAAAAAAAATTTAGAAACTCAATTTCTACTAATTCATATTAGCTTTTGAAAATTAATCTAACTTGTACTGTATTCTCTGTAGAGTTAATATCTTGGTTGGTACCTTTTCCACTCAAGAAATTGTCTAGTGAAGAAAGTAAATGCCATTACTATCCTTATGCTTTAAAAATCTGTAGAATTTTGGAACTAGAAGAAACAACCAAGACAACTGAGTTCTAGAGAAGTTAAGTGACTTACCTTGGGTTACATAGATAATTAGTACTAGAAGGCAGAGCACACAGAATCACAGAAACTTGGTTTACAAGAGTTTGAAGGGCAGTTAGTTCAATCTCTCAAATATGTTTTTAAAGAGAGGCTTACACATAGTGAACATTCAACAAATAGAAATTAAATGAATGTAGAAATGTACATACTGACCAACCTAGTTATGACTCAGTTTCTGGTTAGAAACCATAAAGAAAACCCCCAATAAAAGCATTTTCTAAATATCAAATATAATGGAATAAAAATCTTTCTGACAGAAGGGAAAAAAGAACCAAGGGTGGGTAAGGTAGAGGCTGTGTGTGTGTGTGTGTGTGTGTGTGTGTGTGTGCATGCACATGTGTGTGTTGTTTAAATCAAACATTTTTTATTGTGGTAAAAAACACACAAAATTTTTCATGTTAATCATTTTTAAGTGTACAATTCAGCAGCATTAAGGACATTCACTTGTGCAACCATCACTGCCATCCATCTCAAGAACTCTTTTTATCTTGCAAAACTGAAGCTCTATACCCAATAAACAATAACTCCCCATTTCCCTTTCTCCCAGTCCCTGGAAAACACCAATTTACTTTCTGTCTATGAATTTGACTCCTTTAGGTACCTTATATACAGGGAATTACACAGCATTTGTCTTCTTATGACTGGCTTATTTCACTTTATATGTCTTCAAGGTTCATTCATGTTGCAGCATACAAGATTCCCTTTCTTCTTCCGATTGAAAAAATTCATCTGTTAATGAACACTTATGTTGCTTCCACATTTTAGCTATTGTAAATAATGCTGCTATGAACATGGGGGTGCAGATATCTCTTCAAGATTTTGCTTTAAATTATAGTTATATATCCAGAAGGAGAATTGCTGAATCACATGGTAATTCTATTTTCTAATTTTTAAGGAACCACGGTACTGTTTTCCACAGTAGCTGCCCCTACATTGCATTTTGACCAAGAGTGCACAAGAGTTTCAATGTCTCCACACCTTCATCAACATATAGCTGTTGTGTTTTTGATAGCAGTCATCCTAATGAGTGTAAGGTGATATCCCATTATGTTTTTTATTTTTATTTTTCTAATAATTAGTGATGCTGAGCATCCTTTCATGTACTTACTGACCATTTTTGTATCGTCTTTGGAGAAACGTGTATTCAAGTCATTTGCATATTTTTAATAAAGTTGTTTCTTGTTAAGTTTTCTCTATATTCTGGATGTTAATCCTTTATCAGAAATACACTTTGCAAATATTTTCTCTCATTTTGTGGGTTGCCTTTTTACTCCATTAATTAAGTCTTTTGATGCCAAAAGTTTTTAATTTTTATGACAATCAATTTGTTGTTGTTGTTTTCCTCTTATGCCTTTGGTGTTATATCTAAAAAATTGCCAAATTCAATGTTATAAAGACTTTGTCCTGTGTCATCTTTTATTTTAAAGAATAGTAATTTTAATTAAATTAAGTTCTTAATAGCACATTTAATACATTAACTCTCCCCCTTCTTGATTTCTCTGCATCTTGTGCAACATCACTTTGACGTCATTATTCTTGGGTCTGTTTTATTTCCCACCTTTATTTTGCTTTTGAAATCTTTTTCCTTGGTGGATTTCTATGTGTATTCCCTAGACGCCTCACATTAAGTCTGACCACAATCCTACTCTGCTTTCTACAGTGAATTTTTGAGTTAATTTTTGCATATGGTGTTAGGTAAAGGGCAAAATTCATTCTTTTGCAATGTGTTCATATACTTTTCCCAGGACTGTATGTTGAAAATACTGACCTTTCCCCCGTTGAATTGTGTTGACACCCTTATTAAAAATTATTTGACCATATATGTGAGGATTTATTTCTGGGCTCTCCAGTTTGTTCCTCTGGCCTGTATGTCTGTCTTTACACCAGCACCACACTAGTTTGATTACTATGGCTTTTTAGTAAGTTTTGAAATCAGGAAGTATAAGCCTTCCACCTTCTTTTTAAAGATTAATTTAGCAATTTATCATCTCTTATGATTCCATGTAAATTTTAGGATAAATTTTCTATTTCTGCCAAAAACAAAAAGTCAGTGTGATTTTGATGAGGATTGCATTGAATTTGTATACCACTTTGGGTAACATTGACATCTTAGCAATTGTAAGTCTCCAAATACATGTGTGTAAGATGTCTATTTATTTATTAATTAGTTTATTTCAGCAATATTTTATAATTTTCTTTGTCTTTCACTTCCTAGGTTAATACCTAAGCATTTTATAATTTTTGAATCTATTGTAAATGAAATTTTATTAATTTCCTCTTCATATTGTTTATTATTCATGTGTAGGAATACAAGTGATTTTAATTTTTGTTTCCTGCAACTTTACTGAATTCATTTATTATTTTAACAGTTTTATTAGGTGGAATCTTTAGACTTTTCCATGTATAAAATCATGCCATCTATAAACAGAGGCACTTTACAATTTAAATGCCTTTTTATTTCTTTTTCTTGCCTTACTGCTCTAGCTACAACTTCCAGTACTGTGTTGAATAGAATCAGCAAATAGGGGCATCCTCTCCTTGTTTCTGATCTAAGAGGAAAAGCTTTTAGTCTTTCACCATTGAGTATTATATTTCCTGTGTGTTTTTTCATATAAGGCTTTTATTGTGTTGAGGTAGTTTTCTTATATTCCTAGTTTGTCGAGTGTTTTTAAGATCACAAAATGGTGTTAAATTTTGTTAAAGGCTCTTTCTGCATCAGTTAAGACAACTGTGTAATTTTTCTTTTATTCTGTTAATGTGTTGTATTGCATTAATCAATTTTCATATGTTGAACCATGCTTGCATCCCAGAAATAAATTCCACTTGGTCCTGGTGTATAATCTCTTTAATATGCTGTTAAACTTTGTTCCCTAGTACTTCGTTAAAGATTTTTCTTCAATGTTTATAAGGGATATTGTTTTGTAGTTTTCTTTTCTTGTTGTGTTTTTGCCTGGCTTTTGTATCAGGGCAATGCTAGCCTCAGAGAATTTGTTAGGATGCAATTCCTCCTGTATGATATTTTTCAAAAGTTTGAGAATTTGTATTAGTTTTTCTCTAAATGTTACATTTCTCCAGTGATGCCATCAGGCCCAGTGTTTTCTTTATTGGGATTTTTTTATTGCTAATTCCTTCTTCTTACTACTTATATGATATTCAGGTTTTCTAATTCTTTATGATTCAGTCTTGGTAGGTCTCATGTTTCTAGGAATTAATGAATTTCTATGAGATTACTCAATGTGGTAAAATTATTTATAGTATCCTCTTAAAATTCTTTTAATTTCTGTAGCTTCAATAATAATCTTTTAATGTCTGATTTTAGTAATTTGAGTCTTTTCTTCTTCTTAGTCTATCTAGCCAAAGGTTTGTCATTTTGTTGATACTTTTGAAGAACCAAGTTTAGGTCTAATTTTCTCTATTATTTAAAAAAAATTAACTCCACTCTAATCTTTATTATTTGCTTCTTCCTGCTAACTTTGGGTTCAGTGCATTTTTTTTTTTTTACTTTCTTAAATTATTATAAATGTGGGTTGTTTATTTGAGATTTTTCTCAGATATAAGTGTTTATATCTACAAATTGCCCCCTCAGCACCGTTTTTGCTGCATTCAGTAAGCTTTGATGTGTTGTATTTTTGTTTTCATTTGTCTCAACATATTTCCTAATTTCCCCTGTAATTTCTTCTTTTATGCATTGGTTGTTTAAGTGCATTTATCCACAAATTCATGAATTTTCCAATTTTCTCTGTCATTGATTTGTTCCTTCATCCTACTATAGTTAGGGAAGAGGCTCTATTAATACATTCGTGCTGGTATAACAGAATACCGCAGACTGGGTAATTTACAAAGAACAGTTCTGGAAGGTGGGAAGTCCAAGATCAAGGTGCCAGAATCTTATGAATGCCTTCTTACTACATTCTAACATGGTGGAAGAGGGAAGCACAAAACGTGGATGAACACTGTCCTCACACAGCATAAGAGCAGAAGAAAACCCACTCCTGCATGCCGTTTTGTAACAGCATTAATTCATTCATGAGGGCAGAGTTCTCCCAAAAGCACCACTTCTTGATACTGCACATATATCTGGAGAACATATTGAGACCATAGCAGATATTTCATATTATATGTATCTTTTTAAATCTATTGAGACTTAATTTCTGATCTATCATAGGTCTGTCCTGAAGAATGTTCCATATGAACCTGAGAAGAATGTTAATTCTGCTGTTGTTGAATAAAATGTTCTATATTTGTCTGTTAGATCTAATTGGCTCGCTGTGTTGTTCCAGTCTTCTATTTTCTTCTGTCCATTATTGACAGTGAGCTATTAAAGTCTTCAACCATTATTGGAAATCTACTTCTCCCTTCAATTCTATTTTTCTTTCATATAGTTTGATGGTCTGTGGGCAGGTGTAAAATTGTTATTTCTTACTGCTGTACAGAAACTTCTATTAAAATATAATGTCCTTTTTTGTTCCCTGTAACTGTTTTAATCTGAAGTTAATTTTGCCTGATATTAATATAGCCACTCCTGCTGTCTTGTGGTTACAAGTTGCATGGAATATCTTTTTCCATCATTTTACTATTAACCTAGTAGTATCTCTGGATCTAAAGTGAACTTTTGATGATAGCATATAGTTGGATCATGTGTATGCGTGTTTTTAAATTTATTCTGCCAAAACATTTGAGAGTTTAATCCATTTATATTTAAAGCACTTACTGATAAAGAGAAACTGATTTTAGTCATTTTGCTATATTTTTCTATATACCTTATAGCTTTTTTAACTCTCATTTTCTGCATTACTGTCTTCTTTTGTGTTTAGTTGATTTTTGTAATCAAACATTGTGATTTCCTTCTATTTTCATTTTGTATATATTCTATAGCTATTTTTATGGTTACTGTGGGGATTACATTTAATATCCTAAACTTATAATGCTCTCATTTGAATTTATATAAGCCTAACTTTACTAACATACAAAACGTCTGCTCCTATACAGCTCCATCCTCATATTTTTCAGTTACTGACACACAAAATTACATTTTTATACATTGTGTGTTTAAAAACACATAAATAATTGTTTTATGCATCAATTTCATAAAATATATGAAAAACAAAATGCAGAGTTATGAATCAGTTACCATAATACTAGCTTTTAGACTAGTAATTTTTTAAAACGTTAGTCTCATAAATCATGTAGAAACAAAAAGTAGTTACAAACCAAAGTTTAGATAATACCAGCTTTTATAATTGTCTAGATAAGTACCTTTACTGAGATCTTTATTTCTCCATACAGCCTCTGGTTACTGTCTTGAATATTCTCAAGTACATATAGAACATTTCATTTCAACCTGCAGGACTCCTTTTAGTATTTCTTGTGGGACATGTCTAGTGGTAATGAATTCTCTCAGCTTTTGTTTATCTGGAAACATCTTCATTTCTCTCTCACTTTCAAAGAACAATTTTAAATGTTTCTGAAGGACTTTGGCTTCTCACAGTTTGATTATAACATGTCTCAGTAGGTCTCTTTGAGTTCCTACTAGGAACTTTTTTCAGCTTGATAGATGTTTACATTTATGTCTTTTATCAAATTTGGAAAGTTTTCAGTTTATCCTTCTCTGAATATTCTCTGCTTCTCTTTCTCTTCTTCTGGGACTTCTACAACATGTAAGCTGGTCTACTTGATGTTGTCCTACCAATCCCTTAGGACCTCTTCACTTCTTTTCAATAGTCTTATCTCAAGTTCCTCGATTGTTTCTTAGGCTTGCTCAAATCTGTTTATGAATCTTTTCAATAAATTTTTATTTTTATTTTTATTTATTTTTATTTTATTTTTTTTTTTTTTGAGATGGAGTTTCGCTCTTGTTACCCAGGCTGGAGTGCAATGGCGCGATCTCGGCTCACTGCAACCTCCGCCTCCTGGGTTCAGGCAATTCTCCTGCCTCAGCCTCCTGAGTAGCTGGGATTACAGGCACGCGCCACCATGTCTAGCTAATTTTTTGTATTTTTAGTAGAGACGGGGTTTCACCATGTTGACCAGGATGGTCTCGGTCTCTCGACCTCGTGATCCACCCGCCTCAGCCTCCCAAAGTGCTGGGATTACAGGCTTGAGCCACCGCGCCCGGCTTCAATAAATTTTTTATTTCATTCGATCTTTGACAAACCTGACAAAAATAAGCAACGGGGAAAGGACTCCCTATTCAATAAATGGTGCTGGGATAACTGGCTTGCCATATGCAGAATATTGAAACTGAACCTCTTCCTTACACCATGTACAAAAAACAACTCAAGGTGGATTAAAGACTTAAATGTAAAACCCAAATCTATAAAAACCCTGGAAAACAACCTAGGCAATAGCATTCAGGACATAAGAACTAGCAAAGATTTCATGATGAAGACTGCAAAAGCAATTGCAGCAAAAGCAAAACTTGACAAATGGGATCTAATGAAACTCAAGAGCTTCTGCACATCAAAAGAAACAATCAGCACAGTAAACAGCCTACAGAATGGGAGAAATTATTTGCAAACTATGCATCTGACAAAGATCAAACATCCAGCATCCATGAGGAACTTAAAACAAATTTACAAGAAAAAAACAACCTCATTAAAAAGTGGGCAAACACTTTTCTATAGAAGGCATACATGTGGCCAAAAAGCATATTTTTAAAAAGCTCAGCCGGGCGCGGTGGCTCAAGCCTGTAATCCCAGCACTTTGGGAGGCCGAGGCGGGTGGATCACGAGGTCAAGAGATCGAGACCATCCTGGTCAACAAGGTGAAACCCCGTCTCTACTAAAAATACAAAAATTAGCTGGGCATGGTTGTGCATGCCTGTAATCCCAGCTACTCAGGAGGCTGAGACAGGAGAATTGCCTGAACCCAGGAGGCGGAGTTTGTGGTGAGCCGAGATCGCGCCATTGCACTCCAGCCTGGGTAACAAGAGCGAAACTCCGTCTCAAAAAAAAAAAAAAAAAAAAAAAAAAAAAAAAAAAAAACGCTCAATATCACTGATCATTAGAGAAATGCAAATCAAAACCACAGGGAGATACCATCTCACACCAGTCAGAATGGTTATTATTAAATGTAAAAAAAAAAAAAAAACAGATGCTAGAGTGGTTGCGAAGGAAAAGGAACACTGACACACTCTTGGTGGGAGTGTAAATTAATTCAACCATTGTGGAAAGCAGAGTGGCGATTCCTCAAAGAGCTGAAAACAGAACTACCATTTGACTCAGAAATCTATATCCCAAAGGAATACAAATCATCCTATCATAAGGACACATGCACATGTATATTCACTGCTATTCACAATAGCAAAGACATAGAATCAATCTAAATGCCTATCAATGGTAAATTAGATTTTTAAGATATGGTATATATACACTGTGGAATATTATGCAGCCATAAAAAAGAACTAGGTCATGTTCTTTGGAAGGACATGGATAGAGTTAGAGGCCATTATCCTTAGCAAACTAACATAAGAACAGAAACTCAAACAGCAAATGTTCTCACAAGTTGGAGCTGAATTACGAGAACACATGGACAAAAAATAAGGAAATAGACTGGCCACAGTGGCTCATGCCTGTAATTCCAGCACTTTGGGAGGCCTACATGGGTGGATCATGAGGTAAGGAGATCAACATCATCCTGGCTAACAGGGTGAAACTCTGTCTCTACTAAAAACACAAAAAATTAGCCTGTCATGGTGGCATGCGCCTACAGTCTTAGCTACTCAGGAGGCTGAGGCAGGAGAATCGCTTGAACCCAGGAGGTGGAGGTTGCAGTGAGCCGAGATTGTGCCACTGCACTCCAGCCTGGGCCACAGAGCAAGACCCTATCTCAAAAAGAAAAAAAAATTCAGACACTGGGAACTACCTGAGTGGAGGATGGAAAGAGGGAGAGCACCAGAAAAAATAACTCTTGTGTAATAGGTTTAATACCTGGGTGATGAAGTAATCTGTACAACAAACCTCCATCACACGACCTATGTAACAAACTTGTACATGTACCCCTGAACCTAGAAGTTTTTTAAAAATTAAAAATATTTTAATTTGTTATACTTTTTAGCTCCAAAATTTCTTTTTAGGTTTTTTTTTAACCTTTTCTATTTATCAATATTTTCATTCTGTTCATACATTGTTGTGTTTACTTTTTCAAGATATTCTTTTAGGTCCTTGAGCATCTTTATGAGAACTACTTTAAAGTATTTGTCTAGCAAATTTGCCATCTGGATTTTTTGAGGGTTTCTGTGTGTGTGTGTGTGTGTGTGTGTGTGTGTGTGTGTGTGTGTGTGTGTTTTTAAATGAGGGACACATTTTCCCATTTTTTTCATATGCCTTGTGATGTTTCTTGTTAAAAATGGAACATCTGGAATACAATGAAGTATTCTGAAAAGAAGTTTCTCCTTTTTCCCCAGGGTTTGGTAATTTGGGGGTTTGTTTTTTTTTTTAACTGTTATAGACTGTCTGTGTACCAGGAATGAGCCTCAGGTATTAACGCCTTCTCACTTCTCTTGAGGCTGCCCCTTCCCCTCGGCATGCACAGTAACTCTCTGAAGTTCTCTGTATATGTGGTTACTTTTGAATGTCTTAGACTGTAAATATCTGGCTCCCAAAAACAGCTTAAAATGAAGGGACAGGAGATAGGGGGCAGAATATAAAAAGAATGCTGACCCTTCAAATTCTCTGGAAATTGATTCTGCTTTGGGGAAGGGCCTTGCAATGGCATGGGGAGGGGTGCAGCAATGGCTGCCTACCTATGTTTCTGCATCTCCAAGACAGGAAACAGCAATCATGGATCAGATCACAGATCCCCAGTTTATGAAGGACAGGACTTTGAGACTCACCTGGCTCCTACAATGGGTAAGGATGTGCTGCCTGCCCTTGGGGTAGGGCCTGGGAGATGGGTAGCTGCTATTCTGCTAAGAGCTGAACGTACCCAGAGCCTATCATGCAAACCTTCCCCTGGAAGTTGTAAGCCTTTATATCAAATCTAAAGTTCCAAAAGTTAGATCAGACAAGTTTTGCCTGTGCAGTTGTGGTCTAGGTAGGAAGACAGATTCCTGGCTTCCTGCTCTACCATCTTCCCAGAATCCTCAACATAATCCAGTTTTATGAAATTGGGGAACCGTAACTCAAAAAAAAGAATTTAGACCCCTCCTCCATCCAGTCTTTTTCTGCAGAGCAGAGGATCCACTGTTGGTGTCCCTGTGGTCCAGCTGGAAGGTGAAGGAAGTAACACACGTGACAAAGAGGGAGAAGCCTACAGTGAAAGAGTAGTGATCCCAGAGAATAGGGCCCAAAAGGCTCCCAGACGTCCATTAGCAGGCTTCCAAATTAAAAGATGTATAGTAAAAGGGACAATGCAAGATCCAGCAAAGAGAGTCAGGAGCTAGAGGAAGGGAAGCATTCCAAGATTTTCCTGTGGCTATTAGCAAAGAAGACTCAGATATTCCCTGAGCTGGAGTCTCACTGTTCTCATGGCTTTTGACCAAGTGCCCCTACCCTCAGATAGGCATGTAAGGAAAGAGTTAAAAAAGAATATGCTAAAAGAATACTAAATATTTAACTCGATAGTCATTGTAATTAGTTGCACTTCTGATTCAACCTCTCATTCCAGTTTCTTTATAATCTCTGGGATTCTGTATCTGCACTTACCATGTCAGCCGGTCCACTCAGCTACCTGTCACACTTCAGTTCCATAAACGGCTGCCTACAGAGGAAAGCTTCACATGTGCCTAAAAACTCCCTCCCATCATCACCAGCCTGTATTCAACCACAGGAAGTTCTTTCAATCTGAAATTCCAGATATATTAATATCTATAGCTGTATGAGCCAGCCTGGTTCTGGGAAGGAAGGAAGGAAGGAGGGAAGGAAGGAAGGAAGGAAGGGAGGGAGGGAGTGTGTGAAGACAGTGACTGGTGGGTGGGGAGGACCGTTCTGTACATGCTCCTATCGCTTTAGTAGCTCATCAAAGAGAGCAAACGTCCTCATCTCTTGATTTGATTTTGACTCCCTCAGATTGCTACAATTACAGATCTTTGTTTTAAATGCTGATGAAATCTCTTCCCTTGGGGCTAGGGAACTGTGCAAAGGAAAGAATAATACTGGAAGAGCAGTCTGTTCAGTGTTAAATGGTGCAAAATCCTGAGAAGCAACAGCTCTCCCGACCTCCACCTATTTGTGCCCTCCCAACAGCCACATACCAGCAGCCAATCTGGAACAGAGAAATAAACACTACAAAAGAGGAGAGGCAGATTCAGCCCCTCTCTAGGGACCTTCGTGCCAGCTACAGAGGAAAGGCCTCTACAGAGGTTAAAAAATATATATTTCTCCTATCTTTCCACCCACTTCCCCATCATGCGCTCAAGACTTAAAGCCACAAGTCAAAAGAGTGTCTCCACATTGTTCTTTTCCCCTTTTCATTCAGATTCCAAAATAATCAGAAAAACTCCACCTCACTTTCTCACTCCACAGATTAGCCATGCGGTTTTGTTAAAATTATTTTGCCTCCTGCAATCAGATTTTTATTTCTCCTCTTTTTCCTCTGATTTAGTTTGCATTTCTTGGAAAATAATGATTAGACAGTTGCCTCAGTAACAGGCCTTGGCATTTCTCACAAAGTCCAATTTGGTAACTTCCACTGAAGAGCCCAATGGCTAATCCTAAACGGGCTCTCTAATTTATGCTCTGTCTGATCCAAAACTGCTCTGTGAATCTCCCACTGTCATCTTCCTGCAGTTCACTCAGTCATTTGGTAGAAGCACATGAGCCTTGGGATCCCAGCAGTATATGGCACTGCTGTAAAAATTATTTTTATCTTTAGGCTGCTCTGTGATGACTCAGAAAAGAGATAAGAAATAGATGAGAAGATATCAAAATTGCATTTCCAGAGGTTTATTATACTGGCCTGTTATGCAATCCCTGCCACCACCCCCCAGAAAAAAAAGAAAAAAGAAAAAAAATACTGTATTCACTTTATCCACACGATGGTGCTAGCCTCCAAAAAAAAAAAAAAATGCCCTTCTTAGTCTTCCAAGAAAAATGAAAACAGTTTCATCGTCCTCTGATTAATGGCAAAGCTGTATACTGTAGCCAAGCTATCACTTATCTAGGGGGATGTTAATTCTGCAAATAAGCACCCAAAATAGATGGGTTCTTCCTAATCCCCTTCCCCATCCCACTTCCCAGGGAGATAAAAAAAAAAAAAAGAACAAAATCACTGTTCTTTTCAACTCACTGATTCAATCATTTTAGCAACCCTGGGGCATACGAGTGATTCATGCTGGGCTTTGGATATGTACAATCTTGGCACAGACCCTCACTATGCCTTAGAGGGAACTGAGTGACTTGGGAGTGTGCAGGGGAGCGCAAGTCAACCAGCAGTCTAAGGCTCCTCATTGAGTTCTAATAAGCACTGCTGGGAATGAAAAAATGGGAGCACCAGACATTTCACTGAGGTGACTGAAAAAAAAAAAGTGAATTCAACATAGGTGCCTTCCAGGCTAATGGACAAAGAAAACTAGGAAGTCTGTTTGAGGCTTCTCAGCACAAAAATATGCTCTCCACCTGTCTAATGACCAAGTTTCACCAGCTGCCTCTTCTTTTTGTAGAATTTAAATCTTTCACTTAAATGTTTTAAAAGCTCAGGATACTCTTGTTAAGCATCCCAAATAGTGCTTAGGTAACATGAAGATACCAAATGGAACCAATTACCAGGTGTATAAACAAACAATTTTTAGAAGCATGGTACCTGTCAAAACCAAAAAGCACTCTCAACCTTAGAAAGGGAGAAGCTATGAAAGCTCTTTAATAGCTCTCTCTAAGTCAGCCCCTACCGGATGCTGATGCTAACAACAATGATAAACCACGAGCAGTGATATGGGTCCAAAATGTCTTCAGACCTGGCCCTGGACACTGGCAGCTTGATGACACCTGTGATTTGGGAACTAGCACAAGGTGCCGCTTACCATGACACCCAAACATTCCCCTCTGGCCTGCCATGTACTTTTGACCCTTTTGCATGATTAAACCCTCCAACTTTAGATTAGCTGCTAAGAATATTATTTCTATAACTTCTATCTTAAAATACACATTCTAACTGAGAAGGAAGAAAAGGCTGAATGCCCGTTAGGATGAATAAGTTCATTAGATTGGCTCATTTATCCTTAGAATAACAAAGAGGTGGAATGAAAGGAGATGGCATGCAGGATAACTAAATGTCAGCAAAGAACAAACAGTTTGACAGTCATAAGTTCTGGGAGAAAAATGATTTGGGAGATAAGCAAGAAGGAGTTTGAAAGGACTTTTGTGTTTATCACAGATCAGACACAAAAGCGATGGTTCACAAGTTCAGACAAATTTACAGATGCACTCTCTACAGCTCACACCTTGGTTTTTTTTAATGCGTAGTTGCAAATATCGTAAATTCTGAAAACGTCATTTAAATCCCAGATTTAGGGCTTCTTTTAAAAAGTAGAAACGTTTTTCCCGTAAGTTCAGTTGTTTTAATTTTTAACACCCCAAATAAGAGAAAATATCGTTTGCCTTTCTCTGCTTGGCTTATTTCACCTAATGTCCTCCAGTTCCATCCATGTTGTTGCAAATGACAGGATCTCGTTCTTTTTTATGGCTGAATAGTACTCTATTGTGTGTATGTATCACAATTTCTTCATCAGTCTGTCTGTGGATAGACCCTTGCGCTGCTTCCAAATCTTCACTATTGTTAACAGTGTCGCAATGAACATGAGAGTGCAGATATTTTTTAATACGCTCATTCCTTTTCTTTTGGGTATATACCTAGCAGTTGGATTACTGGGTCATATGGTAGTTCTATTTTTAGTGTTTTGAGAAACTTCCAAACTGTTCCCCATAGTGGATGTACTAATTTACATTTCCACCAGCAGTGTACAAGGGTTCCCTTTTCTCCACATCATTGCCACCATTTGTCATTGTCTGTCATTTGGGTAACTGGGGTGAGATTGTATTTTATTGTAGTTTTGATTTGCGGTTCTCTGGTAATCAGTGATGTTGAGTATCTTTCCATATGCCTGTTTGCTATTCGTATGCCTTCTTTTGAGAAATGCTTATTCAGATATTTTGCCCATTTTTAATCAAATTATTAAATTTTTTTCGTATAGAGTTGTTTGAGCTCCTTATATAGTCCAACTATTAATCGCTTGTCAGATAAGTAGTTTGCAAATGTTTTCCCCCATTCCGTGGGTGGTCTCTTCAATTCGATGAATTTTTCCTTTGCTCTGTAGATAGAATCTTTTTAACTTGATGTAATTCCATTTGTTCACTTTTGCTTTGGTTGCAAGTGCTTGCAGGATAGAACTCAAAAAATTTTTGCCCAGACCAATGTCCTGGAGAGTTCCACTGTTTTCTTTTAGTAGTTTCATAGTTTGAGCTTTCAGATTTAAGACTTTAATCCATTTTGATTTGATTTCTGTATATAGCAAAAGATTGGGATCTAGTTTTATTCTTCTGCATATGGATATCCACTTGTCCTAGCACCATTTATGAAAAGACTGTCTTTTCCCCCATGTATGTTCTTGGCACCTTTTCAAAAATGAGTTTGCTATAGAGGTACGGATATATTTCTGGGTTCTCAATTTGGTTCCATTGCTCTGTGTGTGTTTGTTTTTATTCCAATGTCACACAGTTTTGGTTACTATAGCTCTGCAGTAAAATTTGCAATCAAGTAATGGGATTCCTCCAGTTTTGTTCTTTTTGCTCAGGATGGTTTTGACCATTCTGGGTCTTTTGCAGTTCCAAAGATTTTAGGATTACTTTTTCTATTTCTGTGGTGAATGTCACTGGTATTCTGATAGAGATTGCACTGAATCTGTAGATTGCTTTAGGTGGTATGGACATTTTAACAATATTGATTCTTCCAATCCATGAACATGGAATAACTCTCCATCTTTTTGTGTCTTCTTCAATTTCTTTAATCAGTGTTGTACAGTTTTCATTATCAAGATCTTTCACTTCTTTGCTTAAGTTTATATCTAGGACTTCCAGTACTATGTTGAATAACAACAGTGAAAGCTGGCATCCTTGTCATGTTCCAGATCTTAGAGGAAAGATTTCAGTTTTTCCCCATTCACTATTATACTGGCTGTGGATCTATCATATATGGCTTTTTTTGTGCTGAGGTATGTTTCTTCTAGACCCAGGTTTTAAATGGGTTTTTTCATAAAGGGGTGTTGAATTTTATCAAATGCTTTTTCAGCATCAATTGAAATGACCGTGATTTTCTTCTTCATTCTATTGATATGATGAATCATGCTGATTGATTTGTATATGTTGAACCATCTTTGCATCCCTTGGATAAATCTCATGGGTCATAATGAATGATCTGTCTAATGTGTTATTGAATTTGGTTTGCTAGTAGTTTTCTTTCTTTCTTTCTTTCTTTTTAATGTGTCTTTGACTTTGGTATCGGGGTAATACTGGTCTTACAAAATAATTTTGGAAGTATTCTCACCTCTTCGATTTTTCAGAATAGTTTGAGTAGAATGAATTTTAGTTCTTTAAATGCTTGATAGAATTCAGCAATGATGCCATCAGGTCCAGGACTTTTCTTTGCTGAAAAACTTTTGATTACTGCTTCAATCTTGTTACTTGTTCTTGTTCTGTTCAGGTTTTGAATTTCTTCATGATTCAATCTTGGTAAGTTATAGGTATCTAAGAATTTACTCATTTCTTCTAGTTTTCCCAATTTATTGGCATAAAGTTACTCATGGTAGCCTCTAATTATCCTTTGAATTTCTGTGGTATTGGCTGTAATGTGTCCTTTTTCATCTCAGATTTTTTTTTAATTTGGGTCTTCTCTTTTTTCCTTAGACTGGCTAAAAGTTTCTTCTTTTTGTTTATCTTTTTTTTTTTTAAATAAACTTTTCATTTAATTGATATTTTGTGTATTTTTATTTCAATTTCATTAGTTTCTGTTATGATTTTTATTACTTCTTTTCTTAGACTAATTTTGAATTTGATTTGCTCTTGTTTCTCTAGTTCTTTAAGATGTATAATCATGTTATTTGAAGTTTTCTACTTTTTTGATGAAGGTGCTTATTGCTATATCCTTTCCTCTTAGTACTGCTTTTGTTACATCCCAGAAGTTTTATGTTGTATTTCCATTATCATTTGTTTCAAGAAATTTTTCAGTTTCCTTATTAATTTCTTCATTGCCTCACTGGTCATTCGGGAGCATATTGTTTACAGGTGTTTGTACAGTTTCCAACATTCCTCCTGTTTCTGACTTCTGGTTTTATTCCATTGTGGTCGGAGAAGAAATTTGATACTATTTCAATTGTTTTTAAATTTTTAAGACATTTTGTGGCATAACACATGGTCTATCCTGAAAATAATCCATATGATGAGTAAAAGAATGTATATTCTGCAGCCATTGGATGAAATGTTCTGTAAATATAGATTAGGTGTACTTGGTCTATAGTGCAGATTGTCAGATGTTTCTTTGAAGATTTTCTGTCTGGAAGATATGTCCAGTGCTGAAAGTGGGATGTAGAAGTCTCTGGCTATTATTGTATTGGGGTCTATCTCTCTTTTAGCTCTAATAATATTATATATATATATATATATATATATATATGTGTGTGTGTGTGTGTGTGTCCCCACGTTTGGTGCATACACATTTAAAATTCTTATATATCCTCTTGCTGAATTGATCCCTCTATCACTAGTGATCTTCTCTGTCTATTCTTATAGTTTTTGTCTTGAAATCTATTTTGTCTGATATAAGTATGGCTACTCCTGCTCATTTCATTTCCATTTGCATGGAATATAATCATCCATCCCTTTATGTACAGTCTATGTCACTTTATAGGTGACGAGTGTTTCTTATAGGCAATAGATCATTGGATTTTGTTTTTTTGTTTTTTTTGTTTATTTGTTTTTTATGAATTAGCCACTTTATGGCTTTTGGTGGGAGAGTTTACTCCATTTACAATCAATGTTATTATTGATAAGTAAAGACTTACTCCTGCCATTTTAAAATTTGTATCCTGATTGTTTGTGGTCTTCTCTTCCTTCCTTCCTGTCTTCATTTTAGTGAAGGTGATTTTCTCTGGTGGTATGTCAATTTCTTGCTTTTTGTTTTGTGTATATCTGTTGTATGTTTTTTGATTCAAGGTTATCATGAAGCTTGCAAATAATATCTTCTAACTCCTTATTTTAGACTAAGGACAACTTAACACTGATTGCATAAACAAACTAATAAGGAAGCAAAGAGAAAACTAATGCAAACTCTACACTTCAAATTCATCCCCCACTTTTTAACTTTTTGTTATTCCTATTTATATTTTATATTGTCTATGTTTTGAAAAATTGTTGTAATTACTATTTTTGATAGGTTCATCTTTTAGAGTCTTTGTACTCAAAATATGAGTTTACACACCACAATTATAGTGTCATAATATTCTGTGTCTTTCTGTGTACCCACTATTAGCAGTAAGTTTTGTACCTTCAGATGATTTCCTAATGCTCATTAATGTCCTTTCCTTTCAAACTGAAGAACTGGCTTTTAGCATTTCTTTTTCTATTTATTTATTTATTTACTTATTTACTTATTTTGAGAAAGAGTTTCGCTCTTGTTACCCAGGCTGGAGTGCAATGGCGCGATCAAGGCTCACCACAACCTCCACCTCCTGGGTTCAGGCAATTCTCCTGCCTCAGCCTCCTGAGTAGCTGGGATTACAGGCATGTGCCACCATGCCCAGCTAATTTTTTGTATTTTAAGTAGAGACAGGGTTTCACCATGATGACCAGGATGGTCTCGATCTCTTGACCTCGTGATCCACCTGCCTCAGCCTCCCAAAGTGCTGGGATTACAGGTGTGAGCCACCGCGCCCGGCCCTAGCATTTCTTATAGGATAGGTCTAGTATTGATGAAATCCTTCAGCTTTTGTTTGTCTGGGAAAGTATCTCCCCTTAATATTTGAAGGACATTTTCACAGGATATGCTACACTAGGATAAAAGGGTTTTTTTGTTTTTTTTTTTTTTTCCTTCAGCACTTTAAGTATGTCATGCCAGTCTCTCCTGGCCTGTAAGGTTTCCAATGAAAAGTCTGCTACCAGATATATTGAAGTTCCTTTGAATGTCATTTCTTTTACTGCTTTCTTTATCTTTGACCTTTGGGAGTTTGATTAATAAATCTCTTGGGGTAGTCTAATTTGGATTATATATGCTTGGTGCTCTATCACCTTCTTGTACTAAAATACTGGTATTTTCCCCTAGGTTTGGGAAGTTCTGTGTTATTTTCTTTTTAAATATACTTTCCACCCCAATCTCTCTCTCTCTCCCTCTCTCTCTCTCTCTCTCTCTCTCTCTCTTTCTCTCTCTCTCTCTTTCTCTCTCTTCTCTCTCTCTCTCTCTCTCTCTGTGTGTATGTCTGTATGTCTGTGTGTGTGTGTGTGTGTGTATCTGTTCTTCCTTTTTAAGGCCAATAACTTTTAGGTTTGCCCTTTTGGGGTTCTTTTCTAGATCTTGTATTTATGCTTCATTCTTTTTTATTCTTTTTTTCTTTTGACTCCTCTGGCTGTGTATTACTGAACCTGTTTTCAAGCTCACTGATTCTTCTGCTTGATTAATTCTGCTGTAAAGAGGCTCATGTGTGTTCTTTAGTATGCCAATTGTATTTTTCAGCTCCAGAATTTCTGCTGTATTCTTTTTTTAATGATTTTAATCTCTTCATTAATTTCATCTGTTAGAATTCTGAATTCTTTCTCTGTGTTATCTCAAATTTTGTTGAGCTTCCTCAAAACAGCTATTTTGAATTCTCTGAAAGGTCACATATCTCTGTCTTTTTGCTCCTGGTCACTGATACTTATTTCATTTATTTGGTGAAGCCATGTTCTGGGTAGTCCTGATGCTTGTAGATGTTTGTCAGTGTCTGAGTGTTGAAGAGTTAGGTATTTATAATAATCTCCTAGTCTGAGCTTGTTTGTGCCCATCCTTCTTGGGAAGGTTGTCCAAGTCCCTTTTCAAAGGGATTTGGGCACTGTGGTCAAAGTCTTTGGTCGTTGCAGCTGCATGTGCATTAGGGGCACCATGAGCCCAATAATGCTGTGGCTTTTGCAGGCTTGTAAAGGTACTTCCTTGATGTCTTGAGTGAGACCTGAGAGAATTCTCTGGATTATCCAGCAGAGACCCTTGTTTTCTTCCCTGACTTTCTCCCAAACAGAGTCTGTCAGTCACTCTCTCTCTCTCTCTCTCTCTCTCTCTCTCTCTCTCTCTGCCTAAAGCTAGGGGAGGAATGACAGAAGCACTCCTATGGCCACCACAACAGGGAATGTGCTGAGTCAGACCCAAAGCCAGCACTAGTGTCTAACCCAAGGCCCGCAGTTACCGCTGCTTGGCTATCACCTACGTTCATCAAGACCTAAGGGCTATATACCCAGCAGGGGGCAAATCCAGCCAAACTCATGTCTTTCCCTTCAAAGCAGTGAGTTCTCCTTGGCCCATGATGGGTGTGGTCCAGAGATGTCATCCAGGAGACCTGGAATCAAGAACCTTATGGATCTACTTGGTGTTTTATTCTACTACAGCTGGGCTGGCACCCAAGTCTTAAGACAAAGTCCTTCTCACTCTTCCTTCTCCATTTCTCAAGCGAATGAATTTCTCCCCATGACCACCACTGTCCCAGACCCTCAGCAAGCATTACCTGGCTCCCACCATGTTCACTCAAGGCCCAAGGACTCTTCAGTCAGCTTGTGGAGCATGCTACCACACCTGGGATTCCCTTTTCAGGGAAGTAGGCTCCTCTACGGTCCAGGAAGGATCCAAAATGCTGTGTAGGAACCAAAGCCTGGAATCAGGAACCCCAGGAGTCCACTTGGTACTCCACTCTGCTGGGTAGAATTGGTAGTACCCAAGCTTCAAAAACTAGTCCTCTTACTCTTACCTCTTCTTTCCTTAAGCAAAAGGAGTTTCTTTTTGTAAGCACCACAGCTGGCAATGTGCTGGGTCACACACGAAGCCAGCAAGGTTCTGAGTCTCACCCAAGGCCCAAGGTGAGTACTGCTTGCTTGCTACTGTTGATTACTCAGGACGCAAGAGCACCTTAATCAGCAGGTGATACATTCTGCTAGGACTGAGTCCTTCCCTTCAAGAAAGCAGATTTCTTTCTAGCCCAGAATGTGTCTATAAATGTCATCTGGGAGCTAGGGCCTGGAAAGAAGGCCTCAGGGCTCTGCCTAGTGTCCCATTCTACTGTGGCTGAGTGGATATCCAAGTTCCAAGACAAAGTCCTCTTTACCCTTCCCTCTCCTCTCCTCAAGCGGAAGAAGTTTCTCTCTGTGCTGCCTGGGGTTGGGGAAAAGGTGACACTCCCCTGGCCACCCCAGCTGGTATCTCACTAGATCATGTATGCCCCAAGTCCACTGGCTCTGAGCCCAGCACAGCACTGAGATTTGCCCAGGAATTGCCATGCATGTGGATTAGACTGCTTTTCAAGTTTATTTAGGACCCCAGAACACTTTAGCCAACCGTGGTGGTGGTGAGGCTTGCTGGAACTCAGGTTCCAACAACTGGGATAAGTGATTCTCCTCTGACTAGGCCTGGTCTAAATGCTCCCTCTGTGGGTGCCAGCTGAGCTCTGCCCTGTTGCTTTCCACTGTGATAGGGCAGCACTGCGATCACATGCAAAATTCCACAATTACTGCCTTCACCCTTTCCCAAGTGCACAGATTTTCTCTGAGACACATGGGTTAAGGAAGAGGTGATACAGACAATGCAAGGCTGTCTTCCCTGCCCTCTTCAGTACCTCTTTCGGTGATATGAAGTTAAAGTTGGGTATTGTGATTGCTCACCTGATTTTTCATTTCTAGGAAGGTGCTTTTCTTGTGTTGCTTAATTTGTTGTTCCTTAATTTCTATGAAGGTGCTTTTCTTGTGTTGCTTAATTTGGGGAGTATAATTGCTGGAGCTTCTATATGACCAACTTGCTCCTCCTTCTGTTGAAAAATAAAAAGATTTGTCACCATTAGACACAATTCTCATGTGACAGTAATTGTTCAAACAGAAATAACAGCTATTAACAGAGAATAGCGCCGTTTGTTTACAACGGTTTCCATCATCCTTATTGATTTATGCCCAGTCTAGTTTACTCATTTGTGCCACCAATATGCCCCTGTAGTTCCTAATCAACCCTCATTCCTAAGGGCACCTAGGGAGAGGATCCTTAAAAGGAAGATGACAGCCTGTAATCTCAGCACTTTGGGAGGCCGAGGCAAGCAGATCACGAGGTCAGGAGTTCAAGACCAGCCTGGCCGACATGGTGAAACCTCATCTACTAAAAATACAAAAATTAGCTGGGCATGGTGGCAGGCACCTGTAATCCAAACTACACTAGAGGCCGAGGCAGGAGAATCATTTGAACCCAGGAGGCATAGGCTGCAGTGAGCCAAGATCACACATTGTACACCAGCCTGGGAAATGGGGTGAGACTCTGTCTAATAAATAGAAGGGAGATGACAGTGCCAATTATGTGGGGAGGTGCTGAAAGACAGACAATTTTTGGAAAAAAATATGGTTGTACTTAAAAAAAAACAAGAAATATCAGACAATGGCTTATGCCTATACTCTCAGTTCTTTGGGAAGCTGAAGAGGGAGAATTGCTTGAACCCAGGAGTTTGAGACCAGCCTGAGTACCACAACAAGACCCCATCTCTACAAAATAATAAATAATAAATAAATATCAAAAACTAGGCATGGTGGTGGACACCTGTAGTCCAAGCTACTTAAGAAGCCAAGACAGGGGTCAAGGGAGTCTCCCTTGAGCCCAGGAGTTTGAGGCTGCAGTGAGCTATGATCACACCACTGCACTCAAGCCTGGGTAATGGAGTAAGACACTGTCTCTAAAAATAAATTAAATAAATAAAAAATAAAATAAAAATATTTAAAAAGAAAACAACATAGAGAAAAATTAATACGATACAGCTCGTACTGGGCTAAGTAGAACGCACAAGGGGTCCCAGTGATTTAGAGCAGTGTGAGGAAAAAAGACAATTGAAAAACTACATGATGAAAAAGTTTTCCTGAATCTCAGCTTTTGATTTATTAGAAGGTAAACCACAGGTCTTCTTAACATGTCATATGAACTTTAGAAATAGGCAAAGACTCCTTGTCCATCAGGGATGCAGCCTTAAGTACTTTCTTTCTCACAGTTCATGGATGAAGACCGAAGGAACTGAACAGCAATAAAGGAGGTTTGCCTTCAGCCGAACGTTAGGAACAAACCCCATGCCAGTATTATATATGTTCAATCTGAGATAACTGCATAGACTGATACATTATTTGCACTTAAGTGATTTGTGCCCCATCTTAATTTATTACATGGGGGTGAGTGATGATATGAAGAGGTCAAGTCCATTGAAAGAACAATTTGTCATTATTCACAGTTCCCCTAGAAACAATAGGCACAGCACACCATGCAAGGCCACATGGAGAAGCACCAGAGTAGATCAGGAGGCAGGAGCAGGAAGGACATGGCCTAGAGCTTTTATTGTGTTTTCTTCATGAGGGGCAAGGTGGGACAGGAGAAACAGTTGAGTACTGGCTAGTTTGAATGATGTCTGTGGGCTCTGATATAGTATAGGAGTGAGCTCTAGGTTGCCTGGGATGATTTAGAGCAAGAGAAGTATTGAAACGGTGTATGAGATTTAGAGAAATGAGGTGGTTGAGCTTACGGACTCAGGATGGGTTGGAGAATTTGTAATATGATTTTTGACACCTGTAAAAGCTTGATCACAGGGATACATAAGCAACTTTGCCCACTGGTTTGGGCCCTGTGACTAATGTATCCCAAATAGACAGATAGAGGCTCTAAGAAAACATAGAACATAAATGAACACTGAGAAGCATTCAGTCCAGTCACTTCATTTTACAAATAAGGAAGTTGATATTGAAACATGTGACATCATTTGTCCAAAATCCAACGAAGCTTGCTAGCATCACCACATAAAATAAAAGGCCTGTGCACTATTCCCAACTCCGGGATCTCTTGGCTACACTGTATTGATTTATGCAGATAATGCAATTCCCTTCATCATGTTGTGGAAATCTAAAGCATGGATTGGCAAACTTTTTTTGTAAAATATTAGCAAGTAAATATTTTAGGCTTGCAAGTCATACCGTCTCTGTCACAATGACTCAAATATGCCATTGTAGCACTAAAACAGCTGTAGACAACAGATTTAAAAAATGGTGTGACCGTGGCCCACTAAAACTTTATACACCAATGCTAAAATTTAAACTTCATATTAATTTTTGAATGTCATAAAATATTCTTTAAAAATTTGTTTTCAATCATTAAAAAATGCCATAGCTATTCGTAGTTTGTGGGCTATATGTAAACAGACAGCAGGCTGAGTTTTGCCCATGAACCGTAGTTTATGGATCCTTGGGCTAAAGAATTTGTGTGTGCATTACCTATGTAATCTCAGATGATTGAGCCAAATAAGAGTTCAACACTCTAGCTGTTTATTTCTCCATTGATAAAATGAGATAACTACACTATAAGGTCCCTTGTGGATCTGTGGCCTTGAGGTTTTTGCCAAGGATTCTCAAACACAAAAATGGGCTGTAAGAATACATCTATCTGAAATATATCCAGGAACCACAGTGGGAAGAACATTAGATACACCGAATGTTAAAGTAAAAAAAAAGCAAAAAACAAAAAACAAAAAATACCTGTGGGATAATGTTTAGGAAACAGGATAAGAGACATTTCTGTACCTCCCAAATCTACTGTAAATTAGGAGTATCCAAAGAATTGCAGAAGGTCCCCTAAAACAGACTCAGACAAAGACTTGGGTACGGGTAGTTAATTTCAAAGGGAAAAATAAGAGACACAAATGAGACAGCAGAAATTGAGGTAGGGAAATAAGAAAACAATAATATTGTGTTAATGAACAAGTCAGTGCCATAAGTAACTAGAACTCAGTTCTCCTGGAAACCATCTAAGAAACTAAGACGTGGCTTTGGAATTGTTTCACAGAGGGTGGGAAGGCCTAGGCGTTTGTCTAACCAAGTCCAGTTTTCAGCGATTGAGGGTTGTCCTGCAGGTATAAACTCGCCCACACTTTCAGGTTTTACTTGTAAGAGCACAGACTTTCCCAGATTGCAGAATAAATTCCTCAGGCAAAGAAGGAAAGAACCTGGATTAAGGTAGAAAGCTATAAACGTGCCAGAAATACCTACCGTGGTACTCAGAGGGGAGCTAAAGAGATAAGGTGTGGTTGTCAATATTTTAGCTACGGGGATGATAGAGGGAAGGGAGAAATCAACATTTTCTCAAGTCATTTGGCCTCAAAACACCTTTTTCTATGAAGCATCCCAACTCAGTTGACTCTAGAAGTCATTTATTGATGAAGTATGTATCCTTGGGGAGATACTACAGTAAGGTAGATGGGATAATCTTAGTAAAATTAGAAGATCTCTTCAGGCTCTATTTTCTAGGATCAAAATGACAAAGCATTCACTAAATACCAATAAGCCTCTGATATCCCTGGAGTAGAAAGCAGGCCAATTCATTTCACATAGTGCCAGGCATGAAGTCAACTCCAGCACGAAAAGCACAGTGAAAAACCATTTACCTCCAAATGAGGTTGCCATCTGAAGTGAGGCATGTCAGAGGAGGGACAGAATGTTCAAAGAATGATTGGAATCAAGACAAGGCATGACCATCTGCCATCCAAGTCCTGTCTCCTGAGTCCTTGAGCCACCTGCAAACCTGCACAGGCATGTCACATTGAGGAAGGGCTGGCCATGCCATCATAATGCAACAGCAATAAAAACAAAAGCTCAAGAAATCACTCTCAGGCCTCCGACATCATTACTTCCCTAAATTTAGAATCTGCCCCCAAGAAGAAACATATGGAAAAAGAGATTCATAAGCCTAAAGCCTAAATCTAAACAAGACTGAAGTTTCTGTGTGATCTGAATTTTTAGACTACCGGGTCATATGTGGAAAATCAGCAAGCTGTTAAAGGAATAGCATAGCAAATGCTGAACAGAACCTAATCTGGAATCAATTACATATCTTCTCATTTTGAACTTTGATCAACATAAGAATCACCTCTTCTCTAACCTCATTCAGATTTCACCTCTAGATCTACTTTTCCCAGGAAAGCCAAATAAATCCAACCAAAACTCATTATAGAGAAGTGCCTCTAAGTGCTCAAAGCAATCAGTTCCCCTGAAGTTCTTTGCACAAAAGAGCACGACGTGCCTATTCTAGCCCTTTAGACCCTCAACACCAGAGATTGGGTTTATGTAAATGTGATGTGCTTGTCTAGGATCCATGATGTGAGAAATGTTATTTACTTGGTCTATCTTCTCCAGGCAACAGAATTTGTATTCTAAATGTTAGATACGGTCCTCCCAGTTCAAGTGCCTCTCCTTAAAAGACCTTTAAATTCAGGAACTATAAAGATACCAGAAGTCACACCATTAGTAAGGACTCACCAAATACATTATATCCAGGAAAACAGATATGCCCTTTGCTAATCAGTTAGCTTAAGCATATAATGGGAAAGTACACAGCATAGCAGTTAGATATTCATACTCTGAGGTCAGACTGCCGGGGTTCACCCTGGCTTCACAGCGACATAGCTGTGTGACCTGAGTCAAGTCACTTAAATTCTCTGAGACTCCATTTCTGTGTATATAAATGAGGCATGGTAACATAGGTGAGGAAAATGCACGTAAGTGAAAATGCATATAAAGTGTTTAGCATTGTATCCGGAGCATAATGAGCTTTAACACAGTAGGTGTTTATCGTAGACTGAAAATGCCCCACCCCCCGAAAGTATTCCTGTCCTAACTTCTAGCCTCTGTAAATGTCACCTTATATAGAATGAGCATCTCTGCAGATGTGACTAAGATATAAGGATCTTAAGAGGAGGAGACAATCTGGATTATTAATTAAAGTAGACCCTACAGGTAGCTTCATAAGAGAGAGGCAGAGGGAGATATCTCTCTCTATCTCTCTCTCTCTCTCTCTCTCACTCACACACACACACACACACACACACACACACACACACACACGAAGTGGCCATGTGAAGATAGGGGTAGAGATTTATAAGTGCCATCCTTGAAGGCTACAGTGATGTCATCACAAACCAAGGAATGTCAGCAGCTGGCAGGGGGAACCTTCAGAGGCAGTGTGGTCCTGCCAACACCTTGATTTTAGCCTAGTGATATTAATTTTGGACATCTGGCCTCCATAACTGTGAGAAAATAAATTTCTGTGGTTTTAAGCCACCAATTTTGCTGTTTGTTACAGCAGCCCCAGAAAACCAGTGTAACAACAGTTTAGTTATTTAGGTAGGTAGGTAGGTAGGTAGGTAGGTAGTTATTTTTGAAACAGAATCTCACTCTGTCACCCAGGCTGGAGTGCAATGGCTCAATCTCAGCTCATGGCAAACTCTGTCTCCCAGGTTCAAGTGATTCGTGTGCCTTAGTCTCCCAAGTAGCTGGGATTACAGGCATGTGCCAACATGCCCAGCTAATTTTTGTATTTTTTGTAGAGCCAGGGTTTCAGCTTCTTGGCCAGGCAGGTCTCAAACTCCTGGCCTCAAGGATCTACCCACCTCGGCCTCCCAAAGTGCTGGGGTTACAGGCGTGAGCCACTGCACCCCAGGTCTTTTATGTATTTGTGCTGATTATCTATTGCTGTGTAACAAAACCTAGTTACTTAAACGGCAAATGTGTTATCCCGCAGTATCTGTTGGTCAGGAATCTGTGCACAGCTTAGTTTGGTGTCTGTGCCTCAAAGTGTCTCACAAGGTTGGAATCAAGGTATTGGCAGAAGCTGTGGTCTCATCTCAAGGCTTGAGTGAAGAAGGAATTAAGGAAGATTCAGTTCTTCATAATAGTAGACTGAGGGCCTTGATTCTCACTGAGTGTGGGCAGAAGCTACTCTCACTTTCTTGTCACACGTGCCTCTTCATACGACATCTTACAACAAAGCAGCTGACTTCATCAGAGTAAGCATGGGTGATGGAGAGACAGTATGTGTGTGTTGTGTTGGTAGAAGAAGTCAACACCTTTTTAAACTTAATCTCAGAAATGATAGCCCATCATTTTTGCTGCAGTGCCTTTGTTAGAAGTCCTAAATCTAAGGACATTAATTATCCAGAATAGTTACCTACACAAAGCCTTTTTATTTGATAGCTATCCTGGCTCTTTATCACCTGCTGACCTTTCTTTGAATACTAACCTAATTCAGTTCACATTGGTCTGTTTATTATAGAATGCAGGACTGTTAATAGAATAAGTTTCCAATCATTCAATCTTTAATGTTCAAAATTCAGACTTTAAAGTAAAAATCTACCATGTCTATGTAGATTTATGGTTTACATCTGTTTTCATTTGTCTTTGTGTATCTTCTCCCGCTCTGAAAAATATGTCTGCTATGTAGTTGCCTAAGAATGGCTTCTTCTACCTGCCACCATCGTGGTAAGAGGGTTTTTTGTAGATTTCCCTGCATTTGGCACAAGGAGAACAACTTCCAGCCCAGAGCATCTTTCCTTGTTCACAATGGTCACTCCATATGTCACTCGCTGTGCCTCTCACCAGCCCCAGAATGCATGGCTAGCCTTCAAAACTGTCCTTTTGTTTTCACTAACATTTTGCTGTTTGATATTCACACCACTCAAATCAAATACTACAGGTTTTTCGGAGCAGAAAATATCTTCAATTTATCTAATCAAGTCTCAAAGAAAAAAGCTCAGGGAGATTTCTCTCTGATGGTCTCAGTGGTAGTTAAGAACAGAGCTGACATCGAAGCCCGTTGCCTCAACTCCTAATGGGAGTAGTTGTGTGTGTGCAGACACGCATATATGTGTTGCTCATTATGCACTGCTTTTAGATGCTACCATTCGTTCTCAAATACAAAATATGTACTCAGGAAATGTTTGTAAGCAACATCAAAGTCCATGCTAGAACAAAAATGGTATCCAAAAAGAAGCACAAAATGGTGAAGAGGAGGCTAATGGGAAGTGATGTTCCTTTGTGAACTTGGTCCCATGCAGAACACTAATCCATTCTTTGGCTTCCTGTCCTAGTATCAGTCAAAGAACAGTCAGGAGACAGAAAGAACACAGTAATCTGAAGAGGGAAGGTTAATGTAAAGAATTATTAATCATTTATAGGGGATTAGCTACCAAGATAGGATAATAGAGAAATCTAAAGATTACCTGAGATCTGAGTGAGAGAGCCCAGGGATGGAACAAACTTGGAAAGGTCCCCCTTCCTCAGGACTGAGATACAGATTACAATGAAGGGACTGTGGCTTCAGTCTCTAAGATAGCAGAGAAGTCACAGTTGGTCCAGAGTTTGAGGGCCAAGGGTGGCGGGCAGAGAACCAACACTGGGTGCCAATGAAATTCCCGAGGAAGCTGTCAGCACAGCCTGCTGATGAATTCACTGAAGGCTGTCAGAAGTTACCCACAGAATTCACCTAGCAGCCACCCACAAAGATATCGCTAAGATCACAAAGAATCTAACTTTCTAGGAAGCTGCCTGTGGCTACCACCATTCAAACGTGCTGGGGGTCATCTCTCTGGGTATCCTGCACAGCCCAGCCAAGCACTACAGGAAGAAGGGAAAAAGTCCAGCTAAAGCGGAAAAGAAGTCCCTTCCCCCTCTGGTGTTCCTCTATGGCCGTCCACTGACAGAACTTTATACGACCATAACCGGAAAAGAGGAAATGTTTATGAGATCCATCTTGGCTATCAAGCACAACACCGAAGAGTGGATTTGGAGCTGAGACACAATAATTCAATAACAAACACACTCTTGTCATCCGCGATGTGACATGAGCTCTCAGCTCTGCTAATGTGCTAACACCTGTGGACCTCTTAAACAGATGATCCCCTGAATCACACCTTGGTATTGCTTCACTTTTTTTTTTTTTTAACACAAACTATAGGACAGTTTGAGTTTGAAAGACCTGATGAGCCACTCTATTATTTCAACATGCAACAATTTAAAATAGCAAAGAATTTTTCCTATTTTATTTTTCCTGATACCAATCACTAAGTAAAATAATCTGGGTTCAATTTACATTGCTGCTGTAGCAAATTATCACAAATTTAGTAGCTTAAAACCATACAAATTTATTTTCCTACAGCTCTGGAGCTCAGAAATCTAAAATGCGTCTGCAGGGCTGCATTCCTTCTGCAGGCTCTAGGGAAGAACCATTTCTATTTTTAACTTCTAGAGGTGAACTGCATATCTTAGCTCATTCCTCCTTCCTTCATCTCCAAAGCCAGCAGTGTATCATCTTCTCTACCCTCTGACCTCTGCTTCTGTCTGCACATTATCTACCCTACTTTGTTCATCCTGCCTTCCTCTAAGAAGGACTGTTGCAATTACATTGGGTCCATGAGGATCATCCAGAGTAACTCCCCCACCTCGAGGTTGTTAATTTAATCATACCTGCAAAATAGGTTTTGCCATGTAAAGTAATACAGTCACAGGTTCTGGATATAAAGGCATAGATATCTTTGGGAGGCTATTATTCTTTCTATCACACGCGCCTTCCTAAAATTAAAGTCTCTTGGATATTACCTAGTTTACTTTGTGTATATTTTCTCACGTAAAAGGATCTCAAAACCTACCTGCTCTGACCCTAGCTTTCAAGACACACAGACACCACAAATTACGAACACTTGATTCCCCTTGAGCTCCCCATTCTTAATCACAAGAAAATTTTGTTTCATTAACTTTAAGCTTCCTTCTAATTTCTTTAAAAATAAAATAGAAATACTTTAGCTTATGAATTTGCTAGACCTAATGACACTTCCTGCAAACCATTAGGTATACCAGCCTCTCTTTATCTAGTTGAATTGTCTTCCAAGAGTTAGAGACTTCTGAATTGATGGAGAGAGGTGAAAATGCCATTGAGTGTGTGCATGCGCACAAGTTCTACCCCACGAGACTAAAATTGTTTAGTGTGTTTCCCTGTCTTTCCATGTTCCCTTTACTCTCCTTCTGTCTCTCAGTACATGGCAGTAGAGAGAGTGGAATGCACAATTAATTCTAAGTAATTTAAAAATCCTAAAGGAAAAGACACTGCATTAGTCAAGGTTCTCTTAGAGGGACACATTCAAGGTCCCACAACAGGCCATCTGCAAGCTGAGGAGCAAGGAGAGCCAGTCCAAGTCCCCAGACTGAAGAACTTGGAGTCTAATGTTAGAGGGCAGGGAGCATTGAGCACAGGAGAAAGATGTAGGCTGGGAGGCTAAGCCCATCTCTTGTTTTCACATTTTTTCTGCCTGCTTTATATTTGCTGGCAGCTGATTAGATTGTGCCCACCAGATTAAGGGCAGATCTGCCTTCCCCAGCTCACTGACTCATATGTTAATCTATTTTGGCAACACCCTCACAGACACACCCAGGATCAAGGCTTTGCATCCTTCAGTCGAATCAAGTTGACACTCAGTATTAACCATCAGAGACAATTTTCAATTAGAGGACAGAAGTCAGATGCAACGAGGAAACAATGAGATACCAATACACACTAAGGACCTTTAATTATATTAAATTAATACCATTAAAACTGCCAAAACTCAAAACACGGACAATACCAAGCACTGGCAATCATGTGGAACAACAGGAACTTTATCCATTGCTGGTAGAAATGTAAAATGGTACAGCCATTCTGGAAGATACTTTGCCAGTTTCCTGCAAAACTGAACATAACCTAATCATACAATCTAGAAATTATATTTTTTGGTATTTACTCAAAAAAGTTGAACACTTATGTCCACACAAAAGCTGTTTTCACACAGATGTTTATCACAGCATTATTCTTAACAGCAAAGCTTGGAAGCAACCAAGATGGCCTTCAGTGGGTGAATATATAAATAAACTACAGTACATTCAGAAAATGGAATATTTATTATTCAATGATAACAATAAATCAGCTATCAAGCCATAAAAAAAACATGGAGGAATCTAAAACATATATTACTTAGTGAATGAAGCCCAACTGGAAAAGCCATATGCTATATGATTTCAACTATACGACATTCTAGAAAAAGCAAAACTATAAAGACAGTAAAAGCATCAATGGCTGCCCAGGCTTGGGAGAAGGAAGGGATGAATAGACAGAACATGGAGGAGTGTGAAGGCAGTGAAATTATTCTGTATGATGTATGTCATTATACATTCGTCCAAACCCATAGAATGGACAACACCAAGGGTTAACCCAAATGTAAACTATGGACTTTAGATGATACTGATATGTCAATGTAGTTTCATCAGTTGTAACAAATGCACCCCTCTGGGGTGTGGGGTGTTGATAATGGGGGAGGCTATGTGTGTATGGAGGCCGGGGGTATATGAGAAATCTCTGTACCTTCTGCTCAGTGTTGCTGTGAACCTAAAACTGCTCTAAAAAATAAAGTCTATTTTTTAATGGAATTATGAAGAAATCAAAAAGAAATTTATATTAGCCCATTGCCATTAGTAGTAAAAAGTGAAGATTAAGAAGACCAGTAAGAATATATGTACCACTTATGAGTAACAGAAAACCTGTCAGTGTAGCCACTGTATCAGGCTCTGTGGGCAGTGAGGACTTGGGGACTCCTCATGAACTCCCAAGGTCACTTGCAAGCAAATTAAACAGCCTGAGACAGATAATCCAGTAGTCCTAAAAGATGGGTGATTTGAAGGGTGCTGATTTGGTGCAAGACTACGTAGCAAAGAAGTGCAATCTCTGCTCAGACACCAGCGAATAAAGGAGCCGTCTCAGAATCAAGCACGTATGGTAACTTCCAGGGCTGGAGAAATGAATAAACTATGTACTTTCAGTCTGGGCAAAGTTTAACCCACAAGTACAAAGGATAGGCATAAAATAAGGCCTAAGTTTTATGGAAATTACTGTATGTTCCTGCTTAAATTCTTGGAAATATCACCCTATAATCCCTCCTTTCTGACTACCCTGTCCTCTGCCCCTTGCCTTAATATTGTCGAAAAGTTTACTTGGGTTTATTCACACCCATAACTACTTGTAGGAGAAAAGAATAAAGTTTGTTGTTGCTGTTGTTGTCATACCATAGGGGTTAGACACATTGACCTAGGCTTTTTTTTCAACTATTTAAACCTCTAGGGAACAGATTATAAACACTGGATCATAAAGACAGTGAGGGAAAGAGAGATACAGAATGAAAGAAAGAGGGAGAAAGAGAGGGCGTGACTGTATTTATATGGCCAAGGGTCTTCCACTGAAGATAGTGGACTGAGTTCATGGGTTTTTTTTTTTTTTTTTTGGTTTTGGGTTTTTTTTTTTTCTATTTTGCATTGCTTCCACTAAAATTTCATTGACATAAAAGATTTTAAAATAGTAATAAATATACAGCACCTGTGAAAGCAAAGAAACTTCTGCAAATGATCAGAAACCTGAGGAATTCCTGGACATTATAAAAGCATACAGAATCAAATTAATTTCTAAATGAATTTCCAAAACTTCGGCTTTCTAATGGAAGTAAAGAAGGAGGAGTGATGGAGGAGTGCATAGGGTGGTTTCCCAATGGAGTCTCAGGAAAGTTTAAAGCTCTAAGAAGCGGGAGTGGATCATGGAAGCATGGGGGTGGGTGGAGTCTTAGACATATGGCAGGGGCTGGGCCAGAATCCTGCTCTGTGCATTCTCAAGGCTGGCTATGGCCTCTCACCTGGCTGCAGTTAGCAAAGCAACTCCATAACAAAAATGGGAACCTGCCTGCCAGCAAGGAGCCAGAGAAATGGTTGTGCCTTGTTCAAATTCAGATCAGTACAATGGAAGAAAAGGAAATGGAAAAAACATTACAGGAAAGGCTTTTACAGCATTGTCTTCATCGTAAGATGTTCCTGCATCCTTTCTGTCAGCCTGCTCACCATTGAAACATTCTGAAAGAAAACACAGCTTTTACAACAGCCCACCTACCTAGTCACTGCATCTGGGTAAGGGTACTCAGAGGGCACTGCAGGCAGTCATCCGAAAAGCAAGGAGGCCTGCAGATCTGGTTTGTCTCTGTGTCCCCACCCAAATCACATCTCCCAGTGTAATCCCAGCGTGTTGGGGACAGGGCCTGGTGGGAAATGATTAAATCATGGGGATGGACTTTCCCCTTGCTATTCTTGTGAGAGTGAGTGATTTCTCACGAGATTTAATTGTTTGAAAGTATGTGGCACTTCCCCCTTCACTCTCTCTCTCTCTCTCCGTTGCTCTGCCATGGGAAGATACGCCTCATTTCCCCTTTGCCTTTTTTCACAACTGTAAGTTTCATGAGGCCTCTCAAGCCATAGAAACTATAAGTCAAACCTCTTTTCTTCATAAATCACCCAGTCTCAGGTAGTTCTGTATAGCAGTGCAAAAATGGACTAATACACCTGCTTAGGGGTGTGTATCAGTGACATTCACAAATTCTGAAGAAACCCACACTGGATACCATTGTTAACCAATTCAAGCCTTTACTGGTAAAGAGTTACAGACAAGGAAGAAGAAAGTCAATAGACTGAGAGAAGGGCACCAACCAATGTAACTAAGCTGAAGACTTGACTGCTAAGGAAAGAGAGTTAAAGTGAGAAATAGGAGAGAACTTTAAGAAATTTTTTAAATTCTTGTCCTCAGAGAGATTTAAGTGGTCATTACTTAGTAAAATGAAGAAATCTGGTTTCAAAAAAGAAAGCCATTGGAGAACAAGTGCATTTAATAGAAATTAAAAACATGATTATAAAAAGTAAAATTTCAGTGGGGGGCAAAATAGAAGAATGAAAATAGATTAATAAAAATTGTTGGCTTGTAAAAACAAGTAATAGAATTCTATACAACTGGTCAAAAAAAAGATATGCCAGTGATTACAGATAAATTATATGGAAGATAGATATAAAAAATTCCACATATAGTAACAGGAGATAAAGAAGGAAAAAATAGAGAAAATAAATGAAAGCAACAATCAGAGAAATAATAAAAGAAAATTTCCCTGACTTAAAATTTTCTATCTTCTGATTAAAAGAGTTTAGTAAGTAAAGAGCATGAATATTGATTGTTTTAATACAGATTTCAAAATCCAGGATTAAAATTAAAATATTTTAATTTTCCAGAGAAATACAATTTATGCATAAGAAATTAAAATTAGATGGGCATAGAATTTCTTTACAACATCAGATGTTAAAAGACAATGGAACTCTGTTTATGAAGTTCTGTGGAAAAATAGTTTAAATCTTAAATTCTGTACACTATCAAAATTATCACAAAATATAGAGCTAGGTAAAGTATATTTTCAGATATGGAATGACTTAGTATACCACCCATATTTTCTGAGAGAGACAAAAAAAGACAACCCAGAATGACTTCCATAAAATGAAAAATAAATCATAAAGAGAAATTCAAAAAAGAGGAAGATATGAAACTAAACCAAAAAAAAAATAGTAGTGGACAAAGAAATGGGTAAAATCCTTGATGATTACAGATAATATTGTGAAATGTAATGGCACTGTTAGGAAAAAAATGACTAAAATAGAAGCTAGCAATATTTCTAAAGCTGAAGCAATCTGGAACTAAAATTCCTAGTAATTTCAAGCTCAAGTAACAAGGAAAAAGGAAGTAAAAGTTAACTGGAATATTTATTTTGTATCAATGGGATAATACAAATTCTGGTTAATTCTTCTATGGAAAATACAGGTCAGTTTATTAGAAGTTTCCATTTTGTTTTTTTTTTTTTAAATAGACTTTATACTTTAGAACACATTTAGGTTTGTACCAAAATTGAGCTGAAAGTACAGAGAAGTCACATATTCCTCCTACTCCTTCACACTCACAACCTCTCCTACTATCAGCATCCTCCACCAGAGTGGTACATTACAGTAGGGTTCGCTCTGTTTTTTTGTTTTTTGGTTTTTGTTTTAAGAGACAGGGTGTTACGCTGTCACCCAGACTGGAGTACAATGGTGCAATCATAGCTTACTGCAGCCTCCAACTCCTGGACTTAAGCGATCTTCTCACCTCAGCCTCCTGAGTAGCTAGGACTATTCTGCCTTCTTCTCTCCATCTTTCAAGATATTTTTATATTTATATATATTATCCAAAGTTTTACATTTTACTTAGCAGGAGGAATAGGGAAAAATACAACTACTCTATCATCCTGGCAACAGTTTAATATTTAAAATATGTATGTATTTTTTTAAATCGGAGAAAATACATGTTTTTTGAAGGACTTAATTCAATCATAAGTTACTTCAAGAAAGTCTTTCCAAATCCCTCAGTCTTGGGTTAGGACCCTGATACGACTTGCCTCTGTGTCCGCACCCCAGTCTCATCTTGGATTGTACGCCCATAATTCCCACATGTTGTGGGAGGGAGCTGGTGGGAGATAATTTGAATCATGTACTCACTTTTCCCCATACTGTTCTTATGATAGTGAGTAAGTCTCATGAGGTCTGATGGTTTTATCAAGGGTTTCTGCTTTTGCATCTTTCTCATTTTCTCTTGCTGCTGCCATTTAAGAAGTGCCTTTCACCTCCCACTTTGATTCTGAGGACTCCCCAGCCATGTGGAACTATAAGTCCAGTTAAACCTCTTTTTCTTCCTAGTCTCGGGTATGTCCTTATCAGCAGTGTGAAAATGGACTAATGCAGGCCCCTTTCTCTATGTTCCTCTGTGTTCCACCTGTATCAGTCTCATTATACAATTCGTATACTCTTTTGTAAATGCCGTCTACTTGTCTGTAGGCATTAAACTGCCAGCTTGTTGACAGTGCAGACGTTCCATTTGGTATTGAGGCCACAGAACCTAGAACAGTGTCTGACACATAACTGGTACTCCATTAACATGTTTTGAAAAGCTTAAGCTGTAGAGTAAAAAAGGAAGTGAACAAAAATATTTTAAAAAGGAAGAAAAGCTATCATTTTTCTAGTCAAAATCTTCAAAAGCTTTCTAGTAACTTTCATAGCAAAGTTCACACTCTGTTATTGGAGACTGTGCAGTCAGACCTAATAACCTTTAGAAATGAAGCAACCACCCTATATCATTCCTTTCTTCAACCAAAATAGTCACCTTGTCTCCAGGCCCTCATACCATCCTGGATTTCTGCTATCAGGCTGGAAGATGGTATAAGCGGAAGAATCTTACCTTATGTCTTATCTTCACTTTCTCTATAAACCTTCTTCTAACTGCCCAGACATTCTTTTCCATAGTATTTGCATTACAATCATCTCTGCCATATATACTGTCTTGTTTTAGTTCTAAGTTCATCATTATTCCCAGGATCTTCACATCTATAAGTGTTATGCAAGTAGGATCTATGTTTTTTTTTACCTTAACACATGCCATGATGATATGGTTTTGCTCTCTGTCCCCACCCTAACCTTATCTTGAATTGTTATAATACCCATGTGTCAAGGGCAGGACCAGGTGGAGATAATCAAATCATGGGGGCAGTTTCCACTATATTGTTGTCATGATAGTGAGTTCTCACGAGATCTGATGGTTTTATAAGGGATTTCCCTCTTTGTTTGGATTTCATTCTCTCTTGCCTGCTGCCATGTAAGACATGCCTCTGCTCTTCCTTCACCTTCCATCACGATTCTGAGGCTTCCGCAGCCATGGAGAACTGTAATTCCATTAAGCCTCTTTTTCTTTGTAAATTATCCAGTCTTGGGTATGTCTTTATTAGCAGATTGAAAACAAACTAATATGGTAAATTGATACTGGTCAAATGGGGTACTGCTGAAAAGATACCCAAAAATTTGGAAGTGACTTTGGTACTGGATAACAGGCAGAGGTTGGAATAGTTTGGGGGGCTCAGAATAAGACAGAAAAATGTGGGAAAGTTTAGATCTTCCTAGAGACTCGTTGAATTGCATTGACCAAAATGCTGATAATGATATGGACAATGAAATCCAGGCTGAGGTGGTCTTGCGTGGAATTGAGAAACTTGTTGGGGACTGGAGTAAAAGTGACTCTCGCTATGTTTTGCCAAAGAGACTGGTGGCATTTTGCCCCCGCCCTAGAGATCTGTGGAACTTTAAACTTGATAGAGATGATTTAGAGCATCTAGTAGAAGAACTTTCTAAGCAGCAAAGCATAGAAGACGTTACTTGGATGTTCTTAAAGCATTCCGTTTTAAAAGGGAAACAGAGAATAAAAGTTTGAAAATTTTGCAGTCTGACAATGCAATAAAAAGGAAAAACCCATTTTCTGAGGAGAAATTCAAGCTGGCTATAAAAATTTGTGTAAATAACAAGTAATCAAATATTAGTCATTAAGACAATGGGAAAAATTACTCCAGGGCATATCAGAGATCTTTGTGGCAACCCCTCCCATCACAGGCCTGGAGGCCCAAGAATTGTTTTGTGGGCTCAGCCCAGAGCCCTTCTGCTGTAAGCAGCCCAGGGACTTGGTGCCCTGTGTCCCAGCCACTCTAGCCATGGCTAAAAAGGGCCAAAGTACAGCTTGGTTAATAGCTTCAGAGGGTTTAAACCCCAAGCCTTGGCAGCATCCACATGGTGTTGAGCCTACAGATATGTAAAAGTCAATAAACAAAGTCTGGAAACCTCTGCCTAGATTTCAGAGGATATATGGAAACACTTGGATGCCTAGGCAGAAGTTTGCTGCATGGGTGGGGTGCTCATGGAGAACCTCTGCTAGCACAATGCAAAAGGGTAACATGGGGTTGACTCCTCCACACAGAGTCCCACTGGGGCACTGCCTAGTGGAGCTGTGAGAAGAGGACCACCATCCTCCAGACCACAGAATGGTAGATCCACCAACAGCTTGCACCATGTGCCTGGAAAAACTGCAGATACTCAATGCTAGTGCATGAAAGTAACTGGGAGGGAGGGTATAACCCTGGAAAGCTATAGAGTTAGGACTGCCCAAGACCATGGGAACTCATCTCTTGCATCAGTGTGACCTGGATGTGAGACCTGGAGTCAAAGAAGATCATTTTGGAGCTTTAAAATATAACTGCCCCACTAGATTTCAGACTTGCATGGGACATGTAATCCCTTCATTTTGGCCAATTTCCCCGATTTGGAATGGGCATATTTACCCATGCCTGTACCTCTACTGTATCTAAAAAATAACTAGCTTGATTTTGATTTTATAAGCTCATAGGCAGAAGGAATTTGCCTTGTGTCAGAAAAGACTTTGAACTTGGACTTTTGGGTTAATGCTAGAATTAGTTAATACTTTGGGGGACTGTTGGAAGGGCATGATTGTGTTTTGAAATGTGAGGACATGATATTTGGGAGGGGCCAGGGGCAAAATGATATGGTTTGGCTCTGTGTCCCCACCCAAATCTCACCTTGAATTTTAATAGCCCCATGTGTCAAGGGCAGGACCAGGTGGAAATAATTGAATCATGGAGGCAGTTTCCTCCATACTGTTGTCGTGATAGTAAGTTCTCACATGATTTGATGGTTTTATAAGGGTTTCCCTCTTCACTTGGTTTTCATTTCTCTCCTGCCTACCACCATGTAAGATCTGCCTTTGCTCTTCCTTCACCTTCTACCATGATTGTGAGGCCTCCCTAGACATGTGGAACTGTAAGTTCATTAAGCCTCTTTTTCTTTATAAATTACCCAGCCTTAAATATGTCTTTATCAGGACCATGAAAATGGACTAATACACATGGTGTCTTGCATGTAATAGGTAATAAATATGTGTCTGTTGAAAACAGAAAAATTTTAGATTTGGAGTGTTTTAGGAGGACACAATATGAAACCACAAATTAGGAAAATTCATTTGTCATAGCTCTGCTCCTTAATGTAACATAGCAGTAACTAGATGAAGTCACTTAGCCCCTGTTTTCACTTTCTTCATCAGTAACATGGGAATAAAACGTGTTCATATGTAGACAACGTAAAATATATTTGAGATTAGTGGTGATTATGACCATGTGGTGTTTAGCAGAATTGGTTTTGTCAATGTCTTCCTTCAAAACAGCTCAAGTGACCAGTTTCATAGGGAACAGACTGTGCGAGTGACCTCAAGACTGCAGATGTACATTACTGGCTCCACATTAATTCAGCTGATCTCCAGGCTTATTATATGGCAGTTGCCCCTAGGACGAGAGTCTGCCTTAGGTGACCGGCACAGTTGGTGCTGATTTTCCGTTCAATCATTCTCAGCAAATGCATTTATCTGTGTAAACTTGCTTTTGCTCACAGATTAATTTCTCCATAAAATGTCTCAAACACAAATATTTTGAAAGAATACAGCACAGGGTCTGTTTCCAGAGTGACTTTTGAAAGAAAAAAAATAGTCAAGATAATTGTAATTGCATAAAGCCCTTCTCCAAAAGATCATGGAGTCGAGCATTAACAATCAGGGGCAGCTTGAGTCTGAAAAGCAGCAATGGCAGAAGGTAAGGAGCAGAGGACAGGGCAGCAAGCAGCCCAAGGTAATGGCCTGCGTGCCTGCAAAAGATCTCCAGTGCACTTAGTGCAAAACAGTGAGTCCTGCTGGACTCTAAAAACTATTTTCTTAAGATTAAAGAAAAGACCAAAAAGGACTTCCTTGACACAAACAAAAAAGTAAAACAAGAAAGTCAGAAAAATTATCTAAAATGAAGATTCAACTTTGAGTCAATACTCAATGGAACCTAAAGGTGGAGCTTGGGATTCTAGAGAAATGCTGCTATAACTCAATAGAAAATAATTTTAGCAGTTTCTGTAGGAGGCAAGGAGGAAAGAGAAGCAGATGAATCAGACTAGCTTGGATGTATAAAAAGGCCAGTGGGAGTAGTGATGATCTGGGAGAAAGTGCAGAGTAAAAAGAGGCACATGGAAAGTTATTCCGCTCTCTGTGATTACCATAATTTTAACTCTTGACCCCCAGCGCCGACTGGGTGTCATTTAGGGCTCCTATTAAGTACACAATCCACACACACACATACACTCACATACACATGCATACACTCTCACACATACAGGCACATGTACACACATACACACGTTCACACAAGCATGTGTCCACACATACACCACACACACACACACACACACACACACACACACACACACACATACACAGTGTTTGACTGACAGTTCATTATGCTGAGAAGCATAATCCACAAAAATCAGTATTTTATTTTATTATTTTAATTTGCTTATCTTGAGACAGGGCCTCTGTGTCTTCCAGGCTGAAATGCAGTGGTACGAACATGGTTCACTGCAACCTCAATCTTTCGGACTCAAGCAATTCTCCCACTTCAGCCTCCATACCACAGGCATGCACTAACAGGCTTGGCTAACTTTTTAAATTTTTGTGGAGGCAGGGTCTCACTGTGTTGTCTCAAGCTCCCGGGCTCAAGTGATCTGCCCACCTCGGTTTCTCCAAGTACTGGGATTACAGGTGTGAGCCACCATGCCCAGCCAAAATTAGTATTCTAAAGTAGATTCTGTTGTCAATTCAACTTTCTCAGAACTGAGGAACTTGAAGAGAAAAATTATAGGACAAATGGCATGCATTTATAAACAGGAGACTTTCATACCAATAAATAGAATGCAGTGGGGTTTTTTGGCAGCAAACTTGCTGTTTCACAATGGTTATGGTAAGAAATTGCATCTGATAACACTCTTCCTTCACCACCATATAAAACCTCATAAGATTCATTTCATTTTTGCCTTCTGGGCTGTGTAAGAACTTATTCCCGAGTAGAGAAAATGTTCATAAGTCTTAGGAACTGTTTAATTTCCTGTTCTCCAGCCTCCATGGTAAGAAGTCTTTTACATTTGTAGGCTCCCCTCTTTCCTGGATCTGTGGCATAACTTCCAGGAGACTAAAGGCAAAATCCACCTTACTGATTTTCTCCTAGCCCTGGAGGCGATTCCCAGTAGCTAGATCAGAGAGACCCATCCCAGACCTCCTACCTTAATTCCGATCGTTCCATCCCTGTCTACCAAATTTTGTGTCAGTTCTGGTCACTGTCCAGACCTTGAGAAGATTAAGCCATCATCCTAGGCATTACCCTAGACTTCCTCATCTCCCAACAGAATCATCTCCAGATTCTATTCACTTTAATTCCTAAACCTCACTTGAATCCAGTTCTCACTAACCATAGTTTGAGCCATTATCAGTTCACAGCTGCCTTCTTATTGCAGCCTCTAAATTCCTCTCACAACCTCCATGTTTGCTGCTCTCAAATTATTCTGTGTTGTAATCAGAGTAATCATCATTCTAAATGATCCACCCTCTTCTTAAAGCCCTTTGGTAATTTCCTCTTGCTCCCCAAATAAAGTTCAAACTCTTTAATAAGAATAAAGGGCTCGACCTGATGTGACCCTGATGAACAGACTGACTTGGTACTGCTCTCCCCCCAACCCGTTACCACCTCCAATCTACACACAAAAAAGTGTCAAACTACTTGCAATTCCCCCAAACAAGCCTTTCTGTTTCTCACTCCTTGGCCTGTGTTCATCTGAGAAAATACCCTGTTGCCCACTCATCCTTTGGGTCCCTGTTTAGATGGCGCCTCCTCAAGGAACTCTTTGATTGCCCAAAATGAGTTATATCCCTTTCTAAATGACCTCATAGAAACCTGTACCTTGCCCTACGATGGAAAGCGTGCTGAGGTGTAATTGCTCACTTACTTACCTTTATCTGCCCCTGGAGAGTAAGCCCCAGAAGGTCAAGGTATCAGTAGATCTCATCGCCTCTGCATCCCCACATCCAATACATATCCTGGCACATCAAAGCTCCACCATAAATATTGGGTGGATTCGCAGATAAACACCCAGGCTTTATAAATGAGGTAATGCCCCCATGTTTGTGCTTTCCCTTGCACCCTTCAGAGACAGTAGTCATGCCACTAATCGCTAGTCCTGTGGATGGACCCTGTTTAAAATCCTTCCATGGTTTCTCCCTATTCATAGAACAAAGTCTAAATCCCTTAATATGACCTGAAAACTCGATTCCGTCGAGTCCCTATTTCATTACTACTTGTGATAGCCAGCCTCCAAGATGGCCCCCATTGACCCCAGCCTCCTGGTGTTCACGTCTTTGTCCCTCCCACATTGTATCATTCTTAGTCTGTGTGAACAACAGCACATAGAAGTGATGACATACAACTCCTGCATCCAGGTCATAAAAGCCAGCACATCTTCTGCCTCTCTCTCTTGAGGACTGCTTACTATAGAGGAAGTTAGCTGCCATGTCATGAGGAACCCTATGGAGAGACCCATGTGGTGAGGAAGCAAAGTCTCTACAGCAGTGAAGCACTGAAGCCTCCAGCCAACAGTCATCCACAGGCACCTTTGTGGAAGCAGATCCTCCAACCCCAGTCAATCTTTCAGATTACTACAGCCCCAACTAATATTTCGTTTACAACCGTGCGAAAGGCCCTAAGCCAAAAATCACCAGCTAAGCCACTCCAGGATAGCTGACTCCAGAAACAATGAGACAATAAATAATTACTGTTTTAAGCCATGGAGCTCTAGAGTCATTTATTATCCAGCAATACATAGCACTCTAGCCCTGCCACAGCCCACTGCCCCTTGTGAGGCTTGTCTCAATTCTAGAACCATACCAGGCTCCCTCTTGCCTGGGTTTTTCTCACATGCTGTTTCTTTGCCTTTCTTCACCAGGACAATTGCTTTTATGTATCAGCATAAATAGCATTTCCTCAGTAGATTTCCCCATCTCCCCCAGCCAGATCAGGTCATTCACTTACTTTAAGGACAGCAGGCATTTTTTTCCTTCCTGGCACTTTTTACATCTATTGTATCATTCAATAACTAGATGTGGAATACCAACTGTGTGGCAAATGCTATGCTATGTAAAGAGGCAAAACAGATATTCTCCTGCCCTCATAAAGTTCATAATCTAGTGTAGTTCTTCACTTAGTTATTCCCACTTAATCATACACTTAATTACATATGCTTGGTAATTTATAATTATTTGTTAATATCTGTCTTTTCCACTGGCAAAAAATCCAATGGGGACTATACCTCAATGTTCCTGTGAGTGTCCCAGTGGGTAGTCAGGGATTATTCATTCAGAGCCTGGCTACAACGGAGGCCATGTCAGTAATTCTCAGAGGACTGCTCAGCAGACCAAGGGTGGCATTGTTAGGAAACTGCATCATCACCAAACTCATTCTGTCTTACTTCCGTAATGGACGATTTTGACACACATTTTGTATGTTTTGTGGATGTTTTTCCTCCCTCTTCTCTCTCTGAGGACACTCAGTGGTATGCTTAAAGGGCTGTAATAGACTGTGTGAGGGTGTTGGCCGATCTTTGTCACAAAACAGCTGTGAAATTTGGGGTAAGTCTCTTACCCTTCTGCACTCTCTTTTTCCTCATGTGGAAAATGAGTGAGCTAAGATGATTATGAAAGCCCTTCCAGAGCAATGAGCTTCTATTTAAAATTCTTCAAAATTAAAGCATTAGAATCAGCCTTTCTAATTACGTTTGTATAAAACATTTAATTTTTGTCTAAGGGCTCTTCTGTTATTTTACTTGATTCTCACAGCACACTAGTGGTGATATATCTCGTATCACAGTTAAAGAAAGGAATACCTAGAAACACAGGAGAATTTGAGATCTGAGGTATTTCCTCCTTAATCACAGAATAGCCTTTCTCTAAAAACCATAGCCATGCTTCAAAATGGCACTATATTTCTCCTTCCATGTTTTTTGTTTTGTTTTTGTTTTGAGAGAGACTCTCACTGTCACCCAGGCTGAAGTGCAGTGGCATGATCTCAGCTCACTGCAAGCTCCGCCTCTTGGGTTCAAGCAACTTTCCCAAGTAGCTGGAATTACAGGAGTACACCACCACACCTAGCAAGTTTTTGTATTTTTAGCAGCAACAGAGTTTCATCATGTTGGCCAGGCTGGTCTCAAACTTCTGACCTCAAATGATACACACGTCTCAGCCTTCCAAAGTGCTGGGATCACAGGTGTGAGCCACCTGGCCTCCCTCCATTTCTTAGTCCATTTTCTGTTGATATATCAAAGTACCCAAGACTGAGTAGTTTATTACTATAAAGAAGGGGAATTTATTTCTCACACTTCCGAAGTCTGAAAGTCCAAGATCAAGGCACCATCATATTCAGTGTCTAGTGGAAGTTGCTCTCTGTTTCAAAGATGGTGCCTTATTCTGCATATTCCAGAGAGGACAAACACTGTGTCCTTAGGTGGTAGAAAAGATGGAAGGGCAAAAAGGGCCTGTTTAGTTCCCTCCAGCTCTTTTAATAACATCACTAATCCCATTCCTGAGAGCTCCACCCTCATGACATAATCACCTCCTAAAGAGCCTACCTCTTAATATCACATTGCCAATTAAGTTTCAACATATTAATTTTAAGGGACACACTTAGGCCACAGCAACAGGTAAGATATTGAGCACGAGAGTCCTAAAATAAATCCCTGTCCTTGAAGTCTCAGACTTCTTCTGAGCAGTGATATAATAAGGATTCATATACCTGGGACACTGGGTGAGCACAGAGGAGAAAATGCACAAACCTCATCACGCTTCTTTAAGGATTAACTTATGAAGAATGGGATTCCTTTACAACATCAAGTCAGTGCATTCTAAGTTACATCCAGAGGCTGTTGCTCCTTAGCCTCTCTCCCTGTCTCCGCCTCCCCAACCACCCCCAGAGTTCTGTTCTTAGACCGGCTCTATTCATTCCAATTCATCTTCCCAGTTACGTCCATCTACTCCCACCATTCAATGCCAATCCATATGCTACCAACACCCAAATATTTATATGATGTTCCATGTTCTTTAAGCCATGAATCTGTGTTAGCAATCGCCTACCAGGCAGCTCCACCAGGATGCCCAATGGACACGCCGTGACTAAATACAACCAAAAGGAGCCCCTAGACTTCATGATTTAAAGGGACCCCATGTGGCCTCCTCTGGATGTGACCCTCCCCACATAACGAGGATCTTATGGTACAAAAGAACCTGCCCACTCAGACCCCATGCCCCACTTCTAAACCATGTTCCAGGTACCCAGGATCCATGACCAGAGCCTGCACAGTCCTCCTTCCTTGGTTGATTCTCCTAAGAGCAAGCTGCACCACCTTGTACACATCCCAAGGCATGAGAGTGGGTGTTTATTGGGAGTGTGGATAGAGCTTGCAGACTGGAGTGTCTACTCATAGTGCATGATAGAGAGAGAAAGGATGGGCCATGGGTCTGAGCATTTCCGCATAGCTGCATTCTGGCATGAAGCTCAGAGGGGCCCAAGAATTCTGCATTAAAACATATGCAAGGACATGGGAGAATACAACATTTTATTAAACTATGTGTTAGCTTGATTTATAACTTTTTAATATTTCGTCATGTAGGATGTTAGCCTCCGTATGTTCCCTTTAACCAAGACCCTAAACCATAAGCAGAGATCTTGGGCACCACAAACTTAACATATCCAAAACCAAATCAATCTTTGCCTCCCCACCTGTCTTAGCTTAGGGTGCTTGAAAAGTAGAGCCTAAAATAAGAACTTACACACAAGTAGTTTACTTGAGAGGTGATTCTAGGGAGCAGAACTGCACTGGTGGAGAGGCTGAGACAGGGAAGAAGAAAAGTCAACATACGAGTGTATTATGGAGGTTCCACTGTGGACAAGAGAGCTTGATTCTGCCAGAGTTTCTGCAAAGGTACAGAATGTCTTTGGGTGGTCAATATCAAGACATGAGCGCTCCTGAGTTAACAAGAACTTCTGTGGCATGCACCTCTTAACATACCTCTCGTTTAAGAGGCATTTAAACAGAGACACTTAAAAGGGGAAATTCAAAAGATAAATAGTGCTGAACAGAGTCAAAGTCTGAGAAGTAAATTAGGCTGAAAATCAGCTCAGTCATTGCTGTTACTTGTGGAAATATCAACGAGGTGTTAGTGTGGTATTTAACACATGAGCAACAAGTAACGGCACAGACTGAAATGGAATAGGTGGGGCCGATGCTATGAAAACTACTGAGTGCAGCCTGTGCTTAAGAGGAAGAAGGAAACAGCAAAATGCTTAGATCAGCTCTATGTTGGTTTAATCTTAATGACGACGTATGCATTTACACTTATTTATTTAAAACCTTGCTCTACAGAACATTTTACAATTGATAACTGTAATGTAAAATTAGCTTATTACTGTTTTGGTCCAAATTAACAAGCATATACTGCCTCTATGAAAATGCTCTGCGAAGCATTTGGAATTACAGTTGTAGAAGCAAGGGTTGGTAGAGAGATATTCCCAAGTCAAAGGCGCCAAGGACCTAGGCAATAGAAAAAGCAACCAAGATAGTACTTCCCACCCAGAAAACTCCTACTAATAGCCAAGAGGAGTGAGTGCAGAGCACTAAGCAGAGAATCAGGGGCTTCTCTTGCAGAGCTGGAGAGATGGGCGGTGGAATGGATAAGTCAGTCAACATCACCACACAACGTCCCACATCACAGAGAGGGGAAAATATTTCATTAACAACTGTAAATAAAAACAACTGTTAAAAGTAAATGAAAGCAGCTATCTAAATATAAACATCCTTCACTGTTCTATTTGCTCCATCTGAGTGTAATTAGACATTTTCTTTTATAGATACCGAAAAAAAGTGATGAGACCCTGTTTATGGAAGGAGCTGTTCCTATTGCGTCCAAATAATCTTTACTTGTTTCCTAGCAAAACTGTTCTATGAAGTACATCACATAAAAAATTACTCCATCCATTTCATCTCTGTTTCCTGTGACAGGACGATGGCACTGCTGTAAATATAAGGGGAACCACAGTTGATTCCATCCTCAGCAGAACAAAATTTGGCTTTTATATGTGCCTACTGGTATGAGATGTGGAAGATTAAAATTTCAGTGATTCTTGAATCTTTTACTCTACTGGGTTTTAGACATTCATTTCCCATCAATTTTAAATTGCTTCATTCTCCCAACTAGGAAACTTACAAGTCATCTGAGGTAAGTCTGGTTAGTTATTCACTGTATGTTATAAGCAGCATGAATTTTCATATTAGTTACTGCACGTTGAGTCATCTCTAAAATGCTTGAAATTAAAGTCAGATCACCAAGGAAGTGGAGGACATTCCACATATATCCCTGTGCTAGAGGTTAAAATCCACCTTAATGTCATCATCAGTTAAGTCCGTGAGGAATTAAAGGTAACAAGACAAAATGACATGACAACCACAGTCAAGAGATTCACATCATCAGCTGTTTCCATCTGTCTAGAGGCAGGTTGAAAAAAAAAAGCAGGTTTTAATAGAATAGATTTAATAGATTAAATAAGCTGTAAGTTAAAATTCTGAGTATAGGGCAGTTAAATATAGAACTGGATGACTAAGTAAAATGGAATTATTCTAAGTAAGTTCCAAAAATAGAAGTGGTCTTCACCAGGCTGGACTTGTTTTGTTATTATTTGGCTAAAGAAGTATAAGAGAAAACTAATATCAAGTGAAAGCTTATAGCTTCACAAAGAGCTAGGTAAATTATAACCACCGTATAGCATAAGCTGTATCAGAGCACAGCCTCAATTTCACGCATATCCTCTCAGTCCCATAGTGCCTAATAAATAGTAGGTCTCATTATATAAGTTATTATTCCTCTTGTGTTCTGATCTTTTAGGGACTCTTTTTGGAATAGGATTTGTAGAGACTCCTATGTGAGTCAAGCAGACAGAGTGGAACTTTGTTTCTTCTGCCATCTTTATTTTCTCATTCTAGAGCATATCCTAGAGGTACAAATTACTCTGCAGCAACCAAACACATACTCTAGAGCATGCCCCAGAGGTATAGATTACTCTATAGCAACCAAGCACATACTCTAGAGCAGGCATCCCCAAACTACGGCCCGTGGGCCGCATGCGGCCCCCTGAGGCCATTTTTCCTGCCCCCCGCCACACTTCAGGAAGGGGCACCTCTTTCACTGGTGGTCAGTGAGAGGAGCACAGTATGTGGCGGCCCTCCAACGGTCTGAGGGACAGTGAACTGGCCCCCTGTATAAAATGTTTGGGGACGCCTGCTCTAGAGCATGCCCAGAGGTATAGATTACGCTATAGCAACCAAGCACATACTTGAACATCTACATGGCAGTTTATCTTTTGGGGTAATCATACTGATAGGTAAACAGAAACTTTGCCTTGACAAGCAAACTCCGTGGCCTCCAGCCCAGATTATATAATGGAACTAAATCCTCAACTTCTGTATGACTGTCCTAATGTTGCATAACAAATTGCCACAAACTTAGCTACACAAACACCACATATTATTATCTCAGTCTTCGTGGGTCAGAAGTCTGGGCATGAATTAGCTGGTCCTCTGCTCAGAGTTTCACAAGGCTGCAATCAAGGCGTTAGATGGGCCATTCTTATCAAAGGTTCAACTAGGGAAGAATCCACTTTTGAGTTCATCCCAGTTGTTAAGAATTCATCTCTTTGCAGCTACATGACTGGGGCCTCAGCTCTTTGCTGACTGTCCTCAGGTTTCAAGGGCCACCTGAAGTTCCTTGTCACATGGGTTTCTCCAGCATACCTGTGTACAAGGAGAGTCTTCAGTTTACTAATGTAGAGACCTATGTAATGTAACGTAATCAACAAAGTGACATCCCATCACTATTGTCATATTCAATAGGTGGGAAGCAAGTCACAGTGTCCACCTGGGTCAGAGAGAGGAGATACGAGAAAGAAGTAAACACCAAGAGGCTGGGACAATGGGGTCACTTTAGAGTCCATCCTGCTACGACTTTCACAATAGCGTCTTGACCATGAGGACTTCATAGTCACTAAAGAGGTCACCAGGCTGCAGATCCTGGCATTCTCTAGGAATCACAATCCCATTCTTCTGCAAGGAAATGGAGTTACCATATGACCCAGTAAGTTTACTCTTAGGTACATTCCCTAGAGAAATAAAAATATATGATGCAAAAATGTGTATGTGAGTGTTTGTAGCAGTGTTATTCATAGTAGCCAAAAGGTGGACCCAAGACAAATGTTTGTCAACTGATGAATGGAGAAATAAAATGTGGTATAGCCATACAATAGAACATTCTTCAGAAAGAAAAAGAAATAAAATGTTGAGACAGGCAACAACATGGATGAACCTCAAATACATTATTCTAAAAGAAAGAAGCCAGTCACAAAGGACCACAGATTACGGGATTCCATTTATACGAAATATCCAGAATAGGAAAATCTACAGACTGAAAGTAGAACAGTGATTGCCAAGGGCTGTGGGGAGGGAAAAGTGGAGAACAATGCTAGTAGGTAAGAGTTTTCTTTATGGGATAATAAAATGTTCCAAATTTAGATTGTGGTGATAGTTGCACAATTCTGTGAAATTACTAACAATTTTTAATGGGTGACTATTATGGCATGTGAAGTATATCTCAATAAATCTTTTTTGTTAAAAAACAAAAAAGACCCACAAGTTTTGTCATGAAAAAATTAAATTTAAAACATATTGCTTAGATACTAAAATATTGAAATATTCACATTTCTCTGGCATTTAAATGACGTGTAAGAACTATAAGTATCCAAAATTGGGATCATCTCAGAAAATCTATGCTGCAATACGATCTCTTCATAGTACAGACATGGAGAGGTGAAAACCAGGTACTGTACGGAGATATCAAGTGGTTTTCCCAACGGCCCAGCAAAAAACAGAACTGGAGACAGGGTGTTGGGCTGATCCAATTCACTTTGGCCACAGCATGTGCCAGAATCCATTTCCACATTTTTTGATGAAGATGCCTTCTTCTTCTCTCATTAATTCAAATGTCAAATAGGTACTGGTATGGTTTGAGAAAACCAAAATTTCCAAAATGACTCTGCGTTTTAGGATACGAAAGCTTAACAGAGAGCACCAAGGCCCTCCTCTCCTGTGTAGTATAATAGGCAGCAGCTCCAGGTACCTTTAAGCGAAGGTGCACCTGCCTTTTAAGGTGATGTTCAGCAGGGATCCAAATTGCTAATAGAGCCAAAAATCTTAGCCAGACAAGGACACCTCCTAATACCAGTTTACAGATAAGTTTAAACTGATACTAGTATAGAGATGTATTTTATACATCTACTGACCTGCCCATTCATAAGTTCCCTTTCCATCCAGCCTACCTAGCACTTCCATCTATCCTACTGTCCAGACCCACAAGAAAAGAAGGTTTTATCTTGAGCAACAGTAGCTAACCAGAGGCTTTACATATCTGGGTCATTCAACTGCTGCAGACGTGCTACAGTTTTACAAGGCAGGGGTATTTCCGTAACTTCTTTAGTGTTGTAGTTGATGCCTGCTCTGTTCCCATCCCTTATCACTTAGTGGAAGCAGGGAAAAAAATAAAAGTGTGTTATATCCCTCGAAGCAATCTAGAGTTTCAAATACAATACACCTTTTCATTCAGTGCTGTTACCTAATATCTGGTTGACTTCCTAAAGTTTCACCAGAGAAAAAGGCCCTTTTCTTAGGTGCAGAATATCCTTTTTAAAAATAACCATTTATTTCCCAAAAGTCTAGGGAGCAAGTTAAGCTTAAGTGAAGGTCCCACTGCTTCATGGCTCCCAGCAGTCATCTGAACTAGGGACTTCATCTGTCTTCTCAGCCCTTTGGCGAAAAATAAGAGGGTATGCCATTCTGTCCCCTGTCTTGAGCAAAGACTGCACCTGAGCCACCTCTGACATGTTTTGACCCAATTTCTAAGAAATCTGTGGCAAAGGGGGTTTCTCCAACCACATCCCCAGATACTATCTGTGCACTGACCATTCTCAATCGAGCTCAAGCTCTTTTGGCACCATTCCTTGAGTGTACACAAAGTCTCCTTTCACTGCTAGCTAGTCTTGAGAAAAAATGTGAAGTGAAATAGGATTCTTTTCAGATTCCACTAAACAATCACCAGGAATTTTAACAACCTTCAGGTGCTACTATGTTTTCAAAATTCCTAAAGATATGACCAAGGATAAAACCAAATGTTTCTGAAATATTCACATTATGGGGTCCTCTTCACAGTCATATATCCTAATCTTATTTTTAACCTCCCCCACTAAACAAAGACATTTTCCTGGCGCAGACTATCTCTCATTGGAAAATGACTTTTGCCCCAGTGTTTGACACAGTAGGAGGACGGGAGAGGAGGAGCAGCGGGGAAGCTGAGCCCAGAGAAGGCATCTACTAAAGCCTGTCAGTTGCAATCACAAAGCATAGTTCGACACATCTCTCTGAAGTGATCACTGCAACCCTCTCTAGCTCTAAAATTCCCCCACGTTCCTGCTCCTCCTCTGAGGCCCCAGCTTCAGGGATGCCGGTGAGCAACAGTCTCAGAGAATCTCGAGCCCAACACCCTGTCTCCAGTTCTGCTTTATGGTTCCTCTCAGGCTGGCTGCTTACAAAAATTGTTTGTTCTCCCACTTCCTTTGTCACTACTTCCTCCGGCAGCCAATCCCACAACTGGAAAACAAGAAAGAAAATGAACATCTCACTGCATACATGTGTCACGGAAACATAAAATCTCAACTTCTGGATGAAAAGAAAAAAAGGCATTCTCTCTAACCCTGTTTTTCTTCCCTCCTTTCCCAGCCTTATCTTTTTTCCCCATCCCACAGCAAAACACAGAGGGTTTCTTCAGGCTGGGATCCCTGCCAGGGGGTCAAGGATGCTGGCGGCTCCTAGCTCACAGTCCTTCCTGTGAGGCTGGCGTTGGATGATCAGGGCTGGGTGTCCAGGTTCAAGGTCATCTATGGGAGCACTGGTGTGTGTTCCACCGGTGGAATTTTGCAGGGAGATTCTAGGAGCCTCTCTCACCTAAGAATTATCTTTCCTCACAATGGATCCACCAATGGACTTCAGAAATTATAATCTCTTGGTGGGAGCAAGCATGCAGTGCAGGGAAAAGCCTTTCACGGGGACAAAACTGACTTCCATCTGATTCATTTCTTCCACTGCCTGCTTGCCCCCATTCACCCCCACCAGGGTGAGTGTAGGCCAGGTGTCCCCAAACTACGGCCCACGGGCCACATGCGGCCCCCTGAGGCCATTTATCCGGCCCCCCGCCACACTTCAGGAAGGGGCACCTCTTTCATTGGTGGTCAGTGAGAGGAGCACAGTATGTGGCGGCCCTCCAACGGTCTGAGAGACAGTGAACTGGCCTCTGTGTAAAAAGTTGGGGGATTCCGGGTGCAAGCAGATCATTTGAGCCAGGAGGCTTTTGCTGTTAAATAGAGAAACTAAATCCTGACCTGACTAAAAGCAAACACAGGGCTTCAACAGTCTGAGGTTCCCTTCAATGTCAGTATCAACAATTCCATGACAGTGTACACCAAGGATGACAAACCCAATTACCAAGAGGGCACATGAAACAGACACTTGATACCAGCTGGAGTATTCATGCTGCATCTAAAGGGACAGCCACTATTTAGTTCCAGCAGAACTTTGGTATTCAAGAATCTAGACTTGGTTTTGCCAGAAATTCTGTATTACAAGAGAAGGCAGAAATATGATGGGTTTTGTATGTGAGAAATCTCCTGATTTTAAAATTTTGACAACTGATTCAGCAACTTTATAATTCTACGAAAGCCAAACAAGATGTATCTTCTGGACCTTTCAACCCACACAAGTTTGTAACCTCTGTCTCAAAAGCAACTCTCAACTCCATATGACCCAGCTGAGGGTGACATGGAGAGTAGCCTCATTAAAATCTCTATGAGAAGCTTTTCAATTAACCAAGCTCCCACTTAACGATATATCTCTAGGCACTTATTCCCAAATCTCCAGTCCTTGCTTTGCCCTTGGAAATTAATGCATGACACTGCATTATACCTACAAATGTTGCGACAACAGAAAAAGATGGACAATTACTAGAAAGGAAGAGCTTATGTTTATTTGGGCCACACAGTTTTACAAGGTGTTTTCATGTACATTTCATATCTGTATTTTTAAAGAAGAGAGACGGAAAGAAGGAAGGAAGGGAGGGAGGGAGGCAGGGAGGGAGAGAGGGAGGGAAAGGATGGAAAGGAGGAAAAAGATGGGAGGGGAGGGGAGTAAATTAAGGGAGGGGAGGGGAGGGAAGAAGAGAAAGGAAGGGAGACAAATTATAGCTTACAGTAATTAAGTCACTTGTCCAAGGCTACATAGCTGGCAAGTGGAATTCAATCCAAGGTCTTCAAAACGTGGAACTTTTGAAAGGCCCCTGGACACCTACCCAAAGACTTCTAGCATAACCGTCCCGGCCCATGTTCCCTTCTTCTAGGCCCTGGTTTTGCCTGGCCGTCTTGAAGTTCTCAACCTTAATATGACTCCTTAGGATCCAATTCATCTGGACCTCATGACACTACCATTCTGGCTACAGCCAATAAGAACTATATATACTATGGCTACACCATTGCCTATAGTGAAGACAGTGGTTTTCCCAAATGAAATGGATATCACCATTGTTGATCATCCTGGGAGAAAAAAAAGAGGCAGAGGGGAAAGGGAAAGAATCCCTCTCTGTTGGGGGTTTGACTGGGGATCATTCAGTGGGCCAGATTTGGGGCTTGTGAAAGAGTTCATGAAAACCGCCACTGGTAGGGTAGACTGGCTCTTTCCCCGTGACATGACTAAGGACTGAAGAGGAAGGCAGTGAGAAACTCCCTGCACGCAGCGTGGCTAATGGCTCTGTGATAGCCATTGTGAGGCTTTCCATTGGCTTTTGCTTCACTGGAAACCCCTCTGCTATCCTCAAGCTTTCAGTAAAATATTTTACATACTACAACCTTGTCTTACTTATACTACTTACACTTTTGAGAACTGCCATACACACTTGGATTCCAGGAAGATGGAAAACATTCTGCTGGATATCTTCTGACTGTCCCTCCAATCTACTCTTCCTCCTTCTCTGCCCTGCTCTGTGCCCTGCCAGGCTGAGCTGTATCAACTACATCTTAGGGCCTCTTTGCTCTCAGGCTTCAGGCTGGGTTCATCTAAGGGGGAAATTGGTAGGAAGGAAGGAAGGAAGGAAGAGTCTGAGGTTAGGACATTTATTCCTCCAGTTCTCTCAACATAGGGCGATTAGGTACTGGCTGAATCCCTGACCAAAGGTTCCAGCTTCTGCCAAATATCTTCTCCCTGCAGTGTTCTCTGTCTTTGCATTCTGGTGACTGTTTCCTTCCCTAATGGGAACTCAGGCTTCCTGTCCTGGGGAGCTACACCCTACTGACCCTTTTATAAACCGGCCTTTTATTAAACTCTTCAAATTTCCCAACTAAGTGCGTATCTGTTTCCTGCCAAGACCCCGACTGACACAGCCACTTTGCCACTGCTGTTGTTGTTAACTAATTGTATTTAGGAATCATTTCCATGGAGAAAAACACATATCTTAAGGCTCCATTTCAGTAAATATTGACGACACACACATTCCTATAACGAACACCCCAATAAGGTAAAGTGAAATTTCTAGCACCCTAAAATTTCCCATTGAAAATTTCCATTATTGAAGTTTCTTTGTATTTTCTGTTTCTATTTCTATGTAATTAATTAGAGAACCAATGAAATTAAAACTTGTACTACATAAGGTACATAGCTGACTTGTCTCACTTTAACCTTTTCTATCACTTTATCAATATTTACAACATTTTTCCTCTTGCTAGTTGAAAAGACATGTCAATCCCTCTGCAAAAACTCCACCTCGATGCTCCCTTAAGCTCACCCTTGAGAACTACACAAAATGGAGAAAATGAAGGGCCCCCTCATCTCCATTTCCCTAACCCTCCTTCTTGATCTCCAGTTTCTCTGGCATTCCTGAAAACCTTTGATGTCCTACGCTAGACCTGACCCCACGTCCGGTTCCAAGTGTATTTCATCAGAATTGTATCTCTTCACTGCAGCTGACTTCAGTTAAGTATACAAAAGACAAAATCAAACTGAGGGTGCTCTAAGGTACAAAAATTCCCCTAAGGGATGGTTGCATTTTGTATTTTTAAAACAGCTCTTCAGTTCACTGAAATGATTTGCTCACTGCTCATGTCATAGCTAAGGCAAATCTAGGCAATAGAATAAAAATGGTTTGGAACTGCAGGTCATCTCCATCCGATGAGATGAGACCTGGCAATCTTTTACCTACTGTGTCTAGGCACAGTCCTGCTCTGGCTCATGAAAATGAGTGCATCCGCTTATTACCCCTCCCAACTCACAGGCTTGTGTGACAGAAGAGTAAGTCCTGGCCCTTTTGTCAAACATTTTTCATTAATTAACAATCTCCAACCCTGACCCTTACCCACATGAAAAGAACTCAATTAAGTGCTTAGAAATTTTGAAGACGAGGGATAAGAAAACAGCTGAAAACTAAATTCCAGGTTCGAATCTAAAAAACGTAAAATTTAATAGCTTTCTAAGAAGGACAAGGAAACAGCAAATGGAAGGGGAAATTTTCCAAAGAGCTAGAGAGGTACTGTTTAATTTTAGATCCCATGCTGCTTCTATCAACAACATGAAATCCAGTTGACTATTTCAGCAGCATATGTAACTCAGCTAATCAGAAAAATATGCAGGCAGTTGAGTAGCTGTCTTCTTGACAAATTTTAACATATGAATCTGGAAAACATTCTAAATTCTGGGGCAAAATCAAATCAATCAAAAAGGCATTAAAGTTTTCTTGCCATTTATCAACAAAGCAACCCTATTTTCAAAAAGTTCAGTAACATCCTTTGGTTCCAAAAGAAGGTCTCTTGAGCATCCCTTTGTTGTAAGGGAAAAGTCACTGAACCTGAAATTTTGATTCAACTCTGTCTCATTGACTCCACTGGTCTTGAACAAATCACTTCACCTTTCCATAAGACTAGATGAAGTCTAAGGTCTCATCTAACTCCCATTTGATAACCATATTTGCCTGATTAGTTTTCTAACTCTTGTTAATAGCTATCCATTTTATTAATAAGTTGCAGAGCAATAAAGAAAAGATGAGTTAACATTTTTATGCCTAAACTATCTAAGATATATCTAGAAAAATCTATGCCAAAATATTTAAAGTGTATATTAGTCTGATCTTGCATTGCTATAAAGAAACTACATGAGACTGGGTAATTCACTGAAGAAAAGAGGTTTAATTGACTCACAGTTCCACAGGCTGTACAGGAAGCATGGCTGGGGAGGCTTTAGGAAACTTAAAATCATGGTGGAATCCAAAAGAGAAGAAGGCCATCTTACATGGGTGGAGCGGGAGGAAGAGAGGGAAGCAGAGGTGCTATACACTTTTAAACAACCAGATCACATGAGAACTCACTCACTGTCATGATAACAGCAAGAGGGAAATACATCCCCCATGATCCAGTCACCTCCCATCACGCCCCTCCTCCAATACGGGGATTACAATTTGATACGTGATTTGAGTGGGAACACAGATCCGAACCATATCAAAGTGTTTCACTCAAATTGATGGGACTGTGAATAATTTTTTTCTTCATATGTATGAAGAAGGCTTCATTGAAGGAGGGGTAATGAAAGGGATTTGTATCTGTGTAACAAAGAATTTGGTTTTCTCAAAGAAAAGATCTGGCCTGTGCCCTGGGCCCTGCTGATGGGAAGGTGTTTGTTTGCCCGCTAACCTTAGGTCACACTGGATAGTTTAACAATGGGATTTAGGGTAGGGGGTGACCACAACCATATAGTCCTAGGATAAGGACTGGCAACAGATCAACAATGTGACATAAAGTGGGGCCTTTGGGTAACAACCTGGAGACCGACATCAAATATGTATGCAATTATCCAGTCATGTCTGCAAAATAGAGTCCCAATAATAACTCTGCTCAATGAGGCTCAGATGGGCTTCTCTGGTTGGCAATTCTACATGTGTACTGTCACACATCAGTGCCTGCAGAGTGATATGTCCTGTCTTCATGGGCAGAAAACAACAGAAGCTCCACATCTGTTACTTCTAGATTCTGCCATATGTATTCTTCCCTTGGCTGATTTAATCTGTATCCCTTCCTTGTAATTAACCATAACTATGAGTAGAATAGCTTTCAGTGAGTACTGTGAGTCATGCTAGCAAATTATCAAATCTGAGGATGGTTTTGGAAACCTCTTGAACTTTTAGCTGGTATCAGAAGTGAGGACAGTCCTGGGTACTGTACCTTTTACTTTGTAGTTGGCCTAAACTCTGCAATATCACAGCAATTAAAAGAAAATTAAGGTTTAAGATCAACTTTTTGCTACCTAAAAATGCAACGGCCTTTGACAATTTCTCGCAAAGCAGCCAACAGCCTTCCAACACGCTCCTAATTTATCCTCTCCCTTCTCTTCTGTCACTGTCTGCCCTCTACTCCTCCTTTACGAAGAAATTATTATTTACTTTTAATGAAGGTCAGGTTCTTATTTCTCTGGACTTTTGATGACTAATATTCACTTTTGTCAGTGTTTCACCTTCCAATTAAGAGTTATCTTTCTAAGGCCGGGCGCGGTGGCTCAAGCCTATAATTCCAGCACTTTGGGAGGCCGAAGCGGGTGGATCACAAGGTCGAGAGATCGAGACCATCCTGGTCAACATGGTGAAACCCCGTCTCTACTAAAAATATAAAAAACTAGCTGGGCATGGTGGCGCGTGCCTGTAATCCCAGCTACTGAGGAGGCTGAGGCAGGAGAATTGCCTGAACCCAGGAGGCGGAGGTTGCGGTGAGCCGAGATCGCGCCACTGCACTCCAGCCTGGGTAACAAGAGCGAAACTCCATCTCAAAAAAAAAAAAAAAAAGTTACCTTTCTTTCTTCTAGTGATTTACATCCATATTTAAAATTTTCTATCAAGAAAATCTATTCTTTTGATAGAAAAGTAACCTCCTCATAAGCAGGCACATATAGTTTTCAGTCTTCATACAGATTTGCACAAAAAAATAAAACTCTTCAGCCTGAACAACTAATCGAAAACAATTTATATTTGATGGTTTTTGGTATTCTCTTTTCTGATTGTTGACATTCTTGACATCATTTATATCCTAGCTTCTAGTCCCCCAAAGTTTCTCATCTGTTTCAAAATTTCCCTTAAACTTTGGCTGAGGAACTCTTTACGTCCTGGACCTCTCTTCCCCTCTTCTCTATAGCATTGCCTTCTCTTCTACTAGTTAGTCTCTGCTTTTTTTCTAAGTAAAAATCCTATCTAAAATTGCAATCCTATCTACATTTCCTTGTCTCTTTCTCACAGAATGTCTCCAATATTCTTTCTATGAGACAATCAAAATAATCTAAATCCACACAGCTTACTGACTATATTAACATGACTTTACTACTTCAGTGTGTTCATAAATATAAGATAACTATTCCAGGAAATTTTCTTTTAAAAATAGAAGTTACAAATGAGTTTATTTTTTATTCTAGCAACTTTCTGAAATACAAATCAATTCTTCAATAAAAAGCATTAAATAATAGTGTATACTCCAAGACTCTTCGAACCCCTCCTGTGAATCCTCACCTCACTGTGTCCATTAATCCTAACCTGTTATATCATAATCCATATCCAACTTTAACCAAGCCCTGCACTGAAAGACCCATCTTCATCTAGGTGAGTCTCCAAAATTTTGAAAAATCTTCTGACTTTGCCTCCCCTCTTTTAAGGCTCTGTTAATTTGTTCTTAGCATGGTAAGAGAGACCATAATTTAGATATGCCATGGTAAGAACAAATTCAGCTTTGCACCATTACAAGTAGTTTGGTGACGTTTGAGGAAGCCAGCATTCACCATAAAGCTCAGGAGTAAGAATAAGATAACAAGCCATAATTTTCCTCTACGACTGAATGTTTATATATGTGTTTTAGGTGGAGTGGGAGGCAGGGAAATGTGTTGTAGAGTGGTAGGGAAGAGAAAGTAATACACAGACATATGCCACTTTAACATTTCAGCAGACTTCTATAACTAATATCTCATTTGATCCTTGTAACGATGCTATGTAGTAGACAGGACATATATTAGGGTCCTCATTTTAAAGATGAAGACTCTAGACTCTTGGGGTGATGTGAGATTAAGATTTGGGACACATAACATGAAAGAGCCAGAGGAAAGTTCTAAAGCAAGAGTCGGCAAACTGCAACCCTCAGGCCAAATCCAGCCCTGAGGCCTGTTTATGTAAATAAAAGTATATTGAACACAGCCATGCTCTCATTTGTTTGCATAACTGTCTATATTTGCTTTAGGGCAGTAATAGCATTGTTAAGTAGTTGTGACAGACACCATATGGTGTACAAAGTCTAAAATACATTCTGGATGGTCCTTTACGAAACAGGTTTGCCAATCCCTGTTCTAATGCAACACAATGTAAAGTTAACTTCCCCCAAAATGTAATAAAAGTATTAAACTCTAAAGGCCTTGAAGATGTGAGTTGGATAGTTCTTCATCAGGCCAAGGGATATCCTATAATATGAAGTGATAAATTGCCAGGTTCTACAGGGTTTGTGAATAATAGGAAAGAGTTCTCCTGGAAAGTTCTCAACCCTGACACAGATTGCTCTGATACTGTGAACTGAAATTGTGTAGGTAAAGGCCTATCATTCACCCAGCACTGTAGGCCTCTAGGCAGCAGCAAATAGGAAGAGAAACTGCTATGATAACAATAATATTGTTGATAAAACTTGAACTTTAAAGACATCGAGAAGAGAAAAGATCAAGTGAATGCTCTACAATTGCTGACTCAATAGCTAAGAAAGGAAACAAATCTGACACAGGCAGGCATGAATTGCTAGGAAACACATCAATAGCTTCATGAATAATTGAATCTGCTTTCCTAGAACACACAGAAAGAATTATGTCTGTGTTTTTGCTTTTCTTTTGCAACCTAAACTTCAGGCTTTTGACTGATCTCTCTGCTTCCAGGCTTGTTCCCCTATGTTCTACTCTCCAGACAAAAATTATCCTTTTACAATAGAAATTAGGTCATGTTAATACTTTGCTCAGAACCCTTCAGGGACGTCACATTCCACCAGAGGTTGATTGTTCTTGAAGCTAAAAAATCTGCAGATTCAGGGCCCCTCGTTGCACAGTGCTCTTCCAAGGCCCTGAAAGGGGTTCTAGCAATGTGCTCATGTGTTCATTTTTTTTTTTTTTAATTTGCAAACATGAGATATTTTAACCACAGCTCTCTATTTCTTATTTCGCTCTTTCATATTTCTCTTCAAGTGAAGTGGTATGAGAATAGACACAGACACTTTGGGGTGCAGAGAAGGAGAAGTTGAATTACAGAAACATCTAGTTTGGGTTAGTAGGATGTATTATTGTGGTTCACAGTTACTTCCACGTAAAAATTTTCCTGCTGTTGGAATGGCTTCCAGGAATAGTTCTACCATCCTCTGTACTAATTTACATTGTGACATTAAAGTTCAGAGCCTGAAGTTATAAGATAGGAACTTGTCTTCATCACACCAGAAATAAGCGGCTAGTAGAGGAGAAGAAGGGTTTGAAATATATGTAGCCAGAAGCTGGTACACAGGAAGTGCTTACAAATCTTATGGTCATAGAAAGAAAGAAAATTGAAAAAAATTCTCTCAAATTGACAGCAATTCTAAAAAACATACATAGCATTAGCAATAATGAGTTATAAAATTCAAGAAATTTTTTTCTATGAAATCAATAATAAAAAGGTAAATTTTGCCCAAACAAGCTAAAGGAAAGACTGAATTTACTTCCGTTTTTCCTATAGAAACTATTAGAAAATAATATGAATAATCGAAGATATTATAGTGTAAACTAATGAAGAGGGGAAAAAGTAACACAAATAGTTTTGTTTATACCTTTAGAAAGAAAAAGTAATACAGAGAGGTGTCACACTTTGTTAGTAAAATTATTATGGTTTAGAGTTTTCTGGATTTTGTGGTATGCGTAGTATCTTTTAAAACTGATATTATTGTGATTTTTTAAATTCCGAATAAGTATTTAGATTTGCGGCTAATTTTGTATTCTTTTACTTATGGAAAGTCTCAGGATTATAAGCTTCAAACACTAGGAATCCCGTATCCACCCTTGATTCTAAGAGTTAAATACGAAGCCTTTAAAGTTGGCCTGTCAAGCCCCACCCCCATGATGAAGGCCTGCTACTCTCTGGCCCATTTTTCAACATTCCACCCTTACTCACTCTATGCAAGCCACTGTACCCACTTGCTGTTCCTAGATCACACCCAGTACATTCCTGCCACAGGACTTTTGCACTGTTTCCTCTTATAATACTCTTTCCCCAGATATCACCCTGACTTTTCACTACCTTTCTTCAGGTCTCTGCTAACATATTACCACAAGAGAGCAGCATTCCATAATTACCTATATTAAATAACACTGTCCTCCAGCTCCCTTTCTACATCTTTCATTGTTGTGTCTCTTAACAATTAACATCATGTAATACTTTAGTTATTTATTACCAACGGCCCCAAGTAGAATGTAAGCTTTGAAAAGAAGGAGACTCATGTTTGCTGCTATATCCCCAGGGCCTAGAGCAGTTCCTGGCTCATACTTGGAACTTTAAATTCGTTGTTGAGTGAATGAAAAATATGAACAAAAGAATGAATGAATGCAGGGAATTATTAAGACCAGAATTTAAAGGGATTAATAGTAAATACAAGACCAGATTGTGGCCATACTTTATTTCACTTGCAATTTGCTATGTATAATATATAGTTTGAGAAACTACCTCTAACTCATTTGAGAGAAGTATTTTAGTTCTTTTCAACTAGACCTTACAGTTGCAAATAAAGAGGCCAAGGAAAGAACCTTTTCAAGTACTCCCGAGGTCAAATAATTAAACTGTGCGGACATATCATTATGGCTCTTTCTGAGAGGGTAAAACAGGTAAGCAAATTTTTGTCAGCTAGAACCTGATCGAGGCCCTTTCCTATTGGTAGATAACATCCCTTTTATAATATCTTAATCTTGAAGTACAAATTGCCTGTTTAAAATATTCTTAAAATTGTGGCTTAACTCATATAACTAAACACAGAACCTCACATTGTACAAGTTGGAAGGAGTGTCAGAGAACACTGGGCCTGATGGTTCCCAAACCAGTTGTGTGTTACGAGGAGCTGAGGAATTAAAAAATAGATTTCCTGGCCCTAGAGCTGCTATAGCAGAATCTAATGGTGGAGCCTACAGAGTTAATTTTTTTAATAGGTTCTCCTCATAATTTTTTGCAGCATTCCTGACTCACCAGTATTTGAGAACTACTGACCTTGTTTTCTCCTATTTATTGTGTTTCACAAATGGTGAAACTAGTATGTATATATAACCCTTGACTAGGAAATAGAAAAAAAAAATCCATTACCATTTAGATTCCCCATCTGACTGAACACATTGAATCACCTGAAAGCTTTTATTCCAATGGATAGGCTCTCCTCCCGGTTAATGAATTCAGACTCTCTGGGTGAGACCTACAGCACTGGTGTTTTCAAAGCTTTATGGTGAGTCTAATGTTCAGCCAGGATTGAGGAACCCTGATAAAGAAGATAAGAATTTCAACTAAAGAAACAGATAAACTATATTTGTTTTTCTTCCTTAGGTACTTCCTAGTTTCTGAGTCTGACATTCATATTTCCCAAAAGGCAACTTGGAGACATTCCCTCCTATTGAGGTTTTTACAGCTGAGAATCTTAGGTACTAGAGAAAAACTTGCCCAAGATCAAATAATGAATTAGAGGGTTCTCATTTCCAGAGCTGATGCAACTTATTTTTTTTTTACAACAAAATCTTCCAATTCACTGTATTTCATTTCATAAGCAAGCTTCTTGTGATCTGAGGGAATCTTATTCCGTATCCTGATCATACTGAGACTCTTTGAGTGAACCACAGGCAGGAGCTTGTTATAAATTCAATGGTGGACCAGATAAGCAGCTGCTCATGACACCAATCTGTAACAGCATTTTTCAGACTTGCCTGGTCAAAATATTCTTGTGGGGAAACTGTTAATAATGCAGATTCCCGGGTTTCTCCACTGACTGACTATTTTGATTCAGTAGACTTAGGTCAGGATCTTAAAATTTATAAGTACGACAAAGGCTACAGCTGATTCATATGCTTGGCTAGTTTGGGAAAGACTGTACTAAAATATTATTTAAAAAACTAATAGTTTATCCCACTTAAACTGATTTCCACATATGACTCTTCAGAGCAGGAATTGGCAAATTTTTTCTACAATGGGTCCGATGGAATTTGTTTAGGTTTGCAGGCCATGTGGTTTCTGTTGCAACTACTCAACTTGCTGCGGACGTGTGAAAGCAGCCATCAACTATATAGATGAATGGGAGTGGCTATATTCTAATAAATCTGTTTACAAAAACAGGTAGTGTACTGGATTGGACCCACACACTATAATTTGGCAACTCCCTGATTTACATAATGACAAAAATGCAAATTTATAACTGTAACAGAAATATTTGCCTACAAGAAATAAAAATAAAAATAGTGACTTAAATAAACAAGGATTTATTTCAACTCACATAACAAATTTAGACTTATGTGATTGCTGTTGTAAGTTTAGCAACTTAATAACGTGTCAAAAGTGGGACCATTTACCTTCAGAAACTTCTAGAAGGTATCTTCTTTTGTATTATTGGTTAGATTTGGATCACATGCCCACACCAGGTTTTATGATTAAGTTCACTGTTACTGGAATCAAGAGAATTCTGTCCAAGAAGTGCTCAGGTGGGGAGCAGGGAGTGTGGAGGTGTATGACTAGTATGGTTAATATGGAAGAGATTTAAGTAACTAGTGCTTTTAGGTGGCCAACTCATAGTGTCTGCCACAGTCCAGCCCTTTGGCAATCTGATATCACACATCCTTTTTCCTACACATGCAGTTTTTAGGTATATTCACCCTTCTCCCCAAGAGAGGAAAAATATGACATTCCTCTAACTACTACATTCACATTTAATCTAGTATCTCTAGGCAATGTTCAATATTCTTCATTTGGTACAGAGATTTTAGGCCTGGAAATTTTCTCCAAAAATCAGATTTCCTGCTTCTAACACATCTAATATACAACGGCTGGAAAAGACTAAATCTTCAGTATTTGCTAGCATATACCTCATCCTGCTAGAAAGGCATAGTGAGAAATGCCAGCCCTCTCAATAGAGAAAGCCTTTGATTAACCAATCTGACAATTCCTAGTTCTATTCTTGACAAAAATCTCCCAACTTTTCTTCCATAGCCTCTGGTTCTTCCCTCTAGTAAGACATTCCTTAATCATTACTTTTAGTGCCTGTTTCTGAAGTGAGCATTCAGGACAAAATTCTCAAATGTTAGCAACTTCTGCATGTTCGTACAAATTCAGATACCTAGAGATTACCTTTGGGGTTCGATAATTATATGCAGCTGTTGGTGAGGCTTGGAGTATCTTCAGCAATAAAGTTCCTCTCAAAAACCTAGTAGATTCTGTCTATTTGTGTCTGGTCAGTTCCTTGCATTAGTAATCACATCTAAAGATCTTGTCTAGACAGTCTTTGAGGCTAAGAATCCTTGTCTCTCTGCAGCTTGATCCTATGCTCTTCTAAATCCTCTGATATTTACCTGATACGATCAGGTTTTTGTGCTAAAAATCTCCAGTTTTATCAGTCTTAAAGATGCTACTTTCCCAACTCTGCTTGTTTTAATTCGAAATATCAAAAGACATCTTCTCCAACCCTACAAAGTATGGAATTCTTTTCATTTAGACTGCAGGTCACAGTTAGAAAGCATCTTTCTATGCAGTCATACTTTATTCCCTCTCTGATTAGAGTTTACCTATCTAACTTAAGTTTGCCTCGCATAGTAGGACTTTTTTGTTAAGAGCCATGAAAATAACCCAACACACAGGAACATGCTGAATTTTACCTTTCATTTCCCCTGCCCCTACAAACTCAGTCAACCTGTGGTCTGCATTGTAAGGTACGTCAGGCCAAGATTGCTTAAATATTTTGCTATACCAAAGGTTTCCTGCCTGAGAGTTAAGTCCTCAGCCTGCCCTTTGATCTACCTCAAAGTGTGTTTCTTGTAGTATTCCACTTCTAGGACCCAAATTCTTTATCAGTTAGATATGCTTTCAACTAGAAACCATTAAAACTCAATGAACTACAGTTGAAACAAATAAAAATAGTTCTCTCAAACAGAAATCAAGATGTGAGTAGTAGCGTCGGTTCCAAGGCATCAAAGCCCTAAATCAGCTTCTCCATGATTCTGGTTGTCTCCTGCTCATAGTCACAAGATGGTTGCAGCACATTACCACATCGCCTTGGAAAAGAGGAAGCACGTGGCAGTGTTATGCACAGTGTTTCTTCTCAGCTCCTGTCTCTTATGTCAAGAAGTAAAATCTTTCCCGAAGCCCCTCAACAGACTTTTACTTAAATTTCATTGGCCAGAATTGGATCATAAGCCTGTTCACTTCTAGATTTGGGCATACCTTCCATGGAATCAAAGGATGTGTGCTGAGGGAAAAAATTAGGGTCCCTTTAGCAAGGAACAGTCAACCAACAGTGCCTGACACAGATTGTCCCCAACAAACAGAAGTCCAAAGGGAAATTTTAAATATTCAGCTAAGGCTGGGTGTGGTGGCTCGCTCCTGTCATTCCAGCACTATGGAAGGCTGACGCAGGAGGATCACTTGAGCCCAGGAGCTCAAGACCAGCCTGGGCAACATGGCAAAACACCATCCAACAACAGGAAAAGTACAGCTTAGCCAGGTATGGTGGCTCGCACCTGTGGTCCCAGCTACTTGAGAGGCTGAGAGGTGGGAGGAGCACTTGAGCCCAGGAAATTGAAGCTGCAGTGAGCCATGATCACATCACTGCACTCCAGCCTGAATGACAGAGCAAGACCCTGCCTCAAAAAAATAATAATAAAATAAAACCTCCTCATAAACCTTTTCTCATGACACTGCAAATTGTGCAGTGCAACTATAGGCTTCACTAAAATTCTAGAAATGAGCTATACTCTCTTTCTTTCCTTCTTTCTTTGTTTCTTCTTTCTTCCCGTCTTTTTTTGACACAGGGTCTCACTTTGTTGTCCAGGCTAGAGTGCAGTGGCGCAATCTAGGCTCACTGCAGCTTGACCTCTTGGGTTCAAGCGATCCTCCCACCTTAGCCTCCCCAGCAGCGGAGACTGAGACTACAGGCATGTGCCACCACACCTGGCTACTTGTTTTTGTTGTTGTTTTGTTTTTTGGAGTAGACAAGGTTTTGCCACATTCCCCAAGCTGGTCTTGAAAACCTGACCTCAAGTGATCTGCCCATTTTGGGATCCCAAAGTTCTGGGACTGCAAGTGTGAGCCACCACACCCAGCCTTTCATTCATATTCTATTACTGCATAACAAACTACCATAGACTTAGCATCTTAAAACAACACCCATTTACTATCTCACAGTCTGTAAATCAAAAGTCTAGAGAGCCGCTACTGGTTTCTCTCGATAGGATCTCAGGAGGGTGAAATCAAGGCTGGGCTCTGGGCAAGAATCCACTTACAAGTTCATTCAAGTTGTCGGCAGAGTTGAGGTCCTTATGATTGGTAGGACTGAGGACCTGCATTCCTTGCTGTCAGTGGGGGAGGTGCTCACAGCTCCTAAAGGCTGGTCTCTGCTTCTTGCATTGGCCACTCTTATTGCCAAAGCCACCAGTGGCATTCACATCCTCTCTTTGCTTCAAATTTCTAATTTTTTTCCCACAACCAGTTGGAGAACACTCGAAGTGGTAATATGGTTGCATTAGACCCATCAATAATCTCTTCTATGGTCTACTGATTGATAACCTTAATTACACCTGCAAAATCTCTTTTGCCACATAAACTAACATAAGCAGCACAGTGACACCAGGGGGCAAGCGTCTTGGAGCCACTTTGGAATTCTGCCCATCACACAAGCAATTAAAGAACTGGCCTCAATTAAAGTTAAAACAGATAATTAAAGATTTTCAGTCCAAAGTCACCAGCACAGGCTGGTTGCATTTCCTAGTCCATGTACTGGGCCTGGTATATGAACACATATGCTAAACAAAGATTTGTGGCTCACTGATCAAGTAAACCTGGCATATATGCTGAGACTGCCAATTTTAAGACAAGAATGGAGTGGTGAGCATGACCCTTATGTTTTATGAAGCCAGTACCACAGGGATGAGGCGTGGAGAAACAAGAAGACACTAGTAGACAGGAATGTCACAAAAAGGACCAGAGCGTCAAGAGGACTAAACACAACCTGAATATTCGTAGCCCTTTTTTTTTAAGACAGTCTTGCTCTGTCACCCAGGCTGGAGTGCAGTGGCATGATCTTAGCTCACTGCAGCCTCAATTTCCCAGGTTCAAGAAATTCTTGTGCTTCAGCCTCCCAAGTAGCTGGGATTACAGGCGTGAGATACCATGCTCAGTTAATTTTTGTATTTTTAGTAGAGACAGGTTTTCACCATGTTGGCCAGGCCGGTCTCCAGCTCCTGGCCTCAAGTGATCCACCCACATCAGCCTCCCAAATTGCTCAGACTGCAGCTGTGAGCCACTGTGTCCTTCTGCTATCCATATATTTTAAATAGTCCTTAATATTTCATCCTTCCCCAAGCCCTAAAACAAATGGAGAAGGTTCTTTTCCTCCGCATTCCTCAGTCTGCATTTTGACCTTTGGGAACCCCCTTTTCCTTTCACGGCTGCTCTTTAAATTGCTAAACTTAGCTAGATTCCACTGTCTGGGACTTTCCAGGGCTTAGCACTTTTCTAAAGATTGATCAACATGAAGGCCACTGTCCAAATCAAACACTTAAAAGTTATCACCATCTTCTCTCTCACTCCTCTCGTAATCCACCTCACACATGGTCACACACACGCTCGCTCACATACTCACGTCTGCACACACGCTCTTCCCTCTCTCCACACCAACCCTAAGTTTGAGAATGCATTTACAGCTGATTTTGCTAGTATACATACTCCACAACGTGGAAGGAGTTTCTTGCTTACTTTTTACAGTTTTGAAAAATGTGTAACTAGGAACTTGTTGCCCAAACTGACTGCAAAGTCATATCCCTCTAGAGTTTTGTCTTGGTGTTGTTGTCTTCCTGGAATCCAGTTATTCTCACCATGGACTTTGTTTGTTGATTTTGTTCTTCCTCATAGGTTCCATGTTATCTTGCTATAAAATTCCCAGGCATGTGCCTAAGTCTATTGCCCTGAGCCTCTAGGAACCCATGGAAAATATAGCTTATTTATAGTTTATTTATAGTAAGTCAGGATGAGGTTAATGAAACTGTATTGGCTGTAAGACAGGAGAATTAAATGGAAGAAAACAAAAGGAGAGCAATTGATATTTGGGGTTAAGCAAGATATTTGCAAGATATCTGACAACCTAATCAATTACCTGAGACAAAGAGGACTGGGGCACAGGACTGTTGACCAGGGGCAGAGAAGCAATACTTTATCATAGATGGACTGTCTAAGAAACTGATACCTTCGTCCACAGGACAAACGCAAAAGCATTCAAATTCAATTCCTTTCAGACAGGAGTCATTGATACCTAAAAGTGGAGTAGCTCTGCAGTTTTGTTTTCATTTCAAGATATTTAGATTTGACGTCTTTAAGACTTCCAGTTACCTTAGAGAGCCCAAGTGTATTATGCGTAACGTGTATGTGTCTCTGCAGACCACATAATCCATCCTCAGGAATTCCCTAAATAAATGTTGGCTTCTGAGTCATATCTTGATTTCATTTGCGTATCTTCTTTTCCTAAGCCAGGCATTAAAAAGATGACCCAGAAAAATTACAGAGTCAGCATATATTTGAATACTAGATAAAAGGGAAGAGAATGAAGTGGATTTTTCAAAGCTTCTAAAGAAAACAGAACTAGGTAATACATGACATTGGACTTTGTCTAATGATGAGAACATTTAATGAGAAATAGACATGAATACAAATGGAAAAAAGCGATAGAGTGGTGGCTTTTTATCCTTACTTTAGAAGCAACATTTATTTTGAAAATAAATTTTCCAAAGAGAACCCAAATACGAAAAGGATAAAAGTAAAGATTCTCTAGTAGAAGTAAAGGCATGAAATGCAGAGCCCTATTCCATATCTGAGCTCAATTTATCCTCGAAGTTTGTCCTGACTTAATTCCATGGAACTTTCAGAGATCTTTGGAGCACAGTTTGAAAATACACAACCAACTGAAGGGTAAATTACCTGAAACTTTGAACCCATATAAGCTGCTTAATTTTTCACTGGCAACTGGGTAGTATGAAGGACAGCTAGAAATGTTTCACCAAAGCCATCTCAGGTGACATAGACATTGGAATATCAACATAAAGGAACAGTATATATAGCCAACACCTTTGAAAACCAACTTATATATTTAGTCTAAATGTAAGAAAACCTGCAGTAAAAACCATGAGTGATTTTTCTTTGTCAAGGCACGTGAAGATAAATCTGAGAAGAAAAAATAAAATGTGCACACTTTCCCTGATTGCCTCATTTATTTTTCATACTATTGAATAACACAGGTATATTTATACGTATGTATATATTTGCAAACCACCTCAAGCTCTTTTTGGAAACAGGTGAGAAATGGAGAATAGCGAAGGAAGAGGAAAGACCGCAAAGGCAAGATGGAAAAAGACAAGCCAGGTGTGATACAGATCCAGGGGTCAAAATGGGTACATTCAGAGAGAATTCAGACACTTACTCATTCATTAATTACTTATTAAATCCTGTGCTAAGGACCACATGGCAGGCCCTGGGAATGCAGAGATGAGAGTACTGCCTTCAAGGAGCTGACAAGCTGATAGTCTCCCTTCATCTGCAAAATGAGGCTAATAATAATAATAATCACTTCACAGGGTTGTTGTGAGGATTAAATGAGATGACTTGTGCAAACCACCTAGCATTTCTTAACTACTTAATAAATCAACTCCTTCTCTCCTCCTTTCATCCTGATATGTCATTCTAAATTGGATATGGAAAGAGAGATGCATAAGAGTGTTTGGATATTAATACACGCACACTCCAAATTTATTTTGAGCTGCTCGTGTTAATATCAGCAGAACATTTCTTTCTTCTTTTACTCTTGGTGTTAGAAAGCCTTAAGCAATGAATTGCAGTAGAGACTGTAGGAGTAAAGTGTGAATGTATGCAAGAATATTTGAGAGAAGGAATAAAAATGGAAAATAAAGACCAAAGGGATTTATAAAATAATTGAAGAGTGGCCATTGTATTTAGGACAACCTTCCAATTATCTATAAGGATCATTAAATAAGGGAAAGAAGAATCAGCCAGCTAGTGCAGCTCTAGGTCACAGTCTCCAACCCTATTCAGAGGTTTGGAATACATTGAACTCACAAATCAATGCAGATTAAAGTCATTCCTCCCTGATCAGCACCAGGTACCAAACCTTAGCATCAACAAGATGGGCCCACATTCACTTGCATCTCTATAAGGCCACCTATCTCATGGAGGCAGTCTAGATAAGTCTAGGTAGAGGACAGATACGTTAAGATTATTTTTTTAGGCCCAGCAGGGTGGCTCACGCCTGTAATCCCAGCACACTGGATGGCTGAGGCAGGAGGATAGCTTTAGCCCAAGAGTTTGAGATCAGCTTGAGCAACACAGTGAGACCTCCATCTCTTAAAAAAAAAAAAAAAAAAAATTAAAATTAAAATAAATTAGATGGGTGTGGTGCTGTGTGCTTCTGGTCCCAGATACTCAGGAGGCTGATGTGGGAAGATCACTTGAGCTCAGGAAGTCAAGGCTGTAGTGAGCTGTGATTACGCCACTGCACTCCAGCACTGGGTGACAGAGCAAGACCCTCTCTCAGGAACAAAAAGAAAAAAAAAGGTTGTTTTTTTGTTTGTTTGTTTTGTTTTGTTTTCTGAAAAAGAAAAAGGAGGACAGTCATTAGAGAGCAGCAGAGTAAATAAAAACCTAAACACCTGTTTCCAAACTTCAATCAATGGTAAACAGTTGGCCACTGCTTGCTGTCCTTAATTTTAACTTTTTTTTTCTTTTCTAGTGAGAAAAATATCCCCAGATAGAAGGAAGAAATGACTGATGACATAAGGAAAGTGCTAAATTAATAACCAATAATTTCTTTTCCTCCTCCAGCTGTGCAGCAGACTCCTCTTTAAAAATCTCTGGGAATTTCTACTTGAAAAGCTGTGGTTTCATTTCAAAGGAAACCAACAGTCAGGGGGAAAATCTATGGGAAAATCTCTTCCCCATGCCTTCTTTAGACTCTTCTCAAAGGAGAAGGAGCACAAAAAAGAAAATACACAAGTAAATAGGTTCAAGTACATCAAGAATCACAGTTTCTAAAAAGGCTAGTGAAAGACAATGATTTGAGAGTCAAGAAACTCATTTCTAGTGTTTCTTCCACTGTGACTCATTGTGCAACACTGAGGAGGCTCATAGAAGCCTCCAGTCCTCATTTTCCCCAGCTGGAAAATAAGGATTTGAGTGAAGTGACTAGTCCACCCTATATCTGATGTGCTTTCAGGGACTCAAAATGAGAATCATGAATACATAAAATACAAAGATGAGGTGTTCCCTGTGGAGAAACACTAAACCAGCAGAAAAAGAAACATTACATTTGTGTGCTAACTGGGTGTTCCAGATTAAATTAATTTGTTTAAAATTATTGAAAGAAAAATCCCAAATTTGGCAATAAAAAGGATTTCTATAAGAAGAGACAGACAAGATTATAACAGATTCAGTGACTCTAGGTTACTCAGCCAAATTAAAACGCTCTCCTTTCATCCTCCAAGGGAAATCCTTGAGAAGTTTGTGGACCGTCACCATCTGTTCAGCAAAACATGCATCAACATAATATTTTCCACATGTTAAATTTTTTGTTTTCTTTTTAATTTTGTAAACAGAGATTAATCTTTTCCTAGTCAAAATGTTTTACCATAACCATAGTCAGAGGAAGTTTGTGGAAACTCAGTTTTGATCCCACTTCTCTCCCTAACCACTCCCCACCAATTGCATTTTCTATGGCGATGTGTGGATCAATGCTGAGGAGAAACTGATAATTCACTTTCTTTGCAGATCCAGACAAGGCTGTATTTCATAAAACTGGAGAACTCCTCCTCTGTAGCCCATTTTCATGCAGCTACAAAGTCATCTCTTCATTCTCATCAGAACTCTATAGGGACTTTCATCAATAGCCGGAACAAGGCCAAGAGTGCCATCATCACGTGGGAACTCACTCTTAGCTGTACCATGCTAGTCAACCATCCCCTTCCATACCATCCTTCTTCCATCACTATTCCTCTTACTGTCATGCTCAGCAACCAGCTTGCAGTTGGCCAATGAGTGCTTACCAAGCCCGAGCTCTGTGCCCAGCATCACGCAAAGCACAAATGAACATGGACGACAGTCTTAAGCTACTTCCTACCCATAAGCAGCTCACAAACTTGTTGGGAAGAAAATACAGCATGGACAGGATAAGACAGTCAAAGCATCCAGTGTGACATAGTAAAAAAGATCCTGACAACAACAATGATGGTGATTGGGTTTAACTCTTCTATTTTACCTGTAACTTGTCTTTCAAGTTTCTAGACATCGGTTGACCAGAGAAAAATGAACTTTAAATTCCATCTAGTTAAAAGTTTAGTCTGGTTCAATAATTTTAAAAGTCCCTTTAAGAAATGCTCAGCTGTGTGATACTCCTTTTCTAGAAAGCTTAAAACTTAGAAAACAGTTCTCTAGTCCATTTAGCGGGGTTTGTATAATTCTGATCAAAGTTTGGTCCATCTATGACCTCTGATAATATTATTGTCACTCCCAAAGCTAGGTTTATATTCACCTAGTTGCAATACTCGTAAAAAAAGAAAATCACTAAGTGATAGGTTTATAACAGGTATGTATAATGAGCACCACTGTTACTTTAAACAAGTAAACTGAAACCCAAAGAGTTTGGCAATACAGGAAGTGCTATGGGCTGAACTGTGTCCTCACAAAATTTCATATATTGAAGTCCTAATGGCCAGTACCTCAGAATGTGACAGTATTTAGAGATAGGGCTTTAAAGAGGTAATGAAGTTAAAATTAAGTCATTGAGGTGGGGCTCTAATTCAATGACTGATATCCTTATAAGAAGAGAAAATCTGGACACAGATGAGCACACAAAAAATGATGTTAAGAAAGAAAAAGAAGATGGCCACCTACAAGCCCAAGAGAAAAGCCTCAGGAGAAACCAACCCTGATGATACCTTGATCTCAGATGGCTGGCCTTTAAAATTATAAGAAATTAAGTTTTTGTTAAATTGCCCAGTCTGTGGTACTTTGTTATGGCAACTATAACAAGCTAACCCAATAACCGATCTCTAAAAACATCTCTCTGTGAATGATACAAGAACCCAGGGTTCTGTTTTTCTCACTGACATCTTTGCTGTTTTAATACTAAAACAGTGTCTGGCATAAGAGAGGTTTGATCATGTTTGTTGAATTAATAAGTGGACATTATCTTGGTAGCTGATTCACAATACAATTTTAATACATTTTATCAATCCACATATAAAATCAAACTGAAAAAGTATCTTCCTCACTAAACAACAACAACAAAAATCTATATTTACATGCTAGGTAATTGCTAAAAATAGTTTTTCTAATTGTTTAAAGGTCAAAATAGCAATAAGACACAAAAGTCATCATTTCTACAGAGGTTTAGGTGCTACTTCATTGAGGTGAAAGCTTCAAATTATGAAGCGGTGGATGACTGATCAAAGGATTTTATCTGAATTTTCATGTCTGTTTCTATAGCCAGAGTCTTCCTAAGATTCAATAATTTGTTTTGTTTCCTATCATCTCAGTGCTTTCATATCATGCTGAAGTCGTTAGAAGTAAAATTATCTTCATCTTATAAATGGGAAATGTAAACTAGAAATCAAAGGAATTTCTAGAGAATAGGCAGTGAAACCAGGATGGAGAGAGTTAAACATGTATGCCTAGGGAAGGCACACCAGAGGAGGCAACATGAGGTGACCTGAAAATGAGCACAGTATTTTAAGGTCCCCCAACATACGTTTGACTACATTTACAGCCCACCAATGTAGAGCCTTCTCAAACTCCATTCAAAGGGGTTTTTCCTGAAGTATCTGCCAAACCTAATAAGAAGTTCCTGTCCTCCATGTAAGCAGTTTTTCATACATGCATATATTCATTTATTCATTCAGTAACTACTTATTGAGCATCTATTATGTGCAAGGCATTCTTGTCAGCCCTGGCGATACAATAGTGAGTAAAAACAGACAGAAATGTCCCGGCCCTCATGGAGCTTACATCCTAGTAATGGGGACAGAAAATTTTTTTAAAAAAATGAGTAAAATATGTGTCAGTATTAAGTGCCATGGAGGAAAAAAATAAAACAAGAGTGAAAAATATATAATGCAAGGATGGTTGAAATATTCAGTCAGCCAGGAAAGGTATCATGAAGTTGAGTTAGGAAACTGAGTACATGAGGAACACTGAAATACCTTCTTACCTGCTCAAAAAATCTGGAGCTCCATTCTGAGCTCCAGATTCAAGCAGCTTGGTTTCCATTCACAGCACCACTTCTTAATTATTGGGAACAAATGGCCTGACTTTGTGTCTCAATTTCTTTATCTGTAAAATGGGGTTAATTTTTTTAACTAGTAGAGTTGTGAAGAGTCAATGTAAAAATAAAACAAAATACACTAAGTGCTTAAAACAGTGCCTGATGCATAAGGACTCAATAAATATTAGGTTTTAGAGTTGCTTTTTTTTTTTTAATTTCTATGATCTGATTTCAAGATTGTTAAAATGGGACTCATAATGCCAGACTTCACTGAACTTTTGTGGGACTCTCATGAGACAAGACATAAAGAGCCCTTGGAGTTTAGATCACAGCAAGCACTAAATGTGTGCTTCCTGCTCCTGTTACCATTGTAACCAGGTAACATTTTTGTTTTCTTAACAACTGCAACGGTATTTGGCTTGGAAAAAATAGCCACTGGGAATAGCAGGTGAGATCATGAGGATATGGATGTACATCCACAATAATCTTAGCATAAAAGAAAAGAGAAATAGTTAAGCTTCTCTGTGCTTGAAAACAAGAGGATGGGGATATTGGCAGAAAAAGCAGAAGAGAAAAAGAGGAAAGAGAGAGGCACCAAGGAGCTGCTATGAAGCTAGAGATTTTATAGGACGAGGAAAGGGTATCGACTCTGCTGGGATGGGATAGCGGAGAAACATTTTACAAATAAAGATGAGTGAAGTTAAATTTGAAATTATTTTTGTTTCAACATGAACTGCACTTCTGGCTGTCCATGCCACCAACATTTTTAGTAAATACATTACACTCACAAGTGCTTTGTAGGGTCTTTTGTGCAAAGTAGAAGGGTTTGTTAAGCCAAAAGTGACCATGAAAATATGGACTCCACGGAATTTGGAGAAAACTTGGGGAGGACTGTGGACTTCTACAGGGAATAAGCAGAGCTTGAGACAGTCCTACCTAGTTCTTTGATACCCAGATAAAAATATTAATATTAGGAATATTAATTCAATCAGAGAAGCAAAACCATTAGGGAGTATGTGTGTGTGTCTGTGTGTGTGTGTGTGTCTGTGTGTGTGTGTGTCTGTGTGTGTGTGTGTGTGTGTCTGTGTGTGTGTCTGTGTGTGTCTGTGTGTGTGTGTGTCTGTGTGTGTGTGTCTGTGTGTGTGTGTGTGTGTGTGTGTGTGTGTGTGTTTTGCTTGGGAGAAGTGGATTTATTATGGAGATTTGACCTTACATAACGGTGAGGGTCGGTTAAGCAGTCCTTGAGGCTGCTGTCTTTGTGCATGATGTTGGAGCTTGAAGTCCACAGCATGGGTCTTCAGGAAGAGAAGATAAGATATAAAGTAGGAGTGAGCAAGTACAATCTGGAATTTACAAGGACAGGGACAGAATGCAACCCGTATCAGTTATAGTTGCCTCTAACCTTGATGATGTGGGCATCGTGCCTGAAGGAGCCAGGGCTCTTTGTCACAGAACTAAATACATATGTGGCCCAAGAGTCAGAAAACGTCAAAGAGGATCCCTGCAAATGTGGAGCAATTTTAGACCAAGCTAAAACTGTAATTCTAATTAAATTAAATTTATTTATTAATCAATCTTAATATAAATTCTTTAATCTTTTAAAATCGAAGATAAGATATTATCTATGGTAATTATGCCTTCTGGCTGCTTCATTCTCAATAAGGAAAGCCTGGGATTAGATAAAGAAGTCGGAAAAGACATGAAAGGGAAATGTCCTGTTGATGACCACATCCAATGCTCAGTTTAATTTCTTTAAGCCCCCAGGATAATACTGTTTTCTTGTCTTCAATTGTTGTTTTCTATAAGCTTATGGCCCTTCATATATTTACGCCTAGTGTTCCATTATTGGAATGCTAAGAATGTGGAAATTATTTATATCCTACTGCTCAAGGATATCACCAAGGTCTGAATGCAAAAATCCAAAAAATTGCAAGCTCAGACATAAATGGGTTAATTAGAAGAGGAATCCCTAGTCCATCTGTAAATTCCAGTAAAGGGGAAATAAAAATAGGCAAATCAGTACCTAATTTTCTGACAGAGAAAATCCATTACAAGGATGGTTGCCTTTGAAAGTATCTCAACAGGAGTCATTCCAAGTCTTCTCATTTCAATGACTAGAAAAATGAATAAACTCTGGCTAGACAACTCATGAAATTATCCATCCTTGTATCATCCATCAGTCAGATGATAATGTCTCAAGCTATAGTGGCTGTCTAACATTCATATAAAACTTCAGCCTTTTGGGAGACAATAAATCAAGTTGTTATACCATCACTATTTCCTAATAAAGCTTTCACAGCCTGTGACGGTGAAAGAATAGGGGTAAAGTTTATTCGTTGCCTTAAATATACATTTCTATGTGTATAAATTCACATGCATATTAAATATATTATTTTCACTAAAATAACTTTCTCATATCAATTGAACATTTGGAGCTGGGTAAGCAAAGCTAAAATGCACATGTGTTCCCCCATAGTAAGACAAGCCATTCTACTTACGGGATGACCTTAAATAAACATTTCCAAGGCCTGGTAGGACAAGCCAGTGCCGATCTTTCCATCTTCTTACTAAGTGAATATTGCTCACTCCCAGTACCATGTTTCAAAGACCAACAGGAAAAAATCCAATTCTCCCAATTGCTCATGTTTCTAGAAAAATAGCGATGACAAGAGAGACCACTCAACTGCAATCAATGACAAAGTAGATGATGATTGATTGATGATGATGATTGATGATGACTGTGATATCCACCATTTTAATGGCATATTTTTACACATGTAGCTATAAATTTTGACTAAAACTACTTTTTATATACCATTGTCTGCTGTGATGCCATTAAAAGGCCAAGTACAGCACTCCAAGAAATGGTAGACTGGGAATCTTTTAAGAAAGGGAAGAAAGTACAACACAGGTGCAAGGACTCTGGGTCAGCCAGACCAGCAATCGGGGGGTGTCTGAGGATTTCAGTCTTCATCACTCCCACCACCATAACTCCCATTCACCTTTCTAAAATCTATTTTGTCTTTACTGTTATTCTTCTAATACCAGCACTATTCTCTATGAATGAATCCTTCTTATCATGCAAGCAAACCTTACACTACTTGGGAACAGAGAACAATTACATCCCACAGAAAGTCTCCCTCCAGCAAAATAGTTTAAAGCACATTCCTTTTAGTTTAAAATGAAACAGGCTTATCTGACTTTTTTCTTTTTCTTTTTCTTTTTTTGGATGACAGCAAACACTGGATCGGCCTCAAGCCTTCCTTGGCTGCCCTGCAAAAACTTACACCAGTGCAGAGAGACCCCGAAACCTCTGAGAGGCGAGTGACAAGCAGCATAAAAGCGAAACAAATGATCCACAGCCCCAGTGCTTTGTTTCCAGAAGCCACTGGTGTCTGTTTTCAGAATCTCTGAGACTGGAAATGATGGGAAATAGTAAGGGAGACTACGCGGTCCCGAAAAAAAAATAGTTGTGGGCCTGAAAGGCTTGCCATTATTACATTTCCCTATTGGGCCAGCACACTGCCTCTTTGCAGTTTGCCAGATTTCACCTAACCTCATCCACATTTAAAAGTCTATGGAAAAACAGGAGGGCCTTTCAGGGAGAAATTCATTCATGTTTGGATTCAGGCAGATTTAGGAACCTTTAATAGCACTGTAATTACCCTGCTGGGCACACCGCAGAGCAGCCAGCAAGCTCTCCCTCAATGGACACAAAATTTCCTCTGGAATTTACAGAGCAGAAACCTTAAGCACACATCGCCGTAAGAACCAGATTACATAATGTCTCCATCACCCTCCTGACAGCTACAATTATGAGTCAATCCTGGTTTAAATATGAAACCGGAAGCTCCGTGTTTCCCCTCCGACTATGTGGCAGGCTAAGTTGAGCTCCTTGGGCCTGTCAGTTTGGAGATCTGAGCTGCTCCCACAGTCACTAATTTAGCATGAGACCAAATGACGGGGTAATTAAAAGCAGCGCTGCAGAGACCCGCTCCAGGACCAGATGTTCTCCTTGTTTAATCATTGCCCACATAAGGAACAGAAATAGCCCCCCTCCTTTAATTTTTTCCTTTTCTTTATTCTGTCCAGAGATAATTTCCGGCTTCTGATCTTTCAATCCCACAAAATAAAATAAAAATAAAAGCCCCATTAGGAAAGATGACATGTTATTGAACGCATGACTGTAAGTTGTAATGTACGCTTGTAGTCTCTTTGTATTTCTTGAAGCATTCCAGCTCATAAGACATTAAGTTGCCCTGGCAACCTCACATGACTAACAGTTCCAGAGAGCCCCACCTATCTGCAAGGGCTCAATTAAGTCAACAGTGGCCACCCCAGCACTTAGTAGCCCAGGGCCTTGTTTTTTGGTTTTTTAGGACGGCTGGAGGAGGCAGCCCCTCCCCTTTTATTGCCCCAAACACAGAACAAATAAGTCTCCGCCCTAACTTCTCCAGGAACTTGACTAAAAAGGCCCTGGGTCATCTGGCAAATGAAGGCGAGGTCTTCTCTTCACGTTTCTGGCTTCTGGACAAATAAGGCAGAAGAAAAGGGAAGCTGAGCTCATAATGTATACTTTCCAAAAATGGAAAAGCGGGATGTGATATAGCTATCTCAATCTTATCAAATCAGAGGAGGCAGCTTTCTAAGTCCCTGGAGATCCAGAGTCTGGTCTCTAAATAGCAGACTTCCCTGGCATTAAAGTGCTAGAGGCCTTGAGAAGAATCCTGGAAACCAGGAGAATAGAGATCTAATTCTAATTCCACAGTATGTGACAGCAGACAACTCTACCTCCGTGAGGTCATTTCTTAATTGGCAGTATGGAATGACAGTCCTTGTTTTTCCTCTTCTGGTATCTGTCTCTGCACACTTTACCCTCACCCACAATTCCCAAACATGTGGAGTTGTAGGTTTTTAAAATAAAAGGCACTAATGAATTGTATTTCCAGATAAATAGGTATAGTCTTTTTAAAAAAAGAAATCAAAATTGATAAAACATGATTGTTCACTTGAGGTTTTTGACTTTAAAAGTAATCAGACAAGAACCTTCTATCCTTGCTTTCAGCAATCCCTTTTGAATCATCCATTATTTGCTAGACTCAGGTAGATCGACTCAAGTCACTGCCTAGTCATGACCAATCTGAAATGAGGATAAAGCTGCTTTCTAAAAGCATATTGTACATCAGAAAGAAACAGAAATACCCAACAACGATTTGATGAAAACTCACTAGTTCTGTAAAGGGAGGGAAACCACGAATATTACTGTTGTACAACTTTTATTCTAACCTGGAATCACCTCACATGTGAGATTTTTAAGTGGGTTGTATTCACCTGGTTAAATAGACAAGAATGGGACAGTCTGAAAGAATCTCGACACTCAGAGATGATGCCCACATCAAGACAAAATGATGACTAGAATAAGAGCCAGGCCGAGCCACAGGACGAGAAACAAAGTTGTGGGCAGCCAAGTGTTTGGCATATTGCACCCTGACACAAATGAGGAATCACAGGAGCCCCATTTTAAACTGACTTTATATTACTCACTACCTGATCACTGTGTGTGTGTGTGTGTGTGTGTGTGAGAGAGAGAGAGAGAGAGAGAGAGAGAGAGAAATACAATTTCAATGCCACAAAAGAATAGCACTCAAAGATAAGTCCTCTCAGCAAGGCAGTTTACTCCACAGAAGGGTGTGCCATATGGATGGAACAGTGGCAGCCGCACGCTTGGACAAGGGAGGAAGGGGTACTTACGCCTGATGGGGATCGTTCCTACTGCTGTGTCGTCCCCTGTTGGCTAGGGTTAGACCTCACAAGCTAGACTAATCCCGACTGGCTATTTTCAAAAGAGCAGGGATCCAAGCTGGAGTGGCAGGGTGGGTGTTTTGGCGGGAATGATGGTTACGGGCATGTCACAGCAGGTAGCCAAAGGTGATCAGGTGACTGGGATGAGTCAGAATGGAGCTGGGACTGGGAGAACAGATGTGAACTACTGATTAGAACCAGTGGAGAAGGCTGTTTACTTGAATTACAAGGAAGTAAGGAACTTAAACTTTGAAATAGAGAATTAGGTTGGGTGTGGTGGCTAACACTTGTAATCCCAACACTTTGGGAGGCCAAGATGGGCAGATCACCTGAGGTCGGGAGTTTGAGACCAGCCTGACAAACATGGTGAAACCCCATCTCTACTAAAAGTACAAAATTAGCCAGGCGTGGTGGTGCATGCCTGTGATTCCAGCTACTCCAGAGGCTGAGGCAAGAGAATCGGTTAAACCTAGAAGGCAGAGGTTGTGGTGAGCCAGGATGGCACCACTGCAGTCCAGCCTCGGCAACAAGAGTGAAACTGCATCTCAAAAAAAAAAAAAATCCAAAACAGAGAGAATTAAAGAATAAGAGAGCTGAACATACTGATATACTGATTCTGTGAAGAGAAATTTGGGGTTCACTAAAACGTGTGTCTGGTCTAAGAGTGAGGGGAAAAGACAGGACCATGCATTTGCGTACCTAGGCATCACTTGAGTGGTATTTCCTGCAGACAGCTGGAGGTATATTTAAGGTACCAAGTCATCTACTATCTCACGGTTATCAACTTCCTGATTAGGATGCAAACGTGTGTTGGATTTTCTGAGTGGAAAACATATTCATGCATCCCAGACCTCATAGGAAACCAACCAAAGAAGTCTAAACCAGGCCCAAAGTAACAAGAAGCACAGAGACACATTTAGAGCAACATATAAGAAACAAGGATGCCCATCATGCGTGGCCACTGCTCTTCCCACCCTGCTTCCCTGGGGTGTTTAGAGAATGAATGATTGACTAGGCACACTCCTTACGCCTATAAAACATGATTCACGTTTGCCAGTATTCACCATCCGCTCACTTGGAAAAAATGACTCCTCCACCTGAGTGTCGCACTCTCCTTTGGGTCATTTCAGGAAACACTTGCAGCCTGTTTGTGCTTTCAAAAATATTTTTCTACCCTTTTCTTCAAACTTCTGAACTTACGCCTCACTGAGAACCCCAAATACCTACCAGGCTCTCCCTATTTCTTGTTAAGATTTTTAAGGAAACAGCCAGCAGGTTAGTACGAATCTCTACATTCCTGAATGTATTCGTTCATTCATTCAACATATTTGTTGAGTCCTTATCAGGGTCAGGGACCACTCTGGGCACCGGGGATGCAGAATAAAAGACAGGTTTGGCTGGGTGCAGTAGCTCAATCCCGTAATCTGAGCCCTTCGGGAGGCGAAGGTGGGGTGGGAGGATAGCCTGAGGCCAGGAATTCTACCTTACTGCATGAAGGCTGTGATTGCACAGCGATCGCACACTGCACTCCAGCCTGAGAGAGGGAGCGGGACTCTGTCTTTGTTTTTGTTATTATTGTATAAGGTTCATGTTCTCAAGGAAGCATAGACTAGTGGAGACAGACATTAGACAATTAGCCATAGTAATAAGTGTCACAAAGTCAACAAAACCGAAGCCCAGTAGGATCTTTTTGTTTCGCGGAGTTCCAGTCTCACATCTGTTCCACGTGTGCAGGTATATAAAGTGTCCACTTCCAATTTAGAAAGAGTTCCACAAGCACCCAGAACTTCATAACATTTCGTTCTCTGGCTTTGTGATATTCATGTTAACATACAAAAAAACATTAAGTTCTGAGAGGCTATGTGGATTTTCTGAGGTCACACAGTTGTCTTAATGGAAAAAGTAGGGAAATCTTATAAAATAATCCGAGTATCAAAATAGCTGTCCCATCCTGGTCCTTCAACACTTGCAGGTTACATCATTTTGCAGGTCTGTCTGTGACATCACTTCTGGATATGCGACACGGCCCACCCCACCACTGAGAAAATGGAAAATGCTCAGCAGTAACCTCAGAAACAACTTCCTATTGCAAATGCCATTTCTTTTTCACCTAAATCTTTACAGCAGGGAAGGTGGGTTTAAGGCACACCAAAGAGCCTTTCAAAGTAGGAACCCCCGGCCTGCAGGTCAGCCCGGATCGCGTCCAAATTGGGTTCCACCCCTGGTGAAAATCAATCTGTTTATGGGTACGCTTTTCTGATGTTACAGAACGTCTGCGAGAGAGGGAGCTCAAGTTCCCGCCTGGTCTCTAGGTAACCCAGCCCACAAAGGTGCACACAAACGTCCGAGACAGAAAAAAGCTTGCCGGTCCTCCCAGGCCTGCAGTGAAACGCGCTTTAATTGCATCAAAGGGTTCTTCTCAATGGGGTTTCAGAGGCGCAGAGCCGCGTTCCCAGCGAGGGTTCCTTTCCGGCTGGCCAGCATTCCTCAGTCCAGCACAGGGAAGGGGATGGGGCTCCTTCGGCAGGGCCTGAGGCTCATTTCCATTCCTCTCGCATACAGCCTCTGTTGTGCGGGCCGGGCCTGCCGAGGATAGCCACGGCTGCCCGCGAACAAAGCCCCATTCATCCCCAGGGACGCTTCCTCCCCGCCGGCCCGCGGCCGCAGATGGGCTGGCCTGGGCACGCCATCCTGCAACCCGGGCGCGCGGCCCGGCCTGGCGCGCACAGGGCTCTGATTCAGGATGCCGGGGCTGGCCGGGGCGACCCGGGCTGCTTTTTCAGCAGGCTCCACAATGAGGATCGGCTGTAACTCGCTTTCATTTCTGGGCCGGGGAAAGGCAGACACTGAGTCCTTTCAGTCGGGAAATCCTCAGTTTACTCACGGCTCGTTGAGAGCAAAGATGTCAATTTCCACTGCCCTCTCCTGGCCTCCTCCATCCCTGCCCCCTCGGGATGGTACGGGCCGAAGTTTCTCAAGTTGTGAGAGGACTTTGTTTCTCCTCTGCGGCCTCTGAAATCCCGACGAAAGGGTCATTTCCTGACTTTTGTGTCTCTTCAATCCAGTGCCTTGAAAGTTCTTACCCTCTTGTTGTGACTGCGTGCGTAATTGTAAGGCTTCTCCGTAATTTTTTTCAGAACTTTAACATTCCCCTAGGTTCAAGTTTGGGACCGTGACTTCCCAACAAAGACCAGTTTTCTCCTCCCCCTCCTCACTCCTGGGAAAAAGAAAAGAAAAGAAAGAAACGAAACCGCGTTTGTTCAAAAACCGTGTCCACAGATTTCGAGCACATTTCCTCTGGCCCCACACGTTAGACCAACAACAGGTTAACGCCACGGAGAGCACTAACGTCAAATCCACGGAGAGCACTGACGTCCATTCCAAGGGCTGCAGTCTCACTTTTTCTTAACTGTCCGGCAGCTGGGGGAGTTGGGGTGATGTGTGCTTAATTTCTAGTCCAGCGTCTAAAACAGAAACAGGCTCCAGAGCTACATTCCTAGGCTCTGGCTTAAACAGGGAATGGCAGAATCAAAGAACACCCGGTATAGGAAGACTTATCAACCCTAATGCATTCACTTTACAGATAAGAAGCAGATAAGATCTAACAGGGGAAATGACTTGTCCACCCTCCAAAAGAAGCTAGTCCATCCCAGTAAAATGAAAAGTAATTTTCAAAAAGAAAACCTCCAAGAAAAAAGGTGTTGTTCAAAATATGTTTTCTTTTCTCCCTTTGTGTCAAAAAACGTTTTCCCTGAGTTGATGGGAAAAGGGTGGGAACCCAGGTCTGAAATGAGAATTAGAAGAAAACCTTCAAGTATCTTCCCAAAGAATGCTCTCTGTGTTTCTTTCACTTCCTGCATTTTGAACCTTGCTACTCCCTCTCTTCAAAGTACAGTCATCCCCCGTATCTGTTGGGATCGGTTCCAAGACACACCCCACCCCCATATCCAAACCCTGGGTGCTGAAGTCTCTTATGGAAAATGCAACATATTTGCATATAACCGATGAACATCCTCCCTTACACTTTACTTCCTGTCTAAATTACTTGCAATGCCTTAAACAATGCCTACACATCACTTTGTTCTCCTGGATTCAATGTAGTATTTGCTGTGGGGCAAATTCAAGGTTTGCTTTTTGGAACTTTGTGGAATTTATTTCCTGAATATTTTTATCTGAAGCTGGTTGATTCCATGGATGCAGAACCGACATATACAGAGGGCAGACTATATTGCATCCTTGGTGTGGCTAAAAAATACAACAAAATAGCCGGGCGCGGTGGCTCAAGCCTGTAATCCCAGCACTTTGGGAGGCTGAAGCGGGTGGATCACGAGGTCAGGAGATCGAGACCATCCTGGCCAACATGGTGAAACCCCGTCTCTACTAAAAATACAAAAAATTAGCTGGGCATGGTGGCGCGTGCCTGTAATCCCAGCTACTCAGGAGGCTGAGGCAGGAGAATTGCCTGAACCCAGGAGGCAGAGGTTGCGGTGAGCCGAGATCGCGCCATTGCACTCCAGCCTGGGTAACAAGAGAGAAACTCCGTCTCGAAAAAAAAAAAAAAAAATACAACAAAATAAAAACTGGTTACTTGCTACCTAAGATTTCTTTCATCTTGCAGGAAAAAAACCTTCACAATCTTAAAATGGAGATAGGATTACTTTGCATGGGTTATTTCTAAATGTGCAAAACGAATCGGCATACACACAGATAGAGACATAGGTGCTTGTCATGTACCAAATATCACACTAAGCACTTTACACACATTACCTCATTGAATGGGCAAAATAGCCTATGAGAAAGGTCCTATTACTACCCCCACCTTACAAAACACTCACCAAAGCTGAGAGGGGTTAACTTTATCAAGGTCACACAGATGTTTAATGGCCAAGCCAGGCAATGTGACTCCAGGGTCTGATCTCTTTCACACCAGGCTTCACTGAAACTTGATGCATCAACACATGGGGATACACCGGGCACAGAGGTCTCGACTTGGGAGCCAGGAAAGCTCCAGCCAAGACACAGGCTTTTGTGCTTCAGCAAGGGAGGGGCTACAATGGCATGCCTGAAGGCTACAGGAGGGAGAAATCTGCTTCATCCTACCCCATGTGGAAAGAAAGAAGGTTGAAGACTTGCTGAATCTTGTCATGACACGCGTACCCCACTTGGAAAGAAAGAAGGTAAGGACTTAACTAATTTAGCACTGAAACTCTTTTCTGAGAAAACAAAATGGTGTGAATTCATAGTCACTCCCTCGTCTCAGCTGCCTTGTGACTTTATCTTTTAAACAATGCTCTGTAACCAACAATGTCAAAGCTTGCTAGCTGTCATGGCAGAGGGGACAACAAGACATTGGTTAATTATGCTGCTAATAAAATGTGCAGCCTGTAATCGACACATATTACTTTTCCCTCATAACTCATTAGTCAGAACTCATATACCACCCCAACTACAGTAAGTTCAGGAAATGAATTCCAGCCCTGTGCCCAGAAGAGGGGACAAGAAGGACTAAAAATGCATGGTAACCAGCCCTAGTGATGGCCATCACACTCAATAAACACTGCTCTTCTTCCAATGGATAGCAAATACCAGTCCTTTTTTGTAACTTCCCATTTTATAGCTAGCCCGTGAGACTTCAGAGCAGCTGTCATGCAGAAGGCGCTGTAATCTCAGGAGTTATATGTGTCGTGACAAGATTTAACAAGAGCTTCTGGCTGCACCAGGCTACAAAGGTGTTCTCTTGCTTCTTATGCGCTCCACCATCCCAGAAGAGCAAGAAATGAAAATAAACCCTGAAGGAAAATGGTGTGCTTTGGCATACCCAACTTGGAGATCATTGTGGGAAAGAGCAGAAAATATGCAAATGAAAGCGAAAGCAAATTTTGACAACAGAACTAAGAAAGTCTGTAGGAAAGATGCTGAAGTGACAGGAAGCATCACTGACGTTCTTATTTGCTCGCACATCAGATTTGCCCAGCTGTGTCTTAAGGAAATGATTCTTAACCTTTCCTCCATATTTCCCAAATGAACTTCCCTTTGTTTTGGTGTTTTCTGAGCAATTCAAAGCTCATCTGGAGTTAATATGACACATACTTTGTTCATTGACTGACCTGTGTAGAAATACTGATCGACTGCTCTCTTTTTTGACTTCTGTTTTTCTCCAGACTCAGATGATCCTAACCTGTTCTTATCTGATCATTCCTCAATTGTTGGGCATTCTAGATTGTTACTAATTTTTAAAAATCATACATATAAAAAGAAGCACTAAAATAAATATTCTAGTACATAAAATCTCTCTCTACATATATAATTATCTCTTGAGACTGGAATCACTCAGTAAAACAGTGCAAATTTTGCTCCAAGAAAACAACCATGACCCATGTGGCAGCCTTTATCTCTATTTGTAGAAAGATCACAGAAAGGGAGTGGCTGTTGCAGAGAAACAGCATCACCTGGCGTCATGGGAATTCCCTCTCCTTCATGCATCATGGACAGCAGTGGAATTCAATTCTTCAGGAACGTTGTTCAGGACGGCAGTTATACCTCAAGATTTCCTTATTTAGAAAATGTAACATAAAAGTGTCCTGATTTTAAATGACTGTAGGACCACATAGCAACAGACTCCTTATGATCCAGTAAGCGAAAAAAGCAGACGCTACAATAGCCAGTTTTTTTTTAAATGCTTATGAAAAGGACTGTCAAAGATGGCCTCAATGTATCTATGTGTACAGATCATAGGAATGATTTACTTCTTTATTCATCCAAAATTTTAGAATATGATGATACTGTTTTATAATGATGTTTAAAAAAAAAAAAAAAGAAAGTTGCATAAAGGACACATCTGATGACAGTGTGTGTTGGGAAAGCTGCCGTCCCAGCTGCTGTTTTAGAAGTAGGCTGCCCTTGTTGCACTGGAGCCAGCCCCAGTTGCCTGGGTGTGGAGGCCGCATTTGGTTTCCCCAGGGTTTTTGTGTAGCTGCTTCCTCTTCCCACAAACAGGCAACCACCCCAGGCGGCTAAGCCAATAATGCGATGTCCTGCATCACCACCAGACCTGACTGGGAGACCCGCTGCAAGCCCCAGACCTCCTCCGAGAGAGCAGACTAAACTTGCAGGGGGTGTTTCAAAGCAGTAAACCATTAAAAGAAACAGGAAACGAGTCCCTCAAACCCAAACCATGTGGAAAGATAGGCCACATCGTTTAAACAGACCAACAGTAATACAAGTTTGTCTAAATGCCCTGGTACTTCCACATTTCTAAAAATCACTGCAGTCCAATTAGTAAAAACCGATTTCACAAACATTTCTTAAGAACTTTCATAGGCCAAGCATTATGATCATAGGTTTCAAATTAAGCATCATCCCAGCCCTCCTGGGACACCCACTCTACTGAAAGAGAAGCACATGCAAATAACGAATCAAGCCTAGCAATATGAAAATTTTAATAAAAAAAGGCAACATGGGCCTCTGTCTTAACAGAAAAGGAAACTAAAAGGGCCCACTAGATTGAGTAATTGAATAAAAAATTCCTAGGCTAGGGGATGAAAGATGCAGTGAATTGAGGAGGTAGATGATGGAGACTAAACAAACACTATTCTCTCAAGAAGCTTAACTGAGAGGAAAAGAGAAAAGACAGAAGGATAACAGGTTAAGCTGCAATTCAGAATTCATGAGGCTATTTTCCTTAGTGGGAGAGTGAGTGTATGTCTGTAGAGTGAGAGGAAGATTTCAAGGTAGACACTGAAGATGCAAGATAGGGGAGATGGAAGGGGCTGGTGTTCAGTGCATATTTAACTAGTGCGAACTTTTCCTCTTGGAGTTTTTCCCCTATCGACCACAAACAAAATGTTTCTGCCAATATAAGAGCTCATCTCTTCCAGCCTTCCACCCTGCACGGTTTTAGCAGGACTTTAGATGTATGATCCTGTCTTACGTAAAGCTGGAATTTTTTAAAATAACAGTGATCATTTAGAATTTATTTTGTCTATGCTAAAAAGAATCAAATTTATAGTTATTGCATACTTTCCTTTGCCTCTTCTTTCCCCCTCAAGATCATTATCTACATGATCTGACCTCAAAATTGCAAGAAACAAGGACGCACAGCAAATCACTGCTTCCAGAGACACCCGGTTATCCAGAAGTTAGAAGAAGCAAAAGGGAAGCTCTATTGGGAGAATGTTGTATTTTTCTTTTGTTTTTGAAGTGTTTGAGATTTTGGTTACATTTCCCTTTAACTCATTTTAAAGTATTTATTTTTTTCAAAATTCAGTGGTTTATCACAAACACATATCTGTTCACCAAACATGGATAAAATCAAAAGAATGAAAATATTTTAGAAATAATACTTTTTTTCCATGAATTAGTCGCTTTGTTTTTTCTTCAGTTAATCAAAATTAATGCTGGGTTCCTAAAAACCAATGTTTGAGTGGAAAAGACAGTAAGAAAATGAAATAATCCTTTGCAATGAATTCTTCCAAGTCTTTTCAAATATAAAACTTGCTACAGAATTCTAGTGGTCAAAGGAAATTACAGGATACAGGGTCTAGTCAGCTCGAATAGCAAATCTTATTTTATCCATTCTTGATCTTTTAGAGATAATGTTACAATCTAAAAATGAACACTTCCTGTTGCTGTGAACAGTAGACTGCACATCGTGGCTAACATACAAGATATTTATTATTTCATTTCACACAGAACCAGCACCCAAACTAGCATGGATAAACGAAGGGGCTATGGAATCTGGAATGGAAGCAGAGAGCTGAAAATACCACATCTTTATTCAGGCAGTAATTGTGTGTCTGAAGAGCACCAAAATATCGTTTTCTTTTTAATTGCATTTAAATACATTGTATTACATTGCTCTTCAATTAAGAATCTTTTTGGATAATTTAGTCAGTTTTTCTTTCCCCACCTTTCTCCTACGTTTTTTAGTAAAATATTGTCTGTAAATAAATAGTGTGTTGTCAGGGAAGGACAGAAGTATTTTAGAGAAAACCTTCAAGGAGTTATTTTGCAAAGCAAGAAAAGTATTGTTAGGTGAATAACTGTCCCTTTTATTTACTATTTTGAAATTTTGTGTCTTCTATATTATGTTTTCTTAAAACACAGCATTCTTGAATAGAAGAAACCTATCAAAGAAACCTTCACCTCTGTCATTTCCGAAAAAATAAAAACCCAAATGTGACTTATCACATCAGTACAGTGTAAGGAATTTGGTGAAATTTAATGAAATTGGTCATAAGAAAAAAGATAGACAGAATAGAAAGCAGGTATCAATTATTTGATCACCTGGAAGCAACCTATGGTCTGGAGCAGGGGGGTTGGCACCCTGCAGCCATGGGCCAGGTGCAGCCTTCCACCTGTTTTTGTAAATAAAGTTTTATTGGAAAGCAGCCACACACATTCATGTATGTATCATCTATGGCTGCTTTTGTACTGCAATGGCAGAATTGAGGAGCTACCGCAGAGGCCATATGGCCTGCAAAGCCTACAGTATTTACTCTCTGACCCTTCATGGAAAAGGTTAGCTGAAGGTCTAAAGGAGCATGAGGGCTGATGTCTGCTGGAAATATTACATAAGCAATTACAAAATCTTAAAAACAAAATTACAAAATCTTTTAGACCTGTGGCTCAAAGAATATCTCTACCTGTGCCCAGAAACAGAAGAGCAATTCAAAACTTATTTAAATAATTGTTTCTTAAATATTTTAAATTGTCTATTCATGACAACTATAATAAGAAGTAGTAACTCCTTTTCTAATACACTTTAAAATATCATCTTTAAAAAGCATGGTTTGCCTTCCCATACCACTTTAGAATGTTAAGAACCTCATCTACTACTTTATATATACATAGTTTGGTCAAAGTGGTTTCTTCCCCCATGTAATGCTCAGTTCTATTTTCAGCATATATTTTTCTATGTGAAGTACTTCCTTCTAAACAATAGCTAATATCTTAGCCCACTTAGCTGTTATTTCTATCCTTGGATTCCTTTCAGTGTATTTGGGTTGAGTTTTTTTTCTAGTGTATCTCTGGAAGGGTGCTTGTCTATATTTATTCTGCACATGACTAGTTCAGTGTGCTTCATTTTACTTCCTTCCCTAATAAACTATTTCTTAACAGTGTTTATTTTTTCCTCTCATCCTTTATCCTGCTGCAGCTATTTTTAAGGTGCTACTGATTCCCTGACACCCAAAATGCAAGGTGGAATAAGTGAGTTCAACTTCTCACACAGATTGTCAATGGATCACATGAATCTTTGCTTCTCTTAAGAAAATTTCCACTGTTGTCATTCTCTGAAAAACCTCCCTTCTTATTAAAGGTTCTTTTTAACCGGGCCAGGCACAGGTGGCTTATGCCTGTAATCCCAGCACTTTGGAGGCCAAGAGAGGCGAATCACCTGAGGTCAGGAGTTTGAGGCCAGCCTGGCCAACATGGCGAAATTCCATCTCTACTAAAAATACAAAAATTAGGGGGGTATGGTGGCACAGGCCTACAATCCCACTACTAAGAGGCTGACACACAAGAATCACTTAAACCCAGGAGGCAGAGGTTGCAGAGAGTCGAGATCGTGTTACTGCACCACTCCAGCCTGGAGGACAGAGCAAGACTCCACTCAAGAGAAAAATAAAGATCCTTTCTAAATGGACTCAAGGTACAAGTTTTACTGAACATCCAACTAGATTTCTTTTCTTATTTATTTTTGAAATACATGAGTATGTATTGCTATAGCAATAAAAATTCCAAGAGATAATGAAAAGCAGCAAAACGACTTTGCATTAAATTACTTACCTGAAGTATCATCACCATTGACAAAGATAATGAGGTTCTGCAATCAAAGATACCCCTAAATTTAAATGAAAGTATTGGAGATTTGCTGGTTATGCTGATGACAATTTGGAAGGGATATCTAATAGGGAAATGACCTCCATGCTAAAATAAATAAGAGAATTAATAAGAGTAAAATTCTACTTTTAAATAATCAACTGTTTAGTGTCCTATTAGGCCTTTATGTTGGTACAGTAACTCATACTAATCAATGTCTCACCAAAATGAAGATATATAAAGCTAAAATTTTAACATGACTTAAGAAAGTGAAAGAATGAATCTTTGACTATGTTCTTAAGACTCTAATATTCGTATTCAGATTAGTTGTAGTCTGTGATAGAGCTATCCACAAATGCCTCTCTCTCTCTCACTCTCTCTCTCTCTCTTTCTCTCTCTCTCTCCATGGAAGACATCTATTTTTCTGCTCTCTTGAATTCAGTCTTGGTCATGTGATTTACTCTGGCCTAAGAAATGTGAGCCTCTTATTTATTCCAAGAAGGCAAACCTCACACAGGTCTATTAGAGCTTTGCCATGTGTTCTTTTCCTTCTGCCATGAGGACAGCAGAGACAGCATGAAGCTCCCAGCCAACATAAAACAGCCTTATGGAATGAGCCACTGAGGTTTGGAGTTGTTGGTTACAGAATCATCACTTAGCTTATTTTAAATTAGGAAGGTTGAGCCGACTTCTGGAGTTTTTTGTTTATTTGGGGTTGGGTTGTTTTTTTTTTTGTTTTGTTTTGTTTTGTTTTTTTAAGTCTCACTCTTGTCACCCAGCCTGGAGTACAATGGAGCCATCTTGGCTCACTGCAACCTCTGCCTCCTGGGCTCAAGCGATTCTCCCCGCTCAGCCTCCTGAGATTACAGGCGCCTGCTATCATGCCTGGCTAATTTTTGTCTTTTTAGTAGAGATGGGATTTCACCATGTTGGCCAGTCTGGGCTCAAACTCCTGATCTCAGGTGATCTGCCCACCTCAGCCTCCCAAAGTGCTTGAATTACAGGTGTGAGCCAAATTCTGGAGTTTTATGTACCCACAGTCCAGAGGCCGATGCCTAAGACAATAAAGACAAGTAACTCCCACAAAGAAGAAAATTTCATTAAAAACCATTCCAAAGAGCAGATATAAGTGAAGTTTTGAGTTTATTAGATAGATGAGATTTGCAACAACAAAAGCATTCCAAAAATGGAATGGACTATCTTATCAAGTGATTATATCCTTTTCGACAGAAGTGTTTAAAGAGCAACTAGATAACCAGAGATTCATGGAGGAAACTAACATTTAGGAACAAGGGTGAGTGAGATAGCTTCTAATGTCCCCACAATTTCTGAGATTATAAAAGTGAAACAGACCGAACACTACTCATTTCACAGGTTAACATTTTCAAGGCTATAAAAACCCATTTTCTATGGCCTTATAATATAATATGTTGGGCCAGGCATGGGGGCTCACACCTGTAGTCCCAGCACTTTGGGAGGCCTAGGCGGGCAGATCACTTGACTTCGGGAGTTCAAGACCAGCCTGGCCAACATGGTAAAATACTGTGTCTATTAAAATATAAAAGTTAGCCAGCTGTGGTGGTACACATGTATAATCCCAGCTACTTGGGAGGTCGAGGTGAGAGGATCGGTTGAATCTGGGAGGCAGAGGCTGCAGTGAGCCAAGATTGTGCTACTGCATTCCAGCCTGGATGACAGAGTAAGACTTGATTAAAAAAAAAAAATTGGATGAAAATGAGTAATTATTTCCTCTTAATAATCATTGCCAATGCCAAAACCTTTCCAAATGGTTCCAGAAACCTTGCCTTTCCCACATTTGAGGAAGTCCCCAAATAATAGCTTTCAAAGACTAAACTGCTTCTATTGATCTATAGGTCCTTACCAAGAGGTAATTTTATAAAGATTTGCATTGCCTTCACAGTTTTAGAAATGATGGCTTTGCTTTTATCCCTGAAAGATCCTGTATTTTGAAATTAACTACTACACTTATCTTATTTTGAAGATTAATAAGAGTCTTAGAAAAATTCATGTGCCTCCCTGATAAGGAAGCCTGTGAAATGCCCCCACATAGTCCTTGAAACAACGTCCTGGTTTTCAAAATAAAATTTTTATACTGATAGAATATCAACCTACCCCCAATACATTTCAGAAAGATGAACAATCCCAGCTTCTTTACTTCCTCTGAGATGCTGATAGCAAACAAATGTTGCAAGACTGCACGGCCTTTTTAAACCACAATTTATGTTGCTAACAGGCACATTGAAAACATTAAGACAGAAATATTTAATATTTTGCTGAATTGTAAAATCTGTCATTAGTTTTGGCATTATTCAATTTACTTTATGATATTTCATTTGCCTCTGGTATTTAATATATACTCTCTATTAACTACTAAGAACAATTCGAGAAAATAATGCAAAAATAAGAGAAAACTAAATTCTTCGTTCCCTCGCTGATAATATCCTGGGGTCTTTTCTCAGGTAAATTGTCCAAATATTTCATCTCAGTTTGAGCTATACAAAAACAACACCTGACCTACCAACAAGTGATCATTTTTTTTTATTGCAGCAAGCAAAGCCCCATAAAGAACCAAGTATAGGCTAGGTCCATTTAAAGAAGCAGAAGATGATAAACCCCAGATGCGGTCAGATTGGCAAAGTTCATCACAAAATTAATACAGAGCAATGGTTGAGAACCAGACTCTAGAATCAGACAGACCTGGGTTCATATCCCTCCCTCATCATTACCAGCTTTGCCAGCTTCGGCAAGTTACTTAACCTCTCTAAATGCTAGATTCCCTCTCTGTGAGGTAGCGATAATAATGGTGCACACTTTAAAACGTTATCTCGTGAGTAAAATGAGACAATAAATAAATTATCTCAGTCCCTCAAACATAATAACTGAATCAGTTACTTATTATTGCATGGAAAGTCCCGCTAAAACTTAGTGGCAAAAAGGAACAACCACTTATTTGCTCATGATTCTTTGGACTGGTGATTCAAGCTGGGCTCATCTGGGTGGTTTTTTTGTCTTCAGACAGCAATGACTGGACACACTCATGTGATTACAGTCTTTTGACATGTTGGCTGGGCCAAGAAGGTGCTGAGTGGCCTTATTCACATGTCTGGGGACTCAGGTGGGATAGTTGGAAAGGCCAGAATGGCTGAACGGCCTCTTTGTATTTTCCAAATGCTCTCTCTCTCTACATATGGTACCTCATTCTAAAGGAGGTTAGTCTGGGCTTGTTCACCAGCAGCAGTATTCCAAGAAGACAAGTCACAGGTGCTCTTTCAGGCTTCTGCTTGCATCGTGTTTACTGATGTCCTGTTAGGCAAAGCAAGTCACATGGTCAAGCTCTGTATGACTGGAAGAGTGCACTACACAAGCTGTGAATACAAGTTCACAACTCATTGGGAGCTGCTCCTTTTTTACTGCTGTGATAAACTGGTAAACTAATTCAGCAAATACAACTATCTTCACCTTCATCGGTATAATCATCATCTATTCAGGACATCTTAATCTGATTTTAGTTTATTATCTTTGAAGGAATAATTTCAGATTTGTAAGATCAGCAATTTGGCAGGCAGGTACACAATACACAAGTATTTACTGAGCACCTGTGTATACATTCTTAGATGCTGGATATTGATAGCCGTAAGTGGCTAAGGCCCTCCCTGCCTTCAAGAAACTGATTATCTAGTAGAAAGAAAAGGAAACTTCAGAAAGAATGGTAAACATATCAAATGTTAAGGAAACAGGGACAATATTAGGGCTTTTATACTAAACTTTTGGGCCTACTGAGAAATTTCTTGTATTGAATTCATCTTGTGAAAATTCCTAGTCTTGATCAGCCAAGATTAAAGGAAATAAAATTAGAAAATAGCACAGTGCATGAAAATAGCACAGTGCATGATACATTGTTTGTTTGTTTATTTAAGATGCAGTTTTGCTCTTGTCACCCAGGTTAGAGTGCAATGGTACGATCTCTATTCACTGTAGCCTCCACCTCCTGGGTTCAAGCAATTCTCCTGCCTTAGCCTCCCTAGTAGCTGGGATTATAGGGACCTGCCACCATGCCCAGGTAATTTTTGTATTTTTAGTAGAGACAGGGTTTCACCATGTTGGCCAGGCTGGTCTTGAACTCCTGACCTCAAGTCATCCGCTTGCCTTGGCCTCCCAAAGTGCTGAGATTACAGACGTGAGCCACTGTGCCTGGCCAGATACGTTGTATATATTTAAAAAACAAAACAGTGGCTAGGCATGGTGACTCATACCTCTAATCCCAACACATTGGAAGGCTGAGGCAGGAGGATCACTTTAGGTCAGGAGCTTAAAACCAGCTGGGACAACATAGCAAGACCCTGCCTTAACTGAAAAAAAGTGAGAATAGACAAAGAAAACCCCTAATACATCAGTGATTCTTTTTACTCCTTTAGGGAATTTCATCCTCCTTTCCTTAGCATATGCCTTCAACCTTGGTTTTTAATGGACAGTCTTATTATTAAGCTAGATTAGGGTTCATTCAGCAGGAGTGTCCTTGCTCTTGTCTGGAGCTATTTGAAATGATTAGTTCATAAAGCAATGTGATCAGCCTTTAGCTTAAAACTTCACCTAGGCAACTTCTCACAGTATAGAATTACAAGTCCAGGGCCCTAAAATTCAGCATGTCTTTTTCACTGTCACTTTGGAGGTAAATCAATAGACATCTGTTATAATTCTGAAGTAGTCTGAAAATCTCTGGACATTGCAAGGATATTCTAAGAACTCATTTGGCATCTTAAGGGATAAATCCACAGCCTCAAGGCAATGAAGGGACTATAGCACTATGCCAGATATCAGGAGGAGGCAACAGGGCAGCCGGAGCCCAGCATCAATTGATCATGTACAGAACTCTGGCTGGAAGTGGGGAAGTGAAAGTTCCAACAAATAATTTATCTTGAATGTTAACATTGAGGAGAAATGTGGGATTAAATACAAAAAGGAAGATCCATTCTATGCATAAAGGAATGAGGATATAAGCTTATTGAAGCCATGAGCCATCACTGTTTCAGCTGAACACTGATTAGATACCTGTTACATGCAAGACACATAATCCTGTCTAGATTCTAGAAATATATATATATATAATAAAGTATGAGTAGAATATGAGCCTCGGGCAGACTGACCAACCAAAGGAACTGATCAAAAGCAAAAGTTGGCCAATACACGCCAAATATATAATCCTGTGTAGATTCTAGAAGTATATAGAAAAGTAGACTGTGAGTAGAATATGAACTTCACGCAGACTGACCAACCAAAGGAAATGATCAGAGGCAAAAGCTGGGTCAGTCAGAAATCAAACTGCAGGAAGCTGGTTGGTGTCATGCCATCAAGTGTGCTGTTTTTACATGGTACGGAGTCAGTTCCTCTGGGTGAGCCTTCCTGGACCGCAGGTAATTAGTCATTGCTTCCTCCATTCCCATAGCTCTGTTCTTACCTCTACTGGAGAATTCATCCTGTTCTATCTCTTTTTTTTCTTTTCAACATAATTTGTAAGTCTCAATGTTCTACCTCTTCATGTTTGCTTTTCACAGATTGCATCTTCAACCCCTAGCACAAACCTTGGCATACAGGAGGCATGTAATAAACGTGTTTTCATAATAAGCTTGAATAAACGAATAAAAGAGTAAAGTAACCTGCCTTGTTTGAAACCTCTCTTTAAGGCTACAGGCCTTGTCCTGCTGTACTACAAAAGGCCATTCTCAGAAACAGGTCTGAGTTAAAATGAAGCACATCCTTCACTCATTTTACAAAACCCTCTTTCAATTCCTTTAATACATAGCTTGATGTAACACTGCAGAACTCTATAACTAAGTTGATAAGAATTCCAATTTAATGATTTTATTTATCACTCAAGCTATAGGAAATAAAATCTTTTGTTACAGTAACAATTTGTTTGTTTATTACATACTTCTTAAGGGCAAAAATTAAAAAGCGTATTTAAGGCAAAATCGGTTTCCCCTTGAAGACTGAGAGAACAAGCTACTAAAAGTTAGTATCCCTCACAAAGTCAAAGACATTTAGGAAAAACTTTCTAGAAGTTCAGGTTTAGTTAAAATTTGGGCCACGTATTTTGGGATACAGCCCGGAGTTCTTTATGTTGGCTGTTGATAGAGGCAGCTTCCATTTCAAGATAAAAACTAACAAATAATTAAAATGTGTTAAATATTTACTATGTCCTAAGTACTGTGATAAGCTCTCACATGAACTTATTATTCCACCAGCCCTGATAGTGAAGCTGGGAGTGGAGATCTGGTTTTTCTTATTTAAAGGAGATGTTCTTTACTGTTACCTTAAACTGTGTTGATCGGAAATCCCCAATTTAGGATAAACGTGGGTGAGACATGGATGGAGTCTCTATTCTGAAGAATGTGTGTTCCACAAATTTCTCACTGAGAGAAGCAGAGAGAGAGAATGTCAATTTCCCAAGATGTCTCAGGAATAGGATTCAGGGTTTGGGACTGAATATCAGATAAAGCTACATATTTCCTCCCTCTGCTTACATTGTAAGGTGTTGGCTCATCTCTGAAAGCAAAGGCATTTAAACTATCTCGCTGGCAACTCACTCTGGCCCAAACCACCACAGTCACTTGTAACAAGTGTGTGCAGTGGTTCAGGGTGACCCAGTTAAGAGCAGTCCCATTTAAAGCTATTAAGTGTTGTTTCTTTTTTAGTGAGGTCATCCTGTTTAATCTGTCTGAACTGAAACAGCCTATCAAGCAGCCTCTCAAACAGCTTATCTCAATTTGTTTGTTGGTGGACTAGAAGGTTCGACTTTTTAAGAGTGCCTTCTTAAAGTGAGGAGGAGGAGGGGTTTGATAGCAAGAGGAAGGATTGGTAAGAAAGACACAGGGAGTCACAGGCAGAAACTACTGAAGGGATTGCAAAAGGACACAGAAAGAAGCTGGGAGCACAGGCAAAGAGGAAGTCTGAAGACTCCCTGTCCATTTTCTCACCATCCAGTAGATCTGTTCTTGCTCAGAACTAACTGTAAGCAAGAGAAGATACAGGAAGAATCACATTTCGGAGAATGTGTTTCCATATCCCACCATGGAAAATACCCACCATGGCAACAGTTTCAGCTTGTTTATAATGCATCACAGTGGTGCCTTCCTGGAAACGTGTAAAATAAAAGGTATATTTCTTATTTAAAACTTCCCCATGGACCGCTTTCTAAAATCAGAAACTTTGGGTGGAATGGGAAGGACGTAAGTGAGTAGTAATCTCGTTTGAACAGGCCCTTCAGGTAAAGTTAGAGGACCAGTGGCTTCCATGCCTTTATCTCTCCCACTCATTTCCAGCAAGAAGAGAGTCAAAGCCACGTGAGCGTCCTTCGATTCAGACCACCAGATAAAAATAGATCTGTATATTCTGATTGCTAAAGTGAAAAACAAGTTGCAAAATAATATGAAGAGCATGATATCATTGGGGTATGCATCTGTCTAACTGCTCTGTTTATTAACAGCAAAATTGTAAAGGAACTTTGTTTTTTGATAGTTACATTTAGGGACCAAGATATCTGGGGGTGGGAAAGAGGAGAGGAACTTTTGACGTTTATAGACTTTTAAAGTTTTGTTCACCATAAGCATTCCTTCCTTTAATATGTTTGTGTTTTTTAAGTTTCACAGATGAATCTGATCAGCCCGAATCAGGAAACACTGTAGAGAACTGCTTGTTCATTTCTCTTGGTTTAGTAGCCATTAAGTGACCTTTGAAACATTTGTTAATTGACCCTGTGATTCTCTCAGGCTCACTGTTTTTTGCAGCTTCCTCAGAAGTCTTTCACTAGTATATATGTACATCAGGATGAGACATCCTTGGGGTAGCACCAGTTTACGAGGACCAGCCACCGAGTTCTGCAGCACAGGGGCTTCTCAAATGCATTACACCAGCAGGCCCATGCTTCTCCACACTGATTCAGCAGCAGTGTGGCCAGATCCAGGAAGATGACACTGAGAAAAGCAATATGGTTTGCATGGGTGAATTCAATTAGCAAATATCAAAGCCATTTGTCTAAAAGGGTCCTGTTTGTTCCCTCTACAGCGATCAATATGCCCTGTTGGCATCCAGGATGGAAAATAATATCCAAGAGTAAAACAAATCTGTGTCAGCATTATAACAGTCTCATCCTTTTCATTCAACTAAAAGCAAGAAGAGCCCCAGACATAACGGTTAAGTACCTACGCTTGTGTTCAGGCATTTCCAATCTCCACTGTCCGAGCCTTTCTCATCCTCTTACTCCCAGGCATTGTGCTGGAAACCAAACTCCATGTCTGTGCCCTGGAGTCCCCAAAATTGACATTGGACGGGTACAGGAATTCTGCAGCACCCTCCCATGACTGCCCACCATGAAGATTCTTTAAAAGTATTCAAGCACGCAGATCGTTTAGGTTGTGAGTTCAAACCCAATCTGGCCAACACGGTGAAACCCCATCTCTACTAAAAAATATATAAAAAATTACCGGGGCATGGTGGCACATGCCTGTAATCCCAGCTATTAGGAAGCTGAGAACAGAAAATCCCTTGAACCTAGGAGGCAAAGGTTACAATGAGCTGAGATCACACTAATGTACTCCAGTCTGGGCAACAGAGACAGTCTTTTAAAAAAAAACAACAACTATTAAAAAAATGCTGCACCCAGCATCAAAATTATACCTTCTCCCTCCCTTCTCCATCCAAATGTTTAGTGCCTTAATACTCCAATCTTATTTAGCTGTTGCTGAAGAAGGCAAGTCCAGAAAATCACACCAAGGATTATAGCAGCAGTTCTCCACCTTGTCCCAAACCAGCACACCTGGGAGATAAGGCACATGGAATAGTGGGGAAATGGAAAATAAAAGGGACTGTTTCAGAATTTTGAGGAGGATGTAGCATCCAGTTTAAAAGAGTTCCCAGTTCTGATACGTAGTCCTTGAGTGACTTCTTTTGAGAGCCATTTGATTAGCTATCTATTAATAGTCAATTTCCCAGGAATATGTATGTGCTAATGGGGCAATTTTTTAAGCCAAAACTGAATCTCTAATTACGGAACTACAGTTACATTGCTGGTCACAAAGATATTTTGGAAGAAGGGAGCCTTCCTGGGTTTCCCTCAATATACCAGCAAGTGACTGTCTCACCTAACATTGGGTTTGCTGTCCTGCTCAAAACTTTGTGAAAGATTTGCTAAAAATCTTGTAGAACCCTTCCAGTAGGTCACTTGAAATTCCACTTATTAGGTTGGTCCTGCCAAAGTAAGGCAAGAGAGGAAAACTATGCATTCCATCACCTCTTTGTTTTTAACACAGTATTGACTCTTAAAACCCAGAGGAATGCTAACTTCCATAAGCTTCTCTCCTCAGAATGATATTTTAAGTCTGGAATGCTAAGAACTAACAACCTTCATTTTGCCCTTGTGGACAGGACATTTGTGGCTAGTTTACCTGACCTAGAATAGCCAGCTCTGGTTTTCTGATGAAAATCTCGGAAACCAATGGAAAATATAATGGCAGTAGCCTCAGAAAACAAGGAAATATCCACCCACTTAGAGCCCACAATATAGCAAATGCTTTGCCTTCATTTGAATGGTCACTTTACCTTCTCTGAGTTACGTCAAAAATACTCATTTCTGAGACCCTCTAACTGAAAATGAACTCCACTCTCAACATTGGTAGACTCATCATACCCCAACCCAATCTCCAAATGCTTTTTGTCATCACCAAAACTGGAAGTGATGCCACTATTACAAAAGACAAATACCACCCCTATAAGTGAACTACAAAGACATTGTTACTGAACAAATGTTTCAGTTTAGAACAATTAGACATGAGGTCAGACTAACCTAAATACATATAATCTTCCATAGAGTGAAATATGATACTCTAAAAGGCTAATCACATTTTTTATGAATTTCATCATAAAAAAGCTAGGTTAATGATTCCAGCCATGAAAATTCCAGTCTGAGATCTAAAAGATGAATCTAATATCGTTTCACCAAGAAAAGCTACAGTCATTTATTAGAAATCCAAATGCTGACCAAAGCCTCAGAGAGAAATTCACTTGAAATTTTGGTATCCTTAACAACTGTAACCTTGAATCGCTACTAGGAATTTGACAAATATCTTAGCAGTGTTTGTTTTAACAAGTTTGGTTGGTTGCAATTAACAGGAGCCCACTTGAACCATCTTAGTGAAAAGAGGGGTTTTTAAGGAAATCTCATGGATCCCAAGAGCAGGGAGAACTGTCCTTAGAAGAAGCAGAGCAAGACAGGAGAAAATTCTCCAGAACTAAGGCAGCAATTCTTTCTCTCTCTCTCTCTCTCTCTCTCTCTGTCTCTCTCTCTCTCTCTCTCTCTCTCTCACACACACACACACACACACCCTTCTTTTTATCTCTCTTTCCCTGCGTGTTTCTATCTCTCCCTCCATGTCCCTGTCCCACCCTTCTCTGTTTCTGATGCTTTGCCTCCTTTTATCTCTCAACAGAAGCGCTTGCTTCTCCCTGAGCAAGCTAGAAAAGATGACCTCTCAATTAGCACAGTCTGACCAGAAGTTCAGTGGCAAGCTTCCAAGAGACAACTGGATTGGCACATCCTGGGTGAGCAGTCTCTCTCCCTGAGACGACTGCAGTACATAGGGTCCTGACCATATAGGGTCTTACACCATAAACATCAACATCTTGGGCTCCACTCCCAGAGGGAAGGAGGCAAGTCCCCTAGAAAAGAGGGTCCTTTGGGGCTGGGAAAATATTAATTATCCTTCTTACTGAAAAATATTTTTTAGATGAGAAGGTCAACAAATTGACAAACGGAAAAACTATTAATCTAAACCTTTGGGAATTCTTTCCCTAGTTGTTTTCCACTAACATGAGAACTTATAAAATATCCTTTAAATATCCTTTAGTGCTCTTTCTTGGGGCGGGGGGTAACATATATATACATATATATACACACACACACACATACACACATAGAAACACTAAAAAGATTTTTTTTTTTTTTGGTCTGCTAGACTGAGAAGGTTCAAGAGACTCAGGCTCCACCAGTAACTAGCAATGAGTGACTTTACTCACTTCGCCACTGCTGTTGGGCTTACCTTGCCCTATGACAAACTCTAACGCCCTTTCCAGCTCTGATGTTATAATTCTTCTGAGGTGTTGTTGTTGTTGTTGTTGTTGTTGTTGCTGTTGTTGAGATGGAGTTTCACTCTTGTTACCCAGGCTGGAGTGCAACGGCACGATCTCAGCTCACCGCAACCTCCGCCTCCTGTGTTTCAGCTATTCTCCTGCCTCAGCCTCCTGAGTAGCTGTGACCACAGGCGTGTGCCACCATGCCCAGCTAATTTTTGTATTTTTAGTAGAGACGGGGTTTCACCATGTTGACCAGGATGGTCTCGATCTCTTGACCTCGTGATCCACCCGCCTCAGCCTCCCAAAGTGCTGGGATTACAGGCGTGAGCCACCGCTCCCGGCTGGCCTCTTCTGAGGTTTTAACATCTACTGCCATGATAACTCTGCAGATAAAGGGCCAGCTGACTTGTGTAGTACCTTTGGAGAAGTAATTTATTCAAAGCAGAGATCAGCCAGGTCTATATCTTGTTTGGTTTTGTACTTAGTGCTTTGGAACTCCAGAGATTAGGATTCATGGGGAAATCGCTTGCTGTTGGTAGCTTTATTCACTCTGTTAAACTGTTTGGGTGCCAATTATGGAAGTCTCTAAAGGAAATGGAATATTAAAAGTGAATTAATTTACCTTATATTCACCAATAAAATTAACCTCCAGGGCATTCAAACATACTCCTGCTAAATGGGGCGGGTTTTGTGTCACTTAAATTGCAATGCGCATTCAAAATCATCCCCATGGTAGTGCCCTAGGTCGGCCTTATTAAGCTCTGCTCTGGGAATTCACGCAAGAGTGATAGTGAAAGAGCATTAAACATAGAAAGAGAGCATCTTGAAGCCTGCTAACTCATTTCCTCTGATGGAAATCGATAAGCCTTTGACCACCACCACCCGCGCTATCAAAAAGCAGTTGCTCAGCAGACCAGTCACATTTTAGATATCACATCTTTTCCCATTAGAACTGCTGAGTATGGCTTTTGAACCAGGCTGGATCAATCAGATAGGAAAGAAGGTATCTCTATCACAAGTTTCCGCTCTAAAAGGAAAGGGGGCTCCGATTTTGCAAGACTGATAATAAATCAGGGAAGTGTGACATTCACCAGCCCAACCATACTTTCCTTTCTTGCATATATTTTCAATACTTTGAATATATTTTTGATACTTCAATACTTTGCTATTGAAGATACTTAAAATAGTCAATTAGGGATTTTACTACTAGAAATATTATGTTACAAATGGCCTCTCATCCTAAAAAATACTATGATTACCAAGAATAAGCAAGGCTGGTTACATGTTCTATTGTAATGTTGAGCACACATGCCTGGCAGATAATAAGTGACTAATAAATGTATGTTTTTCTGTCTTTTCCTCAGTTGAATCAAATGTGCCAAAAAAAGACAGAGCGAGGGAAAGAGAAAGGCAGATGTCTGAAAATTTCTAAAAATTTGTTCATAAACATTTTTTATTCAATTTAATTATAAATTTTCTCTATTTTTCACATTTATCACTGATCTTTTATAATCACTATGTGACATAAATAAACCTTATCCTTAATAAAAAGTGAGGGAAGTAATAAAAAGGACAAGAGGGCCAGGCGCAGTGGCTCACACCTGTAATCCCAGCATTATGGGAGGCCGAGGCAGGCAGATCACTTGAGGCTCGAGGTCAGGAGATCAAGAACAGCCTGGCGAACATGATGAAACCCCGTCTCTACTAAAATTATAAAAATTAGCCGGGCATGATTAAATTAACAGGTGCACACCTGTAATCCCAGCTACTCAGGAGGCTGAAGCAGGAGAATCACTTGAACCCATGTGGGAGGGAAAAGCAGAGGTTGCAGTAAGCTAAGATCATGCCACTGCACTCCAGCCTGAGAGACAAAGCAAGACTCCAACCAACTCAGATTTTCTCAATCATAGGACTAGAACTCAGAATCTCTAACTCTGGCTTATTACCCAAGAGGGAATCCCTCATTAAGAATCCTATACCAATAAGCCTGTGTAACATGCTGTATGGTTTTCCTTAAAGGACTCGTTTATATCTTTAAATGATAAATTACCAATATCTTACAAAAGAAAGAAAAACAGCCAATTAGATTTTCTCTCTCCCTCTTTCTATGTATACATACATACATATACATACATGCTGACTGATCATATCCCAGAATTACTTAACAGAAGAATTCCAATTCTGAAAAATGTGGTAAGTTTAAATATGAAAAATGAACATGATTCTACCAAAGGTGTGCCATTCATATTGCAATCGCATCTTAGGACTAGGCCCCTCATTCCAAATTCTGACACAGTTTTTCAGCTACAGCAGAAATAATACAGAATTTTAATAGCTTGACTTGAAAAGCAGGAAAGCAATATCTAGAAGATGCAAAACTGTTATAGCTCCTAATTGCATTCAGAGGTCATTTGGAGAACTCAGCAAGTCTGGAATAATGTGCAGGAGGCTGATTTTCACTCTGTAGTTTATAACAGACTATTATCATTGTTGTCTTTTACATTTTTGCCACACACCCATCACATGAAATCTGATTCGTAGCAGCAACTAGCATTGTTATCATGTTCCCTGAAGATGCCATTTAACTGCAACCCTACTGACTGCCAAAGCCTGAGTATTAAAATGAATAAGCCTTTCAGTAAGAACCTCCCCTTTTCCATTCAGACTTCCCTATGCTCACTTTCCTTATGTGCAATTTACATCAGAGATGGACCCAGGATTCTTAAGCTTTGATGAACTGGTACACACCAATGAACATGAACTTGTGGCAAAGCACTGGAAGGGGAGGAGATTCCTACTTTGCCTTCAGCCATCCACTGAAACTGCCCTCTGGTCTCTTTTGCACTCCTTATAGACGTGTGTGTGTGTGTGTGTGTGTGTGTGTGTGTGTGTGTGTGTATATGTGTGTGTGTGTATGTGTGTGTGTGTATGTGTGTGTGTATGTGTGTGTGTATGTGTGTGTATGTGTGTGTGTATGTGTGTGTGTGTGTGTATGTGTGTGTGTGTGTGTGTGTTTCCTGCATTGCCATCCTTCCTCATTTTTCCTTTTTAAAAATTTGATGACAAATTCAAATTCAGTTTTCTAAAAAATATATGAACGTATATCAGATCACATAAAAGATCAAATGGTACCAAAAGTCTTATAATAAAAAAATAGCAGTCTCCTGTCTCATTTTAGCCCAGAGGCAAACACTTTCTACCCTTTCAACTATTTTCTTCTGTTTCATACCTCGTATTTCTAGAGAATTCTCTTATACTGTTCTTTTCTTTTTTTTTTTTCTTTTGAGATAGAGTCTCACTCTGTCACCCAGGATGGAGTGTAGCAGTAGTGTGATGTTGGCCCACTGCAAACTTCGCATCCAGGTTCAAGAAATTCTCCTGCCTCAGCCTCCCTGGGATTACAGGCACATGCCACCACACCCAACTAATTTTTGTATTTTTAGTAGAGACGGGGTTTCACTCTGTTGGTCAGGCTGGTTTCAAACTCCTGACCTCAAGTGGTCCACCCGCTTTGGCCTCCCAAAGTGCTGGGATTACAAGTGTGAGACACCATGCCAGCCCTCTTCTACTGCTATTTCTTAGTTTGGTTTTTCTCCCTTGCATTTGATCTATTGCCTTCCTATGGGAGAACACAGAATTTAACTCTCTTATGTAAACTCCTCACCAAGTACATACACATATTTCCCATTTCCCCAATATTGAGTTTTTTGCCACTTATAACTGTATGAATATTATTCATAAGATACATAATACATTTTGACTGCATTTTCTTTCATATAAAACTTCGGGTTTTTTCTTCTGCTAGTGATTGTTATTACTTTCATTTTCTGTGTACCTATCACTAATCCATGCCCAACTTTCTGGCAGTTATGAAATGTTTTAAATTAATCAAATACACAGTGTAGTCTGTATTAGTCAGGGTTCCCTAGAGGGACAAACCACATGACTACATGGAAACCGAACAACCTGCTCCTGAATGACTTCTGGGTAAATAATGAAATTAAGGAAGAAATCAACAAGTTCTTTGAAACCAGTGAGAACAGAGAGGTAATATACCAGAATGTCTGGGACACAGCTACAGCAGTGTTTAGAGGAAATTTTTGGTTTCTTTTTGTATTTTTTTGATATATATATTTTATTTCACTTTAGGTTCTGGGATACATGTGCAGATCATGCAGGATTGTTGCATAGATACCTCCATGGCAATGTGGTTTGCTGCCTCCATCCCCATCACCTATATCTGGCATTTCTCCCCATGTTATCCTTACCCAACCTCCCTACCCCTGCTGTCCCTCCCCTAGTCCCCTACAACAGACCCCAGTGTGTTATGCTCCCCTCCCTGTGTCCATGTGTTCTCATTGTTCAACACCCATCTATGAGTAAGAACATGCAGTATTTGATTTTCTGTTCTTGTGTCAGTTTGCTGAGAATGATGGTTTCCAGCTTCATCAATGTTCCTACAAAGGATACAAATTCATCATTTTTTATGGCTGCATAGTATTCCCTGGTGTATATGTGCCACATTTGCCTTGTCCAGTCTATCATCGATAGGCATTTGGGTTGGCTCCAGGTCTTTGCTATTGTAAACGGTGCTGCAGTGAACATATGTGTGCATGTTTCTTTATAATGGAACAATGTATAATCCTTTGGATATATACCCAGTAATGGGATTGCTGGGTTAAATGGAATTTCTATTTCTAGGTCCTTGAGGAATTACCACACTGTTTTCCACAGTGGTTGAACTAATTTATATTTCCACCAACAGGGAAAGTGTTCCTATTTCTCCACATTCTCTCCAGCATCCGTTCTCCAGATACTTTAATGATTGCCATTCTAACTGGCATGAGATGGTATCTCAATGTGGTTTTGATTTGCATTTCTCTGATGACCAGTAATGAGCATTTTTTCATGTGTATGTTGGCCTCATATATGTCTTCTTTTGAAAAGTGCCTGTTCATGTCCTTCACCCAATTTTGAATGGGTTTGTTAGCTATTGAAACTTGTGTATGCTTTGTGAAGTTCTCATGTTGTGTTTTTCAGCTCCATCAAGTTGTTTATATTCTTCTCTCAGCCGTTTATGCTCATTAGCATTTTGTCAAGCCTTTTTTCAAGGTTCTTAGTTTCTTTGCATTGGGTTAGAACATGTTTAGCTCAGAGAAGTTTTTTATTACTCATCTTCTGAAGCTTGTTTCTGTCAGTTCATTAGACTCATTCTCCATCCAGCTTTGTTCCCTTGCTGATGAGGAGTTGTGATCCCTTGGACTAGAGAGGCATTCTGGTTGTGGGTGTTTTCTTACTTTTTGTGGTGCTTTCTTCCCACCCTTGTGAATTTATCTACTTGTGGTCTTTGCAGTTGTTGACTTTCAGATGGTGTCTCTGAGTGGACGTCCTTTTTGTTGATGATGAAGTTATTTCTTTTTGTTTTTTTAGTTTTCCTTCTAACAGGCCCCTCTGCTGTAGTACTACTGAGGTCCACTCCAGACCTGTTTGCCTGGGGATCACCTGCAGCAGCTGCAGAACAGTAAGGGTTGCTGCCAGTTTCTTCTTCTGTTATCTTTGTCCCAGAAGGATACCCTCCAGATGTCAGCCTGAGCTTTCCTTTATGAGTTGTCTCTTTGGATATACAGGGGTCAGGCAGCTGCTTGAGGAGACAGTCTGTTCCTTACAGGAGCTCAGATGCTGAGCTATGAGCTCCGTTGTTCCATTCAGATATGCTGGGCAGGTAACTTTAAGTCTGCTGCAGCAGAACTCATAACTGCCTTTTTCCCCAGGTGCTCTGTTCTGGGAAGGTGGGGCTTTATTTATAAGTTCCTGATGTGCTGTTGCCCTTTTTCAGAGATGCTCTGACCAGCAAGGAGGTAGCCTAGTCACAATCTGCCAGCAGAGGCATTGCTGAGCTGCCATGGGCTCTACCCATCTGCTGTGTGAACTTCCTTGCAGTTTTCTTTACAGAGGTGTAGTTAGAACAGTCTCGGTAACAGCAGTCTGCCTGAGGAATGGCAGATAGCCTTGGTAATGGCAGACTGCCTCAGTAATGTGGACTGCCTCGGTAGTGGTGGACTGCCTCAGTAATGGCAGACGCCCTTCCCCACACAGAGCTGGACTGCCCTGGGTCCAGGTGCACTTTCTGCAAAATTCTCAATCCAGAGTATTTTGCATTGCTGGTCTTTGTGGGGCTGGGACTGGAGAGAAATTTATAGTACTAAATGCCCACATCAGAAAACTACAAAGAGTTCAAAAAATACCCTAACATCACAATTTAAAGAGCTAGAGAAGAAAGAGCAAACAAATCCAAAAGCTAGCAGATGACAAGAAATAACCAAGATCAGAGCAGAACCAAAGGAGACAGAAATACGACCAATCAATCTGGCTGCTGTGGTGGCTCATGCCTGTAATCCCAGCACTGTGAGAGGCCAAGGTGGGTAGATCATGAGGTCAAAAGATACAAACCATCCTGGCCAACATGGTGAAAACCCATCTCTACTTAAAATACAAAAATTGGCCATGCCTGTACAGCCACTGCACATGTCTGTAATCCCAGTACTCAGAAAGCTGATGCAGGAGAATTGCTTGAACCAGGGAGTCCGAGGTTGCAGTGAGCTGAGATTGTGCCACTGCACTCCAGCCTGGCAACAGAGCGACATTCTGTCTCAAAAAAGAAAAAAAAAATCAATGAATCCACGAGCTGGTTTTTTGAAAAAAAATAATGAAATAGATAGACTACTAGCTAGACTCATAAAGAAGAGAAGAGAGTAGAATCAAACAGACACAATGAAAAATGATAAAGGGTCACCACTGAAATGCAAACTACCATCAGAGAATACTATAAACACCTCTACATAAATACACCAGAAAACCTAGAAGAAATGGATAAATTCCTGAACACATACACTCGCTCAAGACTAAACCAGGAAGAAGTCAAATACCTGCATAGACCAATAATAAGTTCTGAAGTTGAGGCAGTAATAGCCTACCAACCAAAAAAAGCCCAAGACCAGACGAATTCACAGCTGAATTCTACCAGAGGCACAAAGAGGAGCTGGTACCGTTCCTTGTGAAATTATTCCAAACAACTGAAAAAAAGGGACTCCTTCCTAACTCATTTTATGAGGCCAGCATCATCCTCCTACCAAAACCTGGCAGAGACACAACAAAAAAAGAAAATTTTAGGCCAATATCCCTGACGAACATCTATACAAAAATCCTCAGTAAAATACTGGTAAACTGATTCCAGCAACACATCGAAAACTTATCCACTATAATCAAGTCAGCATCATCCCTAAGAGGCAAGGCTGGTTCAACATATGCAAATCAATAAATGTAATCCATCACATAGAAAGAACCAATGACAAAAAACACATGATCATCTCAATAGATGCAGAAAAGGCCTCTGATAAAATTCAGCATTCCTTCATGTTAAAAACTCTCAATAATCTAGGTATTCAATGAATATACTTCAAAATAATAAGAGCCATTTATGACAAACCCACAGCCAATATAATACTAAAGGGGCAAAAGCTGTAAGCATTCACTTTGAAAATTGGCACAAGGGATGCCCTCTCTCACCAATCCTATTCATCATAAGTATCGGAAGTTCTGGCAAGGGGAATCAGGCAAGAGAAAGACATAAAGAGTATTCAAATAGGAAAAGAGGAAGTCAAATTGTCTCTGATTGCAGATGACACGATTCTATATTTAGAAAACCCTATCATCTCATCCCAAAACTCCTTAAGCTGATAAGCAACTTCAGGAAAGTCTCAGGATACAAAATTAATGTACAAAAATTACAAGCATTCATATACACCAACAATAGACAAGCAGAGAGGCAAATCATGAATGAACTTCCATTCACAATTGCTATAAAGGTAATAAAACACCTAGGAATACAGCTAACAAGGGATGTGAAGAACCTCTTCAAGGAGAACTATAAACCACTGCTCAAAGAAATAAGAAAGGACACAAACAAATGGAAAACATTCCATCCTCATGGATAAGAAGAATCAATTCTGTGAAAATGGCCATACTGCCCAAAGTAATTTATAGATTCAGTGCTATTCTCATCAAGATACAATTCAGAGTTAGAAAGAACTACTTTAAATTTCATATGGAAACAAAAAAAGAACCTATATAGCCAAGACAATCCTAAACAAAAAGAACAAAGCTGGAGGCATCACTCTACCTGATTTCAAACTATACTACAAGGCCACAGTAACTAAAACAGCATGATTCTGGTACCAAAACAGACATAGAGGCCAATGGAACAGAACGGAGACCTCAGAAATAATACCACACATCTACAACCATGTGATTTTTAACAAACCAAACAAAAGCAAGCAATGGGGAAAAGATTTCCTATTTAATAAATAGTGTTGGGAAAACCAACTAGTCATTTGCAAAAAATGGAAACTGGACCCCTTCCTTATATCATATACAAAATTAACTCAAGATAGATTAAAGACTTAAATGGAAAACCCAAAACCATAAAAACCCTAGAAGAAAACCTTTGCAATACCATTCAGGAAATAGGCATGGACAAAAGACTTCATGAGGAAAATGCCAAAAGCAATGGCAGCAAAAGTCAAATTGACAAATGGGGATCTAATTAAACTAAAAAGCTTCTGCACAGCAAAAGAAACTAGCATCAGCGTGAACAGGCAACCTACAGAATGGGAGAAAATTTTTTCAATCTACCCATCTGACAATGGTCTAATATCCAGAATATACAAGGAACTTAAACAAATTTACAAGACAAAAAATACATCAAAAGGTGGGCAAAGGATATGAACAGACACTTCTCAAAAGAAGACATTTATTAGCCCAAGAAACATGAAAAAAAAGCTCAACATCACTGATCATCAGAGAAATGCAAATCAAAACCACAATGAGATACTATCTCACACCAGTCAGAATGACCATTATCAAAAAGTCAGAAAACAATAGATGCTGCTGAGGTTGTGGAAAAATAGGAATGCTTTTACATGGTTGGTGGGAATGTAAGTTAGTTCAACCATTGTGTAAGACAGTGCGGCAATTCCTCAAGGATCTAGAACCAGAAATACCATTTGATGCAGCAGCAACCTCATTACTGGGTATATACTAAAAGGAATATGATTTATTCTACTATAAAGACACATGCACATGTATGTTTATTGCAACACTATTTTCAATAGCAAAGACATGGAACCAACCCAAATGCCCATCAATGACAGACCAGATAAAGAAAATGTGGTACATATATACCATGAACTAATATGCAGCCATAAAAAAGAATTAGATCATTTCCTTTGTAGGGACGTGGATAAAGCAGGAAGCCATCATCCTCAGCAAATTAACACAGGAACAAAAACCCAAACACCACATGTTCTCACTCATGAGTGGGAACTGAACAATGAGAACATACGGACATAGGGAGGGGAATGACACTCACCAGGGCCAGTCAGTGGGTGGGGGCCAAGGGGAAGGAGAGATTAGGACAAATGCCTAATGCATGTGGGGCTGAAAACCTAGATGACTGGTTGATAGGTGCTGCAAACCACCATGGCACATGTATACCCATGTAACAAAAGTGCATATTCCTGTACTTTTGTCATGGAACTTAATAAAATAATAAATTTTAAAAATAAACATAAAAATGGCTCACAAAAATTACTGCTCTGAAAACTTGGTAGACCCTTTCAACTTAGAAACTTGTATCTTTCAGTCCTGGAAAGTTTTCTCATATTATTTCTTTGATAATCCCTTCTTCATTTTCCATTCTCTTCTTGTGACATTTATTTTGGTTGAGGCTAAATCTTGTGGATGAATGCTCTAATCATTTTATCTTTTTCTTTTCATTTTTTTCCATTTCTTTTAGGCTTCTTTATCTTCCAACCTGTATTTTGCATGTTTTCACTTCTGCTCTCATATTTTAACTTATAAACAAGTTTCTTTGTTCTTTTCAGGTCTCGTATTGCAATTTCTTCATTTACTTTTCTGAGGATTACTTTTCTTGAAATTTTCTACTTGCTAAATTGCCTTTTTAAAGAATATTTGTTGAATTTAGTCTCGTTTTCATAGTAGAAGAATTCGGTAAGCCTTGATTCTCTGTTTACATTTCAACAAGGCACCCATGAGCTGATCAAAAGCATTTTGGGTAATTCATATGTTTGGTCAGCGTTTGATAACTGATGGGCCTTACTGTAGTATGATCAGAAGTATGATCAGAAATATTTACTGGGTATACCAACTGTCAGTGCCTGTAGGTATTTTTTCCTTGGCCAGTCAGATTTTTCCAGAGAATAATCCCTCTATCTCCTATCTGGCTGCAGATTGTCATTAATTCCTCAATTTTTTATTGCATGTTAGGTTTTGGGGTACATGTGAAGAACATGCAAGATAGTTGCATAGGTACACACATGGCAGTGTGATTTGCTGCCTTCCTCCCCTTCAGCTATATCTGGCATTTCTCCCCATGTTATCTCTCCCCAACTCCCCACCCCTCACTGTCCTTCCCCTATTTCCCCCCAACAGACCCCAGTGTGTGATGCTCCCCTCCCTGTGTCCATGTGTTCTCATTGTTCATCACCTGCCTATGAGTGAGAACATGCGGTGTTTGATTTTCTGCTCTTGTGTCAGTTTGCTGAGAATGATGGTTTCCAGGTGCATCCATGTTCCTACAAAGGACATGAACTCATCGTTTTTGATGGCTGCATAATATTCCATGGTGTATATGTGCTAATCCCTCAATTTTCAAAACTGTTTCTCACACATATTCTCATATGCTTTATGTGTTCTTTAATCCCAAATTGTGCTGGTTAAACCTCTTTAAAAGGTATGTATTATTTCAACCTTCTGCCAGAGGAGATGGACGAGTCACAGCTGAACTCATTTGAGGAGGAATCAGGAGAGCTAATTCTTCTATCATAGAACCCAATTTTCAGCTCCACTCATACCCACTTTCAGAGTATCTTGCCTCCAGTTCCTGAGTTTTTCTTAGGTTCCTCAGCAAGAATCCACTTGTTTCCTTTTATCCCACGTCCTACAGGTGCACTTACTTTTTTGACCTTTCCTCCTTTCCTAAGTCACGATGTCTTTTAAATTTTGATGAAATCTCTTTTACAATTCACATTTTGTTTCTCTGTCAGATGGGTTTAAATCTTTGTCACTTCTTTACTGTCAATTTAGCTGAGCTGGGGGAGATGACTCATGTGTTTCATCCACCATGTTGTCTGCAGATCCCTTGGTCCTCTTTCCATCATGCTTTGTTAATTGATTTGACCAGCATTCTCTCAGTATGAATATATGCCAGGGAATAATAAGAAATAAATGAAGATAAAATTATATATTGTTATCTTATACATATACATTAGAAAACCCTTAAACAAATTAACACAAATTTTAAAAATATCATAAAGTCCTTATTCGGTACTATATATGATTAAGTGAAAGGAAGTAATATATAGCTAACCAACTCAGGTATTCAGAATAAGAACAATCTCCTTCACCAAGAAAGTGAAGGCAGTTTTCACTAAACATGTAGGACTTAAATTTCACAGAACTTGCAAAACCTTTGACAGAAGGGAATTCCAGGCAAGAATATAGAGATCACAGAGAAGGCATGGGGAATGGGAAATGAATTTGGCAAGAAAAGAAGACGCGTGCAAGGAAACTATAATTTGGTTATCATCAAGTTCACCCCTTAGGTTAAAAATATACTAAGAAACATATAAATAATAGTTTTTAAAAGTCATTGTACTGAGACTTCATGTTGTGGTCCTAGCTGGACCTTAAACTTGATATATAATTAGGATAGGATGAGTCACTTACTACCTAACATTCAAGTTCCTACCCATAGTCTGTGAATTAAATATAATCGAACTGCCCTTTCCTCTTAATAGTGAAACTCTTAGGCACAACAATTAGCCTCTTCTAAAGGAATTAGCAGATGAAGAAGCAGATTCTATAGGACCTGCTCTCTGAATACTGTATACAGAGGATTTGTGTATCAACCTGGTTAAACACTAACAACAACAAAAAAAACTAAAACTAAAACTAAAAGGAGGTAGGTGGACTACAACCACAAAGACCATGGTAATGAAATTTTAGAAAGAGAGAAAGTGAATGCAATATAAAACATTCTCTGGGACAGCAAATATGCTGAAGTTTGTACCTATATAAGCGTTTAGAGTATAGTATTCCCACTTCTATGTCTACTGCAGCACTATTCACAATAGCGAAGCTATGGCATCAACTTAAGTGTCCATCAACACATGAATGGACAAAGAAAATGTAGAAATGAATGTGTGTGTGTGTGTGTGTGTGTGTGTGTGTGTATACAGATATATTACAATGAAATATTATTAAAATATTGAAATCCTGTCATTTGTACCAACATGGATGGAACTGGAGGACATTATGTGAAGTGAAATAAGCCAGGCACACAAAGATAAATATTACATGCTCTAATTCATTGTGAGACCTAAAGAAAAATTTGATCTAATGGAGGTAGAGGGTAAAACGGTGATTACCAGAGTGTGGGAAGTGTTGGGGGTGGTAGTGGAATGAAAATAAGTCATTTAATAGTTTTCAAAAATACAGTTAGAAGAAATAAGTACTTCTGTGTTTGACAGAACAGTAGGGAATGATAGTCAACAATAATTTATTGTATATTTCAAAATAGCTAGGAGAGAAGATTTGGAAAGCTCCCAATGCAAATAAATGATAAATATTTGAAGTGCTAGATATCCCAATTACCTTGATTTGGTTATTGTTGTACACTGTATGCATGTATCAAAGTATCATAAGTATCCCCAGAAATTTATACAATTATTATGTATCAATAAAAAGAGTTCAGAGTATAACTTAGCACATCATTAATGCATGCTTTCAAAAGAAGAAACAGGAAGAAACAATTCAAACTGGAACACCGTACATTTATAAGAAACTAAAATATAATTAATTATCAGAAATGATTTATAGCTGTTTATTGGCAGAAAATATTTGTAAATATTTGAAATTATAAATAGTGTATATGGCATGCCAGTATCTTCCAAAATCTGGATAGGTAATCAATGTGAACACTAACAAGTTTTCAGTTTTGTTCCTTTTTTTCTTTTTTTTATTCTTCCTCCTCCTCCCTTCCCCACCCCCCATCCCCGGACCCTACTAGGACCCTTCAGTATTCACAGATGAGTATTCTTCCTTCCATTTTCTTTCAGTTTTCTTGTTTATTTTGTTTTGAAAGATACCAAGAAATCCTTTGTATCAAACTCCCATAGCACCTCTCCAAATGGATGGATATCTGCCTTTTCCATGGAGATGCTGAGAGTAGCGAGGTGTTTCCCTAGTGACCTTGAAAGGCAGCTGCGTTTTTCAGCAGCGCGTTAAGAAGGGCCTTGCGTTTACGAGGTGACTGACGGTCCCATACTTGCTGGGACTCCTGCAGGAGCACAGCTCTACCACTAGCAGCAACGGATGCAGTTGCCAAAGGCAGGCTCAATGCCACACAGTGGCCAGAGAGAGGTCCAAGAAAGCCAAATTTGAAGTCACTTTCCTCACATCTGAAGAGAAACTGTGTTCCTAAATTACAACTTTATTCACAGCAAAAGCCGACTGTCTGTAATTACCGTCAGTGCCTTTTCCGTGTGTGCTGTGCTGGATGCCTTCTACTTGCCCTTCCAGATCCCTCTCCATCTTCTCCATTGTACTCTGAGCCTTGCTAGGCTGACCTATGAGGACCACATAAGCAAGATGACCCTGCACTCTGGCTTCCCATTGGGTTTGGCCATTGAGAGCCTTGGCAGTAGATGAGAGGTTGGGATGAGAGAGATAAGGTGTGTACTCTTCTGGCCTCCTCCCTGTGAGGTGGCCCTGGGTTGGACATGTCCTTTCATCCAGGGTCAGTGTGCCTCTCCCAGTGACCTTCCCCACACAACCTTTTTGTTCAGGTCCACGAACTGCCCCCTCTTCTGATCCCTCCAGATCTAGGCGTAGGGACACATCATCCACAGCCACTAGAGGCTGCGTGATATCTTGTGATTCCATTATGCTCCATCCCACATCTTTACAGATTTTTTTTGTAAACAAACTCTCCTGGAACCATCTCACTTTGGTTCTGCCATTTGTTTTCTGCTAGAAACTGACAGAGGTGATCACTCAAGAAACAAATCTATTCTTAATAAAAGATGTTATCTAAAGGTTTATACTTGAAAAAAGGTTAAAATATTAACAATATAGCAAGTGAAAACATGCCAGCTTGGAAGTCAGAGAAAGGTTAGTTTGAGTTTAAGCAACTGAGGCTCTGAAAGTCTGAGTATCTTGTCCAAGGACACACAGTTTATAAGAAAAATATCTGGAACCTAAACCATCTGAGCCTACAACATACTTTTCAGCTACCCAATCTTTAAGATCAAATTCAAGTTCATCTTCTGGATTAAGCTGCCTTCAGAAGAATAATTAATCATTAGCTAATAAATATGTATATTATTATTGTGATTGTTTTTATTAGCTAATATGAAAGAAGAGCTTGCCTTACAGGAACTCCTTTATCCAATTTAAACTGACTTAAAATTACCTCAATCTTTACACCAATTCTATGATGTAAATATTATTGTTATCTTTATTTTCAAGTGGGACTTACTGCAGATGTATTTTTTTCACACAGGATGTAAGAATGGCTGCTTTCGATTTTCCGTCAGTGTTATACTACCAGACTTCTAAAAAGAAAGTTACTTTCAGATTTTACAGAGTATCAAGATCAGAAATCACTTCACTTTTTGCCAAATATAGTGATGACCTTGTGCAGAAATCCTTCCCAAGATGGTCATAAACAAGTACCATTACATATGTCTGTAACTTCATTAAAAAAGAAAACAAGGGCCATCACTCTGCTATTAGCACCATGAATTAATCATTAGCTTTAATTAAGAATCACATTGCAGAGGACTCTATAATTTGGGAGTTAATTTAATCAGCGATTACAAGTTAAAGTAATTTCCACTTCCTTGAACTTAACTGTGTTGAATGTAGTATTTTCAGGAAAACTTCATTACCTGACCCATTATCCTAAGCCTTCCAGGCCATCTACTTTTGATCGTGTTTGACTACAACACAGGGAGCAAAACTCTGCAAGGAACTAAAATCAGAAAGAGAATGACAGTATGTTCATAAAGCAGACGTACTTTTGTTGCACAAAGTTTACACATGTTAACAGATTTAAATTAATCTATGAACAAAGTCAATTGCCATTTCTTGATTATTCACATAAAATAAGGGATGGCTTAATTTAATTTCTACCATGTGTATTTCTCTGGAAATAAAGGTTGCTAAAGATTTTGGTTCTTTTTCAAGAGATTGGAAAAGAAAGACTACCTACTATCTGCCAATATTTAGCTATATTTCATAAGGAGCAGTGTATTTTGGAGCCTATAATCTAATCAAGAAAACCATGGATTTGATGTGACTTGCCCCAACTCAGCTCCAGTACCTTTCCTAGAAAAGACCACAAACTGCAAACAAAAGAAATAAAGCTATATAGGATTTCACCACCAGGCACAGTCCCAAATCAAGACGTGCAATTTTAAGGGTCTTGACATCATGGCCAAAATAGACAAAGCAGATGTGGTTAGCTTGGTTGAACATGGATTATTGGAATAAAATGGCAGCAGCATACATTAACCCCTGCACCCAGAATCAAAGAATGAGGTGCTTTTGAAAACGAGAGGGGGATTTATGACTCTTTACCAATATTGGCTTGTGTGTATGTGAAAACACACATATTGAATGAAAACTACCACTAAATAGCTCTTTTTCAGCACCTCCTTTTTGGCAACAACAACAACCAAAAAAAAGCCATCGTGGTGCCTCAGACCTGTAATCCCAGCACTTTGGAAGGCCGAGGTGAGCGGATCACTTGAGTTCAAGACTAGCCTGGCCAATGTGGTGAAACGCTGCCTCTACTAAAAATACAAAAATTAGGTGGGCATGGTGACACACGCCTATAATCCCAGCTACTTGGGAGGCTGAGGCATGAGAATCGCTTGAACCTGGGAGGTGGAGTTTGCAGTAAGCCAAGATCACTCCACTGCACTCCAGCCTGGGCGATAGAGCAAGACTCAGGCTTATAAATACACACACACACACACACACACACACACACACACACACACATATATATATAGACAGAGAGAGAGAGAATACAGTAAATTACTCCAGTGAATTCTAACACCTTTTTAATATGGCATCAAATAAGAATAAGCGGTAAGTTTTTGGCTTATCTCATATAAAGCTCTAACAAGGCATGGTTTGTGCAGTAAGAATGGGTAGGACCTACACTTCCTGCCTGGGTTTCTCAACTCAAGATAGATATACTCTGCCTCCACTTACCTTTATCCTCTATCCAAGAATAGATAGAGAGCAACGATCATGTCACAGCACTAGAATTGTTTCTAACCTCATTTCTGCCTCTAAGTCACTTTGTGTCTTTGGCCAGGTAACCTAACATTAAGCCTCAAAGGTAAAGTAGAATTGTTACATAGACGTGAATTTTAGAAACTTCAAAGTGCTCTACAGATGAAGGTTGAATGATAAGAAACTTAGCTCTATATTTCTATTGCTGGGGATTGAGGCAGGAGAAACACTTGAACAGAGAGGTGGAAGTTGCAGAGAGCTGAGATTGTACCACTGAACTCCAGCCTGGGTGATAGAGCGAGACTCCATCAAAAAGGAAAAAATCTAGTTATTAACATGTCAGTAGTGAAAAGAAGTGTGAAATTTTTGCATTGATATTTTTGCAGTCAATAAAAAAGGTAATTATAGGTATAAGGTGATACAGTTATCCATTTTATGTAATAAAAATGTCAAGTTTTTAAAATACAACTTATAAACATTATTTTCTGAATCACCTTTATGGAAAAAATGTTCTTAGACTTATGTTCTAGATAAAATCAAGGGTAATTTTACCAATGGCTTAGATATAGTCAAGGTTAATGCCATGAGAGGTAACTACGCAAATTGTGAAATAGAGTTATAAGTGTACTTTAAAAATAATATTTTGTATCTGATTGCAAGAGTAGTACATGCTTATTGGAGGACATTTGGAAAATATTTTTTAAACACCATTAATATTTTTAAGTATTATGATTTCTTTTTCCCCTAGTCAAATTATATATTTATTGCTTCTTATAAACTTTTCTCTCCTTCACCAAACATGAGATCATAATGACAATCGTATCCACCTATATTCCACTTTCTGATTCCATACTTAAAGTGATGGTACTAGACTCAGTGGGTGAGATCTATTCCTTGATAGTTTTCCTTACATGATCTATGTTTTAACAGAGCAGAGAAAGGAGTGAAGTTAAGAGTTGTGGTGTGCAGGTTTCTAAGATGGTCCTCAAGATACCCAGCCCCTGGTGTATGCACATCTTCTCCCAGGTATTCAGTCAAACACAAATCCAGGTGCTCCTCTGAAGGAATTTTGCAGATATAATTAAGGTCTCAAATCAGTTGACTTTAAGACAGGGAGATTTTCCTCTATAGGCCTGGCCTGATCAGATGAACCCATAAAACAGGCAGGGCTATTTCTGAAGAGAGAGACTTGAAGCAAGAGAAGAATTTGAAGAAAGAGAGACGTTCCATTGCTGGCTTGGAAGATAGAGGGGGGACACATAGCAATGGATGCGGGCAGCTCTAGGAGCCGAGAAGAGGGCTTCATCTGACAGCAAACAAACAGATACCTTGAACCTATAATTCAAGGTACCTGCAATAAACTGAATTTGCCTGCAACCTGAAAGAGCCTGAAACAAATTCTTCTCTATGTCCTTCAGAAAGGAGCCCAGCACCTTTATTCGAGCCTTCTAAAACCCTGAGTGGAGAACACAGCCACGCCATGTTTTGGGCTTTTGACCAACAGAACGATGAGTTAATATATGAGTGTTGTTTTAAGTTGCTATTTGTGGTATTTTTTTATACAGCAATAGAAAACTAATACGGAGACCTATTTTTAAAGACCTCAAATTTGCTTTAAGAAAAGTTCTTCATGTGTTTTTTTATTGTTGCTGTAGTATTCTATTGCATAAACGTACCACCGTTTATTTACCCAGTCAGCTGTTGAGGTGTCTTTGAGTTGTTTTCAGTTTGGAGCTATTATGAATGAAGTTGCTATGAACATGTGTGTGTAAGTCCTTTTTGAGGAACATCTGGTGCTAGTTTCAGGACCAGCACAGGAAGCACATAAGGAATGATTAACTCTGGGATACATCAGGTCAACATCTCACTTGTTATTCAGTCATCCCTCATGTATGAGTTCTGAACCCTGAAAATCAAGGGCCATGGATGGGTCCCTCAGCCTATTTCTCCATCTAGTCTCAGGCCATGCTCCATAATGCCTGCTTTGAACCTTTTGGCAATCCTATACAGATAGAAAGCCTAAAGATAACCTGAGATCACAGCAGTTTACTTTCAAATTAGCTAGCAGATGAAAAGAAAGTAAATGAACAGAAATCAACTGATTTTCACATTTATGAGTGAAAATCAGCTTTTCTGTGAATGCTAACGCCAGTACCTCAGCAAATTCAATGCTCTTAGCAATACTGCTAAGACTTTCCACGTGTTATCACTGTATTTTTTTCTCCAAAGAAACTATTAGAGAAGAATGTTATAATCATTGATGCCATATTTCACAACCAGAGAACAACAATTTCACAGGCTTTTTTAATACAAAAAGTGAAGAATAATAAGTTTGGCAATTTACCTAGAAATTCTGTAAATAAGAATACAGTAAGAATGTAGATGTCTGGAATTCCCAGCAGGTACGCTCTACCTAGGCAAATAGTGTTTTTCACATGAAATGGACCGAGACATGAATTTGAGCAACTGGAGATTGAGGCAAGAGAATCACTTGAACCAGGAGGTGGAAGTTGCAGTGAGCTGAGATTGTACTACTGTACTCCAGCCTGGGTGACAGAGCAAGACTCCATCCAAAAAATAAAAAATCTAGTTATTAACACATCTGTGTGTGTGTGTGTGTGTGTGTGTGTCTAGAATAAGAGATACTGCAAATACATTCAGCCACAATGAATTCTTACATAGTTTTCACTTAAGCTTGACTTTTTTGTGAGTGTTTTTCCCCCTGAGGGGAGGGGTAAGATTTCTTTTTAATCTAGTTGGCTGGTTGAATGATATTTATTTCTGTCAATATCAAGAGCCACAGAAGACAAAATAGAAAAGGGCAGAGGGAAATACTGACTGGGGCAGCTTTCTCCAGAGGCTCCATTTCAAATTTATATCGCCTCAAAATGCCTCTCTTCCTTGATAAAAGATTATCAAATTATCACATACATACAGGTTTTAGAAATGCTTACTTCATTAATGGTTGTCAGTCTTGAGAGGCAGTACACTGAAGTAACCAACACTGAGGAAAGAGAATTGCTACAGAAACTGGCATGATGAGATTTGTAATTTGTTTGAGAAGAGAGAGACATTTTTCCAGACAGAAATAAAAGTGGGCTACATAACAGGAACACACCAAAAGAAGTACTGGAGAAGCTAAATTTGCCTTTTTAGAGTCCAGCTAATCGTAGAACAAGTACTTTGGTTAAGTACAATATCCATTTGACCACCACCTTTTTTCTGAAGCCCTGGCTGACTGTGAAGTCCTTTCTTCTGTGTGAAGTCAAGAATAATTATCCCCACTTAAATCTTCCACCTGCTTTCAGTATTGGGGGTCCCTCAATGACCTAGCTTGTGTCTGTCCATGTGTGTGTGTGAGTGTATGTGTGTGTGTGTGTGTGTGTGTGTGTGTGTGTGTGTATGTTTTCTCACCAGCATATCAGACTTGTTCCCATTCATCCAGTACTGGACTACATCCTTACCTTAAATCCCTGAACCATTTCCCACTCTCAACTCTTTCAATGTCAGCAACAGGATGTTATTGGCAGGAGGACAACTTTCAATAAGGAATCTTTTGACCTTTTTAGTCACTCCAAACTAGGAGCACTTTGTGTGAGTGGGACTCTGGAACCTCCATATCAATTATTCATCTGATTAGTATCCAACCATACCCAAAGCCCCAGGAAATGGCTCTTCTCCTTTAGGGATGATTCTTTCTCATATTCATTTGAGCTCCCCTATCGCTTTTAGTGCCCACCTATTTTGTGAGTTACATCTTGTAGAGCCTTTATAACTCAAGGGGCCAATGCCATGGTTTTGAGTCTATCCTTTACTTGTAGAACTGTCCCGAAGTGATTTTAGGAAACACTACGCTTTGGCCTGCTGAGTGGGGATGGGCCAATGCATTTAATAATACCTGCAATTCTTAAGGGAATAACCCCTACATTCCACTGGAGCAAGCATCTGCCTCAGGCATGGAGCTTTTATAAATTTCCTGTTGTGTTAGAGCCAATTCCAGTTTGTGAAATTGAGTCTAGCAGAGGGAGGTCCGTAATTGGTAGCACCTGGCTTGGATGAAGGGATTCACTCATGAGAGAGAGAGAGAGAGAGAGAGAGAGAGAGAGAGAGAGAGAGGAGAGAATGTGTGTAGAAAAATACAGCAGCTGCTCACAGGTAAAAGTTTCTACCTCAAAGTGGGACCTTAAGACCATTTTTTCTTCATCTTTTTCTCTGTTTACCAGCGTTTGATCATTTCCTAAAGGAAAGACTCCACTGAGAGATGGAGCATAAGGGAAAGGGCAAGCCTAACTCCTGCCACCAACTAACCTGTGAACTTGTTAATAATTTAGTTAGTTCTTCATCTGTAAAACGGGAAAGTATCCTCTTGACCACGTGATGTCGCTTGATTACATGATCTCCTAAGAATCTGTAGTTCTATGATTGATCTACGTGCTTTATATAACTAAATATATGACAAAACTAAGAAGCCTCCAATTTGGCCACAAAAATATACAAACGTGGGGATATGGGCACATACATTGTATCCACTCAAAATATTTAGTTAACCAGTTAGGCATACATATTTAAAATCATATTTCTAAAATAAAATGTTGATTTTAAAAATACTGTATTTTTCTTCTTTCATCTTATAAAACAATGTTATTCCTCACCACTGTCATTTTGTGACTAATTCAACCGTTTTCCCAGCACATCATCATCACTTCCAAGTTTTTGGCGATTTAACAGAGTCCATGCACAATGCTGTCACTAGAAATGTTATCCCAAGTCACCAACACCCATTTGCATCATATGCAGTCATTTTTTCATTTCCTGTAGGACTATATTTGTAATCGCCATAATGTGTCACTTACTGAACTGCAGTGCTACTTCATCTCTAAAAGGACTGTCATTTAAAAAATCTAACACTTGCATTTCAGGGCTAAAAACTTCAAGAATAACTACTAAATCAGTGATAAATTTCTTCCTTTTTTAACTAGTTCTAGCAGATGATCTTCATAAGCATCCAAAACAGACATTAACTTAGATCATTTCAAGCCAATTCATCTTCCACTAGTAGTAGTTTTTTTTGTTTTTTTTTTAATTCCAAGTTTGGTATTGAGAGAGCACCAAAAGATAACTAAATAAGGATGTGTACAAAAGGCAACTTCCTTTTTTTTCTGGGAAATAATTTTGGAGACAAAAATTTCACCTTATCTTTGGAGAAATGGGCCATGAGTTCAAATTCATTTCGAAACATAAAAGTAGCATATGCTTTGTTTTTCACTTATCCTTGGAACCCAAGGTCACATCATTCTAAGTAGAAGATTTCTTTTAAAGTTACATTATTCTCCACTTAAAAGGAAGCATCAGAAGGTGACGTATCTGCTCCAACAAGAAGCCTCACTCTAAACTGCAAGAAAACTAAAAGAACACTCTTTTAAAAGCAACTACCCCACTGGTTTATCAGGCACAGTCCGTCACTGGCAAAGATGCCAGAAAACAGAGCAAAAAGTTCACTCAGTACTCTTTGCTTGCACTTTTCCCTCAGAATTCAACTTTCCAACAGCAATCTGAGCCCTGTCTTCTTCCTCTGAATCTTTCCCTTTACATGGAAGGGAAACAAAAGTGCTGGTGCCTGTAATAGTTGCTGAAAAAAAGCCAAGAAAAATAAACTCAGCTTCCTACCACCACCACCGCCACCACCACCACCACTGTTTTTTGTCCCCAACAGAAACCTACATGCAATCTGTTCTTCATAGATGTGAAATATTCAAAATTCTAGGAGGTAAGTGTTATGAGTGATTAGAGCAAAAAAGTGGAGCAAAGCTGTTGTGTTCTCTTTGACTCTATGACAGGCAAAGCTATTTGTGTGACCCATTATCCAAATGCCTCCTTCACCTACTTCAGCTGGGGGATGGGAAGAACAGAGATTTTGGCCACAAGAACAAAATCAGTCAGTTCTAAAGACACTGAGAGTCACCTTTTTAGAGCTCAACTCTGATTTCCACCTGAATGGAAAGCTCTGTCTGAGGTGAGAGCATCTTCAGGCAGCCAGTCATTGGGATGCATAGCCCCTAACCCTTCGGAGTCATCAGGAAATCCCAGTGATGAATGGCCCCTTCCACATCCTGGACATTGGTCACTCAATTTCACCAGGTTTCTGTTTCCTTTCTTGAGAGAGAGAAAGAGAGAGAGAGAGAGAGAGAGAGAGAGAGAGAGAGAGAGAAGAGATCTCCTACTATCTTTATTAGAAGAATTTTGAATACAATTGTTTAAGAAGAGGGTTAATATTGACTTGGTATTGAAAATGGCCAACTCCCTTAGACAAAAATCCAAAAATAATTCTGACAAAAAGAGCAATTCTGCTTGTGAGCAAACCAGATGGCTACACACCCCTTCATCAAGTCTGTTGGTTTTCACATTGCTGCCTTGGAAGTTTCTCCCCAGAAAAACACATGGACGTGAGACTTTGTGACTAAGTTAGGAGTGTGTTTTGAAGAAGGGCCTATCCACATTAACCCCCAGGTCTGCCCAACATAATTGCCCTCTTCATTTTCTTCAGGATATTTTCCCTGACAGATTGACTACCCTTCTGGATAACTAAATATATCACTTATGGTCAACAAAAACATTGAGGCTTCTTTGAGGAGAATTCACACCAAAGCTTAGTGTTTGACCAAATTCCCTGGATCCATGCAGTAAGTTGGGTCCAGGTGTGCTATGAAGAGTTAGAACACTCATATTTAGAAAATTTCTCAGCTTGTACTTGAATATTTATTTGTAGAGCTGATCATTAAAGCACGAGTAGAAAGAACATCAGAGGCCACCTATTAAGGGAGGCTTCCTGTCTCACCGGGAAACGGTGATTGAACACTTGATAATCCCACACAATCCCACTTCCTCTAAGTAATTGTCACATCCCAAAAAGATGTGATAATTAAGTTCAATCTTGGAACGGACACAATTGGTGCTAGGGTGAGTGTCAATTAGCCAAAACACTGTGGGAGTGCATTTAAAAAAAAAAAAAAAAGTTTATAATCTCAGCAAATACAGGATTACCAGCAATAGCTTGGATTGACCAAAACAAGCATTAGTATGGACTCAACTATTCTTCATCTAGGTATGGAGTTCTCAGCACTGGGTGAAGAGTCCATGGATGAACTTTAGAGTGGACCTCCTAAAAATGTTGTAGAAAAGCAATACAGGGATCTGCACATGTGCATTTTAGAGGGAGGGCCCAGAGATTTTTTCATATTGTCATAGGTCATATTGTCCCTAACAAAAACTGTTAAGGACCATAAGCATTAGTCTAGACCATAAGCACTGCACATTAAGATGTTATAACCTCAAGACTTGATTTTACCAAGTCGATCTTTGACAGGCATTCGGTACCCTCTTCCAAAATCCTAACTCTGCCGTAAGATAATAAGTTAACAATTATACGTTATAGTTAATCTAGTTTAAACCGTAACTGTGTACGAGATATTGATAACCATATTTCCTTCTCCCAGTTAATCTTTTTTTAAAAAGAAATCTCTTTTTAACTATATGACTCAACCATTAATCAGAATAAGCCATATCTTGTGAGACAACTTTTAAAGAAATGAATGTCAGTGATAATTTCGTACCCTTCTCACTAACTCTAATTTAACCTTAATCATCACTAGGGATTGTAATATGTGTCATGTAACACCTAATCTTACTCAGGATCAAAGCACTCTCAAATCTTGTGTTACATGTGAAAAGTTTTTCAGAAGTATTAATTACCCATTATATATTTTAGGTGTAATCAAGGAGATCCTGTATATAAGACTTTTTTAAAGCGTTAGATTTAAATAGAACTTCAGGACTCTATTAATCTTCATCATTTGATCAATGCTTAACCCAGTTCTGACCTCCCTATCTCAGCATACCTAGACACCATAATTTTCATAGGAGCATCTTCAATTTTGTTTATAACTAAGAACACCTTTATTGAGATATAATTCACATACAACAAAATACACAATTTTTAACTGTATATTTTATGGTATACCCACAAGGTTGTGAGTCATCATGTCTGTCTAATTTTAGAACGTTTTCCTCATTCCAAAAGGAAATCTCATTTCCATTAGAAGCTGCTCCCCATGCTCTCCTCCTCTAACCTCTGGCAGCCACTAATCTACTTTCTGTTTCTATTGATTTGTCTATTCTGGACATTTCATTTAAATGGAACCATACACGAGGTGGATTTTGTGCCTGCCTTCTTTTACTCAGCATTATGTTTTCAAGGTTCATCCACATTGTAGCTCCCATCAGGACTGCCTTCTTAGTGACTGGCCTTTTGGAATTTTAAATGAGATTTTATTTTGACTATTACTAAGCATTATGGTGATGTCTGTCAGATGCCATTGTGCTGAACAGGTCCTGTGACACACACATAGCAAGGTGTAGCAGTCAGTAAGAGGCATGGCATGATGTCAAACTCATTCCAAAGAAGCATTATGTACATGTCATTTGTGTGGGGAGTATATAAGAGAGCCCAAAAAAGACATGGAGCCGTGAGACCTCCTCATAGAGTAGCAGAGTATTAAAGTCAGTCTGGTGAGAAGAGAGCAGTAGCTGTGAGGTCATTTTAGAACACTGAGACATGGCTTTGGTCCTTCCAAGATTTTTATTCCCTTCGAGCAGGCTGCCAAAAATTTTAATGTTCAAATAAATACAAAGGACAGAAAATGATTGAGAGCCACCATTTCATCAACTCTCATTTTCTGTAACTAAATGATAACTGCCATTAATATACACTGAATTCGTTTTGGGGTAAGCACAAAATGCTGCGGATTGACGTGGGGTTTGTTTATCTTTTAGAAGAGGATGCTTTTCTGGGTAATAATCAAGGTAGTCCATTTTTCATGGCTTTTGCTCTCTTTCTCCATAGGTAGAGGTGGAAGGACAATCTACCTGGTGCTGCGATGCCACTGAAACCATAAAAAGCTAAGGCTATATATCCTTACTACCTATCAAAAAAGACCCTTTTCCATGTGATTCTTATTAAGCATCACACCACTCTCTTCTTCTCCTTATAATGCATCCAGTAGTCACAAGAGTTTCCTATGATTTACTTGGAGGCAGGTGTGATTTAATTTGACTGCAATTGCAAGATTCTCACCTATTTTAAGCACAGTCCTAGGGCAATGGCTCTGAAACAATCCACACTACATGTAGAAAGCATGTTAAAACTGCAGATTTCCCAGCCAGGAGTGGTGGCTCACACCTGTAATCCCAGCAGTTTGGGAGACCAAGGCAGGCAGATCACTTGAGCTCAAGAGTTCAACAACCTCAGCAACATGGTGAAACCCTGTCTCTACAAAAAATACAAAAATCAGCCCAGCATGGTGGTATACACCTATGGTCCCAGCTTCTCAGGAGGCTGAGGTGGGAAGATGGCTTGAGCCCAGGAGGCAGAGATTGCAGCAAGTTGTGATTGCACCACTGCACTCCAGCCTGGGTGACAGAATAAGATGCTGTCTTTAAAAAAAAAAAGAAAGAAAAAGTTCAGATTCCCTTGGTTTGACTCTGATTAGGTAAGTCTGAGGTAGGGTCCAGAAATTTGCATCTTAAAAAAGCACACTTATTCTGTGTAGATGCAGGAGATTCATTGGAAGAGTCTAAGAAATACTGCTCTATCTACTAGCTTTGGTTTATATACTGTCTCAGGTGCCATTTCAAAAATGTCCCTCTTAAGTGTTTATGTATTCCATAAAAAAATACAGTTGGAGGGGACATAAACTTTAAGTTCTGTTATTACGTCTCTCTTAGAATGCCCTTCTGTTGCCAATTTTTACTGATTCTCCATCTATAGCATAAAATATCTCCATGCACAGTGTAAAATCTACTTGATGAGAAGATGGTGGCAGTAGATAAGGCTCTAGAGGGATAAAACTTGTTGAAAAATAAGGTAATGCGGGTGGCTGGCAAGATGGCCAAATAGGAACAGTTCCAATCTGCAGCTTCTAGCAAGATTAATACAAAAGACAGGTGATTTCTGCATTTCCAGCTGAGGTACCTGGCTCATCTCATTGGGACTGGTTAGACAGTGGGTGCAGCCTATGGAAGGCAAGCTGAAGCAGGGTGGAGCATTGTCCCACCCAGGAAGGACAGGGGGTTGGGGAACTCCCTCCCTGCCTCCTCACAGCTGTGAGGGACTGCCATGAGAAACAGTGCATGCTGGCCCAGATATTACACTTTTCCCAAGGTCTTCACAATCCACAAACCAGGAGATTCCCTCAGGTGCCTAGGCCATCAGGGCCCTGGTTTTGAAGCACAAAACTAGGCAGCCATTTGGGCAGACAGTGAGCTAGCTGCAGGAGTTTGTTTTCACCTAGTGGCACCTGGAACACCAGCAAGACAGAACCATTCACTCCCCTGTAAAGGGGGCTGAAGCCAGGGAGTCAAGTGATCTATCTCAGTAGATCCAACCCCCATGGAGCTAAGCAAGCTAAGATCCACTGGCTTGAAATTCTCACTGCCAACATAGCAGTCTGAAGTCCACCTGGGATGCTTGAGTTCGGTGGGGAGGGGCATCTGTGTTATTGAGGCTTGAGTAAGTGGTTTTCCCCACAAAACGTAAACAAAGCCATGGAGAAGTTCCAACTAGATGGAGTCTACTGCAGCTCAGCAAGGCTGCTATAGCCAAATTGACTCTCTAGATTCCTCCTCTCTGGACAGGGCATGTCTGAAAGAAAGGCAGCAGCCCCAGTCAGGTGCTTACAAATAAAACTCCCATCTCCCTAGGACACAGCAGTGGAGGAAGGAGCAGCTGTGGGCACAGCTTCAGCAGACTTAAATATTCCTTCCTGCCAACTCTGAAGAAAGCACAGTGGATCTCCCAGCACAGTGTTCAAGCTCTTCTAAGGGGCAGATTGCCTCTGCAAGTGGGTCCCTGACACCCATGTCTCCTGAGTGCGAGACAGCTCCCACCAGGGGTTGACAGACACCTCATACAGAGAAGCTCCAGCTGGCATGTGGTGGGTGCCCCTCTGAGACAAAGCTTCCAAAGGAGGGGACAGGCAGCAATCTTTGCTGTTCTGCAGCCTTCACTAGTGATACCCAAACAAACAGGGTCTGCAGTGGACCTCCAGCAAACTCCAGCAGACCTGCAGCAGAGGGACCTGACTGTTAGAAGGAAAACTAACAAACAGAAAGGAATAGCATCAAGATCAACAAAAAGGATGTCCACACAAAAACTCCACCTGAAGGTCACTACCATCAAAGACAAAAGTAGATAAATCCATGAAGATGAGGATAAAACAATGCAAAAAGGCTGAAAATTCCAACAACCAGAATACCTCTTCTTCTCTAAATGATTGCAACTCCTTGCCAGCAAGAGAACAAAACTTGACAGAGAGTGAGTTTGATGAATTGACAGAAGTAGGCTTCAGAAGGTGGCTAAAAACAAACTCCTCTGAGCTAAAGGAGCATGTTCTAACACAAGCAAGGAAGCTAAGACCCTTGAAAAAGGGTTAAAGAAATTGCTAACTAGCATAACCAGTTTAGATGGGAATATAAATGACCTGATGAAGCTGAAAAGCACAGCATGAGAACTTCATGAGGCATAAACAAATAGCAATAGCTGAATCAATCAAGTGGAAGAAAGGATATCGGAGACTAAAGATCAACTTAAGGCTTAATAAAGCATGAAGACAACATTAGAGAAAAAAAAGAATGAAAAGGAATGAACAAAGCCTCCAAGAAACATGGGACTGTGTGAAAAAACCAAACCTATGTTTGACTGGTGTACCTGAAAGTGATGGGGAGAATGGAACCAAGTTGAAAAACACTCTTCAGAATATTATCCAGGAGAACTTCACCAACCTAGCAAGACAAGCCAACATTCAAATTCAGAAAATACAGAGAACACCACAAAGATACTCCTCAAGAAGAGCAACTTCAAGACACATAATTGTCAGATTCACCAAGGTTGAAATGCAGGAAAAAATGTTAAGGGCAGAGAAAAAAGCCGGGTTACCCACAAAGGGAAGCCCATCAGACTAACAGTAGATCTCTCTGCAGAAAGCCTACAAGCCAGAAGAGAGTGGGGGCCAATATTCAACATCTGTGAGGAAAAGAATTTTCAACCCAGAATTTTAATACAGTCAAACTAAGCTTCATAAGCAAAGGAGAAATAAAATTCCTTACAGAGAAGCAAATGCTGAGAGATTTTGTCACCACCAGGTCTGCCTTACAAGAGCTCCTGAAGGAAGCACTAAATATGGAAAGAAAAAACCAGTACCACCCACTGCAAAAACATACCCAATTGTAAAGACCATCGACACTATGAAAAAACTGCATCAACTAACGGGCAAAATAACCAGCTAGTATCATAATGACAGGATCAAATTCACACGTAACAATATTAACCTTAAATGTAAATGGGCTACATATCCCAATTAAAAGACACAGACTGGCAAATTGGCTAGAGAGCCAAGACCCATCAGTGTGCTGTATTCAGGAGACCCATCTCACATGCAAAGACACATATAGGCTCAAAATAAAGGAATGAAGGAATATTTACTAAGCAAATGCAAAGTAAAAAAAAAAAAAAAAAAAAAAAGGTTGCAATTCTAGTCTCTGATAAAACAGACCTTAAACCAACAAAGATCAAAAAAGACAAAGAAGGGCATTACATAATGGTAAAGGGATCAATGCAACAAGAAGAACTAACTATCCTAAATATCCTAAATACATATGCACCCAACAGAGGAGCACTCAGATTCATAAAGCAAGTTCTTAGGGACATACAAAGAGACTTAGACTCCCACACAATACTAGTGGGAAACTTTAAAACCCCACACTGTCAGATCAACAAGACAGAAAATTAACAAGGATATTCAAGACTTGAACTCAGCTCTGGACCAAGCAGACCTAATAGATACCTACAGAACTCTCCACCCCAAATCAACTGAATACACCTTCTTCTCAGCACCACGTCACACTTATTCTAAAATTGAACACATAATTGGAATTAAAACACTCCTCAGCAAATGCAAAATAAATGAAATTATAACGGTCTCTCAGACCAGAGTGCTATCAAATTAGAACCCAGGTTTAAGAAACTCAAAACCACACAACTACATGGAAGCTGAACAACCTGCTCCCAAATGACTACTGGGTAAATAATGAATTTAGGCAGAAATAAATAAGTTCTTTGAAACCACTGAGAACAAAGACACAATGTACAAGAATCTCTGAGACACAACTAAAGCAAGCTTTAGAGGGAAATTTATAGCACTAAATGCCATTGGAGAAAGTGGGAAAGATCTAAAATCAATACCCAAACATCACAATTAAAAGAACTACAAAAGCAAGAGCAAACAAACAGCTAGCAGAAGACAAGAAATGACTAAGATCTGAGCAGAACTGAAGGAGATAGAGACACGAAAAACTCTTCAAAAAAAACAATAATACAGATAACATGATTGTATATTTAGAAAACCCCAATGACTCAGCCAAAATGTCCTTACGCTGGTAACTTGAGCAAAGTCTCAGGATACAAAATCAATGTGCAAAAATCACAAGCATTCCTACACACTAATAATAGAGAAACAGAGAGCCAAATTATGAGTGAACTCCCATTCATAATTGACAAAAAGAGAATAAACTGCCTAGAAATACAACTTACAAGAGATGTAAAGAACCTCTTCAAGGAGAACTATAAACCACTGCTCAAGGAAAAAAGAGAGGACACAAATGGGAAAACATTTTGTTTTCATGGATACCAACAATCAATATTGTGAAAATGGCTATGCTGTCCAAAATAGTTTATAAATTGACTGCTATCCCATTAAGCTACCATTGACTTTCTTCACAGAATTAGGAAAAATAACTTTAAATTTCATATGGAACCAAAAAAGAGCCCACAATCCTAAGCAAAAAGAAAAAGGTGGAGGCATTACGCTACACGACTTCAAACTATAAGACACAAGTAACCAAAACAGCATGGTACTGGTACCTAAACAGATATCTAGACAATGGAACAGAACAGAGGCCTCAGAAATAACGCCACACATCTACAACCATCAGATCTTTGACAAATGTGACAAAAACAAGCAATGGGGAAAGGATTCTCTATTTAATTAATGGTGTTGAAAACTGCCTAGCCATGTGCAGAAAACTGAAACTGGACCCCTTCCTTGCACCTTATACAAAATTAACTCAAGATGGACTAAAGACTTAAATGTAAGACCTAAACCCATAAAAACCCTTGAGGAAAACCTAGGCAATACCATTCAGAACATAGGCATGAGCAAAGACCTCATGACTAAAACACTAAAAGCAACGGCAACAAAAACCTAAATTGACAACAAATGGGATCTAATTAGACAAAAAAGCAGAATTCTGTTTTGGGGGGGTTTTTCTTGAGACGGAGTTTTGCTCTTGTTACCCAGGCTGGAGTGCAATGGTGCGATCTCGGCTCACTGCAACTTATGCCTCCTAGGTTCAAGCAATTCTCCTGCCTCAGCCTCCCGAGTAGCTGGGACTACAGGCGTGCGCCACCATGCCCAGCTAATTTTTCTGTTTTTATAGAGATGGGGTTTCACCATATTGACCAGGATGGTCTCAATCTCTTGACCTCATAATCCACCCGCCTCGGCCAGAATTCTGTACAGCAAAAGAAACTAGCATCGGAATGAACAGGCAACCTAGAGAATGGTAGAAAATTTTTGTAATCTATCCATCTGACAAAGAGCTAACATCCAGAATCTACAAAGAACTTAAACAAATTTACAAGAAAAAACACCATCAAAAAGCGGGTGAAGGATATGAACAGACACTTCTCAAAAGAAGACATTTATGTGGCCAACGAACATGAAAAAAAAGCTCATCCTCACTGATCATTAGAGAAATGCAAATCAAAACTGCAATGAGATGCCATCTCACACCAGTTAGAATGGCAATCATTAAAAAGTCAAAAAAACAACAGATGCTAGAGAGGATATAGAGAAATAGAAAGGCTTTTACACTGTTGGTGGGAGTGTAAATTAATTCAACCATTGTGGAAGATAGTGTGGTGATTCCTCAGGGATCTAGAACCAGAAATACAATTTGACCCAGCAATCCCATTACTGGGTATATACCCAAAGGATTATTTATCATTCTACCATAAAGACACATGCACACATATATTTATTGCAGCACTGTTGACAATAGCAAAGACTTGGAACCAACCCAAATGCCTATCAATGATAGACTGGATAAAGAAAATGTGACACATATACACCCTGGAAAACTATGCAGCCATAAAAAAGGATGCGTAGGCATGGATGAAGCCGGAAACTATCATTCTCAGCAAACTGACACAGGAACAGAAAACCAAACACCACATATTCTGAACAATCAAAATATGAACAATCAAAACACATGGGCACAGGGAGAGGAACATCACACACCAGGGCCTGTCAGGGTGGGGGACTAGGAGAGGGTTAGCATTAGAAAAAACACCTAATGTAGATAATGGGTTGATGAGTGCAGCAAACCACCACAGCACATGTATACCTGTGTAACAAATGTGCACGCTCTGCACTTGAATCCCAGAACATCAAGTTTAATTTTAAAAAGAATTTAAAAAAAGAAAAGGGAATGCACATAACTGTCAACTAAAATTGCCTACCTAAGTCTAAAGCATTCCTTCTTCATCAAAAGGCTATGTTTCAATATGTAACAGCCGTTAACAGTCAAAGATTTTCAGGATTACTTCTCTCCCATAAGTTTCTCTAGTTAAGGGAGAGCAGTAACATATCTATTTTACTTTGGATTCTATTCTCGGGCCTCTAGCACTAAGTTCTATCTGCTCCTGAGATTCAGATTCCTAATCAACATAATGGAAAATAAGCGCGCACAACATAGGAAGCATGGAGGTAATATGTAAATCAAGGGGCAGAAATATAATTTAAGGCCCTCCCAAAGAAAACATAAATCAAAGGTTATAGTTAGCAGGGAGACAGGAATTAAGTGAGGAAGCAGATATCAGATCATGTAAATATATGGTAAAATGAGAAGCAAAGAAAGACAAAATTAGAGGAAACCTCAATACGAAAACAAAGCTCAGGGGTACAAAGGTAGACTGAGGCAGGAGGAATACGTTTTCTTATTTCATTGCACAAGTGGATGACGATGGTTTACAGTAAGGCAGTGTATATTACAAAACAGTGCAGAAGAGAGGCTTTTGAATATTCTCATCGCAATGATGAATGTATGAGTGATGGATAAGCTAAATACCTGATGTGATTATTATAATATATGTACATCAAATTATATATACCTCATAAACATGTACAATTACAATGTGACAATGTAAAAAAAAAAAAAAGAAAGAAGAAAAGGAAGCTCAAGTAAGTGGTCAGTAACCAGGAGATCCATCTGCATAGAATGCTAAGGTAGCGCAGTCTCAAAACAGATGGGGTGCATCAGATGCAAAAAGTATCTATTCCCTGGCAATCAACCGTGCTACTCCAATGCTTCTTAGCTCATTTCTGCTGAACTTGATCCCAGCGTCTAACATGGGAGGTAAGTGGGAAGGAAGATATATGAGTGGGAAATAGAACAGATCATGTCTTTAAAGCAAGCACTTATAAATTCAGATATGGATGAGAAGTGGAGGGTGGTATGGAAATGGAGAGGAAACCATTCTGAAGGACTTCAACCAGGCATCATGTCCTTGGGGAAGACATCCTGGAATCCCTTGCCTGGGCTGGAGCCCCTCCTGCTGCTCTCATGGACTTCTCTTCCACCTGCCATGACATCTATCACACCCAGTGGTGACTGTCTATCTCCCATCCAGGCTGTAGCCACCTTGAAAACAAGCATGATGGCTTATTCACCTTTGCATGCCCTATTGACTGTGGTTTTGCAATAAGAGCTTATCAAGTGTCAACAATTACCTGTATCTTATCAAACCACAAGTTCCTTATAGACAGGAAGTGTACTTTTATGATACTTCATAAGGATGATATTTCAGCTGATAAAGAAGATAAATGGCCTTTGTCCTCTTATAACTCATTCAAGCAGTATCTAAGCCCTTAGGTGTCTACAGTCATGCCAAAGAACTCCTCTTGACAGTAAAAGCATATTCCTGTTTCTGGCAGTTTTTCAGAAAGTGCTTGTCTGTGTTTGAGACTAAGTTTCAAGAATTTGGGTCTTTCAAATGCATTCCTCTCGGCTCTCTTTTCTATAATGGGCTCTTGGTTGTTTTTCAAAGAGGCAATATCACATGGCGATTAAGACGTTGGACTGATGAAACCAATTGCCAGAGTTGCAGCCCAGCTCCTTCTCTCATCCCAGGGCAAGTTATGTAGCATATCCATGCCTCCGTTTTGCCATCTGTAAAGGGGAGTCAAGGTGGTTTTGAGAATTAGCTACAACACTGGTAATTTTTGTAAGTACTGGAAACAGTGCCTGGCACAGAGTAAGCTATATACATTATATAAAAATTAGCAACTATATTTTGCTTTGCCAGATGCCAACTTATTTTTTTGATCATATCATTATTATACCCACAATATATTGGGGTCCTGCCTCAAAACATTACTGCTCTAGCCCGAATTTTTGGTAAAAGAACATTTTGTTGTAAAAATAAGTAAATATGCTTAAAATGGGAGAAAACAAGTACACATTAGTATTTCTCCATTTGCCATGAAAATAAACCTTAATAAACTTCCTGAATTTATCATACAAAATTCCAAGAGTTTATCTGAAGAAACTAAAATTGAGAAAAGGATGTACCTTTTGCCTTAATCATTTCCTAAGAAGTTACTAAACCTGAGGTCATTATTATTTATACAGGAAGAGAATCTCTTATGCTTCTGAAAAATTTTAAAACATGGTCAACATGTTTTCTGATCATCCCCACTTCCTGTGGTGGGGTTTAAAAACCATGCTAACTTTCATAACTGCTGAGATTTAGAGTAAAGGCTCATTTGATAATCTTACAAAATGGATAGGCAGAATTTATCTTCCTTTTCTAAATGCCACATATGCCACCTTTAACACATAGTTTTTAAAAAAAAAAAAAGATTCCAACCAGCTGCAAGCCGGCTTCACACAGGAGTACACACTATTCCTCAGCTCTGACTCTGCCTCCAGGGTAGCCTGGGAAATCCCTCTTCCCTCATGATGTCTCCTAGATCTAGTTATTACAGCCTGGAATCCCTCATACTAAAAGAAGAAAGAGTTTCCCTCCAGCCTCCTAGGTCTGGCTAGTATCTCTGATATCTAAATAATAAAATATAGGAAAGAATTAATCAAAAAATAAAATTTTCATTTATCCAAAATAACAAAGGACTAAGATGTAATTTAAAAGGATCATGAATAACCTTCTCAGAATTCACAATTCTCCAAGATTTTATAAATAAAATAACACGTGGTGTTAAAATCATGCTTGAACATAACTTGATTTTTCAATTATGTGTGCTATGCTTTATGATCATCTCCAGAAAGAGCAATCCTGGTGTAACAGGATGCGAACGTGTAGCCTATGGAACCAGAATTAGATGGTTCAAAGCATCATTCCAAAGCTGCTTTTTAAATAAACCCTTGCTTAATTCTTTATTCGTGTTTAGCCTGCCATTTGTCTCAAGTTGAGGGAGAAAACAAACTGCACTTATTTAAGATTTTCATTTTTTCTGATTTGGTTTACATTGCTCATCATGGCCTTGAAAAAAATATCTTTTGAATTTTATACGGCTCATTTTGACCTCTTTATATGATGTGCTTACCCCCAAGTCTATAGCTGTGTTAATAGGCATAGATAAGCCAGTAGTATCTCCTTTGTAAAATAGCAAAAATAACTGCTTTCTTTTTTAGCCCAACCAGCTCACACTATTAGACATATAGAGCACATTTGAGTCAAAGTCCTCTTCCTCAGAAACCCTGTTGTTACCATGGGAAAACTGTAAAAATGCTCAAATGTGGGCATGTTATAATTAGAACCAAACGTGGGCTTTATGGGACCTGTCATGATGTTTCTAGGAAGCTAGTTCTGCGTTGGCTTCATAAGACATCCTTTTCCTACAATCATGACTCACTCCTCCTTCTCCTCACTCACCCCCACTTGTTCTGGGGTGGAAGAATGCCCAAATGCTCCAGAGACAGATGCGTAGGCGGATGTCCAGTCCACTAACGAGAACACACTTCTAGGCATTGTGGAAATGGGACAAAGGGTTTTACTGGGCATATTCAGAGCCAACAATGTGATAGTTATATGTTTATCACACATGGAGAGACTCATTTCTTTGACAACCAAGCCCAGCCTGCTCACTAATCCACCCAATGCCTCCCAGCCCTCCCTCCTTTCCTCCTTTCAGGAAAGCGTGTGCAAGTTCTCCGCAAAATGATGAATCTTGGATCCTCAGGGGAATGTACCAGTCAGAAAAGCTTTTAAAAAGGAAAGAGGAACCAAAGCCTTTGCATAAGTAGGCCAGCTGCAGAGCCTCAAGAGAGATGGGAGGAGAGAGATCTCCTTGCGGCCGTGACCCCAAACCTCCCGGCTGTCACTTGCCTCCATTGTCTTCCCACAACCCCAAACAAGACAGCCCACACCTCCGTGACTGCACCCACTGTCATTTTCGGGAAGAGAGATTTTTCTGAGCCCATCTTAGCATTTCTGTGAAATCACAGAAATGATTTATTGAATCACAGAACTGAAAGAGATGACCTAATCACTTTTATTTTTAAGATGATGAAAATGCCATCGGGGAGTTTCACTGACCTGCCCACACTTGCACAGCCCTGGAAACACACAGCCAGAACTGGAATCTGGCTCTCCTTTTTCCTACTCTTTCATCTTCCTCACACGGGCTTGTAAAAGCAAATGGTTCTGTAGATAAGCTCTTTTCACCTCAGTTCCCTGGCTAGGTTTCCTTTAGAGCTTGCTCCTCCTTTGCCTGGTGTGATGTGTAAAGACCATCCGGTTGAGCTGAGACTGATTATAAAGACTCATCTGTAGTAAATGTCAAAAATGGAGAGTCCCAGGCCTTTCTCTGGGAGATTCTGGAATAAGGTTAAGGAATTGTTTAAACAGTTTCCTACATGTGTTTTATGACAAAGCCAGTTAAGGGAAGAATGTAATAGAGCGAAGTTGGAAACAACAACAAAAAAGAAAGGTATGTTGAACGGGTGGGGTGTCCCAAGAAGAATAGAACAGGGACATGGAGAGGACCCGGAATTTTGCCTTCTAGCTGCTTTTTCAGTGGGTTAACCACTACACCACACTTCCTCTCTAGGAGAGGCAAGGAATGAAAATCAAAGGTTTACCACTGATTCATGCTGCCTGCTAATGCTGCTTACTGCACCATGCTGTGACCCTAAGCTCTCTGGCTTGGAAACAGATGTGGGGAGTGAGTGGCCTGAGGTACCAGGGGATGGAGGCGGGTGAAGGCAGCCAGCCAGGGAAAGAACTTCCTCTGCTGCTAAATTTCAGGCAGGAGTGGAAGTCGGTCTAAATTGTTACCATGCAGATGTGGAAGCATTTTTGCAATCGCCTGGCTCCAATTCCAGGTTTGTTCATTCTGCAGCAAGAACTGAAAACTTGTTAATGAATGCTCCTGGCCTGACTTTTGCCTCTGCCCTCATCTGAATACATATTAATATCATGAAGTTACACATTTAGCTTGACAGTCATTTCACTAGGCATTTCATTTTTAAGAGACTTCGGTTACCCTCCTACTCTCGCCCCATTCCCTCCCCCGTGCACACTTTAAAAGGAAGTACAAAAAAGTTAAGCAATTTGACCGAGGTTACGCTAATCTCAATAGCGTAGTGGTTTGAGTAAAAGTGCAACTAAAACATTTTCAACTAAGTTTTTCAGACTCCCTTCAATATATTCTTACCATTAAGCAACTGAAAAAACGTTTTGGATTTATTTTCTCCTATATGATAAGTATATGACATGTCGTTAGGCCTGTAGTTTACCATGTCAATGTTTATCAAAAACATGTAGGCTTTGAGTGTTAAGTATCAGTTCTAGAAATAGTTTTTGTACCTTCGCTGCTTATCTAGAAGCTCCATGAAGGCAAGGCAGGAATTTCAGCCATGGTTGTCACTAGATATTGCAAATGTGGTAGCACTTAATGGCCAGGGGGTATAGGAGTTGATTTTAGGTATGCAGGAACTGGAGTTCTTAGATTTAACAAAGAAAATTGCAGGATGGCCAATTAAATTTGAACTTCAGGTTTTAAAAATGTTCATATAAGCATGTCTCATGCAATGTTTGGGATACACTTACACTCAACAATCATTCATTGTTTATGAGAAATTCCAATTTAACAGGTATCCCACTGCCCCATCTGGGGACCCTTGTTAAGGGTCATCCCCATTAGTACTAGGGTTTCCAAGGTAAGGATAATCATAATGCAGCCCCTTCTCTCCAGAAGAAAAGAAAGCAGGCTGTCACACCATAGGCCTGCTACATTGCATTAAATGGTGTAACACAAGATGCAAAAACACCTGGGTTCACAATCTGGTCAAAAAGGTTTCTAACTGTAAACAAAATAAAACTTATATAAATAAATAGGTCAGTAACTTCCTGAAGGTCAAATTTAAAAACAAAAGGATACTGCCAGGCGCAGTACCTCACACCTGTAATCCCAGCACTTTGGGAGGCCAGGGTAGGTCGATCACCTGAGGTCAGGTGTTCAAGACCAGCCTGGACAACATGGTGAAACCCCATCTCTACTAAAAATACAAAATTTAGCCAGGCATGGGGTCATGTGCCTGCAGTCCCAGCTGCTAGGGAGTTTGAGGCAGGAGAATCCCTTGAATCTGGAAGGTAAATGTTGTAGTGAGCTGAGATCTCACCACTGTACTCCAGCCTGAGCAACAAAGCGAGACTCTGTTGAAAGAAAGGGAGAATGAGAGAGAGGGAGAAAGAGAGAGAGAGAGAGAGAGAACAGAGGAAGGGAGGGGAGGGGAGATGAACTTTACCAGACAGAGGTATATAAAGGTTTGAAAGAATATGTTAAGTTTAGTGTAGCTGGAGCATCTGGTCTGTTTGTGTCTAGCTAGGGGGCAGGGTTGACTGTCATCAAGAGGTAAGGTTTGAAGTTTTGATTCGGGGATTCTTGTGAAGTGCCTTTATGCTATGCATATCTTGGTGGACGGAGGAGCCAGCAAGAGTTTTTCAGCTGAGTGGCATGATCATTGCTGTTTTTGAAAGATAATTCTGTGGCAGATTGGAGTGGGAAGAAATTGTAGGCAGGGAGACCAATTAGGAGGGTATTGAAATAGGCTGGGCAAGGAAGGATGAACTTACTTCAACTAAGGCAGCAGTGGTGGAAATAGAGAGAGACATTACAGAGACATTTAGGTGACAGAATCAACAAACCTTGGTGATTGATTGCATGAGGTCAGTAACAGAGGATGGAGTTAACGTAGTGTGAATCTCCAGAGAAATAATGGGCATTGCTTTTAATCTAATTGTGTATCTGCAGAATGGGCTAATAATACTGACCCTACTTCATTAGGCTGCTGTGAAGACCAATTAAGATCATTTATATGCAAGTGTTTTTTGACTATAAAGAGCTATAAAATATCACTCTTAAGTGTATATACATCTATCTCAGTAGACACTGAACTTTTTCAGGACAAGGATTATATTTTATTCATCTCTGGTACCCCCAGCACCTAGAACACTGCTTTGAATGAATAGATAACCAATACGCTTGGAGCATCAAACCAGATTTGAAATTCTGTCCTACCAAACCAAAATAATAAACACAGTTTTTTCAACGGATCTGGCTCGGTGAAACCTTCAACAAAATCAGGGCCACGAATTCCAGGAGAAACGCGCATTTAAGGAAAGCTGATGCTGAAGAGAATCTCTTTCTCTTTGTTCACAGACACACCAAACACTAAGGGCCATCTTAGCTGCTCAGCTAGCTTTCCCTCTTTTTACCCCTCCTATTATAAATTATTTAACATCCTAAAGAAATGATCACTTAATCTGCTTTAGATATCACCCTGGTAGTGTGTCTGGTAAGTACCACTAAACTGTGAGCTTAGTTTAGGTGGGGAAGACACTGTCCTTTATCTCCGTATTTATGTATCTATCATCAAGCCTACTCAGTGGTTGGTGTTTGATAATAATCTTATAACTAATAACATAATAATTTGCAAATTAAATACCACTCAAACCTTGAATATGACCCAATCTCTATTTTCAACCAAGCAAAAAATTTGTGAATTTTATTGCAAAATATACATACCACATTTTCAAATAATTTCATTGGAATTTCATCTTCCCATAATAAATTTATCTCTCTTGATCTTTCTTCTTCTTTCTTTCCTTTTCCTTGTTGATTCTGCTTTCTGTTTCTTAGACTCTTTTGATTCTAAGGATAATTTTTTATACTTCCCTGTAACTTTTTTTATTCTACATACAACGAAAATAATATCCAGAGAGATTGCCAAAAGTAGTCTTCTACTTCCATCAAGTAGAAACTATCATATTATGGGTATCAGTATTATTTATTATTATTTACAGTTATCATTTATTGAGCACATATCTGTAGAAATACAGATCCAAACCATATCACTAGGAAGAGAGGAAATTTTCTCAACCTGAAAGCACAGCTTTAAAAAGTATACAGCTAACATACTTATGAGACTGAACGCTTTTCCCCTAAGATCAGGAACAAAGCAAAGATGTCCATTATTATCATTGCTATTCAATATCATACTGGAGTTTCTAGTCAGTAAAATAAAGCTAGGGGAAAACAGACACCCAGATTGGAAAGAAAGAATACTGCTTTCATTAATGAATAACATGATTACCTATAAAGAAAATACTAAAAAAAAAAAATACAGAAATACTACTAACAGGTATGTTTGGGAAAATTGCAGCACACAAGATCAAAATTAACAATGTCTGCTCCTTAACACACTGTTAAAATGTAAAGAAGAGTCACAGACTGGAATAAAATATTTGTAAATTACCTATCTGATAAAGGTAAATCTGATAAATTTCTATAAAATTTATTATATTTTTATGGGACAGCAATGGATAATTGAAAATTGAAATAAACAATAATTTATAATACCTTCAAAAATACTTAAGAATTTGACAAAAGATGTATATGACCAGTATACTAAAAACTACAAAATATTTCTGAAAGAAATTAAAGAAGACATAAATGAATGAACAACAATAGCATGTTCCTGGACCAGAAGATTCATTTTTGTTAAGATGTCAACTCTCTCCAAATTGATCTATCATTTTAATGTAATCTCAATCAAAATGTCAGCAGGCATTTTCGGAGAAATCAAAAAGGGGATTCTAATATTTGTATGGAAACGAAATGGACCTAGATGCCAAAATAACTTCTAAAAAGTGGAGCAAATTCAAGGACTTAATATTATCTTTCAAGAGTATTCCTAAAGCTACAGTAATAAAGATTGTGTATCATTGGTATAGAAATAAATATATCAAATATAATCAAATGGAACATATTAGAGAATATAAAATACATCAATACATGCATGAACAACTGATTTCTGACAAAAGTGTAAAGGTAACTTACTAGGGAGAGAAGAATGTCTTCAAGAAATGAATATTTATATACAAAAATAAAAAAATAACTTTAATTCGTATCTACTATATGCAAATATTAACTGAAAGTGGATTGGAGAACTAAATGTAAAACCTAAAACTCTAAACTTTTTCTTTAAAAAAGCATTGGTAAGGATGTGGGGCAACTAGAACTCTCAAGCATCACAAATAGGTATATATGTAGAACCACAATGCTGGAATTTCTTAAACAGCAATTTCTTAAACAGCCAATCGTACACTTATCATATGACCCTCTCATTTCACATCTAGGTATGTACCTAAGAGAAATCCCCATACAGAAACTTGTCCAGAAATATTCAGAATAGCTTTATTTGTAATAGCCAAAAAGGGAAAGTAACTCAAATATCCTCCAACAGATGAATGGATAAACAAAGTGTACTATAGCCATGTAATAAGATAGCATTCAGCAATAAAATTGAATGAAATCTTTACACATACAATACCACAAATGAATCTCAAAAGTATTATGCTAAAAGAAATCAGCCAGATAAGAAAAACACCACAGTCTCTGTTATTCCATTTACATAAAATTTTATAATGTGCAACCTAACTTACAGTGATGAAAATCAAAACAGTTGTTGCCTTAGAATGGGGAGGTTACAGGGAAGGCTGAAAGGCGATTATAAAGGGCACACGATAACTTTGGAGTATTACAAATATGTTCATAATCTTGAAAATAGTTTCAAAGGTACGTGTTTATTTCAAAATTTATCATATATAAATTTCAATGTTTTACGTAAATGTTAGTTATACCTCAACATATCCATTTTTCTAAAACAAGAACTTAATCTGTGTTGTATGTTTTCAGGGTCTAGGGCGGGAGAGAAAACAACCTTATGACATATTTCAAGTAGTATATGATGTATAGTTATTACTGCTAAGGACTCTTCTACATTACAGAGTATATGAATCACAGTACCATGGTTTCTTACCATAATAATCCCACAGGAAGACTCAATATGAGTCAAAAGACTACAGTTCTAGTTCTAACTCTGCCATTCCTGAACGAGTAGCCTCAGAAATTTTCACATCCCTTCAGGCCTAGTTTCTGCATTCCTAACATAGAGGCATTGGTCTAGATGAAGAGGCTTCAGATTATGCTGTGCTCAGAGGGAGAGCGGGAGGGTGGTCAGAGGCACTAATCAGCAAAACTACAGAACCCCGCCTCACTCCCCACCCACAGTGTGGGTCTCCTTTCTCTCAGTTCTATGGAGTAAGTTTGTTCAGAAGACTTATTTTGAAAAAATGGTTTTCATATGTTTCAAAAGGAAATTGACAATTGCTGGAGTGGATGACCTCTAAAATCTCAGGTGCCAAATTCTATTATCCTACTTAGTAAAATCAAATCTGCTGGCATCCACTGTGATTCTTCGTGAGTAAGCATTTGTTTGGAAACCTGGTTTTTAGAATATTAAAGCACTCTCAGGAATCCTCCAGTAGTTTCCTGCCCAAATCCTTTTGGTATTTCTTTTTTTTTTTCAAACAAAAGATACATTCTCTTTTTATTAGCCATGATGTGAAGCATTTTTAAAGCTAAATTATATTGTAATTATTACATGATACTCAATCACTAAACCAGTTTCAGAAAAGACAAATTTCGTATTTCAATTTATTCAGTAAGGAGAAGTCAAAAACGAAGGCCTTGGCCGGGCGCGGTGGCTCAAGCCTGTAATCCCAGCACTTTGGGAGGCCGAGGCGGGTGGATCACAAGGTCAAGAGATCGAGACCATCCTGGTCAACATGGTGAAACCCCATCTCTATTAAAAATACAAAAAATTAGCTGGGCATGGTGGCGCGTGCCTGTAATCCCAGATACTCGGGAGGCTGAGGCAGGAGAATTGCCTGAATTCAGGAGGCGGAGGTTGCAGTGAGCCGAGATCACGCCATTGCACTCCAGCCTGGGTAACAAGAGCGAAACTCCATCCCAAAAAAAAAAAAAAAAAAAAAAAAAAAAAGGCCTTTTCCGCCTTCTACCATATTCACTAAATTTATGTTTAAACATGATATATCTATTTTTATTTCGCTCCAAACTGAAGTGGTGCTTTTCCCTGTGTTGATCAGAAGTATGCTCCAGAGGGTTGGTGGCCCCTGCACAGAAGGGCAGTAAGCCTTGAGACAGACAACACTTCCAGTGCCTGTGCGTGCAGAGAGCCCAGCTGCTGTCCCAGAGGCTCCTCCAGCCACATTTGCTCCTCTGCATTCTCATGGTGGTTCTCAGGGGCTCTAGAATTATTCACCAGTGAGTCTAATTCAGAAAATCAGTCTTTAGACAGCCATGCGCCCAAATCTGCTGATTTGTGTGGGAGTCATGTTTCCCAAGAGACCCCATCTGCCTTGCAGCCTTCACAACTCTTCCTACTGGTCTATTTTTCCTCTAAGATATTTGTACATTATGCCTGTGTTCTTTTTAATTCCCCTAATTGCAGTGATTCAGTTTGTTTTTCTAGTGCCCACATCCTTTCCCCACAAACTTGGAGAATTGAAAACGTGGTATAGTGGAAGAAAAACCTAGATTCTAGTCCTGGCTTTGCCATACTGCTTCCTGTATAACTTTGGGGGATTCATGTCATTCTTCTGGACCTCAATTTTCTCATCTTAAAATTACAGAGTTAGTTTTTTCTAATGTGTATTTACTTACTATTGGTGATATGGCAGGTGATTTTAGATTGTCCGTAACATATAATGAATGACTGTATCAAATGCATTTATTTTGATGCATATTTTAAAAAATAGTTACATCAAATCAACTTAAAATTGGTATTGATATTTTTAAGTGAATTGATTTAAAGTAAAATGGTAAGCAAACCAAAGGAGTAACTGAATATGGCAAAAATTGGGAATATGGTACATAATAGTGGCATGACCATCTTCCCAATTTTTGCCTCAGTGTTTCACAGGAAAACTATGACCCCAGAATCTTTGATGCTAGATTAGAGCCATGTGCCTGAGTTCTGGCCAAGGAAATGTGAACACCAGTCACGTGTCAACCCTGAGAGAAGTCAGTGTGAACCATCCATCTCTCCACTCTCTCCCCACAGCAACTTTGGAAGCTGTGGCATTATCATCATATGGAAAGAGCTTGGAAGGAACACAGATAGACACAGGGAGGGGAACAAAACACAGCGGCCTGTGGGGGTAGGGGAGCACGGGGAGGGAGAGCATCAGGATAAACAGCAAATGCATGTGTGGCTTAATATCTAAGTGATGGGTTGATAGGTAGGTGCAGCAAACCACCATGGCACATATTTGCCTATGAAACAAACCTGCACATCCTGCACATGTATCAGGAACTAAAAATTAAGTAAAATTAAATTCAAAAAAAAGAGCTTGGAACCTTGAATCATCAAGGTGGATGAGAATATTCACCAGCCCAAACTAAACATCTGTAACTAAGAAATAAACTTTTGTTGTGTTAAGCCACAGATATTTCTGAGCCTACTATTTTAGTATAGCTTATCTTGACTAATAAGAAACATGATAAGATAATAAGGCTCCATCTACCTCTAAAACTCTACATTTTATTCTTTTGTCTCTTCTCTTCTTATTCAGTTTTAACCTGTACTTTTTTTTTTTTTTTCTGGCTCTCCAAAGAAGTCCCTGCTGAACTAATTTGCTTATATTTTGCCCTTCCGACTGTCTCTGTTTTTAGAAGTGGTATTTATTTTAATGATGGCTGTAGTTCTGGATAACTACATAGAAGTTTCCTCACATCCAAAGAGGACATGGCAATTAGTGTCACTGCCTGTTTGTAGTGCCTTTCTGAATAGCCCTGGGTGACCATCAGCTCTTTCAGGACACTCATGCATAAAGATAACACTCTGCCCAGCTTCCTTAGCTACCAGCATTACCATTTCTGAATGGTTTATTATCTCGTTCCCCTGGCTTGAGAAAAAGCCACTCTTATTGCCTTGTGTCAGACTAGCCAGCCTCTATCTATTGGCTTCCAAAGTCACAAGCCAGATACATTGTTTGAAATTGTGCTGTAGGAAGCTCATCTACCAGCTCTGCTTGTAGTATGAGCCATTTTTAAGCTCTGAACAGCTAGAGGATCCTGCATTGTACCTTTATCACATGCCAGAACAGCCAAGCTGTATGAGAAAAATAATCATTTTAATCCTTGGAAACGGATTACATTTAGGAACTTTATGTTGATTTGTGTCATCTCATTTTGTCACTTAATGGCCATAGATTTTTTTTTTTTTAACTATTTTTCTTTTCAAGAATTTGGATTGATAATCTGGGTCAAGTCACAGCCTCTAATCACTGCCATTGTCCTATATACCTTCAATTTATATAGGTAATCTGCCAAGTTTTTGTCTGCCTGTATTTCAAAAGATATTAACTTTTGATTCAGTTTGCTTCTCTAATGCTTGGTCCGTGTAGTAAATGCTCAGGGAGTGGAACTAAGACACAGTTTTTAACAGTGTAAGCTGATGAAAATTTTTTGATTATATATAGAGTGTCTTCCTTACTAACCCAGGGTAGAAACCTAGTTCTCCTAGGGCTCAATTTATATACCAGTGGTAACTTCAAATGGTCCAGGAAAGCAGTAGCTTTTACTCTGTTGGCTTACAAAGGAAATGATTACTGGTTTGTTACTTATACCCTAGAAATTTCCAGAAATAATGAGAATTTTCTTAGAACTATTATTATTAGCAATTTAAAACACCATATATCTGTGGCAATATTGAAGTTTGTTGGTAACCACAAAACTATGGAATTAAAGAATGGTGAAAATGGAACAATGAAGTGTACAACTCAGCTCCTTTTTTAACAGATACAGATGAGAAAGCTGGAACCCCAAGGATGACATGCAATTTTTTTTTAAACAACTTTAAGATATAATTCATATTTCATATAATTCGCTAATTTTAAGTATACAAGTCAATGACTTTAAGTATATTCAGAGAGTTGTACGGTCAGTATTTCAATTAATTTTGGAACATTTTCATCATCCCAACAAGAAATTCATACCATTAGCAATTACTGCTCATTTCCCCTCAACTCTCATATCCCTAGGTAACCACTAATCTAGCTGCTGTCTCTAATGATTTGTCCATTCTAGACACTGCATTGGAATGGAATTATGCACTATGTGGTCTTTTCTGACTGGTTTATTTCACTTAGCAGATGTTTCTGAGGTTCATCCATGTTGTGGCATGTATCAGTACACTTTTCCATTTTAATTATTGAAAAATATTCTATCATGTTTATATATCACATTTTTTTATTCATTCATCCACTGATGAACATACGGGTTATTTTCACCTTTTGGCTATTATGAACAATGCTGCTACAAACATGAATGTATAATAAGTTTTTGTATGAGCATCAGTATTCATTTCTCCTGGGTATATACCTAGGAGATGGAATTACTGGATTATGCGGTAACTCTATGTTACCTTGTGAGGAAACACCAGACTGTTTTCCAAAGAAACTATGGCCATTCTACATTGCCACCAGCAATGTAAGAGAGTTCCAATTCCTCCAAATCTTCACGAACATTTCTTATTATCTGCCTTTTCAATTATGGCTATCTAAGGGTACATGAAGTGGTATCCTATTGTGTTTTATATTTTATTTTCCTGACAGTTAAAGACATTGAGCATGTTTTCATGCACTGATTCACCATTTGTATATCTTCTTTGAAGAAATATCTATGCAAATCTTTTGTCATTTTTAAATTGGTTTACTTTTAATTTTATTATTAAAAGTATAAGAGACTTTATGCATCCTATATATGAGTCTCTCATCAGATATATGATTTATAAACATGTTCTCCCATTGAATGGGTTGTCTTTTCTTTTCTTCATGGTATCCTTCGAAGCACAAAAATTTTTAACTTTGCTGAAATCCCATTTGTCTATTGTTTTTCTTTTGTAGTTTGTACTTTTGGTTTCAGATCTAAGAAACCATTGCTCAATACAAGCTCATGATGATTCGTGCCTATGTTTTCTTCTAAGAGTTTTGCATTTTTAATTTTTACATTTAGATCTCTGTTTTATTTCTTACATTTTATATTTAATCCATGTTGAATTAGCTTTTGTAATATTGTGGGAAGCAGGGGTCCAACTTCATTCTTTTGTATGTGATATGCAGTTGTCTCAGCATTATATGTTGAAAAGACTATTCTTTTCCTCAATGAAATGTCTTGAAAACCTATCAAAAATCACTTGATCATAAGTATTACAGTTATTTCTGGATTCTCAATTCAATTCCATCCTTATGCTCGTATCATACTATCTTGATTACTATAGCTTTGTAGTAAGATATGAAATCAGGAAGTAAGAGACCTCCAAATATGTTCTTTTTTGAGATTATATATTCTTTTAGGACTATGATAAATGGAAGTGTTTTGATTTTATTTTTATATTGTCCATTGCTGGTGTATAGAAATACAACTTTTCACACTTATTGATCTTGCATCCTGACATTTTGCTGAGGTTATTGAATAGTTCTAAGAACACTTTTTCTGATTTTTCTTCTTAGGATTTCTGTCACAAGTGGCAACCATCTGGGGCTGGGGTCATGAGGGTGTTATAAAAAAATTTGCCAAAATGGTTTTAGGTAAATAAAGGCAGATTTATTAGAGAAAGTATTAAAATACATGCAAGGAAGCAATATGCAGGTCAGCAAGAGGGGAGCTGACTGCAAAGAGACAAAAGTTTGCTGGGAATTTTATAGGATGCTACTTGTGCTGTGTGCTGAAGGGGCTTTACTCAGTACTGATAATGCCAAGACTGCAGTGCGCTAACTTGCATTCTTCTGTCAGCCAATGTGTCTGGTGATAGCTAGGCACAGGAAGATTGTGAGTTATTTTACAGGAGAGCTGTCTGTTCTGTACCATGAAGAAAGGCAGACTTATAGCTTATCTATCTTTTCTTTTTGCTTTCCCCTGCCCCTGCCAGCCTGACTCATTTTCCCTAATTAGAACTCCACATTTTCTAAAAACAGGATCATGTCATCTGTAAATAAAGATAATTCCACTTCCTTTTCCAATCTAGAAAAAGGCCTGTTCTTTCCTTGCCTTGCCTCTAATATCCCTGGCTAGAACCACCAACAGTGTTGAATAGAATTAGCAAGAGTGAGTATACTTATCTTGTTATTAATCTTAAAGGGAAAGCAGTCTTTCTGGAAAAAAATACGCTTTAATAAGAAAGTCTTCATCATTAAATATAATGTTAGCTGTGGGTTTTTCCTAAAGGCCATTTGTCAGGTTAAGGAAGTTCTCTTCTATTACTACGTTGTTGACGGGTTTTTTCATAAAGGAGTGGTGAATTTTATTAACTGCTTTTACTGAATCTTTTGGCATGATTAGGTGGTTTTATTTCTCTTATTCTATTCACATAATGTATCACATTAAATGATTTTCAGATGTTAAGCCAACCTTGCATTCCTGTCATAAACATAATTTGGTCTTAGTGTATAATTATTTTCATAAACTTCTGGGTTTGTTTGCTAACTTTTCCTGAAGATTTTGTACTTATATTCATAAGAGATATTGGTCCATAATTTTCTTTTCCTGTAATGTCCCTCTGATTTTGATAACAGGACTCATAGAATAAAATGATATTTTATTTTTAAAGTATGAAAATCCCAGAAAAAATTTAGACAGTAGGAAAAACTAAAAGTTTGAAAGTGTAAATCTCATACCCTGTCCCAAATTCACTGTGTGTGTGGATACACATATAAGAGTTTTATTCATGGTTTAATTGTATGTATATACATGCATTGATGTGTGTGGGGGTATTAATTTAGAGGTTTGTTATTAATAAATGAAAGCAATTATCTTAGATCAGATGGTGTAAATTAACACAATCATCTTCTGGTTCTTGGTTTTTGTATTCCCAAACCAATGGACTGTTCAGGCTCAGAAATCAACATAAATTGTCTAGTCCCTAGTGACAGATTCACTGCAGACTCCAAAAAATAGGTTGAATGAAATTAGTCTTTTGATGATGAATATTAGATCATCAAGCTTGCTATTAATTTGAACATCAGTGGTATACCATGACAAGCATACCATTCTGCTTTGTAATAAATTTCTCAAACTTATGGATTAACATATATATACATATATATATACACAAACACACACACATACATACATACATACAGAGAGAGAGAGAGAGAGAGAGAGAGAGAGAGAGACAGCAAGACAATTTTTTTTCTTTTTGAGAGGGAGTCTTGCTCTATCGCCTAGGCTAGAGTACAGTGGTGCGAACCTGGCCCACTGCAACCTCTGCCTCCTGGGTTCAAGTGATTCTTATGCCAAAGCCTCCTGAGTAGCCGGTATTACAGGCATGCAGCACCACACTCACCTAATTTTTGTGTTTTTAGTAGAGATGGGTTTCACCATGTCGGCCAGGCTAATCTTAAACTCCTGACCTCAAGTGATCCACCGGCCTCAGCCTCCCAAAGTGCTGAGATTACAGGCATAAGCCACCATGGCTGGCTAAATTTTTATATTTTATCACAAATCATTACATTAGATAGAATGGCATGGGTTGCTGTAACAAAAGTTCCCAAAAGAGGTCCCAGTGGCCAAAACTGAAACAATTTGAGAAGAAAACAAAAGTAGTATTAGATTATAACACAAAGTATAGAATAAACATCCATGCATCTATACTGATATAAATAATTGAATAAAGAAATGGGGGAAAGGAGACAACTCTCTCATGAAGAAAAATTTTATATAATTTATTACATGGTTTATCGCCAAGGAGGTGGGACGTAACTCCCCACTGCTAAGTATGGGCTACATATAGTGACTTTCTTTCAAAGATACCGTATAAGAAGTCAGGGAAGAGTAACTTTTGCAGTGGAGAAACCTGAAAAACATTACCTCATCCACCTCATCTAACAAACATCACAAGGTAAGCAATGATAAGCTTATGGTATAGTATGTACTCTTGATATAAAATGATGAAAATGGCACCTTCTGTGTTCTTCCTCCCAAAAACTTACAACCACAGTCTAAAAATGAGAAAACTATCAGATAAACCCCAATTTTACAAAATGTATGACCTGTACTCCTCAAAGCTGTCATGTCATTGAAAAAGAAAATCTGAAGATCTGTCGCATCAAGAGGAGCCTAAGGAAACATGACAAGCAAATATGATGTGGTATCCTGGATGAGGTTCTGGCACAGTAAAAGGGCACTAAGTAAAAACTAAAGAACCTGTATAAAATATGGACTTTAGTTGACATTAGTATATCAACATCAGTTTATTAATTGTAATCAGCATATTTTATGGTGTATATTAGGGAAGACTGGGCATAGGTATATGGGAAGTCTGTATACTATCTTTTTGATTTTTCTGTATACCTAAAATAGTGCTAAACAAATAAAGTGGTTTCGCTTTCATTGTTTGTTAATTTTAGAAAATCTCATTGGATAAAATAAAAAGTGATTTATGCATAGCTGAAAAATTACTTATTTACCTGGAAAGAAACTACTCAAAATTCAGCTCAGGGATACCAAGAGATGTTAAGAGACACTAGAGATAAAGTTAGAAGCTCCAATCACATGTCTAATTCAAGTTTTAAAACGAAAATAAGGAGGGAAACAGATGAGTGATAAAAATGAAAAATGGAAAGTCTGGGAGTTTTCCAAAACTGATGAAGCTTAAAATTCCTGAGACATAGGAATTCTAATAAATATTGAGTAGAAAAAAAAATCCATACAACAAGACATATTGTAGACAAAGAGAGGATCTTAAAAGCAGAAAAGCAAAGCCTAATTACCTATAGAGCAACATGAATTAGACTAAACAACAACTTCTCAGTCAGAAGACAGTATCATAATATAATCAAAGCACTACGTGTGAGATATCAACAGTCCAGTCCATGAGTTGCTGCATCAGATCTGCTCCAGTTCCTTTTTACTGTCTTCACATATTAAGTGGAAAGATGAGCCTATCTGTTAATGTGATAAAGATCCAGTGCTCCAGTTTGCTATGACAAAGTGCACTGCGAACACTGTATGAGTTAGGGTGAACAGCTGTAACAAACAAGGTCAAAAATTTCAACAAAGTAGAGGTTATTTCATTGATTTTTTTTTCATTTAATTATCAAAGATAATATTCCAAGTCTACAGGTCATCTTCCTGTATGGGGCTTCTTTCACCTGAGTCCCTGAATTGCCCAGTACATGAAAATGACCAGGCACCCCTAAACCCTTATCAGCAACTCATCTATCAGGGGAAAGGAGAAAGAGAACATGAAGAAGATACATCTACTTGTTAAAAGCCTCAGCCTGGAAGGGACACTCATCATTTCCACTTACATATTTTTTGACAAGAACCAATCACATAGAAACAACTAATTGTAAGCAAGTTTGGAAAATACAGTCTAGCTCTGTGGTCAGAAAAAAAAGGAAACAGTTTTTAAGCAACCAGCAGTGTTTGTAAACACACTCACATACAAGTAATCAAAGAAAAATCTATTTCTATCTATAAGACAATCTACACTGAGATTTTGAGAGAAAACTTATCTAATTTTGCTGGAGCACAGTTGTACTAGAACATTCAATTTACTTAACAAATTATTTTTAACTCAGTCTGAAGCAACAACAATTATATTACTTCACTGCATTCAGAGTTCCGTAAACAGTAGGTAAGTAGCTGCAAGACTGAAAGCAAAATAATCCCTTCAACACAAAGAATTTCCCCTGAAGACTAATTTCTGCCTCTCATTTTAGGAGCCAGAATTGAATTCAACCTCAAAACAGCAGCATTTCACCTCCAAAAATTTCAAATTCAGAGTTTATTGGCTCCCTCTTACAATTAAATTGTACAGTCTTTTGGAGTTCATCTTTATACGTCACGTGATGATAGTACATTGGACAAAAAAAAGGCTGTCAGTAAACATTTGCAGAATTGAACTGACTTGATGTCAAGGATCTTCTTAGCTGGTATTTTTGATGTGGGAAACAAATCTGGGATAGTGACTTCCAGAGACTCTTAATCCTTGTGTTCATTCAAAACAAAAGAAAACAGCTCTGGGGAAAGGCTGGTGATTTTTCTTAGCAGGCTGGAACCAGGTGTATGTGTACAGGAAGGGGGTTACTTGAACTAACTGTAGCCTAAGCTCTAACAAAAAGCCATAATTGCTATACAGATTTGGGATTCAAACAAGCTACTTAAGCCAAGCTATTTGCACCAGAACTTCAAACACTTTTGTAATCCTGTCGTGCTATGTAGATGTGTCTTCCAACAAATATTTGTGAGTTGTATTAATAACCATTCCTAAGTTCACAGCCCATGTGTTCCACCAGACTTTTGGGCTCCACTAGATTGATGTACTTAAGTCTTCAAAACTTCAATATCCAAGGCCTGCATACACCAACCCATCATAGCCTCAGCATTTATAAAAAAGAGAAGCTTTGGGGTAATTAGGTTCTCCTGTGACTCATACTTACTTTTCTTTCTGATTTTGAAGTGTGTATAGCTATAACATTTTCAGCCTACAATATATTTTAGTTAGGTTTATTTTACAAAGAAGTAAACCTTAACCTATAGCTAAAACGATTCATGAAGGCTCCAATAAGTCCTCTGCATGAAGAAAATTTTTAATTATAACAAACTGGGAACAGAAGGGAATTTACTAAAATTGATAAAGAACATCTATTAAAAATACATGAAAGTTAATACTTAGTGGCAAACAACAAAAATATTCCTAGGCTACTCACCAACAAGATTTACGTGCCTGCCATTTCTGACTTTACTCAACATTTCAGTGGTCTACCCAACTATATGGTACAATAAAATAAGAAAATAAAATAGAAATATGAGGATATAAAAGAAAGAAACAATCGTTGTAATGAATAAAAGGTTTCTAGACCAAAAAAATTGCAAATAAAAAACAAGCAATGTCTCCATATACTAGCAATAATCAATTAGAAAATGTAAGATCTTTTTTTCCAAAGGTTTCATCTACTATAGGAACAAAAACCCTAACTACCTCAGCACACTAGGCACTGAAGATACATACCTCAAAATAATAAGAGCCATCTATGACAAACCCACAGCCAGCATCATACTCAACAGGCAAAAACTGGAACCATTCCCCCTGAGAACTGGAATAAGACAAGAACACCCACTCACACTACTCCTATTCCAAACAGTACTGGAAGTCCTGACCAGAGCAATCAGGCAAGAGAAAGAAATAAAGGGCATCCAAATAGCTAAAGAAGAAATCAAACCATCTATTCACTATCTATTCCTGAAGCTCTGCCAAAAGGTCCTAACTGATACACAACTTCAGTAACATTTCAGGATACAAAAATCAATGTAAAAAAATCAGTAGCCTTTCTATACACCAGTAACAATTGGTGTTCACTAACAATTGGTGTGCAGTAACAATTGGTTCAAGCTGAGAGCCAAAACAAGAACACAATCTATTTACAACAGCAACAAAGGTTAAAATATCTAAAAATACATCTAAACAAGGGGATGAAAGAACTCTACACGAAGAACTAAAACACACTATTGAAAGAAATCAGAGATGACACAAACAAACGGAAAAACATTCCAGGCTCATGGACTGGAAGAAACAATATCATTATTATGGTTATACTGTCCAAACTAATCTACAGATTCAACACTATCCCTATCAAACACTAATGTCATTTTTCACTGAATTAGGAAAAATTATTCTAAAATTGTTATGGACCCAAAAGAGAGTCCAAACAGCCAAAGAACATGATCAGAGGTATCACATTACCCAACTTCAAACTATATTACAAGGCTACAACAACCAAAACAACATGGTTCTGATACAAAAATAGACACATAGGCCAATATACCAGAATAGATCCCTGCAATAAAGCCACATACCTACAGATATCTTATCGTCAGCAAAATCAACAAAAATAAGTAGTGGGGAAAAGACTTCCTATTCAGTATGTGATGCTAGAATAGCTGGTGAGTTATATGCAGGAGAACAAAACTGGACCCTTACCTATCACTATAAATAAAAAATAATCCAAGATGGATTAAAGACTTAAGTATAAGACTTCAAACTATAAAAATCCTAGAAGAAGACAGAAAACACCATCCCAGACATCAGCCTTGAGAAATAATTTATGACTAAGTCCTCAAAAGCAACTGCCACAAAAACAAAAATTGACAAGTGAAGCCTAATTAAACTAAAGAATTTCTGCACAGCAAAATAAACTATCAACAGATTAAACAGACAACCTACAAAATGGGTGAAAATTTTTACAAACTGTGAATCCAACTTAATTCTAACATCCAGAATCAATAAGGAACTTAATTCAACAAGCAAAAAAGAGTATTAAATGTGGGCCAAAAAAGCATGAACAGACACTTCTCAAAAGAAAACATGCAAGTTACCAACAACAATATGAAAAAAATGTTCAACATCATTAATCATCAGAGAAAAGCAAATCAATTACGAAGAGATACCATCTCACACCAGTCAAAATGACTTTAATTAAAACATTAAAAAACAGAAGACACTGGCAAGATTGTGAGGAAAGGAAATGTTTATATAGTGTTAGTGGGAATATAAATTGGATCAACCACTGTGGAAAGCCCTTTGGAAATTTCTCAAAGAACTTAAAACAGAACTACTATTTTTCTTAACTGAGATGGAATCTCACTCTGTCACCCAGGCTGGAATGCAGCTCACTGCAACCTCTGCTAGCTGGGTTCAAGCAATTTTCATGCCTCAGCCTCCAAAGTAGCTGGGGCTAAAGATGGGCACCAACATGCCTGGCTAATTTTTTTATATTTTTAGTAGAAATGGGGTCTTGGCATGTTGGCCAAGCTGTTCTCAAACTCCTGACCTCAGGTAATCTGCCTGCCTCGGCTTCCAAAAGTGCTGGGATTATAAGCATGAGCCACCACCCACACTTGGCCCAGAACTACTATTCAATCCAACAATCCCATTGCTGGGTATGTATTAGAAGAAAAATAAATCATTCTACCAAAAAGACATATTCACTTGTATGTTCATCACAGTATTCACAAAAGCAAAGACATGGAATCGACCTAGGTTCCCCCCATCAATGGTGGACTGGATAAAGAAAATGTGTGTGTGTGTGTGTGTGCACTAAAGAATACTTTGCAGCCATAAAAAAGAATTAAATCACGTCCTTTGCACCAACATGAATGCAGCTGGAGGCCATCATCCTAAGCAATCTAATACAGGAACAGGAATCCAAATACCACATGTTCTCATTTATAAGTGGGAGCTAAACATTGGGTACTCATGGATATAAAGTTGGCAAAAACAGACACTGAGAACTACTAGAAAGGGAAAGTAGGAAGGGGACAAGTGTTGAAAAACTATTAGGTACTATGCTCAATACCGGCTAAGAGGGTCAATGGTACTCCAAACCTCAGCATCACACGATATACCTATGTAACTAATCTGTACCTATACCCAGTAAATCTAAAATTTGGCTTGTGTCTGTAATCCCAGCACTTTGGGAAGCCAAGACAAGTGAATCACTTGAGGTCAGGAGTTCGAGACCAGCCTGGCCATCATGTTGAAAGCCCAGCCCTACTAAAAATACAAAAATTAGCTGGGTATGGTGGTACACCCCTGTAATCCCAGCTACTCAGGAAACTGAGGCAGGAGAATCACCTGAACCCAGGAGGTGGAGTTTGCAGTGAGCTGAGATTGTGCCACTGTACTCCAGCCTGGGTGACAAAGTGAGACCCTGCCTTAAAAAAAAAAAAAAAAAAAAAAAAAAAAATCCTAAGTATATATCTAACCAAATATATTCAAGATATTCCTTCAGAAAATCTTAGTAATAACACAAAACTCATAAGAGAAGGTCTAAATAAATGTATCATGTTTGTGGAGAAAACTCAGTATCATAAAAGTAGTCATTCTCCCCAAGTTAACTATAACTTCAATGCAATTGCAATCAAAATTTCAACAGCATTGTTAAAAAACTGATTCTAAAATCTTTACAAAAAATAAAAGGTAAGACAACTAGGACAATTTTGAGTGGAAGAATAAGAGATGAAGTGGTAATGTCCCATCAGTTATCAAGATAATTATTACAAATCTGTAGTAAATAAATGTATAACTGCAGTATATGCAGGAATAAATAAACAAGCTAACGAAATGATCCACATTTATAGAGTGCTATGGTTTGACTGTATTCCCCCAGAGTTCATATGTCGAAAATGTAATCCCCAGTGCAATAGTGTTGAGAGGTGGGGACTTAAGAGGTGATTAGGTCAGGAGGCCTCTGCCTCTATGAATAGATTAATAACATAAACACAGCAGGGGATTAATTATTGTGGGGGTAGACTTGTTATAAAGTGAGTTCAGCCCTTGCTTGCTCTCTCTCTCTCTCTGTGTACCTCTCTCTCTTTCTCTCTGCTCTGTCACTCTTTCTCACTCTTCGTCCTTCTCTCTCTCTCTCTCTCTCTCTCTCTCTCTCTCTCTCTCTTTCTCATGCAAGCATGCAAACTCATGCATGCTGTCTTGCCCTTCTACCTTCCACCAGGGAATGATAGAGCAAGAAGGCCCTTGCCAGACGCCAGTCTCTTGACCTTGGACTTAGCCTCCAGAATGGTAAGAATAAATATCTGTTCATTATAAATCACACGGTCTCAGGTATTCTGTTATAGCAGTGCAAAATAGACCAAGACATAGGGAAAGTTGGTATTTGCCAGATGGATGGAAATGACTGTTAAATAAACAGTACAAGGACAATTATTTATCCACACGGAAAAATGTAAAACATGTTCAAAATTATATTCCAGATGGATTAAAGACCTAAATGAGAAAAGCAAAAATTTAACACTCGTAAAAGGAAATATTGGAGAATATAAGAAAGGCTTTCATAAGTAAAACATAACAAGGACAAGCCTTTTTTAAAAAAAAGCCTGATATACTTGACTTTATTAAGATTTTAAATTTCCATATTCAGAAGATATATTATGTTTGTCACACAAAAAGTGACAAACCATATACTGGGAAAATATATCTGCAACTTATTAACAGATAAAGAGTAGATTCCAGAATAGATAAATAATGTTAACAAATCAATTAAAACTTTTTAAGAGCTCAGTAGAAAACCACACAAGGCTATGACCAGGCAATTCACAGAGGAAAGCAAGATGCAATTTAAAATGCTGAAAATATCATCTACAACAGTAAAAAAAAAGAAATGCAAATTAAAACTATGGGATACCACTTCATTCTCAAAACATTGATAAGTATTGTCAAGTTTGATATTTTTAAGGATGTATGAAGACAGGAGAAATAGTATTTCTCATATGTGCTGCCAGGAGGGAAAAGTGATACAGCTATATTATGAAAGGCCATATCTAATAAAACAGAAGAAATAATTTTTAGCCAGCTCTTCCACTTCTAGTTATATATTCTAGAAAACATTCCATTATGTATGCTAAGAAGGGCACACAAGGGTGTTAATTACAGTACTGTTTATGAAAACAAAATTAAATTTTAAAAAACCTATATATTATCTTTGGGAATAAAAATATAAATTATACAACTGAATACTACATTGTAATTATTTTCAGTGAACCAATTTTCATGTATTAGCACGGATAGAACTAAAAGCTATGTTTGAGTGAAATATGTATTAAATGTGGTAGTAGAAACATGAATGTCTTAGATTTTTAACCTTTCATTTGCATGAAATATTCTAAAATTTACAAAATAATAATACACTACTATTTTACACAACATCAGTCACAACAGGCTAAATCTAGGAATTTCCTATTTTCCTCTTGCGAATTAGTCAGTGGACAGAAGCTATAACATATAACAAACTGATAAAAAAAATTACTTCACTAAATGTCTACTGATAGTTTGTTGATCATCATTAGGATGTATCTCAGATACAAGCGAATTTGTAAAATATTCAAGTGATAAAATCATTCTTGTCTAAATGGTAAAATGATCACCCTCCTTTGGACATGTTAAGGAGAACTCTAAATGAAAGTAACCCACAAATTTTCGAGGTTTCAGGCCAAATCTCTGCTACGGAGTCCTGAGAATTTGAGAAAACTGCATTTCCTCTTTGATCGTCAGTGTCATAATCTGCGTGATCAAGGTTTAAACTAGGGAATTACTAAGAATATTCATACCAGTAACTCAGTGACCTACAATTTGACTTGAGAACAAAAAACTAAACTCAAGCTCAAGCCCTCCATGCTCAAGTAAAAAATAAAAATTAAAATCAGTACACTAACAAGAAGAAAACAACTACTAATTATATAGACATAATGGATTGATTACATTGAAAATTTAAGCCTCATCAACAGCACAAAGCATAATCTATTGATTGTCTGGTTTTTGTACGCTGGTAGCTGGTTAGCAACTGAATTTAGAATATTTGCAAATATACAACTTTCAAAAACCGGGGCTCTTTTTGAAGTCAGACTCTGCTACAGGCAAACTAAACATAGCTTCAATTTAACTTCAAGATGTGTCCATAACAACTGATTACCCTCAAATCCTTCTATTTTTCTCTCCCAATGGCAAAATGCAAAAGTTTTAAATACCTCTGTAATTATAGTAAACACAGACAACTGTCTCCAAAATTGCAGTGTACTATTTGGTGTTCCTAACCTATGGGCTGTCTATAAAGAGCTCTATTAAAGGAGTCCATCTGGGACGTGGAATGAAACACCAGATGCCAGGTGTTTAAAAGGGAATGCAAGGTTTTTTCTTCTTCTTTTCAGTAATAAGTGAAAATGGTTTTCCTATAGCCATTTGCTAGATTATATAGGGAAAATCTGGAAATCTGTCTGAGATTATATTATATATATATTAAATAAAGTTTTCAAATTTAACAATTGGATATGAGAGTAAAACCGCTCTCAAAATCCCAGTATTTCAAAGGGTTTTTACCTCCTTGCTGTTCTTTCCAAAACCCCAAAGAAAAAAACGATCTAGAGTAATCCAGTCTGTAAATATACAACCCATGATTAAAAATATGTTCAGCAGTCATTATTCTTTCTGCATTTACATTTATTTCACCTTTTTTTTTTTTTTTGCTATTGTTGTTTAGTGGTTTTTCTTCTCCCTCCTTTCCTGTCATCGGTTAGATGACATGGTTTTTTTTATGGCGTGGAAGCTGTTGGTTATATTCTTATTCTTCTAGTGGTTTTCCTGAACATATACACTGAGCTATGTGTCTCTCTGACAGAGTCTAATCATTCAATATTATCTTTCCTCCCAACAAACAAAACAATGACCCTGGAACACTTGAACATTTCTCACCCCCATAAAGTTATTCCTATCTAGGTTTTCTTATTTTTAAACACAAGATGCTATTACTTTTAATAGTCAAAGTGTTCTTTTAAATTTACCAACATCTTTTAACTTCCGTGCAGTGTTTTTTACATCTCTCCTGTCCCCTCTGGGTACACTTGTCATTACGGTGTCCTTGCTCTCTTAAAAAGGGTTTGTTGGGGAAATGCATGTCAGAAAATGTCTTTAGTTTACCCTCACCCTTGAATAATCATTTACCTAGGAATCAGATTTGTAAGTTGTCAGCCATTTTCCCCCTCGGGACTTTGAAGATGTTTACTTCGTATCTTCTAGAATCTATGATTAGATGAGAAGTCTACCGGCCACCTGATTTTCTTGGTACATAATCTTTCTTTGGGATCAGGTAGTCCTTGAGATTTTCTCTTTACCCTTGATATTCTGCAGTTTCACTCTGAGGTGGATTTATTTCATTTAAGTTACTTGAAACTTGAAATGCACTTTCTATCAGAGAATTCATGTCTCTATTCAACTCAGGAAAATTTTCAGCCAATTTCCCTTCAGATATTGCCTCTGCAAGATGGCACTTCAGTCTCATCTTCTATACAAACAAGATTATCTAAATTGAACCTCAATATACTTTCATGGCATATGACTTCAGGCCAGCTCCTTTAAAATTCTGCGGCTCAGATAACATGAGAAGGTTAGAAACCTTGTTTGGTTTCTTTGGAGACATAGGTCTCCAAATTTATATGAACTATAGATTACCCAGAAAAATAACTTACATAAGGAGATTCATAGCAAGGTGCATCACAGTGAAATAGGGAGGAGGAGTCTCTAAAATACTCCTTTCACAGTATTACTGGCAACATTAGAAACCAAAAAATGTTTAGTTGAAAGGAAACTTCATTCTCCAAAATATAAACTTGAGATACAGGGATTAAGGATGATCTCATTTTAAGGTATTGTCAGATATAAGGACTAAACCCAAAATATCCTGAATTTCAGTATAGTGTTTTTAATGCTATTTCATATTGCCCTTCAAAAACATTAGAAATATGTTACCTATCACATCGATATCGATGCCTCAGATCATTTTCTGACCCATTAGCAGATGGTCTTGACTATCAGGGAACAATAGAGACCTATTGAGCACCACTGGAATAAAGAGGGATTATGGGTAAATTATTTCTCCAACATTGAGCAATACTCAAGCAGACAAATGAGTTATTTACTAACAAAACAAAATGAAATAAAACTTTTGGAAATATGGTGAATTAAACGGCCTATTCAATTGATGAACTGAATATTTGCTCTCTGTATATGCAAACCCACACTGGTTTTCTGTGGGTGGCTACAAAAATAAATTTTCTACCAATTTCTTAAGAACTGCATTTAAGAGCTAATTGGTAGAAATTTTTTTTTTTTTGAAATGGAGTTTTGCTCTTGTTACCCAGGCTGGAGTGCAATGGCGCGATCTCGGCTCACCGCAACCTCCGCCTCCTGGTCTCAGACAATTCTCCTGCCTCAGCCTCCTAAGTAGCTGGGATTACAGGTATGCGCCACCACGCCCAGCTAGTTTTTTTGTATTTTTAGTAGAGATGGGGTTTCACCATGTTGACCAGGATGGTCTCAATCTCTCGACCTCGTGATCCACCCGCCTCGGCCTCCCAAAGTGCTGGGATTACAGGCTTGAGCCACCGCGCCCGGCCAGAAATTGATTTAATTAGAAGATCCCTTCTGAGGGCTAAAGGGTTTCTAATCATAAGTACCAAAGAAAACCAGTGGCTGATTAAGAAAGAAAAAAAAGGTAAATCAGGAATGGAGGCAATTATCCAAACCGGATGAACCATGCCCAGAACATGGTTGTTCTTTAAAAGGAAGAGATACATTGAACCAAACAAGAGTCAGGTGCTACTTTAATCTATCGATTGATGGGTAATTTTAGTATTCCAGTTTGTGCTATATGTTTAGCACTAGATTAGAGGTATCGTGGAAAAAAGAGAAAAACATATGAGCAGCTAAGCCAACAAATACAATACATTATATTATCTTTACCCCTTCACAGCAAAATGAAAAGGAGAGGTTACATAAAGGAAGGCATTCCATATTGTCAACTCTGCATGAGGAAAAGCAGAATGGAACTGGACTTTGCCCCTACGTGTATAAAGAAGCTATTCTAAGTCAAACATAGGTCCTCAGCCTAGTAGAGGAGCCCAGAAAGGAGAGAAGGGCATATTTTAGCTGAGCCAGGAAGGATAAATCAAATATAGATAAAGAAACCTGGATATCTTAAAGTGGAATGGAAAAATAGCCTTAATCTTGCAAAAAAAAGACTAAGATAGTGTTTCCGCAGTGGTAAAGAAAGCGTGAGGGCTTATAGAGAAAGTAATATATTTGAAATAATCATCAGGGGATGGAATTAGGCAAATAATAGACAAGAACAAATAGCAGAGATGATGTACAGCAATCGGGAAGGAAACATTAGTTTTCTTGGGCCATTTGGGTTTAATTATGAGTCTTTCTTTAAGAGCTCTCTATGGTTAGGGCCAGCAAACAAAAGAGATGCCTCTGAGGGCTGGAGAAAATGATTAACAAGACCAAAGAAAAAGTCAGGCAGGTCGAATAGATCATTGTTGAACTTGTCCTTGGTGAGGAGGGAAGGGATTCTAGTGTACATGCTCAGGGAAAACAAATTTTCAAGACTGAAAATTACAACTTTCAGTGGATTAGTTAAGAAAAGGCTAAGAGGCCAGAATTGATGGTCCTGGGGAAAATGAAACTAAGTAAATGTAGGGCTAACTCCAAAGGAAGCTGGCCAGTGGGGCCAATTTTATTATCCCAAGGGATTTAGAAAACTCAAGTCACCTCTGAGGTAGTGAAAATATGCTTGGATCTGTTTTGGGGTAGGGAAGCCCAACAGAAGTGATTAGGCAGCAGTAACACATAGTCGAAGAGGTTGTACAAAGAAGTCCAAGGAGGTGAGTACCTCCAGAGTTAAATGCAACTCAGGCAACAACGTCTTGTGTAATGAGCAGGTTCCAACCCACAGGGAAAGAAGCTGAGCAGCAATGAGTTCCTCAGGCAAGGGGGCAGGGATAAGACCAATGGTTGAATTCCAGCATAGAATACAGCACACATCAGAAACACAGAAACCAGCTCTAAAGACTGAGCACCCATAATGGACCAGGGAGAAAATGCTCAACTGGGAAGACAACTCAGGATTCATTCAAGGCTTTTTAAGCTACAGACCATTTCTCAATTTCATCACAAATCCTACATTATAAAAATATTCTTCAGACTCTGATTAATGATATATGTTTAAGCTTAGTCCTTATCAGCTCAGATTAAGCAGAGCTGGCCACAAATTATAGGGCTCCAATTCTTGTAGCCTAGTAGTTCTCCAACAGAGGCAATTTTGTCCCACAGGGAACATTTGGCAATGTCTAAAGACATTTATTATTGTCACGATATGTCTAGGGGTTGTGGGGAGCTACCGCCATTTAGCAAGTGGAGGCGAAAAATGCTGCTGATCAGTACAAAATGTGAAGAGTGTGGAGACTGAAAAACTGCTCTGTGTAGGGATGGGTCTAGCAGGTACAAGCACCAAAAATCAAGCGAGAAAATTGCTATTACATGGTGAGTGTTCATTCATTTACTCAATCACTGCTTCAGCAAACACAGCATTTATTATGTAGTAGAAGCTGTACTGGGCACTGAGGAGACAATGATGATTTAAAAAATGGTCTGACTCCGAGAAGCTATAAATCCAAAAGGAAAACTTTGGCTTTACAGCCTTCATTCAGTTTTATACAAAATGCTAGGGGCCAAAAGTTAATTGCTGTTTTCATCTGTTCTTTGCAGAAAAACATATTCTTAAAGACAAAATTGGTTTGGGCTTAAAATCATGGTAGATGCCTTCAAAAGATATGGAATATGTCTAACATTTCCAAGGGCACTAACTTGGGTGTGCTTTGTATGGAAAAGGCCAAAGTTTGGTCACCAACTAGGAAGGGTCACTTTTTAAAGGCAGCTTAGAAGAATTTTGGAGGAAATGTTCGGAACTCACTTTGACTTATATCAAATATAATACGGATTGAAGTTGAATAGAAAGATGATACTTAGATGGAAATTTGAAAAATAAGAATATTATAATGTTAATAGTGGAGTCTGGGTAGGGGGTTCATTGTTAAAATCTTGCAGCTCTTCTCTATGCTTGAAAGTGTTTATAATATAATGTTGAACAAAATGCAGTTTAACTCCCCACTCCTTGTTTTCAAAAAGCATTCAAGACTAGGCAGTTGGAATCTGTTGGGATGGCAGTTGGCCAATCCTGGGCCTGAGAGTCTGGCCATGGGAGACCCCATCAGCCTGTCACCTTTGCCTCCAGGTAGAAAGAAAGTAATCTAAGGATTTGTGCAAGTCTGCATTCCTAGGCGAGTTTGTGTAACTGATGCCAAACCAGGGAGGAAGGCTGTGGAAGAGGCTGTGGAGGCCCGCTCACCAGCCCAGGGCTGTTGGCCAGAGATGCACTCCCCCTCCTGCCTGTAACCCAACAGTTGACAGTTAACTGGTATGGCAACATTATATGGTTTTACCGATGAAAAAGTGAAGGCATATCTTTCTCTTCACACCAAGGTATTAGATGAATTTGTATCTGAAAGTGTTAGTGCAGAGAGAGTAGAGAAATGGCTGAAGAGGAAGAACAACAAATGAGAAGATGAATCGGCTCCTAAGGAAGTCAGCAGGTACCAAGATACGAATATGCAGGGGGTTGTATATGAACTAAACAGCTGCACAGAACAACGGTCAGACACAGGAGGAGACAACCAGCTACTCCTCTATGAACTGAGCAGCATCATAAAAATAGCCACAAAAGCTGATGGATTTGCACTGTATTTCCTTGGAGAGTGCAATAATAGCCTGTGCATATTCATACCACCTAGGATAAACGAAGGAAAACTCCGCCTCATCCCTGCTGGGCCCATCACCCGGGGCACCACCATCTCTGCTTATGTGGCCAAGTCCCGGAAAACACTGCTAGTAGAAGACATTCTTGGGGATGAACGATTTCCACGAGGTACTGGACTGGAATCAGGGACTCGCATCCAGTCTGTTCTTTGCTTAACAATTGTCACTGCAATTGGTGACTTTATTGGTATTCTTGAGCTGTATCAGCACTGAGGCAAAGAAGCCTTCTGTCTTAGTCACCAAGAGTTTGCCACAGCAAATCTTGCCTGCGCTTCAGTAGTAATACATCAGGTGCAGGTATGCAGAGGCCTTGCCAAACAGACTGAATTGAATGACTTTCTACTCGATGTATCAAAAACATATTTTGATAACATAGTTGCAATAGATTCTCTATTTGAACGCATAATGATATATGCAAAAAACCTGGTGAATGCCGATCGATCGCTGTGCACTTTTCCAGGTAGACCATAAGAACAAGGAGTTATATTCAGACCTTTTTGATATTGGAGAGGAAAAAGAAGGAAAACCTGTCTTCAAGAAGACCAAAGAGATAAGATTTTCAATAGAGAAAGGAATTGCTGGCCAAGTAGCAAGAACAGGGGAAGTCCTGAACATGCCAGATGCCTATGCAGACCCACGCTGTAACAGAGAAGTAGACTTGTACACAGGATACACCACGCAGAACATCCTGTGCATGCCCATCGTCAGCCGAGGAAGCCTGATAGGTGGTGTGCAAATGGCCAACACGATAAATGGCAGTGCCTTCTCTAAAACAGATGAAAACAACCTTAAAATATTTGCCGTCTATTGTGCTTTAGCCTTACACTGTGCTAATATGTATCACAGAATTCGTCACTCAGAGTGCATTTACCGGGTAACGATGGAAAAGCTGTCCTGCCATAGCATTCGCACTGCAGAAGAGTGGCAAGGCCTCATGGGATTCACCCTTCCCGTGGGTTTCTGCAAAGCAATTGAATTATTCCACTTTGACATTGGTCCTTTCGAAAACCTGTGGCCTGGGATTTTTGTCTATATGGTTCATCAGTCCTGTGGGACATCCTGCTTTGAGCTTGAAAAGTTGTGTCGTTTTATCATGTCTGTGAAGAACTACCAGCGAGTTCCCTATCACAACCAGAAGCATGCGGTCGCTGTAGCGCTCTGCATGTACGCCATACTTCAGAACAACCACACGCTTTTCACAGACCTTGAGCACAAAGGACTGCTGATTGCGTGTCTGTGTCATAACCTGGACCACAGGGACTTTAGTAGCAGCTACCTGCAGAAGTTCAACCACCCTCTGGCAGCTCTCTACTCCACCTCCACCACAGAGCAGGACCACTTCTCCCAGACGGTGTCCATCCTCCAGGTGGAAGGGCACAATATCTTCTCCACCCTGAGCTCCGGTGAACATGAGCAGGGGCTTGAGATCATCCACAAAGCCATCATTGCCACAGACCTTGCTTTACACTTTGGAAACAGGAAACAGTTGGAGGAGATGTACCAGACCGATCGCTAAACCCTAATAATCAATCACATAGAGACCGTGTAATTGGTTTGATGATGACTGCCTGTGATCTTTGTTCCGTGACAAAACTGTGGCCTGTTACAAAATTGATAGCCAATGATATATATGAAGAATTCTGGGCTGAGAGTGATAAAATGAAGAAATTGGGATTACAGCCTATTCCTATGATGGACAGAGACAAGAAGGATGAAGTCCCACAAGGCCAGCTTGAGTTCTACAATGCTGTAGCTATTCCCTGCTATACAACCCTTACCCGGATCATCCCTCCCACGGAGCCTCTCCTTAAAGCATGCAGGGATAATCTCAGTCAGTGGGAGAAGGTGATTCGAGGGGAGGAGACTGCAACTTGGATTTCATCCCCCTTCGTGGCTCAGAAGGCAGCTGCATGTGAAGACTGAGCCCTGATCACCTGACACGCTGTCCCACCTCCAGATCCTCATCTTGCTTCTTTGATATATTTTCCTTTTTTGTGGGGGGCAGGGGAGAACCTACACCTGGTAACTGGGGTGCAGACCTCTTCAAGAAGGTAACATCAAGAAAATAAGTCAAGCAAAGGACTTCCTGCCAGTCTCTTCTGTGAGGCATCATAGACACTGAACAACCAGGATCACCCTATGTTCAGAAATCAGCTGTCCAAGTGACTCCATTTGACTTGCAAACCAGCCTTTTCTAATAGGCTGATATTGCTGAGGCCTTAATGGAAATGGACAAAAATTCTTCAGAAGGGGTACTTTTCCATTGTATCTTTCTAATAATGATTGAAAATGGTACTATTATGGTATTATACTTGGGCTCTGACATCAATGTTGCTTTGATGTTGTTGGTTATAAATGGGAATTTTTACACATTAAAAAAAAAATTCAAGACTAAACCATATGTATTTAAATAGAGTATTAAAATGTATCTAGCAAAGCTTAGTTACCTTTTGCTTCAGGAACACAACTTCAATAGGGTACTTGATATATGATCCACAGACCTGAATAATTAGTATCAACTGAGATGTTGTCAAAAATGCAGACTCTTAGAACCCAAGACATTCTCCATCAAACTTTGCATTTTAACATGATCTCTAGGTGGTCTGTATGCATATTAAAATTGAAATGCACCTGGGTCATTGAAAAGTTAATGACCAAGCAGACCCAAGTTCTACTTTCATTCATTCATGTTAAAGGATATATACATTTTTTAAAATTGTCTTAAAGACAAATTAAGGATAATTGGTAATTATTCATCAATGGCTAAAGGCTCAGAAAGCCCTTGTACCTAGGACCCATTCCCATCATGGTTTCCTTCATCTTCCATTTATTAGTTGATTTATCAAATACTGGATTCTACCTGTCAAGGATGCCAGCATCCCAGTAGTTGAGACTTGAGATGAAGTTCTGATTTTTTGTTAATTGACCGAGAAATACCTAAATCTAACTCCATCAAGTATCTCTTGAGTTTTCTTTGGAAGCTCTTCACACATGAAACAACAGCAAAAGGGGAAACAAGGCGCCATGTGACATGTCTATCTGGCAAGGTTCCCTCGGATTGTGTGGCTTGGGCCCAAAATCTACAAGGAGATTTACTTTCCCTTCAATCCTAAATTGAAACCAGCACAAGCAGCTGAAAGAAAGATAATGGGGATCCTGCTAGCCTCATCTCCAGCCATTCTTCCTTTTACATTTGTGATCTAGGCACATTAACATGAATTTCGTTCCTCAAATCCACTCCACTCTTATGTCCAAGCATTAAGATGTAAGTCTTTCTACCCCTCTCTTTATATGACTAAATTTAGTTCATCCAGTGAGTCTCTGAGTGCTCTCCTCTGCTACCTTGTACTTCTACGATTAAGGCCTTTCTAACACTGTGTTGTAAGGATGTGCTTACCTGTCTGCAGGCCCCAAGCTGTTAAGAAACAGGAGTTAACAAGTACGTCTCATTCTTCTACCCAGAATTGTATCCAGAGTCTCTGCTACAAAATAGGTGCTTGTTTCTTGAGTGAGTGAATGTAATTTCCATTTGTCCCGTTATTAATTTGTTTAATCCTCAATCAACCATCTTTAGATCTATGTCCTTTCAGCAAACCTTTCTAATCTTTTTGAATAAGGAAAGCTTTAGGAACTGAGAACTTGCTCCTCTGATATCTTAATACCCCAAAATGAATTTCGTTAAGAGTCCCTAGGAAGGGAACCACAATATTTTCAAAAATACATGAGAATTAACCAAAAAAACTTCAAGAATTCCTGATTCCTTTGACAGGTGAAATAAATATACTGCCTTAGTCATCACTTAAACCAGCTTAAGGAAACATGTTTTGCTTTTTGTTTTAAATAGGAACAGATTACTCAGGGTTTGGGGGAGACAGACACAAATCAGAAAGCCCATCCTCTTTTATCTTATAAGTCCTTGCTCTCTGTCCAGGCCTCAGATATTTACGGACCTGCAAATGAAACCACCTTCTTTCTCCTCTCCAGGCGACCTTATCTGAAAGCAGTCCTGAGAAGGAAGAGGAGGTGGGTGAGTTCTGCTCACCTGGAACACAGGAAACTTGGAACTCAGGTAGCTTGACTCTAAACTGGGAAAGGGAATTGGGGTCGAAAATTAATCCTTGAGCTGCTTGGCCAGGCTCAGCAAGTTGTGGAATGATACTACTCACCAGATCAAAGGAGGAGCAAGCAGCTGATATCTGCTCTGAAATTCCTTCTGGCATTTTCTCTCTGGCTCTCAGCCAATCTCTTTTTTTTTTTTTTTTAATTTTTGGAAGTTTGGAGTTTTCCGAGTTCTTTTTATGTGCCAGGCACTGTGCTGAATGCTTTACATGCATTATCTAATTCAATCATCCATATGACCACATAAGGTATCTGTTTTTATCTTCACAAAGAAATCAAAACCCAGAGAAATCAAGCAACTTAGCCACTGACTTAATAAAATTATAAAGACTCGCTTCAAACCCAAGTCTAACGGATTCAAACTTAGTATTTTTTTTCTCTACACCTAGAAATTTGTACCTTGAAATAATCACAGGAATGTGTACAACCTTTGGAGTTGGCCTAACATTAAAATGGGTTCTACATAGCTTATAACCGCACAGCAATATCATTCTCTAGGAAATCAAGAGTTGCCCTTAGCCAGAATAGTATCTCCAACTGTAATGATGGATTGAGACTTTTCCGACAGTATTCTGATGAAGATTAGTTGTTTGCCCATGTTGTTTAACTTCCTTTAACAATTAAATATAATCCCAGCATCCAGGAATTAAATACGTCCATCTTAAACAGCAGCCTTTCCTTCCTATATGGTACTTCTCTGAATATGCTGTGAACGTTCATGCTTCAGTTACATTTGCAAATGCTATTCCCCAGCCTAGAACACCCTTCCTGTGATTTCCCAATGATGGAATTTAAAACTCTTTTCAAATTATTCATCCTTTAACTCCCAATTTTATAAAGCCTTCCACAACATCCCTAGACACTGATAATTTTCTTTAGCACTGTATGTCTGTATTTTATAACATCTATCCAGAGATATTGTAATTATTTGTTTATCTTCCTCACTACCATGTTAGCTCCTAGAAGGCAGGGAGAGCAGAGAAAATATGATTCATCTTTGTGCTGCTTAGCCCAAGACCTGGCATTCATGGCCACTCATTAAGTGTCTGTTGAAGTGATCTATACACAACTTTGAAAGTAGCAATTCACAAGTCAGAGACCACAATTGTGAAAACAGCTAGCTATAATATAATTTGGAAAGTGGTGCCATTAAAATAGGTTCAAGATGCTGTGGAAGCATGTAAAAACAATTCAGTAATTCTATTTAGAGAAAGAGCTGCTTGAGAAAGTTACAAAACAAAATGATAGATGAACTAAACTTTAAGAATGAGTAACACTTCCCCAGATGGAGAAGGAAGGCATTTCAAAGACAGAAAAGCTTAAGTGAAGGTAGAGTAATCACGCAGTAGACTATGGCAAGATGATGAGAGGCGGACCCTGGATTTATCTTTTTTTTTTTTTTTTTTTTTTTTCTTGAGACAGAATATCGCTCCATCACCCAGGCTGGAGTGCAATGGTGCAATCTCCATTCACTGTAACTTTCACCTCCCAGGTTCAGGTGATTCTCCTGCCTCAGCCTCCCAAGTAGCTGGGATTACAGGCATGTGCCACCATGCCTGGCTAACTTTCTTTTGTATTTGCAGAGGGAAAGGAACAGGAGCCAAAACAGTGAACAATATCAAAGTGTACCTACTGACTTCTTATACAATTTTTGCTTTATACATCCTTTAAGACTTTTCTTCTCTGGAGATGGACCCAGTCATCATTACATTTCAAGCATCATAGGTGATTCCAATGTGAAGTGAAGTCTAAGAACTACTGCTCAAAACGTACAGAAACTGGTAGGTAACTAGGATGGGGAGATTGGGGCTCATTAGATCTAGGGTAAGGCTTACACGAGTGCATTAAATAAAAAAACAACCAAGTGATTCTCAGATAGGTTGGCTGTAGATCATGCTAGAGAAAATCCTCGCATAACAAACTGGCTTGTTAGCTATATAGAAAGCTGGAGGCATCATGCTGCCTGACTTCAAACTGTACTACAAGGCTACATTAATCAAAACAGCATGGTACTGGTACCAAAACAGAGACACAGACCAATGGAACAGAACAGAGGCCTTGAAAGCAACACCACACATCTACAACCATATGATCTTTGACAAACCTGACAAAAACAAGCAATGGGGAAATGATCCCCTGTTTAATAAATAGTGTTGTGAAAATTGGATAGCAATGTGCAGAAAGCAGAAACTGGGCCCGTTTCTGACACTTTACACTAAAATTAACTCCAGATGGATTAAACACTTAAACATAAGACCTAACACCATAAAAACCCTAGAAGAATACCTAGGCAAAACCATTCGGGACATAGGCATAGTCGAGAACTTCATGACTAAAACACCAAAAGCATGGGCAACAAAAGCCAAAATAGACAAATGGTACCTAATTGAACTCCAGAGCTTCTGCACAGCAAAAGAAACAATCATTAAAGTGAACTGGCAACCAACAGAATGGGAAAAATTTTTTTGCAATCTACCCATCTGACAAAGGGCTAATATCTAGAATCTGCAAAGAACTAAAACAGATTTACAAGAAAAAATAAACATTCAAAAGTGGGTAAAGGACATGAACACTTTTCAAAAGAAGATATATATGAGGCTAATAACAAACATATGAAAAAACGCTCAACATCACTGGTCATTAGAGAAATGCAAATCAAAACTACATTGAGATAACATCTCACGTCAGTTAGAATGGTGATTATTAAAAAATTGGGAGACAACAAATGCTGGAGAGGATGTGGAGAAATAGGAACACTTTTACACTGTTGGTGGGAGTGTAAATTAGTTCAACCATTGTGGAAGACAATGTAGCAATTCCTCAAGGCTCTAGAACTAGAAATTCCATTTGACCCAGCAATCCCATTACTGGGCATATACCAAAAGGATTATAAACCATTCTATTATAAAGACACATGCACACATATGTTTATCACAACACTGTTTACAATAGCAAAGACCTGGAACCAACCCAAATGTCCACTGATGATAGACTGGACAAAGAAAATATGACACACGTACACCATGGAATGCTACACAGCCATAAAAAACAATGAGTTCATGTCCTTTGTAGGGACATGGATGAATCTGGAAACCATTATTCTCAGCAAACTGATACAAGAGCAGAAATTAAACACCTCATGTTCTCACTCATAGGAGGGTGTTGAACAATCTAAACATGTGGACACAGGAAGGGGAGCTTCACACACCTCGGTCTGTTGGTGGTGGGGGTGCTGGAGAGGAACAGAGGGGATTGGGGAGGATGGGGAGGGATAATGTGGAGAGAAATGCCAGACATAGGTGATGGGGGATAGAGGCAGCAAACCTCCTTGCCATGTGTGTACCTATGCAACAATCCTGCAGGATATGCACATGTATCCCAGAACCTAAAGTACAAGAAAAAATAATAATAAAGATAGGACCAATCTAATAGTAAAGTCTATTGGAGCTTGATTACCATGTATGAAAGACATTATCTAATAATGGATCGTTGTTACATAACAGAAAATTCTAATCCATTATTCCCAAGGACAATAATGAAAATATAATTCTGAGAAGAGCCATGGCACTATGTAAGAACACAGAGTATGAAATGTGATATAATATACAATTGCAATTTCACAGATTGCTTGTTCATTTAATTGTATCATTTCTCCAGCATCACCTACACTGCTGAAGGTTTTGCCAAACAAAACCTGGCTAGTACAAAACCATGTACTAGCCAGAATACAAATGGGTTGGGGCAACCTTACTGATTCCAAAAGAAAATGCCCTTTGAGGGCAAAAGGCAAATCTTTTTAAATAAATAGGTGTATGCAACTATGCTTGTAGTAGCCTAATATGAAATACAAGGGGTTTCTTTTCTCCTAATCTGGAGAGGAAAATCTTTTTCCAAGGTTAAATCAAAATGTTTCTATAGTAGTGTTTATGTAATTAGTCTTAGTGTTAGATATTTATAGAATTCTATAAGTCTACAAATTAGAAAAACAGCTTTAGGCTTTAACTACCTAAATGGAACAAGTATTGTGTTTGCAATTTTTTTTTTTTTTTTGAGACTGAGTCTCACTCTGTCACCCAGGCTGAAGTGAAGTGGTGTAATCTCGGCTCACTGCAACCTCCACCTCCTGGGTTCAAGTGATTCTCCTGCCTCAGCCTCCCAAGTAGCTGGGACTACATGTGTGCACCACCATGCCTGCCTAACTTTCTGTATTTTTAGAAGAGACAGGATTTCACCATTAGCGAGAATGGTCTTGATCTCCTGACCTCATGATCTGCCCACCTCAGCCTTCCCAAAGTGCTGGGATTAAGGGCATAAGCCACCCCACCCAGCCCTGCAATTGTTTTTAATGAATGACAATATTGTTTGACTATTTATTTACCTTCTTGAAGAGCAGTGGTCTTTCTCACTATATTCATAGCCTGGTAAATATTTTGTACTTGATCAGCATAGCTGCACTGTAGATAATTATCTCAAGAACTCCAGTCAGGCGTTAGATCCTTTTAGAAATGGTATGCCAAAGCTTCAGGTGTCTTCTCCATAGCTAGAGAAAAGAGTTCAAAAAGGCCAAAAAAAAAAAAATATTGCCAAAAGTGCATGGCATTGTCTAGCAGGAAAATTTCCTACACACAGAAGTACTGAGGTGACTACTTTATGCCTTCAATATTTCCTTTTTATAATGCAAATGCTCCCAGGAGGGGCCACACTAGATGTTACCAATCTCCTTCTTTCCCTGCATAATTCACTGGGCTGCAACACACAGATACTCCAGAAGAGAGCAAATTCTGGTCACTGCAACACCTCCAAGTAGAGCAGAGCTTATTAATCAGTACACTCTTCTGCCAAGAACCTTGATGGGTTTGAGAATGCAACTTGGGATTTGTAGACGGTTGAATAGACTCTAATTTATAGAACTGGGGGGACCCAGCTGGCATCTGCCTTCCAAAGCTATTTTATTACTATGCCTTAAAGGAATGCCTAGTTAAAAGCCATGTATAAATTAGGTAAGTGATTTACAAACAATTTTTTAAATTAATTTGATAGATTTAAATGTTATTCAGTCCAAGCTAGTCACTTTTGGCTTCCTATCACCACTTCTTGTTAACTGATTGACTCTATCTGTAGCTGAAACTGTCCTTATTGCTATATTTTCTCCACTTCCGTTTGCAATCCAGTAGTAAATTACTTCTCTTAGTTCTCTCTGTCCCAAGGAAAGCTGTATTTCTGTCCACGCCCTTGATAGACTCCTTGATGTTTTAGGACTTCTCAGTCACCAGATCCTCATCTTTGTAGGTTCCCTGAGCTCCAGCCACCACAAGCCACACTGCAGCTGCTCCTGGGCTGAGCCCCTCTGGGATGGTCAATACTGTCAACTTGAGTGGATTGAAAGATGCAAAGTACTGATCCTGGGTGTGTCTATGAGGGTGCTGCCAAAAGAGATTAACATTTTAGTGGGCTGGGAAATGCAGACCCAAGCTTATTCTGGGTGGGCACCATCTAATCAGCTGCCAACATGGCTAGAATATGAAGCAGGCAGAAAAAATGCACAAAGTCTAGACTGGCCTAGGTTCCCATTCTACATCTTTCTCCCATGCTGGTTGTTTTTTGAACTCAAACATCGGATTCCAGGTTCTTCAGCTGTGGGATTTGGACTGGCTTCGGTGCTCCTCAGCTTGCAGAGGGCCTATTGTGGGACCTTGTGATTCTGTGAGTTAATACTACTTAGCAAACTCCCCTTTATATAACATACCTATCCTATTAGTTCTGTCCCTTTAGAGGGCCTTGACTAATACACCCACCATCATAGAAGCCTCTGAATTCTAATGATTTTCTCTTGGACTAATAATTATAACTAGCTGCTCCCATCACCTTCAGATCATTCTAGGTTATCTTACCAAAGTTCTTTGTGTTCTCTTCTGTATCTCACTGAAAGCCATTTTATAATTAAATTTTATTTGAAGTTCCAAGGAAAAGAAACCCATGCATACTTCCTAAATGCAAAAGAGGTTTTATTGGAAAGATCTAAGGTAAAGGAATCCAGTGGTTGCTTCGAGGATGCAGACCATGAAATGGAAAGAAGTGAAAATCCTGAGACTATTTAATACCTTCTGACCTCCTCTTTGCTCTTTTTAACGTCTTTCTTTTCTCTCTGCAAAGTGGCAAAACGCAGCCATGCTGCCACTCTCTGCTGCATACCAACTCAGTTCAAATTCCAGATTCTAGGACATAAGAATTCAAATTCAGAACAACCAAGCTTCAATGAGATTTTCACTCTCGGTTCAATCAACCATGCCTGATCAAGTGGGAAATCATGTCTTCTGGGGCAACTCTCATGGGTGCAGGTGAAAGACGATCCATTTTCAAAAATGGAAAGATCATATATATTCTATTACAAGAGCCCCTTATCTTTCTCTGGGAGTTCCTTCGCCCTGCTACGGTTTAGGATTTTAATACAGATTATTTTAACATATGTATCTTGTCCTAGGATAATGGTTTCTGAATATTTTAAAGCAATTAAACCTGTTTTTTCCAGCAAAATGTTTTACTGTAACCCAAGATTTAAAACATCTGAAAAGCACAGTTGTTCCTGTTGAATAGGAGAGGGGAACGACAGAGCCCACCTCCTTAGGATATTTTGCTCTATGGTGCTGCTGGAAGCACCTGCTTCAGCTCTCAAGGGAAGCCACTGCTCCTGTGTTTATCATCAAAGACAGTCACTTCCATTATCACCAAAAATATGCTTCCATTGTTTCTCCACTTATCAACTTCCAGCGTGTCCTTTGACTCCCCAACATAAAATATGATATATAAAGCGTTTTAATTCAATTATACGTCCTCCCACTTTCTTCCTACTTTTAAAAGTTAACTTTTTAGTCTTTTCTTCATTACTGTGAGAATTTTAAATATTATACATTATTTTGATGTGCTTTTGATTTTAGGAAAAATCTCATCGATTAACTAAGATAGCTTTCTTGCATTGCCCTCCACTCCGCCCCTCTTCATACATATATATACACACATGTATATATGTATATACATGTGTGTATATGTGTATATATGTGTATATATATACATATGTATACACATTAAAGCAACATATATGTATGTACTAAAGCAACATATGCATATATATATTATGTTGTTTTTAATGTCTACACATGGGGAAAGTCACTCATTTTCTATCCATCATTTCCATTTCTCAATCCACTCTGTTACATGGTGTACTTATTCTCTCACTGGTCTATGGATATAAAGTTTATTGCAGAGCGTAATCGCCTCTGAGACAATGAGAGAGGTAGTCTGTATCCTTTTAAATGGCATCACTCACAGGAAAAAGAAAAGCAAATAGCTATGGTGTAGGTAGAGATGATAGAAACCACTGTTAGTGATTTCAAGAAGCTTACAATGTAAACTTTAAGCTTTGAAAGAGAGAAGAAGAATGGCTTCCTGCAGAAACTCAAGCATCCCCTAGATTTCATGGTCCGTTTTCCTTCACAAATGCCTCTATTCTTGTTCTTCTGCACAATACAACAGAACGCTGCCTCATTCAAGCACTGCTAGAATCATTTTCAATTAGAGGCAGGCTGTTTCCCAGTGGCTTTGTCAGGCAGATCCCATACCATAACCACAGACAGATGTCATCTGTGAGATGGTCATATTACTTTCCTTGTTTTTGATCCAAGTTTTTTTTTTTTTTTTTTTAGACGGAGTTTCGCTCTTGTTACCCAGGCAGGAGAGCAATGGCACAACCTCTGCTCACAGCAACCTCCGCCTCCTGGGTTCAAGCAATTCTCCTGCCTCAGCCTCCCGAGTAGCTGGGATTACAGGCACGTGCCACCATGCCCAGCTAATGTTTGTATTTTTAGTAGAAACGGGGTTTCACCATGTTGACCAGGATGGTCTTGATCTCTTGACCTAGTAATCCACCTACATCGGCCTCCCAAAGTGCTGGGAGAACTTTTTTTTTTTTTTTTACCAGTTTCTGCCTGCTCTTTTCTACCTTCCTAGACCTTCTATGAGACAAATAAAGATACTTTTTCAGTCAACCTTCTCCATTGACATTATTTCTTTCTGTAAATGATTTCTTAATAATTCACTGAATCTCTTGGGCTCACTTCAGTTTCCAGGTAATTGGCCAGTAATTCAACATGCATGCTGGAGACGGTGTTGAAAAAATGATTTGGAGAAGAAAACTTTCATTAGTGCTAAGTCGTCAATGGCTTTTGTAAGTGGTGATAAAGCATTAAGAATACTCAGGCAGAACAGATTATCCTGGCAGTGTTAGAAACAGGAATGGGCCACTGGGGGATGGTGTGAAATATCCTCTTCTGGAGTTTTGTTTTTTTTTTTTTTTTTTTTTTCTTTAGCTGTTCTTATTAACTATGGATTTAGCATGGCTCAGTCCTCCACGGGAAAGAGGGAAATGTTTCATGAGCCTTCTAGGTCAAGGTACATTAATCAAGAAGCACTTAACTGATTTTGAGTACCTGTTGGAATTTGGAAACCTTTTCAACTGTGCTGTCTTATTTGATCTTCCCAACAATACTGTGACATAAAAAAAAGCAGACATTATGTATTCACTTTATTTTGCGATTGAGAAACCATGATGTACAGGAAGTATGTATGTTTCACAATGGTCCACAGCTAGGATGTAGCAGAAAGCTCCTTATATCAACATGTTGCCTTTTCCGCTTCCACCCAGGAGTTCACCAGCAGGGCCTCTGGGAATGAACAGGTTTAACCAGTATGTAACCAAACAGAAGTAATGGGGTAGGGGTATAATCACCAAGCAACTTTTTACTGTCTCCCCCTCTCTTTTTTAAGGTTTAATGGATGGGGAACTTGCTTTCACTAAGGGAGACAGAAACTCAAAACTCCCGTAATTCCTCTAACGTCTCAGGTAAACAGACAGTCCTTTCAAGTTGCAAACATAGTCTCAAATTCATAATTAAGAGTACCCAAGTATAGGCAATTATGAAAACTTCAAACCTAATTTGAAATGGACCACGTACAGTGGGTCATGCCTGTAATCCCAGAACTTTGGGAGGCCTCGAGGCAGGTGAATCACAAAGTCAGGAAATCGAGACCATCCTGGCCAACATGATGAAAACCCTTCTCTACTAAAAAATATAAAAATAAGCTGGGCGTGGTGGTGCGTGCCTATAGTCCCAGCTACTTGGGAGGCTGAGGCAGGAGAATTGCTTGAACCCGGGAGGCGGCAGTTGCAGTGAGCTGAGATGGCGCCACTGTACTCCAGCTTGGCGTCTGGCAACAGAGCTAGACTCTGTCTCCAAAAAAAGGAGGAGGAGGAGGAGGAGGAGGAGGAGGGGGAGAAGGGGGAGGAGAGGGAGGGGGAGGAGGAGGAATGGGAGGAAGAGGAAGGGGAGGAGGAGGGGGAGGAGGAGGGTGAAGAGGGGGAGGAGGGGAATGGGAGAAGGAGGGGGAGGAGGGGGAGGAGGAGGAGGGGGAGGAGGAGGAGGGGGAGGAGGAGGAGGGGAGGAAGGGGAGGAGGAGGAGGAGGGGGAGGAGGAGGAGGGGAGGAAGGGGAGGAGGAGGAGGAGGGGGAGGGGGAAGAGGGAAGGAAGAAGAAGAAGAAGAAATGAAAACTTCTTCCCCCTTTCCCTATAAGCATTTCCACAGGTAGGAAGTAAGAAAGGGTTAGGGAGATGGGGAGGAGGAGTCCTTTTTCTTGTACCACCCCCTTTCTATTTTCTTAATCTGGTTCAAATCTTTTCTTCAAGGTCAAATGGTGTTAAGAAGAGAGGTGGGCCGGGCGCGGTGGCTCACGCCTGTAATCCCAGCACTTTGGGAGGCCAAGGCAGGCAGATCATGAGGTCAAGAGATCGAAACCATCCTGGCCAACATGGCAAAACCCCGTCTCTACTAAAAATACAAAAATTAGCTGGGCATGGTGGCGCGTGCCTGTAATCCCAGCTACTCAGGAGGCTGAGGCAGGAGAATTGCCTGAACCCGGGAGGCGGAGGTTGCGGTGAGCCGAGATCGCGCCATTGCACTCCAGCCTGGCGCCTGGCGACGGAGCAAGACTCTGTCTCAAAAAAACAAAAAACAAAAAAAGAAGAGAGGCGAGCTGAGGTGGGACAAGAAAACTCTCGCCTCATCAGTACCATCATACTCTCTTCTAACACTGATTCTCAGAAGCTACTTTGTGGATTCTTAGAAAGAACTGCATCACTGAGAACTTCTCATCTGGGAGTCCCTTGACATGAGTCATACATACTCGTCTGGTTCATCCATCTAATGCAAACCAGCCTGTCTCTTGCCTGTTAGATTTCTCAAACAGGAGGCAAACACTGGTCTGCTCTGTGTCTCAATTTCACATCAGGTTCAGTGAGTGCTCCTAATAAGTCCCTTCCTTGCACTAGGCTTGAAATGAGATGCCAGTACTTCCTTCTCCCTTGGGGAGATTTAGAATCTCAGCACAACTCTCTTAAAAAAAAAAAAAAGAAAAAAAGAAAAAAAATTCTTTTTAAGATCTTTTCTCCATTCTACTTTTTTTAGACCCTCCATGTAATCAAGACTTGTAAGGCTCCTGTAATTGGTTTTACAACAATTTTTTAACTTTACATTTTGATCTGAAACCTTTCCAGGAGATGTATCTATTAATTCTATGTGCCTTAGTCAAAATGTTCAAATGTTACATCAAGTAAGTATAAAATATAATCCCTGCTCTTTAAGTGTCTTTTTTTAACTGGGAAGGCAACCAACATATGAAACTGCATCAAAATAGAAACAACACTGACCACAACTTTTGCCGATGCTTAACAAACAGGGAATTGCCATGGGCTGGAATGACACATTCTACAAGCTTTATATTAAAAAAAAAAAGAAAAAAAGAAAAAGAAAAAGAAAAAGAAAAAAGTAGAACAAAGAGGGCATTCCTAAAGAAAAATTGCCATGAAGAAAAAAGTATATAATAAAAATGATCATAATATTTTAACTGTCTCTCAAAATTGTCTCTCCTGTTTCTATCACTATTGTCTTAGTTCAAGCCTTTATTAAGGCAATAACCTCTTACCTGGTGTGCCTGTTTCTTAATCCTCTTCTCCGCCACTGTCTCCCAGCTCATTCTCATTATCTAGACAATATTTCTCTCTCAATTCATCTTTTGTTTCCCCTATTCAGCCATCTCAGAAATTCCTCAAAATTTCCATGTTGTTTTACTTTTTCCCCCACACTATTCTGACTCTTCTCTTCCTACCTCATTTTCACCTGGTATGTTTGATAATTGATCCGCATTCTGCCTTTGTTCCTATCTCCTCCCAGTGTACTCGCCTTGCTACAGCAAAGTCTAGAAAACAACAAATTTTGTTTTCCAGACTCTCTTACAGTTAGATTCCTGAGTGTGAAACAGGCTTTATCAGGTCCATTCAGTCAAAGATCTGAAGGTAGAAGTGAAGGAAATACCACCTTCCAACTGCTTTTGACTGCTTCCTTCCTGCAAGCTATGGATATTGTGCAGCTATGGATATTTCTGCATTCCAGACTACAGTTTCCAGTGTTACCGGTATTGAGTGGTCAACTATTGGGAGCAGTGGCTTCCTGATCCCAACTTCCAAATGCCTCGGTATGAATTACAGCACCATGTTTAAGTTCATTGGTCCAGTGAACCTCTTGATTCTCACCTCCTGAATATATTAAGATAGTAGCTCCCATAATAGGTGGCATTCTGTGATTCATTTCTGGAGGCTCAGGATGGAGCCTATTCTTCTCATCCTTCCATAATTGCACAAGCACGTAAGTCCCTATAATAAATCTCTTTCTGCTTAAAATACTTCAAGTGCCTCTTTTTCCTGTACAAGTGCTTGTTTGGCTCACCTAACTAATGGCAAGTCATTCTAAAGGCCCAATTCAAATGCCCATTCATCTAGGAAATCTGAGTCATCTGCAAGATAGGCAGCAACAAACAGGGAAGGATTCCAGATGGAGGTTTACTTTTTCTTCTATTTGCTGTCATACTACCCTGTACATACTGCTGTCATTTGTATGTCAAAGAGTATAAGGTTTTCCTGATATTAATCTTTCTTCCATACTAGACTTTCCTACTTCTCTTCCAGAAGGAGAGACTTTATCATACCGATGTTTGTACCTTCCATCCCTACCACATAATAAAATTTCAATATATGTAAAATGAATGCATTACTGGATAGATGGATAAAAGAAGAGAGAAGAGGCTTTTAAACTCAAGTGAAAAATTATAATGTTTAAGGAATCAAGTATTTTCTAATAAGCTTCTAATAGCTTCTAATTGGTGGGGGTTTTTACCTTTATTCTGAAAAAAAAAAAATTAGACTATCTGCTACACCTCATAAAAGTCAGAGGCTAGAACTTTAATTTTCCTTTCTGTGGCAGTGTTACAGAGAAGGAAGTATACAATTGCATGAATGTTTTCCCCAGATTTACCTTCATGATGAGGAACCAGAAATTCAAACAGTAGAGAGGTATTTTTCCCTTACCATGATGTGCTATGATATTACCATATAATAAGGACTACACTGGAATAGAATTGGAATGAAATTGAAAAAACTAATTCTGTGTCTTAAATAATAGATTGGCCAGGCATGGTGGCTGACATCTGTAATCTCGACAGTTTTAGAGGCTGAGACACGCAGGCTGTTTGAGCCCAAAATTTCAAGACCAGCCTAAACAATATGGCAAAACCCCATCTACAAAAAATACAAAAAAATTAGCCAAGTATGATAGCATGCACCTGTGATCTCAGCTACTCAGGAGGCTGAAGCAGGAGAATCTCTTTAACCCAGGAGGCAGAGCCTGCAGTGAGCCATGGTGGTGACACTACCCTCCAGCCTGGTTGACAGAGCAAGACCCTGTCTCAAAAAAAAAACCAAAACTGTGGATCTATTAAATCACAAGTTGACAGTAAGATTTTAGTGTGCATATATATACACACACATTAAATTATACATGTATAATCATATATAGCATATAGACAATTACATATACTTAATCATCTGTATTTTACGGTCAAGAAAACTGGGCTTCAGCTAACAAAGGGTAAAAGAACTAAGACTCAAACATGACTGATAAAAGACATATCATAAATATAAAAACACAGAAAATTTGAATGTAAAAAGACGGTAACTTTACCCAAAAGAAAATTGGTGTAGCTATAATAATATCACATTAGGACGACTCTAACGTAAGAAGTATGTCAAGAAATTCCGAGGAACACTTTACAATGATACAAGCGCCAATTCACGAGGAAGAAGTCATGTATTTTTATGTTTTTTATAATACAGTTTTGAAATATATAAAATAAAATAGCCAAATTTATGAATACTAAAAATTATAACATGTTTTGCTCAGTAACTGACAGTAGGCAACAAAAAACATATAGTTGTTTTGTTTTGTTTTGTTTTGTTTTGTTTTTTGAGATGGAGTTTCGCTCTTGTTACCCAGGCTGGAGTGCAATGGCGCAATCTCGGCTCACCGCGACCTCCGTATCCTGGGTTCAGGTAATTCTCCTGCCTCAGCCTCCTGAGTAGCTGTGATTACAGGAACGCGCCACCATGCCCAGCTAATTTTTTTGTATTTTTAGTAGAGACAGGGTTTCACCATGTTGACCAGGATGGTCTCGATCTCTTGACCTAGTGATCCGCCCACCTCAGCCTCCCAAAGTGCTGGGATTACAGGCTTGAGCCACTGCACCAGGCCAAAAAATATATAGATTTTAACAATATGTTTAAAAATTGACATAACTAATACACATAAAAGATGATATGCAACAATTTGGGAATGTGCATTCTTTACAATGCACATGGAACATTCACTAAAATAAATCTTATAATGGGCTATAAAGAAAAATTTTAACAAACTTTAAAGAATACAATCACCCAGAGTAAGTTTTTTATTTTTTACCACAATGGAATTAACCTATAAATCAATAATTGAAAAGTAACTAGACTATTCCAAACTATTTGTAAATTAAGCAATATATTTCTAAATGACCATTAGATCAAAGAAGAAATCACAATGGAAATTAGAAAATATTGTGAGACCGAGCACAGTGGTTCACACCAGTAATCTCAACACTTTGGGATGCTGAGGTGGGCGGATCACTTGAGCCCAGGAGTTCAAGCCCAGCTTGGGTAACATGGTGAAACCCCCTCTCTACAAAAAATATTAGTCCAGCATGGTGGTGTGCACCTATAGTTCCAGCTACCCAGGAGAATGAGGTGGGAGGATCACTGAGCCTGGGGAAGTCAAAACTGCAGTGAGCCATGATCATGCCACTGCACTCCAGCCTGGATGACAGAGACCCTGAAAAGAGAGAGAAAGACAGAGAGAGAGAGAGAGAGAGAGAGAGAGAGAGAATATTTTGACCTAAATGATAGAAAAATATGACATATTAATGAACAAAAAGCACAGACAACAGAATCACAAGTAGCCAAATGGGAACGGCATCTAACTGAAAAACTTCTGCACACACAGCAAAGCAAACAATAACAGAGTGAAGAGACCACGTATGGAACAGGAGAAAACATTTGTATATAACACATCTGATAAGGAGTTAACATCCAAAATGTATAAGGAATGCAACTCAATAGCAAGAAAGCAAATAACCTGATTTTAAAATGGGTAAAAGACCTGAGTAGACATTTCTTAATAAAAAATATCAAGGGCAACAGGTATATGAAAAATGCTCAGCATCACTAATCATGAGATAAATGCAAATTAAAACCACAATGAGATATCACCTCACACCTGTAAGGATAGCTTTCATGAAAAAGACAAAAGATAACAAGCGTTAGCAAGAAAAGGGATCCCTTATACACTGTTCATGAGACTGTAAATTAGTACAGCCATATGGAAAACAGTATGGAAGTTCCGTGAAAAATTAAAAATAGAATTACCATATGATCCAGCAATTTTATTTCTGAGTATAGATACCCCAAAGAAATGAAATCTGTTATGTCGAAGAGATATTTGCACTCCCATGTTCATTGCAGCATTATTCACAATAGCCAAGATAAGGAATCAACCTAACTGGCTAACAGTGAATGAATGAAGAAAACATATACACAATGGAATATTGCTTGGCCTTAAAAAAAAAAAAAAAAGGAAATCCTGCCATTTGTGACAACAAGGATGAACCTGGAGGACATTATCTCAAGTGAAATAAGCCAAGCACAGAAAGACAGATACTATAAACTCTCACTTATATGTGGAATTAAAAAAAAATCAAACTCATGGAAGCAGAAAGTAGAATGGTGGTGATTAGCAAAGGCTGGGGTTGGGGAGAGGAGTTTTAGAGGGATGGTAAGATGTTGGTCAAAGCACATAAAGTTTCAATTAGACAAGAAGAGTAAGTTCTGGAGATCTGCTGTACAGCATGGTGACTATAGTTAACGATAACATATTGTATGCTTGAAAATTGCTAAGAGAGTAGATTTTAAATGTCCTCATCACAAAAAGTCAATACGTGAAGTGCTGGATACATAAATTAACTTGATTTAATCATTCTACAATGTATATGTATGTCAAAATACATATAATGATGTACAATATCACAATGTACATTATGAATATATACAATTTTTCATTTGTCAATTTAAAAAATATTAAAATATGATGTACGATTTGTTCTATACAGCTAATGCAGTACTTAGAGGAAAATATATAACTTTGAGTACCTCTTTTAGAAAGATGGATTAAATATCAAGGATATAAGCTTCCATCTCAAGAAACTAGGCTGGAAAAAAAACCAGCAAATTAAACCCTGAAGAGCAGTAGAAAATTAAGAGCAGAAATCAATAAAAAAGAAAGCAAATATATACCAGAGAAAATTAAGGCAAAAGATAGTTATTTGAAAACAAATGTAAAAGCTGATAAACTTCAAGAAAAATTAATCAAGAAAATGAGAATGTATTTTTGCTATCTTACATAAGGGGCACTTTACTGTAAATTCTATATACATTAAAAAGATAATGAAGATAAATTTAATTTTAGATAAACAAACTGCTTGAAAAGCATAACTTACCAAAACTGACTTTAAAAAGACAAATTTTATTTATGTTTAATTGACAAAAAATTATATATATTTGTCTTACATAACACAATGTTTTGGTATATGAATACATTGTGGAGTGGCTAAATTGAACTAAATAACATGCACAATCTCACATACTTATTTTTTACCGTGAGAACAGTTAAAATCTACTCTCTTGGTAATTTTCAAGAATACAATGCATTGTTACTAACTACAACCACCATCTTATACAATAGATGTCTTTAATTTATTCCTGCTATCTAACTAAAATTCTGTATCCTTTGACCAATATCTCTTCCCTCCAATAGAAAAATCCAATAGCCCTGTATCTGTTAAAGAAATTGAATTGCCAGGCGCGGTGGCTCACACCTGTAATCTCAGCACTTTGGGAGGCTGAGGCAGGCGGATCACAAGGTCAGGAGTTCAAGATGAGCATGAGCAACATGGTGAAACCCGTCTCTAATAAAAATACAAAAATTAGATGGACATGGTGGTGCGCAACTGTAATCCCAGCTACTGCGGAGGCTGAGGCAGGATAATCACTTAAACTTGGGAGACAGAGGCTGCATTGAGCCGAGATCTTGCCACTGCACTCCAGCCTGGGCGACAGAGTGAGACTCTGTCTCAAAAGAAAAAAAAAAAAAAAAAAGAAAGGAAAATAAATTAAATCCATAATTAAAATAATGAAAATTCCAAGCCCAAAGAGCTTCACCAGTAAATTATTTTAATTATCTAAGGAAGTAAGAACAATCTTACGCAAACTCTTACTGAAAATGAAAAGAAAAACTGCTACCCAACTCATAAGGCGAGCATAACCCTGATATCAAACTTGACGTTAACATTACAAGGAAGGAAAATTATAGGCCAGTATCTCTCATGAACATAATGCAAAAATCCAAAACAAAATATTAGCAAGTTGAATCCACTAATACACACAACAGATAATAAATACATTGAAATCGAGTAAAGTTGATTACAAAAATGCAAGACTGGTTAACATCTGAAAATCAACAAAAACTAACAGAATAAAGGAGAAGATTCACATGATTATTTCAAGAGGAAAATGAACCTGAGCCAGTCTCACTTACAATTCTAGGCTTTGGATCAGTAATAGAACAGCATTGTTCATATAAGAAAGTCATTCAGCTTTAAAATAACAGAAAATGATCAAACAACTGAGCAAAATTAGCTTGAAGAGAAGGGGATTCATGAAGTCCAGAGGTAGACAGTTAAAGATGCAGCAATGTTTCATGATGCCATCAGGGAGGGATTTGGCTTCTTTCCTTTCACTCTGCTGCTTTTTAAAGTTTCCGCAATAGTGCCTGGCACAACAGCATGTATTCAGTAAATATTTGTTAAATGAAAGAAACAATGAATTAATCTTCACCCTGAAGATTATCATCTAATGGCCAGAGAGAATCAGGTCCATATTCCAGGCAGAAGGACAAACCAGAAAGGAGTATGGTGCCTATATCTAGAAAGGCAGAAACCCTCAGCTTTCATCTCCTTGTATAGAACTGACTCATTGGCCACCTGACTGCAAGGGAGCTTGGAGAGTAAGTATTTTTAGCTGGGCACATTATCATCCTGAAAGAAAATGAAATATGAGAGTTCTGTTACTAAAGAGAAAGAGAATAGATACTGGGTCCCTTTATATAGAAGATACAACAATATATACTGTTATATCTGCAAAATGAGTAAAAAGAGGTACCATCTCTAAGAAGACTGAAGTTTAACAAGTGGATGAAAGAAAAAAGTAATCATTATATACGGAGGAGTAAGGTAACAGCCACGCAAGAGGTTGAAACAAAGTGCTCTGGGAAATCAGTGGAGGAAAAGACAGCATCTGGTTAGAGAGACCTGAACTGATTCAAGGACTAAAACCCTTAAGAAGTTTTAAAGATGGCTAAGATTTCAACAAGTAACAATGTGCACATTCCATATCCTGTAGAATAATACATTCTAGCTGTACAAACAGAAGCAAAAGCAATTGGCCCATATACCTGGCATCTGAGAAATGGCATATGTATGCTGTAGTATATCAGATATTCACAAAAGCCTACTTGGAGATAAAGCTGGAAACATAATTTGGACTATATCATGGAGGCAGTGACTGCTGGGTGAAGAATTCAAATTTAATCCAATGGACGAAAAAGAGGCAATGCAGGATCTGAGTCAAGAAAACAGTAAGACAGATGTGGTACTACTGAAAGCTGATTCTGACACGTAAGAAAAGTCTGGAATAGGGGGACAAGTTTCCAGGATATTGTGATCATCTAGCAAAGAACGCTCTGTTTCAGGCAAGAAGAAAAGCAAAGCAAAAAGTTCTCTGTCCTATATAAGTTGAATCAAAGTAAAATGGGGAGCAAGAAAAGAGAAGCTGACTGGATATGGAGGGTTGAAAAATGTGGTGCCATTTTTTTTGTTGTTGTTGTTGTTGTTACTGTTGTTTTGTGAAAGGGTCTTCCTATGTTGCCCAGGCTGGCCTTGAACTCCTGGGCTCAAGTGATCCACCTGCCTCAGCCTCCCAAAGTGCTGGGAGTACGCCTGTATGCCACCGCACCCAGCCTGGTTTTAAACTTGACTGAAAGACAGTAGTGGTGACATTAACAGAAGGAGAGGTGAGAAGAGGAAATCTAGCTGCATTTGTTTAGCTGGCTATTATAAACATCAGCCTACAGACAGATCTAGATAGTGGGCCAAGGTACAGCTGTACTCTTCATCCATGTGGACACACAGAACTTCTCTGAGGGAGGAAACCCAGGACAAAGTCATGAAAATAGCTGGGTGGATGGAAAATTTAAGAGGATCCAGTGAACAAACAAGAGAGGAAATGGAGGAGGGATTAGAAACTTGAACATCAAGAGGGAGCCAGGGATTTCCTAGCATCAAAAGCAGAAGCAACCAATTTTTGTGAAGTACTTGCTTATTTATTTACGTACGTGCCTCACCTGATCTTAAATTCCTTAAAAACAGGAACAGCCAGCACTGTGGCATACACCTGTAATCCCACCTATTGAGAAAGGCTGAGGAAGAGGGGAATCACTCAGCCCAGGAGTTCAAGGTCAGAGTGGGCAACATATTCAGGGATTGGCAACCATATCTCTTTAAAAAATTAAAAATTATTTTTAAAAACCAGAAAGAGTCTAATTCATTCTTGTTTCTCCAATGCACAGTCTGCCACTAAACAGTCAAATAATACACAAGAAAAGAGGAAGGCTGGAAGGTAAAAAGGAAGTTAGGAGAGAAGGAGGGAAAAACTAAAAACAGCTGGATTGGAGATTCAGAGAGAGTGTTTTTAGTAGAATGCTAGAAGTAAAGCCAAATTGCAAGTGGCTAACGGGATGACTAAAACAGAATGAAGACAATAGATAGTGATTTTTTTTTTTTCAAAAGGGCTTCTGGTAACAAGAATAGGGTGCTTCTAGAAGAGCTTTGTGTTTACTGTGATAGGAATACCATTTGACGTATTGTTCTGATCATTTCCCTGACATTTAAGGCATTCAGTCAGTCTTGCCCTTATTCAAAGGTCTTTCTGGTTTTTTTCTTTTTGTTTCCCAAACTCTTAAGCTCTTGGGAAAAATTAGAGAAAGAACCCTAACTTAGGGTTTGACTAAGTTTGTCAAAGAACCAATTTCTTGAAAAAAAAAAAAAAAAAAAAAAAAACAATGAAAGGAGACATATTTCCCCCTACTAGAGATTTCCAGAGGCAAAGAAGCAGGAGGAAGTAGAGAGAAAGCCAGCTGTGGATTCCAAGAGCAGATCATGAGGGCTCTGACTTGCAGTAGCCTCACAGAAGGAGCTGAGACCTGAGATTAAAAGGGCTGTGCAATCTGTTTATGAATACAGGGCTTTGAGTGGGCTCAGGAAAGTTCCCTCCTTGTCAAGAAATGTTAAAACAGATTTCTAGGATATTTCTTTTTGTTTTGGGTTTTTGTTTTTGTTTTTTGTTTTTTGAGACGGAGTTTCCCTCCTGCTGCCCAGGCTGGAGCACAGTGGCACATCTCTGCTCATTGCAACCTCCGCCTCCTGGGTTCAAGCAATTCTCCTGCCTCAGCCTCCTGAGCAACTGGAATTACAGATGGAATTATAAACTGGAATTATAAATGCCCGGCCAATTTATGTCTTTAGTAAAGATGGGGTTTCTCCATGATGGTCAGGCTAGTCTCGAACTACCAACCTCAGATGATCCGCCCGCCTCAGTCTCCCAAAAGTACTAGGATTACAGGTGTGAGCCACCGCACCTGGCCTAAAACAGACTTCTTAATGGTGACCTGTGCAGACCAATAACCAGGAGAAGTATTGCTGTCCTTCCTCATGCTCTCCCCATTCTCAAACCTTCCGACTGCATAAGATCCATTAGGAGGAAAAGGTAAACCCTGAGAAGAATGGAAGTTTCTTTCTTTCCCACATCAGCAAAATGGGGCTTTGAGTTGGAATTAAAATACATGATAGAAAAGGAAAAGAGAAGTTATTAGCTGAGTCTATGAACTGAGATCTACTGGAACAGGTCTGTAGGCAGAGGACAAGGCACCATGGAGACTTCAGTACAAAGCCAGAAGCAGTGCTCACCACCGTGATGTGAGCTGTCCCCTCTGGAGACGTCCAACTGGTTGGCCCCGAAAAACAAGGCAAGATAGAGAGTCAGAAGTGAAGCAAAATCTCTCACATGGCCTCTATTTTTAAGAGAAATTTGAGGCCAAGTGATCGAAACAGAGAACAGAAAAGGTTTGAAAAAGCAACCTTGTGAGGGGTATGAAAAGACAAGCCAGTGTGTACACAGGTGAGCAGCAGTGTGCCCCGCAGCCTTCTGAAAGCATGCAGTCTGTAATAATAGACATCAGCATGGGTTTTTGCACTGATGTGTTGATTTATGTATGGATTTACATTCTGCTTTGTTCAACAGAGGATAGAGGTTGCTTACAGGGCATTCCTAAGAACAGAAAATAAAAAATAAATCAGAGGCAGAGAAAATATATAAATATATATTTGAATAGAGTTCACAAGCAGGATGATCCAGGCAACACAATTCTATGTGATTTTCTAGCCACCTGTACAAAGGATCAGAAAACATTAACATCTGGGGTGTTCTATGGGACAGAGCAAGAACAAAAGGGAAAGCACCAAGGGAAAGCCATTAGCTGCTCGTGGCACTGAACTTTGTTCAATAAGTGAAATCAAAGTGGGACGGATGGACTGAAAGAATGGAAGGGAGGTGCCATAAAACACATTAAGACAAAGACTAGAAAGAGAGAGAAAAATATACAGGAGCTTGTGATCAAAGACTGCACAGGACAGAGACACGCTTAGATGCTAAGGGAAGCCACTTAAGAGATTGTGGACTAGTGAACAATGGCATATCCAGGCAATCCATCCCTTCTGAGCTAAACAGTGTCAGAACACTCAAAACATTCTGTGCTTTTAGCCACTGAGTCAATGAATATTTATTGATCCCCAACAAGGTAACAAGCTATAAACTGAGGACAAAAATATTAATAAATAAGACAAGGTTCTTGAGGTCCTCTAACTCAATGGGAAAACAAGGTAAGCCAATAAATGCAATGCAGAATGGTCAGTGGCATAGTTGTGGATATGAGCATAATGCTGTGGGGAGCGAGCTGAGCTGTATGCAGAACTTTCTCACCCTGAGAAGTCAGGGAAGCCTCCCAGAAGGGACCTCTCTGCCCTGTGTCAGGAAGGATGAATTGGAATTTCAGGGGGGAAGCATGACAGAGTGCAAGTGTGAAAAGGCTTGGAAGCATGAATGAGCACCATGTGTTCCGTAAATAAAAAGATTCTGTATGGCTTACTCAGAGTATTTAGAGGTGAGCAGCCAAAGAGGCTAAAAAGAGGGGCTGGGACAGACTGTGAAGGGCATTGTGTGCTGCCGTGTAACTCGTGGGGACTGAGGAACCACTGGTGGTTTTTATTCGGGAAGTGTCAAGGTCAATGGTGTGGAACAATACCTCCACCAGCAGCACGGAGAATATCTTGGTGGAGGGAATGTCAGTAATCAGGGAGACCTGTTGGGAGGCTAATGCAGCAGTTCATCTGAGAACTAAACTGACGTCATCACAGGTGAGGTGTGCAATAGGTACTAGACAGGAAGAATTGCTAAGGGTACAGCAAAATCAACCACCTTGTTCACTTTCAGGGGACTACAAATCAGCATAATTTTTCAGGAGGGTGGCTGCAGTATGTACACATGACTTTATATACGTTTGTACCCTGCCGGGCACAGTGACTCACACCTGTAATCCCAGCACTTTGGGAGGCTGAGACAGGGAGATCAGGACGACAAGAATGAGACCATTATGACCAACATGGTGAAACCTGGTCTCTACTAAAATTACAACATTAGCCGGGCAGGGTGGCACGTGCCTGTAATCACAGCTACTCAGGAGGCTGAGGCAAGATAATTGCTTGAACACAGGAGGTGGAGGTTTCAGGGAGCTGAGATTGTGCCACTGCACTTTAGCCTGGGCAACAGAGTGAGACTCTGTCTCAAAAATATAAATAAATAAAAATAAAAGAAACATTTTTGTACCCTTTGACCCCAGAATTCGAGAAAATAACTCAGGCTTGAACCTAGAAGGTGGAGGTTGCAGTGAGCCAAGATTGTACCACTGCACTGTAACCTGGGTGACATAGTGTGACCCTGTCTCAGAAAAAAAAAAAGAAGAAGGTGGAGGAGAAGGAGGAGGAAGAAGAAGAATCAGTACTACAAAAGGAAATTAATGTTCAAGGACACTCACCGTCATGGTTTTTTTCTATTTAAAAACATCCTAAATGTGCAATGATGGGAGAACTGTTAAATAAATTATGATATATTCATGCAATATACTAAAACATAGACATTTCAAAGAATATATGGTGATAGCCAGGTACAGTGTTGTGCGCTTGTAGTCCCAGCTACTTGGGAGGCTGAGGTAGGAGAATTGCTTGAGCCCACATAGGAGAGTTCAGGTTAAGCCTGGGCAACATACTGAGATCCAATTTCTAAAAAAAAACAAAAACAAGAAAAGAAAGAAAGAATATGTAATGGCATGTGAGAATCTCACAATAAAATATTTAGTTAAAAGGATATAAAATGAAATACAGTTTGAGATAATTTTTCTAAATATACATATGTATGAATTAAAATATTAGACTGAAATTCACCAAAATGTTAATTGCATTCATCTCTCAGTGGTAAGATAACTTGTTTTTTCTTCTCTCTACCTTTGCATGTTTTACAAATTGTTTTCAGTGAATACGTATTACTTATGTAATCATTTTTAAAAATAAGTGAATAATGCAAACCAGATTCGCAACTATAAAAAGAGTGTGAACTACTAGAGAGTACAAGCAGTAGAGAGAAAAGAAAATCTGACTTGCAAGCATCAAAGATGAAGTAGGTCTAGATGATCAAACTCACACTGACATTGGCAGTGGTGGTGGCATTGTCAAAGATTAAGAACCTCTGTTCCCATTGCTGCTTCACTATCAAAGGTAAGGACAATTGAGAGGAAAAAAAACCTGTTATTACAATGCCATCATAGGTAAAACCAAGACATAATCGATGGATTTTTATGAAGATACTCTTATTTAGTGACATCCCTTTTTAATTTTATCTTTTCAAAATTTCTCAACATAATGTATTCAGATTTCAAACTGTTATAAAACTCAAACAACCAGACTTTCCCCTAGAATGTACAGTGATCCTTGCTTTTCATAACAATGGTACTGGAGGGCTGTTAGATTTTTAGACACTTACTATCATCCCAAAACTCTCATGTGATATTCAAAGTAGTTCTCTTTTCCTTTTGTTAATTCTACAAAAAAATTAGTCATGTGTGATATAATGGAGTTAATGATCAAAAATATTCAATTAACCAGAGACCCTCACACAATTCTCCAACAATGCTAAATGAAGTAGATTTTGCAGAAATGCATCATTTCGTATTTATCTTGGTAGCTAGTTGTTAGATATGAACAAGCTTCTACACTATCCTCACTTGCAGAAATGTTATTCTTAACCTGAACCTGTGCAGCCAGAAGGAACTAGAAGACATTCATTCGTACTGACAGGTCTCCCTTTAAATTCATCACATTCCTGACTAATAACTTTAAGCATGCAGTTCATGCTGCCCAGCAAGCATAGCACATTTCCCTAGTTCATTTACTATTCCACTCTCCTGGACAACAATTCTCTCTCCTAAAACTTCCAACACCTCCTCCCCCATCTTCACTCTCAGCTCTTGACCTTGACTGCTACTTCCCTGAGAAAATAGAAACCAGCAGAAGAGAGCTTCCACAAGTTACCACCAACACACAAGCAACTCCACCCGCCCACAAGCATCTGGGCCCAGATATGCCGCCTTCTCTACTTTACCAGAGATGAACTTTCTGCGTTGCTATCTAAGGCTGGACTCTCCGCCTGTTCACTAGATCCCAATCCTCTTAAATATTCAAGAACACTGCTCCAGAAATTCCTCCCCTTTCCTTTTCCAGCATCACCGTTTTCCCACTCTTGACCACATCATTCTGTTGGTATGCAAACAGGATGCTTTTTCTCCCATCTATGCTGCCTTCCAGCTACAAAGTCCTATTTCCATTCTTCTTCACAGGAACTCCTCTGAAGACTTATCTACACTCAGGTCTCCAAAACCAGTTCCCCCATTCCCTCCAGAATGCTGTTTCATCAGGCATTTGCCTCTTCCATGTTCCAAAACTGCTCTCCAACAATGATGTCCACATTGCTAAAACTCATGGTCTTTTCTCTCAGTTGACTATTCGGTAACATTTATCATCATCGTTTAGTCTGTTCTTCTGGAAATATTTTATTAACTTGTTTCTCAGGACACCACACTCTCTTGGTTTTTCTCTTACTTCCCAGCCCCTTAACATTTTGTACCCTAGGACCTGATATTCCCTCCCATCTTTCCCAGCTGTCTCCATGGCTCACTCTCTCGCCTCCTTCAGATGTTTGCACAGATATCACCTGCTCAGTGAGATCTTTCCTACCAATACTATTAAAAGTAATGGCAAGGACAGGCGTAGTGGCTCGCACCTATAATCCCCGCACTTTGGAAGGCCCAGGCAGGTGGATCACAAGGTCAAGAGATCGAGACCATCCTGGTCAACATGGTGAAACCCCGTCTCTACTAAAAACACAAAAATTAGCTGGGCATGATGGCACACGCCTGTAGTCCCAGCTACTCGGGAGGCTGAGGCAGGAGAATTGCTTGAACCCAGGAGGCGGAGGTTGTGGTGAGCCGAGATCGTGCCATTGCACTCCAGCCTGGGTAACAAGAGCGAAATTGTCTCAAAAAAAAAAAAAAAAAAAAAAAAAAAGTAACAGCAAAAACCACAATTACTTTTGCTCCAACCTAGTATTTAAAATTGCAACCCATTCCTCCCCCAATTCTCCTAATCCTTCTCTTCTCAGTACTTATCACCATCTCTAGTAGTACATATTTGGTTTATCTGGCTAGAGGTTAGTCTATGTTTACTGTTTGCTATAGCAGTAGGTAGCAGCAGTTAAACTTTCCTTTAGCATCCTTATGTTCATATCCTCTGTTGTCCTTGGGTTTTCCTAGAGACACCTCAAATATCTGAGATGCACAGTGCTTTTCCGTTATTATACAGGACCCCGGTTAGTGGTGTGGTGATGTGCGAGGGGAGCGGCAGCATTCTGTAGTCCCTGGATTGGATCTCAGCCTTTTCGTGAGCCTGTGTCCCTGGCCTGTGACCTTCATAGGTGCTTCTCAGTTTTGCTTTGGTTTGGTTTTTTCCCATAGAAGAGATAGGAAAGTTAGTCAGGGCTTGAGCTGAGTTTTCTCTTCTCCCAAGTCAGTCTCTAGAAAGACCCTGGTAATTTAGACTCTGGTAAAATAGCTTCTCTTGAAGGCAGTCCTTGTTAGGAAGAACAGAATGCTTTGGGCACATTTCAAAATAGCTTATTTTCCCTCTCCCCATGCCAGAAGCACAAGGGGATTTTTCTGATGTTCACTATGAAAACCTGATAGAGCTCCTCAGGGTAAAACTCAAGAAAGCACAGGGCCTCCTTTACGATTCGGCCCCTCTGGAGTTTTTAACTCTCAAACTTGTTGATGCAGAGCCTTCAGCAATCTGGTACTTACAGATTAGGTTTTCCTACCTTCATACGAGTTCCCACTGAGTTTTATTTTAAGTTTGCTGTATCTGCCTGGCTGGCTGGCCAATGTGGGGCCAAAGTTTGCCCTATGACCTCAGTTCTCTAATGGATCTAGAAAGAGTTACTGATTTTCAGTTTGGTTAGCTTCTTTCTTGAGAGAAAGGCTTGAGAGACGACCTTCACATTCCTCGTATGTAAACCTCCAGAAACCAGAGGTTTATTTGATGTATTTTATTCATTTTTATTATCCTTCTCACCTACTAAAATGTAAGTTCTAGAAGAGCAGGCATTCCTGTCTGTTTTGTCCACTGCTTTATTCCTAGTGCCTGGAACAGTACCTGACACGTGATACGTGCTCAAACAGTATTTATTTGAAGAAATCGAATGAAAAAACCATCTCTCAGTAGTTTCTAGTAGAGAAATTTCTTAGACAGTCCCTGTGCCTGGAAAGCTCTTTCCTCTCCCCAGCATTCCTCTTTCCCTGGGTAACTCCTATGCATTCCTCAAGTTTCAGCTTATATGTCAGTTCCTCAGGGAAACCTTTCCTGACCTTCGGGTTGAAAATCATGGCACTCATAACCCTATTGCCTGGCACACTTATTGTAATTAAATAATAAAGAAATCATTTATTTAAATTTGTATTCATTGCAAGATTATCCACTCTTTAAAGGCAGGTACTATGTTTCTTCTGTTCATTTTGGTATAAGCAGCTCCTAACAGACTGCCTGACTAGACGCTCAGTAAATTTTTGTTCTATGAATAAAGGCAACACCTTGTCTTGACAAGACAACTGGATTAGTGCCACTTCACAAAGTCCACCAGAACTTAGTGCCTTAAAACAACAATAATCATATATTATCTCTCGCAGATTCTACAGATCAGGAATTCAGAGTGGCTCAGCTGCATGGGGTTACAGTCAAGAAATGAGCCAGGGCTGCAGCCATTTGGAGGCTTGAGTGAAGCTGGAGACATTTGCACGGTGTATCTTCCACATGTAGGCTGCTGATAGGAGGTCTCAGTTCCCCCCCACGCAGATGTCTCTGAAGGTTATTTAAGTATCCTCACAACATGGCAGCTGGCTTCCCCCAAAAGTGGGTGATAGAAAAGACAGCAAATGGAAGTGGTAGTATTTTTTATAGGCTATCTTTGGAAGTCACAAACGATGACTTCTTGCCGCATTCGGTGTGTTGAAAGTGAGTCGCTACCTCTGGTGGACTTTGAAGTGGCAGGGAGTGGGACTCCAGCTTGGAAAGGAGTTGTGTCAAAGAATTTATGGGCATATTTTAAAACCACCACATAACCCATTAACAAATTAGTGGATAAGAAGAAGAGAAAACAATTGATGTAGTGACTCAAAACTAATTTCCCTAGTTTTAAGAGAAGCAAAAGATAACTCCACAGTCGTTTAAGAGCAATAATTTAAAAATCAGACAATAGATTAGTATTTGGGATTACTTCTTTAACACCAACATGGATTCAGAAGTCTAATTTTCACAAATGTTTTGACATCTGAAAGTACCCTGGCAAAAATAATTTTTTGACCCAGCCCTGGAAGGTCAAAAGCCAATGGCCAGCACAGCTCTGCAGAAAATATCAGTGAGTAAGGTAAAGAATGAAACATTGCAAAATAATAATACTTCTATCCTTGCAGGGTTTACAGTCGGTCCACTCGTTGATTGCAGGAAACAGGAATACAGAATTTTGTTCTCTGATGATTTATATCAGCCATACATCTAATCCTAGGATTGGAGAACTATACTGATAAAAACTGAACTGTACAAGGTAGGAGTCTAAAAAAGGCATAAATTACACAAGCTATTGTAATATTGCCATCGTATATATTGCCAAGCAGAGCTTTAGCACAAGCCAAGATCCCTTAATCACTCTTTGTGAGGAAGAGGTTACCCAGTTAGGGCATATATAGTCTATTAAAAATCTCTTGTTTTAATTGACTGGTGCTGTCTCCTTCCCTTCCTGTCCTGGGCCATTTTTAAGCACGGAAGAATGGCTTGTGAAGAATGTAAATAATAAATAACCCACACCACATTCACATAGAAAATGGTGTTGACTCATAGTGGCAAGAAGTTTTAAAAATGTGTGCTTTAGTATGTTTGTATTTCTTTTTCATCCAAATACCTACACAGTAAAGATTTCACATAAGTGATTTTTCCATATGACAGAAGCTTACTCCTTCAGGTATTCACACATTGTTATTTAATTTTAATGATGATTATTTAAACTGTTTATAAAATACAATAGATGATTCTACACTTTTAAACTAAGTATGCTAAACTTCAAACTTTTCTTGATGATTCTAGATTCTCCTTATGGTTACCAAAAGTGGTTATTTTATAAAGCAATGTAAGGCCAGGTGTGGTGGCTCCCACCTGTAATCCTACCACTTTGGGAGGCCAAGGTGGGTGGATCACCTGAGGTCAGGAGTTCGAGACCAGCCTGGCCAATATGGTGAAACCCTGTCTCTACTAAAAATACAAAAAAATAGCTGGGTGTGGTGGTGCATGCCTCTAGTCCCAGCTACTTGGGAGCCTGGGGCAGGAAAAATGCTTCAACTCAGGAGACAGAGGTTGTAATGTGCTAAGATGGCACCGGTGCACTCCGGCATGGGCAACAAAGAGTGAAACTCCATCAGGCCACATAATACAGCAGAAAGTTTACTGAATTAGAAATCAGAATGACTTCATCAAGTTCTTTAATCTCCTTGCCACACAGTTTCCTCATCTGTAGAATGGGAATATTATCTTCCTTGGATTTCTTTTTGTTAATGATAAATATCAAATTATATAACACATGTAAATATTACCAATTATTAGATGTAAGAATGTCAGCTGAAACAAAGGACCGTTTCAGCCCAAGAAGTGTTGCACAGCTATAATTTCGGTATTCTTGTGTTTATTGTACATGCATCATGATTCCCCAAAGCAGTTAGATTACATCTATAGTTACAGCTAACAGATCCTGAGTAAACGGATTCTACTTTGAAAAAAACAGAAAAAAGGCTTACTTTTGTTCATATAGGTTTTATTTTAAATGCCATATATTTTTGATATATGGAGTTCTCTTTTATTTATTGTCTCCTTCTTTGCTCTACTTGGCTAGTCAAGTTTGATAGATGGGAGATTTCTGAATAAATGAAGTTTTATAATCTGTGTATCTTTTTCTGAGCATGAATGCAAATGCCACGAATATTTAAGGTAATATTTCCCATGTTGCGTGCCTCTAAAAATAGACATAGGTATATAAAAATATGGCCAATGCTGACATTTTTTTCAATGTCAGTACAGCCACTGAGATCAGTATAGCCACATACCATAGCCTACATGGTTCAGTTTCCCAAGCATTTGGGGAAAGTGTTACATTGACATAGTGCTAATATTATCATCAGGCTTTAGAACATTGATTACTAAGAAACCCTAAGTTCAGCCAGCCGCATTACTAAACAGAGTGGATGGTACTAGGGGCATTATCCCTCCAGAGTTCTTGCATAAAGCAATATCTCTCTCCTCCAAAGAAAACCCTTAACCTCACCTTCACAATTTCATCCCAGAGCAAAAGTGTAACTGAGCTACAGAAACTACAAGCTCTAAATTTGACAGTGGTTTTAAAAGTCATTTCAGGCAATGTCTGAAGCAGTCGTTTCTAAACACTGGACTATGGCCAAGGGCATCAGACTGAGCTGGCAAACTTATTCCTAGTTCTGACATCACTGAAATCAAATCTTTTTGGATATGAAGCATAGGTTTTTGTACTTTCAACAAAACATCCAAGTCATTCTCCTGAGCAGGCCATATTTGAGAATCACTGGTCAAAATGAGGTAACTGAGTTGCCCCCACTCTGCACTGTTTCACAACTGATAGAACGCTCCACAGAGAGGCACTGGATTCTGCCATTCTCCCACCCCAGTAAATAATCATCAAACACTAGTACTCTGATTTCCATTTCTTCACCAACTATTTACTCAGCTCCTACCACATGCATTGTGATGGGTGCCAGCTTTACAATAATGAATGAGGCAGAGATGGTCTCTTCCATCCCAGAGCTCAAAGCCCAGTGGTAGGAGGAGGGGAAGGTGGTATATTACATATTAAGCAAATAACCACTAAAATTTCTGTGTATCATGAGTGCCATAAAGGGAAACAATAGAGTGTCTGAGAAAGTAGGACTAGTGTCCAAATATTAATGAGTACGAGAGTTGTCAGAGAAGACTCCCTCAAGAAATAACATTCAATTTGAGATTTGAATAATGGGTACCATTTAGGAGTATGGGCAATCCAAGATTAACAGCGGGAACATGCACCCTGCTGCAAGAGTTTCACTTCTTGCTTATACTTGTTCTCAAATCGTAGTCTCGGATCCACTCAACAATGTGCCTTAAAGCAGCTTAGGAAAAGAACAGTCGCAATGAGAATCAAGTCCACAGGACCAATGGGGCTCATTAAGAAATCCCAGACCTGGATGTTTGTTTATTGTCAGTTTCCAACCTAGGGGTCTTAATCAGTTTTACATAGTTTAATCTAAAACAGTGGTTCTCAATCTTGGCTGTACACTGGAATCTCCTAGGAAGCTTTTAAAAATTCTGATGCCTTGGCCTCACTCCTAGAAATTCTGATTTAATTGGTCTGTGGTGTAGTCTGAACATGAGAGTTTTCTAAAGCTCTCCAGATGATTCTAACATGTAAACAATTTTGAGAACCACTACTTAAAATAGGAAAATATTATATCTAAATTTATCAACAAGGAAAGTCAATGGAAAGTTATAACAATCTGTGTGTTTTGTACATCTCTGTTGGAAACTGAAGAACAGCTGGTAAAACTGAACCTTAGGTTACTAGCACACCAATCACTAAAGACGGCCTCATTGGCTCTCTGCTTCACATATAGGTAACTCTCTTTGGCACCTGATATGCTTTCATGAGGCAATCTTTTATGTCCATGGCTCTGCGTTCTGGGCTAAGGAAGAAGCTGTACATGAAACTTAGCAAAATAATTTTTCCCTCAGAAAATTTGAAGTCCATTTGGAAAGACAGGACTAATGACAACAAAATAATAAAATAAATATGGTTCAAGGTATTAGCTAAGACAACAGAAGTTCAAGAAATGGCGGCAAGATAAGCTTCACTGAAAGCTAGACTGATCAAAAGAGACAAGAAGATACGGGTTCTTAGTGATACGGAAAGAGCAGAAAAACAAAGGCAAAGAAGAAGAAATAACCATGGTAGAAAAAGAGTAGAGGGAAGAGACCTGCCTCATCTCCCACAGCGGAAGGTGAGAGTAAGAAGAAATCAGCAATCTCTCCTGTTGAAGTTGGTCAATGACCAGCAGCCATTGTTAAGTCTTGTTTTTCAGAGAACCATTCTCCTTGGGCATCTGCCTTCGGAGTGGAGAAGGGTGATTTCATTTTTCCATTTCCTTCTGTAGGAAAGGTGACTAGCCATTGATTTCCAAGTGTTTTGATGTCAACAGCCAGGTTTTACAATTTTTCGTTTCTCCTAGATCCCCCCTTTCCTCCTGGGCATAGGTAGATTGAATAACCTCTCTTATTCAATCTCTCAGGTATAAGTTTCTCCAGATGACATGCCCAAAGGGAAATAAAATCATAACTATTCTATGTGTGTTTACTAAGGCACTGGGGAACATGAGGTAACATACATTGTCTTATTTAATGTTCACAATGTTTCATTAGGAAACTATGATTCCGTGTTTTTCAGATGAAAACCATGAGGCTCAGAAAAAATGATTTGCCCAAGTTCACACAGTAAGCAGTAGAACTGGCACTTTTGCTCAAGTTTAACTTGTTGGGACTTCCTTTTAATTTTAATTTTAATTTTATTTATTATTATTATTTTGAAATGGAGTTTCACCCTTCTTACCCAGGTTGGAGTGTAGTGGTGAGATCTCAGCTCACTGCAACCTCCACCTCCTGGGTTCAAGGGATTCTCCTGCCTCAGCCTCTGAAGTAGCTTGGATTACAGGCATACACCACCATACCTGGCTAATTTTTTATATTTTTAGTAGAGACAGAGTTTCACCATGTTGGCCAGGCTGGTCTCGAGCTCTTGACCTCAGGTGATCCACCCAACTCGGCCTCCCAAAGTGCTGGGATTACAGGCATGAGCCAGCGCACCCAGCCAGTAATGCCTTTTAAAAATTTCATAATAGACAAGAAGACTCTTGGTATTGCTTTATTAAATTCAAGACCTCAGTGATCACGGTGCAGCAGAACCATCTGTAGCACTTTCTTCATTTATAGAAGCTTGGACCATCCCCTGACCCCACCTCAGAACGCCTGAAAATCTCCAAGGCAGGGCCTAGAAATGTGTATTTTTCAAATCCCACAGATGATTATGATATACAGCTTGGATGCAGAACAATGGTCCCATTCAGTGGCAAGGGCTGGGAAACATTTGTGTAGCTTAAATGCTACTTACTGTGCTTATATGCAGGTTGTATAAGGCTCCTCACTTTCAAATATGTGTACCATTTTTCTGTTTAAACTGTTGGAAACAACCATAATAAAGAAAACAGTGATGATTAAAAACTAACAGAAGCAAGAGACACTCGACTATGGAAAAGCTCAATAAATCCCAAGTTTGAGAAACTTGTGAAATGTCACCATTTCTAGTAAATAATGGCCTATGGGATTGTTGCACTCTTCAAAAAGTATTAAAACGTATTACACTAACCCTGTTTTTGTTGTTGTTGTTGTTGTTGTTGTTGTTGTTGTTGTTGTTGTTTTCGGTTTGCAAATGTGCTTGCGGAGCTGAAGCCTGTTTAAGATTAACCCAGTTCTTGGTTTCAAGCTTTTCAGCATGTATATTTCCTGTACCCTTAAAAATTATCTTCTTTATATATATATTAATAGAAGTCAGATGCATATCACCATGGCAGATAATGTGGTTTGAGAAAGATATGGGCATCATCAAATGATGATCTTGTTCACCAGTCACAGTATCAGCACTTTTGAATGTTTTTACAACTAGCATGTGATTATTGCAGGCAAAGGGGTTCAGAGTATACTTGGGAGGCTGGGAGAACCAGAAGCAGACCTTAAGAATATTTGGAAATAAGGTGGGAAGGGAAAATTTGAGTCAATCCTCTATCTTTTTGTTGGGTAGCAATTAGTTTTCATGTTATTCAGAGTATCATTCTGAAATGATCATGCTCAAAGCTAAATTTTCTTTCATTTGGAACAAAGGACTATCACTCAAGGACTGTCTGTATGAAATGAGACCTAAAAAGGAAACTCAACATTCTTTCATCTTTGTTAAGAACTGAATAAAAGACAACAACGAAATAAAGTCTCAGAGGCTTTATGAAATCTTTTGCTGAATGTGGTTTTTTGGAAGTTCTGTAGTAATACATTGTTTCACAAGCAATTGAAAAGTATCAAGAAAGGTAATGATATCAAGTTGTTTGCTAGTTCCTAAGTATAAATGCAAGAGAATATAAGGGACAAGTCAACTTCTGGAGAGAAGAGTTTACCTATCATGACATCTTATATAACAACTTATAAATGCCCAGGTTTTCAATAACAGGTAAGGACACAGCAATTAAAGAACAGTTTTGGAATACATTAACTTAATACAAGCAATAAAATGAAGGCCATAAATTCATTTGCCTATTACCTCTTGCATATTTATTTGTCACAAATGGTTTAATACAGATAAGGAAGGCATCCTTCCTAGCATCTCCATATTCCATGATTCCCTGGGACGTGGCAATTATCCATGGCAATTAACACAGAAGGAAGGTAGATGAGAGCAATTAACATCACAATTTCTGTTTCTTATGCAAGTCAGAATTGCCACTGATTTTTAGTGCTCAGTTTTATACAATTAGAACCTTCTGCCATTTGAGGAGACCAAATCACTGGAACTTATTTTTAGAGCAATCTCACCTAGTGGGAACATCTCAAAAGCATAAACCAAAATAACGAACATGTACTTAACAGAGGAAAACCTAGGACAGCAAAGTATTGGAAATCACCTCACTATGTAGAGCCATTTTACTTAAATAACTTTGAAATTGTAGGCTTACAGTGATCTACCAAACAGTGATGGCACTTCTGAAAGCATCATCAATAGATAGATCTGGTAGGTGCTTCAAAACATCAGTACTCCAAGCCCACTCTTCTCAGTAATGACCTTTTGCTCACAGAGGTTAGGAACAGACTCACTTGCAAAGGTGAAGAAGACAAAAGGTTAAATGATGCCGAAAATATTTTAAGAGGAATTCTCCATTTTACACCTTAGTTTTGGGTTTCCAGAATCAGAAAATGCCATCTGGTAGGGACCTTGAAGATCATCCAGCAATCCCTTCACTTTACAGGTGAGGAAACTGAATCCCAGAGGAGGTAGTGGCTAGTTCAAGATTATTTGTTGCTAAACTACTTGGTATATTAGCAGTGCTCCAGCTTTTGAGAGAGAGAGGGAGACACACAGACACATAGACACACAGATACACACACACACACACACACACACACACACACACACACACACACACACATACACAGTAGGGGAGCGGGGAGGCAGGGGAGATTTCCCCCACACATTCTACCAACTGGGAATTCCTTGAGATTAACAACTATCTCTTTTTTTTTAAGTATTAAACCCATTGATCATTCCCATATTAATGCCTTGAGTGCATTTGATGGGCAATATCCAGGTGCTTCTGTGAATGTGTAAAAGGGAGGTTTGTTTAAACCCATGAGCAGAGAAGCAGAGACTCTAACCCACAGGAAAATAGGAGGCCTGCTTAACATGCCATTGCTTCTTGCCAAGTGCTAACTTACTACGTGCATGACCTTAAGCAAGTTATCAGATGTCTCCGTACTTCAATTTCCTCAACTACATAACCGGGATGATAACAATTACTTCTAGCGTTGTTGTAACATTAAATTTTATGTTGTTAAACTAATTACGAAAATAACCAAGCAAATTGCCTGGCATTTAGCAGATGCTCAGTAAATATGAGTTATCTTCTTTTCCTTTGCATTTACCACTCCTCCTACCAGAAACTTCTACGAAAACCAAAGTAGTTTTTAGACCACTGGGTCTAAATGTTTTCATCCATACCCAGAGATGAGACAACCTACTTCATACAGTCGTTGCTGAGATTCAATGTGACAAAGTCTGTGAAGGTGCTTTGTGAAGTATAGGCTGTTACACACAAAAGGAGTGAATGCTATTAATTACATCCCAGTATTTCAGACCCAACTTTCTGTTTTCTAATCTGCTTGAAATACCTTCATCAATCCTCTCCAAGTACCTGATACTCTCCTTTAATCACCAACTTGTATTCTTTCCCAGTAAAAGTAACAAACACATCCCAAGTACTTGATGTGAGGTGCAGTGCTGTGTTGCTAACTAATGGAGCCCAGTCCCTCTGTTCTACCCAGGGTGACCTCTCCCTCCCTCCAGCCCCCTCATAGGGCTTGTTTATTATCTCATTTGTCACTTACCACACATTGTTAACCATCTTTTTGCTCTTACATATTTGGTTTTTTTTCTACTTGACTACTGGATTCTTCAAGGACAGAATATTCTTTGGGTTTGCTTTTGCTTGTTTTTTGTTGCAAACTCCACAAGTTTAGCAGAGTGCTTTGATCAGAGTAGGCTCACAATACCTATCTGATAAATAATCGATGGATTACGGTATTGAACTTGGCCAATAGTTTTGTTTTAGTTACTCTGGTGACATTAAAAATGATGAGAAAACTTAGTAATATGAAACAACTATTTATTATGTTCATAGATCTGTAGGTCAGAAAGTTGGACAGTCACAGAGGGAATGGTTTGTATTCGCTCCAAGATGTCTGATACTGAAAGAACTAAGGGCTGGAAGCTGGAATGATCTGAAGGCCTATTCACTCACAATTAACGCTAGCTGTCGGCTGGGAACTTAATAGCTGTTGACTGGAACATCTATACATGGGCCCTCCATGTGACCTTGGCTTCTTCACAATACTATGGCTGCATTCCAAAAGAGACAGCCAGGCGGAAGCCGTATCCTTTCTATGACCTAGCTTCAGAAGTCACACAGCATCACTTCTGTTAGACCCTACTGGCTGGAGAAGTAAAGAGCCTACTCAGGTTCAAGGAGAGAGGAAGTAAACTCCATCTCTTAACGCAAAGTAGCATGGTTCTAAAAGAGTATGCAGGAGTGGAAATATTCATTGGCCATTTTTGGAAAATATAATCAGCCACAAAGATTTTATTGTCCTAATGAAATAACACCGAGTTTTCCTGTGTTTTAAATGCAAGGGAATAGCTTCCTCTTAAGTCTCTAAATACGTGACCAGAAACCTAGACGCCGTTTGTCTTAAAAATTGAGAAAGAGAGGCATGAAAAAGAAATGGGTGTAGTGAGCACGAATCCAGGCACTTCTCTCCAGCAAATGGTCAACTAGATATTCAGAGTGACGGAAAGAGCTCCACTTGTACGACTGGCAGACCGTCAGTTACTATTTAAGTAATAGATAATTAGTTCCGCATTTGGCATTTCTTTGGAGCTTCTTTTGCTCCCCACAAAGTGCCTTAACCTGTGGACACAGCAAAACTAGCTCCCTGGTTGATTTCTCTGTCTAAGAGCTGACTCTTTCCTTAGTTGAAGTAACAATCCACTCAGGATGCTGCCGTGCCCAATAGCTTATGATGATTGGATGACTAAGTGAGTGTATTAGTCTGAGTTCTCCTGAGAAATGGAACCAACAGGATATATATCTACATCTGTAACGAGAGAAAGAAAGAGATTTACTATGATGAATTGGGTTGTGTGATTATGGAGGGAAAGTCCAAGAGCTGCAGTCAGCGAGCTGTAAACCCAGGAGAGTCAATGGTATAGTTCCAGTCCAAGTCTAAAAACCTGACAATCCAAAGAGCCAGTAGTGTAAGTTCCAGTTCAAGTAGGAGTCCAAAGGCAGAAGACCCATGTTCCAACTTGAAAACAGTTCATCAGGGAGAATTCTGTCTTATTCAGGGGAGGGCCAGCCATTTATTCTATTTAGACCCTCAACAGATTGGATGTGGCCCACCCACACTAGGGAGGATAATTTACTATACTCATTCTACCAATCCAAATGTTAACCTCAGCTGTACAGTGGCTCACACCTGTAATCCCAGCACTTTGGGAGTCTGAGGCAAGCAGATTGCTTGATCCCAAGAGTTCGATACTAGCCTGGGCAACATGGCAAAATCTGTCTACAAAAAATACAAAAATTATCCAGGCATGGTGGTGCATTCCTGTAACCCCAGCTAGTTGGGAGGCTAAGGTGGGAGGACCGTCTGAGCCCTGGAAGTCAAGGCTACAGTGAGCCATGTCACACCATTGCACTTCACCCTGGACAAAAGAGCAAGATCCTGTAAACCCCCACCAAAAAAATGTTAATCTGGTAATACCCTTACACACGCACCAAGGCTAACCAAATATCATTTCTAGCAGCAATATCAACATGTGTGCAGTTTTCCAAAGTGTGTTCTACAGAATACAAGTCCAAAGGGATCCTCATAGGTAATTATCAGTAAAAGAGTCTGTGAAAAATAAAACACTGGGTTAAACGTCAAACTCAAATGAACAATGTCGTATTACAAAGGAGAGGGACAACTAAACTCTCCAAAAATGTCCATGTCGTAAAAGACAAAGAAAGGTAGTCATAACAGTATGCTTATCAGTTCGCCTGTCAAAAAAGAACCTGCTGCAAGTAATGCAATTGACCCACAGCCTTTGGATGCTACATCTTTGAATCAGTCACAGAATTTCTGCTGAGACCACACTTCCCTCAGCCCACTCCTAATCAACGACTGAGCATGGAGAGGGAATTACATTGGTCATTCCTGCCCAGTGTAGGGCTCCTCTAAGGAGAGCCCTTTGCCTTGGAGCTCCGGGAGGGCCTGAGACTGTCTCATGGCTGCTCTACAGTCCCAGCCTCTTCCCACTTAATCTTTCTTCCCCCGACCATCTCCCTTCACAGGTGTCAGACCTGCAGCTCAGCCTGAGGCTCTCTGTGTCTACTTCTACTCTCTTTCCACTTTGTCACTGACAGGCATTTTTCCTAACAAATCTTTTTTACTTTTAATCCTGGTTTGACAGGATGAAATATTAGCAGAAGTAAATCTAGGTAAAGGGTGTATGGATGTTCTTTGTACTATTCTTATTTCAACTTTTCAGTAAGTTCGAAATTATTTCCAAATAAAAAGTTAAAATAAAGGAAAAAGACATGTGAGGTCTAGAGAAGGGGGAAAGAAACTCTGAGTTAAATAAGTAAAATAAATTTTCTTAATACAAGACTTCTTGGAACCTTTCTACAGAGGTTATATAATGTTTACCAATATGTATTTGGCCACTAAAAGTTTGTCTGTGTGTAAATCATGAGGGTCAAAATTTCCAAATAACCCTTTGGAATGAGGTCGGTGAGCCCAGCTGAGGCGTGAGGCCCAGAATTCAACTTCAACCCCTGCAATGATACCAGAATTCCTGGTTTCCACATGAAAGTATCTTTATTTAATCAGCCCTGTCACAATATTGCCTTTCTATTTGTGTTAAAGGTGTGAAATACAGGGATAAAAATCTTTGATTATAGCATATTTTCAAGGGTTCAACCATTGATAAGAACATAACTTTATTAACAGCATAACATGTTACATCATGAACACATAACAAGTTATAAGGACGTAACTTCCTAACAACAGACATAACCTCAAATGGTCATGAACAGTACTAACTCCAGAAAAGATAGAAAAATACTGCATAAAATTACCCTCTCCAGGATGCCAATTTTTTTTCATTCTTTCTAAACAAATTGCTTATCAAAAGCTGTAGTATCTTTTACAATAAGGGTTTTATTTGAAATATTCTGCTATTTGGATGAACATGGATCCTAACGATACATAGAATTAATAAAGGATGCCAGACATGATGGTTCATGCCTATAATCCAAGCACTTTGGGAGGGTGAGGCAGGAGGATCGCTTGAGACCAGGAGTTTGAGACCAGCCTGGGCAACATAGCAAGACCTAATCTCTACTAAAACAAGGAGAGTCTACTATATGCATCCTTATTTTTATCCATTCTGATGCTTTTCTGGGTAAGGTAAATTTTAAAATTTATGAATAACAAGACTTCTTTCTTTGTTAATTGTCAGAATTATTTATTTATTTGAGATAGGGTCTCATTTTGTTGCTTAGTGCAGTGGGAATGATAAAGGATCTAAATGGAAAGTTTATTTCATGCTTCTAACATTCTTAAAATGACAAAATTACATAGATGGAGAACAGAGTCATGGTTGCCATGGGTTGGGGTGGTGGGTAGGGAGGGAGACAGCTATAAAAAGGGTAGCATGAGGGATCCTTGTGATGAGTTATGCATCTTGTATCTTTTGTACCTGGACTCTAGTGGTGGCCATCCCAATCTACTCATAGTAAAATTGCATAGAACTAAATACACACACACACATACACACACACACACACACACACACACACACGTAGAAGTAAAACTGGGGAACTCTTAGTAAATCCTGCAGACTGTATCAATGTAAACTTCCTGGTAATGATACTATGCTATGGTTATGCAAGATAAAACTAGGTGAAAGGTATACAGGATCTCTCTGTATTACTTCTTCCAATTGCATGCTATCTCAAAATAAAAAGTTTAGTTATCTAAAAATACCAAGCGCACATGCACACGCACACGAACGCACATACATTTTAACTTTTTATAATGTGTTAACATTTACCTTTCCTAAGAAATAGATGTGCATTTTAATGGCACCAACTGGAGACAACGTCTTTATCTAGAAAAGCACTCTAATGGCTGGCTTCCTTTCAGTATCTATGATAGACCCAAGGGATAGATATTTTTGTGCAGGCAAGTCTTTTGGTAATGTTAGAATCTCACGACATCAGCAGCTGCCTACTCCACCTACTCCCTTAGTGGATTGAAAATAAAAGTTAGTTCTTATTCATGAAGAGCTGTGCTTAGCCTTGTCCAACTTGGTAACTGATTTTTGTACATTTCCCTGTGTTACAGAGTGAAACTTAAACAGAAAACTGTTTTAATTCTGATTTTTCTCATTTGAAGATGAAAGAACAGGTCTATTTTTGAAATCTATGTCCCAGGCCTCAAAGTATGAGAATTAAAAAAGCTAAATTGAAATGGGTGTGTAAAGCTTCCTTCCTTCCCCTCCTCCCTGCTGTTATGGAGGAATAAAAGCCTTTTTCTCTGTTGACAATCAATCTGCTAATATTTACAACCTTTCAACAAGCTTTTTCAACCATTACTAGATCATTAGAAAGGACTTCAAACTCCCTGGCCCTTTTAAAGGCATTAAGGATTTAGCTGCAGAAAGATGAAACCACACAGTTAATAGAGTTCCCACTCTGCTCCCATACTGCAACCACAGGTAGCTTTTAACAATCAATTTGTGGTTCTGGACAAACGGTCTAGACTAGAATGAGAACCCAGGACAGAAGCAACTAGAAAAGGAGGTAGGCAATTAGAAAATTCTAGCTATTCTTAGCATTCTACTCAATCATATTAAACTACAAAAAAAAAAAGCAAGTTAAACTGTAACATAAACATTCTTCACTATTTTTGCTGATTTGAATGATTAAACATGCTAAGCAATTGAAACATCTAGTAATTTGCCTTTATTAATAACCTATGGTCAAAAGATGATGAACAATCTCCTTAAAATGCTGATTTTATTATTTCCTTGCATGTCCCAGTGGCTCTGCAGGTTAGAAATTCTGTGCTTATTCCTAAGATGGTATTTATTCTTTCAGTAGTTCATGAGTTCCACATCTGAGTACTTACAACTTCAGAATGTGGAGGAGAGGGTGTAGACAGGGACTCTGTACTGTCTGCTCAATTTTCTGTAACCCTTAAACTTTTCTTTTTAAAAAAAAGCCAATTAATTTAAAAACAAAGCAGAAAAACAAAAACAGCCTTAATTCTAGAGAGCCAGAGTTAAGGCTACAAATAGATCTAAATGACTTCCTTATTTTGTGTGCTGATATCTTGAATTCCTCTCCTTTCAAGTAATTGAAACAAAAATCTGCCCCCCACTCTACTCCTACAACCCCCACTGAAAAAGTGTGCTGGGTTTTGGAAGGAACCTTCTGATGGAAGTGGGAAGAAATAGCTGGAGGAGGAGATGCTGAGAAAGTCTCGAAGGGTAGAAAGGACAAACCAGGATGGTTTTTAGGGACCACACTCCTTCAAGAGAATAGTAACATGAAACTAGCGGCCACAGGCTGCCGAAGAAGAGACAGATCATTCAAGAAAGATCCTGTCCCACAGGGTCAATCAGCCTCTGTGCTTTCTCTAGTAGAGAAATGGCCAAATCTACTGGAATGAAAGAAGAAAAAAGCATTTTGCACTGGCATGTGGAAGATTTAGGCATCAGAGACTGACTGACAAGACTGGAAGATGGTTCTGTGGCTGGTGGCTGGGTCAGGAAACTAGTGTTGTCAGACGAAGCAGTGAAGTATGTGGGAAAGACTGCAGTTCCTGAGACACCCACCCCTCAGGGATTCCCCTTTGTCTGAGCAGAGGAAAGGACTGAATTGAGATGGAAGTTCCCACAGGTCATGGGCAAGAGGAGCAGAAAAATCAATTTGCTACAGCAGGACATCCCGCCTCTATCCCATGACTGGTGTGGCCTGAGGGAAATACCTGTTATGTAAGTAATCACTGAACTGATTCACCAAATCATGCAGTGTTGTTAAAATGCCGCATCCTTTGTAATAAAAAATCCCCACTATTTTTTTTTAAATAAACTTACTTTCAGAGAGTCAGATGATATAACCCATTTCAGAGAGAGGCAAAAGGGAAGACTGCCATGTTCCAGCTGCCTCAGCTTCCAATACCAAAAAGACCTTCCTGGGACATAAAACCAACTGTACCTAAAATCCTAGGACTTCTGCCTCTACTACAGACCCATTTTATGGCCCTGGGCAAAAATCTTCACTCCAAGGTCTTCTTTTGAACTGTCTGTAAAATGTGGACGATGTCTCCCCAGAATTAACCACCGCATCTATGTGCCACTGATGACACATAATCAGCTATATAACGATATACATCGAACTCTTAATGCACAAGGTAGAGTTTAGGATGTGAGAGGCCAACATCGAATCTGAAACCTCAGACTTTTAGAGTGGGTCACATGGACTTCTCTAAAATAAAATGTCAGTTATTTTATTTCCCCAATCCTGAAAAGCCTAGAAGTGTATAACATGGTCATTTCCTATCATGGGTCAGTGTGGAAGAAGCAGCTGGGGGTTTCCAGAGTTCCTTCACAGTTCAAGAGAGTGGAGATAATATTGGGATTCCCAGCAGCAACCCCAGTAGTAGTGTTTCAGGATTTTATGCGGTGTGTGTTTAGGTCTTTCAAGAAACTTTCAATACCCAAGAAGCAGTTTGTAGATCAAGCAATAAAGGATGATTACTGGTCTCTATCCTACTTCTCCAGATAAAATTAGGATGACAGCTAATGCCAAAGTCCTAGACAAAACTCCAAGCCCCACCGCTCTCCAGGTTCTCTGCTGTGTCTAAAAAAATGTGTTTTGACTTCCAAACAGTCCCATTCTACTGCCTTTCTAAGTTAACATAGCTCACTGACAGAAATGTCAGGAGCACATGGAAAGCCTGCCAGCAACAGGCACTCACCTCTGGAAATTGTCTAGGCTATTTCCCTCAGAGAGATGAAGAAACCTGCCCAAGGTCACAAAGCCAGTAACTGGCGAAACCGGGGTTCAAATATAAGTTTGCCTAACTGCACAGCCTCAGTGAGGATGATTGCATTAACTGGCTTCCAAGTGATTCTGTAAAAGGAAAACATTTCTGGCAATTTGGTTTGGCTGGTGATGTGGTCCAGGCAAAGAGGCCCAGTGTTCAAGAGGCCAATAATACAGCATACAAAAAATCTCAGGCCCAGATTGCTCTCAAAACGTCAACAGTTGTTATTATTTTACCTACCAGGACATATCTTGTCTGCCTATATACTACAGTGTTCAGCTTGCCAGTTACTAAACAGTATTTTATTTATTTTTTTTCTTGAGATGGAGTTTTGATCTTGTTCCCCGGGCTAGAGTGTAATGGCATGGTCTCAACTCACTGCAACCTCCACCTCCCGGGTTCAAGCAATTCTCCTGCCTCAGCCTCCCAAGTAGCTGGGATTACAGATGCCTGCAACCACACCAGGCTAATTTTTGTATTTTCAGTAGAGACAAGGTTTCACCATGTTGGCCAGGCTGGTCTCCAACTCCTGACCTCAGTGACCCACCCACCTCAGCCTCCCAAAATGCTGAGATTATAGGCATGAGCCACCATGCCCGGCACTAAATAGTGTTAAAGACAGCTTACGCATATTTTGTATTTGCTATGTTTACTGCAGTTTACTGAGTATCATATCAGATTAAAAGAGTAATAAAACATATTCCTTGCCCTCTGGCAGCTTAAGTCTAAGGGACTAGAGAGGTGGGAGTGCAGATATGAAAAGTATAGTAAAAACACAAATATCTATTTATTCAGCCCAGAGTAAGATAAATGTGATGAGAAAAAACAAGTCCCGTGGAAGGATAGGTACTACCAAAATGATTTTTCCTAAAGTCCTTTAAGTTTTCTGCCATTAAGTCAACCCAAATTTATCTCATAATAACTTGTAAATCAGTCACTTTGCTTCAGAAGTCACCTGCCAACAGTGTTGACTTGCTATTCCCATAAGCCCCTCTTTCTTCTGTTTTCATAACAGAGAAGTAAAAATCTCCACTGTTGGCTTTTTTTTTTCCCTGAGCATTCTTAACATGTTAAGACTTAGTCTGGAGAACAACGTCATTGGCAGGAATGTGATCAAGGGCCCTGTTCACTAGGAATGTACACACGATTTACATGGCCAACTTATGTTTGTTTCAGTGGCATATTCTCAAGTCACATAGAGGTAGCTTGAAGATTAATGCACTCACACACAAAATTACTCTTTTTTGCTGCTCAGATTGTTACAGCAATCTAGTGAGACCATTTTCTCTGCTGAGCTTGTGTCAACACTTCCAGTCTAACCCTGTTTTGTCAAGTCTTTCTGACTTGGCTGTGAATCTGCCCTGTGGGTCTGAAATTCAGGAGACAGGACTGTAAGATTATTTTGATTAGATTTTGCAAGTTTCCCTGTCTGTGAGCTGTCTGCTCATTACATGATACACACCGAAGGTTGCACAATTCTTAAGCTGTTGTGTTTCTTAAATGAAATGGAATTATGAAATTAACTACCTCACAACCAGGATGGGGTTTAGCTTTGCTACTTAGGAATCAATTAGGAAGCAGTTGCTTTGATTCTTTATTGGTATATCTAAAACACCCTTACATTGCATAAAAATAGAATGAGAAAATTAAAATTAATCTCAATTTTGTATGAAATGTAACAGATATATTTTCTTCCCTTCATGGGATCAGGGATTTTACGCTTTAAAATCTGTGGCTAACAAAAATTCTGTACACACTTATTCTCACCTTCGAGTGATATGATTCACTCTGTTACTCAATTATTCAGAGGCAATAGGTTCCACAGTTTCCAGACAATTAATCTAAGATTGGTTCGAATCTAAAGTACAGAGATAGCTTTCTCATTTCTCTTAGTCGTGTCAAGACTGGATATGCTTTTAGAGATGAGACAATATGAGAACTCCACAGATGGGAGCCTTGGTTTCTGCAGGTGCAGCGCGAAACAGATTAGTGTTGAGGAAAGTGCATGGACTCTGGGTCAACCAACATAGGGTTGAGCATCAGTTTTGCCACTGTGTTACCAAGGACATATATATCAACACTGCCTTCCTTCAACTCTAGCCAGTGAAAGTAACACTTCACTTATAAGGGGTTGAAGTCATTAGGATTCACTCATTTATTTACTTAATAAGTATTTGGAATAACTTTTCCTACATGCCAAGTACATAAGCATTGGAACCACAGGTATGATCCCTGCATTGATGGAGCTTCCAGTCAGTCGGGTAGACAAATTTGAATCAAATAGTGACCCAAATAAAAGTAAAAAGGTAGAGTTACGAAATGGCAAGTGCCACAAAGGTGCATGCTATTTTGACAACATATCAACTTCACCCCAAAAACCAAGGAGACTTTAGGTGAGTGATGTTTCAGGTAAATCTAAAGGATGAGGAAGTATTAGCTAGATAGAGTTGGGGATGCTTGGGTGGGAGGGGCAGTATTGCAGACACAGAGATTAGCACGTGCAAAAGACCTGCAGCAGGAAGAAGCATTGTACCTAAACAAAGTGAGTGAAGGAGAACGTAGAGCTAGAGGAGGTAAGGGTCAGAACTGATGGAATCTTATAGGTACAGGGATCCTATAAATAGCACTCCCCTTAACTCTCAAAAGTGTCTCCATTTGGATAATTATATGATCATGCTAATCATGTTAATCATTTAATCATGTTAATCATTTTGACCCTGTTCTTGAAAATAGTAAAGAACTTTAAGCATACAGACAACATAATAAGATCATGGATTTAGAAAGCCAAAGTATGGCGAATAAATCACTATGCCTGAGGTCTCGCTTATGACTGCTTGTTTATCAGCCTCATGTGGAACCATAGCCTGAAAAGTGCTGTATTGTCAACTTATTCAAATAGAAAACAAATAACTGTCTTCCACAAATCAGCTTCTAATCAAGTTTTAAGAACCAATTGTGAGGTGTGTTTGATGCTGTCTTAGCCTGGGTTCTCAAGGGAAACAGAACTGGATGTATGTATGTGTGTAGAAAGAGGGGGTAAGGGGAGGGTGGGAGAGAGAGACTCACTGATTTTAAGGAATTAGCTCTCGTGAGTGTGGAGCTGATTGAGGAAGGTGGCAAATCCAAATTCTGCAGGCTACCCAGGGAAGACCTGCAGTTCAGTCTGAAGGCCGTGTGCTGGCAGAATTCCCTCTTCTCTGGAGGAGATCAGTCTTTTTTTTCTAGGGCCTTCAGTTGATCGGATGAGACCCACCTATATTATGAAGGGTAGTCTGCTTTATTCAACGTCTACAGACTGAATGTTGATCTCATCTAAAAAGCACCTCACGAAACATTCTCTACTAAATACAACCTAGCCAACCTAGTTTGTATTTAGTAGAGAATACAAACCCCATCTCTACCAAAAATACAAAAATTAGCTAAGCACAGTGGCACGTGCCTGTGATCCCAGCTACTTGGGAGGCTGAGACAGGAGAATCACTTGAACCCGGGAAGCGGAGGTTGCAGTGAGCCGAGATGGAGCCACTGCACTCCAGCCAGGGTAACAGAGCAAGACTCCATCTCAAAAAAAAAGGGGGGGAGTGGGGGGAGAAACTTCTAGAATAATGTTTGACCAAATATCTGGGTGCTGTAGCCTAGCTAAATTGACTCAAAAAATTAACCACCACAAATGTTTATTGATACAGCTGAATGAGTAACATTTTTGATCTTTCAGGCTCTGGAACAACACATTGACCAATCCCAAGGAGAGAGTAGCTACTTCTATAGATTCTCATGGCATCTCTGTGCTGAGGCACCAGCTTAATCCAGACAGTTTCTGAACAGACAAAGCAAAGTTTTAGAAGAGGGACAACTGGGCTTTTTGTTCCACAGGTTTCCCACCTGCCACAGGCCCCATAGGCCCCACATTCCAGAGTGGAGTGGGGAGATGTTCCAGGAAGAGCTGTGGCTGAGAGACCTCCCTCCTTGAATGTTTCCCACCTTGGAAGAATAAAGCAAGAACTGTTTGATTGTCAAGGAAATTCCCTGAGGGAAACATTAACTTTGGAACTTCACAATTTCAACAAGGAAGTTATAAAGGCCAACATCTAAGCGCTGAAACTCTTCCCCCACACTCATTAAAAATGAGAAAAAAAAAATAGGGAAAGAGAGAAAAGACTTTTCACATCAGTAGTTCCCTGTGATACGACTATGCTTGTGTGAAGAGACAGGAGTTATGTTCTATAGTTTAAACATAGTAGGAGAGGCTGCAAAATACTGACTGCACTTGTGATACCAAGTCATGATTTTTCCATGCCATTAGCATTTGAGTTTTTAATTCACAAAACCCCTCTCTTCTAATCATGAAGAAAAGAATGACATGCTCTGGTTATGTGTTCTTACTGCCTTCGATTCAAGGAGTAAGTAAGAGGTAAAAATCAGAGAACTCAGGGTGGATTAGGAACTTTCTGTAAGTATTCACCCTAATGACACATCCATTTTGTTGCTTTATTTTTTCCTTTGTCTTTTTATATCTCAGAGAGGAACAATGTATTTAATAACGGGAAGAGAAAGTTTTCAAGGACAACAATCAGTATGCAGACTCACTGACATTTGGCTTTACTGTCTATAGAACAAAAGACAGTAGACTGGCTTACACTTAGCCTAGTGATCGGAGTTACTTATAGAGAACTATTGGACATAACAGTACTAGAAACCGAGAACTAGAGTTCCTGAGAAAGACTGTGGACTTTGCTTCATGAAAAGATCAAGTAATGACAGGGGTGGATTTTCTACACTAGTGCTGTGAAGACACACCAGAGTGTTAAACCTCCCATAACTGCTTCTCAACAAGTTCTGCCTCACATATCCCAGGAGCCAGGTGCTGTAACTCTCCAGAGACCCCAAAATCTTTTTTTCTATTACTCTCTCATTTCAAAACACACACAGGACTTTGGAGAAACACAAGTGGCTTGGATTGCCTGATCTGAGGTATGTCCCCACCCCAACAGCCGGTATCACTGATGTCAGATTCCCTTGCTATGGCCTGCACTGTAACAAAACAAAATACAGAGACTCGACTATGTTGACACACTATATATAACTACACTCACCAAGTTAAAAATACATACCAATGGCAAATCATTTCAAATAATCTCCTACCTTTTTCTCCATGTACAAAATAATACTGGCTTTCTTTTTCCAATCAAAGCAATAAACTGCTCCTCTGGAGAGCCATGGTACTTCTAGATTAGCCAGATACTTGGACGTCAAAATAAACTGATGTGTGACAATTCTTCATTATCAAGTGCCAGCTTTACGAACTAGCTAACCACAACTAGTCCACTGTGAATAGTTCCAACCTTCTTCTCCAGAGGTTGAAACTGAGCAGAAACTAATGTCAGATTTATGGGAAAGGAGACTAGAAGTAAGAAAAGGAAGGTAAGCCGATTCCAAGACCACTTTTTTAATCCTATTTTTTATCACAGAAAACACGTTTGTCAAAGGACAAAACATTTCATCCATTCCCTTCTCTCCACCCTCAAAGCATTTTTTTTTCTTTGCTTTGCTTAATTAAACACCTCCAATTATGTTTTTATCCAAGACCGGCAGCTGTCCTCTCCACCCTTTTCTCGAGCTGTAGAAATAAATCCTGGCCACTTCAGAAATGTGCAAGTTCACAAAGAATATTAAATATGACACAGACCACATCCTACTAGGATGACATAATGTTGTTCTGCCTGAAGTTAGAGTAGGATGCCTTAAAAACATTCTGTTAATCAAGGTCCTCATATGTATACAGTTTAATGTAATATTTCCAAATGCTTTTTTTGAAAAAAAAATTCACCCATTTATAAGAATTTGGAAAGATTTCCTACCTTGTAGGTATGAGGGGGAGGGAATTTTTTTTCCTACCCTAGAGGATCTGATTTTTGTTTTTGACTGTGATGAATCAGGAACCAATGCTAAGTCTGGGTTCCTAAAGAGGTACTCTATGGACTGAGTTGTATTCCCACAGTGTCCACATGTTGAACTTAATCCCCAATGTGAATATCTAGAGACAGGACCTCTAGGAGGGTTAGATGAAATCATAAGGACGGAGCCCTAATCTGATAGAACTGGCGTCTAAGAAGAACAACAGCCATTGCAGATTCTCCTGATGTGCACAAAGACCATGTCAAGTGTATGTGCATGCGCACACAGGGTGTGGGGAGGGAGAGAGAGAGAGAAGGCGAGGGAGAAAGAGAGAGAGAGAGAGATGGCAGCTGGCCTCAGAGAGAAAGTCCTCAGAAAGAAACCTAGCATGCTAGTATTTTGATCTTGAACTTCCAGCCTCCAGAACCGTGAGAAATAAATTCTGTTGTTTATGGCCCCCAGGAGTATTTTTTTTTTATGGCAGTTTTAGCAAACTAAAACTGGATCAAGCTCCAGATTGGGAGGAACAGGAAATGGGCCAGGCCTAGAAGCCCAATGGGCAGTTTGAATAGCTAAGATACTGCATGGTTTAGAAAACATAAGGGAAGCACCAATGTATGTAGAAACATGGCATGCAACTACAGTGAGTTCTGAGATCTAAGCCAGAAGATCAGCTGGCACACTGCTTAGCAGTTTAGAGCAGAATAGAATGTAAAACCCTCCTCTTTCTAGCTGTCTAACTTTCAGTAACTTTTTCTGCACCTCAGTTTTCTCATTTGTGACCTATGGATAAAGACAGTACCTATTTATTGTGATGATTTAATAAAATACATAAGTAAAAAGCTCAGCACAGAACCTGACTCATAGGAAGCACTTACTTAAATTATCCAAAGCAAGAAAGAGTCACAGCAGAGAGACAAACGTTGTCACTTAACAACTAATATGGCCAGAGGATAGAGGTAAAACACAGCAGAAGTGACCATTTATAAAGGGAGCTTGGGAACATTTCCAAAGGTAGAACACCTACCAGAAACGCACAGCACTGTAAATATGATTGCTGAATCCAGATCAGGGACTGGCTGCTTGCTGTCTGTTCTTAGGAGCCTTGCTAATATGGATAGATGCCCATGTCATAATTCTAGTAGAAAACAAATAGCTCAAAGTTTAAGAGGGCTAAGGAGGGCCAAGGAAGAATGGTGAAACATCTCTGGGCTAGCAAAAGAGAGAAGCCACCAGCAACCCTAGGCCTGATCAGTAGGGGAAAGGAGTGGTTGCTGGATCCCAGGGAGACCTGCAGGGTGGGAAAGGGTCCTGACAGGAGCTGTGGCCTTTTCTAGGGAACACGGCCACTAATAACCACAGGCCTGACAGCAAGGCAGTGGGGAATAAGTTGATCCACCTCTCTTTCCTGCCGCCCTCTGACTTCTTGCCAGTCTCACCCATCAGCCAAACCCCAGAAGAAGCCAGAGGCAAGGGAGCCCCATTGATGTAGTCCATAGACATCAGCCTCATAGGGTCGAGAATGGAAAGGATTAGGGTATAAATCTGTAGGGGACACAGAATATACAGTGCAACTTACAAAGGATAAAAGGAGTATGCTATCACCAGAATAAGATGGTGTTCTGGCAGCATAGGTTTTAGAATTGAGACTAAGTCTTCTTAGAAGCCCTTCTTAGTCTAACTACAGGCTCATCAACTAATCAAGGCAGAAATAAGGTAAGAAATCTCTGTTTCCTTGAGGGCATGAAGGCCTCTCTCTAGCTCCTTTACATACATATATCTTTTCTTCTGATGATACTCGCCCAAGTGTGTTTCAGAATCCTTAGTACCCGATTCTTGCCTGGATGGCTGCTCTTTTACCATCCAGCTTTCTGGAAATTCTATTTTTTTTTAATTAGTGGGTTTTTTTTTTGTTTTTTTTGTTTTTTTTTGAGACGGAGTCTCGCACTGTCACCCAGGCTGCAGTGCAGTGGCGCCATCTCAGCTCGGTGCAATCTTTGTCTCCTGGATTCAAGCAATTCTCCTGCCTCAGCCTCCAGAGTAGCTGGGACTACCAGTGTGCACCACCACACCCAGCTAATTTTTTTGTAATTTTAGTAGAGACAGGGTTTCAGCATGTTGGCCAGGATGATCTCGATCTCCTGACCTCGTGATCTACCCACCTCAGCCTCCCAAAGTGCTGGGATTACAGGCATGAGCCACCGTGCCCAGTCTAGAAATTCTATTTTCAAGTCAGCTCCAATGACCCCATTCTATCATACCTAGAGACAAGTTTGACTTCAAACGTTTTGGATATGATGCATATATGAACATAAATCAGAAAAAAATTAAAATCTTCTATTTCATCTCTAACCTGTCCTGAACGCACTACTTTGTGTTCTGTTAGTCATTGAAGAGTAATGAGACTTTGATCATTTTCATCTTGGAATGTATTGCAAAGATGTTGACTTTGGGATCTAGTCCTTTCTCCTCCACCCCACCGGATATGCACTCCTAAGTCTTGTTGACATTAATGAATAGTTGTATGTGCACAGCACAAGGATCAGAGAGACAACTGAGGGGTCAGAGCAGCAGTTTTTTTACTAGGAGCAAGAGCAATAAACTTTGTCCAACAAAGGAACTAGTGGAGTAGCAATACAGGCTATTATTTTTTCCCTTATTCCATAGGGAGACATTATAAGTTCTTCTAATTAATAGAATCCTTTGTGCATCCCTTTCAGAAGAGCTTTTCCCTTTCAAGAAGGAATCTAACAGCACAGCAAACATATGCATTTTTGGCTGCATTTCAAGCCATATTTATTAACTAAATGCTAGGGTGGAGGATGGTTTTCTTGCCAACAGGATTCATAGGACACAGCACTTGAAAGCACATCAAGGAATGAACCATTTCTATGACAAGCACAATCACTGCCTGTATGTAACTCCAACTTAGCTGATGCTGTCAGCACTAACCACATAAACCACAAACTAACTGAAGAACTTCAGGCACCTAAGATTAAACACTGTCTCCCAGTATTACGAGGTGCTGGGGCCGATCCCCAGAGCCACTTGAGTTTAGAGAAAATAGCAGCTGGTCAGACAGAGACCATTTCCGACTTCTTTCTACCATTTTGCGCACAGAGATCTTCCTGGAGCTCAACTCTTCCATATCCTGTTGTTAGGAAGGGATATCCTATTCACAAGCACGTCTGCTTACTCCACACGCCCTTTGCAAAACAACATTTCTGGAAGAAATCCAATGACCTATGAAACCCAAGCAGGGAATATTCCAGGTAATTAGGACACAGGCAGTGTTTTTTTGGTGCCTCCCCCACCCCTGCCCACGTTCCCTCCCACCTATCCCTACTCCCAAAGTCAGAAATCTTCCCTTGGAAGCAGCAGCCCCCTCCTACTCCCCTCTCCCACCTACCACTTCTTGGTAGCCTATGAAGATGAGGTTGGAATAAAAGGTAGTTACAGAGTTCATGTAAGGTGACGAAGCTGGCACACGCTAAACACTTAGCATTATACAGCCACCCCTTAAGAGTGCTCCAAATCCATCAGTCATCACGGAAAAATTAGAAGCTTTGCTGGATTCCTGCCTCTCCAAACAGATCTTCTGAACTCCTTAATGGACGCTATAATTCAGCACTTGAGAATAGAGCCTCAGACCAGCAAGACTGTCTTTGGAACACACTGTCAGGCAGCTTGAAACAGGCAGAAAGGAGCAAGTCAAAACAATCAGCAATTTCATTAAGAGGATAAGATTAATCCTGAATGATGCCCAAGTCTGACTCACATTGTCAATTATTATATATGATCTCTATGAGCAGGCCGTTTTCCCAATTCACTGTAACATCTGTGCATTTCAATGGGCTAAGCTTTACTCTGTCACTGCCCCGTAGCTGTTTTTATTGTGGATTATGTAATTTGCTGAGTGATGCAATAAGGAGAATGCTTTCTACCTGTGCTTTGTACAAGAGATTGTCCAATGATTAGTGCAACAGGCTCCATGGCTCAGAATGTTGGATTTCAACACTCTTATTTGTTCTGTGACCTTGGGCCTATTACTTCCTCTCTTGGCATCTGCTATAAAAATAACAAGGAGAAAATATTCTTGCCTCTTATTATCACCTGATCTGAAAACCCATTGTAACTACCATGAAAATAGGCACTGGACCATGAGACCAATGCACAGAAAATTAAGGCTTGGATTCCTGGAAAGTGGGCAGTGGGTATCATTTAAAACACACACATAGCATTTACCTTTCGTATTTGCTTTTGCCTTTAGCTGCGTGGGAAGCTGTGGTTAAAGAGATTTAGATTTTCATTTAGTGATGTGAAGAAGAGAAAGAGGAGTTACACAAGTCTAAGAGGCAAAAAGTTTGCTTTGAGAACTGGGTGTGGTGGCTCATGCCTGTAATCCCAGCACTTTGGGAGGCCAAGGTGGGAAGGAGTGCTTGAGCTTGGCAAGTCAAGACCAGCCTGAGAAAAATAGTGAGATTCCATCTCTCTAAAAAATAAAAAATTATTTGAGTGCATTAGTATGTACCTACATTCCTAGCTACTCAGGAGTCTGAGGCAGGAGGATCATCTAAGCATAGGAGTTTGAGGCTGCAATGAGCTATGATCACACCGTTATACTCCAGCCTGGGCAGCAGAGAGAGAACCTATCTTTAAAATAAATAAATAAATAAATAAATAATCAATAAAAATTGTTTTACAATGAAAAATAAAAATAAATTTAAAATGTTTGCTTTGTCAGGTAAAAATAAGCTCACACTTTACCCTAAAATGTATTCTGTAAAGATCAGTAACTTACATGTAAAAAATAAAATGATGCCATGAAAACACTGGAAGATGGGGAAATATATTTGTAACCTAAGGATGTCATAAAATCGAGATGCCACAAATGCACAGTGATGAATTTACGGCATTAAACTGTAAAACTTCTTTGCACAAGAGAAATAAAAGATACATACGAAGCCAATGTAACAAAGAAGAACTAGAGATGATGTTTGCATTTCACGTCAGAAAATGGCTAATGTCTTAACGTGGGAAGTTCTTTAAAAATCAATATGAAAAATCATGAGTACAAAAAGAAGCAAAGGATGTGAAAAGGCAACTTGGAGAAAAAAGATACCAAAGACCAAGCAACACACGGAAAGATGTACAGCCATGTTTACAGCTGAACACAAACTGAAATAAGGTAGAGATTTTTTACCTATCACATTGAAAAGCATGTAAATGCTTTTGGTGGAAGTAACGTAGAAACGGGTATTCTATACCTTAATGGCGAGAGTGAAAACTGAAAGAAAACTGGCAAACTGACAAGATATATTGACGTCCTACTTATGAATTCAAAGTTTTTCTCTTTGAAGGAATTTATTCTGCAGTATGCTTTTAAAAGTGTACAAAGATTATTCATTTTAACACTGTAATAATGGAAATCTGAAAATGGACATACAGTACACTATTCTAGACCGTTAAAAAGATACAGTAATCTGGGTATACGGGGAATGAAAAATGTCTAAAATACGTTCTTGAGTAAAGAAAACAAGTCCCAAAACAGTAAGAACAGTATACTCTCATTTGAGGTTAAGAAAAGGACATACAGTATTTACAAGACAGATATATATATATATATATATATATATATATATATATATATAGAGAGAGAGAGAGAGAGAGAGAGAGAGAGAGAGAGTGTGTGTGTGTGTGTGTGTGTGTGTGTGTGTGTGTGTGTTAACTTTTCCTGTTGTGTCTGAATCTGGGCTGAGGTTTCAAAATTGGTAACAGTAAGTAACATGCTCCCCGATATTCTAAATAGAAGTGCTATCTTATCCATTTAGGACTTGCTAAAAGGTGAACAAAACCCTGCACTCTTAGCCCATCACTTACCGTCAGTCTCTGTGTAAGAGGATATTAGAGGTTGATCAGAATGAGGAAGAAGAGGAGAACATGGATAACAGTTGTTGGCCCAATAGTGTCAGAGCTCCAGGGGGTTGCCCGCCTCATGAGAGAAGCTTCACAGGGTACCAAATTAGAGAAAAGGAGAACTTTGGAGAGAATGGGGGCTCACCAGAGGGAAAAAAGGCATCCCACCTCCAGCTCGACTGTTGCCAATCTTCAGAAACTTCCTTTTCTTGTAAGAGAGTGTAGTGAGAAAATTCTTGGGTGAGCTTGATCTTTGTTCCCTAGAACTCAGGGGCACAGAACGAAATGCCTGCCTATTGCCTGGAAAAAGCTGAAGGGTGGCCAGAGCGACCTGCTAGGATAAAGCAAAGAAGAGGGCTGAGGTGGGAATAGTTTGTTCTTCCAGGCTTCTGTGGGGCAGTGATGCCAAGCTCTCCCACGGGCCAAGTGACCCTCCTGGAAGATTGCCAGGCTAGTGCCATCTTGAAAAGAACGTGTCCCCAGAAAGCTGGCTGCCAAGCCAAGATAACCCCAGCTGAAACATTCTGTGGAAGGAAAGGAACCGCTCTGCGAAGCTGAGAGAGCATCTCCCAAAACAAATGGTTCAAGGAACAGAGAACAAAAGTGCTGCTTCAGCAGAGGGCATTCTCTGAAAAACCTACAAAACCATCTATAAAGGAAAAAGCCAGCATTAGGTATGCACCATCCAGAGGGCACTGATCTGATTACAAAGCATCTCTTGGGCAAGCCCTTGTTCTGTTACCTCTCCTCCTGCCCCTCAGCCCGGTCCTGGAGTAGCCAGGTTCAGCAGGCGATCCAGAGGAGTAAGAAAGCAAAGAAGACTGGAGAAAAAAGCCAAATCCCACCTTCCTCTTCCTCACTGCAGATTTTTGACTGAAAGCCAGGCCTACGCTGAGGAGAGGGGAGAAGTTTAAAGTGAGATATGAGAAAAAACTTTTGATTTTGATCAGATTGACCTTTTAAATATATTTTAAAATAAAAGAATGTTTTAACATCTAGACATGTTTGGAAAAGCCATAGGATCTGTTTATATACTGTCCAAGGTCTTTGGAGGGAGGCTAGTCAAATGGGTTTGAAGGGCTTGAGTTAGAGAAAAAATAAAGCTATTTTTCTGATTTCACCACATTTAGCCTAGCCCATTCACGATATCAGTTTCACATGCATTAAACACTCCTGGAAAGATAAACAAGACACTGTTCACTGTGCTTACTCAAAATGTATGATTAGGGCAACACCACATAGGAGGAGGACTTTTTACCTCATATTCATCTATAGTTTTTACATTTTTAAAATGACAATCATAAATTACTCCTCAAATTGAAGATGTTTTAAATATGGAGCTAATACACACTTTGTGGCCAGATAAATTTATGAAAACTCGTTGCCTAGGGCATTTTTAGTATCTTTCCCAGAATCCTGTCCTTAACCTTTCACACGGTTAACTATTGCCTACTTGGCATAATCAGCCTCTATTGGGTGGAGTTCCTAACCATCTAGTTAACCCCACAAGGCACCAGAACCTCTGGCATCTATCCATCAAAGTATGCTAGAGAACAAATAGACCACAGAGGCAGGCTCCAGATAGCCAGTGCTGTGGGCAGTCTCACCTAACCGGGAGCATCCACAGCTGCATTCCTTAAGACTTGAAAGCTGCTATCAGGGCTCCTGAGGTATTTATGATGTTTCAGAAGGCATTCCCAGGATGAATAAGCCCAGATCTGCAGACTTCCATATTTTAAACTGGGGTACTCTTTCATCCCCCACTGGTTCTTCGTTCAGTACATAGTGACAACCTAGTACATTGTGTTATGCCTGATATCTATTCAGCATGTCACAAAAAAGGAAACAAACTGTTGACAACATTGAGAAGAGGGAAGAGCAATGTTCATCAAGGGCCCTTTTTCCTATGAATTATTTTATTTATATTTGGTTTCATGTCAGGTCAATGGTATATATGGTCTATGTCCTTATAAACACCTATGACAGTGGTAAGCTAGTTGCTCACCTTCAGGGTAAATGGTCTGAGAATAGGGTGCTTACCTGATAGCTCCATCAAAAGGTTAGAGGGAATCCAAGAAAAGCTAAGCTCTAAGGCCTCTATCACTGCCAAAGGCCTTATGCCTTTATTATTGTTGTTGGTGGTGTTATTATTATTATTATTATTATTACTACTATTATTTTGAGACCAAGTCTTGCTCTGTCATCACCCAGACTGCACTGCAGTGGGGCATCTCAACTCACTACAACTCCACCTCCCAGGTTGAAGTGATTCTCCTGCCTCAAGTCGCTGGGATTACAGGTGCCTGTTATCATGCCCAGCTATTTTTTGTATTTTTAGTAGAAATGGCTTTTCATCAAGTTGGCCAGGCTGGTCTCAAACAACTGACATCAGGTGATCCACATGCCTTGGCCTCCCAAAGTGCTGGGATTAAAGGCATGAGCCACTGCGCACAGCCAGCCTCATGCCTTTAAATGATAGTAGCCAAAAAACACACCTCAGCTTGCAAATCTCTGTCCTCCTTTCCACAAAGGGGACATTTCTGCATCTCACTCTATTTAATCTTCTAAAATCTATGACTAGAGAGCAATATACTCCAGCCTCAGGTGGAAACAGCCAAAACCTCTCTCCATTTGCTCCAGGGAATGCTGAGGAGACTGTGGAGAAAAAGGCAGAAGTGTTGCAAGGCCACCTTGCCCCAGCCTTAAGCCAGCGGAATGCCCTTTCGGGCCTTTGACTCTGAGGGTGCCTAGGCCTCCTTACATACAAGCACCACTCCGGGGAATGTGCCGGGTTGACTCCTAGCAGCTGTCATCCAGTCCTGTGGGTTGCAGGGCATGAATTTCTGAAATCCAAGACAAGGTAAGAACCAAGGAAAAGGAGGGCCAGACATGGAGAACAATCCAGAAGGGAGCGGTGTAGAGAGGGAAGGGCAAACATCAGGCAGCATCTCTAGCAGAAGCCCAAATCTAGATCCATGGTCAGGAGCCACGGTAAAGTACCTGAAGCAAGAGCAAGGCAGCAGAGGAAAAAGGGTATTGAGGGAGGGTGGAGAAAAGCAAAGGTCAAGAACTAGATTGTTTTTGAAAAGCAGAGGCAAAAAAGAAACTGGAAGCAGAGGCAACTTCCATTTAGGCCTGGAAGCTGGCTTCCTCTTTCAGTAGGCTCGCACTATACTTAAGGAACATGACCTGCTGGGTCACGCCACCCACACCCAGCCCCCTCCCGCCGCCGTGGGTAGCAAGGCTAGACAAATGGCTAATAGGATGATTAACCTGGATTCTGGAACATGCGTATGGTGATAAACATAGATCCTATCTCTGACTGGTTAAGCACTACCACAAGACTGCTGGGAAAGGAAGCTGCACAAGGCTAAAATAGAACAATTAATTAACAATGCAAAAGAACATACTCTGAAAGGTAAGGACAGGAAGCACTCCATAATCCTATAAATTATTCCTGCTTATTGAGTGCTAAAAGCACAAGTTCCAGACATGTATAAATAATATATTTGTATAAATAATTGAAACCACAAGGAAAATTACATAAGCAAGAACCAAATCTAAATTTAGCAAGGCCTCTGGCTTTTAGAACCCCTACACATGATGCTTCTCACCAAGCCCTAGGATCTTATCCGGGAGAAAATCAAGATAAGAAATATTTCACAGTATCATATAGACCTGGCCACAGCACTTCCTTTCTCTGATTTTCAGTTTTCAAAACTACCAAAAAAAAAAAAAAAAAAAAAAAAAAAAAAAAGAGAGAGAGAGAGAAAGAGAGAGAGAAAGAGAGATCTGAAGTCAATGAGCTCTAAAATCCCTTCCAGCTCTGACATATTATCTCCTTAAAAATTACCAGAATAGACCGGGTGCAGTAGCTCACAACTGTAATCCCACCACTTTGGGAGGCCAAGATGGGCAGATCACAAGGTCAGGAAATCAAGACCATCCTGGCTAACACGGTGAAACCCCATCTCTACTAAAAAGAAAATACAAAAAATTAGCCGGGCACAGTGGCACATGCCTATAGCTACTTGGGAGGCTGAGACAGGGGAATCATTTGAACTCAGGAAGCAGAGATTGCAGTGAGCCAAGATTACACCACTGCACTCCAGCCTGGGTGACAGAGCAAGACTCTGTCTCAAAAAAAAAAAAAAAAAATTCTAGAATATTAATTAGGATCCTGTTTATACTTCTATTTTTCAGGAAAATAACTTGAAAGTTTGATCTTCCGTTTTTATCACAAAATCCCCAGTGCAAACCTCAATGTCTCTGAGTATCCAAACATCTCTGCATTTCAAATTTATGGCTTGACCTATCCTTAAGCAGCACTTCCTGTAATGACATTGGTAATCTTGGTTTGGTGTTATTTAAGCTAATGGATGATTATCTTTGGCCAAAAAAGTATACTTTAACTACAACTTTAGTACATAAATTAGCTATTGTTTCTCCTTCCTTCGGAAATTAGCTTGTTGTCTCTTTCTTCCCTAGAAAGACTTTACGTGGTGTCAAAACCTCTGGTGTAAATGAAATAAATGGGCTTCATTTTCTAGGTTGTGTGAAATACAGGAGTGTACATTCCAGTCTTCTTCTCTCCAACAATCGTCATGCTTGATTTTAGAGACAAATTATCAAATAACCACCAATAGCCTTCATTAATAGCAAAGGGAAAAGTTAAATGCACACAAAATTTGACATAGCTTTCTCTGTAACTCAAAGACAGCAAATAAAGCACGACTCAAAGACAGCAAATAAAGCACGACTACCATCTATTGAATATGGACCATGTGCCATTATCTCTAATATTATGACAATGTAGCAAAGTAGATATTACCAGGGAACTGAGTCTCAAACATTAAATAACTTGCCTGAGCACAGAAGAAACAGAAATGAGATGTAATCCAGACCTCATTAGACTCCAAATCAAATGCTCTTTCTAATATTTTCACAATAGCCTCAGAAGTCTCAAAACCACGCTGTGCCAATCAAGCCTATAGGCCTTAGAGATGTTATCAGTGTGTGAATCCTTGATTTAGAATTTACTAGCTCTGAGGTATTGCATAAATTTCTTCGCTTACGTGAGCCACAGTTCTCTCATCTGTTGACAGCAATCGTTATTTTTTGCATATGGTTAAATATGCAATATTACAATGATCCAAATATATGCACTTAGCACATTCCTTGCATACATCCCTTGGGGTTGGAGACCCCGGCATAGTGATCCGGTTTTACCAGTCTCTTACCTTAAGTACACACCCAACTACATCACATGTAATGGTCACTCCAACTTTTGCCACAATTACTCTGTTTCAAATTGCATCACAATTCTTCAGGACTTTTTCAATGGCATTTTCAATCCTCATACAGAATTCTGGGATCCATGTTAAGGAACATTACCCAAGTACAAAAGTAAGCGTTTTTCCCAACTACAGTGTAGAACAGTTGTTTTCTACTCTCTGTGTTTTAAATTTATGTGAGTGAGAATACTATTTCAGAATCCAGTGCCATACTATCTCAAGATTACACTTGTCCTTACCCACTGCTATAATTTGAATCTTTGTGCCTCTCCAAGATGCATTTATTTCCAATGCAACAATATTAAGAGTTGGGGCTGCCTTTAGGAGGTGATTCAGTCATGAGGGCTTCCTTCTTTAGAAGGGTTAACATCCTTCTAAAAGAGGCTTCACCCAGTCTTCTGCCCTTTCTGCCCTTCCACCTTCTACTATGTGAGGACACAGAACTTAAGGTACCATCTTGGAATCAGATACCAGGCTCTCATGGATACTGAACCTGCCAGCACCTTGATCTTGGACTTTCTAGTCTCCAGAATGGTAGGAAATACATTTCTATTATTTATAAATTGCCCAGTCTCAGGTATTTTGTTACAGCAGCGTAAGAGGACTAAGATAAACCAACTATCTTAGTCCTTAGAAATGATTTATTTGGTGTCACCAAAATATTCCTACCCTGTATTACTATATATCTGATACCATAAAAAGGGAAAAATTAAATTGTTTAGCTACCACAACTTCACACCCTTATTCATTTTTCCCTAAATTTGTGTATATACCTTCCCCTTAAAGTTGATCAATAGTCACAAATCAATGTAAGTGTTTATTGCCATTTACCATGTACATTTATAACTATTGATAACTAGATTAATGGATATGAAACTGAAGGGATTCACCCTTTTTAAACACAAAATATAAGTTGTCAGCTTCAAAATATTTGGAAACTGCTTTCAGATTTGTCTTAAAATTGATTCTGTTATCTTAACTAGAAATAATTGAATCTAGCCTGGGGTGGTTTTTAAAATCAAAGTGACTTCAAAAAGTGGACCTAATTCAAGTGAGAGTAGGCATATAAGCCCTAAACTTACCAAGCATGAATCTAATATCACTGGAAATGCTGAATGGTTGTTATAAATTTGGAGCTTCCCCTTGATACAGAATTGTAGTATTGAACAGAATATTAGCAGGACAATTTTTTTTTTAATCTCACACAAAAGTAACAGGATTAAATGTGTCTTTGATGAATGATATTAAATTATTTAAAAAGAATTCCACTCATATAAAACCATCCAATCCCAATTGGCCATCGTCACTGTGATTTCCTGATCTATGACTTCTTTGTCTCCAACTCCATGCTCTGATTGCAACTGTCACTGAGTCACACAGCCTGCTCTAGGCATGGAGCCAATTTGATTACAACAACTGCTTGTGTGAGAGAGAAAGGTAGTTTTCAGGGCCTTAGCAAATGGTTCACCCAAGCTTCTGCCTCTGGAGCATAAATTTTGACTGTCATTCACAAGATGTAAAATAAATATGCACCTAACCTAGTAAACCAACAACCTGAAAAATGCATATAAACACAGAGTTCTATAACTAGGACCCAGAAGGCATGATTAGACTGGTCACACCCTAGACTTATAAAAAGCATGCATGAGCACAACCACATTCCTCAAAAGTACAATTTCCATGTTCTCAACACATTGGCAATCTTATTATTTTCCAGGGTTATAATTGTGGCTTGCTCGTTTTTGAATCCCAGGTGTCTAGTATATGGTATACGAATAAAAAGTATTTATTTCACTGAGGTGGAATACAAGTTACCAAGTTACCTAGAGACAGAATGGTACCTGCTAGGTAGCCTTTTCCATGCAAAAAGCTGCTAATTCACGGCTTGGGATACAGGAGGATGAAGGAAAATATAACTACTCTTTTAGTCTTTAAAATTGGAATAAATCATTCAATTTTAAATTAGTTATTTTTGTTTCATAGCCTGCTTTTTTTAAAAAAACATATCAAATAATATGGTATTGTAGTAAGGTAGTTAATAAAAAATTATATATGCAAATAAGATATCCTAACCACTACGACAACTGTACAGGACATCACTCTCTTTTCATTTCTATGTTGTCTTTTATGATTTGCATCTAAAATATAACCTATAATGTTAAGATTATTCAAACCCCTGGAAAGAAGTAAACCTTTAAAAAATGTCTTTCTCCCTAACTAATAGTACATCCTTGTTTTATTCATCTCTTATAGCTTGCTCAGCAAATCTGTATTAAACAGGCACTTGAGGGGGAGAGAAAAATAGACTAAAAAATAAGAATAGTAGTTGCCATATAATGAACACTTGTTAGTCTCCATTTCTATGCTAGTGCTTTACATGTATTCTCTCATTTTCTTATCTCAGCAGACCTATGTGGTTGCTACCATTCTTACTTCCACTTTACACTTAAGAACAGCTAGAGAGATTAGTTTGCCCAAGGTCCCCTGTCTAAAAAGTAGCAAAGCTGAAGTTCAACCCATAACTTTTTGACCCCAGAATCCAGTTCTTTCCTGTTTATACACAGAGATAGAACCAAAGGAGGAGATACACTTTCCCATTCTAATCTGCAATTTGGATGGTCAGTGAGACATGTACCTGAAACAACTTGAATGACTCTAAAGGTATATAAAAGATAGTATAAGACAGCCCAGACAGGTCGGGTGTGGTGACTCGTGCCTATAATCCCAGCACTTTGGGAAGCTGGGGTGGGCAGAGCACGAGGTTAGAAGATCAAGACAATCCTGGCCAACATGGTGAAACCCCATCTCTAAAAAAAAAAAAAAAAACCACAAAAGTTAGCTGAGTGGAGTGTAGTTGTGGGTGCCCGCAATCCCAGCTACTTGGGAGGCTGAGACAGAAGAATCACTTGAATGAGGGAAGTGGACATTGCAGTGAGCCAAGATCATGCCACTGTACTCCAACAAGGTGACAGAGCGAGACTCCATCTAAAAAAAAAGCACCCAGGTAAAGGGCTACTCTTTAGTAAACAACTATTTAAGCAATTTAGAACTTTGTAAATCCCAGGAAGTAAACCCCAGACCAGAAATAATCTGCAATTTTTAGTCATCCCCATCCTTCCTCCCTTTAGAATACTCACCTCCCCTCTCAGCAGACTTTTTCTGTTTGTTTTGCAGCTGGGTTGTGCCCTAGGGCACTCAACTTTCCATAGGTTTCTTGGCCTCAGTAGAAACTTATCCTTCTGCCCTCTTAGTTAGCTAAATCAAAGCTAGGCATTTTCAAAATATATTCTACTAAGAAATGAAGATGGAAATGGATGAACAGGAGAAAGAAGAGGAGGAAGGCAGAAATTAAAAAATTCAGAGAACGTAAGAACTAGTACTTGAAATTAATGAAGACTAATATTTACAAATGTCAGCTTTTTTTTATTTTTGTTTTGTTGCTTTGTTTTCTACTCCTAAAAAAACAGCCTACTCAAATATCTGTCCATTTAATTTCATAAATTCAACGATCTCAAGTTTCTTTCTTTGCATTTGATTGTGGACACAAGTAGATGACAGCTAAGGTTTCTCTGTGCCTATTGTGCTTGTATTATTTAATTATGAAAGCATAATGAAAGTGGTATTATCAACAGGTTTTTATGGCAGACAACTGAGGTTCTGAAAAATGAAGTATCTTTACTAAGGGCCCTTAGCTAGTCGGAAGCAGAGATGAGCAGGATTTCCATACAGGATCCTTCTCTCATAGCTTCACTTTGCAACCTTCAGAACCTTCCCTTTATTTTGTCTGAAGGCAATTCTTTGTGCCTCTCAGTCCTTTGCATTCTCTCCTGAACCTACAGTTTCTCCCACAGTGGAAGCAAAAGTCTCAGCCTTTAGGCAGTATACTTAAAATGGAGGCTTAGAGATTACATGTGAAGACTCCCAGAATTCTGGGGTTCATGTCTTTATGGACTCTGCATGTGTGTAACTGTCACTATGGGCAAATGCCTTAACGTTTCTGGGATGAAGTTTTCTCATCTGTAAAATGGAAGTGAATAATGCTACTACAGACTTACAGGGTGAGAGCTAAACACATAGGTACTGAGATGAAGTGATCCGAGCTGCACCTGACGCAGACAACCATTACATAATTGTTAGCTGCTGTTATTAGAGTTGTTATGTAGAAAGAAATAAGAAATTTAGACTTTAACACTCTCCATAAAACATGACATATCCCCACTCACTGAGTCACTCTGCTGCTGATGGGCCGGATTTATAGTTTGAGTCAATAATGGTAAACAGCAAGGAATTCCCAGAAAAAAATCATCTTAGACTATCCCATGTCAATACACTCTATTACATTGCTCTTTGAAGTAATGTGTCATCTGGAAGAAAGCAAATCCTGCGTTGGCCATTTTGCAGGTATATGCATTAGAGCAAAACTGGAACTGTAGCTACACAGTTATTTCTCTAGAGGCTAGAATAACCTTCAGAATTTGTAGTTAAATGTTTTTACTATACACAATTACAGCCTTCCAACTACCTTTCAATCCAATATAGATGTTATAAAAACACTCCCAGAGAAGGCAGGTTCAAAGATAGCCCCAAATGTGAATTATTACCCTAAATTGACTTTTCCTCTTAGAAGAAAATGTTATTTTATTAAAGAGATATCCATACAGAGAGTGTATCTCCATCTAGTTCTACTATTGTCTATCTGTCTGTCTATCTAATCTAATCTATCTATCAAGAGAAGATGACATAATTTAGTGGATGAGAGGAAAAGATTTTTTATAATGATGACCATTTAAAGAAAACCTGATTGCATGAGACATAGCTTTAAGTCAGCTTGTTTTCAATGACCTGAAGGATTTAATAAGTCCTTTTAAAATAGACTGATTGGTTGGAAGATAGGCTAGCTAGGAAAAGTCAGTAAGTCTTTGACTTAATATTTTCAGCATAATTAATAGTCCTGCTATACTATATAATGAGTTCACATGAAGCCAAACTTCTACTTACCCCTAGAATTTATCAGTTATTCTTAGAATATTTTGGATGAATATTTTTAGGAAATTGCTGAGGAAATTCTGTTGCATACCAAAACTTGGATATTTAGATTTATTTATTTATTTATTTGAGATGGAGTTTCACTCTTGTCACTCAGGCTGGAGTGCAATGGCATGATCCCGGCTGACTGCAACCTCCACCTCCTGGGTTCAAGAGAGTCTCCTGTGTCAGCCTCCGGAGTAGCTGGGATTACAGGCACCCATCACCACACCCGGCAAACGTCTGTAACATTAATAGAGAGGGGGTTTCACCATGTTGACCAGGCCGTCTCAAACTCCTGACTTCAGGTGATTCACCCACCTAGGACTTCCAAAGTGCTGGGATTACAGGCGTGAGCCACTGCACCCGCCCAGATATTTCAGTTTGATTAGCATTTGTCACTATTACAAATTACTCTGTGATGCCCATCTTTATAATAACAGCTTACTTTTTTGTGCTATTTCCTATGTGCCAGCCAATATGCTACATGTTTCCTTAGCACAGATTCTCAAGAGATGGAATTACTGAGATAAATTTTGTGTTTTTTAAAGGTTTTTGATCCCCATGGCACAGGTGCCACTCCAGAAGGTTTGCTCTGTGGCCACTTCTGAGGTATGCTCCACACTTGTACAATGGGGAAAACAGTGATGGCTGGATTATACGAAGACTAGCATTCAGCTATCAGTTCAGTAAGCACTCTCAAACAGTGGCTCATTCAAGAGACTTAGAAAAGCTCTAGCACAATGTCCTGGCTGGCACATCATATCTTAGCAGCTATTGTTGCTAAAAGTAGCACCCCTGAGTGGTTGCTTCCAGGAAGGCCTATCCAAAAATCTAGCCACAGGGATTGTATTTCTGTTTCTGGGAACTGGCACATTTCACATGTTGTCCCTTCTAGGGCCCACCAAGGCACAGCTATCTCCGGTAGTCAAGGGAACACAGAGTAATGTGGAAATGCTTGATCCAAGATCATTTTTTATAGAATTCAATATAAAAATGTTCTGATATCAGTAAAAAATATATACACTGACCTATGTGCCCAGGTCATAAAGAAATTAAAGCTATCCTAAGAAAAATTTAATCACATAAACATACTAGAGTGATCCAGTAAGCAAAAAAAGAAATGTTTTTTCTTCCATCCCTCTCTTTTCTTGGATTTACAAGGAAGGAAATGTGTGGAAAATTATGAATAATGCGTGTTACATTTTCATACCAGATCTCAGCCTCCTATTGTGGTCAGGGACAGAAGAAATCACTTGAAGGGATGGGATTTTTGTATGTAAGACCAGTGTGAGATGCTTTTTGGCTACCTACACAGATATTTTTAGTATGACAGTAGCAATCTTTTATAATGCTACCATTAGAAAACAAAACCACTTCGTTTTCAAAAACAAGGTTGATTTAGTGAACATCACTACATGATCCAGGATCTATATACATACAGTAAAATGCAGGGCTATTTTCCTCTAAATAAAGCAGAGTGAAGCCACTTGCTATCATGGAAGTGTAGAATTTTGATAATGGGTTTTACATTTAATTGGCTCCTCAAATCCTTCTAAGAACATAGTAAGAGTAGGGACTATAAATAATTTCAATAAAGATTTAACCCCCCCACCCCCAACACTCTTATAAATTAAAAAACCAAAGGACAGAGAAGCGAACTTCCGAAGGTGTCTTAGCCAGCAAATGACAAGTGTGATGTCTCACTATAAACCATGACTCAATTTAGAGTCCATCCTTTTATTTTATTTTCCTCTTGGCCTTCCCAAACAGCTCCCAAAGAATTTGCAATCTTTACATATAAATGTTTTCCCTTAAGGCAAAGTAGTAAATGGGGTATAATTTAAAAATAAAAGTGTATATTTTCCTCTCCACTTACCGTGTGCCTCCCATATAGTGAAAACATCTTTATCCTTTCAAAAGCCTTGCGTATGTTAAATGTGTGTCTCATGACTATGTGTCTATCAGAGAAAGCACTCTTCGTGTAGATGTGAGAAAAGATAATGTTAGAGTCAATTGGCAGATGGGAAAGCAATGAAGGGGCAGAAAGAAGGGGATATTATCTGAAGTTTTCAATAAGGAAGATGTGGGACAGTGAGAAAAAGGAAGCTGTTTAGAAGACAGACCAGAAAATAATTTGTTTGATTTGAGAAACAGTATAGTGTTGTTTACTATTGCAGCCAACTGGAACATCTGAAAGCAGGTCTGGCAAGTAGTGAATGCTCAGTCAATATCCGGCACTAAGGAGACCTGGGATTTAGCTCTGGCTTTCTCAGTCATGGTCAACCCACCTTTCTGAGTTTCACTATTTATTATATGAAGGGCTTGGACTATATTCTCTCTGTGGTAAACACAGATGCTTTTTTCCTGCCAAGTTACAGCTTAGTGAGGGAACTGCCCCCTCCAACTTTTTTTTTTTCTTTGAGAGTTTTGCTCTTGTTGCCCAGGCTGGGTGGTGCAATCCCAGCTCACCGCAACCTCTGCCTCCCAGGATCAAGTGATTCTCCTGCCTCAGCCTCCTGAGTAGCTGGGATTACAGGCATGCACCACCATGCCCAGCTAATTTTGTGTTTTTAGTAGAGATGGGGTTTCTCCATGTTGGTCAGGCTGGTCTCAAACTCCCAACCTCAGGTGATCCACACATCTAGGCCTCCCAAAGTGCTGGGATTACAGGTGTGAGCCACCCTGCCCAGCATCCAACTTCTTTATCTATGTGGTTACAATGGGAACATACTACAAACCACCCAACTGGTAAAATCTGACCCTGCCCAGGTTGGTCAAGGCCATGGTCATAGTCAAGGTTGACTGGCTGAGGCATAAGCAATCCCAATCCGGGCCAATATGAATCTTTTCCAAGGAATTTCAGAACTGGAATAATATCAGCTAAAAGGTAGTATCAGCTTCTTCATGGTAGCTCAAACTGAGGATATGCAAACCCGCAATTCGTCGGTGGCCACTGTCCCCAGTTTGCTCTATGTGGAAAAATGAAAATAGACAATGAGGGAGAAGAAAGAAGCAGACACAAAAAATAAAACAGAAAGAGAGAAACAACTTTTAAATCCATGATCCTGGTTGAACGTGATGCTCAATGTATCCCTGTCCTTTAAATAATGAGAAGACTCAGAATCATTAAATTTCCCACTAAAAAAATTACATTAGACACTAAGCCAATAATTTATCTATCAGTTGAGATGAAAACAGTTACATGCAACATATTCTAATATCTCTTTTGTTTCTAACAGTTGAAGGTTTTAAGGATCGGAAAGGCTAAAGACATCACCAGATAGGAACACTTTACTTTGACAGAAAGCAATTTAACTCGAGCAGACTTTAAAACAGAAAACGTTCTGCTGAAGAGAGATTTCCTAGAGTTAGGATCAAAGGCATATTTTTACAACAAAATAAAGTATCATCATACCTAAATGTGAAGGTAAGTCATGGAGTTTCTGGATAGAATGGATATTATTTCCACAATCCTGGAAAAACTAAGAAGCAGATAGAATCCCCTGTCATTTAAAAATTTTCTATGTTGTTATCATGAATTTTTATGTATTAGTTTTATTTTAATAAAACATTGCACTAAAGTATTATTTATCTTCACTACCAAGCTTTTAGGTCATCCTTTCACATTTTTAAGCCTAAAGTAAGTCCATCATTGACCTCATATTAGCCCTGAGGTTTCCATCTGTACGAAAGCTTCAAGCAAGGGTATTGGTAAGAAGTGAAACAAGAGGAAATTATAGAAGTTTTAGTACATGTTACGCCAAATTAAATAATTAATTGGTATATTTATAATTTGCCTTTCTGCACCTAATTCATGTCCCCAAGATTTCCTCACTCTGTAATAGTTTTAAATTTTCAGTGGAGACCTCAGCATATATTTTAAACGATTATCATGAAGTACAGGACAGGAATTAGAAGCGTATTTTCTTGGCACTCTGAGGTAAAAGCTTTTTTTCTTTTTTCTTTACTTTTTTTTTTTTTTTTTTTTTTTGAGACAGAGTTTTGCTCTTGTTACCCAGGCTGGAGTGCAATGGCGCGATCTCGGCTCACTGCAACCTCCGCCTCCTGGGTTCAGGCAATTCTCCTGCCTCAGCCTCCTGAGTAGTTGGGATTACAGGAACGCACCGCCATGCCCAGCTAATTTTTTGTATTTTTACTAGAGACGGGGTTTCACCATGTTGACCAGGATGGTCTCGATCTCTCGACCTCGTGATCCACCCGCCTCGGTCTCCCAAAGTGCTGGGATTACAGGCTTGAGCCACCGCACCCGGCTGAGGTAAAAGCTTTTGTAATGAAATGCTAGGAAGCTTTCAGTCTTGTGCTGTGGGTCTTCCTTGTCATGCTACATTTCTATCCTGATGGATGATGAAGGGGCAGAAGCCCCCCTCCTAACATACTGCACTATTCTCATGGACAGGAGCCACATTCTTCTATGACTATTATGTCATTTACTTTTAAGTGTGGATCTGAACTGGAATTGATATCTAATACCAATCTGACAAGAAGCCATTTCTAAAGGGGTTTCTGAAGCAGCACAGATAGGCTGGATCTCCTAGTGTGATGTATACAGTGAAGAAGCACTGACTCCAGTACTCAAGTGGTCTCTGAAAGGGGTGAAAAAAAAATCCCAGGATGTACACAAAGTGATTTTAAGAAATAGAAATATTATATTGGAAATTTTATTTTTACTTGTTCTTTATTGCTTTCATTTTCAAAATTTTATTTTGTAGTGTTTTATAATGAACATAATGTTGAATATAGCATTATGTTTATACAATTTAATCTTGATTTTATTAAGGGGTTTATTTTGTAAATTACCAATATAGTCCATTCTTTGAATGATGTTGGTAACAAGGATGAGATTGACAGAATCATATTATGTAAGTAATGAGAGATTTGGTTTGAGTCAGAAAACATGAATTAAAATCCCAGTCTGCCTCATACTAGCCTGAATACGCTTAGGCAAATAACCTGAGCATTTAGTTTCCGTATCTGCTAAATGGGTATATGAGCCTTAAATAAAATCATGTACACAGGATTGAGCAGAATATGTGGTACTTTTAAATAGTGTATCAATTTCAGATATGATTATTAAACACTTTGATACTCTTACAATCTATAAATATGCCATGTTATTATTATTAGACACATAAGTGACAACATTCAAATCTGTAAAGTAAGTTTTTTTGAGATAAGGAATATTCATCCAAGTCTCTTGAGTCCAATTATTCAGTAATAATTATTTCTTAGTTTGAATAAAGGTTTTCCATTTTTAAAATTCTATTATTATCCCAACAACACCTGTGCAGTTTCATTTTAATCCATAGCTTTATGAAGAGATACCCAAATAATATCATTCACAAATACTTTGGCAAAATATTCCATGACACAAGTGGTAGAAAACTGACAAATTGCAAGCTAATGTATTGGCTTGGATCTTTATACAACCTTTTTTTTTTTTTTTAACCCCCCAAATGAATAGCCTGGCCTTAGGCCAGACAGGAAGGAATTGGAAGAAAAAAAAAAAGGTTTTTTTTTTTTTTTTTTTTTTTGAGACGGAGTTTCGCTCTTGTTACCCAGGCTGGAGTGCAATGGCGTGATCTCGGCTCACCGCAACCTCCGCCTCCTGGGTTCAGGCAATTCTCCTGCCTCAGCCTCCTGAGTAGCTGGGATTACAGGCACGCGCCACCATGCCCAGCTAATGTTTTGTATTTTTAGTAGAGATGGGGTTTCACCACGTTGACCAGGATGGTCTCCATCTCTTGACCTCGTGATCCACCCGACTTGGCCTCCCAAAGTGCTGGGATTACAGGTTTTAGCCACCGCACCCGGCGAATAATTTCATTTTCAAGGCTACAGGCTGTGTATGATTACCAGGTTGGTCTCGATCTCTCGACCTCGTGATCCACCCACCTTGGCCTCCCAAAGTGCTGGGATTACAGGCTTAAGCCACCGCGCCCGGCCAACAAAAAAAATGTTTTTTTAAAGAGTCTTGCTCTCTCATCCAGGATGGGGTATAGTGTTGCAGTCTCCACTCACTGCAACCTCTGCCTCCTGGGTTCAAGCAGTCATCCTGCTTCAGCCGTCCAAGCAGCAGGGACTACAGGCGAGACTCACCACACCCAGCTAATTTTTGTAGTTTTTAGTAGAGAAGGGGTTTTGCCATGTTGGCTAGGTTGGTCTCAAACTTCTGACCTTAGGAGATCCACCTGCCTTGGCCTCCCAAAGTGTTGTGATTACAGGCATGAGCCACTGCCCCCTGGTAAGAACTTGATTGGGAAGAACTTGATCACCTGTCCTTGTATCTCTGTTAGTAAACAAATTCCCATGCCGCCAGAGAGCAGCTTTCACTTGACCCTGGGTAGCACTGTCTAACGGAACAGGGTTTCTCATCCTTAGCACTACCAACACTTCAATCAGACAATTTGCTGTTGTGAGGGGCTGTCTTTAGCAGTGACCCTGGCCTCTAAATGCCAGTGGCATTCCCTCCAACCTTGCCAGTGGTGACAACTAAAAATGTTTCAGACATCACCAAATGTTTCATCATCAAAACTGCCCTCAGTTGAGAACCACTGTCAGGGAATGATCCTTATTATCTTCTCTACTGTGCTCAAGATGAGGTGAGTCTAAAGAATTAAGGAGAACTTGAAATCTAAATCAGAATTCTATAACATTTCTGCTATCATTTTTTGTCCATCTTATCTCTGCTATAATTTTTTAAGGGCACCCTTTATAAATATGCCACTGGCTTGTATTAAACCTAAAAGCACAACTCAAAGAGTATAGAGTTGATTCCATTTTGCTAAGAGTTCATCTTTTATAATTTTTGTCGGCCTTAGAAGTACTGCAGGGGGAGATGCTCGGACAATATTCCCTTATTAGAAGAAGTATGTTTACAGGTGGAGTGAAGGGGGTGGCTAGGCCAAAGACTAGGGAGGATAAGAACAAATCCAAAAGGCAGTGCAATTCATTAGGGCTGATATGAGCAAGCTCAGTTTAGTCGGTCATCGTGTTAGTGGCATGAAAAGGATTGGAGGCTAATTTTCCCCATTCCTTTTTTATTGTCTTCCTTTTACCTACATCTCTATTTTTCTTTCTCTTTTTCTTCTCTTATTCCTCACTTATTTTCTCCCCCTGTGCATCCTTGTGCATATTATTCTTCCAGTTCCTTTTCCCTCTGTTACTATTTTAGTCTAGCACTGGTCATGAAAGCCCAGCATCATGGTTTTAAGTGGGGTTCTGGAATGAGGTGGCCTGAGTTTGGATCAGAGCTCTGCCGCTTTCTTGCTGTGAAACCTACTCAAGCCTGTAATTTAACATCCATGTGTTTTCATTTCCTTACCACTAAAATGCAGATATTAATATTACCTATCTCTTGGTGAGCTTAGTATTAACATATGTAAAGCACGTGGAAAGGAACCTGTGGCAGGCAGTAAGTACCCAATAGATGTTAACCATTATTATTACCTTCACATCCCCTACACTGCAGGGAAGAACACAACCACACACTTTCATATAAAACAGTCTAGCAACATTTGCCTGTTTGTATTTATTGAGCGAATTATTCTGTATTACTGGTTAGGGAGAGAAGAAAGTTAGGCCTCTGTTTAATAACACTTTCAGGAATAAGGCTCATTTAACACCTTTGTGCTGGGGAAAGCGCTGAGGAAACACTATGAACAAATGTACATTTTATAGTAATAGAACAGACGTAATTCCACTGAATTTCTCCCCGAAGTATGTGTATTGTTATTGCTAGTCTGAATACCATGTATACAATATTTCTCTGTGGCTGGAGGGAAAGCAAATTTTAAAATAAAAACAGAATATTAAATGCCAAAAAATAAAATTTTAAAAAGCCTTTCTAAACAATACTGTTATTTTTCACCTATTAGTTATCTTAGAAAGACAGTGAGCTACTACTAATAGTGTTTAAAAAATGAATATTCTCTGTATTAGTCAATTTTTACACTGCTGTAAAGAACCGCCTGAGACTGGGTAATTTATAAAGGAAAGAGGTTTAATGGACTCACAGTTCAGCATGGCTTGGGACGCCTCAGGAAACTTATAACCATGGCTGAAGGAAAAGGGATAGCAACACACCTTCTTCACAAGGTGGCAGGAAGCAGAAGGGCAAGCAAGACCTGGGAAAACTGCCTTATAAACCCATCAGATCTCGTGAGAACTCACTATCACGAGAACAGCATGAGGAAACCACCCATGATCCAATCACCTATCGACTGGATTCTCCCTCAGCAGGTGGGGATTATAATTCAAGATGAGATTCAAGTGAGGACACAAAGCCTAACCATATGATTCTCATTACACTTACTTCACAACAACAGCTAAGGGTATAGCTAGGGAAATCGAAGCAAAAGCAAATTAAGAAACAAGTTATATTAGAGAACTCACTGAAGAAGAAACATGAATAAAATTAAAAATAGTGATTAGGGAAACACAAAATAAAACAACAGTAAGATATCATTTTGGTAGGGCGCCACACTGGGAAAATTTAAGAGATTGTTAATATCCACTTTGGATGAACTTATAGAGAAAAACGTACTCTTACACTATACTACTGGTTAAAAAATATTGGTTAAGAAAAGGAACAATGTTTTTGGGAGGACAGTTTGGCATTATCTTTCATTATTTAAAATATTTATTCTCTTTGATGTAGCAAGTTCACCTATATAAATCTGAGAGAAATCTTTGCCTTTAAGCCCAAAGACAAATGTACAAGAATAATCACGGAAGATTTGTTGTTTGTTTGTATGAGACGCAGTCTTCCTCTATTGCCCAGGTATGATCCCAGCTCACTGCAACCTCCGCTTCCTGGATGGGTTGAAGCAATTCTCCTGCCTCAGCCTCGCGAGTAGTTGGCATTTCAGGTGGCCACCACCACGCCTGGCTAATTTTTGTATTTTTAGTAGACATGGGGTTTCACCATGTTGGCCAGGCTGGTCTCAAAATCCTGACCTTAAGTGATCCACCCACCTCAGGCTCCTAAAGGGCTGGGATTACAGGCATGAGCTGCTGCACCTGCTGAAGACTTGTTTTTAATAGAAATAACAAAATGTAAAACAAATGATGTCCATTTATAGACAAAAACAGAGAAATGTTGAATATTGAAATCGATTAAACGAGATTCAGGACAGGTGGCCTTGGACATTTAGAATTTTTCTTCTCTTTTTTTCTTTTCTTTTTTTTTTGAGCTGCAGTCTTGCTCGTTGCCCAGGCTGGAGTGCAGTGGTGCAATCTCGGGTCATGGCAACCTCCACCTCCTGGGTTCAAGTTATTCTCCTTCCTCAACCTCCCCAGTAGCTGGGATTACAGGTGCCTACCACCACGCCTGGCTAATTTTTGTATTCTTAGTAGAGATGGGGTTTCACTTTGTTGGCCAGGCTGGTTTCAAATTCCTGCCCTCAGGTGATTGCCCACCTGGGCCTCCCAAAGTGCTAGGATTACAGGTGTAAGCCATCATGGACAGCAGGGCATTTAGAACTAATGCAAAGACAATCACTGTCAATTCTTGAGTTGGGAACCTAAACAAAGTGAATTATGTAAAATATTATTTTCTCAGAGTGTTTAGGTACTAAATTAGGAGATTGCTGAAATAAGCCTCAAAGGGGTCATATAATAAATAACTGCCAGAAAGTATAATTGAAAACAAACAAGTCACCTACAGGCCAATCACAAGGTCAGGAGATTAACATCATCCCGGATAACACGACAAAACCCTGTCTCTACTAAAAATACAAAAAATTAGCCAGGTGTGGCGGCAGTCACCTGTAGTCCCAGCTACTTGGGAGGCCGAGGCAGGAGACTCGCTTGAACATGGGAGGCAGAGGTTGCAGTGAGCACAGATCTTGCCACTGCATTTCAGACCAGGTGACAGAGTAGACTCTGTCACAAACAAAACAAAACAAAACAAATCCGTTGGGTTACTGTGTGGTTTCATACAAATATTTTTCAAGGGAAAACGAAATAGGTGCTGCTGGAAAGGATAACATGATTAAATAGGTTAAAAGTTGAGCAGTGGTTGTAACAGCTTTATTCTGATGGGGTTTCCTCTTCAGCCAAGTTCTGGCTTTGTCATATACAAGTGTACCAAAAACTATATAACCAAACATGTATCAAATCTCTCTTAGCTCCAATTGGCCCTTTGAGAGTTGAAGTTATACAAATAAATTAGCATATTCTTTCTGTTCACATTCTGCTTGAATGCATGGTTAAGTTAATTTCAAGGACTACTTTTCACTTCACTGTTCTATGATTCACTATAATGCTTTATGGTAACTCATCTGCTGTTAATCCTCTACTTTATGTGAAGCAAAATCAGTTTCTCCTATAGCATTTTATTCATAACTCTTATAGCACTTACCATGGTAACGGCAATTACCAATTTACACCTTTACTAGACTATAAACTTCTTGAGGTCAAGAACTGTGCTCATTTAATCTATAATAAGAGTCTGGCAAATAAAATAAGTCAATAAATTAATGTTTCTGATATAGATATCTTCTGTCTTTCAAAGATAGACCCTTTGAAAGTTGGACCTAAACACCACTCTCTAATGAATTCTAGATGGCTCTGATGGTTTTCTGAAGGTTTTCTCTATTGTTTATTGAGTACTGTTGGCTCTGTAAAATAGGATAAATATCATAAGTGAAAATGACAAGGAAAAGTTTAAAAAGAGCAAAAACAGGCAATAATAATGGTTAGAATTAAATGAGTTACACTTCAAGTGATTTTCAAGGAAATTTGATATTTTAGATATGTGAAAAGTAAAAATAAACTGGAATTATCATAAGTACAGTTTATGAATTTTGATGAAAGCATGTCAAAATTTCTATGGCATTTATACATTTCAATGGATAGGGGCTCCAGAGACAAATTCAAAATATAAACTAAGAGTTGTCCATTAGAATAATAAATTACTATTGCCATAATAAAATAACATATAATAAGTGCCTATCTGACATCTCACTTTACAAATTATTACACAAAATAATTTGATAATATGATATTTGAGATTTTATAAAATTTGGAAACTATGATTAGCTAAATACAGACATTAAACAAATACATAGTTAAGGACAGTATCATTGAACATATAAAGGATAATTACATTTCTAAGACATATTCTGGATCAACTAATTTAAGATTACAGAAAGCAACTTTATTTTCCCAAATCAATTGCAAAAAGCTTTATGGAAAATATCAGGAGATATATGTGATCACTTAAGGACAGGGATGGCTGGGAGCAGTGGCTCACATGTAATTCTTGCACTTTGGGAGGCCGAGGTGTGCATATCACCTGAGGCTGGGAGTTCAACACCAGCCTGACCAACATGGTGAAACCCTGTCTTAAAAATAATAATACAAATAAAAATTAAAAAAAAGAAATCTCCTCTCTACTAAAAATGCAAAATTTGCCAGGTGTGGTGGCGGGCGCCTGTAATCCCAGCTACAGGAGGCTGAGGCAGGACAATCACTTGTACCTGGGAGGCAGAGGTTGTGGTGAGCCAAGATGGTGCCATTGTATTACAACCTGGGCAACAAGAGCAAAACTCTGGGAGAAATTCTAAGAAATGCATTGTGAGGTGATTTCCTCTTTGTGTGAACATCGTAGACTATGCTTAGACAAACCTCGATGGTATAGCCTATTCCTCCCAGGCTACAAACCTGTACAGCATGTTACTGTACTGAATACTGTGAGCAGCTGTTTCACAAGGGTAAGCATTAGTATTTGTGTGTCTAAACATCTAAACCTAGAAACAATACAATAAAAACGAGGTATTATCGTCTTATGGGACGAGTGTCATATAGGCAGTCCATCGCTGACTGAAAGTCATTATGACACATCTGACTGTACCTGAAACCTGCAAAAATAAGACAGGTAAAGAGAGACTGTTGAAAATGCATGGCAGCTTGGCAGGGGACCCAGAAGGAAGTCTGGGATGATCCAACAAAAGAAGGAAACTTGACATAAACAAAAATTGGCTAAAACCCAAAAGGCAATGAGGGTGTTAATTGTTTTAGAGCTTTTTGATAAAGAGCTTTAGAGTTGAAGAAGGCATTCTCCAGGATGAAGGAAAGCCGGTGTCTTCGGATTTTAAATCTTACGGAAAATAAAAACATCTCTTTCTGGTGATGTAACAACTGGCCAGATGTCACTGAACTGAAGTTTGCGGTATTTTTAAATACAGAAATTTTCCTTTGGGTGTGTATTCTTTATTTCTTTATACAAAAGTACTAAAGATAATATCACAGAACTTCAAAACAGACACATTTAAGGATGCTAATCAGATTAGCGTCATTGGAGAGAAACAAGTTAGTTTTATTACTTTTTGTGGCATTTAGTCATGTTGCAATTTATAATATCTAAATGTTTCCTTCTGGTTCTATGTTTCCCTAGCTAGACTGTAAGTTTCTGGAAAGCAGGTCTTCTCCCTGTACCTAAAGCAGTCTCATGGATTCTACCACCTACATGTCTACAGTCATCTTCTTTCTAGCCCCATCAGCACTGTCCTCCTTTATCTCCTCTATAAATGATTGCCAACAGCCTTTTTACTGGTCTCCAAAATCTTACAGTATAGCTAGGGAGAAATGGAAAACCAAATGGAAATATTAAAATAATATAAAATGTTATAGAAATATGTGAAAATAACAATTTTTCCCTTGAATTCTGCCATTTTCTTTATAGCTCTCCTCCCATCCTTACCTATATTTTGACTTTGAATTATAATTATCAAACTGCACACACAGACTGCCAACACAGAGGGCTGGAGGAGCCAATGTTGCATGAAAATGCAGGGTCTTCAGTTTTGTTATGTCTTGCTTTGCTTTCTGAAATTACAGTGGACTACATGGAAGCTACAACAAAATGCAAAGTTTTAAAGTCTCCTGCGTGACTCATGTAGATGCACCAGGCTTTACACATGCCTAATGAAGTGTGAAAAACTCTGATTACAAAGTGTGATGTTGCAGTGAGAAGAGAAGGAAACCTTCAGGTAAGCTAGAGAATTGGGGCGGGAGGGGTAGTGACTATTTTTTTTTAGAAAAGCAGGGAGATTTTAGAGAAAAGAGGGAAAGCAGGGAGCAGCTGTTTAGGCCACAGTCCCTTGCCAGGACTGCAGGGATCTAAGTGTGAGCAGTGGGCTTAATCCGGAAATGAGCAGAGAAAAGGTGCTGAGTGGTCCAAGTCACAGGCCAGGAAAAAGAGGCGAAAGGAAAACAGGAATAAAATTCTTGTTTCGGGGCGGGAAGCACAGAAAAGGGCACAGAAATGGTGACGGGATTATCTGACCTTTGTATACTTGAAGGCTGGACAAGCTTGAAGAACAAGGTTAGGAAGGGATACTATTAAAGATAAAGGAATTACTTACAATGGGGCTTCTTAAACTTTAATGCACAGATGAATGATATGGAGATATTGTTAAAATGCAGATTCTAATTCAGAAAGGCTGGGGTAGAGACCAAGAACCTGCATTTCTAACAAGCTTCTAGGTGAAGCATTGAAGCTTTGAGCGGCAAGGATTTGCAATATTAAACATGAACACTTAAAACATTTTTAGCCGGGTGCGGTGGCTTACGCCTATAATGCCAGCACTTTGGGAGGCCAAGGTGGGTGGATCACAAGGTCAAGAGATAGAAACCATCTTGGTCAACATGGTGAAACCCTGTCTCTACTACAAATACAAAAAATTAGCTGGGCATGGTGGTACGTGCCTGTAATCCCAGCTACTTGGGAGGCTGAGGCAGGAGAATTGCTTGAACCCAGGAGGCAGAGGTTGTAGTGAACTGAGATGGCCCAATTGCACTCCAGCCTGGGTAACAAGAGCGAAACTCCGTCTCAAAAACAAAACAAAACAAAACATTTTTATATGTTGGGCATGATGGCTCACACCTATAATCTCAGCCCTTTGGGTGGCCGATACAGGTGGATTGCTTGAGCTCAGGAGTTTGAGACCAGCCTGGGCAACATGACAAAACACCCTCTCTATGAAAAATACAAAAATTAGCTGGGCATGGTGATGTGTACCTGTAGTACCAGCTACTTGGAGCTGAGGTGGGATCACTTGAGTCTGGGAAGTGGAGGTTGCGATGAGCTGAGATTGTACCACTGCACTCCAGCCTGGGCAACAGAGCAAGCAAAAACCACCAACAACATAACAAACTAAAACCATTTTTTATAAAATAAACCAGTCAATGAATTTGTGCTTCCCAGTATAGATATCTTCTGTGGGTTTATCAGAGACTTAGATATCAAATATCAAAGATTGTTACAAAATTATCCTCCCCTTTTATCCTTAGTTAATGGCAATGGAGAATCTGCAGTGCCCCAGTTCACACCAATAATATATTTGAGAGCATAATCATTGTTACATGTCTACTTTAATAACGAGGTAACTACTTTTGTTATTTACAGCAACACATTTGCCCATTAACGTGTCCAAGAAAACACCCTGTGATGACAGAAATGCTCTATATCTGGATGTTCAATATGATAGCCACTAACCACTTGTGGCTACTGACCACTTGAAACATGGCTAGTATACCTAAGGAACAAACAGCCACATACAGCTAATGGTTACCGTGATCATCAATATCTGCTAGCATCACCCAAAGACAACCAGATGCAATTCACTTCCAGATTGAAGTAGTCTTCCTACCAAGGCTCTAGATCAGGCGTCCCCAAACTACAGCCCTCGGGCCGCATGCGGCCCCCTGAGGCTATTTATCCGGCCCCCTGCTGCACTTCAGGAAGGGGCACCTCTTTCATTGGTGGTCAGTGAGAGGAGCACAGTATGTGGCGGCCCTCCAAAGGTCTGAGGGACAGTGAACTGGCCCCCTGTGTAGAAAGTTTGGGGATGCCTGCTCTAGATTTAGCAACCAATTTACAAAACAGACTCCAGATGTCCCCAGACCCTGCTCTAAAAATTGATGGTATAAGGGAACTTATGTACCTGAGGCCCACAAAAGGCAGCTGAAGACAGCCAAGGAATTTAATTCTTTATCTAAAAGGATACACCTGTTAAATCATCCTTCAAAGTAGTAATGACTTGAAAGTCTATCCCACCAAATATCCCACCATTGAGAAATTATAAATAACATACATACACACACACACGCGCACACACACACACACACACACACACACACACACACACACAGAATTTTGAAGGAGAGAATGATATGGGTTTGAGCTTGAGCCATGTCTTTACTACTGTGTAACCTCTGGGACCTCTCTGATCTTGTTTGCAAGTCACTTTGTAAATTGGAGTTAATAATAATACCTACTGGCCAAGGGTGTTAGGAAGGTAAGTTCCTGAAGGGCAATGTACATTTTATACGTATTCCTGTTGTAATCCTATACAATGGTTAATTAGTAGTCATTAAAAGAGAAGGCAATGCCATACTTAAAGCAAAATCCAAGGAACCAACCTAGAATCTTTTGTTGTACCAAATTTGTATTGCATGTGGCCTTGGATTCTTTTATGATGGGTATTTCAATCCTTCATATTTGTTGTAGTGGGATATAACCTTTAAAGAATGAACATTCTAAAGCCATTTGGGAGAATAATGGTAAGTGCTTTATTTAGCAGTGTAGGGTCTGGTAAGCATCCTCCCTGCTAAGATTATACAGAAAATAAAGGAAATTGCAGACTGCTCATTTCCCTTGTACTCATCCTAATCTTGTGGAAACTTCCTGTAAAAGGCAGTTATAGCATTAAAAGTAAACTGATTTCACACTCACCGGATACTACCAAGCCAACAATTGCAGTCCTTAGGGATAAAAGGAAAATAGCATACTTATCCTTTATACTTTGTATTAGTTTGGAAGAATATGGAAATCCTAGTGATGGAGCAGCAGACTCATGCCAGAGGCAAGGAAACTATTTAGAAACATGGTTACCATTTAGTAATTCCACTGAGAGGCAGGGTTCATTAGCCATGAGACTGGTTAAACTAAAAAAAAAAAAAAAAACCACACACCATGAAAGTAGGAAATTCCCATTGATCTATGCACACATTAACTACAGTTTTAAAATACAAAGTTTTAATTACATCTGCTAAGGAGTAACGTTAAGGGTAATTTTAGAAATGGAAATGTGCACTTGCATTTTATGTACTTTTAGAACCTCACATGTTGGCCTGGTTGTCTTTTGGCTTCTCAAGAATACAAATATCTGCTGAGAGCTTAGAGTACAAGGCACCCGAAATGCTAAACTGCAGTAGTATTAAATCTCAGTGGGAAACCAGAGGGGATTCCTGATTTCTACTCCAGTGTAAGTCAATACGGCTTCCTTTTTATACATAGTCAAGGCCTCGGCATAGTATTTCACCTAAAAAGCATCTCTTACTGAAAACCACTGCTAAAAAGGATGCCAAAAATATGAAGGGCAGCCTCCACCTTCCAGTCACTAAAATTTAACCGGGAAAACAAATATAAACTCTAAAAAAATGAATCAGCAAAAATAATAATAATGATAATTAGCAACGTAAGTATAAACAGCAAAGGGAAAAATAAAAGAATCTGAGAAGACCAAGTCTGAATTCCTAAGAAAAATGATTACTATGGCCTGAGCAATGTGAAAAAAAGAAAAGAAATTGATTTGGAGAATGGCATGTCATCTGCCAGCGTCTCAGTGAGGACAGCTTACATTTTGCTGTCCTTGTGAAGAAACCCTGGTCTGATACCTACAAGGAACTCAGAATCCACTTGTACCTTTCTTAACTTGGATCATATCCTATACTGGCAATTACTTGGCAATTGTGCACCTGTTCCTCCCTCTTTGGCCCAATTATGGTATTGATAATTAATTACCTCAAACAGGTCATTAAACGGTTGTGGCTAGTTTCTAAAGCTGAGCATAATAATACAGATAGTCAGTTGTGATAACCAGCTTTTGTGACTAGCTTCCTTCCCACAGGTCCACCTAGAAAACACAACTGAGCATATATAAGTATTTCTTTTCTTGCTGAGCCCTAATGTGGCCGTGGAATTCTTCCTGACTAGTACTAACTGAATGGAGTTGGAACTTAAGACAGAGCTGTGATCTGTATTTAGCTTCTCACATAGCTTTTCAAGTTTGGCTGGATCTACCTTTCTTAACTGAACTAGCCCTCTGGCCTTATCAGTATCTATCTAAGCTTATGATATACCTTGGGCTACCCTTTTCTGTGTTGCTGGAACACAGCTCTCAATCAGGGATGTGCTGGGGGACAGGATGACAAAAATGGTTGCAAGGAAATGGGGAGCAGACAATGAAGGACTAAAAAGGGCCAAGTACCTAGCATACTTACAAAAGCATGGTTGGCCCCATTATAGACCTAGTGATCACAATTTCTGAGCTGAGGTCTAGGAATCTGCATTTTAAGTAAGTATTTGCAGTGTATTTTAAAAAAATTATTACAGAACATTTAAAATTATAAAATAGTAAACAGAATGTGTTCATCATTAATCTATAATCAATCTTGTTTCATCTGTATCCTTACTTATTCTTCCTATGCCTCACCCAAGTAGATGATTCTGAAGCATAACATTTCATCTCTAAATATTTTAGGGTACATATTTTTAAAAGGTAAGGACTTAAAGAAAACATAGCCATCAACCAATAATTAAAAAAGAATTCCTTGTTCTCATCAAATCTCCAGTTAATGTTCAAATTTCTCCCGTTGTCCCAAATTTAAAAATATTTGTTCAAGTCATGATCCAAATAAGGTCTCACACATTGCCTTTGGTTGCCATGCCTCTTTACCTCCTAAGGTCCAGACACCCAGATAGATTAGTTGAGGCCTTCAGTGTATATAGCAGTCAGTGATTGACAGACTAGAAGAACTCTTGGCTCTAAGCAGCAGCACCATTTCTGACTGCTTCAGCATAGACAACTCTGAGCTCTGCCAAACCAAAGCAATTAAATAAAAAAAAGGTAAGATCTTTAACAACTGGGTGAGAGAAAGGGTACAAAAGTGTCCTAGAAATGGCATGGAACCACCAAAGTCTGAATGGTTTGGAGACTATGTCTTGGTCGTGGAGTTGAGAGCAATCTTTAATGCATTAATTTGGGCTATTGGTCATATTTTGCTCCCTTATGTAAGTAATGTATGTGGAAGTAGCCAGCACAGTGCCTGGCTCATGACGACCAAGATGGTTTTCATATCTTCTCCCAAAGACTGTGCTGGCAATTTCCTTGATACACTAGAACCTCGAATTGATGCAAATCTTCAAAAGAGAAAGGCCTTTGCAAATGACCAACTTTCCTTTTATTTACTTTAATAACTGTGACAGTTTCATTTATTGGTGGTTTACTGAGGACCAGGTCATGTGTCTAACAACTGACAGTTATTTGTTGAATGAATGAACAAGAATACTGAATGCTTTACATTTAATCCTCAAAACACCTGACACTATTTTGCCATGGAGTTTCTTACTATCTCTGACAAAATAATAGTAAGAGCTAAGACTTACAGATCTCTTACTGCGAATTCTTAATCTGTTCTAAGTGATTATGTATATTATTATCTCGTTCATCAGCACAACAGCTCTATGAGTTAGATACTATTATCCCCATTTTTTGCAGGCCCAGAGTTTTAGTAACTTGCATAAGAACACAGACTATACCTGATGGGACTTGATTGAAACTTGAGCAGTCTAACTGGTTAACAGTAGTCCTGGAAGGGGAAGAGGCCAGTATCAACAATCTCACGTATAGGTTCTTCACAAGAATAAGTTCAAAAGGCAGGTTTAGAGCTCATGTCTAGTACAGACCACCGTTTCTCATCATCAACATTGCCCCTTTCTTTCTCGGAGTAAGAACAATGCCGCTGATGGGGCAGGAAGCAAGTTACATAATCAGACCTCAGAAATCAATGGGATGGTTTTGGGGCACACTGACTGGTTTAGCGCCTTTGTTCATTCGCCGAACATTTATTAAGCACCTGCTACGTGCAAAACACTGTTATCAGTGCACTACTGTGCACGCTCATTCTCAGAACAACAATCCTGCGTCTCCTAGAGTGATGGCAGAAGAGTGCCGCCTTGTTGCGAGGTTCTCTCAACTTCATTTCGTCCTCGGGAATTGTTCTCTTCAAGGTGGCACCAGCGGCAACCTTCATTCTTAGCTCGCACAAACCTGAAAAGCAAGAGGAAAACATTGCACGCAGGGCTAGACTTGAATCTGGGAAGATGCATCAGGAACTTGGGAGCGCTAGGGATTCAGTCCCCTAGGCCGGTTCATGTAAAGTCTGGCTTTCTGAGAAGAGAAGAGATAATAGAATTTGCAGAGCCAGGAGCTCTGACTCCTGTGGCTGGGCTGACCTTAGGCTCCAGCCCACAACCCCAGTAGATTTCTGTGCAAAAACCTTTTGAGATGAATGCATACATTGTCCTCTAACAATGCATTCATGACAGCTGTCTATCCAATCGGTCCGCCTCCGTTCGGAGCAGTTCGTGCCATAGAAGCATCTCCTGCGGTATAGTTATGCAACCTCACTCACAGCGGGAGTTATTTCCTCCGTTCTGGCTGCGCCAGATTCATGTAACACGCCTACCCTGGGCTTCAATGGAAGTCGTTCTCCATTAACAATCACTCCAGCTTTCGGAGATGAATGCCCTGACAGCATACCCCTTGCGCAGTAAGAATCCAGGCAGGGAGGCGAGGTGTTAAAACTAACACACACACATTCTCATATTTTCTCTCTCTCTCTCTCTCTCTCTCTCACACACACACACACACACACACAACGTGCATGCAGCTAGGGAACTGCAGCAATGCAACCAGGGGGACAGCAGGAGGAGCTCTTTTTGCACAGTCCCTGCTTCTAACCCCCACTAACTAAAGATGAACTCACGCCAGTTCCATTCTTTGCTCTGCAAGGAAAACACACACACACACACACACACACACACACACACACACACACACGGCACACACACGGCAGAAGAGAGTAGTCTCCAGATTTCCCCTCTGAGCACACTGTCTTTCAAGTCTCTTCGTTCAAACAACCCGGATATTCCAAGCCGAGTAACGGGGAGTAAGGCGCCACAACAATGCAACCTCCCAAGCAGCTCCTCTCGCAGCTCCCACCCCCGCCCCCTTTCGCGGCGTGCCAAGAGTTTGGAGGGCGCGCACGCACACCGAGCACAGTGCCGGGCGGTATCCCTCCGCCCCCCTCCCCCCTTTCCCCGCTAAGTGGCTCGACTACGATTTGGGAAATGCAGGGAGGAGGGAACTACTTTCCTGAAACTTGCTATGCTGCACACGACTTCGAGTTGCAGTGATTCGCCCGGAGGCCGCGGCTCTTAGTCCTACCCACACACCCTCACGGCCGGGGCACCCCGCTCGGCAGCCCCACCCCGTGCCCGCTCCGGCCTCGGAGGGAAGCGGGCGGCGGGGAGAAGTCGCGAGGGACTACTTCGCCTCCTTCTCTCGCGGGCGCCCCCGGTTCGGGCAGCGGCGGCGGAAGGAGCGGGCGGCGTGAGCGCTTCCGCCGCCCCCCTCGCGGCTCCCCTCTCTCGGGTGTGAGGAGCTGGCCCGCCGAGCTGCTGGTGGGCACCGGCTGGCGAGGGACCTGCGGCCGCTCTCCTCCTCTCCCGCCGCCTCTCGGGACCCTGCCCCGCGACCCCGGGCCTGTCCGCTCTTCTCCGGCCGGGCGGGAGCGATCGGCTCGCCTGCCCCTCGCCTCACGCGCTCCCCGCCGCCCCCACCTCCCCCCTCAGGAGGAGTCCCGGCTGGAGCGTGTCTGGAGGAATCCGCCGCCTCGGGGCCCCTCGCCCGGCTGTGCCCGCGCCTGAGGACCGACCCGGGCGTCGCCGGGGGCTGAGGGGCAGCCGGCGGCGAGGCGGGAGATGGTGGGGTGGGCTCTGGCAGGACCGCGCCGCCGCTGCCCGGAGCCTGGGCTCGGCACCCCCCCGCCGGCCCCCGCCAAGCGGAGCTCTGCTTCCTCCTCGCCGCATCCCTGAGGGAAGCGCCGCCTCTGCTCCCGGGTCCTCCGCCTGCCGGCTCCTTCCTGGCCGGACCCCGCCGCGCTCCACCCCAGTGGCCGGAGGAGCCGCTCTCCAGTCCGCCTTTGCAGCCCCCTGTCTTTTTCCCTTTCCACCGGGCCTCCTCGGATCCCTTGTTGGGCGCTGAGGCGGGGGAAGAGGCTGGGGTCGCCACGGCGGAGGTTGCTGCCGCCACCCCCCTGCGGGGGTGGCCGGGGTTCCCGGCTGGGGGGGCACCGTTGTGGGTGAGGCATCCACCATGGTGAGGCCCCCGTGCCGCTGCCCCCGCGCCCCCCCGGCCGCCGCTGCCGCCTGCCCCTCGGTGCTGCTGCTGCTGCTCCCCCGCCTGCTGTTGCTCCTCCATCTCCGGATCGGATCACGGTGAGGGAAAGATGAGCGAGGAGACGGCGACTTCTGACAACGAGTAAGCGCCTCATTGATCCCGATTGCTAATCTCCCTCCCCCAGTCCGCCCTCGGCTCTCCCCCAGAGCCCTCCGAGATTGGGGAGCCGGAAAGCTTGGGACCCTGGAGAGTTCGGTGCATCTTGTTCTGGAGATAACTGGTTTCTTTAGGCATTTTTAGTGGCAGCACCCCTCCCCACCCTCCCACATTTAGTTGCTTTCTTTTGGGGAAGGGTCTTAAGTGTTGGGAGCGGATGGCAGTTGTACGTCCATGAGATGGAATAATGTGCATGGATGGAAGTGGAGGAGAAACTACCCCTTTGCCGTTTGACCCGTGTCCCGTCCCTTTTCACTCACGTACCAGTCACCATACCTTCAGTATCCATCCTGCTTCCTTTATAGCTTGTTTCACTTGGAAACTAATGTGTGGGAGCACCTCCTGTAGCAAACTGCTCTTGAATCTTAATTCGATGAGTCAGTGACTCTTAAATACCGTTTAAGCCTTCACTCTCTCCCCCTCCCCCTTTTAAACTTATGACCTATAAGATTCTTGTAAAAATAGGGTTAGGGAAACATTTTTAGGATTTAATAGGATTAAGGACACCTGGAGTGTGGGAGATACTGAGCTAGTTTACCTTTGTGAATACTGGACGTGTCTTCTGGAACAGAGAATTTTGAATGCTAATTTTTACCTTTCAGCTATGTGAAAACACATCCATCCTTTACGTTGATTTAACCGAATTTACATTGCTGAATATGTTGGTGATTTCATCAGCTTCTAGAGCATTCCGGTTTAAGTTTTTGCCTATTTGGGCTTTCTCCTTGCTTTCCAAACGAAATACTTCGTCTTTTAAACGTTTAGCTTTAACCTAACAGCTGCGTGGAGAACTAATGGTTGGCAACACTTTTGTATTGAGAAGGGATTTAATTCCAAGCAGAATATTAGCATTCGTTTTCTTGTAATTAAGTTCAACTTTTGTTTATCTTTGGTGGGTTGGAAAGAGTTAAATGAGTTAGGACTTAGTCTTTTGGATGCATTCCTTTAAATACAGTGTATTACTGAAGTCAGACCTTTTTGAAAGAACTTTATGAAGTCTATTGTCGAGACCTGTTTAACATAAAATAGCTAGAGAAAGGCCAAGCAACGTTTCCTACCCCCTTACTCCCTCCCCACCCCAAAACACACGCTTCTGCTGAGCGGCTGTAGAAGGAGGTACTTTGCTGCAGTGTCGGTGCAGTGTAGAAGCAGAAGTGGCAGCCATGTTCTCTCTCTTTTTGTGAATTGCCCTCATTTGCATAGCACACTCCTCATTCATAAAAAAAAATAATTAAACAGCCATCACCTTGGACATCTTGAAAGGATTTCCCCAGGAAAAAAATTCGCAGTTTGTTTGTCTGTGTGTAGATTTTTGAGTTCAGAAGGTAAGAAGAATGTGAAATTTTAGGTCACATTTAAAAAACATTCGCACACACAAACAACTACCCCTGTTCTGAGACTGTTGACACAGTTATGTGGGAAATATCAGTTCGGGGAGGTGCTGGGATCACGTGATCGCCTCCATTCATAAAATACCTGGCTGTCCATTCACAGTGCAGTACAGTGTCTCCCTGCCTTCTGCAGATTAGACCTACTTTGAGGGAGATCAAGAAGTCTATCTCAGATAATGGTTCTTTAGGAGAAAAAGTGCTAAAAATACTGAACGGAATGACGATAACTTTTATTGGTATCTTTCAAACAAATAGTTTGGATCAAAAATGTTAAGTTTTCTTTTAGAGATGGGAAAAGATTTCTTACCAGCTTAATTTTTTTCTTAAAGTAGTGAATATCTCCTTGTTTCCTTGTTGCAGCTAATAAAACAGATGATGGAATATGAATTAATACGAGCAAAATATATTTTTTCTAAATGGCCATTTTAAAAATACTTGCCATAAATAAATTGACAAAGCAGGTTTTTTTTTTTTTTTTTTTTAATGGTGATAGTGCATTCTACTGCTGCTACAATAAATGAGAAAATACTCTGAGTGATTTAATACCCAAGATGTTGATTTCAAACACCAAATTGCAATCTTCAGTGGGAGGATTGCTTTAAACATTTTTCTTTTTAAAATCCAGATGTACTTAGTATGAGACAGCTTGGAAATTATCTCACTCATCCAGACTTTTAAAATCCTTTTTTCACAGAAATGTATCTTGCTTTATTAATTAATGCATTATTCCTTAGGAGCTTTGTAATCCTATTAGTTTGGGTAGGGCAATACTAATAAGCATAATATTTTGGTTAACTCTTCATAGGATCAAAATCTTGGGGATTTTACTTTAAAAAACTCTTTTATATTAGAAAATAATGTGTTCTTCTGATAATCAGTTTTACGAGAGCATGCACTGTTTGCTTGTGCATTAGATAAACTACAAAGAGTGAACTTATTTGGAATGTAGCTTTTAATATGGTAATTTATTTTTCATCTTTAATAGGTGAACTAATGTTTTGAAATTGGCAATTTATTATTTATAATCATATATTATGAAGAAAGATATGTATCATGGCAGAAGCCATTAAGGCCAGTACAGTTTAAAACTGCCCTCTAATATGGATTTTATTTGGGCCTTACATTTTTTTTCCTTTTCTTTTCTCTTTTTTTAAAGTCATTGCTCATAGGGATTTAATTACAGTAAGGATTATTCTTAACATTTTTTAGTTTCTTTTTCACCTGATTTCAACCTTCAAGAAAAGTGAAAATCCCTGGTTTCTTAGAAACCATTTAGCCTTTTCTAGATAGCCATTGTGGTAAAATCCAGTAAGGCCTCATTCTGAAATTCTCTAGTACATGCCCTATTACTTGAAAGTAAAGCTCTGTGTAGTGAAATGAATAACTCCTAGGTTGATAGTGAGAATACATTAATCAAGAATTAGTGGGGATCTGCTATATGTAAGGCTTTGCTTTAGTGCCAAACCAAATAAGGAAGAAATGAATTAGACTAGAATAAAGCATTTCTTAGATTGTTTCACATTTACATTTAAAAATCACATTTTTCAAAAATAGCAAATAAACGTACTCTAGAGCAAAATACTTTGTGTTGTAAATAGTAGAGGGAATAGCCACACGTATGTTTGTTTTGTAGGTAATTTGTAGATTGTTTAACATTCCAGTCAAATGTTTGTGATAGATAGAACTGGGCCATATTTTACATTGAATTAGCCTTCTAAATAGAATTTTAAACATTTAAAGGGATATTACATAATATTAAACAGTCTTTGTCCTTCAATATTGAGTGTGTATAACACTACATGTCCTTTCGTTAATTTGGCCAAAACATTTGGAGAAGTGGAGTAGCTAAAATGTAAGCATTTGGCTTATTAGGCTCACATTAGCCAGAAGCACTTGCTGTGTCAGTATTAGGCTTTCTAATAGCAAGTTGGGATTGTATTAGATTTTGGAATTACGTTAGAATTAGACCACTTATGATAAACTTGCTGTGGTGTAATCTGAGTTTGAACTATGTTTCATAAAAAGGAAGTAAATTTTTGTGGTTATATTATTCAGCGCCTCATAAAAATTAAACCCAGTGGTGAGTTAAGTTTGACGATACATGTAAATAAACATATGTTCATCCCATACATTTTACATATTTATATGTATGTACACACACACGTAATTGGAAATTGGAAAACATTCTAGAAACAAATGGAAGCATTGGAAAGCTGTGTAATATTAAGCTACCTAATGTTTATTTATATAGATGTGGTGTGTATGTAATATAAAAATTTGCTTATTATTCAGTTGGCCTATGTAAAAATCAGCTAAATGACTTCCTAGTTGCTTCAACTTAATTTCCCTTTGCTTTCTCACTTAAAAGTTTATGATCATGAATTACATATTTTTAACACATTATGATGCCATGCCTAGAATTCCTCTCCTTACAAAACTTTTGTAAATTCTTCATTTTTCCCCAGAAGACCATCTCTCTTACCCTCTTTCAACATTTTCCCTCTGTATTGCCTCAGTACTTTGTACATATGTATATCAGTTTTAAAATCATATAATGTGATTATTTACTTATTTCTATGACTGCTATTATATAATCCCCCACTTTTGTTAATATGCCTAGCACAGTCCTTGATGGTAAATGCTCTACAAATGTAGTTGGATTAATGGAGCTATATTACCTCATTTTTTTTGTTTTCTCTGAATGCATGCATTTGAGATCATTAGCTGTGTTAATTTCTCTGAATGCATGCATTTGAGATCATTAGCTGTGTTAGAAAAATAGGTTGAAAAATAGTATGGGAGAAATAAATTATTACCTGTTTAAGAAGGCTTACCCTATTTTTTTAAATAAAAGACTAAAATTGGCTCATTTTTGACATGTTGTGTTTCTGCAAGTTTGAGAAATAACTTAGATCAGGCTTCAAACTGTCTGTTGTCATGTTTGGATATACTTGACCTCTGAGTTAAGTGATGTGTCTGAAGACCCGTGTTATAGCCACGAGGAGGTGGACATTTATATCTGTCTTTTTCGGCATAGGAAGCTCAAAATTTAGGAATATATATCTCCAGCTATTTATCAATTTTAAGTTCTTTATATTGCTCTCCCTTTCCCCCATGGTTCCACATTAGTACCAAGGGTGAGGAACTGACTAGGGATAAAGAAGTGAAACTGATCAGGAAAGGGTAAGCAGCAGCAGATTCCATGATTTTAAAATGCAGCTGTTGGTGACTGAGAAGTGCCTAAGGGGAAAGAGTAACAATCTAGCCTTTTCTGTGGAGTTGTATAACTTGAACTTAACTAGTCTTACTCAGTTTGGAGAAATGATTGGTAAAGACAAGTCAGCTCTTCTCCATCTTTCAGTAGGAACTGGAATGGCATAAAAAATGCCAGTTTAATAAATGCTTCACTCCGTTTAAGACTCGTAGGTTATTTCACATACTGTACAAAATGATTTCTAAAATGAATAATAATTTATTTGTAATTCTACTGTTAGATAACAGGTGTTAACATTTTGGTATACATGAAAACCTTTCTTAGGATGTTGGTGATGAAGCATATTCATTTATTAGAGTTTTACTATGTGCCAAGCACTTTTATAAATGCCTTATCCAAGCATTATATAGTGTGTATGTGTGTGTGTATACACACACACACACACACGTTTATTCTCAATGGAATGCAATTGCACAGTGGGTGCGATTGTAGCTTAATGTATTGTGAATATTTTCTAATGTCATTAAATATTCTTGAATATAATTTTTAGTGGCTACATTATGTTCAGTGTATGGTATATATTAGTTTTAATCTGCTGTTGCATATTTTAGTTAGTTTTGAATAGTGTTGCATACCATCGTGGGTTCTGTCATCCAGATTCCTTTTTTCTATAGTCTTAGGAATGGAGTTAAAAGAGATGCAAATATTTGATTTTATTCTTTCTGCTAAATTGTCCTCTAAAAGTAAGTATTTAGTATATGTGAGTGCTTACACTTTGAAATGTCTGTACAGTTGTCAGAATTTTTTTTTTTTTTTTGCTAATTTTGAAGGTGGAAAATGAAGTCTTATTTTCAAAATGTGGTTTATAGTAAAATAAAATGGATTAAAAACTTCTTAGGTTGTTTTGGGGTAATGAGAATGTTTTAAAATACTATGTTATACACATAATTTAAATACTCATGTAAAAGCCATTTGTACATTGTTTTACCATCTTCTGTGCAGTATGGTACAGTCTGAAGAACACTGGACTTGAAATTGGGAGACACATTTTTTGTAGCTATTTTTAATCAGTAATTCTGGGCTCTGTAGGCCTCAGTTTGCTGATTTGTAAATCAAGGAATTTGGACCGAGGATCATTATGGGCCCTTCCTTTGTTGATGGTGTATGATTTAGACTTTGTTAATTTTATTATATTGTTATTTTTGACATATTAAGCAAACGAAAGACCTAGAGTAGAAATGGTAGGATAATGAGATAAAAGCATGCATTTTGAACAACTTATATTCAAAATTTGGAAACAGTTCATATATTCATAGTCTTTTAAGACTTTCTCTTATGTTGGGCTTAATAGCCATGTATCTTTGATGACACAAAATTTTGTACTACTCAATTTTGGTTTTTATTTATGTATTTTTTTTTAAACGGCCAGGTCTTGGGCCATGTTCAGGTTGGAGTGCAGTACAGTAGTTTGATCATAGCTCACTGTAACCTTGAACTCCTGGGCACAAGGTTATCTCCCACCTGAGCCTCTTGAGTAGCTCGAACTACAAGTGTGCCACCACACCTGGCTAATTTTTAAATTTTTTGTGGTGATAGGATCCTGTCCAGGCTACTTTCAAATTCCTGGGCTCAGGCGAACCTCTTGCCTTTGCCTCCCAAAGGGCTGGGATTACTGGCAGGAGCCACCATGCTCAGGCCTTGTTTTTTTTTTTTTTTTTTTTTTTTTTTTCAAGAAAAAGAAAAAAAAAGCATGGTCTCCATCTGTGAATGAATAAGTGAACAAAAGGCTGCTGGGCTTAAACACCAACTGGAGTAGTTCTACAGGGAATATGCTAACAAGATACCAGTCTTTATGCTATACTTACAGAAGTACATCTTTTCACTAGGTCACTTATACAAATCAATGATGTAACAGTACAGGATAATTGTATATTACTTTAAGACAGGCGTCCCCAGACTTTTTACACAGGGGGCCATTTCACTGTCCCTCAGACCGTTGGAGGGCCGCCACATCCTGTGCTCCTCTCACTGACCACCAATGAAAGAGGTGCCTCTTCCTGAAGTACGGTGCGTGGCCGGATAAATGGCCTCAGGGGGCCGCAGTTTGGGGATGCCTGGTTTAAGAAGTGAACTCAGATAATGAATTTTCTTATTCTTGAATGTTTAGATTTATGATAAGTTTTGTGTCATAGCAGCATCTCAGAATCCAGAACCAAAATTATTACACATCTATGAGATTTTGTTTTTGCAATACTCAGAATGAAAAAGTTTATTAATAATGGATCTTTTGCCAAGGTGTTATGTTGCTGTAGACAAAGGGTTCTTAAAATTCACAGTGTTAGTGAGATTGAAGGAAAATGAGACATTATTTATTCTTACTAATCTCTTAACTGAAATTTGTTAACATTCGTAATTGAAGGAAATGTTAACAAGCCATGACAGTATTAGAGATACTTGTGACAGCAAGTATATTAGTTTTTATGACTGCTCTAACAAAGTGCTACAAATTGGGTGGCTTAAAACACCACCACCACCTAATGTATTGTCTCATAATTACTAAAGGTCCAGAATAAAGGAGTTAGCAGAGCCATGCTCCCTTTAAAACCACTAGGAGGATCCTTTCTTGTGTCTTCCCATCTTTTGGTGGTTGTTGGGAGTCTTTCACATTCCTTATGTTGCAGCTGCATAACTCCATGCCTTCATCATCACAGTGTTCTCCCTGTGTGTTTCTGTCTTCATTTGAATGATACTAGTCATTGGATTAGGAGCCTACCTTACTGTAGTATGACCTCATCTTAACTAATAAAGTCATGGGGCTAGGACTTCAACATGTATTTTAGGGAGACACAGTTCAACCCATAACACCAGTAGAAACTACAGGTTTTTTTTCTTACAGCACAATTGCTGTTAGCTGTTACAGCTATCTTGAAAAACTGTTTATACTCATCACTCATTTGAAATTATTATAGTTATTTAACCCATTGCTAGATCATATATTTTAATGTGTTAATAAAGAACTACATTATTACCATATCAAAATGAAAAGTATTTTGATAACTATGTCAACATAATTAATTTCTTTTGTAATACTTTATATGTTGTTTTAGTCCCCTAATACTGTTCTGAGAAAGGGGTGGTAAGGTTTACCAGACTGCCAAAAACATCCATGACACAAAAGGTTAAAATCTCATCTAATGGACAGAAGCCCAGAAGCCTAAACCCAAAGATAGAGATATAAAATAGGAAGAGTAAGAAACATGAGGATAAGATGAATAACTCCGACATATTGCTAATAGTCCCAAAAGAAGAGAATATAGGAGAGGAAATACTACAAAATAGTGGCTGCAAATTTTTAAGAAGTAACAAATCAAACCCCATTCAGTGAACTAAAATGAAAACAAAACCTCATAGTCAAATGGCATTTATCTTGAGGATGCAAGAATGGCTGAATATGAGAAAACCAATGCATTTTGTCACATTTGAAGATTAATGGAGAGAAATGATATGATCTTAATAAATGCCAGAAATGTCATTTAATCTCTGCCCATAATAAAGTAAATGTTCATAAATACAGAAACAAATTATGACAAATTTCTGCTTTCTAGAATTTTGGATTTTTAATTTGTCTGATTTAAATGAGAGTGTGGGATTTATTTTTAGAGTTTTAGTCCAAGAGTTGTAGAATTCTAAGTGATTTTTTTGTACTTCTGAAATCCATATTTAATATATCGTTTCTGTTACTCTGATGTAGGATTGACTGGTGGAAATTGCCTTATGTCTGAAATTTCTGAATTTCCTTGCAAGGCATTTCTCTCTGTGTTTGGAGAGCAAAGAATGACCTTTAGTAAATTCAAGAGTAATTGGAATTAAATTTCAGTCTAATATCAGTTTAGTAATTTTGTGTCTAAATTTTATCTATAACAGAAATTATAATTTGGATAAAGGACATTATGAACTTGGAACGTGGAATGTAATTCTTTTTTTGGTAATATTTAGTGATACCATTGCATGTGATTAAACATATTTCGCTTGAGATGTTCATGTGGTTAGAAAATACATTCACAAATACACAGTGTTTTTTAATGACTTCTTTGTATTAGCATCCTGTAGTAGGATTACCAAAAATTTAGGTAAAATTTAGTGAGTTGTGTCTTTTCTGTTGCCACTTTTTCAAAGTTACTGTAATTTTTACTGCTTCAGAGTGTGTTATTAATCTCAACGCGGTCACCAAACTTTTTTTTAAATTGTTTTCTTATTGTTTATTTATTTATTTTGAGACTGAGTTTTGCTGTTGTCACCCAGCCTGGAGTACAATGGCATGATCTTGGGTCACTGCAACCTCTGCCTCCTGGGTTCAAGTGATTGTCCTGCCTCAGCCTCCCAAGTAGCTAGGATTACAGGTGCCAGCCACCACATGCAGCTATTTTTTTTTGTATTTTTAGTAGAGATGGGGTTTTATCATATTGGCCAGGCTGATCTTGAACTCCTGACCTCAGGATATCCTCCCACCTTGGCTTCCCAAAGTGCTGGGATTACAAGTGTGAACCACTGTGCTTGGTCTTAACTGTTTTTATTTTTATACTGTGAGATTAGAATTGGGGAGTTCCCGGTTTTCCCCCTTAATATGTAAAAGCATTGTTAAACATGTCTGAATTTTAGTTGTTGGATTATATGTATTGAGATTTTACACTTTCAGGATAGATTTGAACAGGGACCATTAGTAACTTTTTTCTAAAGAAATTGAGTTCAGTGGCATTCAAGTGAGTGTTTACTAGGCACTAGACTTTTGCCTTAGCTTTGGAGGTACAAAGATAAGTAAAACTTTAAAGTTGATATCACAGTCCAACAAAGGAAATAGATAACGTGTGAAATATAACGACTGGCTATAAAGTTCTTCAAGGCTCAAGGAGAAAGTGATTCTACCTGGGAGCGGATGGCAGGATAGTGACTGTGTGTGAAGGAAGGCTTCAGAAAAGAAGTGGCATTTTAGGAGTCAGCCATGAATGAAAGCATGGAAAGTGGGGAAGGGTATTCCAACCAGGATGAGAGGGGGCAGAAGACAACCATAGAAAGAAGAAAAAGTTGGAAGAAAGGCAACGCCTTTTTGAATACGCTTGTTTGGAGGAGTTGTGAGGGCATAAGGAAGGTGTTGAGGAACTAGATTGTGAGTAGTCTAGGTTTGTGCTTATCACCAACTGTGGGGCAAGGGGTGGTGGCTAGGCCTAAAATGTGAGATACAAGATGAGCATGGCAGAAGCTCCCGGAAATCAGTTTTTCTTGAAAAGTTGAGGAATATTTATCTGACTCCTTAGTAATAACATTAATTTTGAACAGAGTTCCCATTAATTTTATAGATGAAACATTCAAGAGTTAAAGGAAAATTTGTTATCTGACTACCCTCCCACCTCACCACCACTATCTTCAGTCAGTAAGGATACTTAATGAGAGGCACCAGGTGAAGTCTTTATCATGTAGCCAGTGGGGAATCAGTGTTTTAAGTGAGGGAATTATGAATCCAATTTGTGTAAAAAGCAGGTCTTGTTAGGACAGTTGATTGGAGGGAGAAGAAAATGAACTTCAGTTGATGAGGAAGATGTAATAATGCAACAAAACATCTGGGAGTACAGCTATTGGGGACTCATGAGAAGAAATTCAAATGTCCACTGTTTATTTGACTGAACGTCAAAGAAGGAGTAGGAAGGTTGTGGGATGACTTGAACATTTTAAATTTAGGCTGCTGTAATGCTTTTAAATGAAGGTGAAAATAGAGGTGGACCTGGTTTTTTAAATGGGGAAAATAAACTGGTTTTGATCTTTTTTGGTCTGGGTGCTTACTAGATGTCAACATAGAAGTGTCTAACAAGGTGCTTTAACTATAGGTCGAGTTTTCAAAAAAGTTAAGAGGATAGAGTTATAGTGACATCTTCAGCATGCATGGTAGTTGAGGCCGGTGGAAAATTGCCCGTGGAAAATATTAAATAATAGTGGAAAGATGACAAGTGGGAAGCAGCAGTGTTTTTAAGGGAGAGCAGAGGAAAGAAGAGACACCAAAAGACAGAAGTGGCTTAAATGGTAGGAGAGCTCTAACAGGAAAGTATTATAGAAGCCAAGGAAAAAGGAACATTAAGAAAGTGTTAGATATGACAGAATAATGACTGGTGATTTCTAAGAAAAGGGTTTAACTGTTAGGATGTCATTGACCTTTATGGGAGCACTAATGAGGACAGAAATCAGGTTTTGGTATAAGTTGAGGATGTCCCATATTTTGGCTTCCCTGGTCTGCTTTGGAAGAATTGTCTTGGGCCACACATAAAATACACTAACACCAAAGATAGCAGATGAGCTAAGAAATCACAAAAATACCTCATAATGTTTTAAGAAAGTTTACAAATTTGGGCTGGGCTACATTCAAAGCCATCCTGCCGCATGCATCCTGTGGGCCCCGTGGGCCGCGGGTTGGACCATCTCGCTATATATTAAAGAGAAAATAAGAAGTGATGAAGAAAGAAGTCACAGAGTAGATGCTAGTCATTTAGGGCGAAGTTAGTAGTTCAAGTTATTTGTTGGCTGATGTCAGTAGTGGAGAGGAAGAGAAAGACTGACTTAAGGGATGGTGTAATTGATGAAGCAAGGCCTAGGACAGAGGAGTCTATCAAATTGTTTTACTGGTTGTCAGTCACTGTTAGATTTAGTCTTTCTAATGATCATGTGAGCTAAGTATAGTTTACAGATGAGATAACTGAGACTCATGAAAGATTTAGTAACTAGCCATGACCACACAAGAGGGTAAAATGGTAGAACTGAGGTTCAAATTGTGCAGTATTTATACCACACTGTACATCATAAACTTTATTGACAGAGTAGAAATTTTAAAGAAAAAAGTAGCTTGAAGTGGTAGATTGACACATAGAATTGATAGCTATTTTGAAGAGCTGAAAGTTTTGGTAAAGTTAAAAGAGCATGTAGAGTGTAAGTGGGAGAAATGGAAAGACAGAGAGATTTTGATTGTAGAACAAGGGCTCCAGAGTGGTGACATGTGAGGGAAGATTAAAGCAGAAACAGGGGTGAAGGTTGTTGGAGAAGCCAGGATCTGCTAAAATGTGTTTTTAAAGAGTCAGCAAATGGATGTTTGGATAGCTAGGGTGGTATCAGGAGTTGAGGTGGAGGGAAATCCTAAACCAGTGCCAGTGTATTTAGGGTGAGTATGGGGTTGAGTGACTTAGAGTGGTAGTATCACTGTTGCCACCTGCCTCTGCAATTGAAAGAGATAGAGGTAAGGATTTTGGAATTTGAGGTTGAAGAAAAAGTTATTGGGGAAGAGGATACGAAAAGGGAAGGGTTCAACTGTCAAGGTTTGAGAGTATTAGCAATTATAGGATGTCATGTAATAATGGTCCTATCAGGAATGAGTGATGCTGAGAATTAGGAAGTAGAGGGGAAGAGAGACATGTAAATAAATTATCCAGAATAAGGTCTTACTAAGAACTTTAAGTTTGTATGAGCGTCAAATCAAGATGTTGACTGATTATTGCAGGGTTTTATTCAAAAAAAGTACTCCATTCTTAATGTCGTTAGGCCCTTTCAAATCAAAATTTACTAATTTAAGTTTTATGGTTAACCTGGTGTTCACAATTATCATCATCCTGGGGTTACTGCTGACTGTAGCATTAAGACATTGGCAAATAACATAACCTGTCTTTGTCCTTGCTTTTTCATCTGTAAACACAGGATAATATGTCCCTACTTCAGAGGGATGCGATCTCTGAATGTAACCTCTCTGCCTACAGTAATATTTTTTATTAGAGATAAAAGAAAATTAAACAGAACTTTTAGTTCTTCAGAAGGAAGGTACTATGCTTATAAAATAATCAGTGCTAATTTTCATTTAGTCTGAAGATGTGGTTGCTTTTTAAAAAGGATTATTAACCTGATTATAAAAATAGAGTTTCATTTTAAATGTTAAAAAGCAACTTTTCAGAAAAACTTAACATCTAAAAATTCCAACATCAGAAGAATAACTGAAATCTATAGTGTGAAAATTTTATTCTGTGTTCTGGACAAAGACTGAAGAGGTAGGTGTGACTAGTCCTGAGTAAGTCAATAAGACAAACAACTAGTTCTAGTGGTTTTTTTTTTTTTTTTTTTTTTTTTTTTTGAGACGGAGTTTCGCTCGTTACCCAGGCTGGAGTGCAATGGCGCCATCTCGGCTCACTGCAACCTCCACCCCCTGGGTTCAGGCAATTCTCCTGCCTCAGCCTCCTGAGTAGCTGGGATTACAGGCACACGCCACCATGCCCAGCTAATTTTTTGTATTTTTGGTAGAGATGGGGTTTCACCATGTTGACCAGGATGGTCTCCATCTCTTGACCTTGTGATCCACCCGCCTCAGCCTTCCAAAGTGCTGGGATTACAGGCTTGAGCCACCGCGCCCGGCCCTTTTTTTTTTTTTTAAAAAAATACAACTAGTTATAAAAGGAGTATATTTATAGAACTTACTAAAATAATTTTAATACCTGAGCACAGTTTGGAAGTCTAAGTAGATTTGGTGTCTCGCCATCATTTTTAATGGAAAAGCCATCTTTCCTATAGTTAATGCAAGAACTTTCAAATATTGTAATGCAAGCAGGAATCTATTTCTGTGGAAAAGGAGAAGAAAATTTTTCAGCTTAGCAAAATTATTAAATCATTAAAGGTGTAGAATTTAATTTTTTGCAGCTGTAATTAAACTGGATTCCTATTAAATGGATGCACTAGATCTGCCAGCTAGAAATTAATTGTTCTTGATTTAGTCTGTTAACTTTAATTTGGACAGCTGATAGTCTGTAAACTCATGTTTAGTTCAGTTTTATGGTCATTAACTACTAAAGCAAAAATTGATTTACATTTTGCTTTAGCCTGATATTTAGTCTTAGTATTCTGAAAAAACTGTATAATTTGTGAATTCAAAAATAATTACCTTGAACACATAATCACAAACTTGGTTTAGGAATGAGTTATGTGTGAATGAAAGTCTTAAATGAGCATAAATCAGGAACTTAACAATATGATGAAGAATTCACATACTTTTTCTCTTGATGAAGGTTATTGGATCCAAAAATCAAACTTAATTAACTTAGTGACAGTTAACATATAACAACCTTAAATGATACGTCAAATTAGGACCAGGCGCATTGGCTGATGCCTGTAATCCTAGCACTTCAGGAGGCTGAGGTGGGCACGTTGCCTGTGCTCAGGAGTTAGAGAACAGCCTGGGCAATATGGCAAAACCCTGTCTCTCCTAAAAATACAAAAAATTAGCCAGGCATGGTGGTGCATGCTTGTAATCACAGCTACTTGGGAGGCTGAGGCATAAGAATTGCTTGAACCAGGGAGCTGAGGTTGCAGTGAGCCAAGATCATGCCATTACACTCCAGCCTGGGTGACGGAGTGAGACTCTGTCTCCAAAAAAAAAAAAGTCAAGATGTTCTTCAACTTTGTATTACCATTTTTAAAGAGAAGGAGAGTGGTAAGAGATGAGTGAGACAGACTATCTTAAAGCCACCTTAGTTTTCCTTAGCAGTGTTTCCTAGTCTTGGTATTTAAAGAGCAAGCAAACTTAGCTTTTAAGTGAGCCAAAAACAAAAAAATATATCTGATGTTTTATAGACTCTACTGCTTTTGAGTCTGAGCCTGTGTTATGTGTACTAGGCCCTAGCATATAACACTTAAGAAGGATAATTTGACTTAGAATTACTGGCTAGTATTAGGTCATCTAATTTTTGTATTTACCCCATATCAGATTTAGTCAGGTAGCATAAGGAAAAAATGAAAGTAAGCTAAAATCCTTTAAAAGGACAATAAGCAATAATAACATCAAAAGAAATCAACAAAAACCCAACACAACTTTCAATTGCATCTAATTCCGTACATATTTTGCTTATGTACATACAAATATTATTTATTTTCACTTGATATACTTCATATAAAGACTTAGGTGTATATATGTTTTTAAATAATCATTTTAAAACCTGTAATAGTTCACAAAGTTGTACCAAGAGTTTACATATTTGTTACCTCTTTAAAGAACACTTTAGGTTTCCAGCTCTTTGCTATTATAAGTAACATTTTAATGAGCATCTTTTTGCATATAACTGTTTTCTTCTGTTTAATTTCTTAAGATAAATTTACAGGAGTGGGATAACCATGTCAAAGAGTACCAGTGGTTTTTTTAAAATTCTTAATAGGAATTGCCACTTCTGAAATTCACGTTTTTTTCTATCATAGATTATTTATAAAGAAATTTGTTTTCAAATTTCTCAGATTCCATTTTTGTTCTTTGGTACCTTGTGGTTTTATGTGGCTCTCAGTACATAATTAAATGACAGCTCATATTTGAGTAACTAACAGCGTTGGCCTAAAATCATTTCATGCATTTAGTCTTTATAGCAACCATTTTAGTGTTTCTTACACTGTTACTACTTCCATTTACAAAGCTGAGGAAACTGAGGTGTGGGAAAGTTAAATGACTTGGCAAAGATTACATACTTGATAAAAGTCTTATGACTTTAAAGCTTTTGCTCTAAAACAATGGCTTTTAGACTTTTTGACTGCATTACAGTAACAAATACATTCTGCCTCTGACATCAGCACTGTAATTATGAAGAAAAGAAGTACCTCAAAGGTATCAACAAGAAATGTTTAAAGAAAACATTTTACCATTTTACCCAATTCAAGAGACATATGTACAAAAGCTTATATGTGAAGATTGGTTTATTAATTAGTATATATACATATATACATTTTTAAATTTAAAATTCAACTATTAAGATAGGAGTAACTTCTCAATTTAATGCTGATATGGTTTGGCTCTGTGTCCCCACCTAAATCTCAGATCACCTATGTACAGGTGGGTAATTATGAACAAAAGAGGTTTAATTAACTCACAGGTCTGCAGGCTATACAGGAAGCTTGTCTAGGAGGCCTTAGGAAACTTATAATCACGGTGAGAGGCAAAGGGGAAGCAAGCAAGTCTTACCAAGACAGAGCAGAAGAGAGAACAAGCCAATGGGGAAGTGCTACACACTTTCAAACAGCTACATCTCATGAGCATCAAGGGGGTAGTCTGCCCCTATGATTCAGTCACCTCCCACCAGGCCCCTCTTACAACACATGGGGATTACATATTTGACCTGAGATTTGGGTGGGGACACAGAGCCAAACATATCAGCATTAAATTAAATTGAGAAGTTATTTCTTTCTTAATATTTATGAATTTTAAACAAAAAATATATATATACTAATTAGCATACTAGTATTCATATATAAGCTTTTGTACGTATGTCTCTTGAATTGAGTGAAATGTTTTCTTTAAACATTCGTTATTGATACCTTTGAGGTAGTTCTTTATAAAGCCAGTCATCTTTATGATCTGCTAGATGAACCATACATTTTTGTTTTTTTGTTTTGCTTTATTTTGCCTTTTAGATACTGGCTTTTTACAGGTAAATATTATATAAAAATGATACCAGTAGTGATATGAGAATTTAGTTAATAATTATTGAATGGAAAAGTATTAGACCCAATAATAAGTACCACATTATCTATATATCATGCCAAAATGGGGTGGTACCTAAATGTCAGATGTTCAAGTGTTTAGATCCTGTGAAAATAGTGTTTAGACCTGTTTCAGTAAGGAAATGTCTTTTAATTTAAAGTCATGTGTATGCTACATATTTTAGTGGTAATTAAATGTTCTATGCAGCAGACCCAAAAGGATCAATCACACATGTGCACTGGAATGCTGGGCTAATAGAAACAGCCAAACAGATGGAGATCAGGATGTTGCAGCATTTCTTATTAGTCAAATTCAGTCCATCTCCTGAATTTTACATTGCTCTTAGGTTTGGCAGTCATTAATGTTGATATTGAATGAAATAGAGACAACAAAGATTTATTAAGCATTTATTATATGTTAGAGAAAGGATAGGAATTAACATCTTTAAAGCTTACTGTGTTCTAGGTGTTAGGGCAATAGGCTTTGGAGATGTAGTTGAATAAAATCTAGACCTTTCCATATGCAGTTCTCAACCTAATATTAGAGGTAAACGATTGATTGATTGGTTCTTTGGTAAAAAGGATTTAGACATACTGATTCCCTGCTAGGGGAAATAGAGTTTTTCCAGAAGAGTGATAAAAACTGCTGAAAATAAAAGGGATTTCATTAAAAACATTTTCCATTTTTATTTTAGATTTGAGAAGTACATGTGCAGGTTTGTTACAAAGGCATATTTCATGATGCAGAGGTTTGGGGTATGACTGAGCCTGTCACTCAGCTAGTAAGTATAGTACCCAATAGGTTTTCTTCCCTCACTCCCTCCCTCCTGCCGTATAGTAGTACCTGGTGTCTGTTCTCATCTTTACATCCAGGAGTACCCAGTGTTAGTTCCCCCTTGTAAGAATGGTAGTTTTCTTTTCCTGCCTTAATTCACTTAGGATAATGGCCTCCAGCTGCACACATGTTGCTGCAAAGGACATGATTTTGTTCTTCTTTGTGGCTGCATGGTATTCCATGGTACATATGTACCACATTTTCTTTCTCCGGCCCGCTGTTAATGGGCTTTTGGGTTGATTCTGTGTGTTTGCTTCAGTCATCATATGAGCGCATGTCTTTTTGGTAGAATGACTTATTTTCTTTTGGTTATATACTTAGTAATTGGATTGTAAGGTCAAATGGTAGTTTTTTCTTCTTTTTTTTGAAACTAGTCTTGTTTTGTTGCCCAGACTGGAGTGCAGTGGCACAATGTTGGCTCACTGCAACCTCTTCTTCCTGAGTTCAAGCCATTCTCCTGCCTCAACCTCCCGAGTAGTTGGGATTACAGGCATCCGCCACCACACCCAGCTAATTTTTGTATTTTTACTAGACACGGGGTTTTCACCATGTTGGCCAGGCTGGTCTCAAACTCCTGACCTCAGGTGATCTGCCTGCCTCGGCCTCCCAAAGTGCTAGGATTACAGACGTGAGCCACTGTGCCTGACCTTGAATGGTAGTTTGGTTTTAAGTTATTTGAGAACTCTCCAAACTGCTCTCCACAGTGGTTGAACTAATTTACATTCCCAACATTGTGTAAGTGTTCCTTTTTCTCTGCAACCTTGACAGCATCTGTTGTTTTTTAACTTCTTAATAATAGCCATTCTGACTAGTGTGAGATAGTATATCTCATTGTGATTTTGTTTTGCATTTCTCTGATGATTAGTGATGTGGAGCATTTTTCCTTATGTTTGTTGGCCACTTATATGTCTTCTTTTAAGCAGTGTCTGTTTATGTCTTTTGCCCTTTTTGTAATGAGGTTGTTTTTGCTGGTTTATTAAGTTTCTCATAGATTCTGGATATTATACCTTTGTTGGATGCATAGTTTGTTATTATTTTCTCCCATTCTCTAGTTTTACTCTGTTGATAGTTTCTTTTGCTGTGCAAAAGCTGTTAGTTTAATTAGGTCCCCCTTGTCAATTTTTTTGTTAAAATTGCTTTGGAGGACTTACTTGTAAATTCTTTTCTAAGGTCCCTGTCCAGAATGGTGATTCCTAGGTTTTCTTCTACTATTATTATTATTTTTTGAGACGGAGTTTCGCTCTTGTTACCCAGGCTGGAGTGCAATGGTGTGATCTCAGCTCACTGCAACCTCTGCCTCCTGAGTTGAGGTATTTCTCCTGCCTCAGCCTCCTGAGTAGCTGGAATTACAGGTACGCGCCACCATGCCCAGTTAATTTTTTGTATTTGTAGTAGAGACGGGGTTTCACCATGTTGACCAGGATGGTCTCCATCTCTTGACCTCATGATCCACCCGCCTTGGCCTCCCAAAGTGCTGGGATTACAGGCTTGAGCCACCACGCCCAGCCCTCTTCTATGATTCTTATAGTTTGTGCTGTTACATTTAAATCTTTAATCTGTTTTGTTTTTTTTTTTTTACATGGAGTTTCGCCCTTGTTACCCAGGCTGGAGTGCAATGGCGCGATCTCGGCTCACCGCAACCTCCGCCTCCTGGGCTCAGGCAATTCTCCTGCCTCAGCCTCCTGAGTAGCTGGGATTACAGGCACGTGCCACCATGCCCAGCTAATTTTTTTTTGCGCTTTTAGTAGAGACGGGGTTTCACCATGTTGACCAGGATGGTCTCGATCTCTCGACCTCGTGATCCACCCGCCTCGGCCTCCCAAAGTGCTGGGATTACAGGCTTGAGCCACCGCGCCCGGCTTTAATCTGTTTTGACTTAATTTTTGTATATGGCTGGGATAGCTGGCTAGCCATAAGCAGAGGAATTAAACTGAACCCTTATCTTTCACCATATGTAAATTATCTCATTTTGAAGAAGCATCTTTATGTGTTATGCTTAACTTTATAGTTCAGTGAGAGTCTTGTGATCTAAGTAGCTACAGTCTTAAGTGTTTTTGATTCACTTTGAAGTTTGTGTAAGAAGGGTTTAAAGATTGATTGTTAACAATATACAGCTCAAGATTAAATGAATATCATGAACTTAGGTTTTTTTTTTAAACCTTAGTCTTAATTTTTACTTTTATGTATTATAAATTCTTATATATATGAATAATCTTTTTTTCCTATAGGACTTTATTCTTTTTAAAAAATGATTCCCTTCACTTGGAAAAGCTTGAAATGGATAATTTGTAGCTAAATGATAGCCCAGTTGTGTAAGGCTTCACTATAAGTGTATGAGATGTATCATTCCAAATCATACAGATGGCCCAAAAGGCCAGATTTTTGATTGGAAGACCAGGGAAGGATTTTAGGTGAAGAACGTGCACGTGGTTCCTGACTCCTCAAATACACTCATCATGAACCTACTGAACTGTTTATTTCTCCCTTTCCCTTCCATTATTTATACTAAAAACTTGCTCAGACAAGTAATGACAGACAAGCATGTTTAAATAATCTCATCACTACTTCTATTTTGACGACCTAGATAATCTCGAGAACTTTTAAACTATCATATATTAAAGAGTTATTCAAAGATATGTAGCCGTTACTGGTGATTATGAGCAAGCCCTCCTCATATTGCTGTGTTTATTCGGAAAATTCTTATGCTTAGAGTCTACTTTAAGATCACAGTGCCGGGTGCGGTGGCTCAAGCCTGTAATCCCAGCACTTTGGGAGGCCGAGGTGGGTGGATCACAAGGTCGAGAGATCGAGACCATCCTGGTCAACATGGTGAAACCCCGTCTCTACTAAAAATACAAAAAACTAGCTGGGCATGGTGGTGCGTGCCTGTAATCCCAGCTACTCCGGAGGCTGAGGCAGGAGAATTGCCTAAACCCAGGAGGTGGAGGTTGCAGTGAGCCGAGATCGCGCCATTGCACTCCAGCCTGGGTAACAAGAGCGAAACTCAGTCTCAAAAAAAATGAAAAAAAAAAGATCACAGTGACAGGGAGAGAGGATTCATTTTTAAATGGTTAGACTGCATGTTTAGAAAAAGTTTCTCCCTTTAGAGTAGAAATTAAGGGTACCTTAGATACTCTTGGTTTAAATCAAAATTCTACATGTAGGCTCAGTTAACAGTTCTGGTTCTTCCCACAGACTTGAAGGTATACTGGGGGAATTGCCAACAGGAAGTGTCAGGCATCTTGGAGCACCAGAGTTGGAAATGATCATGAAAGCTGCTAACATTTGCATATTACTTTAGAATTTGCAGAGTGTCTTTACATGCATTATCTCGTGATTCTCAAAGCAGTTGTGAGATTTATGAAGCTACATATATATTTATTCTCACTTTGAAATAATTTTAGACCCACAAAAATGTAAGAAAAACTATACAAAGAATGTACATATCCTTCAGGCAGCTTCCTAAAATGTCTTATGTAGCCAGATCAGGAAACTAGAATCTGTACAATATTATTATCAACTGGCAATATTAGTATCTTGATATAATTGAAATTTCACCAGTTGCTCCACCAATGTCCTTTTTCCAGTTCAGGATATGATAAATTATGTTGCATTAAGTTGTCATGTCTCCTTAGTCTCCTTTAAGGTGAAATAGCTCTTCAGCCTTTTTGTCTTTTATAACCTTGACACTTGAAGAGTACTAGCCAGATATTTTGTAGGATGTTTTAAATTCAACTTAATAGGTTTTTGGCAATAATTTTGTAGAGTGATGGTATCCTTGTGCATCAATTCAGGAGGTGGATGGTGTTGATATATCCCATTACTGGTAAACTTTTATCATTTGGTTAAGATGATGTTTGTTTCGCCAGGTTTTGCAGCTGTCTGTAATAACCATCTTCTGGAGAGATAGTTTGAGACTATGTATATATCTTATTTTCTGTCATTCACTTCTTACTATTTTTAGCATCTACTGATGATTCTTGCCTACAGAAATTACTGTAAGGTTTGCCAAATGGTGATTTTTCTATTTCCATCATTTCTTCCACTTTTATTAACTGAAATTTGATACAAGAGCCTTCTTTTTCTCATGTTTATTTAAGTATTAGTATCAATTATAATCCATCACTGTCATCGTTTTTATGCTCTGTTGTCCGAGATTTGGCCATTGGGAAGCCCTGTCAAGTCTGTTTCTATGTCTTTTTTGTATATCCCTTCATTTTTTCAGAATGTCCTTTCTGATATCACAAGATGTTCCAGGCTTATCTCATGCTTTTCTTGCCCAGCTTTGGAACCATCCCATTACTCAAAGGAGCTCTGTTCCTTTTATTGGAGAATTGTATTCAGAAGCTGCTCTATGGGTGCTAGATATGCTCATTGGCTTTGAGATGAGGCTGGTTGTATTATTAACCCTCTTTACAGTTGGAGAAAACTAAGCTGAAGTTAAAAGTCTTGTTCACAATACTCAGGTAAGGTGATCCGCTTGGGATGTAAACTTGGGCCTTCTTAATGTGGCATCTGGGTTCTTTCCACTTACGCTCTTGTGCTACTGTAGTATTCCATTCTACATTTGCTTTTCCACTTATTTTGCCATTTGTCTTGCTGGATTAAGGACAAGACACAATTTAATTAAAATAGATTCAATAAAATTGTTTGTTAATAATAGATATGGCTATTTCAAAACAGAGAAATAGTCATTCCAATGCCAGAAATATTTATTATATGCTTGCTATGAGCAAGGCAATGTGCCAGATATTGCTGGTATTTGAGTATGTGCATATGTACTAGGAGATATTGTGCTGATAATGTTTTTGTTTTTTTACTATGGCTGTTTTTCCCTAGATACATATTTAAGGGGTAGAGGTAGGTGTATGACACTTGTAAATTATGTCATTATTACTTCAAATGGCTTAGGATTTATATATTATATAAATATACAGAAATGTTAGATATATCATATTTGTTTACATGTGCCTTCTTTTAGTGTACTACTACTAGCTTCATTGATGTTGCTGCAGAGGACATGTTCTCATTCCTTTTTATGACTGAGTAATATTCCATGGTGTATATGTACCACATTCTCTTTTTCCAGTCTGCTGTTGATGGGCATTTAGGTTGATTTCATGTCTTTTCTAATATGAATAATGCTGTGATGAACATACATGTGCATGTGTCTTTATGGTAGGATGATTTATATTCCTTTGTGTGTATACCTAGTAATGGAGTTGCTGGTTTGAATAATAATTCTAAGTTCTTTTAGACATTGCTAAACTGCTTTCCACAGAGGCTAAACTAATTTATATTACCAACAGGAGTGTGTAAGCATACCCTTTTGTTCACATCCTTGCCAGTGTCTGTTATTTTTGGACTTTTTAAGAATAGCTGTTCTGACTGGTGTGAAATGGTATATTTTGGTTTTGATTTGGATTCCTGTAATGATTAGTGATGTTGAGCATTTTTTCATGTGCTGTGCTTATGCTTGTTGGCTGTGTATGTCTTTTTTTTTTTTTTTAAGTGTTTGTTTATACCCTTTGCCTACTTTTTAATGGGAGTGTTTTTTGCTTGTTAATTTGTTTAAGTTAATGTAAGGATGTATTAATGGCAATGGCAAGTAATGTAGAATTCGTTAAATTTTAGATATTTATACCAAATTTCACAAATGAAAACAGGTAAGAAATAGGAGGTAGAACTATTTGTGTGTGTTTTTTCACTAGTAGTAATGAAAATAGAAAGCTCTCAAGACAAAAATTCATGTTTGTTACTAGAGAGCTTAGAAATTATTACTCCTGACTGGGAGTGGTGGCCTATACCTGTAAACCCAGCACTTTGGGAGGCCCAGGTGGGCAAATCCCTTGAGCCTAGGAGTTTGAGACCAGCTTGGGCAATAAGATGAAACCCTGACTCTACCAAACATTAAAAAAATATTAGCCTTGTGTGGTGGTGCGAGCCTGTAGTCTCAGCTACTCTGGAAGCATAGGTGGGAAGATAGCTGGATCCTGGGAGCCAGAGGTTGCAGTGAGCTTTAGGGATACCCTTCCTCCCTGCCAACAAAAAAAGAAATTATCACTTCTTCTTGTGTACATTACAGATTAACACTTACTGTTATTTGCAGGTGATTAGTTTTAGGACCCCTGACCAAAGACCAGAATCTGTGGATGCTCAAGTCCCTTATATAAATTGGTATAGTATTTGCATATAACCTACACACATTCTCCCATAGACTTTAAATAATCTCTGGCTTATTTATGATACCTAATACAGTGCAAATGCTATATAAATAGTTATACTGCATTTCTAAAGGAAGAATGACAAGGAAAAAGAGTCTGTACATGTTCAGTACAAACACAACATTGTAGGCTAACTACATTTTTGATCGGAGGTTGGTTGCATCCAAGGTTGGTTGAGTCTGTGGATATGGTACCCAAAAATACTACAACCATGGGACACCCACGATATAACAGTCATATATTTGAATGTTAGTGATCAAGAAGAATTCTACCGCTTTTTCTTATTGTTGTACTTTAAATATGGTTGAATTTTCTATGTAGAGCAATTACTAGTGTGAGTCCAAGGCTTTAGATTGTTTAGTAAAATTTAGGCTTAAAAGTTGATGCAGAATATTATTTCTTTTTATTAATCTTGCCAGTTTGCAAATTAGAATCCTGATCAAAGGAGGATGTGTGTATGTGGTTTTGTGCCAAACAGTGCTATCCTATTCTAATCATAGCCTCTGAAATAAAATTCCACTGGTACTTTTGAGTTGCTTCTGCCCAGGTCAAGGTCCAGCTCTGTTAATTACCAGTTATGTGATTCCGGACTTCTATAAGTCATAGTTTCTTCATCTGTAAAATGAGGATAATCATCAGGATTAAATATAATCCTTGTAAAGCTTTGAACTACATCTGCACATAGCAGATACTGAAGTGTTGAGTGTCTGTTAATATTAGTGGCAATAGTAGTAATTCATTGCAAGGAGACATTAAAAGTTCCTAATGCAAAATAAGAAGTAGGTAAAACATGACAAACATTTTTTGGGGGACTATCTAGGATAATTTTAGGAGTCTTCAGTGTTTGATGGAATCAAATAAATTTGGATTGGGAGAGGATTCTGATTAGCATCTTTTCTTATTTTTAAAGATGTGGGTACTACGTCTTGGAATGATAAAATAACTTCGAAATATTACAGTTGCATGTGGCAGTCTTTGTGGAAACTTGGTCTTCATGACTGTATGTTCAGTGTTGTTTCCGCTGAATACTACCTTAGTCAGTTTTTTTTCTGTAGTATGCCCCTGCTAACCCCAGTGTCTTTAAAGGGAAATAATTCGTTTGGAAAGTCATCTTTTTTCTTTATTTTTAGGGATTATTGATATCAGTAATCAACACTGTTTCTTAAAGTATAGGTAATATAGGTTGGAAGAGAAATACCTCATTTGCCTCCTTAAAGGAACACGATAGTATAGTAATGCTTTTTGTCAGAATCCCTTCATTAATCCCTCCAGCAAGTCAATGAAAATCTCTAAAAGCATTCTTCAGATGCTCATGTTAGCCAGAAGGATATTGGCAGTAGATTGATTATTTAACTTATGGATTAGTTGCTTGTTTACTCATACATTTTAAAAATACAAAAAGGTACAAAGAAGATAACTTATCTATATCCTTATCCAAAATTAACATGCTGTCACCTTTGTATTAGATTTTTAAAAAATTCATTATTGTGGTGACAATTATAATTGAGTTAGACCATTAAATCTATCTTATCTAAAGATAAGAGATTTAAAAATTGTGATTTTTACCTTGGGACTATTTAGGACATTTGGTTAGGCAGTATACTAATGAAGATAGCAAGTGTATATGTGAATCAGCAAACTACATTTTCTTTGATAATTAAAAGCAATTGTTTGCAAAACCACAATTTAGAATGAATGAGTAGAAATGTAATATCTCTTACAACTAAAAAGAACTGCTTAGATTGTAAACTCTATAGACCTTCATTCAGGAATGTATAATTGTAAAGTAGACCTTAAAAGAGAAAACAGTGAATTGCTTTACTAGTTAGTGAGCCTAGCTCATCACCTAAACATCCATATTTCAAAGGTTATTATTTATTCTTTCCCAGTATATATATAACCATTGTGATAAATTCATAACCAACCAGTATGATGAGATATTTAGAAACTACTTTAAATGAGGACAGCTTGTAGGAACTGATCAGGTTGAAGTTGGAGAAGGGTTGATCATTGAAATATTGGTTATCTTCAAATAATTGAAAACCTCATATAATAGGGTAAACTTAGACTCTTTTGTCCCTGAAAATAAAAGTAGAATTAGTATATGGAAGTAAAACAAAGGTGGGGAAATAAATTTTGTTTCTATACAAAAGAGAACTTCCTAATGATGTGATTTATTTGATAATGGAATGGTCAGTCTTGTGAAGTCAGGAGCTTACTATGCTTATTTTCAAATGGAGAGCGAAAGGATTGATCGTCTGTGCATATTAGCAAAAGGAGGAAGTATTGTGTAGTGTGTCAGATTTGTCTAGATCTTTTAGGTTCCTTACACCTGCCCAAGTTGTTTTATTTTATTTTTTTGAGATGGGTCTCTGTCACCCAGGCTGGAGTGCAGTGGTGGGATCATAGCTCACTGCAGCCTCAAATTCCTGGACTCAAGTGATTCTCCCCACTCACTTCCAGTAGCTACGACTATAGATGTGTGCCACCATGCCCAGCTAATTTTTCTATTTTTCTTTCTCTCTTTTTTTTTTTTTTGGTGGGGGGTAGGGTGGAGACAGGGTCTTGCTACGTTTCCCAGGCTGGTCTTGAAATCCTGGATGCAGGTGATCCTCCTCAGCCTCCCAAGGTGTTAGGATTACTGTATAGGCATAAGTTCCCATGTCTGGCCTTTTTATTTTTATACATGTCATACACTGCTCTGTTTCTTACATTTCCACCCTGTGAGAAATGTACATTTTTGTATAAAAATAAATAAAATGCATAGATTTAGAGACATGCTCTACAATTTGGGATTTATGGATGAAGAAGAAATTTTTGACCCCAATTAATCTTTGGAATTTACTGAGTACATGTTCACTTACGGAAGTTCCTGAAACTTCTAGATGTAAAGTTGATACCTAGTTCAGTATGAGCTCTTACAGGATAAAGGTAATTTTATTGCTAAAGAAAGTATGTTTCTCTGGTTACTAATGGAATGAAAAAGCCTTATCTCTTGTTTTGAGGGATTAATATGATGCTTTCTGAAGTTGTCACAGTCCAGTGGACACCAGCATTGCTGAGTTCATACACAGTCCATTATACTCCATGCATGTTCCATAAATACATCTTTTTGGGAATTAGTGTTGGTTTGCATTCATTAAATTAACATTTCTTATTCTAGCCAGGCTCAGTGGCTCACGCCTGTAATCCCAGCACTTTGGGAGGCTGAGGCGGGTGGATCACTTGAGGTTAGGAATTTGAGACCAGCCTGGCCAACGTGGTGAAACACCCTCTCTATTAAAAAAAAAAAAGAGAGAGAGAGAGAGAGAGAGAGCCTGACATGGTGGCAGGCACCTGTAATTCGTGCTACTTGGGAGGCTGAGGCACGAGAATTGCTTGAGCCGGGAAGGCAGAGGTTGCAGTGAGCAGAGATTGTGCCACTACACTCCAACCTGGGCAACAGAGTGAGACCCCTTCTCAAACAAAACAACAACAAAAAGAATCCTTATTCCATTCCTTATTCTACTCAAGAAGCCATTTGTAGTATGTTTGATTTATTCTAGCTGTATCTGATGTAAACACCACTGATGTCCATGGATAAATAGTGGTAGGATGATTTGAGTTTGGGGGATCTTGGAAGCACTTGAAAATTCTATGCCCATTTCCTAGTAGCAATGGGAAATATCTCCTATACATCTTTACTGTTTTTATTCAATTTAACTTTGCAGGTAAAAAGTTTACAGATTAAAATTTGTCCGATGATAGCTGTTTTTATTTCTTAATTGTCTGCTTTTTTTTTAAGAACCATGGTTTGTAGGTTTGTAAGGCCCTCACTGGCATGTGGTTTTTTTATTTTAAACCACTGTTTTCTTACTGCTTTGAGGACTGTGACACTGATTTGAATCTAGTATTGCTTACAGTTGAAAAGGTTCTTGTGCCTGGTGTGGTGGCTCACGCCTGTAATCCTAGCCCTTTGGGAGGCCAAGGTGGGTGGATCACCTCAGATCAGGAGTACAAGACCAGCCTGACCATCATGGTGAAACCCCATCTTTAAAAAAAAAAAGAAAAGAAAAGGTTCTTGTAAGTTCTAGTATATTTCCGTTAGATACTGGATTGCTGAACATTTTGGGGTGTAATGAGGTATATTAGTCTGTTCTCACACTGCTCTAAAGAACATTACTTGAGACTGGGTAATTATAAAGGAAAGGGATTTAGTTGACTCACAGTTCCACAGGTTTTAACCAGAAGCATGGCTAGGAGGCCACAGGAAACTTACAGTCATGACAGAAGGCAAAAGAGGAAGCAGGCACCTTTTTCACAAGGTGACAGGTGGGAGACAAGAGCTTGTTGAGGAGGAACTATCAAACAGTTATATAACCATCAGATCTCGTGAGAACTCACTATCATGAGAACAACGTGGGGGAAACTGCCCCCATGAGCCAGTCACCTCCCATCTGGTTCCTCCCTTGACGTGTGGGGATTACAATTCAAGATGAGATTTAGGTGGGGACACCGAGCTAAACCGTATCTTGAGAGGTATAGGGAATGTGAAAGGATATGTGGACAAGGTTAGCATGTTTGTGTTGCAAAACAGATTATAGATGTTGTGATTTGTTTGCTTGTAGGTGTCAGGGGCCTGCTGATGGAAACCAGTTTTTTCCATAGGTGCTATGAGCTTATATTTAGACATATAAAATTGTAGAAAATGAAAAATATAACTGATGGAGTATGTTTACTCCAAATATTCTTTGTTTAATATAAGTGAAGCTGAGAGTATGATATGAGCAACTGTCTTCCTTTCTAGTCACAGCAGGACTAACAGCAGGACTAGAACAGCAGGGATTTAAATCCTTGCTCAGTGATGTGATCTTGTGCAAATCACCTACCCTCTTGAAGCTTTAGTTTCCCTATCTGTGATTCAGAGATAATACCTCTCTCCAGGATCATTGTCAGAATTAAAGAAAAAGTCTTTTCAAATAGATTAGGCAGATAGAGCTGCCTTACTGTACTGTAGCTGCCTTACTAATAGTATAAACTAGTAGTAAAAGTTAGGTATTTACTATTGAATGTTTATCTAATAAGCTTAGATCACTTTGTTTTATTTTAGATAGTTTTCTTTGTCCATGTGATTATAAATGAAGAAAATAAAGATAATCTCTACTTTTCCTACTAAGGGATAGCCATTATGACATTATGTTGTGAATTTTTCCAGATTATTTTTTAAGGCATATTTGATACATTTTTAAATGTTTTCATTTCTCCAAAACTGAAGTTTTTTATGCTGTTTGGAAGTCTTTCTATTTACTGTGTCAGCCTATTGAAAATTCACATCATAATAGTGGCTGAAAATTTACTTTTAGCCAATTTTTTAGTGATGAGTCCTTAGCCAGTTTCAAGGTTTTTTTTTTAACTATAATAAATAATGTTTTGATATACAGTTTTGTACATAAGCTTCTGAGTGCACGTCTCTGTTTCTTCAGAATATTCAGATGTTAAATATCTGGATCTAGAGGTATACATATTTTTAATTTGCCAAATTACTTTATAAGATTTTATTTTGTATTATGATACTAATCTTTGGCATATATGATAACATGTTTTTTCTAGTCATTTGTTTTCTAATATTTTGGTGTTTTTTAGCAATACAGAGATTTTACATTTTTATGTGGTTGAATATGGCAGTCTTCTCTTATAATTTCTGACTTTAGTGGAAGTTTTGTACAGTATTACTCACTGCAGAATGACAAAAATATTTCTTTTAATAATTAAATAGCCTTAATTTTAGTGTAATGTAGAGATTTATTTTTCTTTTTTCAGATGGATAGACTTAGTCCAACCTATTCATTGAATAAACCTTCTGTTTCTGCAGATTTGGTGTGCCTTGTTATTACATACTAAATGTTTGTATGTGTTTGGGTGCTTTCTGAGTTCCATTCCTGTGGTTTTTAAATTGTATTGTGCATAAGGAGTTACTTCCTATGGGATAATTTTTAAAGCCTATTTGTGGGCCTTGCTTCCAGAAATTTTGATTCAAAAGTTTCGGTGGGATCTAGGAATCAGTTTTTATTATTAAGATGCATGTGTTTTATGAACCACACATTGAGAAGCCTTTCCTGTTTCACCTGTACTATACCATTTTAAATACTAGAGATCTGTTTTTTTTTTTTTTTAGTAATTTGTTTTGCTCACAGCTGTTCCTTCTGCTTGACTGCCCCCCCTCCTGGTCCCTCTCGCTACTTTCAAGTACTATGTTTTTACATTGCACTTGGATAACTACTAGGAAAACCACCATCCCAAAATTAAAATATTTATTCAAGAGATATTTTCAGTGCTTATTTTGTGCCAGGCACCCTTCTAGTTTAAGGATATATTCAAGAACAAAACAAAGATCTTTGAGTTTTAAAGTAGGTGTGAGAGAGCTCACAGAAGATAACAATGAAATTATAGTAATTAAATTATAGTGCTATGGTAGCATAGGCTACAAGGGATGGATGGCAAATGGAGTGGAGATGGTGGCAGGAGGAGCACCCCACTGAGAATGTGAGACAGTTCAGTAAAGTAGAGCCTCTTGTGAGGGAATCTGGCATACAGAATGATCTGGGAAGGGGTTTAAATAGTGAGCATGATCAGAGTAAAGGCCCTAAATTAGGTATATGCTTGACATGTTTCAGAAGGACAAAGAACAGTGTGGCTGGAACAGGGAATGGGTGGGAGAATGACCAGAGATGAGATCACAAAGATTACAAGAGCCAATTTTTGTAGGATCTTTAGAATTTGGACTCTTTCCATGCTTGAAATATGTGGCTCATGGAAGTTTTTGAGCAAGGCTCACATGACCTGATTCATGTTTAAAAGATCACTCAAATGTTCTTGACTTCAATGTATACTTAAGGCTCATGTTTTTCAAGTTACCTTTTCCTCAAAATAGTCTGTCTGTATTTTAAACTCAATTTTCAATAAATGAACAGAGACAGAATTGTCATCCTTGAAATAAGTTTTGCTTCCAGAAAACATATAGTGTCTTCTTACTCATTTTTGCCCTTTATACCCTTATTGATGTTTGGCAGATTAGGTGAGTGTGGAGGCTTATGCCTATAATCCCAGCACTTTGGGAGGACAAGGTGGGAGGTTTGCTTGAGGAGATCAAGGCTAGTCTGGAAAACATAAAGATACACTGTCTCTACAAAAAGTTAAAAAATTTAGCCAGATATGGTGACAGGTGCCTGTAGTCACACCTACTGAGCTGAGAGGTTTGAGATGGGAGAATCACTTGAGCCCAGGAGTTTGAGGCTACAGTGAGCTGTGATCATGCCAGCCACGCTCCAGCCTCATAAAACAAACAAAAAGTTTTACAGATAGCTTCAGATTAGCTCTATACATTATTATCCTATCAATTTTATATTCTTTTTATTGTGAATTGACACTGTTGTAATTTCTAAATCATTGGTAAATAGGACAGTTTTTAAAAGTTCCTGTATCTAACCACCATATTGCATTCTCTTATTTTTCTAATAGGAGATCTGCTTGTGTATTCTAAGTAAACAGTCACATAATCTGCAAATAAGAATAATTTTTAAATGAAGATTTATATTTATCTTTTTCACCATCTCCTCTAATCATTACTTATGGCTTTTTCTTTTAAGTCTCTGTGGTAATGTCCTGTTTTTGACATTAACAGAATAGCACAAGTATTTCATTTTTAGGTATGGTACTAATTATTGAAATAAATTTTTATTGTTGTAAACTACATATTAATTGAGTCTTTACAATGTTAATGAAGTATCTTACACTTCTTTACCATGAATGTTTTTAAGAATGAATGCTGAATTTTTCAGTTTTTTTAAACCTTCATGCAAGTAAGTAAAATTTTTCTGAAGCAGTGTCTTTTGATTGCCAGTTTATTTTCCTTTCCAGTATTTGAATCATGGAATGCAAACTTTGTGAAAAATAATGTCCCACTTACTCAAATTTATTTTTGAAATTTCGCTCCTCTTTTCTGCTTTTATGTATTTTTATTCATTCTACACATTATCATATTGTTACTTGCATTACATCTATAGTCCTGTTTAGATGGTGAACTCCTTGAGGGAAGGTATAGTCTTTTTTTGTATCTGTTTCCCATCACGCATGTCTTATGTAGTAATGCAGCTGTTATTATCTTAAGTTTAATTGCATTATCCCCTTAATTCTTTATTTAAAATGTGTAATAGGCCTTTATTCTAGAGGTTAGAAATGATGGAGAAAACCAGAAAAATGCGAAAGAGGGAAGCTGTTTAGAAGCACACTGGCCAGCATGGTTTTACCTCCAGAAGACATCCTCAGTCTATTCAATTTTCTCATTTATTTGCCTAGTTATCTCATTATTCTCGTCTCTGTTTCTCACCTGGATTGGTAAGATACCATCTTCATCCACTGCCGACTCCCTTTTCCTCTACTATGTTTTCATTCTCTCTGCAAAACACTGTGATTTTTTTCTTTAAACATGCATATCTTTCATTGTTTCAAAATATGTCCTTTTTTAACAAACAAAGTCCTTTATATGGCCCTGTATGAGCTGTTCCATATATCCCATTACTACTCCCTCCCCCACTTAAAAAAAAAAAAGTCTATTTGAATCTTGTAGAATATCATTTTCTCTAATGCTCTGTCTCGTCTGTAGCCTTTGCATCCATATGTATGTGTTTCCCATCTGTGAATTGAACCAGCTGCAGATTGAAAATATTTGAAAAAAATTGCATCTTTACTGAACATGTGCACACTTTAAAATCTTATTATTCCCTGAACAATACAGCATATCCCTGTTTACAGATGACTTAAAGTATACAGGAGGATTTGCATAGGCTGTATGCAAGTATTTTGCCATTTTATATCAGGGTCTTGAGCATTGAGGATTTTGATATTCAAGGGATGTCCTGGAACTGGCTTCACACAAATACCGAGGAACGACTCTAGCCTTCGATCAGGAAAGCCTTTCTTCTCCTTCCTGTATTTTTTCTTGTTTTTCTAATTTATCCAGTGCTTATCCTGATCTCTTAGGATCCAGAATACACCTGGTTCCTGAAAAAACTTGAGAATCATGTCATGAATGAAATGAATCAATCATGAAAAAACTCGTATCATGAATCACTCTGAGATATGAGGTGGTCTTCTCTGAATGATTCACAGCTGAGAAAGGCTCTATATTTTATGGTTTTTGCTTGGATCGTAAAAATGTAACCTGTTTTCACCTCTCTGTCATTAAGAGTTGCTTGTAGAGTCATGTTTACCTACTGTAAGTCAAAATTACCTGATCACAAGGGTCAGGGATAAATGAGTGGTGGAGGAAGGGAGCTCTGAGGAGGAAGGTACTGACATTGTCTACTTCAGGCTTGTTTACAACTAAAATTTCATAACATATCTTATTGTCTTCATAGAGGTTCGTGAATATGACATGTTATTAAATTGAGAGGAAGGTTCAGAGTTTGTATGTTTTTTTGTCCATTTACTCAACAGTGATATATTAAGCACCTATTTTGGCCCAGATAACAGTCTGTTAGATACAATAGTAAGCAAAGAAAACAAGGTTCCTACTCATATGCAGTGTAAATCCTATTAATAGAGGACAGATAACAAATAAAATAATTTCAGATAGTCATAGGCATTATGAGGAAAATAAAACCAGATAAAGGAACAGTCGAGAGACAGTAAATGCTGGTGCTACTCCGAGGATTCTTGTTAACTGATAGCTTAGAAATGGGCAACCAATAGAATATCTTGGGGGACTACCCAAGTAAAGGAAATAGCGTCTAGAGGCCCTGCGGTAGAAGAGAACTATTATACTTAAGGAGTACAAAAATACCATTGTTGCAGTATAGCGAGTAAGCAGTAGGAGAGGTGGTCAGAGAGTTATAGCCTTCTAAGTTTTGTTAAGGAACTATTGTAAGATTTTAGATTGCCAGGCTATGTTAAATCTGTATATATATATATTTTTTTGCTTTGAATATTGTGTCCTTTTTTAGTACTTTGGAGCTCAAGATTTAAGATTATCCAAAGCCCAATACTAGAGTAACTCTGTGGTTAGACTACATTAATTGCAGTGATATGAGAGAAATTATTCTGTATGGAATTCATAGCAACAAATTTTCAGTTAGAATTAAGATTAGTTTTCTAGTTTACTAATATTCCAAATATGACATCATAACTTCTTCAGAAATTTAAATTACAGGTTTCCTGTGCCTCATCCCGTAGGAATCAGGGAGTGGATCTTGGGAATCTGTGTTTTTAGTTACCTCTAAACCGATGGAATTTTTCGCTAAAACAAGTTTTGCCATGATTCCTAATTATTCATTATTAAATGAATTTATTGGGGTCTTACAAATTTTGTATTTCATGTACAAGAAAAAGTGTATTCAACACTTTGAAATGAAAAAAAAAAACACATTAAAGTGACATTTAGTTTAAGTAATTAAGGATAGAGTACTTATTACTTGCTTTCCTGTTCCTTGCATTGTTTGGTAGATCTCAAAACATGCTTTGTTTATTTGTCTAATTTTTACTGTATAGTCTTCCAGTTTAAAAAAGATACAGTGGTAAAAATGAATAAAAGTAATTTATATATTTTTCTTTTCTGTTTTCTTCTTTTTTTTTTTTTTTTTGAGACAAGAGTCTTGTTCTGTTGCACATGCTGGAGTGCAGTGGTGTGATCTCAGCTCACTGCACCCTCTGCCTCCTGTTCAAGCAATTCTCGTGCCTTGACCTCCTAAGTAGCTGGGATTACAGGCACCCGCCACCATGCCCGGCTAATTTGTTGTATTTTTAATAAGAGTTGGGGTTTTGGCATGTTGCCCAGGCTGGTCTTGAACTCCTGAGCTCAGGCAATCTGCCTGCCTTGGCCTCCCAAAGTGCTAGGATTACAGGTGTGAGCCACCGCACCTGGCCTAAGATGGTTTTTATTTCTATTAGATAAGAGTGTCATTTATTTGTTAATTAAAACAGGAGATGAAAATTGGTGTTGAAACCAGTCCACATTTAAATAAGTGAACATTTTAAAAATCAGGAGATTTCACATAGGCAGAATTTCCAGCTTCTCTAAAAAGATCAACTCATTCCCTTAGTACTGAGCCTGCATTCCTAAAGGTAGTGTTCCCTATAGATGGCCATAGCTTCCAGCACTGCAAATATTAATAAGCACTTAAAGTAGTTTTCTTCGCTCATTTATGTTTGTTTTTGACTTCTACTTTAAAACCCATGATAGATACTGTTACAGGTATTTGTATAGGCCAATTCGAGTCTTCTGTGAAGTGAGAAAATTTCAACATTTATTTATAGCTATTAATTTCTTTCTAAAAAGCAGACTAATGATTTGACTTAACAGATAATAACAATCTGAATTTAAACTTTGCTAATTATTCTCTATTACTGGAAATCAGTATTCTACATTATTGTACCATCCATTACTACTTTTGCATTCAAATTCTCTTTTGCATTTTAACACAAAACCATTGTCTTGACTTTCATTACATTTTAGACTTCAAATTTTCCCACTTAAGTATTCCTATTTCAGTCTCCAACTCCTGTCTTCCTTAAAATAAGGAGTATTTTTCCCAAAGTTCAGTCTCAGTCCCGTATTCTACTTTTCTTTTACACAGGCTTACTTTCAGAGCTTCCACTACAAGAATTAATCACTCATTCCTGTGAACTGCAGTGGTTGTTTATAAATATTATTGCCCCCATATATTTTTATTCAAGTTAGTTGTATTATGAATACTTTGAGAAAGGCACCTTTGTCTTATTTGTCTGTGGATACTTTCTGTTTAATGCGTTGTTTGGCTTATTAAAGATACCAAGTAAATTTATTGATTAATCTGTTTGATTTTTTTTCCGAACATTCCTCATGTACTAGATATTGTTCAGTTACTTAGGCTCTCCATGGCTTTTCAATTTCTTGGTTTGAATCTTTCTACCATACATAACAACTGAACTCTTAGTCTAGGTTGACAACAACTGTTTTTCTATATCCTATGCACTGTATGCTGTACTACTGGGTTGAATCTTTACATGCGAATAGTCTTGGAGGTTATCTTGGACTCCTGTGCTTTTTTTATACTCCCTTTTTTTACTCTTAAAATATTTGTTCTGCCTGTGAGTTGTTCAAAGCATAAATCTAGCATTCTACCTTCCAGTTCTGTCTGTAAACACACCACTCTATTCTCATGTTTCATTGTTAAAATAGCATCTGGATACAAATAACATCTTCTTTATTGGCTCTCTGGCTATTCCAAGCTTTCCTAATCCTAAACCTCAATATGATTCTTAGATTCCAATTTAATCATATCTCGACCAACCTCCGGAAGCCTAGAATATTCCCCTTTTTAATATGCAAGGCCTCCATGAGTAGAATTCCTATTTAGTCTTTGTTAACTTTGTTGTCATTAATGATCTTTCAACTCAAGCAAACACGTACCTATTGCACACTCTTCTTCCATGATGTACCACGCACCTTAATTTTTCACCTTTATTTAAATCTACACCTGTGTTACCTCCTTCAACCTTGTAATGGCCATCTGTTGTTTTAGTCTGCCCAGCATACCTTGACTTTTTGTTAAGAACTCTCTACTTTTCTTAAGGGAATCATCCCTTTTTAACTTTCATGCCTTTTTGCTGAGTGGTTAACCCCTCAGGTATGTGATTAGTTCAGGGATTAGTAGATAACACAAATCAGAGACAATGAGACTCAATTCTAGGACTTTTGAACTCTGAGAAGAGGCACTCTTTGTTGGGACTGTAAGGATTTTATGAACCAGAGCTGATGGGGAGAGATTAATGAGGAACCCTAAACCGGAGTCAACTTTAAAATGAAGTTGATTTTACTTTTAAACCCCTTTTGGTTTGAAGCTTTTCGGTACACTTTAGAGAACTCAATGGCAGAGATCCTTCTAAATTTCTCATGCTGGCAGTTGCATACTGTGTCCACATTGCAGGCAGGTATGTATGTGTGTATGTGTGTCCATGAATGAACGCAAGAGATTCCTTTTTACTTAACCCTGTAGATATCCAGTAGCTCCTTGAAACCCCAAAGAATGAGATAAAAGAATTTATTTCTGATTAACTGGATACTGTTTTTATACTATTTTAAAATATATCTTAACCATGCATTTACTTGGTTTTAACAGTGATAAAGTACAAAGAGCATAGGCTTTCTTCTCAGACCCTCACTTGAATCCCTGCTATATAACTTAGTATCTGTGTAATTGAGTATGGAAATGTTGAAAAGTAAAATAAATCTCACTATAGGAAAAACTAGCTCTGAAGCTAAATATTACTTAGTTATTTTAGTTTAACTGGAAAAATGGTATCAGGAGGGAGGGTCTTCGTTTGGATTCCCCAAAGGAATCTCTAATCTTTTGGTTAATTAGCAGCTGCCAGACTTTCTCCTCATAAGACTTGATTCAGAGAAGTGTATGTCCTGACTTATACTCTTAAAACCTACTCTGTACCAGCACAAATTGATTGGCAGATCTTGTAAACTCCTTAACCTACTATCTGTCACTAGATATATATTTGATTTTATTTCAACATATTCTACCACAGTCCACTTTTATTGATTGATTGACTGGAGACAGGGTCTTGCTCTGTTGCCTAGGCTGGAGTAGCATGATCTTGCCTCACTGGAACTTCTGCCTCCTAGGTGCAAGTGATCCTCCTACCTCTGTGCCACCCCGCCTTCCCCAGAAGCTGGTACTAAAGGTGTCTTCTGCAACGCCTGGCTAATTTTCATATCTTTTTGTAGAGATGGGTTTTCACCATGTTGCTCAGGCTGGTCTCAAACTCCTAAGCTGGAGTGATCTGTCCTCTTTGGCCTCCCAAAGTGCTGGGATCCCAAAGTACAGACATGTTCCACCACACCTGGCCCCCTTTTTAAAAAAATTAGGTGCTAGTACAAATTTTTTTCACCTGTCAATGACATTTTTGATTAGGTGTTGTTGGAAAATATCATTTGTTAGAAATGTTACAACTCAAGTTATCTTTCTGTAAGAAATACTAGTCACTTCTTTCTGATTTCTGTTACTATATATAGAGGTAGTATATTAAGTTACATATAACCAGACAGTGTTCATATTCTGATAACTGATGTTAATGAAGCAAATTACAGTGGGCAAGTACCTCGTGAAGGTGTGTGTGTAAATGTGTCCCCATCTATTTAGCAGGTACTATGTTTTAGATAGTAATGAAGACCTAACCAAATCTGTTCTTCTGTATGGAAAAATGATTTGGGGTTATTTTAATTCCGATCATTGAATCCTGATGAAGATGGAATGTCAGCTATGTTGTTAAGCAGCTGTGTAGATTGATAAACGGTATCTGGACCCAGAGGATTGTGAGTGAACTAACACCTGGTGGAAAGCCATAGCTTCAAGAAGCTATGTTCATGGGACTCTTAGGAGATTACAGTTCCTGTATGGAGCTTGGGTCTTTGAAGCCAGGAGTAATTCAGTTTATGTATGTACCCCTGGGGACTCATTACTCATAATGGTACCCTCATAACTGAACTCTCATTTAAGGATCAAGAGTAGTCCTCTGAATTGTGTCGACTTATGCTCAAGAGAAGTCTTGAAGATGTCCTTCTGTGTTTCTTGTCTTGTATTCAGGTGAGTTAAGGGTGCCAAGTGTGACCTATTCAGGTTGATGGATTTTGATTATTTGGTTCAGTTGAAAACAACCCATTGAGAGTGGATGTTGCAGATGGCTTTTGGTATTATGGTTGCCTGCATACCAAATGCTGTTCATTAGTTGTGAGGAGAGAGGGCTGTGATGGAAAAGGAAAATGTGGAATGTCAGATTTAGCCCTTACTATATTTGAGGCGTGATGGGTGGTATAGGAAAGTTGAAAACATGGTAAATGGGAGAAGTTTGGAAAGTTAAATAATAATATTAGAGGACTAACAAGAGTAATAACTACCTAATGAAAGATATAGGTGATAAATACATTGAATTCACAAGAAGGAGAAGCCTTTATATTCCCCAGCAATGTAAGAAGTTCCAGTTCTCCACATCCTCATCAACACTTGTTATTTTATTCTTTTAATTAGTCACATCTTAGTGGATGTGAAGTGGTATCTCATTGTGGTTTTGAGTTGTAGTTCCCTACTGATAAATGACACTAACATCTTTTCAAGTGCTTGTTGGCCATTTGTGTATCTTCTTTGGCGACATGTCTATTCAAGTCCTTTGCTCATCTTTTAATTAGGTTTTTTGTGTTTTTGTTGAATTGTAAGAGTTCTTTATATATTTTGATACTAGACTTACATATATGATTTGCAAATATTTTCTCTCATTCTGTAGGTTATCTTTTCACTTTGTTGATGATATCCTTTGTTATTAAAGGATTTGGGTTATTTTATTCAAGTTACTATTTACTCATAATTACCTCAAAATTATAACTATTACAAAGTTATTTATCATGATAAAGTCTGACTTTTTTTGTTTGGTACTTATGCTTTGATGTCATCTGAGATTCCATTGTCAAATGAAGGTCATGAAGATTTACATTTATATTTTTTTCCTAAAGGCTTTGTAGTTTAGCTGTTATATATAGGTCTTTGATCGATTTGGAATTTTTGTATATGGTATAAGGGAAGGTTTCAAGTTTTTTCTTTTGCACATGGATATCTAGTTTTCACAGTACCATTTGTTGAAGAGACTCGCCTTTGAAAGGTCTTGTCACTCTTGTCAAAATTCAGTTGACTGTAGATAAATGTGTTTATTTCTGGACACTGATTCTTGTATATGTCCATGCTTATGCCAGTACTGGAGTGTTTTTATTAGTGTAGCTTTGTAGTAAGTCTTGAAATCTTTATTCCTTAGAGCTGTGGTCATCTTGTGTTTTGACAGATTTCCTTGAATACTAAGAGCTTAAAAAAGAAAAGAAATAAATAAAAACTCTCAATCTTTGCATATTGTCTCTGTATGGTGTCACAGTCCATTTTTAATTCTGTTCTTACCCTTTGCTTCCTGCTTGTGCCTAGCTTAGAGATCAGCCAGAGATTAAAACTTGGTATCTTCTCACAACTTCTCTGTGAATGTGCATCCTGTTTTTGGTATGCATGTGAGTTTCTAAATTCCCCAGAGTGCAAGTCAGTTTTGGTTGCCCTAACTTTTTAAAGAAATGTTCTCTCCAGTTTTTCCTCCCAGGGTTTTTGTGCATCTGTTGTTGGCCTCAGGTAGTATTTTGCCTTCTATGTGGCAACTGGTTGTCTATTTACCTTACCCTGTTTTTGAGGAATTGAAAGTTCCTTCTGTACCTCCCAGACAAGTTGAAACAGACAAGACTGTATCCTTTGAGACTAAGATTTGTTCTGTTCTCCTTGGAACCAGGGACCAGGATCCCACACTGTGTATGGGCTGTCATCTTCAACGCAAAGTAAGAGTGGGGGCAGTTCGGCCAAGGGCAGATTGCCTTTTTCTTTTCTTTTCTTTTTTTTTTTTTTGAGACAGAGTTTCTCTCTTGTTACCCACGCTGGAGTGCAATGGCGCGATCTTGGCTCACCGCAACCTCCGCCTCCTGAGTTCAGGCAATTCTCCTGCCTCAGCCTCCTGAGTAGCTGGGATTACAAGCACGTGCCACCATGCCCAGCTAATTTTTTGTATTTTTAGTAGAGACGGGGTTTCACTACGTTGGCCAGGATGGTCTCCATCTCTTCACCTCGTGATCCACCCGCCTCGGCCTCCCAAAGTGCTGGGATTACAGGCTTGAGCCGTCGCGCCCGGCCTGCCTTTTTCTTGATTCGACATTTGCTTGGTCACTTTAAACCTTTGATTTTTTTCTAGACTTTTGAAAAGTTAATTCTGACAAACTTTACTCAGTCTTTCAGTGCTTGTGGCAAGAGATGGGCCCTTGGAGCTACCTAGTCTACCATTTTCACTGCCATCCTCTTTTTACTTCTTAAAATGTAACTACTAGAAAATTTAAAATTACATATGCGGCTTACATTATATTTCTGTTGGACAGTGATGCTGTCGGGTATCACGTTTTCAGTGAAAATTGAATCAATTTATGTCGCATTTGAAAAGAAATCTCTAAAATGTTTTACTAAAATGTTTTAAAGTGTCTAATTAGGATTAGCAATTTATTGTTATACTTTTTATTTTGAGACTGCTGTGGCCTTTTCAGAGGAAGTCTCTAAACTGCCTCTTATGAGATGAAATATTACTAACATTGTGTAATTATGTACCTACATTACTGAAGAATTGTACATTTTTATGGGATTCTTAATTTGAGTACGCGTTTAAGTCATCTTGTGCTGTCTACTTCTTTGCAAAGCCACTCTTGATAGGTATTTAGAAGAAGACTATTTCTGAAGTCTCTTCATCTGATTTTCCTTTGTTATTTCTGGATTCAACTATACAAATATTGATTGAATGCTTGTTTTGGCCATATTCAGAACACTCAGAGGTTGGTGACATTTTAAATACTATATGTGGAGATATTTCCATTGTTTTCAGATAATTCTGCTATTTAGTATGGGTCCCTGCCACTGACTGCATTTCTTTTTAGTATCTCTGTCTTGGCTGCCTGATCCCTGAAGAATTGACATATTTTATATTCAGGGTTGGTAGTTTACCCTTGTTCTTCCTCAGTTCCCTGCTATTAAATGACAAGATGTTATAGTCTGTCTCAGCATAGGTAAAGCTGTGTTCTAAACATTGCCTCTAGGCACATTTAGGAAAGTGAGCACTCTTCACCTACTCTAAATGAAGTTACATGTACAGAACCTTAGGGAAGTCTGCAATAGATACAAAAGTTGTGGGTGCTCAATTTAAGCAATTCCGCTGGCTTCCTTAGCAAAAGCCTTCTTCTATTATTGACAGCTCAAGGATTAAATCCACAAGAGGCTGAATTTCCCTGAATGGAGAGAATGGCAGTCTCTCACTGAATGCTCTTGTCATTGCCCTGATGCCATTGGGAGAATATCACTTCTTTACAGTCATAAACCTATAGTTGTCATTAATATCCCTGACAGCACAGATAAGACCAAGCAATATAATGTTACCAAGGACACTGAGGAAAAAGAATAATAGATTCCTATTCCTTCTTACTACTTGGTAAAAAGGAACTCCCCATATAACTACATAAGTGATACACATAAGGATTTCATGTACCTAACCTAACTCAGAAAAATGGAGGTTTTCCCTTTTCGCTTTAGACAAGATTTATGCCACTGCTAAACCATCAATATCAGTTTTCTTAGTCTTCCACTGTCCCCTTACATCAGGCGTCCCCAAACTACGGCCCGCGGGCTGCATGCGGCCCCCTGATGCCATTTATCCGGCCCCCGCTGCACTTCAGGAAGGGGCACCTCTTTCATTGGTGGTGAGTGAGAGGAGCACAGTATGTGGCGGCCCTCCAATGGTCTGAGGGACAGTGAACTGGCCCCCTGTGTAAAAAGTTTGGGGACGCCTGCCTTACATGATGAAAACATTTATAAGAGATACCTAACCCAGTTACAGGCATCAGAAAAGACTTCCTAATGAGTAAGAAATATAATGAGATAATGAATTACAAGTTAGATCATGTATCGGATGTTTATGTGGGAGTCTATAGGAATACCTTTTTTTTTTTTTAATATAGGGTCTCATTCTGTCACCTAGTCAAGAGTAAAGTTTCATGATCTTGGCTCACTGCAGCCTCAACCCTCTGTGCTCAAGATCCTCCCATCTCAGCCCCCACAAGTGGCTGAGGCTACAGGCACACACTACCAAGTTCTGCTAATTTTTTTTTTTTGTAGAGACAGGGTTTTGCTGGGTTGGCCAGGCTGGTTTTGAACTTGGCTGAAGTGATCTGCCTGCCTCAGTCTCCCTAGGTGCTGGGATTACAAGCATGAGCCATTGCACCTGGCTGTTACAGCTCCTTTCAAAGGGTAGAAATTACATATCTCCAAAAACCCCACTCAAGCATATCTTTCCTGTTTGAAATCTCAGTTGAGGCACAGTAGAACTGTTTGGAATTCCCTCTCCCGCTTGTCCACCTTCTGAATTCACGTCTCCTCTCTTAGGACATTCCTATATTTTTTATGTCCAACATGAGAATATCCAGCCTTTCTTCAGGCAAGTCCTTATTTGCTATCCTATAATTTCTACAGAGCAACCACTTGAAGTTTAATAAGGTGAGACCAACATCTTTAGAAGTAGTACCTGCATATGATGTGATTTGTGGGATATTCTGTTGATATGGAAAGGTCTGGGATGCTAGGCAATATTCGAGCAAGTCTTTCTTACCAGGGGGAACTATATACATTTTAAATAGGTATATGGTTGGTTATTTCAAACTGATGGAAAGGGTACATTGTGGAGGGTACAGCAGATTTTGATATTAGGTGGGGTACAAGGCTGTTAAAATCAATCTGTCTTCCACTCAATTCATCTTTGTATACTATAAAGGGCAAACATACAAAATTACTAACTACTTTGACAGGGACATGTACTATTTTGAGTTCATAGCTCTTCAGGGATTTTGTGTCTACGTATGTGTAAGTGTCTGGTAAATTTGTTTTTGACCAGGTAATCATAAATGGTACAAAATTCAAAAAATAGAAAAGGATATTTAATGAACATTTCTGGCTGGGCATAGTGGCTCACGCCAGTAATCCCAGCACTTTGGGAAGCCGAGGTGGGTGGATCACCTGAGATCAGAAGTTCTAGACCAGCCCAGCCAACATGGTGAAACCCCACCTCTACTCTCTACTAAAAATACAAAAATTTAGCCAGGTGTGGGGGTGGGTGCCTGTAATCCCCACTACTCGGGAGGCTGAGGCAGGAGAATCACTTGCATCTGGAAGGTGGAGGTTGCAATGAGCTGAGATCATGCCACTGCGCTCCAGCCTTGGCAACAGAGTGAGACATCGTGTCAGACAAAAAGCATTTCTTCTGTACCTCTGTCCCTTTCCTTCATACCTCTGTTCCTTTCCTTCTTACTGGGAAGACAGTTACCAGTCTTACTGTGTAAAAATTCTATTCATGTATAAACATACATGTCTATGTGTTTTTTCCCCAGAAATGGTGGCATACTAAACATACTTACATACCTTGAAACTGAATAGAACTTGATCAGCTCATTTGACAGTATAAGAGCTTCCTCATTTTTGTCATCATGTGTAGTATTCCAATGAATAGATGTTTCATAATTTAACTAGTTCCCTGTTAATTCTGACTTAGGGTGCTTTTATTTTTTTTTCTACTGAAACAGTGCTTTTTTGTAAACTATGTTCATAGACATAGAATTTCATACTTAGAAAATGAATAGAATTAGAATTTGCTGAGTCAGAGAATGTACATTTTAAATTTTGGTAGATATTCCCAAAGACACTTCAAATATGTCATACTAATTTATGTCTCCATACACTCGCTGAACTCCCATGTTAACAAATGTCTTGGTATTTGGTCATCTCTTTAATTTGCATTTTTCTTACTCTGAATAAAGTTACTTTTTCTATATTTCATGGCATTTTATTTTTTCTTCTTTTTATTCATGAATTTGGCCTCTTTTTCCTTTGTGGTGTTTGTCTTTTCTTACTGATTTTCATAGTTACTTTTAAGGAAGTATCTTTCTTTTTTCAGTTACATGCTATTTGTAGTAGATAGAATATGTCCTGCTCCTCCCCAAAGATGCCCTTGCCCTAATCTTCAAAACCTGTGAGTATGTTAGGATTTTGGAACTGTGATTAAGGTTGTAAGCTTTAATGTAGGGAGATGATCTGGTTTATCTGGATGATCCTAGGCTAATCACGTGAGCCCTTCAGCGGAAAACCTTTCCTGACCATATAGGACTGTGGTCAGAGAAAGATATAACTACAGAAGAAGGTTCAGAGAGAAGCAGTGGTAGAAGGAGGGATTCACGAGCCAAGGAATGTGAGTGGTCTCTAGGAGCTGGAAAAAGCAAGGGAAAGTGTTTATCTTTTAGAACTTCTTGAAAAGAATGCTGCACTGCTAATACCTTGTTTTTAGCCCAGTGTGAAACTCCTTTGGACTTTGAACTCACAGAAGTGTATAAATTTGTGGTGTTGTGGTGTTGTAAGCCACTAAGTTTGGGGTAGTTTGTTAGGACAGCAATAGAAAGCTAATATATGTATGTTATGCCTTTTTTTTCCCAATTCGTTATTTTTGTTGTTATTGTTTATGGTGTTTTTGTTATGCAGGAATGTGTTTAATATGGTCGAATTTATCTTGTTGTATTTTAATGGCATCTGGATCTTAGGCTTTCCCTACTTTAGGGTTATTTTAAAATTTTTCACATTTTACTCTGATTCTTTTGTCACATCATGAACTCTAGTATTAATGTTGACTTCCTATCTTCCATGTTTTGATCTTTTATTAAGAATGATTTTTTTTTTTATAGTTTACTGCTTCTGACATGGACCAAAGGAATTTCAAAATGAAAGCATAATGTCAATGCTGGTAATTAAGGAGTCATGGGGAATGGACAATAGTAGTAGCAGAAGGCAGGGGACATTGAACGTAGTTGTAGTTTGAAACTACAACTATTTTCATCGGTTTATGATACTATCTTGCAGAACCTAAAATTAGTGATTCTAAAGGTGTAGCTTATGAAAACCTCTTTTCATCCCTCACGTTTTCATTTTATTTCTTCTTCTGGAAGAATTCCCAGATGTCTGCATCATATAAAAAGTTTATGAAAGACTTAGATGACTGATATTTAATACCATATTAGTTTGTTTTCACACTGCTAATAAAGGCATACCCCAAAACTGGGAACCAAAAGAGGTTTAACTGGTTCTGCATGGCCGGGGAGGTCTCAGAAATCATGGCGGGAGGCAAGAGGCACTTCTTACATGGTGTTAGCAAAAGAAAAATGAGGAAGAAGTAAAAGCAGAAGCCTATGATAAACCCATCCGATCTCATGGAACTTACTCATTGTCACAAGAACAGCATGGGAAAGACCAGCCCTAATGATTCAATTACTTCCCCCTGGGTCCCTTCCACAACACGTGGGAATTTTGGGAGATACAATTTAAGTTGAGATTTGGGTGGGGAGACACAGCCAACCCATGTCATTCTGCCCCTGGTCCCTGCAGATCTCATATCCTTGCATTTCAGAACTTATTATGCCTTCACAACAGTCCCCTGAAGTCTTAACACATTTCACCATTAACCCAAAAGTCCACAGTTCAAAGTCTTCAAGCAAGTCTCTTCTGCCTATGAGCCTGTAAAATCAGAAGCAAGTTAGTTACGTCCTAGATACAATGGAGGTACAGATATTAGATAAATACAGCCATTCCAAATGGGAGAAATTGGCCAAAACAAAGGGAATACAGGGCCTATGCAAATCCTAAATCCGTCAGGGTAGTCAAATTTTAGAGCTCCAAAATTATCTCCTTTGACTCCATGTCTCACATCCAGGTCATGCTGATGCAGGAATTACGTTCCAATGGTCTTGGGCATCTCCACCCCTGTGGCTTTGCAGGATACAGCCTCCCCCCTGGCTGCTTTCACAGGCTGGTGTTGAATATCTGTGGCTTTTCCAGGTGCATAGTAGAAGCTTTCGGTGGATCTGTCATTCTGGGGTCTGGAGGAAGATGTACCTCTTCTCAAAGCTCCATTAGACAGTGCCCTAGTAGGGATTCTCTGTGGGGGCTCTGACGCCACATTTCCCTTCCACACTTCCTTAGCAGAGGTTCTCCTTGAGGACCCTACCCCTAGAGCACTTTTGCCTGGGCATTTAGGCATTTCCATACATCTTGTGAAATATAGGCAGAGGTTCCCAAACCTCAGTTCTTGGCTTCTGTGTACCTGTGGGCTCAACACATAGAAGCTGCCAAGGTTTGGGGCTTCCACCCTCTGAAGCCACAACTCAAGCTTTATGTTAGCCCCTTTCAGCTATGGCTGGAGCAGCTGAGACATGGGACACCAAGTCCCTAGGCTACACATAGCACATAGACCGCGGGCCCATCCCATGAGACCACTTTTTTTACTTGGGCATCTGGGCCTGTGATGTGAGGGGCTGCCATGAAGATCTTTGACGTGGCCTGGGTAAATGTCCTCCATGGTCTTAGGGATTAACATTAGACTCCTTTCTACTTATGTACATTTCTGCAGCCAGCTTGAATTTCTCCTCAAAAAATAGGGTTTTTTTTTTCCTACTGCATTGTCAGACTGTACATTTTCCCTTTGAAATCAGCATAAAACAGCACCCAAGTCACCTTTTGATTGCTTTGCTGCTGAGAAATTTCTTCTGCCAGATACCCTAAATCATCTCTGAAGCTCAAAGTTCCACAGATCTCTAGGGTAAGGGCAAAATGCCACCAGTCTCTTTGCTAAACATAACAAGATTTAGCTTTGCTCCAGTTCCCAACAGGTTCCTTATCCATGTGAGACCACCTCAGCCTGAACCTTATTGTTCATATCAGTGTCAGCATTTTTGTCAAAGCCATTCTCCCACATTGTCCTGTCTTTTTCTGAGCTCTCCAAACTGTTCCAATCTCTTGCCTGTTACCCAGTTCCAAAGTCGCTTCTACATTTTCAGGTATCTCTTCAGCAGTGCCCCACTCTACTGGCACTATTTTGCCGTATTAGTTCATTTTCACATTGGTGATAAACACATACTTGAGACTGGGAAGAAAAAAGTGGTTTGACTTACAGTTTCACATGGCTGTGGAGGCCTCAGAATCATGGCAGGAGGTAAAAGGCACCTATATAGTGGCAGCAAGAGAAAAATGAAAAAGCAAAAGTGGAAGCCCCTGATAAACCCATGAGATCTCATGAGGCTTACTATTACAAGAATAGCACAAGAAGGACCAGCCCCCATGATTTAGTTATGTCCCTCTGGATCTCTCCCACAACACATCAGAATTCTGGGAGATATAATTCAGGTTCAGATTTGGGTGGGGACACAGTGAAAGCATACCAGATATTTAGTTGTGATTAATAATTTTTAGAGTTAAAAGTTCTGAGAGGGGTCTTTCACCTTGGTTTTTTTATATAAGATCATCATAAATAAAAAAGACAAATTTAGACTATTTGATAATGTGGATGTACTAACATAAAGTTGATTTAATATATTAAGTCACTGTAATGCCATTTATTGGGCACCTAACAAGGAGCCAGGCAAAATGCTAAGAAATTTACATGTATAAACTTATTTATTTCTTGTAACACTTAGATAAATATTATTATCTTCATTTTACATACCAGGAAAAGGGATACAGAGCAGTTAAGTAATGTGCCCAAGATTATAACTTGTGGTGACACTGCCTTTGGAACCTAGATATGACTTGTTGTTAAACAGAGTGCCATGTTTGATATTTGCTCCAGTTTTTAGAGTTGCCAGTGGAAAAGTAGTAATTCAGATCTTCACCTTTGTAATGTTAATGCAGTAATGTTCTCCTGCTGTTAGAGCTTTTAAAATACAAATCTGGACTTTCTCCTTTCTTGCTTATTGCATCCTGTGGTCTCTTTATTGTGATAAAATAGAATACTAACCTACTGTTTTATTTCTTTTTCTCTGTTGCTTATGTCCACCATCATCTTTCGAGCTTTGTATTGGTTCTTAAATATTATATACTTGTGTCATGCTTTCTCCATTGAGTGTCCTTAGCCTTTTATCTACCTGATATATGTTATTAAAACCTACATCAAATATGAATACTAGTAATCTGTATTCCCATTATGTGTTAACATATCTTTGCTCACTAGATTATGAGCTTCTACAGGGAGAGGAATGTAACTTTAAAATTTTGTTTATGCAGTATCTAATTTTCATGGGTTAAGTAAATAGATTATTGAGTAGTAATATTGTTATTTTCTGAATATCTGCATAGTTTAGAAAGCTGTGAAGTAATATGTCTTCCTAACCTAGTTCTATTAAATGCTTCACTTTCCTCTTCTACCCAGTCTCTGTAATAATGTTTAATATTTAGATGGTTAATATTTACTTAAAATATAATAGAGACCAAAGAACGTTTTGTCAGTATCCTCATCCCGCAATGCATAAATAAGGTGTTGTTATGCTGTACAAATCTTAAGGTGTTCTAAGAACTTTCTCAATTTGGTGGTCAGTGGGGTGAGGGTCAGGATTTTATTTTAATATGATTGTAGTTAAAAATTGGAAAAAGTTGGAGAGACAGTCCAAGATGGCCGAATAGGAACAACTCTGGAGTGCAATTCCCAGCGAGAACACAAGCGGGTGAATGATTACCACATTAAGGAAAACTGAAAAACAGAAAAAAATAGCTTCATCATCAACAAACAGGATGTAAACTCAGAGACCCCATCTGAAAGTCACCAACTACAAAGACCACAGGTAGATAAATCCACAAAGATGGGAAGAAACCAACTCAAAAAAGAAAATGAAAACACCCCAAAACAGAACTCCTCTCCTCCTCCAAGGGATTACAACTCCTCACCAGCAAGGCTGGATGGAGAAGGAGTCTGATGAATTGACAGAAACAGGCTTTAGAAGGTGAGTAATAACAAACTTCTCAGAGCTAAAACAACATGTTCTAACCCAATGCAAAGAAACTAAGAGGCTTGAAAAAAGGACTGATGAAATGCTAAGAAGAATAAACAGCTTAGAGAAGAATATAAATGAATTGATGGAGCTGAAAAACACAACACGAGAACTTGGTGAAGCATACACAAGTAGTATCAATAGTCAGATCAACCAAGCAGAAGAAAGGATACCAGAGATTGAAGATCACCTTAATGAAATAAAAGGAGAAGGCAAGATTAGAGAAATAGTGAAAAGAAATGAACAAAACCTCCAAGATACGGGATTATGTGAAAAGGCCTAATCTGCATTTGATAGGTGTACCTGAATGTGACAGAGAGAATGAATCCAAGCTGGAAAACACACTTCAGGATATTATCCAGGAAAATTTCCCCAACCTAGCAAGGCAGGCCAATATTCAAGACCAGGAAATACAGAGAACACCACAAAGATATTTCTCAAGAAGAGCAACCCCAAAGTAAATAATCGTCAGATTCACCAGGGTTGAAATTTGAAATAAAGGAAAAAATGGTAAGGGCAACTGGAGAGAAAGGTCAGGTTACTCACAAAGGGAACCCTGTTAAACTCACAATGGATCTCTCAGCAGAAACCCTACAAGCCAGAAGAGATTGGGGGCCAGTATTCAACACTCTTAAATAACTATCAACTCAGAATTTCATAGCCAGCCAAACTAAACTTTCTAAGTGAAGGAGAAATAAAATTCCTTACAAACAGGCAATTGCTCAGAAGTTTCATCTCCCCTAGGCCTGCCCTACACGAGGTCTTGAAAGAAGCACTAAACATAGGAACAGCCAATACCAGCCACTCCAAAAACGTACCAATTGGTGAAGAACATTGACGCAGTGGAGAAACTCTGCCAACTAATTGGCAAAACAACCAGTTGGCATCAAAATGGCAGGATCAAATTCACACATAACAATGTTAACCTTAAATGTAAATGGGCTAAATGCTCCAATCAAAAGACACAGCCTGGCAAATTTGATAAAAAGTCAAAACCCATCAGTGTGCTGTTTCCAGAAAACTCATGTGTGAGGATACACATAGGCTCAAAATAAAGAGATGGAGGAAGATTCACAAAGCAAATGGAGAACAAAAAAAAGCAAGAGTTGCAATTCTAGTCTTTGATAAAATATACTTTAAAGCAACAAAGATCAAAAGAGACAAAGAAGGGCATTACCTAATAGTAGAAGGATCAATGCAACAAGAAGAGCTAACAATCCTAAATATATACGCAGCCAACACAGGAGCACCCAGGTACAAAAAGCAAGTTCTTAACGACGTACAAAGAGACTTAGTTTCCCACACAGTAATAGTGGGAGACTTTAACACTCCATTGTTGGTATTAGAGATATCAACAAAACAGAAAATTAACAAGGATATCCAGAACTTGAACTGCCATCTGGACCAAGCAAGCCTAATAGACATCTACAAAACTCTCCATCCCAAATCCTTAAAATATACATTCTTCTCAGCACTGCATCACACTTACTCCAAAATTGACCACATAATTGGAAGTTAATCACTCCTCAGCAAATGCAGAAGAATGGAAATCATAGCAAACAGTCTCTCAGACTATAGTATAATCAAATTAGAACTCAGGATTAAGAAACTAACTAAGAACCGCACAACTTCGTGGAAACTGAACAACTGGCTCTTGAATGTTGACTGGATGAACAATGAAATTGAAGGCAGAAATAAAGATATTCTTCTAAACCAATGAGAATGAAGACACAATGTACCAGAATCTCTGGGACACATTTAAAGCAGTGTCTAGAGAAAAATTTATAGCAATAAATGCCCACATGAGAAGCAAGGAAAGAGCTAAAATTGACACCCTATCATCAAAATTGAAAGAGCAAGAGGAGCAAGATAAAACAAAAACTCAGAAACTAGCAGAAGACAAGAAATAACTAAGATCAGAGCAAAACTGAAGGAAATGGAGACACAAAAAACTCTTCAAAAAATCAATAAATCCAAGAGCTGGTTTTCTGAAAACATCAACAAAATAGACCAACCACAAGACAGATTAATAAAAAAGAAAAGAGAGAAGAATCAAATAGATGCAATTAAAAAAAAAAAAGATAAAGGAGATATCACCACAGATTCCACCGAAATACAAAGTACTATTAGACATTACTACAAACAACTCTATGCACATAAACCAGTAAACCTGGAAGAAATGGATAAATTCCTGGACACTTGCACCCTCCCACGCCTAAACCAGGAAGAAGTCAAAACCCTGATTAGACCAATAGCAAGGGCTGAAGTTGAGGCAGCAATTAATAGCTGACCAACCAAAAACAGCCCAGGTCCAGATGGGTTCACAGCTGAAATCTACCAGATAAGCAAAGAGGAGCTGGTACCGCTCCTTTTTAAATGATTTGAAACAATCCAAAAAGATGAATCCTTCCCAAATCATTTTATGAGATAAAAATCATCCTGATACCAAAACCCAGCAGAGACTCAAGAAGAAAAGAAAACTTCAGGCCACTCTCCATGGTGAACATAGACGTAAAAATCTTCAATTAAATACTGGCAAACCGATTGCAACAGCACATCAAAAAGCTTATCCATCCTGATCAAGTAGGCTTCATCCCAGGGACATAAGGCTGGTTCCACATATGAAAGTCTGTAAATATAATTGACCACAAAAACAGAACCAAAGACAAAAACCACCTAATTGTCTCAGTAGACACAGAGAAGGCCTTTAACAAAATTCAGCAGCCCTTTTTGCTAAAAAGTCTCAATAAACTAAGTATTGATGGAATGTATCTCAAAATAATAAAAGCTATTTATGACAAACCCACAGCTAATATCATACTAAAGGGGCAAAAACTGGAAACATTTCCTTTGAAATATAACAGTAGACAAGGATGCCCTCTCTCACCACTCCTATTCAATGTAGTATTGGAAGTTCTAGTCATAGCAATCAGGCAAGAAAAAGAAATAAAGGCTATTCAATTAGGAAAGGAGGAAGTCAAATCATCTCTATTTGCAGATGACATGATTCTATATTTAGAAGACCCCACTGTCTCAGTCCAAAATCTCCTGAAACTGATAAGCAACATCAGCAAAGTCTCAGGATACAAAATCAATGTGCAGAAATCACAAGCATTCCTATGTACGGTTAACAGACTTGAAGAGAGCCAAATCAAGAATGAGCTGCCATTCACAATTACTAAAATGATAACAAAATACCTAGGAATACAGCTTGCAAAGGATGTAAAGGACCTTTTCACGGAGAATACAAACCACTGCTCAAGGAAATAAGAAAGGACACAAACAGATGGAGAAACATTCCATGCTTATGGTTAGGAAGAATCAATATTGTGAAAATGGCTATACTACCCAAAGTAATTTATAGATTCAGTGCTTTCCCCATCACACTACCTATGACTTTCTTCACAGAATTGGAAAAAAAAAACACCTTAAACTTCATACGGAACCAAAAGAGAGCCCGCATAGCCAAGTCTAAGCAAAAAGAATAAAAAGTTTGAGGCATCACGCTACTTGACTTCAAACTATTCTACAAGGTTACAGTAATAACAACAGCATGGTACTGGTACCAAAACAGAGATATAGACCAATGGAACAGAACAGAGGCTTTGGAGGAAACACCACACATCTGCAACCATCTGATCTTTGACAAACCTCACAAAAATAAGCAATGGGGAAAGGATTCCCTGTTTAATAAATGGTGTTGGAAAGACTGGCTAGCCATGTGAAGAAAGCAGAAACTGGACCCATTTCTGACACGTTACACTAAAATTAACTCCAGATGGATTAAAGACTTAAACATAAGACCTAACACCATAAAAATCCTAGAAGAAAACCTAGGCAAAACCATTCAAGACATAGGTATAGGCAAGGATTTCATGACTAAAACGTTGACAAGAAAAGCCAAAATAGATAAATGGGATCTAATTAAACTTCAGAGCTTCTGCACAGCAAAAGAAACAATTATTAGAGTGAACTGGCAAGCAACAGAAGGGGAAAAAATTTTTGCAATCTACCCCTCTGACGAAGGGCTAATATCCAGAATCTACAAAGAACTAAAACAGATTTATAAGAAAAATACAAACCCATTCAAAAGTTGGTGAAGGACATGAACAGACACTTTTCAAAAGAAGACATATATGAGGCCAACAAACATGAAAAAATGCTCATCATCACTGGTCATTAGAGAAATGCAAATCAAAACCACGTTGAGATACCATCTCAGGCCAGTTAAAATAGCGATCATTAAATAATCTGGAGGCAACACATGCTGGAGATGATGTGGAGAAATAGGAACACTTTTACACTGTTGGTGGGGGTGAAAAATTAGTTCAACCATTGTGGAAGACAGTGTGGTGATTCCTCAAGTTCCTAGAAATAGAAATTCCATTTGACCCAGCAGTCCCATTACTGGGTATATATCCAAAGGATTATAAATTGTTCTATTATAAAGAAACATGCACACGTATGTTCATTGCGGCACTGTTTACAATAGCAAAGACCTGGAACCAACCCAAATGCCTGTTGATGATAGACTGGACAGGGAAAATGTGGCACATATACACCAGGGAATACTATGCAGCCATAAAAAACAATGAGTTTATATTTTTTGTAGGGACATGAATGAATCTGGAAATCATCATTCTCAGCAAACTGACACAAGAACAGAAAATCAAACACCACATGTTCTCACTTATAGATGGATGTTGATTAGTGAGAACACATGGACACAGCGAGGAGAGCATCCCACACTGGGGTCTTTTGGGGGGTACTAGGAGAAGGACAGTGTGGGGTAGAGAGTTTGGGAGGGATAACATAGGGAGAAATGCCAGATATAGGTGACAGGGATGGAGGCAGCAAACCACATTCCCATATATGTATCTATGCAACAATCTTGCATGTTCTGCACATGCACCCCAGAACCTAAAGTGCAATAAAATTGTGTGTGTGTATGTATGCATGTATATGTGTGTGTGTGTGTGTGTGTATGTATGTATGTATGTATGTAAAGGAAAAAGTTACCTTTTTCTCCTGTATATATATTACTGTATCTTCAAGAAGGTGTCCCCTCCTTTGTATTAGTTTCTTGTTGCTGCTATTGGCAAATTACCATAAATTTAGTGACTTAAAACATCAGAAATATATTGTAATTTGGCGTGGAGATCAGAAATCCAAATAGGTCTCACTGGGCTAATATCAAGGTGTCACTGGGTATGTATTATAATAGAAAACAAAGGTATATAGAGAAGAGAAAGACAAAATACAGAATTTATTTTAGAAATATTAAGATTTAGAACTGTCATCCAAAACAATATAAAGGACCAGCAGGCTAACAGAAGTGTATCCAAATTTAGTAAACTGATATGAGGAAGAGCCAGAGCTGTACTACTTGTCATTTTGTTTGTATAGCAATGGTTCCTAAATTAGTGGGCCAGGATGATCATGGATGCTGTTGTGATTAAAACTCTATACTGTCTCCCCTGGAGAAAATACCTATGTGGCCAAGAACATTTGGTTACAGTCTTGGGGATCCATAATTCTTTCCAGGAGGTTCACAAAATTAATCTTTGGTATAAAGGGCAAAATTGCTTTGCTACAGATTTATAGGTTGTATATTTTAGATTCATAGAAATAACATTTCCTTGCTCATTAGTTATTTGAGTGCCAGTTAAGTGGAGTTATAGCATCTTCTGTCAAGTAGATCATAAAATTATTGTACTTCCAAGAGAATAAAAGTACGCTAAGTAAAACAGTCAGGTTTTTTTGCAGTAGGTATACGTTCTAAGAAATACATTGTCAGGTTATTTCATGGTTGTGAGAACATCATGGAGTGTACATGCACAAACCTAGACGGGAAAATACACTAATGCTAATGATAGTTGATGAACGTTTTAAAAAATCACACAAAAAATTTCATAATGTTTTAAGAAATTTAGGAATTTGTTTTGGGTCACATTCAAAGCCATCCTGGGCCACAGGTTGGACAAGCTTGCTGTATAGCATGTTAGTGTACTGAAAATTTTAGGCAGTTTTAGCACAATGGTAAGAATTTGTGTATCGAAACGTATCTAAACATTGGAAAGATACAATAAAGATATCATATTGTAATCTTATGGGACTGTTGTATGTGGGGTCCGTTGTTGATGGAAACATTATTATGCAACACATGATTGTATTTAGAAAATGAAAACAATATAAAATTAATTAGAATTCCATAAGTCAATATTGTGCTACAATGCTTGGTAACTTTGTTTTCCTGTTATTAAGTTGAATACATATTATGTTTCACATATTAACTAATAACAGTAAGAGGGATAGAGGATAGATAGAATATTAATTTATGAACATCATGGACAATTATTTTATCTCATAATTGGACGTCTGGTTAATATAAGTATTATAAGCTTGTAAAAATATTACAAAAACTTGCATAATATTGTACTCTAGACTCTTACATGTGTTAGCTGATGAGCTAAAAAAAACACACCAAGAAATTTCGTTCATTAGCATGTATGAGTCAAGACTACAATATTTTGGTCACTATTTGCTTCTTGATGGAGAGAAAACAAAGAGTTGGGAACTTTCAGTTTTGACCAGGAAATGGCAAGAATGGGAATCAGTATTAAAAACGTGTACATACTGTGTATTCCAGGAAATGTCCCAATGTATGATTAGAGTCTTTATGTTCTCTAAACAGCTTGACTATCAAACACTTTAACTGTTTTAAGCTTGATTTTTTTCTTATAAGGGACACATAAAACAAGGAGAAAACATGATAAAATCTCAGATCTCCAAACTGTCTTCCTTGAGCCTTCTACTTGTCTAACAGTTGTGTGGGGTGTATACCGGCTTGCTAATCTTAAAGCAAGATAGTTCTATAAAGGAGAAAAGAAAAGGTTACTATAGGCGAAGGACACTTTGCATTTCAGATAGTTAAAACTACTAGGCTTGTAAAAATTTCTGCAACTATACTTTTAATTTGGTTGTTAAGAAATATTTTGCCAATATGAAAATTTGAAAATGCTGCCATAATATACATTTACCCACAAAGTGCAATAAAGTATAACTTTAGAGTTATTCTGGTTCATATGTAATATTAGGACTGTCATTTCAAACAAAACTACATGGTTCAGTACAACTGAGACAAAATTTGTCTTCGTGTTTGGACATCTTTTGCCTTTGACTTTATTGAAATACCAGCTGAAAATTTTAGGAAGTGAAGCTCAAGCTCATGGATGCTATTAAGAATTTTAGATTTGGAGCACTCGTTTTGTAGTTACAATTTCATCAGCAGGTCCTCTTGGCTCCACCTCCAAAATATCACCTAATCTCTCAATTCCTCTTCCTGTCCATTGTTATCACCCTAGTTCAATTCAATATTGCCTCTCACTTGGATTTCTACATTAGTAGTTGCTATGGATTTAATGTTTTTGTCCCTACAAATTCATGTTGAAACTTAAACTGCAATGCACCTATGTTAGGACGTGTAGCCTTTTGGAGCTGTTTAGCATCTACCGTCATGAAAGTAAGAATGGATTAATATCCTAACGGGAACTGAGTGTGCCCATCCTTTTTTGTCTGTCCACCATCTGCCATGTAAGCACACAGCATTCCTCCCCTCCAGAGGTCACAGCATTCAAGGTGCACCATCTTGGAAGTGGAGACTAACCTCTTTCCAGACAATGAACCTACTAGTGTCTTGATCTTGGACTTTCCAGCCTTTGGACTTCCAAGCCTCTGAAACTATGAGAAATAAATTCCTCTTTATCAGTTACCCAGTCTGGTATCCTGTTAAAGCAGCACAAAATATACAAAGATAGTAGTTTAATTCTCCTGCTTTATATGAAAAGATATATTTGAAATTACTGTTCAAATATGATCAGAGATTAGAAATTGAGGTACAATTTCAATTTTTAATAAAGGAACATCTTAAAAGATTCTCCTAAATTGCTTTAGAATGGAAGCTAGCCCACAAATATGGTTATTATGTAATCTGCTCTCATTGCCTCTTAAGATGCATATTGTGTTTATTTATAGTGGAGAAGCTTGCTCCAGCCCATCTCAGGAGGATTTAATATCTACATCAACCCAGGGTTTATGTACCCACACTTCCTCTGACTATTTCTCTGCGTTGACGATTGGCAAGAATTGGGTCCAGATAAGAATCAGAGCCTCTGAATAACTAAATAATAAAAAGCTTCCACAAAAGAGTAAATTATAAAGCCAAAACCCTTTAGAGTTTCTATATAAAGAATTATTTTGACTCCAATAATAGATAATTATGGTTGTTCATGAAAATTCAATTACTTCCCAGATCCTGTATGACTTTGAATTACCAGGATGGCAGTGTCTTCAGTTTTCAGTGCTTTGTTGTCATAAGGATAATAAAAAGTAATGCTCTTATAGTGTTTGTTATGTGTCCGGTAAGGTTTAAGTGAGTGATTTTAAGTGATTGTAAGTGAGTGCTGTTGTTTGACAGATGAGATTGAGGGACAGAGGTTTAGTAACTTTCTCAAGGTCATACAGATAGTAAGTTTCTAAGCCAAGGTCCAACTTGTGGAAGTTTGACTCCAGAATTCTCACTTTTAACCACAACCCAGTGCAACTTTAAAAGTATATTCTTTAAAGAAAATGCTTGTGCCCAGAAATATTTTTAAAAACTTATAAAAATCATAATATAGACAATGTAATAAAAAAATGTTCAAAGACTTCAAAACAAGATAAACAAATGGCCAAAAAGCACATGAAAGATGCTCAACATTGTGAGTCTTTACGGAACTAGAAATTTAAAACGCAGTGGAATTCCTATATATACTCGATAAAATGAGTAAAGTTAAGATTGAAAACACCATTGATGGGAATGTATAGCAATACAACTACTTTGGAAGATAGTATTTTGTATATGTAAACATGTACCTATCCTGTGACCCATTAATTCCACTCCTAGGTAATTATTTGAGAAATGAAAAAAATGTCTACAAAAAGACATGTACAATCATAATTGGCAGCAACTAGAAAAATCCAAATGCCTATCCATGTAAGACAGAATAAATTGTGATATGTTTATTCAATTAGAGGATTACTTAGTTAAAAAAAAATGAAACTTCTGATACACACACAAAAAAATGAAAGAAGTCAGACAAAAAGGGTACAAATGGTAATTCTGTCTGATTCCACTTATTTGAAGGCCCTTAAACAGGCAAAAATATCTGTGTTTGGTATGAGGGTTTTTGGAGTGATGAAAATGGTCAGTATTTTGATTATCATGTTGATTATATATGTGTCTTATTCTCTTTGGGCTGCTATAGAAAAATATTATAAACTGGTTAGCTAATAGAAATTTATCAAAGTTTCTACAGACTTAAGTAATTTAAACAGAATACTTTTCTTTGCATGATTTGTATAAGTGATTGAGATTCCAAGTTGGTAGAAGAAATTTAAAATGTAGCATCTAAACTGAGCATGTTTGTTTCAGCATTTTATTTATAATATATTCTGGAACTGTTAGGAACTTGTAGTTGCTACAGTTAAATGTGCTGAAATAGAGCAATTTGTCCTGGTTATAATATTGCAGCAAATGGACATGTATAGACAAGTTTTATGGTAGCTTGTGTAGTTTGACAGTATTTGTCTCTGGGACCCTTCACAGCTGTTCCATGGCAATAAGATGTGCTGGAACTACTGAAATGATGAAGTAATAGTTCTGTAGTCTTTTATAATGAGATTAGTCTTCAAAATAAAGGATAACTTTTAAAGTATGTTTGCAGTTTTTGACCTCTTTCAAGTAGATTACTTTCTGTGGACTTTCATGGAAGTAGTAAACACCTTAGTTACCATGTATTTACTAATGTGGTCTTTGGTTTCTCATACAAAACTGATGGCTTGGCTGTTTTTTGTTGATGGAAAAGCTAATTCCTGATCTTTGCATCTATTTTAGTAATAGTTATGCACGAGTGCGAGCTGTGGTGATGACCCGAGATGACTCAAGTGGTGGATGGTTACCACTTGGAGGGAGTGGACTGAGCAGCGTCACTGTCTTCAAAGTCCCTCATCAGGAAGAGAATGGCTGTGCTGACTTTTTTATCCGTGGAGAGCGACTCAGGGACAAAATGGTAATGAATAATGTATCTAATACTCTACTTTTAGGATACTTCTACAAAATGAATTATCTGTTTAAAATTATAATTAGTGTATGTTATTTATGATTTTTTTTCACCTGTGAATCAATGATTATGTTTCTGGAGCTGTTTCTGTGTTAAAGACAGTGAAATACACCATTTTTTTTCAAGCTGAGCCTGAGACTGCATACATGTTAGGGGATGGGGTTGCTACTTTTCCATTTAGGTTTAATGCAGAAGCGTTAATAAATAGTCCTCCTAATTATTAAAGCAGTTACATCCTGCCTTCCCTTTTTTCTGCTATTTCCTAGACCAGAAATTGGCAAAATGTAATCCATAGGCAAATGCAAGCCCACCACTTGTTTTTATATGGTCTGTGAGCTAATAATGGTTATATATATATATATATATATATATATATATATATATATATACATATATATATGTGTGTGTATATATATATATATATATATTTTTAATTGCATTTTAGGTTTTGAGGTGGTTTTTATATTTTTACATGGTTAGAAAACATTAAATAATTTTATGTAACATAAGAATTATATGAAATTTACATTTCAGTATTCACAAATTTTTATTCAAACATAGCCAAGATGATTCCCTTATTAATTCACTTATTTTCTAGGCTCATAAGATTACCTGGTGGCCAACCTAATTTTTAACACTGTTGTCTTCCATGCAGATGTTTGTTTTCTTACATGTATACATTTTAACATTTCAGTTTAAACTTTGATAATGTTATTTGCTCTCTTTTAATTAACATGGAAAGCTCTTTCACTTTCTTTGTTTCATTTGTGGGCCAAAAACAACTGATTACATCTGAAAAGCTGAGTAAGGTTAGTGTCATTTCTGTATCAAGAGAAAGAAGAGCATACACTTAGAAGTAAAATAAAAATAAAGTGCTCAAATAGAGCCTTGAAGGTAGCAAGAATTCCCTTTAAATATATATTTGTACATCTGTTTAGCATCTTTGTTATTTCTGTTGGAGATAGGTTTTGGGTTACAGGTAATTCTTCCATGCATGAACACTTTGAATACAACTTACTTTTGGTTTGGGAGCTTGGTTTCTTCATAGTTTTTACCACTAAATCATTGAAGTAATTCAGAAAATTGCTTAACTTTCAGTTCCCCAATTTCTTCTCCAGTTAAGGGGAGAGTTATCCTAAATCATCTTGAAAGCCTTTCTATTCTAATGTTTCATGAGTTTATGATTCACCCATGCTATACATTGTATAATGTATCTCAGCCAGAATATGCTTAAGTAGGGAAACCCAGTTGAAGCCAAAAGTGAAATATAATACATGTAATATGTCATCTTTAAAAAGTTAAATCTTTAAAGGTGGTCTGGCTTTGGATAAAATGGGATCTGGCATATGCTAATGCTTTTTTAAACCTGGAGATATCTATGAAAGTACCTATGATGGTAGAATGCTTCTGGTCAGAGCTAATGGTAACTGGGGAATGTTATGTTGGAGAAATTGTCTATTTTAGAAACCGAGTGAAATGGTAGAAATCTAAGGCATTTTTTTCTAGTTAAAGTTTTTCTTAAGAACACAAGAATAATAGAAAGTAAAATGTGGAGTCAGAGAGAAAAATGCTTGCTCGAAAAATAAGAAAAAGGAAAAGATGACCTAGATGTGAAATAGAAAAAAATCAGTCAAATGGAATATTGGATATAATAGAGATGGACACTTTAGGATAATAAGGGACCAAATCTGCATAACTTATAAGGCTGCTCAGATTGATGGACTGAGTGATTGTTCTTAGTGTGTCTTTAACATAAAGCTAATGAAAATAAACCTGAGATTCAGAAAGAACACAAACTTTTATTCCCTATGACAGAGCTTAAAAATCAAGAGCACTTATCTGAGTCCCAGGGTATAGAATATTGATAGACTAAAAAGGAAATGGATTATTTTGCTAGAAATACCGACCAGGAATCAGAACATCTGCTGTTTCATGTAACCATTTTTCTTTGAGGAAGCTTGTTACTTGTGAAACAGGGATAAGAAACATCTCTCACTGTAGGCATAAATGAAAAATTGCTTTTAGTCAGAAAGTTGCCATATTTCTTAGAGGGATTAGCTATAGTATAGCTTTCTAGGTTATGGGGACTTGTGTGATCAAAGGCAGACGCAGTAACTCATGGCTATAAATTGAAAATAGCAAAGTCTTTTGAAATCTCAAGACAAATGAGTCAGTGATATTGAAATAAGGTTAATATGTACCCTCTGCTGGGTAATACATTCTAATCATGACTACTTCTGAAAAGTCCAGTAATAGAATTCACATATACATACATTAGGTTTCATTATCACTGCATTTTTGAGATCACTAATGTTCATTTCTATAGGTATTTTTTATTGATTGGTTTTATTTTAACCCATTTTTTCTGAGTTCTAGTTTCTTGATTTTTTTTTTTAAAGAAGTACTGTGATTACTGAGTCTGTAAGTCTACAGGGTATCTCACAGGTTAATGGTAGCTTTCCTTTAAAAGCTGTCTCAGTGAATAAGCAGTGCACTTTAGGTAATGGTTATCTGAAAGATAGTTGCTGAAAACTGTTTGTAACCATTTTGCCTGTGGATCACATCTTAGAATCCTCTACCTTAGATGAATTTTAGAACTGAGATTCATGCCCTTGAAGAAAAAATAAATAAGTAGAGGATTATATGACCACTCTCGTGGCTAATAAATACAATATTTTAATGAGTGTTGATAAGTCATAATACTGGTAACAATAGTGAAGATTGCCCTTATCAGTTATGAGAGAACCACTTTAACAGAAGACTTTTCTAGCCTTTGATTTACAATTACCTGTACTAAAAATAAGTCTTGTTACAATTCCTAAAAGGTTATATACTTTCTTCTTTTTTCTTTCTTTTCTTTCTTTCTTTTTTTTTTTTTTAAGAAAGGGGGCACAAATAAAGAGCAGGCTGCCTGGGACTTGTTGAAGTAGATAACGTTTTGTGTAATTGGGTCTGTATTTATTCATTCAGTTACTTACTCAGTGATCCTATGATGCTTGCCTATAAAGCATCTTTATGATGCCTGCAAAAGGTGAAGTTTATTTCCTGGATTATCCTTTGATACTTTTAAATTGGAGCTTTCCAACTTGTGTGCCCTGAGTGTCTGGAGCCTCCACACTGGTTGCCTTAAGTTATTTTTCTATAGGTGTCTGAGGAGAAAAGGGTTGGAAAGCACTGCTTTGCGTAATTGGCATTCATGCTTTATGGATGATTGAGAAAAGAAAGAATTTGAAAGAAACACCCAGGGTTGGTGTTGTCACCTAAGAAAATGAAAGTACTGCCTTTCTCTCACACACTTGGGGAAGGGATGATCATTGTCAAGCACAGATTCTGAAAAAGTCTTGGCCGAGCGTGATGGCTCATGCCTATAATCCCAACTCTTACAAAGTCAGGAGATGGATACCATCCTGGCTAACATGGTGAAACCCTATCTCTACTAAAAATACAAAACAAAAACAAAAAAATTAGCTGGGCATGGTAGCACATGTGTATAGTCCCAGCTACTTGGGAGGGTGAGGCAGGAGAATCACTTGAGCTTGAACCTGGGAAGTGGGAGGTTGCAGTGAGTTAAGATCACACCACTGCACTTCAGCCTGGGCAGCAGAGCAACCTCTGTCCCCCTCCTCCCCCCAAAAAAAGTCTTACTTGATGTGTGTGAGCTGTAGCCTCTATTTTCTTCTAATTTTTACAGCCTTGATTTCTTCCTTTAATTCTTTAATACAAGTTAATATTACCTTGGATCACATATAACTTAAATTGTTAACTAAAATTTAACTGTTCATTTGTGTACATGGTAGAGTTCCACATTGCCTATTTGGTTTTTATTTGCTATAATGGTTCTTCTCCGTAAATAGGACACTTCTGTCTTAGAAATATTTTATCAAAATGTTTACCCTTTGTATAGGTTATGTTATTTGACCATTTTTAGCTCATATATTATATGTGACATGTAAATTAAAAATACTGAATTATAATACAACTTAAGATTCTTTAAATTTTTGAATTAACTAGATCTTGGCTCACTGCAACCTCTGCCTCTTGGATTCAAGCGATTCTCCTGCCTCTGCTTCCCAGGTAGCTGGGACTACAGGTGCATGCCACCACTCCCAGCTAATTTTTGTATTTTTAGTAGATACGGAGTTTCACCATGTCAGCCAGGATGCTCTTGTTCTCTTGACCTCAGGTGATCCACCTGCCTTGGCCTCCCAAAGTGCTGGGGTTACAGGTGTGAGCCACAGTGCCCCACCTAAAGTAGATATTCTTTAGTTTATTGTAATAGATAATAAAGTATTATGTATTTGCTAATACTATTAAAGTTTGCTAAAGCTGTGATATTTAAACCATATTTTAGGCTAAGATATGACAAAAGAATAGGCCGAGTAGAATGATAGGAGTCTTTTAAAATGCCTGAATTACTTAAGATGCTTTTTGGGGTTAAGAAAAAGCAAGGTTATAAGACAGTTACCATTATAAATTTAGAGTGACAAAGGTAATATCAAAATGGAGAAAGGAAAAGCTAGAATATTTCCAGTTTCAGAAGCTGCCAAAGAGATTAAGGAATTGTTTTTAGGATTAGTAAGTAATTAGGTTGTGGATTAAATTGTTTATAGAAATTGAAGTGCCTTTAAGGTAATGGTTCTATTGCTTTGAAAGAGCCTGTTTTAAAAATAAGGTTACTTTCCAATCACTGTAGCCTAAAACAAAATTAGAATATTTCTTTTCTAGGAAGAAAATAATGTGGTTATAATATAGCAGCAGCTTTATTCAAAATGAGACTCCCCCCTTTCTATCATAGGGAAATCTTAAAAGACCAGGGAAATAACTTTCTGCCTTGAGTTGAACTTTATGGAACTACAGAACAAGAATTTCCTGCTAAGCTTTTCCACTGTGCCTCTGAATTACTCCTTTGTGAAGCTTCAGTCCTGCAAAAGTGCTCCTCCACTAAAAACCAATTGCCTTAACTAACTATTCTTTAGGATTCAGCCTTCCTAGCAGTTTTGTTTTTTGAAAGATACTAGTTGTCCTATTCACCATAATACCACAGTTAGGAAAAGAATGGGAGTGGGAGTAGAGATAGTAGAATATTGTTATTGTTCCTTATTACCCTTACAAGTTATTACTCTATCACCCAGATATAAAAATCCCATTGTTGACTCTATGTAGAATTCAGATCAGCATTTATTAGCTCTCATTTTCATCTACTGATCTTAGCAATTTCTTCCGAATACCAGATTTTTTGCGTCTGAGCTTCATCATCTTTCTTGGCTACTTTTCTTTGCAGTCTTGACCTTCTGGTCTTCATTTCAGCAGGCTACTTGCCTGGATCTGGTTGTTACCCGGAACTGTTCCACTTGAGGAATTTTATAATTTCCTCTCATTTCTTTTTTATTCCCCCTCCTGCTGCTCTTCTATTTCGTATCTTCCCTGTTACATTGTGTCCTCCAATTTTTTCCTTATTTAACTAGATTTCCTCCAGGCTTCAGTATTTTTTGTACTGTTTTCTTTTAAAATCTAATCTAAATCTTTTCAATCTCTCAAACAACCCTTTAATTTGTATTTCAGTAGACAATATGTTGCTAAGTTTCTGTTTTTTTTTTAACTTACTTGACACTAAAAGAACTTCACGGAATCCAACAGTATTCCCTTTTAATAGTCTTATTAAATACAGGATCACACCTGTAATCCCAGCACTTTGTGAGGCAGAGGTGGGTGGATCACCTGAGGTCAGGAGTTGGAAACCAGCCTGGCCAACATGGTGAAACCCCATCTCCACTAAAAAAAAAAAAAAAAAAAAAGCTGAGAGTGGTGGCGGACGTCTGTAATCCCAGCTACTCAGAAAGCTTAGGCAGGAGAATCATTTGAATCCTGGAGACAAAGGTTGCAGTAAGCCGAGATTGTGCCATTGCACTCCAGCCTAGGTAACAAGAGTGAAACTCCATCTCAAAAATAAAATAAAATAAAATAAAATAAAATAAAATAAAATAAAATAAAATAAAATAAAAATAGAATTCCTGTTTTTTTTTTTAAGGTGAGTTTTTCATTCATGCAACAAATATTTTTGAGTGGCTAATGTGTGTTAAGCATTGTTCTAGGCACTGGGAATATGTAAGTGAACGAAAATAGAAATCTCGGTTTATAAGGGAATATACATTCTAGTGCAGGATAAATAAATATTACAGTAAGTAAATCAGGAAAATGATATGCTAGACAGTGCTAAGGGGAAAAAACAATTAGGAAAAGGAATTATAGGGAGATTTTCTTTGGTGGGGGTGGGGATTGGTTAAAAGGTGTACAAACACAATGACCAAGGAAGACATGACCAGGAAGGTAGGTAACATTGTTGTAAAGATTATTTATATTGTGAATAAGGTCTTATATTTTAGTTTGTATGTTCAGATTTTCAAATCTTGAGTATTCCTAAAGTAGAATAAATTTATCTTGTTTTAGTTAAAGTATGTAAGATCTTGAAAGTTTTTGGATTTGGTGATTGTTATCAATATGTGCATCAACAGTAGTTAAAAACTTAGGAATTATCCCTCTATTCAAACAGATCTTCTTTATTCTTGATTCTGTTTCATTGTTTTAATCTACCCTTCCCATGTCTTTCCTCCAAATAAGCCTCCCATTTTTTTTTTTTTTTTTTATTGCCCAGTTTTAGGTAGCTCCTTCTAGCTTCTCTGTTGTTCACCGTAATTAAATTTCTAAAACTTGGGTCTAATACTCCTTTAGGATTCCCTACTAATTTCGTAGAGACAATTTCATCTCCTTATCTCAACGTAGAAAATGTTTATAATCGCCCTTTGGGGAAGACGCGGTCGTAGCTGTTGTGGGTCTTTAGTCCACAAGCTCCTGCTCCTGACTCACCACTGTTCGCTCTTGCAAGTCGGTCAGGAAGCCGCGCAGCAGCCATGGCTTTTAAGGATACCGGAAAAACACCCATGGAGCCGGATGTGGCAATTCACCCAATTCGAATCACTCTGACAAGCCACATTGTAAAATCTCTGGAAAAGGTGTGTGCTGACTTGATCAAAGGAGCAAAGGAAAAGAATCTGAAAGTGAAAGGACCAATTCGAATGCCTACGAAGACTTTGAGAATCACTACAAGAAAAACACCTTGTGGTGAAGGTTCTAAAACATGGGATTGTTTCCAGATGAGAATCCACAAGTGACTCATTGACTTGCACAGTCCTTCTGAGATTATTAAGCAGATTACTTCCATCAGTATTGAGCCAGGAGTTGAGGTGGAAGTCACCATTGCAGATGCTTAAGTCTGTTATTTTAAAAAATCGATTACCAGTTGTTAAAAAAAAAAAAAAAGAAAATGTTTATAATCTGGCCCTCTCCTCCTTTGCCTTTATTTTGTCTGCCATTTTTCTCAAAGGTAATCATTTCCATGGTATTGCCTTGCTGAGTTACTTGTAGTTCATCAGAAGTACCACGCATAAGAAAATGCCCTTCCCAATGTGGAGAAATAGGAACACTTTTACACTGTTGGTGGGAGTGGAAATTAGTTCAACCATTTTGGAAGACAGTGTGGCGATTCCTCATGGACCTAGAGATAGAAATTCCATTTGACCCAGCAATCCCATTACTGGGTATATATCCAAAGGATTATAAATTGTTCTACTATAAGGACACATGCACACGAATGCTCATTGCAGCACTGTTTACAATAGCAAAGACCTGGAACCAACCCAAATGCCCATCGATGATAGACTGGACAGGGAAAATGTGGCACATATACACCATGGAATATTATGCAGCCATCAAAAACGATGAGTTTGTGTCCTTTGTAGGGGCATGGATGAACCTGGAAACCATCATTCTCAGCAAACTGACATGAGCAGAAAATCAAACACTGCATGTTCTTACTAGTAGGCAGATGTTGAACAATGAGAACAAATGGACACAGGGAGGGGAGCACTACACACTGGGGTCTGTTGGGGGGAAATAGGGGAGGGACAGTGGCGGGGTGGGTAGTTGGGGAGAGATAGCATGGGGAGAAATGCCAGATACAGGTGATGGGGAGAAAGGCAGCAAATCATGTACCTGTGCAACAGTCTTGCATGTTCTTTATATGTACCCCAAAGCCTAAAATGCAATAAAATAAAATATAAAAAGAAAGAAAGAAAATGCCCTTCTCCCTTTTACATTAATAAATATGGCATTATAAAGATAGCATATTTTGGTATTATGTGGAGTAGAGAATGTTGATAAACATGTTGCTAATGCTCAGAAAATAATAATGACAGGGAACAGTAGTTTCATTTTTACTGTTGTAGGTCAGTCACAGATGCAAAAATAGGAAAACTGGGTTAAATCACCTTGGGCAAACCAGTTTTGCTGTGAAGAATTGGAATTGAGAGAAATGGTAATAATAACCAGTCCAGAATTACCTGTTCATTTCAGAATTAATTGAAAAGGTAATAAATTATGCTATTACTTTCTGTACAACCGAATTTTGTAGTTTTCTCCCAGTAGTTTTGTAACAGTTAATTCTTTAATGCTAGTGAAGAGGGGGATAAATAGTCTGCCTATTAGCATTTCTGTTCCCTTTCCCTGGAGCCTTGTGGTTCCTAAAAATTAAGATTTAGAAAATGCCCCAAAGTATCATACCATACTAGTTGCCTTTATTTTCTCATTTAGCTTAACATTTTCACCTTCTTCAGCATACTGTTTATTATTACACTTCCTCTTTCTTCTTTCAAACCCTGCATTTGGCATCTGATATATTTCCTCTTTACAATTTATTTTAAACTAACATCATTCCATTCTCTAGTTCTTATTCTTCACTGGTTGATTTGGTCTGTCAGTCTCATTAATATTATCTTTGCTTCATCGTTCTCTTTTATACCTGATTGTGGTTTATTTCATAATATATTTCACATCCTTTCCATTATCTTCCAATTGCTATTAAACTGCAATAGCCTCCATCATAGCTAAATTAAAGCCCAAACTTTGACTTCAAGTTATCGACTATACCTAATAGCTTTCCAAGTATTCCTATACTACTTTTGTTTTATTAGATTCTAAATTATAATTTGAATGTGTCTTGCTTTTAATTGATTGGTTGACTGTAGTATTCCTTTGTTTAATCAACCATTGAGTGCCTTCTGTGTGCTTGACTTCCTCTATTAGGTTCCTTGGGCTTCTGTAACAAAATAACATAGACTGAATGGCTTAAACAACAGAATTTATTTTCTCACTGTCTGGAGGGTGGGAAGTCCAAGGTAGTGGCCAATTTTCTGTTTCTTGTCTTGGCTTTCTTCCTAGCTTTCGGAATGTCACTTTCTCAAGGTGTCCTCACATGGCCTAGAGAAAGAGCTCTGGTATTTCTTCCTCTTATGAAAGCCCTAGCCCTATCAGATTAGAGCCCTACCTTTATGACCTCATTTAACTGTTATCACTTCTTACAGGCCCTGCCTCCACCTGTAGTCACCATGGATATTAGGGCTTCAACATATGAATTTGAGGGGAGCACAATCCCTTCAGTCCATTGTACTTTCTATTCCATTCTATTGGTTTGTCTGTTAGTTGAGTAGTATTCTATGATATGCATGTACACTCTTTAAATTATTCTAACTTCAATATGAAGTTTAGTATCTGCTAGTGCTAGTTTTCCTCATTAGACTTGTTTAACTTTTGTTGGAAGGGGTACATATTTGCTTATTCTTTCAGAACTCTATAGACAATTTATGTTTTTTTGTATTCGAATCTTTTAAAAATCATTTTTAGTATTTTTTGAAGCTCTTCATGTAGTTTCTAGAATAATGTTAGACAGTATTGGTGATATAACATCTCTTTATTTTTTTGTAAATTTAAAGGAATTTCTAATGTTGCACAGGTAAGTATGATATCAGCTGTTGTCTTGAGATGTCCTTTATCATAATAAGTAAGGGTTCTTATGTTCTCCACTCTGACTGGACTAGAATTTGGTACTAATTTTTATGAAATCTGGTTTTGCAAATGTCTCACAGATTTTTTTAAATTGAAATTTTTGTTGAGCTAATTTTAGATCATTAATTGTAAGAAATAATAAAATGCTGTGTACATTCTACGCGGTTTACCCAGTGGCAACATTTTGCAAAACTATATTATCATATTACAACCAGGATATTTCTGTTGATTCAATCTCTGAGACTTCCATATTTACTTATATTCATTTTTGTGTGTGTTTAAGTCTGTACAGTTTTATCGCATGTTCACTACTGCAGACTAAATGCAGTACAGCTTAACAACCACAAGAACCTCTTCTTTCTGTTACTTTTAGCACCACATCCATTTCCCTCTTTGCCAGGCAACCACTGTTCTGTTCTCTCAATTATTTCTATAATTTTGTCTTTTAAAAAATGTTATAAAAGTGTAATCATAAATATGTAACCTTTCAGGATTGACCTTTTTTCTTTCATCATCATTCTCTGAGGGTTCATCCAGGTTAATGAGTATCTCTAGAGTTTGTTCCTTTTATTGTTGAGTAGTAGTCTGTGATATGTATGTATATGACTTATTGAAGGACATCTAGGCTATTTCCAGTTTGGAACTAAATATAAGGTTGCTGTGAACATTCACATGTGTGTTTTTTCTGTGAATGTAAATGTTTCTGGGACAAATAACAGGTATGCAGTTGCTGGGTTGTATGGTAGTTGCGTATTTAGTTTTGTTAAGAAACTCCTGAACTTTTTTCCAGAGTGGCTTATCATGCTATATTGCCACCAGCGGTTTTTGGGCAATCTGTTTTGTAAGCATCCTCACCAGGATTTCAAGTAGTCACTATTTTTGTTTTACTCATTTTGAGAGATGTGTAGTGATTATAACTTACTGTGGTTTTAATTTGCATTTTTCTGATAGCGAATGATCATCTTTTCATTTGATCATTTGTACCTTCTTTGGTTAATGTCCGTCTTTTTGCCCATTTTCTTGTTGGATTGTTTGCTTTTTTACTATTGAGGGTTCCCCTCACCCCCACCTCGCCCCTCCTCAAGATGGAGTCTCCCTCTGTCGTCCAGACTGGAGTGCAGTGGTGCGATCTCAGCTGGCTGCAACCTCTGCCTCCCAGGTTCAAGTGATTCTCCTGCATCAGCCTCCCAAGTGGCTGGGACCACAGGCCTGTGTCATTACACCTGGCTAATTTTTGTATTTTTAGTAGAGATGGGGTTTCACCATGTTGGCTAGGCTGGTCTTGAACTTATGATCTCAACTGATCCGCTTGGCCTCCCAAAGTGCTGAGATTATAGGCGAGAGCCACTGCACCCAATCTTGCTTTTTAACTATTGAGTTCGGAGTATTCTTTATATATTCTAGGTACTAGTCCTATGTTGGAATATATGGTTTGAAAATGTTCTCTCCCAGTCTGTAGCCTGTCTTTTCATCCTCTGAACATGGCCTTTTGCAGACCAAAGCTTTAAGTTTTGATAAGGCCCAGTCTGTCAAGGTTTCCTTTCATGGATCATGCTTTGATGTCAAGTCTAAGAACTCTTTCCCTGGCCGTAGGTTATGAAGATTTATCCTGTGATTTTTTTTTTCCTAAAAGTTTTGTATAATAGTTTTACATTTTACATTTAAGTCCATGGTCCATTTTAAGTTAACTTTTGTGTAAGTTAACATATTTTTTTTTCCTATGAATGTCCAGTTTTTCTTGTGCTGTTGTTGAAAAGATTGTCTGGATTCCTCCCTTGAATTACTTTTGTACTTTCATTAAAAATCAGGTAAACATATTTGTGTTCTTTAGTAAGTTCCGTTTCTCTATTTGTCCATCCCTCTACTGGTACCATACACCGTATTATTGTAGCTATATAAGACGCCCTATGAAAGTAGAGTGATTCCTCCCATTTTACTCTTTTTCCACATTGTTTTAGTTATTCTGGTTCTGTGCCTTTCCATATAAATTTTAGAATATTGTTGTCTGTGTCTACAAAAAAACGTTACTGAGATTTTGATAGGACTTGTATTAAACCTGTGGATCTGCTTGGGGAGAATGGACATCTTTACTGTGATGAATCTTCTGATTCATAAATACACTGTGTCTCTGTTTAGGTCTTTGATTTCTTTCCTTAATATTTTGTGATTTTTTTTTTCAGCACACAGATACTATATGTTTTGTTAATTCTATACCCATATGTTTTGTTTGGAGCAATTGTAAATACTGTTTTGTTTTTAATTTTGGTTACCACATGCACATTGTATGTATGTAGACGTGCTATTAATTTTCATGTATTGATCTTGTATCCTGTTACATAGACATTTTTAATTCTTTATGTAAATTCCCTGGAGTTTTTAAATGTTAACATCATGTCATCTACAAATAAGAAGGAGTTTATGTCTTCCTCTTCAATCTGTGTATCTTTTCTTTTTCTTCCCTCATCGCTATTGCTGGAACTTCCAATTTCTATATGGAGTACAGTGGTAGTAGAGTACATCCTTGCCTTGTTTCAGATGTTAACCAAAACACATACACTCTTTCACCCTTTAGTATGTTGTTGGCTGGGGTTTCTTAAACAGGTATTTTTTATCAAATTGAGATAATTCTACTCTTGCTAATTTGGTGATACTTTTTCATCATGACTAGGTATTGGAGTATGTTAAATATTTTTTTCTGTGTCAATTTATGACTTTTTTGGTTTGTTTTTTGAGACAGAATCTCTGTCTGTCACCCAAGCTAGACTGCAGTGGTGTGATCTTGGCTCACTGCAGCCTCTGCCTCCCAGGTTCAAGCTATTCTCCTCCCTCAGCCTCCTGAGTAGCTGGGATTACAGGTGCCTGCCACTACACCCAGCTAATTTTTGTATTTTTAGTAGTGACAGGGTTTCACCACCTTGGTCAGGCTGGTCTCAAACTCCTGACCTCGTGATGCACCTGTCTTAGCTTCCCAAAGTGCTGTGATTACAGGCATGAGCCACTGCACCTGGCCAGTTGATCACACTATTAACCTGTTGATACGATAGATTATATTGATAGATTTTTAAATGTTGAACCAGCCTCGTTTCTGCAATAAATCCCACTTGGTCTTGGTGTGTAATTTTTAATATGCTGCTGGACTTGATTTACTAATACTTTGTTGAGGAATTTTGCATTTAAGTTCAAGAGAGATAATAGTCTGTTGGTTGTGGGGAGTTTTTGGTGCTGTTTTTGTCTAATATAGATGTCTAGGTAATACAGGCCTCATTAAAATAAGTTGGGGATTATTCTTTATTCCGTTTTCTGGAATAGATTGTAAAATCGGTGTTAGTTCATTTTTAGGTGGTAGAATTTTTCGGTGAAACTATCTCAGTATAAATATCTCGTCAAAAGATTTTACATTACAAATTCAGTTTCTTTAATTGTTACAGGGCTATTCAGGTTATCTATTTCATCTTGGTTGAATTTTTATAATTTGCAATTTTTAAATAACTGGACCTTTTAAGTTGTCTAACTTACGAGCATAAAGTTGTTCTTAGTAGCTTAGTAATTTTTTTAAAGGCTGCAGGAACTTTAGTAATATCCCATTGTATTCCTATAGTTGGTGATTTGTAGCTTTGCTCTTTTGTCAGTCTTGCTAGAAATGCATCAGTTTTATTGAGTTTTTTGAAAAGTAGTTTTTGTTTCATTGATTTTTCTTCTGTTTTCAATTTTATTGATTTTTGTTGTCATGCTTTTTTGCTTGTTTTGGGTTTATTTTGCTCTCCTTTTTTTGTTATCTTGGGGCAGGAACTTCAATTACTGATTTGAGGTTTTTTCTCCTTTGTAAAGTCCAGACTTTTGAAAATACTTCAGTTCACTGTAGTATAAAGTTTTGACTTTGTAAAAATTTAACATTATTTATTAAATTATTCAAATGTATACATCCTTTTTTGGTTAACTTTCAAAGGTTGAATATCTCCAACTATCATGGTTTTGGATATTTTTCTGTTTGTAAATTATTTCTGTGTTACAATAGGGCATTGCTGTATCAGTTGGTTCATATGGTTCATAAGGTTCATAACTGTTAACACCTTAGATCATTGAGATTTATTTCATCAACACTATATGAGCACATCTCCAAATTACAGAGATCCATTGAGTGAAAAGAGAATTGTCTAAGCTTATTTAGTTTTATTCTGGCTGTTTAGAAATCTAGCAGCCTGTGGGGACCTGGGAAAGAACTGGGTCAAGAAACCTGTGACCGATTGTTTTGTTTTTTAGTGTGCCTACCTAGCAGTCAGAGCCATATTAATTCCTAATTAGGAGTCAGTTTTGACAATGCCCTCCTCTTTTGCTGGTAGAATTCCCCTGCAATGTAAGATATGGAGACGTTCTTGTTCTTTGACCCCTGGTACTTGATATATTTCCAAGCGATGCTGGTAGAACCCGGTGTATCTCACCTCACATTCCCTCATCCCATTTCATCCTTGCTTTCTAGCCATTCAGTTTCTTTCATAGTCATAGGTCTCTAATGATTTTCTGTTTTATTTTTCAGTCAGTTTGTAAGTTACAGTTTTTTAAGAAATTGACTTGTTTCACTTAAGTTTTCGTATTCAGGGCCATAAAACTTTCCATTGTAGTCTTTATTAAATTTTAAATCTTTGCTTTTAGTTTTGTCTTTCTTTTTCTTCCTAGCATAGTTTACTTGTACTTCTGATTTCTTCTTGTCCATTTCACTGGTCTGTGCAAAGAATCAACTTTTGGCAAGAGTACTCTCAAGACTTCTTGCGTGCCTTTTACCTAAATTTACCCATTTTTAACATTTGCCACATTGAATGTATCAGTTTCTCCCTCTCCCAACACACACACACAAATACACACACACACACACACACACCACTTTTTTTCCTGAACCATGGGATGGATGTAAGTTGCATTACAGCCTGCTTTTTACCCTAATTATTCAGTGTATTTTTCCTAAGAACAAGGATAGTCTCTTACAAAAGTATAGTATATTTATCATATTTAGGAAATTAACATAAATACAGTACTTTACAGTGTCTATTTCAGTTTTTACAATGTTCATGTAATGTTCTTATGACAGTTTTGTTTCTTCAATACAAGATTATGTAGCATTTAACGGCCATAGCTCTTTAGTCTTCTGTAAAGTGGAGCAGTTCCTGAGTCTTTAATGACATAGACGTATTTAAAGAATACTGGCCATTTATTTTATAGGATGATTCTCAATTTGGATTTGTCTAATGTTTCCCCATGATTAAATTCACATTATTTATCCTTGCCCTGAATATCATGTGCCAGATATAAAATTGTACTCAAAGGATGAAATCTTGTTGAAGACACAAGTCAGCCTGAAGAAGTTCCCCTTATCCAGTTAAAATAAGATAAATGATAATAATGCATTGACTAAAACTGGAATGCATATTATCTTATTCTAAACAAGCAAGCAAATGAGGGAAAAAGAGTTCTTTCCTTGTGTAGAATTTTTTTTAGTGAATTTATATTCTTCTCTTTATTTCTTAATACTTTCTTTGGATTTATTATATTCGTTTTAACATTCTAAATTGGACATTGAGTTTATTCTCAGATTTGTATTCTCAGTCTAAGCTTTTTAAACTACAAATTTCCTTTTTCGCTTCTTGTTTTGGCTTGTTCCACTACACAAATTTTTATATGGAGTTAATTTTATTTTCTTTTGATTCTAAGGGTTTTCTAATTCTCATGCCAACTTCTTTGATTCACTTGTCATTTAGAAGTAGGTATAATTTTTTTCAAAAGAATAGGTATTTTAAACTTAATTTTAAATTGAATTGCATTATGTTTAGACGGTATAGCCTATGTGATAACAATTATATTTTTCAAGATATATGTTATGTTGTGGGTAAATGATTAATTTACCTAAGTGTTCCACATATTTTAGAAAAATATATTTTTCAGGTGTTTTATACAGGTTTCTGTGTGTGTCCCATAGGTCAAACATTTTAATGGTGATATTCAAATATGGTTTATCTTTACTAATTTTTTGTCTATTTCATCTGTCAATTATTGAGACATTTATTTAGATATATTACTGTGATTGTAGATGGGCCTAGTTTTTCTTATGTTCTTTTATTTTTGCGTAAGAAAAATTTATGGATTATATTTCTACTAAGTGAACTTTATTCATTATACCTTTTAACCTAAGAGTCCATTTTGCTTATTAATCTCAGCATCCACTACCTTTTCCCAATATTATGATGTCAAGTTAATTTCCAGCTGCACAATTTTTCATATCCTTGTAGTCATGTGAGCCTCCAGTTAAATTTTATTCCTCTATTTGTTGTTTTTCTAATTTTATTATGTGTACATGTACATACATACTTTCTCACCTCACTTATTTGAGTAGGAACTAGGTAGGAGTGTGGGTTTATTGACGTATGGAAACTGTAGTTATTGGTGTTCCAGTTACTAGCTTTTTTGAGTGAAAGTAAAATGTGTATGTATGGCTGTCAAATATTTGATGCCTTTTCTGACTTGCTGTTTTTTTTTTTTTATCACCGATTTAGTTGTACGAAAATAATATGCACTAAAATAATGTGACATCATTTGAAAATACGATACCATTTTCCTTCCTTCTTTCCTCCCTTGTTCCTTTTTTTCTCCCTCCTTTCCTTCCTTCTGGGGTAGCTGAAGGTAACTGAACTACTGTTGTGTGAGAATCACTGCCATTGCTGCTTCTGTTATTTTTTTTTTCCTTTTCAATTTCTAAATTCCCACTGTACTCAGAACAAACAGATTTTCCTTTTTAACTTAATGTCTTATTCTTCAAAACACAAATTTATGTTAATAGACAATTCTGAAAACATGTATTTGATAACATAATTCTATGTAGAATGTCATATTTCATAAAGGGTACCAGTTTTTATATCATTCAGAAACTTAAAATTCCGAGAGGCAACTATTTGAGATATCAGTTATTGACTTTGGTTATCAAGTAATTTAATTTGAATTTGAAATTATTATTTTAAAACCAAAATGATTTTCCATTGGATTCAAAGGTATTTCAGAAAGTTACTAGTCAAAATGTTGTTGTCTGGTTACCAAGCATACTACTTCTTGGATAACACTATTTGTGAACATGTAATTATCTACTTGTAAGGTAGCAACTATAATAAAGTACATAGTAGTTTAAAAGTATATACTTAATTGTACTTTCCTCTTCCAAATTATTAGTTGTTATTAGTGAAACAAAAATACACTTATGCCCATTTTGGGCTTGGGTCTATTTTTGATGCTTCTGGCAAGCAACACAGTTACTTTACAATGGGAGTTCTGCTCTATATTTCCCAAAATAACTTGGAATACATCTTCAGAAGTTGTAGTTATTTAGTAACCAAAGTTTCTCTCCTTTTTTCCTCTGTAAATTCTTACGCTGGAACCTTTTTCAGATGAAGGAAAATAATTGGAGATTGAAGCATTTTTTAGCCTTTAAAATCCATTCACTTAAACTCTTCAGAATTTGTTTACATAAATTTTTTGAAGTGCTTAATACGTGTATCTGTCACTCAAACACCTGTCTCCATACTCAAGAATCATCTCTTTTCATAAGTAATCATCTCCCATCCTTGCATATCAAGTAACCTCTTCTGAGGTAGTGGCATCACCTGGTCACCAGCATCATCATCGCTACTAAGATTTATTGAAGATTTACTCTGTGTCGGGTGGTATTTTGAATACCTTACGTATTATCTAATTCTCAAAAGTCAGCTGGATTGTGAATGTTAGAGACTGGATGGGACCCAGCAGGTCTTGGCTATAAAGCACACAAGCTTAGCTAATTACTACACTGAATTTCTCTTACACAGTAATAACACTTTTCTTCTTCCTTGGGAAGTGTGTGTGTCATGTTCCTGACCTATTCTATTTTTCATAGCTTAATCATTACTTTGAACATTTTTCACATATATAAAAATTTATTTTCATTAATCACCTTTCTTCTTCCAGTGTCTCTTAGCCTGGTGCAGTATAAGGAAACCGTTTGTCTTCCCTCTCCCTTCATCTGTATCAGATTTTAATACATTTATGTCAACAATAGTTTCAGTTTTCTTAAAGTCCAGAGTTCACCTGTTTATCTGTTTTTTCATAATTAACATCTGTTTAATGTTAACAGATGAAAGAATAAAAAATAAAAATAAATAAAAAAAATTTTTTTTGTTACCACTGGATTGAAAGAGTTTAAGATCTTCTTAAAATATCTGTGGTTTCAAAAGTATTTACCGTGCTAGTAAAGAATTTAAACTTGTATGTCTTAAGCAACTTAGATTTGCTTAGATCTGTGGTGGAATGCAAAGTTGAGCTACCAAGTACACCTACATAATTGTGTTTTCCTCCTTTATTTTTATAGTTAGTTTTCTAAAGCTGGCTCTAGCTAGTCTATTTGCAGCAATTATATTGTACACAAACCTGGTCAATCTGTAAATGTCTGAATTTTTCTTCATGCAGTCAGTATAAACATTTAAGTGCTTTTGAATTTGTTGTGGCTTTTTCTAGTTTAAAATTTTACTTTATATATATATATATATATATTTATAAATATATGTATTTTTTGTTAAATGTCTTTATTTCTAATCCCATTGCATTTGTAGATGATCAAAAGTTCAAAAAGTTCTAGTACTAATACTACAATGTTACTCTAATTTGTTCTTTGTCAGCCAGTCACATTTTTATTCATGTAACATTATTTTGGCAACATATTGTTGTCCTACATTTAATATTTACTTTACAGTAGCTGTCTACACTTTTGATGTCTTCCTATTTATTAATATAAACTATCTTTTGAGTAGAAAAGAGGTGAGTCCACTGGCTGACTTTTAAATTTATCTTTACTATCTAGTTTATGAATGTCCTTTGTTACTACAGTGGGGGCCTGAAAAATTTACCCACAACTAGTTAATCCTAGCAAGAAGTTTATTCACCTTTTAATTAGAATTAGGGATGTGTTCCAAGTTTAAAAACTGTAGACTGAATATTTTTAAGATTATGTTTTTAATAGCTTCTGGCAGTGGCCTTTAGGATAGTCTTAACAAGACTTAGAATTATTTATTTCCTTTTGTGCCATGTCTTGTAAGAAGACAAGACATTAATTGCCACTGGTAATTAATAGGTCTAACTTCCTGTTGGCCAAGAATAATGTATCCCTTTACCTCATTTCTCCTTCAAAGTAAATAATGGATTGTCTGTTTATAATCTCTTGTCAAAGATATAATTGCTGTTTTCTGTAGTTTGTTTGCAATCTCAAATATGGTAAGCATTGAACTCTGCCCCCTGTATGACTATTGATATTAATATTCCTGTTATCTAAGAAACAGAATTAATACAGTGAAAACCACATTGGGCTAAAGTCAGAACTTAGTGTTCTGAGGAGTGACAGTGAAAATAGGCGGCAGAATTCAGTAATTTTAAGAATCCTCTAGCCTTTAAAATTATTTTTATTTTTCAGGAATGTAGATTTAGTTCTGATCACATGATGAGTAAACATGTTCTGGGGCATGCTTTTTCTTTGCTTCGTTTTTCTTTTCCTTTTTTTTTTTTTTTTTAAGTTTCAGGTAGACAGTTGGTATCCATCTCTATTACCTAATCAAGGTGTACTATGCATTGTCCTTAATGTAAAGAAAGTACATTTTTTTTAAATGCTGTTTAAAGTCAAAAGCAAAACAACTTTCTATTATGTTTCTTAGATAAATAAGAAAATATCATACCTTGCATATGGAACCTGTGAGAATTATGTAAATGAGCAATAGACTGTTCTAGTAGGCATTTCCTAAAAATTATCTACAAAGATGTTGGGCGATTGTGACAATGGATTACCTTTTTCCAATTCCACTGCCTCTTCCTAAATTCATTTTAGCAACTACTATAGAAGTTTTTCCCTAAAGGATAATCAGTTTTATGCCATATTAAATATATAATACCAACAGTATTTTCTCATATTTTATAGAGAGAAGTAAGCAAGTTGAGATCTAGTTTATAATTAGTATGTTTTTGTACTGGTGGGTAAGATATTTAAACTCTATATTTTCGTGACTTTTAGATGGAACACATTTCTACCTAGGTATTTATGTGAATCAAAGAGCTAGTTGATTAGCCTTTTCATTTCCTCAGTGCATTTTAAGGCTGATTTTTATTTATTATTTTATTTATAATTTCGTCTTTTATTTAGGATTCAAGGGATACATGTGCAGGTTTTGTTACCTGGGTATGTTGCATAATGCTGAGGTTTGGGGTATGACAGATTTTGTCACCCAAGTACTCAGTAGGTTTTCAACTCTCACCTCCCTCCTTCTCTCTCTCCTCTAGTAGTTCCCAGTGTCTGTTATTGCCATTTTTGTGTCTGTGAGTATACATCGTTAGCTCCCACTTAAAAGTGAGAACACATTGTGTTTGGTTTTCTGTTATTGCATTAATTTGCTTAGGATAATGGCCTCCAGCTATATTCATGTTGCTGCAAAGGACATGATTTCATTCTTCTTTATGGCTGTTTAGTATCCCATAGTCTATGTTTTGTAAGTGTGTATGTGCCACATTTTCTTTATGTAATCCGCCATTGATGGACACCTAGGTTGATTCTGTGTCTTTGCTGTTTGGAATAGTACTTAAAGCTTACTTTTAAAACTACTTTTTCTGTGAGTTTTGGGAGGCTCTAAACAATAGATGCCATTTGAAGACAAGATTTATCTGAGAGTTAATAGTTGAAAATACTAATTTGGGAAAATAGAAGAGGGGGCTAATTCAGTAATATTTTCATGTATTAAAAATTAATTTAGTGCTATTATATATTGTAGACTAGAATCAAACTGTTTTTATGTCCTCCCTTTTAAGCAATCCCAATTTAGCATTTTTACAAAATACTGCTTTTCTCACTGTTTATGAATATATTAAAAATGTTGCAGTAATTTATGACACCAACATTTACTTCTCCTTGAATTCTAGAACTTAATCATGAATTGTTGTTGTTGCTGCTGCAAAATGGTTGTAACAAATGATCTGCATGCCTTGGCCTCCCAAAGTGCTGGGATTACAGGTGTGAGCCACTGCACCCAGCCAAAAATGACTTTAAAAAGTTAAATTTCTGTTCCTGCCACCCCGCTGGCTCTTTCTTGGAAGTACTTTCTGATATATTCCTCTGGAAGTTTTGTATGCAATGGGAGTGTATATATGTGTGTATTCTTTAAAATGGAAGTATAATAAGCACTCCATTTATAATGTGCATGTTTTTAAAATTCCATCTTAATCTATTGAGTAACTTTGTGAAGTAGACCACTTTATTGATTTATTTTAAATGTTTATTAAAATTATTCATTAAAAAGTAATAGCTTTTTATCACCTCAGTTTGTATTTAAGAGCTATATTAGATGCATTTGATATATGTATACTAATTTTTGATATTTGGCTTCTGTTAGGTGGTTTTGGAATGTATGCTTAAAAAAGACCTCATTTATAATAAGGTCACTCCAACATTTCACCACTGGAAGATTGATGACAAGAAGTTTGGTCTTACGTTTCAAAGTCCTGCTGATGCTAGGGCTTTTGATAGAGGTATCCGAAGAGCTATAGAGGATATTTCTCAAGGTAGGTACTCTTGACTATTTCCTTAATTTATTTATCAGTTATATATAGTAGAGGTTATCTTTCTTAAGTTGACTCAAAGTAGTTTTCACACTTTAAACATGTCAGCTTTTGTGATATGTGACCAGGCTTTGAACCTCACAATAAATGAAGATAAAATAATAGACTTCTTAACCTGATTTGTATTTGTCACATCATAGTATGTATCAATTGCATTTATTATCTTCAAGAGTCCATCAACAGCTGGCTTCAGATAATTCAAATGCTTTAAAATAAGCACTTGAAGGAAGGGGGAATAGAAAGGTACAGCTATGAGAATCCCAGTTGTTGTTGTTCTTGTATATATATGATACCAGTCACATCCTTTTTTTGGGTAATTTTATAGAACTTGTAATATTCAAATATATGTAGACTGTAGTTATTCCATGACAGAAGTCTTAACTTGATTGATTTCATTATTGAGGATGAGCAGAAACCACAACCTCATCTATGTCTTTGTTAACTTGCCAGTCTGTTAAAATAATTAACTCGAAAGCCTACAGGTATTGAAGGGAAGAATAATGTTTTTTCATGTAAGACTAGCTTATGCTTACTTAAACAAAAATCACTTTAAAAACCATTTCTTCCCATAAAGGATGACATATGTATATCTAAGACTTGATTTTTTTTTTTTTTTTTAGTTAGGAAGGAAAATTATTTCAATTTTAATAATTTTCTTTATAAAGTAACTAAATGAAACTGTGCTAGACTACATTGTGATTTGTGCATTTTTAAGATGTCATTTTAATAAGAAAATTTGAAGACAAACTATGAGACCAATCACAGGCAAGAACATGGAAGTACTGGTGTAGAAATCTGCTTTGATAGTACATGAAACCATAGTTAAATAATTTAGTAAATGAGTAATTTTTTATTTCTGATCCAGAAAAAATTACTTTGAATTTATAGTAGCCATTTTGTCTTTATTATAAGAACGCATAAATTCTCCCTAGATCAGTGTTCTTAACCTTGGCTACACATTACAGTCACCTAAGAAGTATGCGAAGCTTGAAATGACTGATCTCCACTCCAGACCAGTTGAATCTGTCTGGGGAGTAGAGTCGAGTCATCCCTTATTATTTAAAAACTCTAAGAAAGTTCAAATATGATGAGGAATTGTTCTCTAGTCAAGTAATTGTAATTTGAATTTGAGGGAAAAAAAAAAAAAACTTAAAAAAAAAATACATGGTGCCCTGTGCCTCTTTCCACAGATTCTGATACATTTTGGTTTGGTGGCATATTCTGGCATCAGTGTGTTTTTTAAGAATTCCCCAGTTGAGTCTAACCTTTAGCCAGATTTGAAGAACCAGCGCTTTAAAGAGAAAAATATTATTCATGGTTGCTGGAATTTATATGATTTATTTTAAAGTTTCGAATTACTTTTAAACTTATGCTCACATGGTGTAACAGTATACCTCTTTCACTAGGTTTAATGTTTTAAAGAATGATTTATAAGGAGTAGCTTACAAACTCCTAGGTAGAATGGACTACAGTACTTTGTCTTGTCATTTTTGAACGTTAAAAAACATCAGCTAGCATTATTATCAGCTGCTATATAGACTTTCAGCAATCTGAGATTGCTTTTACTTGACCTCTTTGACAAAAAGATAAAGTTATGTTTCTCTTTCCAAACAGCAAATTTCTCTTTCTCTCATGCCTACTCCATTCTAAGCTGTGTTTCTCAAGGATATCATGAACTGAGAATATTTTACTAGGACAAATCCTTTCTTATTAATTTATTGGAGCTAAAGGTACTTTTAACAGCATGAAAACCTTTACAGAGAAGTTGAAGCACAAAAGTCAGTTAACAACAATTGGCCATTAACTATCAGTAGTGGATTAGGACTCATTTGTTTTCCATCTTAGCTAAAGCAACTAAAATCCTGTTTATAGGTACTAAATACTGTTTCCTGGGTAAAAACATTTGGAAAAACTGAATACATCTCATCTTAGCATCACCAGAGCAGTTTAATTGTGATAATCTGCCTAGTAATTTTGAGTATTTGGGAGAAACTAGGGACAGGGGTTGCTAGAGATAGTATACTTTAAGAGAAAACATCTCGTTAGTAAGCAACTGGAAATTTACCTGTAGAAGAGGGAAATAAGTACATTATTCTCTATTCTAACAGGGGCAAATACAAGTGGCCAGTTTCTAATTGCCAGACAGTCCAGAATGATCTCTATTAGTTTTCTGATAACATAATCAATTATTCATTAATAGTGGACTCTAAGACAAAAATTCTATGCCTGATTAACTTTCATCTGTTTTCTTAGGATGCCCTGAATCAAAAAATGAAGCTGAAGGGGCAGATGACTTACAAGTAAGTAACGGCTTGGAAGGAATTTGTAAACATAAAGGATGTGAAAGAAGTCACTCACCTTAATAAATAAACTCATCAATTACTAAGAATATTTCTAAGACACTGTATTTGTCAGAATTCTCCAGAAAAAATATAACCAATACAGGTTGAGCGTCTCTAATCTGAAAATTTGAAATTTGAAATCTTCCAAAATCTGAAACTTTTTTTTTTTTTTTTTTGAGACGAGGTCTTGCTATGTTGCTCAGGCTGGTCTTGAACTCCTGGGCTGAAGTGATCCACCCGCCTCTCCAAAATGCTGGGATTACAGGCATGAGCCACCATGCCTGGCCCCAAAATCTGAAGCTTTTTGAGAGGGAAATGACACCTAAAGTAGAAAAAATTTACACTTGACCCCATGTTATAAATAACACTAAAAATGCAGTCAGAATTTTGTTTCATGCACAAGATTATTTAAAATCATGTATAAAATTACCTTCAGCCTGTGTGTTATATAGAAATATAAATGAAACATAAATGAGTTTCATCTTTAAACTTGGGTACTATTCTTAAGATGTCTTATTATGCACTTGTAAATATTCTGAAATTTGAAACAGTTCTGGTTACAAGCAATTGAGATAAGGGATGAAAGGTAAATGACTTTCATCTTTAAACTTGGGCACTATCCTTAAGATGTCTTATTATGCACATACAAATATTCTGAAATTTGAAACAGTTCTGGTTCCAAGCAATTCAGATAAGGGATATCAATCTTTATATAGAAAGTAAAGTTTCTGGGTTTTTTTGTTTTGTTTTTTTTTAAGGAAGTGGTTCACAACATTGTGGGTTGGATTGGCAGAGTGGGTAGGCATACTAGAATGTTGCAGTCATGAGAAGGCAAAATTTTATTCTCTTTAGAGGACCTCAGTCTTTTATGCCTTTTAACTAATGATGTGAGGTCACCACATTATGGAAGATGCCTAGCTGCCATATAATAAGGACATTCAAGCAACATTATGTAGATATCCATGTGGTGAGAAACTGAAGCCTTCAGACAATAGCCATATCAGTGAGCCACATTGGAAGCAGGTTATTCAGTTCCAAGCCAGCCTTAAGATGACTGACCAGTTATGGCATGTTTTCACTGCAACCTTATGAGAAACCCTGAGCCAGAACCATCTGGTTAAGCAGCTCTTGAATTCCTGACCAGCAGGAACTGTGAAATAATAAATGTTTGTTGTTTTAAGCCACTCAATTTGGGAATGATTTTTTGGCTAATGAAGATTCTGGAGACCTGTAAATGGAGTGCTACTGTAACAAATACTGAGACATGGGAGTGACTTCAGACTCAGGACTCAGACAGTAAATAAAAGCTGGAAGGTCTTTGAGGCAAGTTTTAGTAAAGTTCTGAAGAGACTGTCACTAGAAGCTTTAAGGTCTTTGGATAGACAGCCAGTGAGGGCTTAAATGAAAATGAAGACAACTATATTGGAAAATGGAAGAAGGGGAATGTTTGTTGTATAGTGGCTGAAAGCTTAGCAAGAATATCACTTGAGTAATATGGGAAGCCAATAAACTGGGTGGTTAAGCTAAGGAGATTTTTCAAGCAAAAGGTTGAAGCTGTATGCCTGGTTTCTTCTTACAGCTTATAATAAACAGAAAATGAGAGAAGTAAGCTAAGGAAAGGCTCCCAAAGAGAAAGAAGCCAAGACTTTGCTGGTTTTGAAAATTCTCAGTTTCTCAGTATGTCAGATGGCTAAGATTAAGAAATGGCTTCTAAGCAAATACCAAATCCAGGGCCTTTTCAGAAAAGCATTATCTAAGGATGTGAATGTAAATTCCTTTGTTAAGACCTCAGGAGGGTTGAAGATGAACCTTAGAGAACCTTTCAATCAAAGCATAGGTTCTGTAAGAAGTGTAAAAGTATGTCACTTAGCAAAAGTTAAAAGTTGAGTTTTTCTCATTTATGAATGTGCTTTTAATGTAACGAAGTGGGCCTCTAGAAGATTCACAGAGTTTTTCAAAGCCTTATATTGGCAGAAATACCACCATCGATTGAAGAGGGGACCTTTGGATCCCCAAAATTGCACTGGCAGGAAGCAAGTTGAAAACACTATGCAGATATAAACTTGACCCGTGTTTCAATAAAAATAGAAAGAAATTAGAAATTAGAACCAAGATCTCAAAAATCAGAGCCAAGAGTTATGAAAAATTATTCCCAGGTCCTAAGTTCCATGCTAGGAAGTTCCAGCGTTGCCACTTGGATTTCAGAATTATGTGGACCATGAACTATGTGTTCCTCTCATTTTTTCCACCTTTGAACAAGAAGGTCACATGGCAATTACCCTCTGCCTGTCCTACCATTGTATTTTTGTTATGTGTTAGGCAGATTATTTGTCTCTTTAGTTCCAGATCATCAGATTGAGAGAAGCTATATATTCAAGGAGCTACATTTAAGGAACTACACCCAGGGAGTTTTATCTGTTTAGAAGACGACATCGTAGCTTTGAAGTTGTTCTGTAAAAAGATGAGACTTTTAGGGAGTCATGGGAGGGGAGAGTGTATTTTGAATATGAGAAAAATGTAAATAATTGGTATCCAAAGAGCAGTGAATTATGGTCATTTTAAAATACGGAAACAAATTATTTTATACTCCTCTGTTCATTGGAGCCTAATTCCCCTCTTGCTGAGTTTAGGCTGTTCTCCTAGGGACTCACTTCTGACAAATGGAATGTGTTGAAAATTAAGTGTGACTTTTGAGGGTAGATCATAAGAAAATATCTGGCTTCCATCTTGCTTTCTCTCTTGGATCACTCTGGGAGAAGCCAACTGCTGTGCATAAGGACACTTGAGGAGATCTGTCAAGAGATTCATGTGAGGAATTGAGGTCATCTACCAACAACCGGTAACTAACTGGAGCCTTCTAGCAAAAACCATGTGAAGTGAATCATGGTGAAAGCAAGTCCTCCAGCCACCAAACAGGCCTTCAGATAATTACAGCCACTGCTAATATCTTGACTAGAACTTCATAGGGACTATGAGCAGAACCACCCAGCTAAATTGCTCCCACATTTCTGACTCGCAGAAGCTATGTGATAATAAATGTTTGTTGTTTGAAAACTGCTAACGGTAATTTTTAATATATCTATAGGTAAAGAATGCACAGGCAGAAAGGGAAGTTTAACTTTTTCTTAAGATAATTAGAGGCTGAGTGCACTGGCTCACGCCTATAATCCCAGCACTTTGGGAAGCCAACGTGGTCAGATTATCTGAGGTCGGGAGTTCAAAATCGGCCTGACCAACATAGTGAAGCCCCATCTCCTCTATAAAAATACAAAAAATTAGCCAGGCATGGTGGTGCATGCCTGTAATCCCAGCTACTCGGGAGGCTAAGACCGGAGAATCTCTTGAACCCAGGAAGCGGAGGTTGTGGTGGGCATTCCAGCCTGGGCAATGAGTGTGAAACTCCATCTCCAAAAAAAAAAAGGTAATTAGAATGACAGCTAATTTTTTCAGAGTTACAACTGCAAAAGAAAACTCTTAAATTCACCTTAGTTTCATTTATTTCACGCATGATATTCCAAAGGTTTAGAAGGTCATTCTTCTTTTAGAATGTATGGGAAATTGCAGTGTGTTCTGATTTATCTAGCAACTTTATTAGGAATAAAATACATCATATTAAGTTTCATAATTCATCTTAATGAGCTTAGCATAAATAAATGTTTTCAATACAAATTATGGTTTAAGGTAGTGTTTATATTAGGTTTACTTCATTGGCAATTGTTTGCAAAGACAACTAATATGGTTTAAAAAAATAACGCATCATCTAATTTTTTAACACAATGAAAGTAATGATAATGTTATATTTGAATAATACATGCTTTGAAGGCATTAAATGTCAGAGTGGAAATCCTCTCCATTTTGGATATTCATTAATTCAACAGATATTTTTGAGTACCTATTCTGTGCCCATAACTGGGCTAAACATTTTCTTTATAAGCTGGTGGACAACTTTCTGCTTTCAACAGTTCAGTGTCTTCATCAATTATCATAAGTTAAAGAAATTTACCTTTCTATTTCATATCTTTCTTTGGAGGGTTTTTTTTTAACAGATCATCATTTGGATTTAAAAGCCTATCTTGCTCATCTTTTATTCCTGATGTGTAGTATAGTGCTAATCACATACATAGTGGCACTCAGGAAAACTTCTTGCAAAAATCTTAAAAATTAAGATTTGTAAAAAACTAACCAATATTAAGGTATGAATATTCTATTTGGTTTCTTTCTTTGATAATTTTAATGAGACAAGTGAGAGCTTTTGGCTTTTAATTTATTTTGAGACAGGGTCTTACTCTGTTGCCCAGGCTGAAGTGCAGTGGCATGATCTCAGCTCACTGCAGCCTCTGCCTCCTGGGTTCAGGTGGTCCTCCCACCTCAGCCTCCCAAGTTGCTGTACTCCAGGGACATACCTCCACTTCTGGCTAATTTTTGTATCTTTTTGGTAGAAACAGGGTTTTGCCATGTTGCCCAGGCTGGTCTCAGACTCCTGGGCTCAAGTGATCTACCCGACTCGATCTCTCAAATTGTTGGGATTATGGCATGAACCACTGTACCTGGTTTAGGTTTTGGGGGTTTTGTTGTTGTTTAATGCTAGCTGATGCTTGTTTTAAGATCATTTTTAGTGCTGACAGAGTTGCCACTTAGAGCATTTACTGCTCTTACTGTTGTGATATGCTGAATTGACAAGAAAACCCACAAAACTTACCTCACAACAGGCTTGAGGTTATAAGAGGAAAAGATCTTAGATATCATGCTTTGGGGAAGAAGAAAGATGAGATCTGATTGCTATGAAGTAAAATATTGTCATGTTTTTTCTTAAAAGTTATTAAAAGGCTGTGATTTATGTTTGTCTAATTTTGCTTTTGGTAGGAGTTATGAATTGTTCATTAAATGATTTTCAGAGGTGGTAATATTTTAATAAGGCTCTATATCTAAAAACTAAGTTAGTGGATGGGCTTTATTTAGGTAATAAAGAGTATTTAATGGTACTACCAGCTATCACAATCCTTTAGTAAGTGCTTCCTACAGTTTTCATTAAGTCCTGATGTATCTTAGGTTGAGTTTTATTTATTCAGTAAGAGCAAAAAACCTCTCTGTATAACTGTGACATAATTTTTTGTTATTTAAATTTTTATTGATGCTTTGTTATTTAAATTTTTATTGAGTTTAACACATATTTGCATATGATGAAAATTATAACAACAAAATTAGGAATTGTTTATTCCTACCCAAAAGTAATTACTGTTCATGTGAGGGTGTTTCTGCTTAGATTTTTCTTTCTTCTTGCATCTTGTATACAAATGCGTACTTCCTTTAAAAAGCACCATTGGGATCATACTTCTAAAATGCAGTCAGTTTAAACTCTCCTGGCCATTTTCATTGTGTCAGTCTAATTTCAGAGTCTTTGTTCTTGGCCATCCTTTACATAGCTATACTAAAATTTAATCATTCACATCATGGAATATTTATTTTCAACGGCCTTTTACATACATTTTTGTTTGTATCTTTGAGAGCGACCTTAGGATAAATATCCTAGAAATATACTTAACATTTAAAGGGTTAAAGATTTATGTGTTAGCAGTGTGTATCTACAGCTTATTAACTCAAAAGTAGTTCTACAGACAATTAACAATCTCTGCAAACATAATACCACATTAAGCCAAACTAACTCTTCATTAGAAAGGTAGTTTAGTTCTTCTGTTGAATAAAGCCAGGTTAGAGGTTTTCCTTAACTACTGTTGTCAGACATTGTGTCTTGCTACATTGTTCATATTCCTTCTATATTACTTCATCACAAATTACTGTGTTCAGGTTGCTTAAAGAAAATGCTATATGCTGTTAATTGTTCCTATCAAAGCTCATAGACGAATAGAAAATGAAAAATTCAAGGACTGGTTTATTCTTATCCTTAAGCTAATCAAACTAAAGAAAGCTAATGAAAAGAATAGGAGACAATTGTGGCTAAATTTAAAATGAATTGCAACTACAAACGCTACACTACAGTGTTAATAATGGTTTTGTTGAGCTTGTGGAATTACATTAATTTTTTTCCTCCTATTCTATGCTTCCTAAGCTAGTATAATTTGAGCATATAATTTTAAATGCCCAAAGAATTGCTCTGGTAGCATTTTAAACACATGTAATGCTAAAATATAAGGGCTCTTTACCAGAGAAAATTTTAAACCACTTCTGTCTTTTAAAAGCCAATAATATAATTATTTAAAAACTTCTTTTAGTAGGATATGAGCCAGCCACACATTTTGCAAACCTGTAATTTGTGATGTATGATTATAAGAATGATGTTCTTGAGTAGTATGTTGATTGTGATATACTCTTTTTCTACATTTGGTTTATTTATTGGGAATCATACATTAACAAGGGTTTTCAAAACAGCACTAAATTTTCTCTGAGAACTAGTACTAGAAGAAGGGGTGCAAAGGGAGGAGAGAAGCAAAATCTGTTTTTGTTTTTTCTGCAGCTGTCATCTGGCCGTATGTTCTGATCAAGAGCTACAGCTGGAGTTATTTTATTGCTTTACACTGTATCCTTTTGCCTCCTCACACAAAATTACTATAGCAGTCTTTGAAAAATAAAAAGCTAGGCAATCACTTATCAACCATAGGAGAATAATTATTATACCAACAGCTGAGAGTAAAACAAATTTTCATTGTTCATTAACTATTGGCATGGGTTACTTTGTAGACAATACGCATTAGCCTGTGCCAGCTTACAATACTAAAAGCATTGAATGTGGGTATATATAACTGCTATAAATTTTTTTTTAAGGTAGAGACCATGCCAGTGTATTTACAGTTTTGTGCCTATCGAATATTAAACTCTGCTCTTGTGGAAGATTTTTGGCATTTCCCACCACCTAATTTTATGTTAACCCAGTAAAAAAAAAAATCATAGAAGTTTGTCTAAGTCTGAACACTTTACACTCAATCATGTTCATTTTAAGAAAGTGTTTTGGTTATTACTACAGGTGGAGCATCCGTAATCCACAATTCAGAATGCTCCAAAATTCAGATTTTCTTAAGCACTGACATGTGGCTCAAAAGAAAGCTCAGATTTTGAATTTTTATATTAGGGTAGGTATATTATACCCATTTATACTTATGTTGAACATCCCTAATGTAAAAGTTAGGTAAGTGATATGAGGGCAGAGATAGAAGGAATGGTTCCTCTGTCTTAAACGATTAAGGAATTTTCAGTTGATAACATGTTTGCCAAAGGGTAGCTTGGTAATATGATTGAATATGTGTATATACTTTACTCAACAATTCTGTTTATGGGAATTAGTACTAAAGAAGTAATACAATTACACCAAGATACATATTAAAAGAAGTGCATTAAACGCATATAACAAAAATTTGGATATAATCTAAATGCCCATAGAATATTAGCTAAGTAATATATGACATATGCAGACTTCTTTGCAGCAGTTGCTAAGTGAAACCTGTATACTCATATGGGGAAAGGTCCATGGAACGTTATGGAGTAAAGAAAAGCATTGTATGGATAGACTGTAATATAAATGGGATCAAATTATACATAGCATGTAAACATATATGCATGCATTAGGAAGTTTAGAAAGATATATGTCAGGTAGTAATAGGGGATATTCCATGGGGATAGAATTATGGAAATAATTTTTATTGTTGTAATAATTTGAACTTTGAATGACAGTTATTCAAAGGTATTTTTTGCCAAGTGTGGATGCCTGTAATCCCAGCAGTTTGGGAGGATGAAACAGAAAGATTGCTTGAGCCTAGGAGTTCAAGACCAGCCTGAGCAGCATAGTGAGACTCTGTCTCTACCAAAAGAAAAAAAATTAGCCAGGCATGGTTGAGTGCACCTGTAGTTCCAGCTACTCAGGAGACTGAGGTGAAAGTATCATTTGAGCCTGGGAGGACAAGGTTACAGTGAGCTATGATCATGCCACTGCATTTCATCCAGGGTGACAGAGCAAGACCTTGTCTTCCTAGCTAGCTAGCTAGCTAGAGTGTTTAGATTTACTGTTGCTTAAGGAGCTCTCGTTATACACTTTTTTTCTAATATGTCACATTTACTCCTGAGGTATATACTGTAATCTGATTATTATTTGCATGTCACAGATTATAGAATTCTCAGTGTGTGCTAGATGTGTAGTTCTATGCTCTAGGGATATAACTTAGGCAGAGTCCCTCCTTACAGGTTGTCCTAGTTCATTCTGGCTGCTACAGCTAAATGCCATACACTAGGTAGCTTGTAAACAGAAGTAATCTGTCACCATTCTTGAGTTTTGGAAGTCCACTCTTAAGGCACAGGTTATGCCTAGTGAGGGCCCACTTTCAAGCTCATAAGTGGTACTTTTTGGCTATATCGTTACATGGTGGAATGAACAGGACAGCTCTCTGGAATCTCTTATATAAATCATCACATTCATGAGGGCTCTACCATCCTAATTGAATCATAGCCTAACCTCCTAAAACCATCACATGGGTGCTTAAATTTCCACATGTGAATTTTGCCAGGGATACAAACATTTGGAGTATAGCACTGGTTCATGGGAAAATGTAAATAAAAGAGTACTCAGAATATAGGGTAATAGATACATATAATTTTAAGGTAATTCAAAGGAGGGAGTGATTAACTTGTGAGTGAATCAACAAAGGCGTTTTAAGGAGTTTGTGGCTGAGGTTAAGCATGAGACAGTTTTTTAGTAGAAAATTTGAAGTATGTCATTGTTGGACAGAGGAAGTAATGTGTACCAGAAAATCAGAAATATGAAACATCAGATGCTAACAGAAAGAAACAGGTACATCAATATTTTTAAAGCAACAAGTGAGGATGAAAACCAGTAGGAACAAGCCATATGAAGAAAGTATATTGACTTTTTTTTTTTAAGTAACAGATTGTGCATTCATTTCTTCTTTTGTTCATCCTTGGAGTTTCTTGTTCACATAAGGAAACCCACTATGTAATTTTTAGTAAGATGGATCCACTATTATAGGAATTAAATAGCAGGTAGGAATGTAAGAGTGAACACTATGACAGCACCTATGGTAATATGGAGCACTGATTGTGGATATATGAATTGTTTAAACCACATTCAAAAATCATTTTCATTATGAAAGCTGAAATATATGTATATTCTGTGACCCAGCTTTTCTATTCTTGGATGTCTTCTAGGGAAACTCGTGCATATATTCCATAAGGCCTAAACAGCATTATTCCTAGCAACATTTATTGAAACAGCAAAAAATTAGAACCACCCCAATATCCATAGACAAGAGAATAGATGAATAAATCGTAATGTTCTTATCCAGGCTCTGCCATCTAGTAACTGTTTTATTTTAGGCAAGTTACTTAATCCTTTTGGTCTTTAGTTTCTTCATATGGAGTAGGATGATAATACTATGTACCTCAAAGGATTATTGTGAGGATTGAGTTAACCCATGTAAAGTGCTTGACACTGTCTGATACATAGAAAATGCTCAATATATTTTAGCTATCATTGCTACACAGAGTTTATGACTGAGTATCACTTGAAAAAAAATGAGCAAAAATGTTTGAGAATATCTCATGATATCAGTCAGTTCAAAGCATCTATAAATTTTGTTCAGGGATATTTGTGGGGTAAAACTGTAAAGAAGATAAGAAAATGAAAAAGAAAATGACTTGACGATAGGGTTTATCTGCTGAGGGTCCAAGTGGTAGGGGTAGGAGTGTGCTAATGCAGAGAAACACAGAGGAGTAGTTAGTTGTATTGCCTATGTTCACTTTTCTTAAATTGGGTGACAAATGTACGTGTTCTATTATTCTTTACATCATTATGTATATAGTCCTTTATACATATAAAATAACTCCTTAGAGAACCCATGAGTCCCCTGGTTCTAGCCTTAACTCCCCAGAACTATATTAATAGTTTGGTGTGTAATTGTTTCTAATATTTTAAAACTTATACTATACATCCATCAATTCATCCTTCTATCAGTTAGACAGATGTGATCATGCCATACTGACTGTTCTGTACCTAGCTTTTTTCATTTAACAATACCTTGAGAATACTGAAATTATTTTAATAGCTGTACAGAATTTTATCGTGTATGTCATAATTTTTAACCGGTTCCCTGCTGGTCGAGCCGTAAGATACTGTCATTCTTGTTTTCTTTATTTTGTTAAAAAATAGTGCTATTTTGATTGTGTATGTCTGTTTGTGTGTATGTGTGTATACAGTCAATTTCTCAAAGTTGAAATGCTAGGTCAAAAGGTATGGATTTTTTTTTCCAGTGGCATTGTCAAATTGCACTCTCACCAACAATACAAAAAAGTACTTCTATTTCTCCAAACGCTTGCCAACATTGAGTATTATTATCTATTTTTTACATCTTTCCTAGTTAGTATATACAAATGGCATTATATGTTTATGTGTCTTTAATTGCATTGTCAGTATGTTTTTGCATACTTACTATCCGTTTCTTTTTCTTAGGAAAATAAAATTGGGCTTTATCTTGCAAGTCTCATGTTTCCCAGGGAGAGAGGGCCTATTCCTATGTACTGTGTAAATTATGTACCTTGCAAAAGAGTTCCTTAGGCGATACTCTGCTCCCTATCCTCTCCAGTAAGTGCCCAGTCGTCCAGCAAAGCTTTGGTAATTGGAAACCTTAAGGGGTTTTGAACAGAAAAACCAATTAGACTTGCCTGAAGAATAATGGTGCAAAGGCTGGAAACAGGAAAACAGTTAGAAACCTACTGAAATAAGATAGGCAAAAAAAGATAATGAGGGCTTTGCATTAAGACAGTGAATTGTGGGTACTGAGAAGAGGAAATAGATTTGAAAGATACTCAGATTACCTTGTTTAGAAAATTATTGGCACAAAGACACATTCTACATGAATTCAGAAGGGGGTTTGGCAAAGACATTAATATGACTCTCAGTTCAGTATTTCAGATGAAGAGGGAAAATGTGTTTAAGCTAAAAAGTGATTTCATTGATAGAGTATATATTTTTAAATATTATGATTCATCAGGCACAGTGGTGTGTACCTGTCTGTAGTACCAGCTATGAGGGAGGACGACTTGAAGCCAGGAGTTTGAGGCCATCCTGGACAACATAGTAAGACCCTGCCTCTTGAAAAGAAAGGCAAAACAAGAATAGAATTCTGGCAAACCTGTTTTATTCTAGGCATAATACTCATAAACATGTTAATTGGAAAAATAAATGATCAATCTCATTGAGTTACACCTCCAATAAAGTTTAAAATAATAGGCTGGGTGCGGTAGCTTACACCTATGATCCCAGCGATTTAGGAGGCTGAGGCAGGCGGATCATGAGACCACATCAATCAAGAGGTTGAGACCATCCTGGCCAACATAATGAAACACTGTCTCTACTAAAAATACAAAAATTAGCTGGGCATGGTGGCACGTGCCTGTAATCCCAGCTACTTAGACTGAGGCAGGAGAATTACTTGAACCCGGGAGGCAGAGGTTTCAGTGAGCCGAAATCGCGCCACTGCAGTGTAACCTGGGTGATAGAATGAGACTTCATCTCAAAAAATAAAAATAAGTAAATTAAAAATTTAAAATATATAATGATTCTATATCAAAAGTAAGGGAGAAAGTATATAGTACATTGATTTTAAAATTATATAAAAGTAAGCTTACAAAATTGGAAAATTACTCATATCATCAAGGAGTATTAACATTTTGTTCATTCTAACTCTTTATCTTTTCATGACTATGATAACACTAAATACAATTTTATATACTGACTTTTTAACATTAAACATTTCCTACATTGTATATTATTCACAAACCTAATTTCAAATGACTACACCATATTTCCTTTATAGGCATATCTTAATTTACTTCACCATTCCCTTATTATGGCATGTTTAAGTTGTTTGTTTCTTTTTACTATTAAAAATAGTTATCTACCTAGAGGAAAAGAAGGCATTTTATAAAAATGATACTTGCATTGTTTGTAGTAACAATTTGCAATTACAAAAATTTGGAACCAGCCCAAATACCCATCAATCAACGAGTGGATAAAGAAAATGCTCATCACTCAATGAGTTGATACACACACACACACACACACACACACACACACACATACGTAACACACCCTGCCACACACACACACCCCTACACACACTGTGGAATACTACTCATCCATAAAAAGGAAAGAAATAATGGTACTTGCAGCAACCTGGATGGACTTGGAAGCTATTATTCTAAGTGAAGCAACTGAGGAATGGAAAACCAAACATCATAGGTTCTCACTCATTCTCATTCATATGTGGGAGCTGAGCTATGAGGATACAAAGGCATGAGAATGATACATTGGACTTTGGGGACTCGGGGAAAGGGTGGAAGTGGTGGGAGATAAAAGACTACACTTTGGGTATAGTGTACACTGGTTGGGTCATGGGTGCACCAAAAATCTCAGAAGTCACCGCTAATGAACTTACTTATGTAACCAAACATCACCTGTTCCTCCAAAAAACTAGTGAAATAAAAACATTTTAAAACTCAAAAACAACAACAAATAATACTTCTGAGAAAGATACTTTGTGCCTAAAGCTTCTTCCATGTTAGTATTTCCCTTCTTTGCCAGATTCAAGAAGTGGTCAAAATGCGTGATGTTTTGCTTTCCAGAAAGAGTTGTTCCAGATTTTACTTCTGTGTGTGTAGAATTAGCAATGAGTGAGAATGCCTGTTTCCTTATCACCACTTTTAAAAAAAACTTGTAAGTTTAATATGCGTTTAAAATTTTAACTTGCCCAAAAGAGATAATTAGGTAGTTGGAAAATTAATTTTTTCTGGTTTAGGATTCTCTAAAATGTTAATTTGATTCTTACAATTTCCTGAATAACATGTACTTCATTGTAAATTGTATACTTTGCATTTTCAAACAGTCTTTAGTTTACCATATCAGTCACGTGAAAGATGCTTTGGTTATTTGAGACCCGTTTAGATATGTAGCTATAAATTCAGCTTGCCATATGAACTATTCCTGCTTAATAGATTAATTCCAGGTATTTTGGTAAACATTTAAAAGTCATTTCATACTCAAATTTTACAGTTTAATGAAACACCAAATGCTTGTGATATTTTCTTTAAAAATGTACTTACATTTAAAGTAAAATGTGTTAATGCTTAATTTACAGGATATAAATAGAAATAACCCAACTCAGTACAGCTAAATACTCAGTTTATTCATCTACAGATTTTGAAAGTCAGCTTTATTTTAATTTATAAATCTAACATGACTTCTTAATTATAATTTAGTAAAAGATAACTTAATTCAAAACAAGTCACAATTAGAAGCAATATCTTACAATTAACACTGATACTAGTACAACTTTTACTTGTTTATAATTTTTAATTCCTGAAGTATTACAACACTGAGATTGTTGATGCAGATACTATATTCAACTTATAATAAAAAGAAATTGTGCACCTATAATCCCAGCACTTTGGGAGGCTGAGGTGGGTGTATCACTTGAGGTCAGGAGTTTGAGACCAGTCTGGCCAATATGGTTACACCCTGTTGCTACTAAAAATACAAAAATTAGCCAGGCATGGTGGCACATATCTGTAGTTCTAGCTACTTGGGAGGCTGAGGCAGGAGAATCGCTTGAACCTCCAATGGGGAGGTTGCAGTGAGCCAACATTGCATCACTGCACTACAGCCTGAGCAACAAGAGCAGGACTCCATCTCAAGAGAAAAAAAAAAGAAATTGTGTCTTAGAGAAGCTACCAAAGTACGACAAGATTCTAACTTCAGTCTTTTCTCACCCATTTTTTTCTCCCAATATTTTTTCTATTCAGTTTAATTATGATTTTTGACAGTTATTTGAGCCATTTATTTTCAGAAATCTCTGGAACAGATAAATACATTTCCTGAAGGCTTTTACTCTTCCCAATTTTGATTATGTATTTTGAAAGAATATTTACTGGATATCAGTGTTTAGCCAACATTTTTCCAATATTTTGTCAGTAACTGTCACAACACATTGGGACAGCTGTTAGGAAAATTGGGTAAAAATAGCAGCCAGTTTTGACATAGTTTTAAGTCACAGCAGACTATCAGAAATAGTTTTAATAGTTTAATTGCCTACTCCTTGATACAGTAACAGCTTTTAGTTTTAGAAGCATTTTCAGTTGTATTGTTATCTCATTAGATCCTTATGATAACTCAGTGTCATAAAATAGCATATGTATTACATTTATTTTGTAATTGAGAAAATCGAATGCCAAAGGAATTAAATGGGACAAGGCTATTTTTTTTGTGGAGCAAAAACTAAAACTTGCATTTGTAAATTTAAAGTATCTGTCGTTTTTGAATTTTATTTGTTAATTTTGGATGTAGCATCAAAAAAAAACTTTAAAAAGAAAAGCTTATTAAGGTTTGAACCCTTAAAATTGTTAGCCCTATAGTGATTGCTCTGAATTATTTTAGAATAAGCCAGTGAAAGTATCTCAGCCACTGGTACTTGGGTATCACATTTTTTTTCTTAAATAATTATACAGTAATCGGAATAGTAATATTCCATTTCTTTAAAAAATTAAATGAAACAAAGCCTTTCCAGGACTTTGTGTTTTGTAGTGTGCTGAATTTTACTTACCATTTATTTTATAGAAATTATTGTTTATGACATTTTAAAAGCATGTCTTAAGTATCATTCATTGAGCATATTTCCCAACCTAAGTCTAATAGGAGTACATGATTTAAATCCTGTGTAATCAGCAAGTTTAGGCTAATTTATTCATTTGCTCATACAACACAGTAATAGACTACTATTATCTTCTGACTTTTGACTCACTGTATCAACAGCACAGTAGTTGGAGCATATTTTTTTAACTTGCAAAATAAAACATAGATTTGTGTTTTCCTTCCTAATAATTTTTGCATTTTCTATGCACATTTATTACTTTTATTATAGTTAAAAGCGTTATTATAGATAGCTCTTCTACATGATATGGTTAGCCTTTTAGTTCTTCATATTATTTTTAATAAGAAAGCCCATTTTTCTCCTAAAGTTGAATTTTTCTAAAAGTTCATATTACTGCATTTTGACATAGCTTTCTAATCATGTACATTTGAGTTTTGGGAATTGCCATTCAATGTCAGTAATATACACTTACTGACTTAATAAGTACTTGTTAGAGTGAAAGTATCTTATTTCATGGTGGTGGTGGTGCTGGTGGTGGTGGCGGTGGTGGTGGTGGTGGTGGTGGTAGTGGTTTTTATTCTGGCAACTAATGAGTTGAGGGTTGTTCCCAACAGGCAACTGAAGAGGATTCTTCCAGTTCTCTAGTGAAGGATCACCTTTTTCAGCAAGAGACAGTTGTTACCAGTGAGCCTTATAGAATCTCAAATATAAGACCTTCTCCCTTTGAAGATCTGAATGCCAGAAGAGTCTACATGCAAAGCCAAGCCAATCAGGTAAGAAGATAAAATATTTTTTCAGTGTGTTGTTTGTATGTGTAGAAACAGGATGATGTCTTAGATAAGGAGATTAAAACCATCTGCCCTTTACCAGACACAGTTAACCAAAACCAAAACAAAACAAAAATACAAAACCAGGAGAATTTGATTTGTAATAAATCAAATCCAGAGTGAAACAATAAACATATATACCATAAAGTCCTATATGGATATAGTGATTGAGCCATAAATTTAACTTTACACTTTTTGGTGGCAGAGGTGACAAGGGAAACGTGTTAGTTACATTTTCATTATCCAGAAGGAAGAAGTACTCCATCCTCTTGGGAAACAGAAGTTTCCATAGCCTTACTCAATAATAAACTTCTTAGACCAGAGTTACTATTTTAAAATTCCTCTACAAACACATTTGTGGCAAATACATTTATATATTTCATAACGTTTTTCTTACACCTTACCCCAAAAGCTGAAAGTGCGCTTCAAAATCAACTCAGTGAAAACATTTGCATTGGGCACTACGTATACAACCTTCTAATTGTTCCCACTAAAATGATCTAAAAATGAAAATGTGATTGTAGAACATAACCCTATTTGCCATTCACAGGTGATATCAGAAGACCATTCTTGACCTTAATTCACTTAGTGATATAAATAAATGTTTTTGTTGTTGCTAAATGAACATTTCTGTTAACGCTCTGTCTGCAAAAATCAAAGGCTTAAGTATTATCTGTTCTTCTTGATAGATGTTATTTATAAGATGTAATAGTGTCCATTGGCATAGTGGCTATGCTGAAAGCCCACGTGCTTCTCATTTAATGCCTCATTTTGACCTGAGGAATTCAGACATTTAGTTTGTTAGGGAACACATTTGCATAGGTAGAATCTAAATAGACAAATCAGATGAATGTGATAAAGCATTTGGTTCAACAGATTATCACCATTAATTATATTATACCATATGCGTATAGCATATATGAGATCCTATGCTTAAAGTTGAGTGATTGAAATGAAAATAATCCATGGTTTCTTTCTAAAGGAGTTTTTGGTGAGGTAATAGATGCATGTTCCTGTTGCTCTGGGGGCACAGGACTGGGGCATTGAACTCATGCTGGAAGTTGATGGATTTTTTTTCTAGATATACCTAAACATGTCAAGGATGAGATGAATTGTTAACCAGTTCAAGTGGGTTGGAATGAAAATGGGAGGAAAAGACACAGGAAGAGAAGAAGACGTATGTTTTAGAGAGTGTCATATCAGGCTGCCATAACAAAATATTGTAAACTGGGTGACTTAAGCAACAGAATTTTATTTGCCTTTAGTTCTGGGCAATTAAAGTATAAAATCAGGGTGCCAGCATGGATGTGATGTGGTAAGGGGGTTCTTCCTGGCTTTTTTCTAGATGGTTACCTACCCTCCTCCTGTAAGGACACTGATCTCATCAGGCCAAGTCCCTAACTTTACAACTTACCTCCCAAAGGATACATCTTCAAATACCCTTTGGGAGGTAAGGGATTGCAACATATGAATTCTAAAAGGACACAGACATTCAGTCCACAAGAGGGAGCAACATGAGCAAAAGTGTACATGACATGGTGAAGAAAAAGAGAAACAGAAAAGGGCAAGGACCAGATTGTTGAATTTTTGTGTTGTGAAGACACCTTGGACTTGATCTTCTCTGTTGTTTCCTAAAACTATTTAATTTGCCAGAAGTTACAGGAAACCACAGGCCAAAAGCACAGTGTATTTTTATGGAGTATCAGTTTTACTCAATTAAAAGAAATTCCCAAGTAGTCTTCCAGTTTATATTCCCACCAGTAGTGGAAATTTTCATGAACACTTGATTTTGTGCATTTTCTTTTTTGATTTAGTCCTTAGATGAAATATTTTACTGTGATTTTAGCATGTGTGCACTCACACACAGACACACATTTTTTTTTTGAGACAGAATCTCACTGTGTCACCCATGTTGGAGTACAGTGGTGCAATCTGGGTTCACTGTAACCTCTGCCTCCTGTGCTGAGCGATTCCTCTGCCTTAGTTTCCCTAGTAGCTAGGATTATATGCATGTGCCACCATACCTGGCTAATGTTTTTATTTTTAGTAGAGATGGTTTCACCATGTTGACCAGGCTGGTTTTGCACACCTGACCTCAAGTGATCCACCCACCTCAACCTCCCAAAGTGCTGGGATTACAGGCGTAAGCCATCTCACCCAGCCTTACCTTATATTTTTATTAATTACGATATTGAGCAACATTTTTCCTATGCTTATTGACTGTTTACAGATTGCTGTTTGCTAAATACCTGTTAAGTCTTTTACACATCTTATGTTGAGTTATGTTACTCATTTATAGATGTTCTTTTTTTTTATTTTGAAAATAAGTCCTTTGTTGGAAATATGCATTACAGCTGTCTTACCCTGAGGTTTACCTTTTCACGTTCTTAATGATGTCTTTTGCCAAACAGAGGTTCTTAATTTTAATGAAAGAACAATTCAGCGATCTTTTCCTTTATGGTTGGTGCTTTTCTGTCTTAAGAACTCCTATAAGTACCCACCAAATCATAAAGATATTCTTCTGTGTTATCTTTTAGAAGCCTTATTGTTTTTGCATTCACATTTGATTTTTCAGTGAGGAGAAATTAGGAGGCCAAGGCTTGTTGTATTTATTATATATTTTTTTCTTTATTTTTAAATAGCCAATCGCTCCAACATCATCTAGTAAAAAGTCTGTCTTTCTGAAACTACAGCATTGCATTTTTAGCTTTGTCATGTGATCATATATGTATGTTAGTCCATTTTCAAACTACAGATAAAGACAAGACTGAGTAATTTATAAAGAAAAAGAGGTTTAATGGACTGACAATTCCGCATAGCTAAGGAGGCCTTACCATCATGGCAGAAGGTGAAAGGCATGTCTTACATGGTGGCAGACAAGAGAGAATGAAAGCCAAGAGACAGAGTACCCCTTATAAAACAATCAGATCTTGTGAGACTTACTCACTATCATGAGACCAGTATGGGGGAAACTGGCCCCATGATTCAATTATCTCCCACTGGGTGTTTCAGACAATACTTGGGAATTATGGTAGCCACTATTCAAGATGAGATCTGAGTAGGCACACAGCTGTACCATTTCACTGTGTCTGTTACTGATCTCTGTTCCTTTCCCTTGGCCTGTTTGTTTTTCTGCAGTGTCCTGCTGTTTTCATTACTGTAGTTTTATAGTAAGTTTGATTCTGGGAGTTACACATTCCAACTTTGCCCTTCAAGATTTTCTTTGTTGTTCTTGACCTATGTAAATTTTGTTCAGTTTATCAGTGTCCACAGAATACCTTCCTGATCGCCATTGTATTGCATTCTTAAATTAATATGCTAGAAATTGAGATCTCTATGACATTGAATCTTCTAATCCATGAAGTAGTGTATACTTTCATTTATTTAGTTTTCCTTAGATTTTTCTAAACAATGTGTTATGGTTTTCTGTTTGGAAATTTTTTATATCTTTTGTTTTGTTCATTCTTATATTTGAATTTTTGTTATTGTAAACATATTTTACATATTACCCTTGTATCCAGATATACTATTAAATAATGCTTCAATCTGTTGATTCTTTGGATATCGATTTCTTACCTTATTGCACTGGCTAAGAATTATAATGCAAGGGGACATCACAGGCATTCTTGTTTTATCCCTGACCTCACTTTTAAAGGAAAGCTTTTAAAGATCTATCATTAATTATGATGTGTTTACTATATGTTTTTATAGATCTCTTGAACAGATTAAGGATAACCTTGTATTCCTACAGAACTAAGTTTTTATTACATGCTTTTTCTGCAGTAATTGAGGTGATTCTATTTTTTTCTTTCTTTATTCTGTTTGTTAAATTGCAGTCATTGGTTTGCAACCTTGCAATCTTGGAATAAACTCATCTGGTTGCCATGTGATATACTCGTTATACATACACATACATATATACGTATACATCATGCATACGTAAGATTGGATTTGTCAGTATTTCATCTTGGATTTTTATGTCTATGCTTATGAAAGAGATCAACATAATTTTCCTTTCTCGTAATATTTTTATCAGGTGTTGCTATCACGGTATGTTAACTTCATAAAATAAGTTGAACAGTATTTCTTTTCACATATATGGAAGAGTTTAAGATTAGTCGTTACTTCTTTCTTAAACGTTTGGTAGAATTCCCTAGTGAAGCCATCTGGGCTTAGTTTTTGTTTTTTGTTTTGTTTTGTTTTGTTTTTAAGATGGTTTTGAATTACAGAATCAATTTCCTTAACAGACACAGGACTATTCACAATTCCTAATTCTTTTTGTGTCAGCTGTGACAAGTTATAGTTTCTGGCCAGATTTTCAAGTTTATTGGCATAAATATATCCCATTTTTCATTGCAGATATTGAAAATATATGTGCCTTCTCTTCTTTGATTATTCTTGCTTAGAGGTTTATCCTTTTTAGCCTTTTCGAAGGCAGCTTTTGGATTTTTTACTTCTTTAAAAGTTTGCTTTCTATTTCATTAGTTTCTGCTTCTGACTTCCGTTTGCCTACACTATTAGGTTTTAGCTTTACTCTTCCTGGTTTTATATTATTGTAAAAGCTTAGTTTCTTGATTTTTTTTTTCCAGCTTCTTTCCTCTTTTTCTGTCTTTTTCTAACATACGTATTTAAGGCTATAAATTTTCATTTAAGTGCTCCTCTATCCACATTTTACAGAATTTTCTAGTTTGTTCATTTTTAATGGAAAATTTTAGACATACCAGAGGTAGAATGAATAAAGGAGTGAACTGCCATATGCTACTTTGCTTCCAACACCTATCATTGGCAAAATGATGATATGCCCTGTTTTTACCATTATTCAGAAATAGGTTGTTTCATTTCTAAATATTTGGGATTTTCTAGTTTTCTCTTTAATGTTACAAATAAAGATGATTTTATGTGTGATTTTATTTTATTGGCATTTGATGGAACTTGGTTGATGGCCCAGCATATGGTCAGTGTTATAGTAGTGGGTATAGCAGCCTTTTTGTTGAATTAATCCTTTTGTCATTATGAGATATCTTTCTTTATCTCTAGTAATATTTCTTGCGTAAAAGTACTTTTTTGATATCAGACTACATCAACTTTTTTCTGGTTAGCACTTTCACAGTGTTTTTTTTTTTCTTTTTCTTTTTACTTCCAGCATTTCTGTATCATTTATTTAAGACCTCTGTTTTAAACCATGTATAGTTGGGTTTAGGTCCCCGCCGCAACCAAGAATATCTTTGTCTTTTTATTGGAGTATTTTGTTCATTTACTTTACAATGATTGGTATAAATCTACCATTTTATTCACTTTATTGGCTCCATTTGCTTTTTGTTTTTTACTTTCAGTTTGCTTATTCAAATATATTTGATTGCCTGATTATCATCCCTTTATTAGCTAATAGGTAATACAGTTGTTCAATATTTTTAGTGGTTATCCTAGAGATATCTTGACTCCTTAAAATCTATTCTGTGTTAGTGTTTTACCATTTTCAGGATAATGCATAGATCTATAGTATCTTAACTCCATTTACCTCTCTTTTACCTTTTTTGTAATCGTTATTACAAACTTTGTCTCTATAAAATGTAAAATCTTGCAAAATATTATTTTAAACAGTCAGCATTCATTGAGGTTTATTCACCTTTTTATGACTTTTAACATTATGTACTATGCTTCCATCTAGGATTATTTGCTGTTTTTTGGTGCTTACTGAGCCTCAGTTTTCATTTATCTGAAAAAAAAATCTTTGATTTCCTTCATTTTTGAAGGATGTTTTGCTCTTTTGAATTCTAAGTTATAATTTTTTTTCTTTCATCAATTTAAAAGATGTAATACCATTGAGAAGAAGTTTCTACCCTTTCTATTAAGAAATAATACCTTTATTGTTTTCAGATATTTTATTATGCTCTATCTAGGTATTAGGTTATGTATTTTGTTTTGGTTGTATAGAGCTCCTGGAATCTGTGACTTAATGTTTTTGAACAGATTTAGAAATTTTCAACCAGTAACTCTTTATTGTTTGAAGCTCAGGGAGAGTTAAAGACTGGAGATAAATTTTGGGAATCATTATCAGAGAATGAAAACTGAAACTATAATGAGAAGTTAGAATTATTTTGGAAGACTGTGTTCTATTTTAAAACTGTTACAGTAGGGAATCACTAAATATTGAGACCGTGAATTAAAAAAGACCAGTCACATTATGAGAACCAGAAAAGGATGTCTTAGAAACCTGGGAAGGACAATGTAAAATAAATGATGGAGTAGTTAATGTTTTACGGTAAAATGCCCCAATAAAATTCCAGTTCATCTCCATAAAGGTAATTGGTAACTGTACCACAATTTCAGTGGGATTAAGAGGTTTGCATGACTGGAGAGGAAACAAAGATGATGTTTGCTAGCCACTTCTTTAGAAGCCTGAATGCAAAAGCCTTCCTTAACAAATAGATGGGGTTAGAAGGATGCAGGTTCAAGAAATGAATATGGTCATAAGTTGAAGAAAGTGAAGAAGTTAAAAGACTCAGGACAGAGAAAAAAATTGATAGAGCAAAGGCAATGGAAACTGTAAAGAAAGGAGAATTGCATGAGAAGAGTTAGAATTACTTCATTTTCCAAGGTGGAAGTGAAGTTTAGGTGGAGCTACAGGTTTATTACAGAGACAGAGAGTTAATGAAATTCAAACTTGATTAAATTCAGCATTGTGGGCCCTGCTGTTCTTTTCCCAAAGTCTTAAAAATGGTAGAGAAAGAAAACAAAAAAACTGTGTCATCTAGGAGCTTTCCTTCCAACAAGTCTCATACCATAGCACATACAGTGGAAATTATTCAAGGCAGACACAAATTGTAAAAGGCTCCAGGTCAGTCTCCCAGGCTCCCTGTAGCTTTAGTTTTCACTGGTCATTATTAATTTTTATTATAACTGGTACCTATAACATGCTAGATACTATTTTAAGTGCTTTACTTATATACTCATTTTAATCCTCACAACAAACTGACAAACTACCTAATTTTAGTGATTAAAAATTATCTGTAGTTTATGTATGTTGTCCAGACTTAATTGTGAAATTTTATTAAAAAATAAGTTATTTGTACGAGAAGAAAAACTTGTAAGACAGTTTTACTTTGAGCGAAATAATTTTAAGAATAAAGACTGAAAGCAAGCTGCATACTCTCACTAGAGACTTTGGGATATTAAAATGAACCCACCAGGAGTCATATTTGTTTGTAAACTTGCAGGCATCCTATGAGATATTTGAATCTGGAGCTACTCAGTTTAACAGTTTGAAATACAAAATATTTTCCCACATCTTGAGTAGTGGGCAGAAAAACTCATCTCAACATAGGAGAGAGTGGAAGTATACATATCCTAAACTAAGTCACTGATTCATACAGTTGAGCAGGGAAAGGAAACCTGGTGAATGTAACACAGGAAAGTTATAATATACTAATATTCCTCATCCCAGGCCCTGGGAATTTATTTGGCCTACCTTCTTTGGCTGAAAGAACTATAAATTTAAAGGTGTTCTTCTGATTGATAAGAAAAAGAACTGAACTCTTGACCCAGAATAGTAATGGTGGTCATGATGTGGTGGTTGAGGAATGTAGTCATCAGGTAGAAAGTATAAAAAGTGCTAAATACTACAGAAAGAGAAGTGAAACAACATTTGGCAGACAGCTCTTAGCTTTGGAATTATGACATGGTCACTCGAGCCCATTCTGTTTGGGTCTGAATTCCCGCTTCTTTACTTACTAGCTGTGTGGCCTTGTGCAAGTTACTTAAGTTCTTTGTGCCTTAGTATCCTCATCTGTAAATTGGAGTAATAACAATATCTACCCCCTAGAGTTTGCTGATGTTATATTCAGTGAACTTCTCAGTTTAATAGGAATTAGAATGGAATGGTTTTTCTCTTTTAAAGCATCACTGAACTATAGCCATACATATAGTAAAGAAATGTTGTAGAAGTTCCTTAATAGGAACAAAACACAGTTCCATTCAGCACAGTGCTCTTAAGATGGTGTACCAGTTGTCAATTTGTATGTGACCCAGAAGACCTCACAGGATGAACTTTCCATAGTAGAGTCTGGCCCTTAGCTTGCAGACCGGACACCTTATTTTCTTAGGATACTAGGACTAAAGTCATCTTCAGAGATTCAAATAATTGAGTTTAAGAAAATGGTATGTAAAAATTATAACACAATTTGATTTCAACCATCATGAGGGCTGTTAGTACTAGTAGTAGCTTGATTAATATATTCTTTACCAAAAATAGGTCTTTATGAGGTCATCACTAAAAGCTAGAGCTTGGTGAGTGTAAATGCTCAACAAAATAATTATGTGCTTTGAATGTTTAATTGCATTCAACTGGCCTTAAGTTGATGGATCCTTTTCTACGACAGAGGAACAACCTTGCCAAAAGGGCAAGACAGTTGCCTTGGCTGAACTGTAAAGAGTCTAAGATAGCAAGTTAACTAGTTTTATGAATGCTGCTTAGAATACATGGCTGCTGGGTCAGAGACAAAGGACTTTATTATTCACAGTACAGTAGTAGCATGAGCTTCGTTTGTGTTGGTTTTTGTTGCTCTTCCAAATCCCATGGAAATGATGCTCACAAATACTTTGTAAACTCAGGAGGTTTGCATCCCAGCACTGGAATCCTGAACTTAGGAAAGCCAAGTCTTTTATAATAACTTTTAATGCAGTTGAATAGCCTGCCTGAATTGCTGAGGAAGGAGATACTATCTTTGTTATACCAGACACCAAACAAGCCTGTCTCCAAAGAGGAAACATTGTGTCTTTTAAAGTGTTTCACTCTGTGAACATCCTTGAAAAGATAGTCCAAAACAAAAGGCAGATAGTGCATATGCTCACTAGATCTGCAGAGATGGGACCCATAAAGAATTGTCAACTAATGCTAGCTTAGTTTTTTCCCTTAGTAATGCTTAAATAGGCATTGCCAGTGTTTGTCTTTGACTCATTTTTTAACGCTTTGAAGAGCTAGTAAATCATTTGAGGCCAGGCTTGGTTGCTCACACTTGGGATCACATCACTTTGGGAGGTTGAGATAGGAAGATCACTTGAGTCTAGGCATTTGAGACCACCTGGGAAATACAGCAAGACCACATTTCTTATATATATATATATATTTTAAATTAGCTGGGTCTGGTGGTATGCACCCATAGTCTTAGCTATTCAGGTGTCTAAAGCAGGAGGATTGCTTGAGCCAGAGAGGTCAAGGTGGCAGTGAGCCATGCACGCCATTGCACTCAACCTGGGTGAGTGCAACCTTGTCTCAAAAAAAAAAAAAATCCTTTGGATTGATAGATACATTATTTCAAAGTCTTGTAGGCCTAGAAGCCATTATAGCTCTTTAGCTCATTTTCTCTTTCACGTTCCTGGGGTTCATTTCACTGTAGACAAATATGGCAACATATATCAAAAATTTTTGACATGTTTAATACATAGAAAAGAATTTATTTACTGAATACTTGAGAAAGCATCAAACAAAAAAGGAACACCCCGAAGTCTATCCCTTTGCCTTCATCCCAGAGGTAACCATTACCTGGAATTATATTTGTCTAACATTTTCATCCACTTTATGGATTTGCTACATTTTGTTTATCCATTCGTTAGTTAATGGATATTTGTGTTGTTTGTGCTTTTTTGACCATTTATTACTTGTTAATGTTAAAGTGTATAATAAGAGACGTAGGGTTTTGTTTTTGTTTTATGGTGGGGAATCATTCTATATTTATTCTCAAAACCATTTTTGAAAAACTTTACTGCTAATAGGTTATGAGGTTTTGGAACATACACTGTACATAGTTTAATTAAAAGTAAGATTATTATGTCATTTAAGTAGAAATTGTTTGTATTTTAGATAACATTTGGTCAGCCAGGCTTGGACATTCAGAGCAGAAGTATGGAATATGTACAGCGGCAAATACCCAAGGAGTGTGGAAGTCTAAAGTCCCAAAATAGGGTAAATAATGTTAATTTATCTTCTGATACAGAATTTAACTAATTAGTATATAGGTGAAGTTTTACAGACTAATTCTCTATACAGTTGAATTGTACTAAAAATATTTTCGTTATATAAATTTGCTATATATGTACTTATAAATGCTGTTAGTTAAAAACTCTCCAAACTTCTCATTTGAGGCTGAAGGATTGCCACAACTGCGTTTATTACCAGATGGGACCAAAAGGGATTATATATTGTTAATTTAATAAACTGTATCCATCATCTCATCTTTAGCTCAGACCTGGATTTTTTTTTAAGCCTAAATTCCATATATCTAGGGAATAGAATTTAGTTAAGGTTTTCCAGAGAAATAAAACATCATGGATGGGTGGGCAGGTAGATGGATGGATGGACAGATGGATAGATAGATGGATGGACAGATAGATAAGAACATTTTGAGGAAATAGCTCATGCAGTGGTAGAGGTACAGATCCAAAATCTGCAGGTTAGCCTCTCTGGAGACCCAGGAAACTGTTGTCGTCTGAGTCCAAAGGCAGCCGACTGGCAATTTCTTCTTGCTCAGGGGGAGATCAGTCTTAGTTCTGTTAAAGCCTTCAACTGATTGTATGAGATCCACCTACATCACAGAAGGTACTGTGCTTTGCTCATAGTTCACGAGTTGAAATGTTGATCTCATCCCAAAAACGTATCATGGAAACATCCGGAATAATATTTGAATGACTATCTGGACACTGTGGCCTGCACCAAGGTGACACATAAAATTAACCTTCATAGCCATTATTGGAGTTTTTATCTGTTTCTTTTTTAGGTCCCTTTGAAATCAATCAGACATGTCAGCTTTCAAGATGAGGATGAGATTGTCAGAATAAACCCTCGGGATATCTTAATACGTCGCTATGCAGACTACAGACATCCTGACATGTGGAAAAATGACTTGGAAAGAGATGATGCTGATTCCAGTATTCACTTTTCTAAACCAGACAGTAAAAAATCAGACTATCTGTACTCTTGTGGGGATGAAACTAAGTTAAGTTCACCCAAAGACTCTGTGGTATTTAAGACACAGCCTTCCTCATTAAAATTTAAGAAGTCAAAACGAAGAAAAGAGGATGGTGAACGTTCTCGCTGCGTGTATTGCCAGGAAAGGTTTAATCATGAAGAAAATGTCAGGGGAAAATGTCAGGATGCTCCAGACCCTATTAAAAGATGCATATATCAAGTTAGTTGCATGCTCTGTGCAGAGAGCATGTTGTATCATTGTATGTCAGACTCGGAGGGAGATTTTTCTGATCCCTGTTCATGTGACACTAGTGACGACAAGTTCTGCTTGCGATGGTTAGCCCTGGTAGCTTTGTCTTTCATTGTACCATGTATGTGCTGCTACGTCCCTTTGAGAATGTGCCATCGCTGTGGTGAGGCATGTGGTTGCTGTGGTGGGAAACATAAAGCTGCTGGATGAAATGATCCAGTGCCAAAATGAGCTTAAAATCTTTGTTTCCAGGAATTAGCTAACTTGGATTTATGGAAGCTTTTGGCAAGCAATATGGAATCTTGCCTGGTATCATTGGGGCCACACATGGAGGAAGCAGAACTCATCAGTTCTTGGCGTTTCACAAATGCTAGCCATGCCTAACTTTTCCCTTGGGTGCGTGGCATGTTTTGTTACAGGTTGTAGAGTATTTGCAGAAGGAAACCATTTCTGGTTATTGGCTATAAAAAGTCAACGTAAAATATCCAACTAAAAGGGATTAATTTTTGGCATTTTTTTGTATATTTATGCGTTAGGTGATGGTCTTTTAAAGGTTTGAATTTATTAGAACATGGACTAAAAATAAAAGTGCACTAGGGGACAGTTAATTTCAATCTAAGAAAAGTTAACACTTGGGAATTACAAGAAGTAAAACAAGTGCAACTAAATCATTTATTAGTTGTTTTTTGAAAGCAGTTTTATGTATAAATAACAAATGTTTATATTTAACTAAATGTAAGGTACGAATTATTACATATTAAACTTTGCTTCCCTTCCTAGTTCTGAAGTAGATATATACATATATATATATATATATATCTACTGTCACATTCCATATATTTTGAATATTTAACTCATCTAGTTAATAATGTTTTTATTCCATGTGAATGATTTGATATTTTCATCCTTATTTCTCTTTGGCTACAATTTATATTGAGTTATATCTGTACATTCTGGTAATCTAAAATCCTTAAAAATATTCTAATAGCCTTCAGTGACCAACTTTTTTTTAAAGCACAGATGTAATTGTCTAATGTTCTGATGGGAACATAACACTTATTTTTATATAAAAAGAGACTGAGTAAACAAACATAGAAAAAAAGTGAAGTTTTTTAGTTGTTTTGTTATTTGTGGTATCCAACCAGCAAGTTGTTTTCTTTCAGAGTTTCCTCCTTCAAAAAATTTTATTGCATTTACAAATGTTTTACAAGGCAAAAAGTTTGACTGGATAGTTAGTGTAAAAGCTTCCTCTTGAGATCTTCATTTATCATTCTGCTAAACCAGAATAGGTTCAGCTTATTTTTAGCTTAATCCTCACTGCTTATTATTTGCATAACAATGATAACTTTTTATCAGTTACATTTTATTTTTATTTAAACCGGCCAAAAGCAAAATTATTTTATGTTAAAATGTGTGCTAAACTCTCCCAGCAAAGTATTTAATCCAACGTTGTAAATGAAGTATCTTGTACATATAAGTTAATTTCTTTTACAGAGCATTATATTACTGGATGTTTAATTTACAAAATAGTTGGATAAGTGTTCCAACAAACTTTATAGTACCTTGAGGTCATTGTCTGGTTTTTTGTTGTTGTTGTTGTTGTTGTTGTTTTAAGTATTACATTAAAACTCTAACCAAGGAAAGGGTTCTTTAAGAACATTCCCTTAGAGGGATAAAGTTGAGAAGTGTGCCTTTTTTTTTAATGGCTTGAAGTTTCAGAGGTGATAAAAATTAAAATCACACTACCATTTGAAGCTCATTTTCTATGCAGGTTTTTAAACGTCCTTTATATATCGTTCTTTTTATATATCACACTAAACTTGTGTTAGCTTTTTTCTTTAGCCCCAGATCAAACTGAACAATGTATATAACACTATCTGTCTGTAAAATACTTTTTTTTAAAGAAAGCATTTATATTTATATGACAGCTTGAACTGACAACATTGTGTATATAGATCATCTTGAAGTATTATTTCACATTGAAAAGAAGAAAAATATATTGATAACTATAGATGTTATGAAGAAGAGGGTATTTCTAGTTTTGTACTAAAAATCAATTGGATGAACTAAATCCGAAACATGACACTGTAGCAGCAGTTTTAAGTCTTATTTTTACTGTTTATATATTTGAATGCTGCTACAATACATGATCTTCATCCCTGAAGTTTTCAACTAAACTTGGTTTCCTAGAATAGACTGTTACCTTTCTAAATTTTTATTGGTGAAATGGAAATACTGGTTTTCCTTGTGAATGAATTTTCATAATTGTAAGTGTTGACTTTATGATTCAGGTTTGATCAAGGTGTGAATAACTGAAAAAAATAACTTGCTGGCTATATAGGAAAATGCTGTGGAAATGAACTGTGTATATACTTCTGGGAGGAACAAATTTAATCATTTCTTCTGTTAAGCACTAATCAGTATAGTGCAACTCCTGGTTCTGTACTGTATTTTATATGCAACATATATGCTTTAATATTTTAATGTTTGTGCATTAATATTTTCAATTTGTTTAACCACTTTGCTGCTAAGATTTTGCCGTCCCATTCCCGTTTTTTCCTTTACAATTTTAAACAAGTTTCTTCATTAAAAACTATGGTGATGAAATGGTTTTTATTTTACCTTGGATCTTTGTAGTTAACATACCAGTTTCTAAATCAGTCTACAAGACGAACCAATGATATAATAATGTGCTCTAAATCCCTGTATGGAAATTTTATTTTGAGTAAATTAGAATTCCTTTGTAAAAGCAAATGGGTAGTTTAAATCACTGATTTTTAAATGTGTGTATAGGCACCTTCAGGAACGTTTTCTCATTCTCTGTACAGATTTGGCGCTGCCAATTGGCTTTTCCTCTCAAATGTTTGTTTTTATCTGATATTATAAGCAGATGGCTCAACACAACTGCTTAAGTAATAGTCTTGAAAATGGAATCATCTAGATGGTATGACAAGTGAGACTGGTCTGATGAACTTGTTTTGTACAAAATTGATCATTCTTAAATGATATTTCTGGCTTGAAAAGGGACCTCGTTTGATTTCTGAAGAAATATGTCATGTGGGGCTTCAGCACCACCTACTGGTTGATTTCCAGGCCAGAGACAAGAGATGACAATAGGGATCTGATTTATCACTACAACGTATTTGAGTGGTGACCACCTCCTACCAGGGAAACCAGGAATGAGAACTATCTCAAAGGAATTGTAAAAGGGTTATTTTCCTAATGTGTCTTGTTGGCTTGCTGAAATATTTTAAGCACTTTTTTCTTACATAACCTGTTTTAAAATATTTGTTGATATTTGGGACTGGCAATCAAACAATGGATGTACTGAGACATTTATAGAACCAGTTGCTTTAACTCTCAAAAGCCATTACCAAAATGGTGTTTTTTCTCTCCTTCCGCCAGTCAGAGAGAATTTTTAAAAATAATACTCAAAACACGAGAAAACGTAATCACACCTGTATTTTATCGTGACAACTTCAGAGAGTGTGTGTATGTTTCTTTTTTTCTTTCTTTTTTTTTTTTTTTTCTTGAGATGGAGTTTCACTCTTGTTCCCCAGGCTGGACTACTATGGCATGATCTCGGCTCACTGCAACCTCCGCCTCCCAGGTTCATGCTGTTCTCCTGCCTCAGCCTCCTGAGTAGCTGGGATTATATAGGCAGCCACCACCACGCCCAGCTAATTTTCTGTATTTTTAGTAGAGTTGGGGTTTTACCATGTTGGCCAGGCAGATCTCAAACTCCTAACTTCAGGTGATCCACCTGCCTCATCCTTCCAAAGTCCTGGATTACAGGCGTGAGCCACTGTACCCAGCTGTGTGTATGTTTCTGAAATGATGATGGGGTGGGGTTAAAATTTAAAGGGAAAAACTTGAAACTACCTATTTTCATTGGTTATTCAGCAGTGCCTAAAACGAGCTTTTGAAGTAATGCAAATGCACTTTCAATTCATGTGTATAGTGCCATCTGATAACTTGGGTAAGTCTCACTTTTTCTTTTCTTTTTCCTCTCCCCTGCCCCTTTAGTTAAATGGCGCAGAAATGTTTCTAAATATGCATGTAAGTCTCCAAAGTCCAGGAAATGTGCTTTCCTCTAAAGGGTCAATGTAAAGAATTTTAAGGATATTTCTTGTGTTGAAATTTACTTTAGATTTTGTGATTACAGTTGAAAATATGTGTTAAATTGGGTTTTTAATTGTAGCCCAAAGGTGCATTAAGCAAGTGTAATATTTTTCCACATAAAACTTAGAAAACTTTACTTACCTGAGAAAGATTCTTTACTAATTATTATGCTTATTCTTGATTTGACTTCCATGATCACATTTCAAGTATTAGAGGAAGCACCAGAAACTGGCATTCTTGTTGCACTAAAAAAGTCTGTAAATCATGATAATAGCACCATGAGGTGTTTTTCAGTGAGACAAACATAAAGAATGAATTTCTTTAAAAAAAAGAAATGCAACCTGAGGTGATTTATATAAACCAAAAGAAAAAGAAAAGGGCTTTAAGGTATTAGGTACTGTTTGCCTAGCAGCCAGGTGGTTATAAAATGTTCATATACTTTGGTACACTGATAAATGTTAGCCATTATTCCTGAAAGCTTCTTAAATTGCCTAAGTTGTTTTGAAATTTTTCAAGAATAATCTAGTTGAAAAGTCTTTGTATTAAAAATACACATAGATTTTTTGTGAACATTTCCAGTGTGTAGTGTCATTTGCTTCCTATTCCTGACCTCAAAAGTGCCTCACTTGTATATTATTTCCATTAAAAGCTTGACTGCATTCTTTCTAATAAGCAATGAACATCTGTTTAACTCGTGTTTTAATGTATCTCTTCAGATATAGTTAACTAGCTTGATAATTTTGAGTATATAATGTAAATATGCATATATAAGTTTGTAACCATTTTTGTTACATCATACCCATGTATGATTGTCATCAGATTTTGTTTTAATGGATTTTTTCCCTCCTGGGATTACCTGATTAAACCTATCATGAAATATGAAAGGACTTTTTCTTATTCTCGTAGATCTTACCATTTTATCACATAAGAGATAATTACTGGAGGAAAAAGTAGTATAAATGGAAGCTTTAGATAATTTACTTAGTTCTATTTCTTTAAAAGTATACTTTTAAACTGAAAGTTCACGTACAGTTCATTTTAATGACATATTTATTCATCCTTAATTGTATTCTGTTTTTTTTAAGCCTCTTAACCTAATAATGTTATATTTATTGGTTTGGTAACATGTTGCAGCTAAGCTAATGACTTTAAGTGACAAATGTTTAATCCATGACTACTGATTTTTTTTTATATTCAAGTCAGTTTCACAGTTTTACTTAACTTGTAATATAAACAAAAAATAATAACCTAAATGAAAGGTTATCAGGACAGGAATTTAAAAAATGTTTATCTCAACACCAGAATAACTTGGATTACTACATTATGGTTGTTTATTTGAAAAATCAAGGAGTAACTGTATCTTTACCAATAATTATGAAATGTAGTCTCATGTGCTTATTTACAGGTTTTTCTGAATTTGCTTTACATTCTTCACATGAAGTTAACACCCACAAGTAAGTAGAATAGCTTTTATAACAGGGAAATTGAAACTAGGGTTCCAGCTTGGCTGTCAGTATCAGTGTCAACGCACGTAGTGCTCCTTAAAGAAAAAGACATCAACATCAATGGTATGAAAGCTGTAGTCAATCTCTTTAAAATTAACTGCTCTAAGATTTGCAGCTTTAGTGAAAGCTGAAATGATGGTTCAGAAAATGCATTCATAATAAAAGTCTAACAATCACAGTTGAAAAGATGTTTCTTTTGTCTTTATTTTTGTTACGTAATGTATTTCATACATGATCACTTTTAATCCTCAAATGACCTTGTAAGTATTATCTTCCTCAGTTTTCTGAGGAAGAGATTTGGGCTTCAACCAGATTACAAAGAGGCACTAGGTCTGAACCAAACTATCTGACTCCGAAACATAGGCTTTTCTTCCTGATGCAGTTTCGCCTTTCTGTTTCAGGAGTTACAGATATACTTTATAAAATAATCATATTTTGTTAAAATGAAATTCTATTATAAGCTGGAGTAATTTTGTTTTATAAAGGAATAATTTCTTAATTTCTGCTCCCCCTTGTCCATTTCTGGGCCCCTGTCTAAGTTGTAGTCTGTGATCCACAGTATGGCATGGGAATTTCTTAAATTGGGGAATAATTGTGATAATGCTTCAAGTTACATCAGTTATGAGCTGATCCAATGGGAAATAGTAAAAGCCTACATAGTTCAGTTTGTGGAGTGGATGTTTGTTTTGCTCAATTGGTGGTATGTCCTTGAAGAATTCATTTTCACCAAAGCAGCAATACTTCTTGAGGCAGTAAGAAACAGTGCTCTAAAATGAGCCACATATACGGTACTCTTCGCATCTACCCCTACCGTCAACCTCCAAATGGTGAGCCATTCATCTGTCAGTTATTCTACAAAGCCTGTTTTGGGAACCAAAGTTGCATTTATTGTCAGGACTATTTTTGAGGGGTAGGGCGGGTGGAGACACCGTATGGCTTTGTGCTGAGGCTGGAGTGTGGTGAGCAATCACAGTACACTGCAAACTCGACCTTCCAGGCTCAAGCAATCTTTCCACCTCAGCCTCCCAAGTAGCCGGGACCACAGTGATTGCCAGCATGCCCAGCTAATTTTTGTGTTACTTGTAGAGACATGATGTTGCTGTGTTACCCAAGCTAGTCTCAAACTCCTGGGCAAAGGGCTGAGATTACTAGCATGAGCCACTGCACCCGGCCAGGACTATTTCTTAAGCTTGTTCCAGACAGTAAGATTAGTATCCTCTCTTTCCTTAAAATTACTGGTTCTATTAACCTGGAAATAATTTATAATAACAAAGATGCTATGTGCAATTAGGAAGAAAGGAGGACAAAGAATTCCAGAAAATTCAGTATTGAAATGTCAAGAGTAAAGAGACCTCTCTGATTACTATCATTGAATTTTGTATTGCCAATTGCAAGGCACCAATTTAAATCTGGGTTTTTTTTCTTTTTAAAATGTATTTTGATACATCTCCTTGTAGATTTATATTCTTGCCAAACATAAACCTCATTTTTTGTGCTCTCCACATTTTCCTCTCCCCTTTTTGTATTAATAGAAGTAATGTTTCTTTAATTTCTCCAGATCTATGAGATAATTCATGAAGAAGAAATTTTCATCAGTATGTTTTACATTTTCTTTAAAAATTCTTATATTTATCCCAAGAAAGTCCAGCAAGCTTGAATATATGTCTTTTGTTGGTAGGGGAAGCAAATGTTTTATAATCCCTTACAATTTAAGAGAAAACAAAGTTGTATGAATTCATAAGCTTCTATCTGGTTAATAGTTTTTAAAAAAACAAAACTGCTGAACCAAAGTGCTAACAGTAACATGATACTCTGGAGTCTAAGAAGAAAATGGGGATCCAAACCAAATTGCTAAATAAACAAATGATAAAGTTTAATTTATTCAAGTTTTAGCGCTGGGAAGCACCTTAAAGATCAATATGACACCCACATTTTATAAATGTAGTAACAAATCCCGGAAGGTTTAGATACTAGTGTAAGGTTGTCATTCACTTACATACGCAGTAACAGCCTGCACTAAACTCCATATCCAACTGCTGGAAATACATTTCTTGGAAGTACCTCAATTTCAATATGCCCAAACTGACTACATGTTTCCCCCTGTTCTTCAAACCTTTTTTCTATTCTCCGCCTTGCTAGATCATGACACCACTGCTTATCCAGTTGGCTAAGCCAGAAGCCAGGCCATGAATTTTTTTTTTTTTTTTTTTTTTAAGTAGAAACAAAGTCTTACTATGTTGCCCAAGCTGGTCTCAAATTCCTGAGCTCAAGTGGTCCACCACCATGGCCTTCCAAAGTACTGGGGTTACAGGCATGAGCCACTGTACCTGGCCTTCATCTTTATTTTGTCATTTTCCCTTACTTTTCATTATTGGCTCTTCATTTCCTTCAGTTCTATTTCTTAAGTATCCCTCAGATCCGTCGATGTTCTTCTATCCCCACTGTAACTATCTTAGTAAAAGTCATCTCACTACTGACATTAGAAAGTAGACATTTAATGAATCACTTGGATGCCATTTTTAATAAGAAATGGTCTGTATTTTAAATGTTATTAAGAAGGTGGGTGGCCGGGCGTAGTGGCTTAAGCCTGTAATCCCAGCACTTTGGGAGGCCGAGGCGGGTGGATCACAAGGTCAAGAGATCGAGACCAACCTGGTCAACATGGTGAAACCCTGTCTCTACTAAAAATACAAAACATTAGCTGAGCATGGTGGTGCGTGCCTGTAATCCCAGCTACTCGGGAGGCTCAGGCAGGAGAATTGCCTGAACCTAGGAGGCGGAGGTTGCGGTGAGCCAAGATCGCGCCATTGCACTCCAGCCTGGGTAACAAGAGTGAAACTCTGTCTCAAAAAAAAAAAAAAAAAAAGAAGATGGAAGTACTTCATGCTGTTACTAAAAAGTGATCTTTGGATCGAGATATTCCCAGATCTAGACAAAATTTTAAAATGGTTTGCAGTGGGATTGCAGAATCAAATGACGGTGACTTGAAAGAACACTTCAGGACCTAGGATCAAATAGAGAATTAAGACTAAATTGAACTACAGAGTACAAACTTAGAGACTAATGGTAAATTTTAAACTTTATTTTCACTTTTCCTCAAGCTCATTATTTTTTCTAAGTAATCTTATTATCTTATTTGTTCTTGTGGGTGTTTTTCTTAGAGTATAGTGAAAGAAGAGTCCCTTAAGGGAACCATTGGAATCGTGTTGCTGGTAGCATTATATGTAAGTCAGCTCTATAATCAGGTGAGCCTGTGTTCAAAAGATTTTCTTTTCCTTTTCCAACTCACTTTTTGCCAAAGCAAGATCAGAAATAGCCTACCTAGTGTAAATTTCTTTCATAGGAAAAAGAAGTCTCCAGGTAAGGTTGCCTAAAGTATGTGGGAGAGGTATGGTTTGTCTGTTTTTGTTTTGTTTTCTTTTGTTTTGAGATGGAGTTTCACTCTTGTTGCCTTGTCTGGAGTCGAATGGCGTGATCTCAGCTCACTGCAACCTCTGCCTCCTGGGTTCAAGCGATTCTCCTGCCTCAGCCTCCTGAGTAGCTGAGATTAGAGGCACGTGCGACCATGCCTGGCTAATTTTGTATTTTTAGTAGAGATGGGGTTTCTCCATGTTAATCAGGCTGATTTTGAACTCCCGACCTTAGGCGATATGCTCGCCTTGGCCTCCCAAGGACATTTGGTTATATGTACAGTAGTCAGGGAAGGCTATGCATGTAAGTGGGGAAGGACCCATGCAGGTTAGAGAAGAGTGAATGCAAAGGCTTAATAGAAGTGAATTTGGCTTCTAAATGAAGAGCAAGAAGCTAGTAGGGCTGAAAGGGCTGAAAGGTCTGAAAGGGCTGGGTGAGGCTGCTCTTGGTCAGAGGTAAGACAGCAAGTGCCAGATCTTCTGGGAACTTGGAAGTCATGGTAAAGAGTTCATCTTTTATTCTGAGGTAACAGGAATCCACTGGAAGGTTTTGAACTGAGAAATTTTACAATCCATTATGTGGCCTTTTAAAAGAAAGAAACCCCAATTCTGGTTTCAGATCTTGTTGGGGGTGGTATTGTATTACCTGAGGCTTTGTCTTAAGCATTCCACCAAAATGCTTTCAGTGGGGCCCCCCATTGCCTCCACATGTCTAAATGTGATGGTTGTTTTTTAGACCTCACCTCACTGAGCAACTTTTGGCACATTATTGATGCTACACTGTCCTTGTTTCCTCAAATTTCACTGGTCCCTCCTCTCTTCTCTTAGCTCTACAAGTTGAAATTCTTCAGGGTGCAGCAATAAACTCTTTCTAGCAATACTCCCTGCTTAAAGTTAAATGCCATATTTATGCTTGTTGTATCCACATTTAGATCTTCTACTTGACATGCCTACTGGATGTCTCATTGGCATTTCCGTTTTAATGAGGCCAAAACAGGGCTCCTCTCCGAACCTGCTCTATCTCCAGTATGCTTTATTGTTAAAAATGATCATAATTCACCCAGTTATTCAGAGTTCATCTTTTTGCTTCATGCTTTAAATACAGACAGTCAACAAGAGAGTCAACTTAAAAATAGATTTTAGTCCTGAATAGTTCTCACCATGGGCACCACTACCATCTCGGTCCAAGGTTTAATGATCTCTTGCCTATACTTCTGTAACAGCTTTCCTACTTTTACTTACTCACTTCAGGGGCTTTTATTATTAGAAAGATGTATTACTTTATGTTCACTGAATATTGGTCTTCTATTACAGTTTTAAGATTAATTGTTACTATGTTTTTTCTTAAATGGACAATTATTTTCCTTATTCTCCTCCCTTCCTTCCTACTTGTACTTTGTGCACAAGTAATGAGGAAAGAGAATTTAACATTGTATGCCTATTGGGTACCAGACAATGTGTTGAACACATTCACATATATTATTACTCAATACTTTTGTAATGTAGGCATGATTACTTTCATTTCACAGATGGAACAAGGCATACAAAAATTGAGAAAATTGGTTATGTTCTTAAGTGTGACAGCTAAAATTCAAACCCTGGTCTTTCTGCTTCCCATTCTTTCCTGGCTTTCATTCTACCCCTGTGGGGATTTTCTTCATTGTCCCTTTCTTAAGTCTCTGGTCTGTCCTCTTCTTTTATTTCTACTTATTGTTTTTGTTCAACCTGCATTGTCTCCTTTTTCCCTTCAAATTTCTGCCTTTGTATTTCCTCTCATTCTGTATTTTCTGCTTTGCTCACTGATGTATCTTACCCATAAATGACTCTCAAGTATACAAAATTTTTGAAGGACAGTCTGTGAGATTAGTTTCATGACTCCCATCAATAACCAAAGTCACTTAAAAATGTTAAATCTTTGCTTAGAAATTTTTAGAAAAAAAAAAAAGAGTAGGAGGTCAGATGAGCCTCTAGCATGTTTCTGCAATGCCTTATATTCTTACAAAGAGGCCTTTATTTGTTTCCTCCTAATAGAGCAGCATTAAGTCCATTGTACTTAGCAAATGCTGGCACTTATCCATTACTCCCTGTAGTTAGATCTACAGGTGATTAAAGTCATCTCTACTTCTGATGACATAGATTTACCCTTTGTTTATCTTATTAGAAACTTTTTTTTAAGCATTTAAAAACCATTCTTTTTAATATGAATACTTTTCTTAGTCTTTTAATTTTCTCCACTTAATTTTCAGTAAAAGCAAACCTAATAATGCATGATGTTTTTAACCAGGAATAAATTGCTATCTATTTTGTTTCTATTTTTTAATTTAACTTTTTTAAGTTCAGGGGTACATGTGCAGGTTTGTTATGTAGGTAAATTAGTGTCATGGGGTTTTGTTTACAGATTATTTTGTCACCCAGGTATTAAGCTTAGTATCCATTATTTTTCCTGATTCTCTTTCTCCTTCCACCCTTCACACTCTGATAGCCCCCATTATCTGTTGTTCCCCTTTTTGTGTTCATGTATTCTCATCATTTAGCTCCCAATTGGAAGGGAAACATGCAGCATTTTGTTTTCTGTTTCTTTGTTAGTCTGCTAAGGATAATGTCCTCCAGCTCCATCTATGTTCCTGCAAAGGACATGATCTCATTTTTTTTTTAATGGCAGTGTAGTATTCCATGTTGTATATGTACCACATTTCCTTTATCCAGTCTACCACTAGTGGGCATTTAGATTAACTCCCTGCCTTTGCTATTGTGAATAGTGCTGCAGTGATTACTTTTCAGTATATATCCAGTAACAGGATTGCTGGATTAATGGTACTTCTGTATTTAGGTTTTTAAGGAATCACCACGCTGTTTTCCAAAATGGTTGAACTAATTTACATTCTCACCAACAGTGTATAAGTATTCCTTTTTCTCTGCAACCTCACCAGCATCTGGTGTTTTAGTGTTTGTTTTTGTCTTTGTTTTGTTGTTGTTGTTGTTGTTGTTGTTGTTGTTGTTTTACTTTTTAAGAATAACCATCCTGGCTGGTGTGAGATGGTATCTCATTGTGAGTTTGATTTGCATTTTTTTTTTCTTTTGAGATGGAGTCTCGCTCTGTTGCCAAGGCTAGAGTGCAATGCAGTGATCTTGGCTCACTGCAACCTCAGCCTCCCGGATTCAAGCGATTCCCCTGCCTCAGCCTCCTGAGTAGCTGGGACTACAGGCACCTCCCACCATGCCTAGCTAACTTTTGTATTTCTAATAGAGATGGGGTTTCACCACTTTGGTCAACGGGCCTCAAACTCTGGACCTTGTGTTCTGCCTGCCTCAGCCTCCCAAGGTGCTGGGATTATAGGCATGAACCACTGTACCTGGCCTGATTTGCATTTCTCTAATGATCAGTGATGTAGAGCTTTTTTTTCCCATGTGCTTGTTGTCACATGTGTGTCTTCTTTGGAAAAATGTCTGTTCATATACTTTGTCCACTTTTAATGGGGTTGTTTTTTCTTGTAAATTTGCTTAAGTTCCTTATAAATACTGGATATTAGACCTTTGTTAGCTGCATAGTATGCAAAAATGCTCTCCCATTCTGTAAGCTGTTTACTCTGTTAGTTTCTTTTGCTGTGCAGCTCTTCAGTTAGATCCCATTTGTGAATTTTTGCTCTTGTTGCAATTGCTTTTGGTGTCTTCATCATGAAATCCTTTGCCCAATATACAAAGAATGGTATTGCCTAGGTTGTCTACCATTTCTATGTCAAGTATGGTATTGCCTAGTTTGCCTTCCAAGGTTTTGTAGTTTTGGGTTTTATGTTTAAGTCTTTAATCCATCTTGAGTTAATTTTTGTGTGTGGTGCAAAGAAGGGGTCCAGTCTCAATCTTCCGTATATGGCTAGCCAGTTATCTCAGCATCATTTATTGAATAGAGAGTCCTTTCTCATTGCTTGTTTTTGTCAGATTTGTTGAAGATCAGATAGTCATAGGTGTGCAGCCTTATTTTGGGGCTCTCTATTCTGTTCCATTGGTCTGTTTTTATACCAGTACCATGCTGTTTTGGTTACTGTAGCACTGTAGTGTACTTTGAAGTCAGGTAGCATGTTATCTCCTGCTTTCTTCCTTTTCCTTAAAATTGCCTTGGCTATTTGAAATTATTGTTTATTAACAGTAGTTTTATCTAATTTTCAAACTTACCTTTGTCTCCCAAGAAGTTGTCTGATTTGAAAAATTACAAAATAAAGTGGAATCAAGATCAAGAACTCTGGAAAAGTGATGTTCAAGGCATAAGACCAACCCTGGATCACTAAACTTCCTCTAGTGAGAAGCAGGCTAAGAAAACTGTGCATTCTCCAAAGGCTCAGTTCAGATAGTTACTGAGGATAAGAAAAAAGGAATAAGCTCTTGTAGTAGGGTGAATAATGGCCCCCAAAGATAACAAGTCCTAATCCCTGGAACCTGTCGAGTTACCTTACATCAGAAAGTAGCCTTTGCAGGTGTGACCAAGGACCTGAGTTGGAGAGATTATCCTGAAGTATTCAGGTGGATCCTAAATACAATAATTTCATATGTCCTTATGAGAAAGAGTAGACAAACCTTACAAGAATGAGGTGACACACAAAAAGCAATGTAAAGACAGAACAGGGAGATTTGAAGATGCTGACCTTGAAGACGAGGGTTGTAGTTCACAAGCTAAGGAACGCTGGTCGCCACCAGAATCTGGAAGAGGAAAGAATAGATCCTCCCCTACCTAGAGTTTCCAGAAGGAGCACAGCCTTGCTAATACCTTGATTTCAGCCCAATGTATTCAGATTTCAAACTTTAAGCCTTTAGAAGTGTAAGTTAAAATTTTGTTAATTTGTTCCAACAGCTATATAAAAACTAATACACCCCTCAGAAGCCAAAGCAGTAGGCCACAGGAATGGACAAAGGAATTTTTCTGAGCAGAATTAGGGAGTAATCAAGGATTCTTTCTCACTTTCAGGATAAGAGAACTTCCTGTTGTCACCTGAGTGGAATTTTAGAATTGCTATGGATGATTAATTGCTTTATATTTATTATTTTTCCTTTTTTTCAATGAGAATTTTTTATTGCAGTTATCCTGTTCTTGCTTTAGCAATGTACATGTGGGATATGTTGGAGAAGTGGCCAGTAAGTTGACTCTTGGCTCATAAATCTATGGAGAAGAACTGTGTCTCAAAGAAGAGAAATACACAGGTCCAGGCTGTTAAGCCGGCTGCAACAATAGGATGGTACTTTAGGTTGTCTCCCTTGGGAATTGATCGAATGTGTTCCTTGTATGGTGTTAAAGAAAAATTCAGATGCTTGTTAAAATGGTAAGGCAGACTTCATTCAGAACTATTGTATAGAGATAGGAACTATAGCAATGGGGATTTTGCAGTAAGAAAGAGAAATTGGACTCAGTTCTGATTACATCAAGGATGAGTAGGGATTAATAGCCAACGAGTAGCATGGGAGCCAGTGGACAAAAAATTTCTATAAGGAAACGTCAGGAGTAAGGGAGATCATGGCTAAACCAACTGACAAGATCCTTGCTGAAGGCAGACCAAAGAGATAAGATATCAAGGGTGAGATATGAGAAAATGATCATATATCAGAAGGGGATTTTCACTAAACTGTTCCAGCAGGATTCTTGCCAAAACTGAACTAAGTGGGCTAAAGACAGAGCCCAAGGTTAGGGTCTAGTCTGATGAGCCTGACTCAAGTCAAGGAGTCTTTGTTAGTAGATGGAAAGAATCAAAGGAATGGTTGATGGCCTGATTCCTGATTAAGACAGCGATTGCTAGTGTTTTTCTAGTATCCATATGCTTCTCTACCTCTCCAAGCTTCCTCTAGAATATATTGAGGCTACATGACTACTTTTAGCCAACATAATTTAAAGGGTAGTGATGGGTCACATTTGAGGAAAGGCAGTTAAGAACTAGTATGCCTTTGTCTCTTTTGCCCTCTGCAGGAATCTTAGTGGTCATGAATAGCTGGTGTAGCTACAAGATGGAGGAGGACAACCTGAATTTCATTGGACTTTGCCTGAATAAGAAATAATACCGTTGTATGTTAAACTCGTGGTACTTTGGAGTTTTGTTGTTTTTTTTTTTCAACAACTCAATCTAGCACTATCCAAATATAAATGATAAGCACTTAACTGAATTATATTTGGCTTTAGCCAGTGAAGGCAAATTAGAACATGCATCTCTTTTTTTTGTACATTTTTTATTAATATGCCTCCATCCTCACTGAATAAATTTAAAAAGAATCTGTCTGAAGAAGGAGGAATTTGTTGGCTGCCTTCCATTGTTTATATGACTTTAACCCTGAGTACTGGGAAGAGAAAGGCAGGATATGAAGCTGGAGATCTGCGCTACCATATCCCCAAGCACCAGCCCCTGGGGATGAAAGGAAAGGTAACCTGTCATTACATTATGAAGATTTGTATTTCACATCAGAAAGGTTAAACTTTATCCTGAAGATTATAAAAATTCATCAAGGAGCAGGAGGGGGAAAGGAAGGAAGGAGAGGGAGAGGATAATGATATTTGCATTTCTGAGTGATTATTTCATTAAATTATTTAACGAATACTTATTGGGAATCTGGGACTTCAGAGTAAGCAAAACAAGTTATCTGCTTTCATAGGGCTTACATTCTAGATGAGGGAGAGGGTATTCAATAAACAAAAAAATCAAATCAGAATGTTGCCACCTGAGTGGCCAATGACAGCCTGAGAAGGTGACTTCTGAGATGAGACCTGCATGTCAATAGGGAACCAGCCATATGAAAATTACAGGGAAGCTCATTCCAGGAACAGGAAACCATTCTGTGGTGGAGACTTGGACTCATATCTGACTCGGCTGTCCTTATTGGCATACAGAAGAAGTATACTTTCCTACCTGTGGGGTTACAGGTAGTTATTTCAGGAAAATGGGTTCTGGAGAATGGGTTATGAGACAAAGTGATGTCAATAATTTGCAGGCTGTTGTAAGACCTGCTAGTGCTTTCTTCTTCTACTGCGACAATCACAGATGAAGGCCTTATACTGAAATGGTGAAACCACAAGGCTGAGGCAGCCTGAATTACTGGGGCCCCTTATGGACAGCAGTCATGCTGGGGAGCTGCCTGGTCCCACTGGATACTTTGTGGGATTTGAGGATCATATTACAATAGCATAACCTACCCTATTTTGTCTAATACAGGCCTCAGGTGGAAACAAGCTTTATGGGTTAGAAGAAGAGATAGAAGAATAGAATAGGAGCAGAGTGAACATGGGAGAGATTGCCAGAAGCCAGTTTATGTAGGCATCATGCACCAAGGTAAGGAGTTTTAATTTTATTATAGGTACAAAGAGAAAATAATTGAAGTGTTTTAGCTAGGGAATGGCATTTTATAATTCACAATTGCAAAAGATTACTCTGGCAACTATATGGAGAACTGACTGAGAAAGAGGGAGACAAAAGGAAAAAGCAAGAAGGCCAATGATGAGGATATTATAGTAGTCTTAGGGGTTTTTCTGGTTTGGATCAGGTGATGAAAAGAAAGGGACAGATTCTACATAAGTTTTGAAGGCCACTTCAGCAGAACTTCATAATGGATTAAATGGTGTGGGAGGAGGAAATCAGTGAGAGTACAATCCTTGACCTTAAATCTGGAGATATGTTGATGTAAGTGAGCCCGGGAAAGGAGAAAGTCTTAGTGGGGATAGGAGTGGTGAGGCCGTAACACACCTGAGGGGACTATTAGACACCCAAGTGGAGATGTTGAATAGGGACTTCAGTATATAAATACAAAGTCTCGAGAAGCAATCAGGTTTGGAGATGTAAGAGTAGTGCATGAATGGTTTTGCCTTGATCTTCGCTTTTCATTTTGTGGGTTCACAGAATTATTAATTATTTAATTAATAAGCTTGATCTAATGATCACATATTGTATCCCCAAATTGCAGAATATGCTTTCTTTTTAAATACTCATAGAAAATTTACAAAAATTGACCATTTATTGGGACATAAAACAAATTTCAAGAAATTTTAAAAGATTGATTAGAGACATATCTCTGATCTGAATGATGTTAAGGAACAAAAAGGGAATTTGAAAAAAAAATAAGGAACATTAGAAACCCACTGTTAAATAACTTGTGGTTCACAGGAGGACTATAAAAATTAGAGATTATTTAGACTGGAACAATAATAAAAATCACAGACATAGAATATCAAAACATGTAAGAGCAGCCAAAACAGTACTTAGATAAAAATTTATAGCTTGAAACACTAATATTAGAAAAGAAGAATGTATTGAAGCCACTGAAGAACCAACATGAAAAGCTAAAAAAAAGAATAACAATAAAGTCAAAGAAAGTAAAGGAAGGAAATAAGAGTAGAATTTAATAAACTAGAAAATAAACACAGAATGTAGAAAAACAACCAAATCAAATGGTGGTTTTGAAAAGACAAGGTAAAGTGATAAACCTCTGGCAGGACTAATCAAATAAACAAGGAAAAAAAATAAACCAGATCATTGTTCTGTATCCAGCCAAAATGTGTTTTGAAAACAAAGATAAAATAAAGACTTGTTCAGATATACAAAAGCTGAAAGAATCATTACCATCAGATCTTCACTGGAATAAATATTAAAACAAACAAACAAAAAAAGTATTTTAGCCAGAACTAAATGATAGTAGGTAGAAATCTGGATCTAAACAAAGGAATGAAGAGCTCTGGAGGTAGTAACTATATGATCAAATAAACACTTTACTCATATTTAGTTCTTTTAAAAAGAATATTGACTTTAAAAATAAAAACAAAGTCGTATGTGCTTTGTTACATATGTAGAAATAAAATTCATGACAGTAATAGCCCAAAGACTGGGAAGGGAGAAATGGAATTATAATGTTCTTAGGTTGTATGTGAAATGTTATAATAACGCTTGAAGATAGGCTGATAAATATTCATACTGTAAACTCTAAAGTAACCACTAACATAGCAAAACAGAGTTACGCAAAGATTTTTTTTCTGTCTATAAAAGAGATAGCCTCTTATATTAGACAGGGAAACCATTCTCCTCACTTGACCTCAGGACCTCACGCTGGAGAACAACAACAAAAAACCCATTAAGATGTTTTCTTAAGCAAAGATACCAACCTCTTGATCCTTGGCTATCATCACTACAAGCAAACTAGGTTTTGAAATGATGGTTTTCTTAGGCAGGACTTCGACCCCGACTCATCTCAGTAAAAAGAAAGAGGTCAACAGAAAATTTTGTATTCCCAGTCCAGGACAGCCTATTCATGTACATATTGAATCTTCCCTAAAAAAGTATAATTTTCCTTTGGGCAGGGACAGAATGTTATTTAATGTTTATCTTTCAGTCCCACAGGGTACTCCTCATTTTGATTTGTATCTCTGCTCACTAAATATTTGCCGAATAAATGAATGATGGCTACATGCTATGTAAAGACTTGTGGAAACAGTATAAATGAAACAGAGATGGGAGAGTCCCCTGTCCCTGCCACATTCCAAGGTGGTTAGAAGTCCATCTTCTTAGAATGCATCACGTGACTGGACTCATTCTGCCTTGCTTCTTTTGAGCTATGTCATGACACTTGCTACTTTCTTTTTTTTTTTTTTTTTTTCTGGTCATTTTTATCCTGGGCTCAATTCACAAAATCCTCTGCACTTCTAATTATCTTACTCATCAAATATTACTGCCTATTCTGCACAGACCTATGTGTGAAGAGAACTATTATTCCCTACCTTCAACACTGAATTAAAAAATACATTACTTAAATTATTTACCTAGTGTTAGGGTCCCTACTCTTAAGAAGTTCAAAACAGGTTTTTAAGGGACTAAAGAAGTAGAGAAAATATAGTTGAGCAACTTTTAGTGTCCTTCTGTTTCCCCTAGAAACATTTATTTTCCTTCTTAGTAAGGTAGAAATAAGAATGTTTTCAAATGCTAGGTTATATGGTTAAATTCATTGCTCTTTTTTTCATGTGATAAATAATTATGACTTATAAATATTATGCCAATACTCTAAGAAAAATTTTAACATGCGGTAATGTCATATAATATTTAAATGACATATGATTTTACAAATAAAGTTATTGTGGGTTTTGTGTGAATGAATGGGACAGAAAAGAGCATGAAGAATGTCTTCTACACATTTCAAATGGAACATACCTTGTTCTCTACCCATGACTTTGGATATAGTGTCTGTGGGTGGAAGGTTGGGGTTGAGGAAGAGAGAAAGGAAGTAGGATTAAGAAGATCGAGATTAAAATGGACAATGAAGGTGGGAGGGGCTGCGCTGTGGGCCCTTCTGACCTTTCTTCGTTGGCTCCTTAACTAGCCACTCCTCGAATACTGGAGTCCTGAAGCTTCTGTCCTAGAATATCTGCTGCCTACTCAGTGCATGTGGGAACATTTTCATTGGCTTTGGGGTCTTCAACCAGCACTGAAATGCAGTGACACCACCTCTATAATTCTGGCCCAGATACTTTTCACGAACATAAAATCTATATTCCCGGTTGCCAGTGGACATACCCAATCTGATTTCTCTCCCATAGAGCTGTGGTTGGCAAACTATAGTATATGGGCCAATTCTTGCTTGCCACCTGTTCTTATACAGCCTTCAAGCTAAGAATGGTTTTTATATTTTTAGTTGTTGAAAAAAATCAAAAGAATATTTCATGACATGTGAAAATTATGTGAAATTCAAATTTCATTGTCCACAAATTAAATATTCTCGGAACACAGCCATGCTTGTTCATAGGGACTGGTGGCTGCTTTTGAGCTACAATGGCAGAGTTGAGTAGTTTCAAGTAGTTATAACAGTCCATATGGCTCACAAAGCCTAAAACGTTTACTGTCTAGGTCTTTATAGAAAAAGTTTGTCTATCTTTGCTCTAGAGTACACCTCAAATGATGCTGTGTAATTTCCTTTTTTTTTTTCTTTTCCACCCCCCCACCACTTTCCAAGCATAGATCTTAAGAAGTGATGCAGCTTCAACCCTGTTGAGTAGACTCCTCCATGTTGAAGCCTTCAGCCACCATAGACACAGTCTGAATGCCTTGGGGCCACCATGTTGTAAAAATGCTCAAACCAGCTGACATAGAAAGTCCCTAAGACTACCAAAGAGCACTTCCCCATTCCCCTGCCCTGGCCCCAGCACATCCACACTGCAAGTATGTTATAGATTCCTCAGCTAGAACTGCCCAGCTAAGCCTCTCCTGAATTCCAGACCCACAGAAACCATGGGCAACAATGAAATGAATGTTGTTGCTTTAAGCTGCTACATTTTAGGGTGATTTGTTATGCAGCAAGAGGTAAATCAAACACTGTCACTCTTTTCGTCTTGGCTACTGCAGCATCCTCTTCCTTGATCTCCCTTAGTATATTTGTACATTGTGTTGTCATTTCCAATCATCTTTTCCTTCCTTCGAAAGAATATTTTGCATCCCCGTCCTTGCTATGCCTTCCTGTAGGTGAAGTAGACTTCCTTATTCCTTTGTTTATCTTGGCCATGTGTCTTACATGGTTCCGTGAAAATGTGAGTGGATGTAAATTCTAAGCAGGTGTTTTTAGAGATACGGGAAATTTACTTCATGCCCTCGGCCATGAGAATGATGCATCTCCAAGAGGGGCTGATCCTTCAGCCTGAGTACCAGGATGAGGAGAAATGTGGGGCTAGTGCACAGTCTACCTGCCATCTAATGCAGATCCTCAGTTGATCCATTACTGACATGTAGCACCAATGAAAAATAACCTTTATTGTTGCCAGCAGCTGAGATTTTTGAAGTTACTTATTCCTCAGCATGACTGTAGCATAATGAGCTTCTACTACCTGCCAAGAGCCTGAGCATATATAGAATACATTGCATTGCATTGCTTCTGTTCTTTAGTATGGCTTAGGAGCCCTTCATGATCTGGTCTCTCATCTCCTGCCATGACCTGAGTCTCTTCCCAGCAGGTTCATGTTTATGTGTCCTTTGCACACACTATTTCTTCTGCCTGGAATGCTCGTGGTTGCCTATCAAATTATGTGTAATTCTTTAAACCTTCGCTGAAGAGACCATCTCTTTGGTCTCCCCCAAGACCATCTCTTTGGTCTCCCCCGCTGCCAACCCCGCAATGGTCTCTCCTAGTATCTTCAGCATTTGCTCACATGCTAATGAGCACCTATCCTTATATGGTGATATTTGTTTACCAGTCTGATTCCCCTCCTAGATTATAATCCCCTTGACAACCGAAGAATGTCTCTTTTGTGTTTATTTTACATCCCTAGACCACAGTGCAAAGCCTAACATTGATGAGTACTCAAAGTATGTTTGTTGAATGAGTAACTGAGGCAGAGGGAGCCTTGAGGCTGAGGGATAAGATTTAAGTTTAGGGCAAATCTAGTTTACAGCCTCTGTCATTTCTTACCTCTAGCATTTTTCTGTAGAACAAATCAGATTAAAGTAACATTAAAAGCAAGCTTGAAGGATAAAGGAATCACAGAAATTTATTCTGAAGGCTAATATGGTCTTAGGAATTTTGAGGTTGATTTTATGTATATAAAGCTCAGTTGGTTGATTGGTTGGTTGTTCGGCTGATTTCTTGGCCACCACCCATAATCTCTTCCTCTCCCTTTAGCAGTCTTCTTATTGTCAGATTCCATAATCATTAAATTCCACACAGTCACCCCATTTGCATACCTTCAAAGAACTGTCCTGGGTTCTTGTCAGGGCAGGCATTTCTAATTCACCTCCTCACGTAAACCCTTTAGTTGTCTCTATCAGAGTCTTGAGTGCAACTTTCTGAGAGAAAGCAGTTCAGAGGAATGCCTAGGGAGGATCAGATCCAACTCAGGAAGAGCAGAGGTGAGGGGACTGAGCCTCTTCCATCTTTTCATCCCCACAGTTTATTGTGTTGAGCCATATGCCATGTAGTGATTGATGAGTACTGCTTTTCTAGGAGAACGGGCTTATCATATTAGCACCACGGGGACATGCTGAGCAACCTTAGGTGAGTCTTAAATTTTCTTTTAAAACTATATGAAAATAACACAGTAACTATCAGAGATTGTGAGTATTAATCGGATATGTACTTGTTTTATTTGACCTTAATCCTGGCTCTGCCTCTAGCTAGTTCTTTGGGCTTCAGCAAAATAAAGTGATTTGGAAGAAACTGAGAGCTAATGTTCCCTTAAACCTTCAAGAGTCTAAGATTCATAATGGATTTAGCAGCTGCAGGATTTTGATGATGTGCCCAGAAATACACATCACAATTGGATCAAGATTGTGAATGCACTTATCTTTAAATAAGGGTGGATGGGGGGATCTGATGAAATTTTGGTGAGAATAAAATAAAATGCTGGGTATGAACATGCTTTGAAAATGTTTATGCATTTTATACAAAGTCCTGCACAATATTGAAGAGTAAAATATCACATCCAGTAACTTCCTGTCATCTTAACAAAATTGATAATTATTTTTACCCAAAGAGAAATAGCTGAAAACAGATTCTATTGAGAGATACTATTAAAAATATAGTGTTCCTCACATTATTCATAGACTCCTTCCTTGCTTTATGAATCAGTGATTGTCCTCCCCCTCCGACCAGTCTACAAGCTGCAAACCCAGAGTCCCTCCAGACACACTCTCTCCTGCACTCCCACTCCTGGACCACTGCTCAGCACCTCCCCCTTAGCCCAAGCTGCCATCAGCTCTTGCCTGGACTTAGCTTAGTGCCCCAGCCCACCTCCCTCAGTCCCTTCTCCATACTTCAGATCTGTTCTGATCCCTTTTGTGGCTTCTCATTGGCCTTAGGGCAAAAGCACAACCCTTTAGCACTTCTGGGTGGACTCCACAGTCCCATCAGCCTTCAGGGTTCTGGCCACACTGGCCTTCTTTCAGTCTTTCTGTCCATGCTTCCTCCCACTGCAGGGCCTTCTTTCAGGCAGTCTCCTATCCTCACAGCTTCCATAGCATCTCCCCTCCTAATTCCTACTCATCTTTCAAGCAGCCCCAGTGTCATTTCCTCAGGAAAGCTTTTTCTTGGACTTCCTGATGGGTTATGACCTCTCACAACCCATATATGTATCTAACATTTATTTGTGTGATTAATAAATTTAAAATGATCATTTTCATGAGACCTGTCACCATGTTTATTTTTGTTTATCATTTAAATCCCTGACATCTAACAGAGTAGTTCGGTACACACACATGTGCATGTGTGTGTGTATTTTTTTTTTTAAGAATGAAAACTGTTAAGCATTGTTCTTTTCCCTAGTCCTCCTTTGATTCACAAGTACCTTAGAACCAGAATACCCAAAGTTCTCAGATCTGTTTCCTCAGTGGAAATAATCACCGAGACAGGCAGTGAAATCATTTGGTACCTAGAATTGTAGGAAAGTCAGAGTGCAGAGTGAATACTGAGAGGAGATATGAAAAGTGTAGATGATGAGTGATATGCACCTACTTCTCCAATGCCTAGGACAAGTTCTGCATCTTGGTTTATCTGATGAGAAATCCTGCATGGAAAAAGGGCATTCTCCCATTGATCCCTAAGCTATAAGGGCCCTTCTGGTCCTGAAAACTGAAAGGAAGAAAATTCACATAGCCTTGGAATAATTAAAATAATTACCTGAGGGTGACCAGAATAATAATGGGCCTACTCTAACTTTCACCCATGTGAGTAAGGCAAAAGTAGCCCACTAAAATTGTGAGACAGGGATTAAAGTTGATTTCTCTTTGATTTACCTTGTGCCCTTAAGTTCTGAGTAAGTCCTGCATATCCAGTGAAATGATTACATTTGTACATGGTATTTCTTACCCTTACATCTCTCCTCAAAATATACTTCTATTTAATCTTAGCCTAGCTTCATTCAGGACCTGGACCAACCTTCCACCCTTCTTTCTTTCAGCTCTAGGAATTTCACTTTCTGATTTTCTTTCAAACTCAACAGCTGCTTTTTTCAAATCCCTTTACTACCTTCTCCTTCTCTACTAAACTGCTAAATTATGCCCCAGGGCTCAGGTCTCAGCTCTTTTATCTTCTCAGAGTGATTTCATTTGGAAACATGGCTTTAATTATCATTTATTAACTGAATAGCTTCCAAATTTATGTGTCTAATTTTGACTTTCCTTTTGACTCCCAGACTTGCATAACCAAAAAAAAAAAAAAAAAATCTCCGCTGGGGTGTGGTGCTGGGTATTTTCCATTTTCCCTTCCAGGTCCACTCTGTATCCATCTCTTCACTGTTCTGTGCTTTGGGAAGCTGGCTCATATGGGCTGTCTCACCAAGCTCTCTTGTCCTCTGGCTTCCTGTTGGGTTTCCCCCATGGGAGCAATAGATGAGAAGGCAGGGGACAGTGAGGTTGTGTATGCCTTCCCTTGTCTTTCTTCTTGCCTGCTCACTGTGGGTTAGATGTTTCCCTCTATTGAACTTAGTCCTCTTCAATAGCTACAGCTACTCTCTCTGGCTTCTGGTTAGCCCACTTTTTCCCCTCATTGTCTCAAAAACCTAGGGATGGTAACTGTTTTGTGCTGTGGCCTGTCCCACACTACTTCACCACCCATGGTTGGGGTTTTGGGATTTTTTTTTTTGGTTCATGATCTTATAATAGTCACTTCATTAAACTCTGTCCCTTTATCTAGTGTACATCTATTTCCTGCCTGATTCTGACTGATATGGACATCTGTTAGACATCTCAAATTCACCATAGCCAAAGTAGGATTCATATTCTTCTGAATCTCCTAGTTTTCCCCAGCATCGGACACAGAACCAGCTTGTATAACTCCTTGTTCATATCATGAACAGGCTCAATTCTATTATATCAGCATTTGTCTTGGTCCTCAATGTTTGTCTTGCTTTTTTTGGAGACAGGGTTGTCTTGTTCTGCCTCCAAGGGTGGAGTGTAGTGGCACAAATACAATTCACTATAGCCTCAAACTCCTGGGCTCAAGCAGGGAATCCTCTCACTTTAGTCTCCCCAGTAGCTGGGACTACAGGCATATGCCACCATGCCTGGCTAATTTTGTTTTTGTAGAGAAAAGGTCTTGCTGTGTTACCCTGGCTGGTCTTGAACTTCTAAGCTCAAGTGATCCACTTGCCTTGGCCCCCCAAAATGCTGGAATTATGGGCATGAGCCACCACACCCAGCCACTCTCAAGGCTTTTTATACAGAGGTTGATCATCTGTTGACTCTCCATCTGTAACAATGACAGTGTATAATTAGAAGATTGGGGCTTTTCTTGAATACTGTTTGGTCTACCTGCAATGAGAATTTCCTTAACATTTCTTACTGTCCCTCAATGGCATAACGTTATTCATCTTTGTGTCATTATGTAGCTTAGTATTTGAAATACAATAGATTTCCCAAAAAGCATATGTCATATTTATGAATTAAGGTTTGTTAAGCATTGATGTAGTTAATTGGGACCCTTTTTGTTCTCATGCATTTAAACTTTTAATAAAAGGCTACAACTTTTATCTGATAGTGCTGTGCATTTACTACAATCTTAACTTACCTAGTGGTAATTCCATCTCAGCCTTAGTATTCTATAGCTTTTAGTTTGGTTTCTTCTAAAGTGCAAGGAGTAAGAATTCAGTAGGAATGTTTTTGGCTTTTGAGTTGTTTCTGAGAGGAATGAAGTTTACAAAACTACTGGGAGACTTCTACGTGAACAGCTGTTGTGTGACCCTGTGGAAGGAAATGTGCATTTAAAAAAAGGCAAAGTATAAACAATAAACATGCTGGGAGGTCAAACTGAGAAGAGGAAAAGGAAGGCTGGGAATAGGAGAACTGAGACCAGGGAATATTTCACACTAGATCTGAAGGAGCTAAGCATTTTTCCTGATGTCTTTAAAAGAAGTTTTAGCCATTTATGGCAAAGAGATGATTGTGGCTATTTATGAACATCACGTTGCTACGTGACACCATGCGATGAGCATCATGCTAACCTATCACTCACTGATTTCCAGAACTAGCATTGAGGGGCTATATGGGGGTGGGGATACAATTCAGAAAGGAACATACTAGCATTGGGATGAGAAGTGTCTGGGGTTGAATGAATCAGCTTTAGGAAAGCCTTCGTTTTTCTCTCTCCATTCTAGTAAAACGGTCTGTTTAGAATCTTAGGTTCAGCCTTTCCCCTGCTCTCGTTTGGGCCCCCTTGTTGCTAGCAGCCTTTTTTTTTTTCTCTATTATGACATTTAGTCTCCTCTGGGAGAAAAGAAGATTTGCTTCCTGCAGAAGCCAAGTCGGGAAGTCACCAGGGAGGAAGCTGAGAAGTCAGGCTCTCGACACAGCAAGTCTGAGAACAGGCATTTTCTTCTAAGTCTTCCACACACAGCGTGGGAATGTGTGGGAGGCCGGGCGTCTGTGCTTGAGTGTAAGTCGGGACGTCAAGAGAATGATGCTGTGCGTGATACGGCTGACTTCCAGTCAGCTGGCCACCTGCCAGATGCCAGCTGTCTTAGCAGCTATTTAAATACATTTTTAGCCATTCTGAAACAATAGTGACTTGAGGCAAAGTCAACTACCATTTTGAAAAGCATCTCTTGAGTACTAGGCTCATAGTATTCATTTAACTAATAAGCATGGATTTAGCTTGAGAATACAACTGACTAGAATCAGTAAATGGCCACTAGTGGGATATGAACCAGCATCCTATGAGTATTAACAAGGTACGCATGCAGTGGGGCAGGATGGTGTGTGGGCATGTGTTATGTAGGCTATCTTTTCCCCAGGCTACTCCCACCTTAGGGACAAGAGTGTGAGTGTAATTAAAAGGTAGGGGTTTTCTCAGCCTTGTCTAAAGCACTTACTGGAAGTGGGAATGCCTTTTCACCCCACCTTCACTGAGGTTGCAGTGAGTCTAATGCATCTCCTAGCAACCATGGCTTTGTACCAACCAGGTCCCTTCCTCCTGTTGCTGCTATTCGCTGAAGAACAATGCTGATGCTATTCTGTCTCACCTGCCTTCACCTGACTTCTGCTGCTGGTATCTCCTCCACTCTGGTAGCTCCACTGAAATTCTCCAAATTGAAGAAGACATTGTCTTCAGGGATACTAGTTAAATACCACCCCTGTCTAGAGGACCCACAATTTACCTTTATGTAAAACCAAAAAACAAAATGCCTGCCACCATGAAGAGCAAACAGATGGCCCCTCTGGCATGGACCACTGAGAAAAACATGTCCCTTCCTCCCACGGACACCACCGTCCACCCAGGTAAATGGCTTGGCAGAGAAGCCAGAGTTGGGGTTCTGACCATGTTCATCCCCTCAGCCTGAATCGTGCCCTGTACAAACCATATGTGGGGGCCTTGTATTTGTTTAACTGAGATTAGATGCTCGTGTAAAAAGAAGTTCTGTTACGGAAAATTTCAATCCTATACAAAATAGATGGAATAAGAGGAATTAGATAAAGCACTCAGTATGCAAATCACTCATCTTTACCAATTTTCAGCTGATGGCTCGTCTTATTTATATGTACCTTAACTCCATTCCCCTAAGTATTCTAAGGAAGATCCTAAAAAGATTGCATTGAATCTGTATCATTTCTTCTGTAAATCTTTAAGTATATATATCTAAAAGATTATGACTCCTATAAAAATATAAACAATACCATTATTATACACCACCAAGCAAACTGTAATTCCTTAATATTGGCAAATATTAAAGTTGATGTTCATATTTTCTTGTTTGTCTCATAATTTTTTAACAACTTGCTTGAGTCAGGATCCTAATAAGGTCCATAATTTGTGTTTAGTTCATATGTCTCTTAGATATCTTTTAATTTGTTTTATTTTTTCTGCCATGCAAATTTTTGTTGAAGAAACAAATGTTTTTGCTCTGTAGTTTTCCACAGTCTGGATTTTACTGATTTCATTTAAGTGATGATTTAACATATTGTTGTATGTAGTCTTCTAAGTTGAAAATTGGGTATACAGTCTTAGTCAGTGCAGGTTGGTGTTTTCTGGATGAGATGCCATCATAGGTATCAGGAGATGCAGAATGTGTGGTTGTTTTTCTTTTTGTGATATTATCAGCCATAGATGTTCATATTGTTAGATTTGCATATGTTGAACCAGCCTTGCATCCCAGGGATGAAGCTGACTTGATCATGATGGATATGCTTTTTGATGTTCTGTTGGATTCGGTTTGCCAGTATTTTATTAAAGATTTTTGCATCAATGTTCATCATGGATATCGGCCTGAAATTTTCTGTTTTAGTTGTGTCTATGCCAGGTTTTGGTATCAGGACGGTGTTGGTCTCATGAAATGAGTTAGGGAGGATTCCCTCTTTTTGTATTGTTTGGAAAGTTTCAAAGGGAATGGTACCAGCTCCTCTTTGTATGTCTGGTAGAATTCTGCTGTGAACTTGTCTGGTCCTGGACTGTTTTTAGTTGATAGGCTGTTTAATTGCTTCCTCAACTTCAGACCTTGTTACTGGTCTATTTAGGGATTCAACTTCTTCCTGGTTTAGTCTGGGAGGGTGTAAGTGTTCAGGAATTTATCCATTTCTTCTTGATTTACTGGTTTATGTGCATAGAGGTGTTTATAGTAATCTCTTATGGTAGTTTGTATTTCTGTGGGATAGGGGGTGATATCTGCTTTATCATTTTTTATTGCATCTATTCAATTATCTCTCTCTTTTTTTATTAGTCTGGGTAGTGTTCTATTTTGTTGATCTTTTCAAAAAACCAGCTCCTGGATTTATTGATTTTTTTGAAGGTTTTTTTGTATGTGTGTTTTCTGTCTCCTTCAGTTCTGCTCTGATCTTAGTTATTTCTTGTCTTCTGCTAGCTTTTGAGTTTGTTTGATCTTGCTCCTCTAGCTCTTTTAATTGTGGCAAGACATCTCACACCAGTTAAAATGGCAATCATTAAAAAATCAGGAGACAATAGATGCTGGAAAGGATGTGGAGAAGTAGGAACATTTTTGCAGTGTTGGTGAGAATGTAAATTAGTTCAACCATTATGGAAGACTGTGTGGCAGTTCCTCAAGGATCTGGAACTAGAAATACCATTTGACCCAGGAATCACATTACTGGATATATATCCAAAGGATTATAAAACATTCAACTATAAAGACACATGCACACATATGTTTATTGCAGCACTGTTCACAATAGCGAAGACTTGGAACCAACACAATTGCCCACCAAAGATAGCCTGCATAAAGCAAATTTGGCACATATACACCATGGAACACTATGCAGCCATAAAAAAGGATGAGTTCATGTCCTTTGTAGGGACATGGATGAAGCTGGAAATCATCATTCTCAGCAAACTGACATAAAAACAGAAAACCAAACACCTCATGTTCTCACTCCTTAGTGGGTGTTGAACAATGAGAACACATGGACACAAGGAGGGGAACATTACACACTGGTGCCTGTTGGGGAGTGGTAGGATTAGGGGAGGGATAGAAGGAGGTTGGGGAATGGAGGAGGGCTAACATTAGGAGAAATACCTAATGTAGGTGACAGGGGGATGGATGCAGCAAACTACTATGACACATGTATACCTATGTAACAAACCTGCATGTTCTGCACATGTACCCCAGAACTTAAAGTATAAAAACAAAAAGAAATAAGAAAATAAATAAACCTGCACGGAGGAATCCAAGGGAATAAAAAAAAAGCTACCACTTTCCGAAGAACTTTGTGCTATGGAGAGAGAATGTTGAAAGAAACATTTGTAAAACATTTACATCATTTTAACATTTTTGTTGTTGCACATATAAGGTTAACACAAAGTCTCTCATCTGCAAGACAGTTACAAATAAGAAATTATAGTTTTTTACCTACTTAAATATTTTTAGCTGAAAAATATTTATTGAGCCTTGAAGCCATTTGTTAAAAATAAAAAAAGAACCATCTTCTAATCGTTTGCCCAATAGTAGCAGAAATGAATATTAGCTAACTAAATTTTCTCCTCCCTCCAAAAACTTTTTCATAATTGGTAGATGGGATTTTAAAAATAACAAGTGTTGTTTAATAAACATTACCAATGATGAACTTCTTTAATTTGGATTTGCAGCTTTGTGCATTTTTTCTTTTCCCTTTTTTTTTTTTTTTTTTTGTCTTTTTGAGACAGTGTCACTCTGTCATCCAGGCTGGAATGCGGTGGCATGATTGTAGCTCACTGCAGCCTCAAATTCCTGGGCTCAAGTGATCCTCCCACCTTGGGTTCCTCCATAGCTGCGACCACATGCCACCATGCTTGGCTAATCTTTTTTTGTGTGAGACAGACTCTTGCTCTGTTGCCCAGACTGGAGTGCAATGGCATGATCTCAGCTCACTGCAACTTCTGCCTTTCAGGTTCAAGCAATTCTCCTGCTTCAGCTGCCCGAGTAGCTGGGATTACAGTCATATGCCACAATGCACAGCTAAGTTTTTCATTTTTAGTAGAGATGAGGTTTCACCACATTGGCTAGGCTGGTTTTGAACTTCTGACCTCAAGTGATCTGCCCTCCTTGGTTTCCCAAAGTGCTGGGATTACAGGCATGAAGCACTGTGCCTGGCCTAATCTTTTATTTATTTATTTATTTATTTTTTATAGAGATGAGGTCTTCCTGTTATCTAGTCCGGTTTTAAACTCCTTGGCTTAGGCAATCCTCCTGCCTCAGCCTCCCAGTGTGAATTTTTTCTAATTATAGCAGCCATTCACATCAAGTATAAAAATAAGCTGAACTTAGGATCAGATATTTGAAGCATATTCAGTAACTTGCTCACAATAATTTTTTAATGACATAAAAAGTGATTTTGTGCCATTTTAATGAATGTATTTAAAAGTATTGTTATGGCCAGGCACAGTGGCCCATGCCTATAATCCCAGCACTTTGGGAGACTGAGGCGGGGAGATCACCTGAGGTCAGGAGTTTGAGATCAGCGTGGCCAACATGGAGAAACTCCGCCTCTGCTAAAAATACAGAAATTAGATGGGGGTCTTGGCACGTATCTGTAATCCCAGCTACTCAGGAGGCTGAGGCAGCAGGATCGCTTGAATCCAGGAGGTAGAGGTTGCAGTGAGCCAAGATCGAGCCACTGCACTCCAGCTTGGGTGACACAGTGAGATTCTGTCTCAAAAATAAGTAAATAAGCCAATAAATAAAGAAATAAATGTGTTATTACTTCATTTTTTTCTTTTTTAGGTGTTAGAATTCACACAATGCGTAAGTGTTGTGGCTTATATATAATTTAGAAATAAACTTACATATATTAGAAGTAATGCCAAAAAATATTAGCTGATGAGTATGTGATCAAAACAGTTTTGATGCTAATTCCCTAGAGAATGTATCAGAGACAGCATACACACACACACACACACACACACACACACACACACACACACACACACAGCTGGGTTAGCACTCCCTCAAATTGCAGAGCCAGGTGGAAGTTGGAGTTTCTGCTTCAAATTACTTCTCTTCTTTGTTTTCAGACAGGCACCATGGTTTCCACTAAGCTCTCCTGAAGCCAGAGACATTTCCAACTGACCAGTAGTAATTAGGAGCACAAGCCTGGAGCCCTGGTGAAGCTGTGATCTCAGGGAAGTTATAGAAATTTTACACACTTCAGTTGTCTCATCTGTAGAATGGGCTAATAATAGTATTTCATTTATTTCTTTTTACTGGCTGACGTCTTAGCACTTCTCCCAGTTACAGTTGTTGTTCCACCATCCATTCTGGGATTCTTTATGGAGCCAAAGGGTCCAGAAGTTCCCCACCCCTGGCAGATGGAACATGAGTGGCTGTGGTGGAACTAAAGGCCCAGTCTTGGCAAGGCCACTGAGGGTTCTAGCCAGAGCAGTTTTGTAGTATCACCTTCCCAGTCCTAGTTCTTTTCCCTTCTTGTCAATTCTGTGAGCCAATCAGTAGTCTTCAAATAAAACACTTTTGTGCCTACGTTAGCTGGAATCACTTCTGATACTTACATCCAAGGACTTTGAGAAGGGCACTATCTTAGTCTGGTTTTGTTGTTCATTCTGTTTTTAATATATAAATAATTCAAATACGTTGTTCATTCTGTTTTTCATATATAAATAGTTCAAATACTTTTCTTGGCATACAATGTTATGAATTTTAACATCTGTATGGATTAAAGCACCACTGCAATCAGGATACAGAATAGTTCCATACCTGGCCACACTCCCTGCTCCCTCTATACAGTCATGTCTGCCCACTTACCCTCATGTGCACCACCCAGTGGTCAGCCCGGGTAGTGGTCTATCATTAGTTCAGTTGTCAAAGTCTTTGGTAGGCCAATTGCGATCAGATCCATACATGTACGACTAAAGGGTAAGTCCAGTAGTTCACAAACAACTTCATGGGGTCACATTCCTGAACTCTTTCCTTTCTGAAATTTTCCAGTAATTTCTGATTCTCAAGCTCTCCTCATTGAACCTTTGGCTAGCATGCAGAGGCTTTACTTACCCACTCTGCCATTCATAGGACTAAGTGGTGGAAGGTTGGTGAGAGAGAGAAAAGGCAACAGGGTTTGCTTCATCCTCTTGGGATCACAGCTTCATGGTTTCAGGAGGAAATCTCCCCTCTATCATAGTTTTGGCTCCTTTTGAATTGGAGCCTCTACCACTGTTGCCATGGGACTGGGGGGTGCAAGCAAAGAGAGAGATTGAAAAAGGTGAGAGGACTTTTACATCATCTTGGAGTTTTAGGAGTTCCCTTTTCTGCTCCAGAGCCAGATCTAGAGGCATGCTCTTGGATCTCTAGAGAGAGATTATGGCAGTGCCTGCTCCCTAGTTCAAGACTGCATTAGGTTTAGCCTAGGGGATACCAGAAAGAAAAAAATGGTAAACTCCACCACTTTTGTGAAACTTTGAATTCTGGTCTTCTTCCTCAATCAGTTTGCTACCATTTACCTTCCAGAGTCCTCAAATAGGCACATACACTCTGTCCAGAATTTATAATTGTATTCACTAAGAAACTTTTTTGGTTTTTGCAAGGATCCAAGATGATATTCCAGGTATTATATCAGAATGCCTGATATAAATGCAAAGATCCTTAAATATTAGATATTATCTTTAACTCGCTATTAACCAAAATAAATTAACATCGAATTTCTTTTAAGTTATTTAATACCAAGAGATTGACTTAAAAATAATTTAAACTTAATTTAAATTTTAAACAATTTAAATGCCCAGGACCAGGTATGATATTATGTTCTTTTGAAAACAGTTTTCCTGAAATACTTTTTCTCCTCCCCGTCCCCATTTTAAACTTGATTTAGAGGTCAGGTTTATTTATAGTTGTTAGGTGCTATGATATTTATGTCACAGGACAAAATGATTTGAAGATATCCCTATACCCCTATCATTTGTAGATCGAAACTGAGAGGTGAGGAATAGATGGGGCAGGGAAGCTCTGGTTCAAGGATGGTGTTTTTCTTCCTTCGGATTCCTCATTTGTGACTACAAGTTCATTAGTGTGGAGATTTCCAGAGGATCTTTTGTTTGTTTGTAACTTAGGTCAGTGAGAAGAGAACAGGAATTAGAGTCTGAAAAATTCAGTTCATTTAGACTATGAGTTGACAAACTATAGTTCATGAACCAAACAAATCTGCCCCACCCACAACCTGAAAATAAAACTTACACACATAAAGTAACAATGTAATACACAATGTAATTATAATTATACAGTAAATAAAGTTGTATTGGAACCCGCTCATACCCATTTCTTTGCATATTGTCTATAGCTACTTTCCTGCCATAAGAGCAGAGTTTAGTAGTTGGAACATAAACCATCTTGCAAAACCTAAAATATTTACTATATGGCTCTTTACAGAAAAAGTTTGTATGGAAAATCCAAAGTAATTGACAAAAATACTCCTGGAACTAACAAGTGATTATAACAAGTTTGGAGGATTAATATACAAAATATAGTTGCTTTTCTATATACCAGCAGTGAACAAATGGGATCTGAAATTTAAAAAAGAATGCTATTTACAGTAACACTTAGCTATAAGTCTTAAAAAATATGTACAAGATCTATATGAGGAAGACGACAAAACTCTCATGAAAGAAATCAAAGAAGATCTAAATAAATGGAGAGATAGTTCACGCTCATGGATGAGAAGACACCATATTATCAAGATGTCAGGTCTTCGTAACTTGATTTATAGATTCAGTGCAATCCCAATCAAAATTCCATCAAGTCATTTGTAGATACTTACAAACTGGTTCTAAAGTTTATATGGAGCCGTGAAAGACCCAGAATAGCCAACACAATATTGGAGAAGAAAAGGGTTGGAGGGATGATACTACCAATCTTCAAGACTTCCTGGAAAGTTACAGTAACCAAGACAGTGTGTTATTAATGAAAGAGTAAACAAATTAATGGAGCAGAATGGAGAGCTCAAAAATAGATCCTTAATAAATACAGTCAGCTGATTTTTTTTACAAATAAGCAAAGGCAATAAAATGAAACAACTGGACATCTATATACAAACAAATGAATTTAGACCTAGATCCTTCATAACATTAACTAAAAATGGATCACAGACCTAAATGTGAAATGCTGGACTGTAAAACTCCTAGAAGGTAACACAGGAGAATCAAGATGAACTGGTTTGGTGATGACTTTTTTGATGCAATACCAAAGGCATAAGCCATGAAAGGAAGAATTGATAAGCTGGATTTGATTAAATGTTTTTTAGAAATCTGCTCTGAAAAATATACTTCAAGAGAATGAAAAGACAAGCTGCATACTGGGAGAAAATGTTTGCAAAAGACATATCTGATAAAGGACTGTTATCCAGAATTTAAAAAAAAAAAATCTTAAAGCTCAACAATAAGAAAACAAACATCCCAGTAAAAAAATGGGCCAGGCCCAAACAAAATCCAACAGCACATCAAAAAGCTTTTCCATCACGGTTAAATCAGCTTCATCCCTGTGACACAAGGCTGGTTCAACATATGCAAATCTATAAACTTAATCCATCACATAAACAGAATCAAAGACAAAAACCACATGATTATCTGAATAGATGCAGAGAAGGCTTTCAACAAAATTCAACAGCCCTTTATGCTAAAAACTCTCAATAAACTAGGTATTGATGGAATGTATCTCAAAATAATAAGAGCTATTTATGACAAACCCACAGCCAATATCATACATAATGGACCAAAACTGGAAGCATTCCCTTTGAAAACCTGCACAAGACAAGAATGCCCTCTCTCTCCACTGCTGTTCAATGTTGTACTGGAAATTTAGGCAAGAAAAAGAAACAAAGGGTATTCAATTAGGAAAAGAGGAAATCAAATTGTCTCTATTTGCAGATGACATGATTGTATACTTAAAAGACTCCATTGCCTCAGCCCAAAATCTCCTTAAGCTGATAAGCAACTTCAGCAAAGTCTCAGGATAGAAAATCAATGTGCAAAAATCACAAGCATTCCTGTATACCAATAACAGAGAAACAGAGAGCCAAGTCATGAGTGAACTCCCATTCGCAATTGCTACAAAGAGAATAAAAGACCTAGGAATACAACTAATAAGGGATGTGAAGGACCTCTTCAAGGAGAACTACATACCACTGCTCAAGGAAATAAGAGAGGACACAAATGGAAAAACATTCCATGCTCATGGTTGGAAAGAATCAATATTGTGAAAATGGCCATACTGCCCAAAATAATGTATAGATTCAATGTGATCCCCATCAAGCTACCATTGACCTTCTTCACAGAATTGGAAAAAAATACCTTAAATTTCTGTGGTACCAAAAAAAGTCAGCATAACCAAGACAATCTTAAACAAAAAAAAAACCTCAAAAAACAAAAAACAAAGCTGGAGGCATCACGCTACCTGACTTCAAACTATACTACAAGGCTACAGTCATCAAAACAGCATGGTACTGGTACCAAAACAGGTATATAGACCAATGGAACCAAACAGAGGCCTCAGAAATAATGCCACACATCTACAACCATCAGATCTTTGACAAACCTGACACAAACAAGCAATCGGGAAAGGATTCCCTATTTAATAAATAGTGTTGGGAAAACTGGCTAGCCATATGCAGAAAAGTGAAACTGGTTCCCTTCCTTAAACCTTATCCAAAAATTAACTCAAGACGGATTGTAGATTTAAATATAAGACCAAAAACCATAAAAACCCTAGAAGAAAACCATTCAGGACATAGGCATAGGCAAGGACTTTATGACTAAAACACAAAAGCAATGACAACAAAAGCCAAAATAGACAAATGGGATCTAATTAAACTAAAGAACTTCTGCACAGCAAAAGAAACTTATCATTAGAATGAAAGGCAACCTACAGAATGGGAGAAAATCTTTGCAATCTACCCATCTGACAAAGGGCTAATATCCAGAATCTACAAAGAACTTAAACAAATTTACAAGAAAAAGCAAACAACCCCATCAAAAAGTGGGTGAAGGCTATGAACAGACACTTCTCAAAAGGAGACATGTATGTAACCAACAAACATATGAAAAAAAGATTATCATCACTGGTCATTAGAGAATTGCAAATCAAAACCACAATGAGATAGCATCTCATGCCAGTTAGAAGGACAATCATTAAAAAATCAGGAGACAACAGATGGTGGAGAGGATGTGGAAAAATAGGAATACTTTTACACTGTTGGTGAGAGTGTAAATTAGTTCAAACAGTATGGAAATTCCTCAAGGATCTAGAACTAGAAATACCATTTGACCCAGCAATCCCATTACTGGATGTATACCTGAAGGATGATAAATCATTCTATTATAAAGACACATGCACACATATGTTTATTGTGGCACTGTTCACAATAGCAAAGACTTGGAACCAACCCAAATGCCCATCAATGACAGACTGGATAAAGAAAATGTAGCACATATACATCATGGAATACTATGCAGCAATAAAAATGGATGAGTCCATGTCCTTTGCAGGGACATGGATGAAGCTGAGAACCATCATTCTCAGTAAACTAACACAAGAACAGAAAATCAAACACCACATGTTCTCACTCATAAGTAGGAGTTGAACAATGAGAACACATGGACACAGGGAGAAGAACATCACACACTGGGGCCTATTGGAGGTCAGGGGGAATAGCATTAGGAGAAATACCTAACGTAGATGACAGGTTGATGGGTGCAGCAAACCACCATGGCACGTGTATACCTATGTAACAAACCTGCACATTCTGCACATGTACCCCGGAACTTAAAGTATATATTTAAAAAAAAAAAAAAAAAAAGGGCGAGACCAGGCACAGTGGCATGCCTGTAATCCCAGCACTTTGGGAGGCTGAGGTGGGTGGATCCTTTGAGTCCAGGAGTTCAAGACCAGCCTGAGTGACATGACGAAACCTCATCTCTACAAAAATTAGTCAGGCATGATGGCACTTGCCTGTACTCCCAACTACTCAGGAGGCTGAGGTGGAAGGATCACTTGAACCCAGGAGGTAGAAGTTGCAATAAGCTGAGATTGTGCCACTACATTTCAGCCTGGCTGACAGAGTGGGACCCCATCTTTAAAAAAAAGGGGGGCCAAAGGTCTTAACAGATATTTCATCAAAGCAGATAGACAGGAAACAAGCATATGAAAAGGTGCTCCTTGTCATCTGTCATCAGGAAAATGCAAACTAAAATAACAACGAGATATCACTACACATATAGTAGAATGGCCAAAATCCAGAACACTGATAACAACAAATGGTGGTGAGGTTGTGGAGCAGTAGGAACTCTCATTTGTTGCTGATGGCAATGCAAAAATTTTACAGCCACTTTGGAGGACAGTTTGGTGGTTTCTTACAAAATTAAACAAACATAGCCTTACCATGTAATTCAGCAGTCAGTCTCCTTGGTATTTACCCAAAGGAGGTGAAAACTTATATCCACACAGAAATCTGCACAAGGGTGTTTATAGCAGCTCCATTTATACCTACGAAAACTTGGAAGCGACCAAGATGCCCCTCAGCAGGTTGATAGATAAATTTTGGTACATCTAGACAATGGAATATTATTCAGAACTAAAAAGAAGTGAGTTATCAAGTCATGAAAAGGCATGAAAGGAACTTAAATGCTTATTAGTAAGTGGAAGAAGCCAATCTGAAAAGGCTATATATTGTATGATTCCAACTATATGACATTCCACACCCATAGAATGTACAACACGAAGAATTAGCCCCAGGGTACACTATGAGCTTCGGTGGATAATGATGTGTGAATGTAGGTTCAACAATAGTAACAAATGTACCACTCTGCTGCTGAATGTTCATGTTGGTGGAGGGCGATACATGTGTTGGGGAAGGGAATATACGACATATATGACATATATGAGTATATGAATATATGACATAGCTCTGTGCTTTCCTCTCAATTTTGCTAAAAACTATTTTTTTTAAAAAAAAAAACAAGTATTAAAGTTTGCAGACCCCAGTTTTGGAGCTAACTGATCATTTGGACAAATAATTTTTTTCTCTCTCTGGGTATGTCTGGTTTTTTTGGTCTCATAAATGTCATTTTACAATTGGTTTTTGTTTGTTGTCTTGCTTGATTAGGGAATTTAAACAAGGATCACTAGTTTCATCCGATTATTCTCTTAAGCATCTTCTAAATTAAACACTCCTGATTTTTTTTCATTGTCATTCATTTGTCTGTACAATTTCTCAATTCTAGGTTTTGCTAATTGCCTTTCCAAAATAGTATTTAGCCAGTTTCTGTGTTTCCTGGAAGGCTTGATCACGTTCAGATTCCATATTTTGGCAAGATGATTCCACAGTTAGTGCCACATAATTCATACTGCTTTATATCAGAAGGTACATGCTGTCTGATTGTCTCTCATTTTGTGATGTTAAGATTGATTGGTCAGTTCAGACATTGACAGCTTGACCTGTTCATTATACAGGCCCCATCCTCTTTTTTTTTTTATTGTACTTTAGGTTCTGGGGTATATGTGCAGATCATGCAGGATTTATTTTGTTTTATTTTTTTAGAGATGTGGTCTTGCTCTGTCACCTAGGCTGCAATACAATGGTGTGATCTCTCAAGTAGCCTTTCAAGTAGTGAAGATTATAGGCATCTACCATCATGCCTGGCTAATTAAAAATTTTTGTTTTCTTTTAGAAATGGGGTGTTACTGTGTTTCCCAGGCTGATCTCCAGCTTCTGGCCTCAAGCTGATTTTCTGGTTTCACCATCCAAAGCACTGGGATCACAGGCATGAACCATTGCACCTGACATCCCATCATCTTTTAACTAATGGTTTTAGCAAGTCATTGATGATTACTGCCTAGATTTATTATTTTATTAATGGTTGCAAAATGCAATGGATTAATTTGCTCATTGGCTATTGCCCACCGAATATTGAAACTTTCAAATGTATTATTTGTTTTCAGTAATCTCAGTCAGAGTACTGATAACTTCTCTGTGGTCACCCTCCTGCCTATAATCTGATTTTTAAACTCTTTACATTTTTTGAGCTAGGTTGGTGGTTATAACATGCTGTTCATATTCCAAGGAATTGTCTTGACACTTCTTTACATTCTGGTTTCAGTCACTCCAGTGAGTAAAGGTTCTGGACATAATTTACATTGACAGTTCTTGGCATAATTATAAAATCTCTGAAGATGGTCCTTTAATTATCTTTTCTCTCCTTCTTTAGAATCCTGATTTTCTATACTTTCCCCTTCTTTTCCCTCAGTACACATATCTTTTATCTTTTAAAGACTTTTCTAGAGTCAGAATGAAATAGAAGAAGCTTTATACTAATGTGTAAGAGATCTGCTGTCTTGCCTCTCTGAGTTTGCGTTTTAAAGGGAGAAAACATGGCATTTACTTACCCTAGAGAAATGAATCCTGAGTGATGGGATGCCAAGCTCTAGTGCTGGAGATTTTGTGTTTTGTTGTGGTTTGTTTTTTTTCCAGAATTTTCCCTGAAAAAGATCATCAATGACAGACTCTTTTACCTTGAAAACACAGAGTCTAGCCTGCATATGTGTCACTCTTGGTTGGGAACCTCAATGCTCTCAGCTGTCCTTTTTCAAAAGCGTCTTGATTTCTTCTGTGTCAAATGGCTAAATGAGGAAAAAGACTGTTGATATGACCATGGCATCTGAACATCCAGGTTTAAGTTACAGTTACTTGAGAATTTAGACTTTTTGCTCCCTCAATCAAACAACACTTTTAAAATAGTTTGTTGATTAGGATTAGCTTTGGCTGCAAGCGACAAAGAAACTTAAAATAACAGTGGTTTAAGCAGGATGGATGTTTATTCCTCTCATGTTCCCCAGAAGTCAAGTTTGTCAGTCCAGGGTGATCTGGGCACTGCAGAGTGTCAGAGACCTAGACTGCTTCCACTGTGTGGCTTCACCATGCTGGTTGCCTTCTCAAGAATCCCTTGGCCCAGACTGATGACAGGAATGTCACTCATTGTATCTGAATTCCAACCAACAGAAAGGAAGAATGGGAAAACAAAGACCATGCCCACAGTTTTTAAGAAAACGTTCATAAGTTGCACATGCCACTTCCTCTCTGCATTAGCAGAATTAGCCACATGACCACACCTAGCTGCAAAGGAGATACAAAATTTCTTTATTCTGAGCAACCATAGGGTCAATTAAAAATCATGCATTTTATTACCATGGAAATAGAAAAAAGAGGATGTCAGTGGACAATGACTAATATCAGCTGCAAATAAGCATTATAATAGCAAACAAGAAGCAATGTGGTATTGAGTGTCCCTTCCTCAAATTAAAAACAGGATACACTTAGACACTTTACTCACTAACTGTAAACTGTTATTAATTATTTTTGATTGGGGCTGACCTTACTTCCTAACATGACATCAAACCCATGTCCTCTGCTCCTCCTACAAAAAAAAGGTTAATCCCTTTTGGTGCCTTTTTTGATGTGATTTGGAAGCCCACACTTGGTAAAAACCACATTATTGTGGCCAGTTGTCTCTATTTCAGTGACTTCCCATTTTAGGAGAAAAAAAATCTTCTAAAATAGTTTCATGTGTATTATATTTTTAAATTCGGAGTAAATGAGTGCTCATTGAATCCATTTAGTGCTTGGGTTTGTCTGCTTGGGTTTTCGAATTGGTAGTGTGGGAGAGGAATTCCTTGAAATCTTTTATTTATTTTGTACTTTATATAAAGCACACCATGTTCCCAGGCTCAAATGTTTTAAAAGAAATCCTCACTTCCAAAACAACATATTGTCCAAAGTGGTTGCCCTAGCTCACTCCTCTGGGTAATGGCGGCTGACTCATTGTGTGCTGGCCAGACCTAACCTTCCACAAACAGCTGGGATTCTGTAGACACTAGGATAAGCTTCCTGTTTGGTCAGGCAGTGGCTAGGAATCCACTGAAGGTTGTGGTTTATCTCCCTGGATATGTTATTCAAGATGGAACTCACTGTGGGAGAGTTGAGGTGTTTTTCTGGCTGGATGAGAGAGAATGGCTTGGAAATCCTCTGATCAGTCATTCCTTGACTTCTCCAGTGCCAAAGATCCAAATTCTCATCTTTTCATCAAAAACTTTCCCCTGATCAATTGTCACATCCCTCTGGTTTATACCTTGACTTTCCAAGCATGTAGTCACAAGGTGAGGATAAGGATTCACAGGCTTGGCCCCCCAGGATTTAATGTCATCAGAAACTTCCACATTTCTTCTAGGCTGTTCCTTTCCTCTTCATTAGTCTCTAGATCCCTTCACATATTCTCACACGTTTTCCCCCTAAATTGTCTATACTTCTCACCTCTTTTTTTTTTTTGGTCATCCTTGTTAAATTTGATTTCCCCCCTACTTCTGATGTTATGAACAATGGCTCCTGTTCTGCCCTTATTCTAGAAAAACCTGATGCATTACATCTACACAATCTCTCTCCCTCATTCCTACAAGAACTGTCTACATTCTTGCCTCATTCAAAATGTTACAAATGAAGGCTTAAAAGTCCTTGTCAAAGGGAATCAAGGGATTGATGATTATTTTTTGCCATAACTCTAGAGTATATTCTTTTTTTTTTTTTTTTTTTTTTTTTTTTGAGACGGAGTTTCGCTCTTGTTACCCAGGCTGCAGTGCAATGGCGCGATCTCGGCTCACCACAGCCTCCACCTCCTGGGTTCAGGCAATTCTCCTGCCTCAGCCTCCTGAGTAGCTGGGATTACAGGCACGAGCCACCATGCCCAACTAATTTTTTGTATTTTTAGTAGAGACGGGGTTTCACCATGTTGACCAGGATGGTCTCGATCTCTCGACCTCGTGATCCACCCGCCTCGGCCTCCCAAAGTACTGGGATTACAGGCTTGAGCCACCGCGCCCGGCCATATATTCATATTTTAAAGGGTATGCACATAAAAATAAAAATATATCCCACTCTCAAATTCTTTGATTGAGGGAAAGTTTTCCTCTCCTTTTTCCTCCTCTACTGCTTTGGAGGGTTATGTTAGAGTGTATCTAATCAGCTTCTGAATTTATCTTCTTGCTTTGGCCACCACTTTTTTTTTTAAAGATTATAGCATTAGGTTGTATCCCTGTATTTCTTATTCAAATTTACTTATTTTCAGCTTATTTTTCTTAGGTTTTGAGGGATAAAATTTAATATCTGACTTTACTCGGCTGTCCCATTCTGGAAGGCTTTTATTCTTCCTCAGGATTTTTAGAGGTGAGGAGATGAACTAGTTAACTGATTACTTCTCAAAGTCAGTTTCTCAAGAAGACCTTACCAGTTCTACACTAATGTTAAGGCTAAGAAATAGTGATGATAACCATAATAATAAAGATACAACAAAAGGCCGTGGATCACTTTAGTGTTCTTATCCACTCAAAATATTTCTAGGGCCTAGGTCAAAACAGGATTGAACATCCCAAGGCAGATACAGATAAGTAGCAAAATAACCTGAAGTCTAGCAGCTCTTCACCTACTTGGGTTCAGCCTATTCCTTTACTTTTTAAAAATTTGTGATAAAACACACATAACATAAAATTCACCGTCTTAACCATTTTTGAGTGACAGTGTTCAGTGACATTGAGTACGTTCATATCGTGCAACCATCGCTTCCCTTCATCTCTCCAGAACTACTCTTTCTGTCTCACAAACTGAACCTAACTTCTGCACTCATTAAACGCTAACTCCCATCACCCCTCCACGCCCTACCCCAGCAACCACCAGTCTGCTTTCTGTCTCTGTGAATTTGACAGCTCTAGGTACTTCATGTAAATGAAGTCATACAGAATTTGTCTGCTTGTGACTGGCTTATTTTACCAGATATTATGCTTTCAAAGTTCATCCATGTTGTAGCATGTGTCAGAATTCCCTTTATTTTAAGGTGAACAGTATCCCAGTGTATGTATATACAGAGGTCTTCAAATAAAGCCATTTCAGTCCATGTCATTTTGTTACAACATTGGTGAGGAAAAAAATCGATTCCTGGCAGGAGCCAATGTGTGCATATTCTCCTTATGTTGGCATGGGCTTCCTCCCATATCCCAAAGATGTGCCCCTTGGTGAACTGGCCTGTCTACGTGGTCCCAGTGTGAGTATGAGTGCATGCCTGAGTGTGCCCTGTGACGGGATGGCATCCTGTTCAAAGTGGGTTTCCGCCTTGCGCCCTGAGCTGCTGAGCTAGATTCTGGCCACTTGCCACCATTAACTGGGATAGTTGGTTAAATAATTATCTTACTATTTTTATTAATCTTTCTTACGTGTATGTGTAGTTCACTTTATGTCAATGTTTAATATTAGAAGTGCCTTGGTTTCTATTTAGAAGTTTGGTGATGCCTTTGTAACCAGAAATCTGTTGTAGGAACTTAACTCTTGTTTATGTCAATCAGTCTGTGATAAAATTAATTTTGTGATAGGGCATTTAGCTTAAAGTCAGTTTCCAAGGACCTATTGACAATGTTAAGTGAGGACTTACTGTATCCTGAATGTTTGTGCATTCATTCGTCAATGGACATCAGGTTGTGTCCACCTTGTGGTTGTTGTGAATATTGCTGTTATGAATACTTGGTGTACAGATATCTCTTTGATATCTTGCTGTCAATTCTTTTGGATATATATTCAGATGTAAAGTTATTAGATCAAACCGCAATTCTATTTTTAATTTCTCGAGGAATCATTGTACTGGTTTTTTTAAAAATCAATATACTCCTTTTAACTTAAAACGTAATCTCATGCAGGGAGTGATTTGCCCTGGATTTGGATTTGCTTTTGAAAGACTTGGAAACAAAGCCTAGTAATGCTAGTAATTTACTAATAGCCTTAGGTTGGAAATACTGGGTGGTAATTAAAATCAACCCAATAAACCAGAGAAGAATGGAGTATACGAAGTACATCATAAATAACGGATTTGGAGATAAGTACCCTTTCCCCACTTGGAAATCTGCTATGCATAATGGCCACCACTACCCTTTGATTTCACGTGTCCCTGATAAGGCTCTGGGTGACTAGCACTGGACAGAGTTTGGGATGCTCTTCCCAGAGGAAACTTCCACAGAAGGGAGACAAAAACAGTTGGGAGTCTATTCATCATGGTTTCGTATCCTGTGGATTTCACCAGAATGAATCACTAAATTGAGCTTTCAGAATACTATACCAAAAAAGTGGGCAGAGCTCTCTTTGAATTAAAAAATAAAAAAGGAAAGTCTGGAATACATCTTGTGCTCCCCTGCTCGGTGGAGGGCTTTGTGGAAAGGAGGCTGAATCTGCAGCATGGTGGGCTTTCTTCCCACAGCTTGCCGTGGACTTTTCTGGGAAATGACAGAACATATTTGTTCAGGCTTCAGACTTGTCACTCTTCATAGGCTTATAGGTTAGGCCTGGGGTTGCCTGTTTTCAGGTTCTAAGTTTACTTTTTGTTAACAAAATATTACTTCCAGCTTCAGAAATTGGCTATGGGTGGGAAAGGATATGCTTACAGAGGCTTGTGTTAAAAAACAAAACAAGAATGAAAGCACATCAGGCTTCTTAGACCTCAAATGATTCTTTTAAAACTGCGTTTTGATGGGTTAAGTATAAATGATCTTAAAACATGTGGATTAAATTTTCCAAGAAGCACACATGGATTTCAGAATCAGAAGAAAGGAGATATTAGCAGTGTTAGTTTCGGGCTTTCCCAGACTCCAAATGCTTTGCTGTTCTTGGTGCCTGATGCGTTTCCATAATCAGACTCAGGGTTTGTTTTATTCTCTTTTTTGTGTGTATTATGGTGCCTCAGAGAATGGTTGACTGAATAGGTGTTTTAAACATGACGCTTTGTCCATGGCCAAATTAAGCAGTTGAGAATGAAAACTCTACTTGGGCTCTAGTCTGGTTGTGTCTCCATGTCACCAAATTTACCAATGACTCAGCCATTCTTATCCTATTTATCTCTTGGCACATCAACATAATGATCACCAACAATTCTGCCAACATCATCACCACTTCAGCACCACTAGAAGGGCAGTGCAGGTATGGGAGTACACCCACCCATATCCTGTATCACTTAGGTGAAAGAAATGGTGAAAGAGGCATCGTGGAACAGAAAACAAACATAGGCATTGGAGTCAAGTATGGACCTAAATCTCATTACCACCTCTTACTGGCATGTCTTCTTTAAACTCTGCTACCTGGATAGCATAGTATTGTGAGAAGTGCAATGGTGAAGTGCCTGAAGGAGTGCTGGATACATACCTAGGAGGTGCTAAATAAAAGGTCATTGGTGGTAGTAGGCAGCTCCTAATTGCACTTTCCTTTTTCCTTTTTGTATGCTACTCTCTGCTTCCAGAGGCTTCCTTAACAGTCCACTGCCTTTTCCCTAGTGGTCTGGCCGTCCTGCTCCATTCCACAGGCCAGAGTTAGGAAGTGCAAGGATAATAAAAATGATCTCGGATGCTTTTTAAGAATGCGGATCCCTGGGCTCCATATCCAGTAGCTCCAGATTCGTAGAATGGAGTGGGACTCTGTATTTCACGTGTCTCCAGTGATGCTGATGCGGATCTAAGACCTGCGCTTTGCACACAGTTGTCCTCCAGACCTTCCTTTCTGCAGCCATCGGAAATTGTGTGTCCTGTGAACCATGAGAATATGGTCACAGATTAGAGGCTTAAATTCTTGTCCCTCCAGTATTATACTAGCACTTGATGATACAACAGGGTTATATTATTGGAAAATAAATGAGGGACACTCCCTGCATGAATGTCAACTTTGAAAGTGGAGTCTGTGTAGAAAGGGGACTGGCTGGGAGTAACAGTAGAGGAAATTCCTGAGTGGGTCATACCACATCAGCAACTGCTCCCGCTCCAGGTTCTGCTCTTCTTTGTTAAATACACTTGAATGAAGGTCATTACTCTGAAACTTTGAAATAATCATTTAGAGCAGCGGTTCTCAGAGTATGGTCTCAGACCAACACAGCGCCAAGGAACTTGTTTAAAATGCAGATTCTCAGCTTTCTACCCAGAGCTGCTGAACTAGAAACTCTGGTGGTGGGGCCCAGCAGTGTGTATCTTAATAAACCCAAAATTTGAGAGTCATTAATTTTGTTTGTTTTTTGTTGTTGTTGTTGTTGTTAGTTTGCTTTTGTTTTTAATTTTTTATTTCCATAGGTTATTGGGGGACAGGTGGTGTTTAGTTACATGAGTAAGTTTTTTAGTGGTGATTTGTGAGATTTTGGTACACCCGTCACCTAAGCAGCATACACTGTGCCCAGTTTCTGTCTTTTATCCCTTACCCCCTTCTCACCCTTTCTCCCTAAATCCCCGAAGTCCATTGTGTCGTTCTTATGCCTTTTCATCTGCATAGCATAGCTCCCACTTATGAGTGACAGCATACGATATTTGGTTTTCTGTTCCTGAGTTACTTCAGTTAGAATAATAGTCTCCAGTTTCATCCCGGTTGCTGCAAATGCCATTAATTCATTCCTTTTTGTGGCTGAATACTATTCCCCATATATATATATATATATATATATACACACACACACACATACATGCACATACATATATATCACAGTTTCTTTATCCACTCGTTGATTGATGGGCATTTGGGTTGGTTCCACATTTTTTGCAGTTGTGGATTGTGCTGCTAAAAATATGCATGTGCAATATGTTTTTTCTATAATGACTTCTTTTCCTCTGGGTAGATATCTAGCAGTGAGATTGCTGGATCGAATGGCAGTTCTGCTTTTAGTTCTTTAAAGAATCACACACTGTTTTCCATAGTGATTGTACTAGTTCACATTCCCACCGGCAGTGTAGAAGTGTTCCCTGTTCACTGCATCCATGCCAGCATCTATCATTGTTTTGGAGAATCACTAATTTTGAAGAACAAAAGCATTATTCTTGTAAGACATTTGTAAGGAAATGTCTAATTAATAACATGTGAATACATGTTTAGTGTTTAGTTCTATGTTTCCAAATATGTTAAAATATATATATAATGTGTATGTGCATGTGTATATACATGTGCACACACACACATGTTGATCTCTGCATAAATGTATTCTGGATATAGACAGAGAAACTCATTCTAGAAATTCTGAATTTGGTAAACAGAGAGAATTTTACTTTTCACATTATACATTTTTGAACTGTTTGATGTATTTTCTTTTAAATACGTGCATATATTATTTTTATTTTAAAATGTTAATTTATTAATCATAAAATAAATTTTTAAAACTAACTAAAAGAAAATACAAATAAATATCTGATTTTTGAAAGGGGAAAACATCCAAAGAAAATAATCACAAAAAAAAGGATAGATTTACATAACAATATGAAACATTTATGAATCAACACACCACCGATGCAGACGACACATGTAAAGCAAAGTGACTAAAAAAATGAATAGTCTCCTGATGAGACTAATCAAGAAAAAAAAAAGAAGGACGTCACAAATTACTAACAAAGTAAAAAAGGGGAGCATCACTACATATATTATAAATGAAAAAGATAATATGAGGATATTATATATCTTCCTGGCAAATAATTTGAAATTTTAGATGAGATGCAAAAATTGCTAAAAAAAAAAAAAAAAAAAACATAATTTACTAAAACTGATTTTAAAAAGAGTTAGAAAAATTGAGAAGTCCTCTGCTTACTGAGGAAATTGAATACATAATTTAAAAGGAAACTAAAGGCCAATATACCTTAACTTGTGAATTATATCAAACATTTAATAAATTAAAAATACCCCTCTCTTGCAAAAACAAAACAACAGCAACAATAAAGCCAAAAATCTTCCTCGGAAGAGAAGAAAGGAGAATATTTCCCAACTTGTTTAGGAGGCTAGCATAATCTTGATATTAAAACCTGACAAAGATGTTACACAAAATATAATCATAGATGAAATATCTCAAAAAATGAACAATTATAAATACAATATTAATTACACAAAGTCAAATACATCACTATAAAATTGAGTTTATTTCAGGCATGCAAGATCTGTAACAGTCAAAAAAACCAATAAACATAATTCATCACATTAAGAGAATAAAGGAGAAAAAGCGTGTGACTATCTCCAGAGATGCAGAAAAAGCATTGATAAAATTTAACATCCCTTCATGATAAACTTAGTAAACTTGTTGTAGAAGGGAACCTCCTCATTCTGATCAATGAATCTACATTTTGAAAACTATCATTAAATATTAGTTGACCACTAGTTAACTCAGCGCCAGAATCTGGATGAATTTTATAGTTATAAAGCTCATGAAACTGAATTGGAAAACAATTAGTGCTCTATTCTGTGCTGTGCCAACTGGAACAAAGATGAGATGATCCACCTTTTCATCTGTCATTCAGAAATGGAAGATCTGTACCAAATGAAAAAATGGGCACTCCTCCCTCTCTTGTGATGTCATTTTCTCTTGAAGCAGCCGTGTTGTTTCTGTCTCCCATCTGTACCTCTTTTTTTCTGTATTCAGCAGAATAAAACACTTTCAAGAAACAACTGGGCAGGAAGTAAGGGAGGACTGAATTTCACCCTGGGAGGTTTGATTCCCACAAGTAAAGCGCTGCGGTGGAAGCAGTCAGGAAGCATTGGCAGCTCGTGGGGACTGTCGTGCTTTATGAACTCCATCTGTTCCCAGCATCCTCGAGTCATGCAGTGGGGTAGAGAGAGATTCTGTTTCATTCTAGCATATGCCAGTTAGATGAAATGCTGCTGGAAACGAAACCAGCTAAAAATTGTGTACATCAACTCATCATACATAGACATCAGACATGGGTCTGAGAAGGTGACTCAGTCCACCCAAATAGATCTAAAGTGATTCCAACTACCCCACGTGAAATGGGGCCAAAAGCACACATTCTATGGATGTATTACTAACATAAGATCTGGATGGAGCTCACGTTAATCCAGGATGAGAAAACAGGGTTAAATGTTGTTATAGGGTAAAATGTTGCTAAGTAAAAAGAAGAAAGCATTATTCTCAATACTCAGAATAAGGACCTCTAAAATACAGTTTACCATAAAATAAGAAGAAAGTTGGTTTGATGTGTTCCTAGGATGCAGGAAGAAATGGCTCTATAAAATGGGCATACTGAATTTGCTCAAAATGATTTAAAGAAAAAATAATGTGTGCCCAAATATCAAAAAGAGAGTATAGCTGAGATGAAAAAATAATGGCATCAAATGAAAGGAGGTATAGGAGAGAAGAAAAGAGAACAGAAAAACTAAAAATCTCATTGTGTGTTCATTTATTATTTATTCAGGAAACATTTATTGAATAATATTATGTGCCAAGAGCAGAATTAGAATTAGTAAGCACAGAGGTAAAAACTGAGACAGATGTAAAACACAAACTTGAGAAGGTTCTCAAAACTATAGGGAGGAATACTAAGAGGTAGAAATGAGTGAAAAGACAATCAACATGGAGGACAGAAATGGAGGGCTAATCCAGCAGTAATTAAATGCTCAAAGAGAGTAAAAACAGGGCAATCTCAGTACAACTCATGACCAAGACAAAGAAATATGCCTAAGCTTAAAAAATAAAAAATAGCTATGCTATCTATGTGGAACTAGTTCACTACATTCTAGGCAAAGTCACTGAAAAAGGAACCACCTTTAGTGATAACCTGAAATTTTTGAAAAATTGACAATGATTTTTAAAAATTATTTCAGCTCAGGGGTTCCAAGATGGCTGAATAGAGGCAGCTCCAGAATGCAGTTCCCAGTGAGAGAGACGCAGAAACTGAGTGGTCTGCACAGTTCCAAATGAGGTAACAGGTTCATTTTGTGGCTCTGGTTAGACAGTGGATATAAATCAAAGAGGGCAAGTTGAGGCAGGGTGGGGCACGGTCCCACCCAGCAGGTGCGTGCAACTGACCAGAGAATCGGAGGCTCTCCCCTTCCAGTACTTTGATTCAGATACTGTGCTTCACCAAAGCCCTCCACAACCCACAGAACAGGAGATATTCACTGGGCTGAAAAGCCCCCACAAGCTGCCTGAATAGGGCTGAGTAACAACTCTAGTGGTGCCGAGGTTGTCAGCATAGATCTAGGCAGAAGCACTGGCTGATGCTGAGAGACCCCACAGGACAGAGCTACCTGCCCCTCAGAAAGAAAGGGAACTAAAAGCAGGGAATCGCACTGTTTGGCTGGGAGGATCCCTCCCCCACAAAGCCCAGCAGGCTGAAGGCCTCTTACTTGAGAGTATCGCAGCCAGCATATCAGTTAAAATGTGATCAGGAATGGTTGAGCTGGGCAGGGGGGAAGTGTAGCCACCATTGCAGATGCAAGCCTAATCTTGAGTAAACAAAAGATGCAGGGAATCTATGCAGCAGCTCCACTGAATCCGTGGCAGCCCAGCAGCACCTCTGCAGGCAGACAAAGGAAAGGCTGCCTCCCCAAGCAGGTACCTGAAATCAAAACTAGATAAATCCAAGAAGATGGGAAGAAACCAGTGCACAAAGGATGAAACCATCAAAGACCAGAACACCTTGCCCCCACCAAGGGATCACAACTTCTCAAGCAAGAGAAAAAACAGGATGAAGAACAAATTTGAAGAATTGACAGAAGCAGGCTTCAGAAGGTGGGTAACAACAAACTTCTCTGAGCTAAAGGAACATGTTCTTACCCAATGCAGAGGAACTAAAAAGCTTGAAAAAAGGTTAGGCAAAATAGTAACTAGAATAACAAGCTTAAAGAAGAACATAAACGACTTGATGGAGCTGAAAAACACAGCACAAGAATTTCACAAAGCATACACAAGTTTCAATAGCCAAATTGACCAAGCAGAAGAAAGGATGTTAGAGATTGAAGATCAACTCAATGAAATAAAATGAGAAGGCAAGAAAAGAGAAAAAAGAGTGAAAAGAAATGAACAAAGCTTCCAAGAAATATGGGATTATGTGAAAAGACCTAATCTACGCTTGATTGGTGTACCAAAAGATGACAGGGAGAATGAATCCAAGATGGAAAACACTTTTCAGGATATTATCCAGGAGAACTTCCCCAACCTAGCAAGGCAGATCAACATTCAAATACAGGAAATATAGAGGACACCACAAAGATACTTCTCAAGAAGAGCAACCTCAAGGCACATAATTGTCAGATTAGCCAGGGTTGAAACAAAGGAAAAAATGCTAAGGTCAGCCAGAGAGAAAGGTTGGGTCACCCACAAAGGGAAGCCCATCAGACTCACAGCAGTTCTCTTGACAGAAACCCTACAAGCCAGAAGAGAGTTGGGGCCAACATTCAACATCTTTAAGGAAGAGAACTTTCAACCCATAACTTCATATGCAGCCATACTAAGCTTCATGAGTGAAGTAGAAATAAAATTTTTTACAGACAAGCAATTGCTGAGAGATTTCATTGCCAGCAGACCTGCCTTACAAGAGTTCCTGAAGGAAGCACTAAACATAGAAAGGAACAACCAGTACCAGTCACTTCAAAAGAGAACCAAATGGTAAAGAACAATGACACAGTGAAGAAACTATATCAAGCAAAGGGCAAAACATCCAACCAGTAACAAAATGACAGGATCAAATTCACACATAACAATATAATGTTAAATGTAAATGGACTAAATGCCCCAATCAAAAGACACAGACTGGCAAACTGAATAAAAAGTCAAGAACCATTGGTGCGCTGTATTCAGGAGACCCATCTCACATGCAGAGACACAAATAGACTCAAAATAAAGGCATGGAAGAAGATTTACCAAGCAAATAGAAATCAAAAAAAGCAGGGGTTGCAATCCTAGTCTCTGATACGACAGACTTTAAACCAACAAAGATCAAAAGAGACAAATGCATTACATAATGGTAAAAGGATCAATACAACAAGAAGAGCTAACTATCCTAAATATATATACGCAACCAACACAGGAACACCCAGATACATAAAGCAAGTTCTTAATGATCTACAAGAAGACAGACTCCCTTACAGTAATAGTGGGAGACTTTAACACTCCACTGTCAATATTCGAACAACGAGACAGAAAATCAACAAGGATATTCAGGACTTGAACACAGATTTGGACCAAGCAAACCTAATAGACATCTACAGAACTCTCCACCCCAAATTCACAGAATATACATTCTTCTCAGCACCACATCACACTTACTCTAAAATCAACCACATAATTGGAAGTAAATCACTGCTCAGCAAACACACGAGAACAGAAATCATAACAAACAGTCTCTCAGACTGCAGCACAATCAAATTAGAACTCAGGATTAAGAAACCAACTCAAAATTGCACAACTTCATGGAAACTGAACAACTGGCCTTGGAAGCAATACCACACATCTACAACCATCTGATCTTTGACAAACCTGACAAAGACAAACAATGTGGAAAGGATCCACTGTTTAATAAATGGTGTTGGGAAAAGTGGCTAGCAATTGTGCAGAAAGCAGAAACTGGACCCCTTTCTGACACTCTACACTAAAATTAACTCTAGATGGACTAAAGATTTAAACATAAGACCTAATACCATAAAAACCCTAGAAGAAAACCTAGGCAAAACCATTCAGGACATAGGCATAGGCAACGACTTCATGACTAAAACACCAAAAGCAATGGCAACAAAAGCCAAAACAGACAAATAGTATCTAATTAAACTTCAGAGCTTCTGTACAGCAAAAGAAACAATCATTAGAGTGAACCAGCAACAAAGAGAATGGGGAAAAAATTTTGCAATCTACCCATCTGACACAGGGCTATCCAGAATCTACAAATAACTAAAACAGATTTACAAAAAACAAACAAACAAACCCATTCAAAAGTGGGCAAAGGATATGAACAGACACTTTTCAAAAGAAAACATATTTGAACCCAAAAAACATATGAAAAATGGTCATCATCACTGGTCATCAGAGAAATGCAAATCAAAGCCACATTGAGATGTCATCTCACACCAGTTAGAATGGCAATCATTAAAAAATCTGGAGACAACCAGATGCTGGAGAGGATGTGAAGAAATAGGAACACTTTTACACTGTTGGTGGGTGTATAAATTAGTTCAACCATTGTCAAAGATGGTGTGACGATTCCTCAAGCATCTAGAAATAGAAATTCCATTTGACCCAGCAATCCCATTACTGAGTATATACCCAAAGGATTATAAATTGTTCTATTATACAGACACATGCACATATATGTTCCCTGCAGCACTGTTTACAATTGCAAAGACCTAAAATCAACCCAAATGCCCATCAATGATAGATTGGACATGGAAAATGTGGCACATATACACCATGGAATACTACTCAGCTGTAAAAAATGATGAGTTTGTGTTCTTTTTAGGGACATGGATGAATCTGGAAACCATCATTCTCAGCAAACTGACACAAGAACAGAAAGCCAAACACCTCATGTTCTCACTAGTAGGCAGATGTTGAACAATGAGAACATGTGGATACGGAGGGAAGCATTCACACACTAGGGTCAGTTGGGGGTGTAGGGGAGGGACAGTGGGGGTTGGGGAGGGTGGGGAGGGATAACGTGGGGAGAAATGCTAGATATAGGTGATGGGGGACGGAGGCAGCAAACCACCTTGCCATATATGTACCTATGTAACAACGCTGCATGATCTGTACATGTACCCCAGAACCTAGAGTACAATAAAAAAAGCACTGAACATCACTGCCCCCCACCCCCACAAAAAAAAATTATTTCAAATGCATTCAGGCAGGGGGAATAATTACCTACAAAGAAATAGCACCCAGGCTGGCCCCAAACCATTTGCATGTAAAACAAAAGGCCAGATGAAAATGTAGCAAAGCTGCTGAACTTTAGAGTTGATGGTTATAAATAAATGTATACACAGCATAACTGTATATATAATGCAAAGACAATTTAAAATATTAGAGATTTTAAAACATCTTGAAATACCATAATAACTATTCCCACTTACTGAGGGCTTGGGATATAGTCAGTAGCATCCATCTTCTCTGCCCAAGTTCTTAACCAATTGAGAGACAGTCAGCATTGGGCAGATGGGCTCAAATCCTCCCCTTACAATCTGACAAAGCTTATATTGGAGAATGTGTCTCATATATATGAAATATTAGCTTTCCTAACTGACCCCCTAGGACGTGACAGCTATCTTCAGATATGTCTTCCCTATGTGAATGCCTGTCCTGGTAAACATTCAGCATGGAGGGACCTAGCAGAACAGTTGTTTCCTGAAGATGGGCTTGGTTCAGAAACGATGGTGCAGTTCCAAACCTGTGTGATTTTTTTAGCCCAACTTGCATTGCTCTTCCACTTCCACTGCTACCCAGGGAAGAGTAGATGAGGCTATGGAAGAGGGGATGGGAGTGTTTCCCTGAAGCCATTGGGAAGAAGGAAGAAGCAGCCCCCTCCCCCCATGACATTTTCACACATCTCCCCTCTCTGCCTCTCCCTCCTCCCTAGTCCCCCAACCCCACCCCCATAATGGAGCTGGCTGAGAAATAAGAGAAAATGGAAAACTGAAGATTGGGAATGTTGTGATATAAAAGGTCTGGCATTTATTCTTTCTGTTAGAATTTGTACTAAGGAAAAAACCTGAAATAAAGTTAAAATTTACATTATTCATTATAGTATTATCTATAATATATATTATAGATAATATATTTCTTATATAATACATAATAGTGTATATATCATTATATATAATATATAATAATAGCTATATACTATTTATAATGGCAAAAATACTGAAAATGACTTAAATGATCATTTTTAGGAAATGGAAAAACCATTCTGCTTCAAAATATGTTCTTAAAGGGATTTTAACAATGTGAGGAAATACAGGAATTATGATATGTGATACAGAAATTGTAGGGAGGTTTATCTCACATGTCAGCTGTAATTGACTGGGAGTGTTTCTTTTTTCCCAGATGGATTTTCAGGCCATATCTGAGCCTCAAAAAATGGAACAGGAATGAATGGTATGGACAGACACTGAAGTGGGCTGTGGTGGTTTGGGGTAAAATGGGGATCAGCCTAGGGAATGCTGCAGGATCTGCCAAGTATTTGCCATTTACCTTATGGTATAATTTTAACTGTGTAAGAAGAAGAATGTACATTTTTAAAAGATGAGGTAAGATATTCAAATGTAAATAGATGTGATCTCAGGGAGTCAGGAGCATGTATGTGTTTTCCTGCTTCATCCAAGTGTTGCTTTCTAAATCTAGAGCTGGGCCCCTGAAGATTGATCCTACCACTTACTAGCACATGGTGCTCCACCTCTCTGTGCCTCAGTTTCCTACTCCAAAAAATTGCACCCATATCATAAGTCAGTACGCAAGCAGATGAATCAAAAATAAATATTTAAAATACAAAATTATATAATGTGCTTAGGATAGTGCCCAGAAAAATCCATTCAACTTTTAGCCATTATTATTAGTAGTGGTAGTAGTGTGCAAATACTATTTTAATAATGAGATAAAAGAAAAACACAGGGACCACAAGGCAGCCATGAACAAGTGTTTGATGAAATGGTGAGTGACAAAAGCCTTAATATGTAATTTTATGTTTAATTTGAATGTAACTATTCAGAATTGTATAGTTAAAACTATGCATGTGGAAAAATACTTGAATGAAATAGAAAAATGAAAGGCTTAAGAGATTGAAATTATGGGTTTTAAAACCGTTTTTGTTTATGTCTTTATTATTTAAAAGTATCCATGCGATTTTTTAAAAATCCCCCTCCCCCCACACTCCATAACGTTACAAATATCTTTGTCTAGAGTAGATATCTATAATTGTGTTTGTTTACCATCTCTCTGCCCATGTTCTGGGAAAAACCACCTCCTTTTTTCTGGGCGTCATACTCCTTGTTAACCTTGGGGTTTGTACAAATGTGGTCATTGCTGATTGTCCCAAGGGCAGGTACTTGACCCATGTGGAGCCAATCTGAGCCCTTCCTTGGGGAATTTTGAAAGGATGGTGCAATTCCAAACTTGTCTGGTTTTTAGCCCAACTTGCTAGTCAGGTAAGAGAGAGTATGATTCAGTGTCTCTGGCGGGTGGTAGGAGCCATGATTTGAGAGCATTAGCAGCCATGTAGAGTGAGCCTTTTCTAGAGAGAAAGGGTGATGCTGCATTCACAGGGAAGAAAAGATGAGTGAGAGTTTTAATATATATGTATATGCGCACATATGTCTGTGTGTATTTATGTATGTCTATATATATATCTCTCCCTTTGTGTGTGCGTGTGTAGATAGATAGATAGATAGCAAGAAATAAAACATTCATATACTGCACCTCTAGGTCACTTCAGTGTGAGACTTAAACTCTGCAGATGTACTGCCAAAGGCATTCTAGGCTTCCCACTCCGATTGCCTAGCGGTTGGAGCAGATGCTATTTTTGTATCCATGGGCTTTTCCACTCCCACATATTCTATCTTTTCTTAGAGTTCATGTTGCCTCCAGTCTAAAGCACAGATGATTAACCTGAGACTCAAACACTCCCCCCCAAATATATATCTATAGCTTTAATTAGTTTAGGGTCTCACTTATTCTTCTATCACTGCCTTTTGTGTAATTTCATTGTTTAACACTTATTTCATTTATGGAGAAATCTCAATATCATTCCAATAAATTTCCCTTTTTTCCTAAGGTAGTTTGTGTCGGTTACAACCAAGAACCATAACTAATTTATAATTATAGCTTCCTCAGTAACAGTAAAAAATAGGGAGCAATCCAAACTGTACAATATTAGGTAATGGCTAAATTAAGGCAGATCATGATTGTGAACTATGCGGTCATTAAAATAATTCTTTCAAAGAGTATTTGAGAAATCATTCAGAATATTACTAAGTAAAAGAAGAGACTACATGACACTGGCAGAGGGAGAGAGATTGGACAGTCCAGGAAGAAGGACTGTCCTTGGCATGTGCAGAGGTCTGAAGGTCAGATGAACATGGATTCTCAAGGTCCTGACAGGAGGCCCCTTTACTCAGAATGAAGAAGGCAGAAAGAAACACGAAACAAGGAGATGGGAAGACAAGAACTGAGGGCCATTGGAAAGGGTCTGAGTTCTCTCTCAGAGCAACGAAAAGTCATTTGAAGGAGAGGAGTAACATCAACAATTTACATTATTAGCTTCTGTGAAGAGAACGTGTTAGAGCTGGGCAAAAGCAGAAGCAGGGAAAATGATGAGGAGGCTATTGCTACGTCAGCATGCAATTATATTTTAAACCTGGACAATTTTGAGAGTATAATAGAGACCTTTTATTATTACACCAGAACCATAGCTTCAAACCAGGACTTCCCTGGGCAAACCAGGACAGATGGCCATCCCAGCTATTATGGAAGTAGTCCAGGCAAGAAACAATGTGGACTTGAACTAGGATGGGAGATTGGTAAGAATTCCAGCCATGGATGGTTTAAGGTTGACTCTCAGTCCTTGATTGGCTCCATTTGGCATCATCTTCTTTTGCTGGTCATTCTTGTGTTCACTTTGTTTGATAGGTGGCCTTTTCCAGAGATTTTAATATTTTTGGATCAACAATTCTCAAAATGTAACATGCATAAAAATCGCCTGGTAGCCTTTTTAAAGCAGATTCCTAGGCCTCACAGCCGAGAGTTTATTATCCAGTAGGTCTTAAGCAGAGGCTGAGAATGTGTTATTTCCAGCAAGCTCCCAGGTGATGCTGGTAATGCTGGCCTGGGGACCACACTTTGAGAATCATTGCTTTAGGTATATGCTGGTTGTGACACCTATGCAGGTTCTCTCTACACGGCCTTAAGTCCAGTTTCCAATGTGCATGCTTCTGTGCTTTTCTTGTGAATTTCTTGTTTTTGTTATTTACATCTGTAATGTATCTCTGTTTCAATAAATTCATGCATTCCACAATTGCCTGATCCATTGAGTGGGGAACACTCCTCAGGGATCTAGTCGTGAAGCTATGCCCATTCTTTCTATGTATTTTGCTTTGTTTCTAAATTACACTTGTTTAAAACTAAATTACAATTAGTTTTTTTGACTTTAGAGAAGTGCACCTCTAAATCATTTCTAACTCCCAATGTCCAGTACTCATTTTTAATCAGTCTGCAGTTTTTCTGTACCAACCAATTGCTGACTATGCTCACCTTTTGCTCTTTGTAACTGTTCCTTGTAAAATTCACAAGAAAGGCACAAAAGCATGCACATTGGAAACTGGACTTAAGCCCGTGTGGAGAGAACCTGCATAGGCGTCACAATCAGCACTTTTTCTTCAGCCGTAATCCCCAAGGTCTTGGACCCTCTCATATCTCAGGAACCTCCTCCTTACCTGCAAGGCTGCAAACCTAGTGACCTCTTTGGTCCTATCTTCTTGCAGATCTCTGTAGGTCACTTGGCTACACTGACCATTAGACACCACTTACTGCAGTAAACTGTCTGTTCCACCTCTCTGGCCTGCCACGATTCTTTGCTTTGTCTCAAACTTCTTCTGGTCTCTGTTGACTTTGGGTCCCACAAAACTTCTGTATTCATCACTCATCAATCCTGCTAAGACCACGTAAGAAGGCATTGCTTCTAAGAACACAGTCATCAGGGGGATTTTAGCCTAGAAATAGCAGCCGCTTTTCTCAACAGTCTTACTCTTCCTGCCTTCAAAAATCTTTCCCCTTCTTCACAGCTTCAGGGTAAGAGACAAAACAGCTGTGCTTTATGTTTGAAAACTGCAACGCGCATTCAAAATTCGACAATCCCCACAGAAAGCCTGTCTTCAGCACTTTTTTTTTTTTTTTTGGAGAAGTAGGCAAAGCTTATTCTTTTATTTTAATGTAACTTTGCATGTGTTTTAATTGCACAAGCGATACATTTTTATTGTTCAAAATGTGAAAGACATAGAAAGCAAAAATAGAACAATAACCATGAATGATCCAAAAGGTAAAAATCACCCAGAGAGAACCTTTTCAGCACTTTCAAATCCTCCTAATTCATATTTTTTAGCAAATAAAAAACCCTTTCTTTCCAATAAAATCACACTGAGAAGTCCAGTATGTAAACAGATAAACCTGGGCTGGATTGGAAACAAGGGATTGGGGCCCAGCGCTCAACTTTACCCTCACCATTCAGAGCAGACTCCTCTGCTGGATGTCAGCCTTCCCCAGGGCTATGTGAAACTGCCCCCCTAGGTCACTTCAGTGTGAGACTTAAACTCTGCAGATGTACTGCCAAAGGCATTCTAGGCTTGCCACTCCGATTGTCTAGTGGTTGGAGCAGATGCTATTTTTGTATAGATGGGCCTTTCCACTCCTACATATTCATCTTTTCTTAGAGTTCGTGTTGCCTCCAGTCTAAAGCACGGTGATTAAGCTGAGACTCAAACACCATCCCCCCCCCACAGAATATATATCTATAGCTTTAGTTAGTGTAGGGTTTATATACATTTTTTTCTTGATAAATAGTTTTCAAGGTCTCAGCAATTTCTAGTTCAACCATAAGTTGGAAACTTTAAATTTAAATAGTTAAATTGTTAAACAATTAACTATTTAGAAACAAAAGAGAAATAATTTGAGCAGCTATTTTCCCCATTGCATGTAAGCTTGACTTTGATATGTCTGTCATATTTTCTTTTACAATTGATTGGTATTTTGCTCCTCCAATGCCCAATTTTAAATTGAAACATCTTACATCTGATATTTTAACATGACTATTATGAGACAATCATATAACACACAAAGCTAACCTTAGAAAAAATTAATGATAATGGTATTTGTTTCTTAAAAATATTATACTTTTACTTCTGTTTTTACTATGTCACTAGGCCATAAGTATATTACTGAAAAAATATGTTTCTAAAATTTCGGTAATTTCACCTTTTTAAAATGCATTTCTTTCAAATGAAATCCTAGAATAAATGCATCCTTTGATAAAGTGGTAGTGTTCTGCACAATAGCAAAGTTATGCAGCAGCCTAAGTGCCCATCAGTGGTTGACTGGATTAAAACATGTGGTATATGTGCACCATGGAATACTGCATAGCCTTAAAAAAAGGATGAAATCATCTCCTTTGCAGAAACATGGATGGAGCTGGAGGCCATTATCCTAAGTGAACTAACTCAGAAGCAGAAAATTAAATATCGCATGTTCTCATTTATAACAATGGGTGGACATGGACATAAACATGGAAATAATAGACAATGGGCACTCCAAAAAGGGGAAAGGAAGGAGAGGGAGAGGGTTGAAAGACTACCTGTTGGACACAGTGTTCAACAGTATACCAATCCCCCCCATTCCACAATATACCCATGTAACAAACATGCTCATGTACCCCCTGAATCTGTATTGAAAATAATTATGAGAAAACAGTGAGAGTGCTTTTGTAATGTTAACACTTGTATAATGCGACTAGAGCTCTGTATCCTGTTGTTTTATAGGTTCCCATCTTGGAATTTTCAGAAGGTTGGGTTCATTAACTGTTGTTTTCTGAGTACTAGTTCTATAGATCTCCTTCTTGGACTGAGAGACACACAACTAGTCTAAATTCCTCTCACTTCCAAAACATTGCCTATCCCAGTCCATAGCATACAGTTTGCTGTGTTGAAGCCTTTTGATGGTGGGGAGGCAGAGCTGGGCTGTGAATCTGCCCCCATCGCTGATCTCCTTTCCCTGCTATGGCATCTTCACTCACTAATCATGTACAGAGTAGTTTTCAGCCTCATTCTTCCCTTATTTTGTGTCCATGATAAAATTTCTAACAGAAGGAAAAGGATAGATTGAGATACATATGTGTAGATTTCCTAAATTTTCTTGCCCTTCATGGGGACCACACTTGGTTTCATTTGATATCCTTTTGTTTCTAATGATTATTCTTAATGTACAGTTGCAGTACTAGGTGCTCTCCTGCTAGTGGCTATTTGGGAGGAGAGGCAAAATTCCATGGTTAAGAGTTTCAAAGAACAAAATTAAAGCAACAGGAAGCACCCATGTGGCTTTCTCCAGTGTGTCAGAAGCAGTTCTCTCTACTCCCTGGAGCTGTGGTCCCCCCTAGTGGTTCCACAGTGATTTCTCCTCCTAGTACCTTATTCAGTTGGGCTGCACTGCCTGCCAGCTTGTAGCTCCAGTTTGTCACAGCAAGCTCTGCATCCCTTTAAAAATCAGTTGAATTTAGGGCTTTTTGTTCCGTGTTGCTTGGTTTTAAATAAATTTTTTTAAAAAGGTCCATGAAGCATGGCAACAGTAGGTAATTAAAATTCGTCATTTCCCCTTGTTAGACGCCTGCTCTCTTCCGATGAATCCTTTCCATGTTTTGGTTGATAGAACACAAGTGAGGTCAAGTGTACAGAGACATGGATGAGTGCTTGTTCAGGACACAGCACCTTCAAAGGCTGACTCTCTGAGCACACCTCTGTGTGTCTGCTCCAAACCTGCTATAATGCTAACAAGAGAACTAAGCAATCCTTTTTTTTAAAAAACTTTAAGTTCTAATATACATGTGCAAAATGTGCAGGTTTGTTACATACTTGTGCCATGGTGGTTTGCTGCACCCATCACCCCATCATCTAGGCATTAAGCCCCACATGCATTAGATATTTGTCTTAATGCTCTCCCTCCCCTTTCCTCCAACCCCCTGACAGGTCCCAGTGTGTGATGTTCCCTTCCCTGTGTCCAGGTGTTCTCATTGTTCAACTCCCACTTATGAGTGAGAACATGCAGTATTTGGTTTTCTGTACCTGTGTTAGTTTGCTGAGAATGATGTTTTCCAGCTTCATCCATGTCCCTGCAAAGGACATGAACTCATTCTTTTTTGTGGCTACATAGTATTCCATGGTATATATATGGCACATTTTCTTTATCCAGTCTATTATTGATGGACATTTGAGTTGGTTCCAGGTCTTTGCTATTGTAAACAGGGCCATGATGAACATATGTGTACATGTGTCTTTATAATAGAATGATTTATAATCCTTTGGGTATATACCCAGTAATAGGATTGCTAGGTCAAATGGTATCTCTGGTCTAGATCCTTGAGGAATTGCCACACTGTCTTCCACAATAGCTGAACTAATTTACGTTTCCACCAACAGTGTAAAAGTGTCCCTGTATCTCCATAACCTCACAAGCATCTGTTTCCTGACTTTTTAATGATTGCCATCCTAACTGGCATGAGATGGTATCTCACTGTGGTTTTGATTTGCATTTCTCTAATGACCAGTGATGATGAGCTTTTTTTCATTTGTTGGCTGCATAAATGTCTTCTTTTGAGAAGTGTCTGTTCCTATCCTTTGCCCACTTTTTGATAGAGTTGTTTGTTTTTTTTTTCTTGTAAATTTATTTAAGTTCCTTGTAGATTGTGGACATTAGCCCTTTGTCCGATCGACAGATTGCAAAAATTTTCTCCCATTCTGTAGGTTGCCTGTTCACTCTGATAATAGTTTCTTTTGCTGTGTAGAGCTCTTTAGTTTAATTAGATCCCATTTGTCAATTTTGGCTTCTGTTGCCATCTCTTTTGGTGTTTTAGTCGTAAAGGTTTTGGCCATGCCTGTGTTCTGAATGATATTGCCTAGGTTTTCTTCTAGAGTTTTTATGGTTTGGGGTTTTACATTTAAGTCTTCAACCCACCTTGAGTTAATTTTTGAATAAAGCGTAAGGAAGGGGTCCAGTTTCTATTTTCTCTAAGCAGTACTTTTTAAAATCTTAACCTAATTTGGATATATCTTTGTGATGCCAGGGCCCTAAAATTTTTTCTATTGAATTGTAAACTAGCCTGTTGAGTGCTGGACTCCTTTGTCTTTGTAACTTTTGTTCTCAACATAAAGTCTTGAATGCAGTATATACTTATTAACACTGATTGAATAAATTAGTACATAGGTACAGGTATGTATATATGCCACCCCATTTCAATTCTGGTTTCATAAGAAAAATTTATTATTTTCCCTGGCATGCTTTTCTTCCAGAATCATTGAATACTTGTGAATAGATCTGAAAGACAGAAACATTGTGTTTAATATCAAAGTATTCTTGACTGTTTTTCACCCCTTCTTGAGAACAATCTGAAATTCTATGGACATGGACTGTGTCTGCTCGTAGACCATAACATTGTTTTTTTCTTGAATCTAGGGTGCAGATCTGTGAACAGTGGTGATATGGGGACATTGAGCCCGTTAACTTGGGTTCCTATAGAGGGCCTCACAATCTGACCTGTATGCTGCAGGAATGTGGTGCCACTGAGGGGACAATGTTGAAGAAAAGGCCAAGAGAGCATCTGTCATGGCTGGTGTCAAGAAAATTCAGCATGAAGCATTAACACAGAATAATTAAACTCTAAGGTCTCTGCCAACTCTAACGCTTTAGAAGTTCATGATTCTTATTCTAAATTTTAAAGAATTCTGGTCCCATGTACAATGTGTCTTAGCTTTTGTTTTAAAAATAATAAATTTAAGTGGAGGGCTATAGGTCAGTGCAGCTAAACAGCAGCCTCCATCTCAGTCTTCACCATGGATATTGTTCTCTTCTTAGGCCAGATTGTCTTAGACATATTCCTACCACTCCAGCATCTTCCTCCTACCCCCCTGATAGCCTTTTCCCTTCCTCTTTCATCATAGGGATCTCAGATCACTGCCAAGCACTGTGTTTTCTGGACAAGATGTTTCACCATGGATGGGCATGAATCTTCCCGAAACCCCCCTTCTGTACCTCCATCTGTTTCCCTGACATTGTCTTGATCTACTACACAGGGTGGCTCCCCTGCCAAAGTGGGACTGGGGTGGATGAGAATAGAAAACATACCCCCAAAGATCTAGTAAACTCTGGCTTTAACACAGTATGCCCTGTGTTAAAGGCTTTAACACAGTATACCCTGTGTCTTCTGATAGAGTTTTTTATTTGGCTCGATATTTTAGTTTGTTGTTGCTCTTTGCAAACTGGGAAACAATCTGAACCAGAAAACAAAGTGGCAGGTAATGTCTTGTGCTCTCCTGAAAAGACTAAGAAAACTTTAGTGAGTTCTGGCACTTTTTCTTCTCAGAATGAGTTTCTTTCCCATCTTCTTGGAAAGATGGTTGATGAATGGCTATTGTACCTTGGCCACTCAAGGATTTAAGCTCTGAGGGTCAAACATCAGTCCCAACAGAGCCAATTACTAAGTCACTAGCTCTTCTCTTCAGTAAGGCTCGTTAGACCTGCCATGTGAACAGAATTTCTTTTGGACAGGCTCAACAGCAAGAACAATTTACCTGTATTTGTGTGTGTCTGTGTGTGTGTGTGTGTGTGTGTGTGTGTGTGTTTGTGTAGCTGAACTGAGATGTATATTTATATAAGGTGAAGAAGTTGTGTGTTACTTGCTGATATGGTTTGTCTGTGTTCCCACCAAAATCTCATCTTGAATTGTAGCTCCCACAATTAGGAGAGACCCGGTGAGACTTAACTGAATCATAGGGACAGATCTTTCCTGTGCTGTTCTTGTGAGAGTGAATACGTTGCAAGCTGCATGAGATCTGATAGTTTTATAAAGGAGAGTTTACCTGCACAAGCTCTCTTCTCTGTCTGCCACTGTGAGATGTGCCTTTCACCTTCTGCCATGATTGTGAAGCTTCCCCAGCAGTGTGGAACTGTGAGTCCATTAAACCTCTTTTTTTGTAAATTGCCCTGTCTCAGGTAAGTCTTTCTTAGCAGTCTGAAAACAGACTAATAAGCTTGGTAACTTTGCAGGTGTGCAGGGGTGTGTGTGTGTGTATGTGTGTGTGTGTGTGTGTGTGTGTGTGTGTGTGTCTGTGTTTGTGTATCTGTTGCGAGGGGCAGTGGGAGATAAGACAGGAACTGCTGAAATTTTGCTTCTCATGTTAAGTACCAACACTGCATCTCTTATATTGGAGAGGCAGTGTAGTGAGTCAAGGATGAAGTCAGACAAACCACGTCCTAGCTCTGCCACTGATTAGCCTGTGTACTTACCCAGAGTTACTTAACTTCCTTGAACCTCAAGGGGTTGTTAGAAGCATTAAATTTAAAGTGCTTAGTCTGGTTACTGGCCACTCAGAGAGAGCCCACAGTAATGACTTGCCAAATTGAAGTGAATATTGGTGATTGCAATAATTAACTATAGGTCATGGAGATGCTATAAGCACTTTTCATTCATGTAGTTTAAAACATATGATGCCAAATGGAGAATAACATATTAATGTAGCAGTATGTTCTATTAGAAGTTTTAACTTTTTTAAGGGAAAGACTATTCCAGCTGTTACTCAGGATTAACAAGAAATCACCTTGAAACAAAATTTTCTGTTATTTGAATGGTCTTGATTTGTTACGAAAATTTAAAGGCAAAAGGTCCCAAGTATTGGGAAAAACCTGTGCCCTTTGTGAGTGGATTAGCAGAAGCTATGTCATGGCCTGAACATGCAGAACAAGCCCCTGGGAAGAAGCGGGCATAAGGAGACCAAGGTGTCCCGGGTTATAAGGAAATGATATCCCAAGTCCTCTACCCTGAAGAGTCAGAGAGTCCTGTTGAGATGGGCCACTGAGATGGACCCTGGGTAAGGGTTTTTTGAAATAAAATTCTCCTAAAGCACAGGGAGATTGGATTAGTGGATAAGCCTGCCTCTGGCTTAGGAATGAGGTGGTCAGGGTCTTTGAGGTGGTCCTAGCCCTTTTGGGAGTGACCATGCTGTAATCTGAAAGCAGTGGTCTCTAAGGGACCTGTGAGAGTCTGAAGCTCTCTCTGTGAAACACAATGTTGGAAGGGTTGACCTCTTTCAAAGCGCTATTATAAAATGATCACTACCATGGCATGTACCACTGAAACCTGAATCTTTTCGCCAGGTGTTTCTATAACCTAGCACATCATAGAGCTAGGACTTTCTTTTTTTTTTTTTTTTTGAGACAGAGTCTCACTTTTTCACTCATGGTAGAGTGTAGTGGCATGAAGATAGGTCACTGCAGCCTCAAATCCCCTGGGCTCAGGCAATTTTCCCATGTCAGCCTCCCAAGTAGCTGAGATTACAGGCACACGCCACCACACCTGGCTAGGTTTTGTATTTTTAGTAGTGACAGACTTTGCCATGTTCCCCAGGCTGGTCTTGAACTCCTGGACTCAAGCGATCCTGCCACCTTGGCCTCCCAAAGCGCTGGTTGGCCTCCCAGAGCTCACAGGCATGAGCCATTGCACTCAGCCAATACTTCTATTACAACAGGTTTTTCCTGCTATGCCAAGTTCCTAAACAAGCCTGAATCCCAGAGCTGAATGGTGCTAGTGTTCTCATAGCTGTCACAATGTCAGGCCAAAGAGCTGACACAGGGTACCTGGTGGAATTCCAGAAATCAGTAAGTGGTTGAGGATGATTTGGGGACTAGAATAATGGAGTCTTCCTCATGCTGCCAAATTTACATGGACAATCAACAACTTAACATTTCTCGGCTTATAAAAAATTGAGCTCAATGCAATCTGAATGTAACAAAACTCAGAAATTCCTCCAAAATTTTTCTGTGATCCTGGATTCAGGGTGTCTTTTCAATGCCTGTCCATTTTGTTTCCAACTCCTGGTTGCAGCAAATGCCACATCACCTCATCACTCTAGCGATACCAACATCTATCTCAGCACTTTAAGAAAACGTAAGCACCGAAAATTATTACAAATTGTACAAAAAGGAGTAGACTAAGGAAACACCTACACTATATTTATCCTCTCACTCACTTCAGTATAAAGATACTAATTCTGTTTTCAGAGAGTCCTTTACTTTCAGAAGTGCTAAATCTTATCTAATACCATAAATTTTTCTTAGCATGTACTTTAGAATGACATGAAAATTACTTGGTTCTTAAAAAAATAGCTTTAAGTGATGGCATGTATATACCTATGCAACGAACCTGCAGGATGCAGAATGTGCACATGTACCCCAGAGCCCAAATACAATTTTAAAAAATAGCTTTAAATGGTGATTTATTGGAACAAGGAATAATTTGGTAGTATGTATTTCTTTTGTGGAAGAAAAAAGTATGTTTTCAAGATATCAGAATCCAGGTAAAATTAACCTACATTCATAAATCATAATCATGCCCAATTCTAGCTTAATGATCATTTAATTTTTCTTGCAATCATTTTGAAATAAATCACAAAACAATAATGAATAGAATTGGCTATAATTTAGGAAAAACCTGGTATGCCAAGTTAATAATAATAGGATTTATGGGAATGCCATAAAAATGAGTTCTGCTGTCAACAGTTGATGATTTGAGCTCCAGTGTATTTTGAAGTTCCAGAATGCAGCTGTTAAGAACTCTTGATACAAACTTTCTTTTCATTTAAATGCATCTAAGGGTTATCTTATAGCACATACTCTAATATTTAATATTGATTTTATTATAAATTTTGTTTGAGTTATTTATTGAGTGATACTTCCATTTGCTTCTGTTAGTTGCAAGCAACAGACACTAGCCTAGGCTAAAAATGAATTATTGGAAAATTGGAGGCAGCTCATGGAATTGAAGAAAAAGCCATAAGAGTCAGCATGTAAACTCCATTTCTTTTTTCCAGAGTTTGGGAGCAGGTGACAGGTGCATAGTATAAAAATATAAAATTTTTATTAATAAAAATAAAAATTTTTAAAAATCACCTTTATTGGCTAGGCATGGTGGCCCACACATGTAATCTCAACACATTAGGAGGCCAAGGGAGGAGGATCACTTGAGCTCAGGAGTTTGAGACCAGCCTAGGCAACATAGTGAGACCCTGTTTCTTTCTTTCTTTTTTTTTAATAAAAAAATTACCCTTATTACCTTTAAAGCTGATTGCATGGCACAGCTTTAAATCTATAGCCAAATGGACTCACTGCTACATTACCCATAAGTTAGAGCTACACATGTAGACACTGGCATAGCTGGACAACCGCTTATCTTCCTCAGAAAGGGAGGCTCCTTGCCACACGGAGTAGAGCAGACAGAATACACTCTCCCTGCAGGCAAGCAAAGTTGAAAAGATAAAGAAAAGTGGCATAGTGGGCTGCTTCTACAACCTCATTGATCAAATAGCTCACTCTGGCAGTGAAGCGGGTAAAGAAAAACTAAACTAATGAGGGAGAGCCCAGAAATGAATGGAAGTTCCTCCATATGGAAGAATGAGGCCAGGGAATCACAGCACTGCCTGTTGAATTGTGTGGTTTGTGCTGTGCACACCCTGGGAAGCTGTAAGGTGCAATCCTGTAAGTAGGTTCCCCTAACAAGTAGCTTAACATAAGATCCTCATCCCAAAAAACCCTTTGTCACCTTTGCCTTTTCAAGAGGGTGCGAGCTGTGACTACTCGGTTCCTTCCACAATTCAGCCTTGAGTTCTTATTCATTTATTTATTTTAAAATTGAATGCAAATAATAATTGCCTATATTTCTGGACACAATATAATGTTTTGTTACATATATAAGTTGTAGGAAGATCAAATAAAGCTAATTAACATATCCATTTCCCAAGCATTTAAAATGCAGACTTTGGAGGAAGGAGGGACCAAAGTTGCAGAAAGCCAAAATAAGAAGAGAAATTTCAAGGTAATTTGGAGAAAATAGGGAAGTTGAGAGTATTCTCTTTATGGGCGAATACTATTCTACTGTGTGCATATATCACATCTTGCTAATTTGTTATCAGTGTCAGTTGATAGACATATGACTTGTTTGCACCTTTTGGCTGTTATAAATAATGTTGCTCTGAACATTTATGTACAAGTTTTTGTATAGACATATGTTTTCATTTCTCTTAGGTGTATAATTAGAAGTGAAATTGCTGAGGAACTGCTAGACTGATTTATCTTTCTGAGAAACTGTTAGATGGGTTTGCCCAGTGGCTGTGCCATTTTACATTCCCACTAGCAAAGTGTGAGGGTGCCAATTTCTCCACATCCTTGTCAAGACTTGTGATTATCTGATGTTTTGATTATAGCCATCCTAGTGGGTGTGGTTTTGATTTACATTTCCCTGATGACTAATGATGTACAGTGTCTTTCCATGTGCTTATTGGCCATCCGTTAATCTTTTTTGGATATATCTATATTCAGATTATTTGCCCATTTTTAATTGGGTTGTCTTTAGCGTTGAGTTTGAAAAGTTCTTTATATATTCTAGATATAAGGCCCTGATCACATGTATGACTACAAGTATTTTCTCCCATTTTGTGGGCTGCCTTTTCACTTTCTTGGTAGTGTTCTTGGAAGCACAAACACTTTTAATTTTGATGAAATCCAGTTTATCTATTTTTTGATTTTGTTAGCATGTCTATTTTTAAGGATTGATTATTTATGAACACATTATCTTATGGTTTTTGTGCCTATTATGTATGCTTTTTTGATACCTTGTTATTACTGAACATCTTACAGTCGTATACATCCTCCACCCTGATAAAACCTGTTAAATATATAATGCATCTTCTAAGCAGTGTTATATTAAAATTAAGGAAATATAGTACTGTTAAATTTTTAGAAATAATCATGACATTATTATGTTATGATTATTATACTTTAATAATAGCTATGCTTTAATCTGACCCATGTTTTTGCTGTAGAATTTCGTTAGAATGTATCTTTGTAACTTACACTGAATTCCATCAGACCTTTCCCATTACTGCCACAGGCTTAAAAGATTTTTTATCTAGCATGAAATACAAGAAAAGTCTGGCCAGTTTCAGTGGCTCACGCCTGTAATCCTAGCACTTTGGGAGGCAGAGGTGGGTGGATCCCTTGAGATCAGTAGTTGAAGATCAGTGTAGCCAACATGGTGAAGCTGGAGGACTTAAACCCAGTAGGTAGAGGCTACAGTAAGCCAAGATGCCAAGATAGTGCCATTGCACTTCACCCTGGCTGACAAAGTCAAAGACCCTGTCTTAAAAAAAAAAAAAAAAAAAAAAAAAAAAAAAAAAAAAAAAAAAAAACTTGTACATTTTCTCCTTTTTCTGAATGTGAAAGCTATTTCAATTGAGGGGATCAATTTGTATATTTAGTTTTTGTTTACTTTCACATTCTAGAAACTGAAAGCAAAATGTTCATTTGGACATGCTAAGCTTCCAAGATAACAAAAATCTTGTTAGCGTCTTTCAAATCAGAAGTTTTACTTTGCTCTGAAGAGTGAAAAACTTTTTTTTTCAAAAGGTATTTTCAGAAGTTACTGCTGGCTGGGCAGAATTTAAATCAGCACATGATGGCATTTGTTTTCTTTTGTTTTGTTTTTAAGCAATACTTTGAACCCAGAAACTGCTACCTTTACTGAACGTCCAGTTACAAATCCAATTAGATTAGAACAGCAGTGTTCAATCATTTTGCTTCCCTGGGCCTCATTGGAAGAGAAGAATTGTCTTGGACCACACATAAAATATACTAACACAACAGCTTATGAGCTGCAAAAAAAAAATCACAAAAACATCACATAATGTTTTAAGAAAATTTATGAATTTGTGTGGGCCACGTTCAAGGCCATCCTGAGCTGCATGCAGGTCTGGAGCCTCAGGTTGGACAAGCTTGGATTAGAACTATTCAGTGAAATTTAAACAAAGTACTTTCTATCAGTTCGAATTAATTTTATGTTATTCCCAACTCAATATAGGAAATCTCATAACTTAAATCCCTTACCCACCAAACCTTCTTATTTCTTCTTTTATGAAACGAGGAAATAGGTTTTACTTGATGCACTTAGTCAGGGCTTTGATAGTGGCAGAGCTTTCTTGCTATCTGTGTGAAAAAAATGTGTTTCAGCTTGTAAACTCATTTTTTGTTTTGTTGATTAGTTTCAGAGTCTTCCGAAGGAATCAGGGGTTTATCTTCTTTAGACTACAAGCTGGACCATTCACCTGGAAGGGACACGACACTCTTCAGAAGAGCTGCGGTAAGCCACTGAAAATAGCTCTTAAGGAGATCACAAAAATGCTAAGAACCTTGACATGTAGAAATGATCCTGAATTATTCAGGTGGGCCCAGTGTAATCCCAAGAATTTAATCACAAAAGGAAGACAAGAGGGTCAGAGTGAGTAAAGGTGAGGTTATGTCAGGAGCAGAGCAGGGAAGGGAGAGGGATAGAGAAAGAGGTGGGAGAGAGAGATGGAGAGGGAGACAGTGAGGGAGGGAGAGAGGAGAAGAGAAAGAGAAAGTGAAGATGCTACACTGCCAGCTCTGAAGATGTAAGAAGGGGCCATGAGCCAAGGAATGCAGGCGGCTTATGGAAGCTAAAACGACAAGGAAATAGATTCTCCCCTAAAAGCCTCCAGAATGAAGTAGCCATGATAACCCTTTAACTTTAGCCCAGTGAGACTGATTTCAGACTTCCGACCTCCAGAACTGGAAGGAGGTAAAATAATAAATTTGAAAGTTGTTGTTGTTGTTTTTTTTTAATAGCAACTAGGCTGCAGTTCCCAAATCTGGCTGATCATCAGATCTATCTACCTTAAAGGCTGTAAAAAAAAAGAAAAAAAAAATCAAGTCTTTTGTCTTTTGCAGCAACATAGATGGAACTGGAGGGATTAAGTCAGTGACAGAAAGACAAATTTCATGTTCCCACTTATATGTGGGAGCCAAAGAAGTTGATCTCGGGAAGGTGGAGAATAGAATGACTGCTATCAGAGGCTAGGAAGGGTGTGTAAAGTGGGTTAAGGGAGAAGAGAGATTAGTCAATGGCTACAAAGGTACAGTTAGATAGAAGATATACATTCTAATGTTTGATAGCAGAATCGGGTGACTATAGTTAGCAACAATGTATTGTGTATTTCAAAATGACTAAAAGAGAGGACTTGAAATGTTGCCAACACATAGAAATAATAAATACTCAAAGTGATGGACACCGCAAATACTCTGACTTGATCATTACACATTCTGCACATGTGACAAAATATCACATATACTGTACAAATACATATAATATTATGTATCAAGCCTGGGCAGGTGAATCACTGGCATAAATACTAAGAATGAGACCACCCCGTGGCCTGGCTGCTGGAAGAGTTCTATAGACTGGAGAATAGTTCTATAGACTGGCTCCTGGGTAGGAGCCTAAGTCTTAAAGTACAGAGAGGATGACATGAAAGGCATAATGAAGACCTGCACTTTAAATGGTGGCTTGGTGGCACAGTGGGTGCTGGATGCCATAAAAGCTGCATATGATAACTCATTGGTGAGAAAAGTAGACACACAGAATATTTAGAGTAGAACTGAAAAGACCGGATTGAAATTCAAGGTTCTTCACTGAGTCTCCTCATCCCGTCCCTCTCTCACACTTTTGGAACATGTTTTTCAAATTCATTATATTTTATTTTATTGATTGATTTATTTTTTTAGAGACAGGGTCTTACTCTGTCACTCAGGCTGGAGTTCAGTGATATAATCATGGCTTTCTATAGCCTTGAACTCCTGGGCTCAAGCAATCCTCTCATCTCAGCATCCCAAGTAGCTGAGACTATAGGCAGACACTATCATGCCTTAAAATTATTATTTTAAATGCACAGTTCAAAGGGAGAATTTCTTGGATCTGTGTGCTATTGTTCAGATTAAAAATACATACAAATATTTAGTATAAGAGTTGTTTCCAAACTTTAGTTTTTATTTAGTCATCTAAAGAACTTTAAAATACACAGATTCCTAGATCCCATCCCCTCCTGGAAGTGTCGGCTTAGAAAGCCTTCCAGGTGATTCTGACATCCCTGCTTCTGGGCCAGCTGTGAGTGAAGTCAGTCAAACCCCTGTGTTTTTGTGTCTTAGTTAAATAACATGGAAAAGCTAGGACCCAAAATGCAATTGGAATGATGCCTTGCAGCAGCAGTTCTCAAAAAGTGATTGCTAATTGAGAAATCTCTGTTCAAAGAAATGTTAGCCTGATCTGTCAACTGTGAGACCAACAAGAGGATCAACTTGAATTACTCCGGCAGGCAGTGGTAGGGGAGGTAGGGGTAGAGTGAGGGTAGCTGAATCCTGCCTTTGGCTAAAAGACTCCCTCAGACTTCCGCCGCCTTATGTGTAAAGAATAGCAGCAAGATTCAACATTCTCCATTCTCTTCTCCAGTCAGAAACATTGAATTGCCAAATACATTTTCCTGAAAATCACAACTCTCTCTCTCTCTCTCCCTCTCTTTCTCTCTCTCTTTTTTTCTCTCTGTCTCTTTCGAGACTGGCCTAGCTATATAAACCAGACCGGTCACAAATTTCTGGTCTCAAGCAATCCTCCTACCCGAGCCTCCTGGATAGCTGGAATCACAACCACAAACCACCATGCCTGGCTGAAAACCTTTTTTTGCCTTGATATTCCCTTAATCAGAAATCTACATTGGCACTTTAGTTCCTACCAAATAAAATATAAGTCTGAAGAGGTTGTGTTTCAAGACTGGTCTGAATCTACATTTCCAAACTTACCTTCCATTCCTCTCTCTTTAGGAGGTCTTCTCCTGATCCAGGTTGTCCTGGTTACTCTTTCCATAACTGTTTTCAACTTCCTCACCTTAGCCCTTTTCTGGAATACCTTCTTTCCCACCCAGGTTGAAATTTTACTCTTCAGTCAAAGCCTCACTCCCTTCCTGTGCCTTGATGGGAGAGTTTTCTCCACTGCTGCTGCCTGTAATGGCCTCTCCTCCCTCTAAGGTACTATTAAGGCTGACTGCCTACACATTACTTTTGGCCTTGACTGTAACTAGTAACTATAGCTTTGAAAATATGGATGATATTGGATTATTATTTATTTTCTGCTCAGGATATGGTTCAGCCTGTTGTACAAAATGTGCATTCAATGAACAAAAGTCAATTTATTGAGTATTACATGCTTATTTATTAGTTACTTAGAAATGTAATCTCATATAAATGTCAAGAGTATGTGAGTTTGAACAATAATTCTTCTACATCAAAGCATGGCATAGTAGGTACTATGAAATCCACCCTGCTCTCCCCTATTGAATATCCATGCACACACACACACACACACACACACACACAGACACACACACACACACACACACACACCCCTACACCTACACACAAGCTTCTCTTTGGAGTTCAGGTGGGAGCATCTTGAAGCCAGTCTGTCTTGAACCTCAGAAAATGTTATGAGGCTTGTATTAGTCAAGTGTAACTTCTAAAAGTAGCTTGAACAAATTAGTTTTTAAAAACTGGAATGTAGCCAGGCGCGGTGGCTCAAGCCTGTAATACTAGCACTTTGGGAGGCCAAGACGGGTGGATCACAAGGTCAAGAGATCGAGACCATCCCGGTCAACATAGTGAAACCCCGTCTCTACTAAAACTACAAAAAATTAGCTGGGCATGGTGGCACGTGCCTGTAATCCCAGCTACTCAGGAGGCGGAGGCAGGAGAATTGCCTGAACCCAGGAGGCGGAGGTTGCGGTGAGCCGAGATCGCGCCATTGCACTCCAGCCTGGGTAACAAGAGCGAAACTCCATCTCAAAAAAAAAAAAAAAAAAAAAAAAAAAACTGGAATGTAGTAGCTTGAACAAAGTAGTTTTTAAAAACTGGAATGAGCCTCTGTGAAGGACAATTCAAGAGATGGATTTTTTAGGCAGAGCTGGACTGAGGGATTCCAGTGTTCCTCAACTCTGCTTTAATCCAAGTTGATTTAATTCTCAGGCAAATTCTCTCCACATGATGATAACTTCAAGTCCTTACAATGAGAGATCAGGGAGCATCTCTTTCCAGTACCATAGAGACCTGCTTTATGAGTGACCACTGCTTTCTTATCAGTGATGCCCCATACCTACTCTGCTATGCCCATATATTACAGGGGACACCCCATGACAATCTTAATCCCTAGTCAACCACCACTTCCCTGATCCCACCTCAGAAGCAGGACCCAATCCGGAACTGATGTTCAGTTCCTAGATCCTGCTCAGAATCCTTCAAGGAAACACACACCATACAGACAATGTTTCCTGCTCCTTCTGCCATGTGCTCCCTCACTGAAAACAGTACATCTGATTTTGTCATATTATACATTGGTACCCAGTGGTCTTTGGCTAATTAAGCTTGAACAGAGAAAGGGGAGGAATGAGCTGCTATATATTCCTTTTACCCTAAATTAGTCCCTAGAGGATGTTTTCTCATCATATATTTTCATGTGCCCTTGACTTCCTTAAGCGGCACCTGTTCATTTTCACTGGAAATGTTCCAGATGGACTGAATAATTTTGACATTATGTCACCAGGGACATCCTCCTTTTAATATTTACCATCACACAAAAACCAAGACTGCATTAGTCCTACAAGAGTTCTGATTCCACAGGACTAATTTTCAACATAAAACTAATATAAATAGCAATGTGGAAAAAACAGGTATTAAAGGTAAAATGGAGGCTGGGAATGGTGGCTCATGCCTGTAATCCCAGCACGTTGGGAGGCTGAGGCAGGAGGATTACTTGAGCCCATGAGTTTGAGACCAGCCTGAGCAACATGGTGAGATCTCATCTCTATAAAAAATTACAAAAATTAGCCAGATGTGATGTGTGTGCCTGTAGTCCCAACTAATCGGAAGGCTGAGGCAGGAGGGACACCTGAGCCTGGGAAGTTGAGGCTGCAGTGACCCATGATCATGCCATTACACTTAGCCTGGGTGGTAGAGCAAGACCCTATCTCAAAAAAAATTTTTTTAAGGTAAGACGGAAATGGAAATACAACAGATCAAGATAGTGACTGCTGGTAGCCCAATATAAATCTTGTCTGTTTGAATTTCTTCCCTTTAGAAGCTTATTTCTGTACCATTAAGTTCATGTTATCTAAGCTGCTTAACAAACCTATTTGCCAGCTTCAAATAACTGTTTCATCGACCTTGTGGATTCTTTGGGTTAAGAATTCAGAAAGGATACAGTAGGGATGGCTGGTCTCCTCTTGGCACGTCTGGGGCCTCAGCTGACAATGACACAAACACTGGGAGTGATGGTGGCTGGGAGCAAATGTCATCTGGAGGCTTTGTCTTTCACGTGTCTGGCAGTCGATGTTTGCTGTGCACTGGGACATCAGTTGTAGCTGTGGGCCAGAACACCTACACAGGGCCCATTCAGGGGGATTATACTTCTCCCTAGTATCATGGCCTCAGACTTCCTTTACATGGCAGATCAGAGTACCAAAGGCCAGTGTTTCAAAAGGACCAGTAATGAACAGTGTTGCCTTTGATACTTAGCCTGTAGTATAGCATCACTTCCACTGTGCTCTAGTGGGCTACCAGTCACATGGTAGCTACCCACATTTGAGGGGAAGGTACTTGGGCCCTAGCTGTCCGTGGAAGAAGTGCCAAATAATTTATGAGCGTATTTCAAAATTGTCACAACGAGCCTGAACTCAGGAGTTCCAGACCATCCAGGGCAACATGGTGAAACACCGTCTCTGCTAAAAATACAAAAAGATTAACTGGGTATGGTGGTGTGCACCTCTAGTACCAGCTACTTGGGAGACTGAGGCAGAAGAATTGCTTGAGCCCCAAAGGCGAAGGTTTTCGTGAGCCGAGATGGAGCCACTGCATTCCAGCTTGGGCTATGGAGTGAGACTCCGTCTCAAAACAAACAAACAAAAACTGTCACAAATTATGACTCCTTCCTGTGTTTCTTTCTTTCTTTTTCCCATTTCCTTTCTCTGTCTTTATATGTATTCTAGTGGTAGGTATCATGTATTTATGCAGTGATATACATTCAGGGATTCTTTCTGGAACTCATTTCTTGTTCTTAAGACATACCATACGTATTTTGGGTAATTTTACATTTGGAGTAAACTGAATTGAATTTAATTGAATTCAAGTAAAGCTGAAATTTACTGGGAAAAGTATTCTGTGAAAGGGTTAAGTTCAATCCATACTAACTTTAACTGGAAAAATAGAAGTTTTGTCCTGTAGAGCAATCTAAGTCCAGTCATCCTTCGTTATTTGAGGAATTTTTTCCATGTCACTTCCCTCACCCCACTTTAGATGCCAAATTCTTAACATTATCTCTAGATTACTTATAATATCTAATTCAATGTAGATGCTATATAAATAGTTTTTATACTGTATTTTTTATTGTTGTATTGTCAATTTTTTTTCTAATGTGTTCATTCTGAGGGTTGAATCCCCAAATGTGGAACCTGAGGATATGAGTGTAATGGCATGGCTTCCATTGTGAGCCACTGCAGTGCGTTTTACTTGAGTCTTGGGGTGGAGTCTAGGGAAAAGAAAAAGTGATTTTTGCTTTTAGAAAAGCACTGGTTAAAGAGAAAAAGCCCTTCCTCACCTGCCAGTGAATACCAATTTGACCCAATAGACTCTGGACAATGAGAGTAGATTATTCAAGGTTGGGACCAGTTAATGAGTGGTTTCAGGCTTGAATTACACAAAAAATATTTGGAGAAAAAAATTAGACTCCAGCACTGATAAAATCAGATTAATTCATTTTGATAGTCCAAGTATATTTAAAATATCAATAAATGCAGAAAAGAAATAGTCAGGTTCCCAGGGGAATGTTTTCCTGGCAGAACCCACTTTAGTGTCAAAATTTTACTGGTCTTCATCCAAAACATTTGAAAGCAGGCAGAGATTTTGAATCCTAAGCATAAGGATAAACAGTTTGGTGGAGTGAAAAATGACAGATTCTGGTTTTTACAAAGATCATCAAATAATTTGCTTCTGGGAAAACAGAATTGATCAGATATAATATGTCTCAATTTGTCTTCCTTTTTAATTATTTGTTAGTGTTGCTTACAAGATAGGCATCCCAATTCACCAAAGCCCCTGGTGGGATGCCTGTCATACAGCAGTAGCTGTGAAGATCTTCTATGTTTGAACCAATTCAGGGAAAAATATTATCCTCCATAAAAGGTGGCTTTGAGATTTTGAACGCAAAAAATTTATGTGCAGTAGGGTGTGCAGTCTGCCACAAATACTTTATATTTCATAATCACTGTCTTCTTTGTCATAAATGCTCGAAACTAATAAAATATGGAGTCAATGTTAATGAATTAGCATTTAGCATTTTATGGCTGTGGGTTACCATGCCTACCACTTAAAATAAGTCTGTGCTCCTAGCATTATATATGGATCAAGAAAAGGGAATGTTTATAGTTTGAACTGGATAAAAATGAACGCAAAGTTGGTTAATGAGTTATTCCTTGTGAAATAAAACAGCAAAGACTACTTCTAACTATATGATAATTTTTTGTAATGCCTTTTTCAAAGAAGCACCAGGTAATGCTGTTAACAATTGTCTATTTAATGTTTACTCATATAAGGGTTGCCTTCATGTATGAATACATATGTATATCCTATATTGGCACTCAGATCTAACATCAAAGAGTCAATATGATACTGTTAAGATGAACCTTTGCTGTTTGAGGTGCCCAACATTTATTTCCCTTTCTCTCAGTAAGAACAGTTCCCCTCCTGTTTGGGGATCCCCTTTCTTCCTCCAGGTACTCAGAGGATGCTAATTTTACTCTCAGTTTCAGGGCTGGGTCTTGGTAGTCTTCAATCAATGAGCACAGCCTCTCTTGGCCACCGTGTCAGGACGAATGGACACAGATCTGGTTTGGAACCAGGATAACTAAGATGTGACTGAGGGAGATCTCTTTCCAGACATTTTTCTTTTTCTGACAGCATCATCATCAGAACTCCTTTGTGATGTAAATATGCAAAAAAAACAAACAAACAAACAAAAAAAAAAAACAAAAAAACCAGCAAGTCTGCGTGGGGTGTTAGAGCTGAGAGGATTTCAGAGCAATAGAGCCAAGGCCTTGTAGAGTCTCTGGATCAAACCATTCCTAAAACCAGAAATATTCTTCCACTATGAATTTACCTGACCCAACACATTTCCATTTTAGCTTCAGCCAATTCAGATTGGGGTTTCTGTTAGTTGTGGAACTAAGAGTCCTAAGTGTGACATGGACTAAAGTGTTCAGTAAAAGAAAGAGCAAATTATTTAGCTGAATTGATCACCTTTACATATAAACGTTCATAAGACAGAATTCATAATATTTCAATATGATATTACATAAGGTAGCTTTTTTTTCCTCCCATCTACCTGCCCTGGTCCCTGGTGAGAATGAAATAAGGAAAGGAGGTTTCGAGGGAACACTGGAACATTCTTATTTTACCTTTTGAGGAAGATTCTAGTGTTTTAAGTAATTCTGGCAAAATCAGAGGAAACTTTCTCCTTTTCAGGTTATCACCTCTGACAGTCTGACTGTGTCAGAGAAGGAGGCACATTAAGAAGAACAATGAAGTCCAGCCTAGGCTTAGCAGAATACATGGAAGTCTATTACTATAAAAATCTATGATGCACAAGGTGGAGAATGATGGCTGTCATGCTATGCCTGTGTTACATACATTAATTTTTAAAAACAGCTTTTTGAAGTATAATTGACACTTATTGAAGTATGCAATATAATAAATTTTGGCATATTTATACATATATACATTCATCACTGCAATCAAGATAATGAACATATCAATCACTTTCAACTGTTTCCTTGTGCTGCTCTTTAATCTTCCCTCTCACTTGACCTTGACAGCCTCTACCCCCACCTGTCTCCAGGCAACCACAGATATGCTTTCTGTCACTATAGGTTACTTTACTTTTCCGAGAAGTTTTTTAAACTAAAATTTTATTTTATATTCAAGGGTATATGTGCTTGTTTGTTACACGAGTATTACATGCACAGTGGTGGAAGGTGGGCCTCTAGTGTACCCATCATGCAAATATTGGACGTTGTACCAGTAGGTAATTTTCACCCCTCATGCGCATCCCTCGTTCCTGCTTGCTAATACTGGACATTGCACCCAGTAGGTAATTTTCACCCCTTGCACCCCTGCCTCTTCCCCCCTCTAGTAGTCGCAGTGTCTTCTATTGTTCCCATCTTTTTTTTTTTTTTTTTCATTTCTTTTTTTTTTCTTAGCCCACCAGGACTGGAAAAAAAAATTATTTCTTTTTTTGTTCCCATCTTTATGTCCATCAATACCATTTATCTAGCTTCCACTTACAAGTGAGAACATATGATATTTGATTTTCTGCTTTTGTGTAAGTTCACTTATGATAATGGTCTCTGGTACCATCAATGTTGCTGCATAGGCATAACTTTATTCTTTGTTATGGCTATATAGCATCCCATGCTAGGTATGTATCACATTTTTCTTATCCGATCACCTGTTGGTGGACACTTAAGTTGGTCTCAGGACTTTACTGTTGTAAATAGTGTTGCCATAAACATATGTATGCAGGTGTCTTTTTTATATAATGATTTCTTTCCTTTGAGTAGATACCAAGTGGTGGGATTGCTAGATCAAATGGTAGTTCTGATTTTAGTTTTTTGAAATATTATCATACTGTTTTCCATAGAGGTTAAGCTAATTTACATTCCTACCAACAGTGTATGAGCATTCCCTTTTCTCTGCATCCACACCTTCTGTTCTTTTTTCACTTTTCAATGATAGCCATTCTGACTGGTTTAAGATGGTATCTCAGTGTGGTTTTAATTTGCATTTCTCTAATGATTAGCTGAAATGGAGCATTTTTTCATGTATTTGTTGGCCACTTGTATGTCTTATTTCAAGAAATGTCTGTTCAAGTCCTTTGCTCAGTTTTTAATGGGGTTATTTGTTTTTTCCTTAGGATTGTTTGAGTTCCTTATAGGTTCTAAATTTTAATCCTTTGTCAGAGGCATAATTTGTAAATATTTTCTTCCATTCTTTAGATTTTCTATTTAGCCATTGATTATTTGTTTTGCTGTGCAGAAACTTTTTAGTTGGATTAAGTCTCATTTGTCTATTCTTGGTTTTGTTGTGTTTGCTTTTGGGCTCTTCATCATAAATTCTTTGGCTAAGCCAATGTCAGGAAGGGTTTTATCCAACTTTCGTCTAGGATTTTTATAGTTTTCAGGTCTTACATTTAGGTCTTTAATCCATCTAGAGTTAATTTTTGTATATGGAGAAAGATAACGGTCCAGTTTCATTCTTCTGCTTATGGCTAGCAGATTTTCCCAGCATCATCGTTTATTGAGTAATGTCCTTTTCCCATTGCTTATTTTTATCAGCTTTATTGGAGATCAACTGATTGTAGGTATGTGGCTTTATGTCTGAGTTCTCACTTCTCTTCCATTGACCTATGTGTCTGTTTTTGTACCAGTATCATTGCTATTTTACTTACAATAGCCTTGTAGTATAATTTGAAATCAGGCAACGTGACGACTCTGGATTTCTTCTTTTTGCTTAAGAGTGCTTTGGCTATTAGGGCTTTTGCGGGGGTTTCTATATGAACTTTAGGATTGTTTTTTCTAACTCTTTAAAAAAGCGAGTTTGATAATTTGATAGGAATTGCATGGAATTTGTAGATTGCTTTTGGTAATAAGGTCAGGGTAATTATATTGATTCTTCCAATCCATGAGCTTGAGGTTTTTTTTTTTGTTTGTTTTTGTTTTGTTTTGTTTTGCCAGGGTCTTGATTTGTAGAGATGAGGCCTGACTATGTTGCCTAGGCTGGTCTCAAACTCCCGGGCTCAAGCAGTCCTCCTGCCTCAGCCTCTCAAAGTTCTGGGATTACAGACATGAACCATCATGTGTGGACAAGTATGGGATTTTAAAAAATTTATTTATGTCATCTACAATTTTTTTCACACATGTTTTCTAGTTCTCCTTGCAGAGATCTTTCACTTCCTTAGCTAAATGTATTGCTATGTATTTTATGTTTGTGTGTGTCTCTTATAAATAGGATTGAGTTCTTAATTTGATTCTCAGATTGAACATTATTGGTATATAGACATTCTACTAATTTTTATATGTTGTTTCTATATCTTGAGACTTTACCAACATTAGCAATCAGGTCTAGAAATCTTCTAGACAAGTCTCTAGGGTTTTCTAGCTATATGATCATGTCATTAGTGTACAAAGATAATTTTACTTTCTCTTTTCCAATTTGGGTGCCTTCTGTTTCTTTCTCTTGTCTGACTAGGACTTCCCATACTGTTTTGAATAGGAGTGGAAGTGGACATCCTTGTCTTGTTCCAGCTCTAAGAAGAAATGCTTTACATTGTTTCCCATTCAGTATGATATAGGCTGTGGGACTGTTGTAGATGGCTTTTATATTTTGAGGTATGTTCTACCTATACCCAGTTTGTTGAGGGTTTTTTTTAAATCATGGATAAATGTTGAATTTTGTTGAATGCTTTTTCTGTATGTATTGAGATGATCTTAATGGTTTTTGTTCTTAGTTCTGTTTATGTGGTGAATCACATTTATTGATTTATGTATGTCAAACCATCTTTGCATTCCTGAAAGAAAGTCCACTTGATCATTGTGAATCATCTTTTAATGTGCTGTTGGATTCAGTTTGCTAGTATTTTGTTGATGAGGATTTCTGTATCTATGTTCATCATGAATATTGGCCTATAGTTTTCTTTTTTGTTGTGTCCTCGCCTGATTTTGTTATCAGAATGATACTGGATTTGTAGAATGAGTTAGGAAGAGATCTCTACTCCTTAAATTTTTGGAAGAGTTTTAGTAAGATTGGAGCCAGCTCTTCTTTGTGCTTCTGGTAAAATTCGATTCTGAATCCAGCTGGTCCTGGGCTTTTTAAATTTAATTTTTATTAAAAAAAAATTTTTTTTTGAGGGGAGATTTTTAACTACTGATTCAATTTCATTACTTGTTATTGGTATTGTTCAGGGTTTCTATTTCTTCCTGGTTCAATCTTAGGAGGTTGTATCGTTCCAGAATTTTTTTTTTTTTTTTTTTTTTTTTTTTTTTTTTTGAGATGGAATCTTGCTCTGTAGCCCAGGCTGGAGTGCAGTGGTGCAATCTTGGCTCACTGCAACCTTTGCCTCTAGGGTCCTGGTTCAAACAATTCTCTTACCTCAGCCTTCCAAGTAGCCTAGGTTACAGGCACAAGCCACCATGTCCAGCTAATTTTTGTATTTTTTAGTAGAGACGGGGTTTCACCATGTTGACCAGTCTGGTGTTGAACTCCTGACCTCATGATTTGCCCACCTCAGCCTCCCAAAGTGCTGGGATTACAGGTGTGAGCCACTGCACCTGGCCTCTTTCCAGTAATTTATCAGTTTCCTCTATGTTTTGTAGTTTATGTGCATAAATGTGCTGATAGTAGTATCTAACGATCTTTTGTATTCTCTGGTATCAGTTGTGATGTCATCCTAAGATCTAATTATACTTATTTGGATCTTCTCTCTTTTCCTTAGTCTAGCTAGCAGTCTGTCAATTCTGTTTTTCCTTTCAAAGAACCAACTCTTTCATTTTATTCATCCTTTGTATCTTTTTTTGGTCTCAAACTCATTTAGTTTTGCTGATCTTTGTTATTGCTTTTTGTCTGCTAATTTTAGGTTTGGTTTTCTCATGCTTGTTTAATTAGGTTGCTAATTTGAGATTTTTTGCATCTTTTTTATGTAGGCATTTAATATTATAAACTCTCCTCTGGATACTGCCTTTGCTATATCCCAGAGGTTTGGGTATGTTGTGTCTCTGTTTTCAGTCATTTTAAAGAATTTTTTTATTCCTGCCATTATTTTACTATTTACCTAAAAGTCATTCAGGATTTTTTAAATTTTCTATATACTTGCATAGTTTTGAGAGTTTCTCTTGGTTTTAATTTCTAATTTTATTTCTCAGGGGTCTCAGAAGATATTTTATATAATTTTGATTTTTTAAAGTACATTGAGACTTGCCTTATGGCCAAGCATATGGTCAGTTTTGGAGAATATTTCATGCACAGGTAAAAAGGATGTATATATTCTTTTTTTTTTTTTTTTTTTTTTTTTTTTTTTACAAATCTGCTGGCAAACGATTCTCTATCTTTGTCTGAAAATCATTATGTGTACCTAAGGATGTATATATTTTGTAGTTTGGGGTAGAATGTTCTCTAGATGTCTCTTAGATCCAGTTGGACTACAAACCGTAGTCCAGTTTAAATCCAGAGTTTCTTTGTTGACTTTCTGCTTTGATGATCTAGTAATGTCAGTGAGAGGATTGAAGTTCCTCATTATTATTGTATTGCTATCACTCTGTTTTTCATTGGTCTGGTAGTATTTATTTGATGAATGTGGGTTCTCTAGTGTTGGGTGCATCTATATTTAGGATAGTTAAATATTTCTTCTTTGTCCTTTTTTTACTGGGGTTGATTTAAAGTTGTTTTATCTGATTTAAGAATGGCTATTCCTACTTGCTTTTCTTTGCTGTTTGCAAGATGTATCTTTTCCATCCTTTTACTTTTGAGTCTAAATATGTCTTTAGTCAGTACTTTGGTCTCTTGTAGGCAGCAGATGGCTGGGTCTTTTTTTTTTAATCAAAATTACCACTCTATATCTTTTAAGTGGGAGCATTTAGGTCATTTGTATTCAAGGTTAATATTGATATGTGAGGTTTTCTTCCTGACATGGTGTTGTTAGCTGGTTGCTTTGGAGCTTCTGTTGTGTAGTTGCTTTATAGGATCTGTGAGCTTTGCACTTACGTTTCCTTTTCTGATGGTGAGTATCATCCTTGCATTTCCATATTGAGAATTTCTTTAAGCATTTCTTGTAGGACCAGTCTAGTGGTGACAAATTATCTTAGCAGTTGCTTATCTGAGTTAGATTTTATTTCTTCTTCACTTATAAAGTTTGTCAGTATATAAAATTCTCGGTGGGCATTTTTTTCTTTAAGGAGGTTAGAAATAGGCCCCCAGTCTTTTCTGGCTTATAGGATTTCTGCTGAGAAGTCTGTCTACTAGTCTGTCTGTTAGTCTAATAGGTTTTCCTTTGCAGGTGATTTGGGCTTTTTCTATAACTGCCTTTAAGATTATTTTCTTTAGTGTTGACCTTGGATATTCTGGTGACTGTATGCCTTGGTGATGTTTGTTTTGTGTAGTATCGTGCAGGTGTTCTCTGGATTTCTTGTATCTGGATATCTACCTCTCTAGCAAGATTACAGGAATTTTTCTGAATTATTCCTTCAAATATGTTTTCTGAGTTGTTTAATTTTTCTTCTTCTCTCTTAGCCTTAGTAATAATTCACAGGTTTGGTCACATCACATAAACCCATATTTCTCTAAGCCTTTTTATTGTTTTTAAAAATTCTTTTTTCTCTTTTCTCTCTTTTTTTGAGACAGGGTCTTCCAGTGTCATCCAGGATATAGTGCATTAGTCACTGCAGCCTCTTCAAACTCCCAGGTTCAAGCAATCCTCCAACCTCAGCCCCACAGGCAGTTGGGACCACAAGCATGCACCACCATGCCTAACTAATTTTTAATTTCTTTTTTCTTTACTTTTGTCTAACTAGGTTAGTTCAAAAGACTGGTGTCTGAGCTCTGAAATTGTTTCCTTTGCCTGGTCTAGTCTATTGATAAAGCTTTCAACTATATTTTGAAATTACTTAAGTGAATTTTTCAATTCCAGAAGTTTCTTGTTGATTTTTAAAAACATCTGCCTTCATTTTCTGGATCGTTTTTGTAGTTTCTTTGTGTTGATTTTTGACCTTGTCTTGGATCTTATTGAGCTTTCATGCAATCCATACTTTGAATTGAATTGTAAGATATGAATTAATACTTCCTTTGAATCCATTCTTTATCTTTGATTTCTGAATTTCCATTTTGGTTAGGCGCCATTGCTGGAGAGCTAGTGTGATCCTTCGATGCTGTCACAACATTCAGATTTCTCATGGTGTCAGAATGTTTATGCTTGTTCTTTCTCATCTGGAGAGGCTGCCACTTCTAACTTTTGGAATCATTTCATTCAGTTAGAATGTTTTTCTCTCCTTCTCCAGCCTCTTTAGGGAGTGTGACCGTAGAGTGTGTCGTGTAGTCCCTTGGGGCTTTGTTTCTGTAGCTCCTCTGCACTTCTGTCTGTAAGTTTCATATTGAGCTATGCAGTTCCATTTACTGGCCAGTAGACGGCGCTTGTGGGTAAAAGTCAGCTGTGGCACAAGTAGATGGCTATGTACTGATCTTTGTTTCCCGTGAGGTATTCTCTGTTGTTTCAGGTGATAGACTGGACAGTGGAGTGCCAGATGTCCTGAGTTTCCTGTTCTGTAATAAAGGTGGTGGGGGAAGGGGTGGAGACAGCTGGGAACTGGACCTCCTGGCTTGCCCACAATTCCCCAGTAGCAAATAGGCACCAGCCCTGATGAGGATGGCTGGGAGGAGCTCCTGGTGAAATGTGCTGAGGTCTCTGCAGGTGGTGAGAGGACTGCACCGGCTCCACATCCTAGATAGATGGGAATCTGATCTGTTCCCTATCATAACCCCATCCTGGGGCTCATGACTTCCTGTTCATACACATGCTAAAGTCTATCTCTGGACCACAATGTGGTTGACAGCCCTTTTGCGACTCTCCAAGGGAGTGGCTTCAGGCCAGTAGCTCCTCACTCAGCCTGATACAGATAGCTTTATGGCTCACCTGGTCTCTGGTGTGGTAATGTTGCTGCTTTGTGTAGAGGTGGGGGCTCCACCTTTGGACCCGTGCAGGAGGGTGGTGGTTGTGGTGGTGTCGGCTGATTGTGTCAAGCCAATCTCTTGCCCTTTGAAGCTGATCAGGTGCCCACTGTGTTGAAATAGGCTAGGTGTTTCCTCAATTCCCAGGCTCCTAGATGACCAACTGTAATGTATGTGAGTGTATGAGTCCTGATGGGACTGGACAAGAGTCGGGCTAGCCCAGAGTTCAGGTGCTGGTTGTGATAGGGAGGGGTGGACTGGTCCCTGGGTCACCTGCAAAACTCTCAGGTTGGGGCAGGCAGAACACCCAGGCAGTGGGACCCCAAGAGAAGATCACAGATCTGTGGGGATCGTGTTCTCAGGAGAGCTCTGGACTGCAGCTGAAATGTTCAGGCAGAGATAGAGCAGCTGGGACCCCTCAGCTGGAGCAATGCAGACTGGCAGCTGTGGGTATGTGACACACTCACACTTCCCTCCTATATAAGTGACATTGGATTTCACTGTTGGGGGCACACAAAGGTGCCAATGTTTCTCATTCTTGTGCTGCCCTGGGACTGGTAGTGGCAGAGGCCGTGGTAGTGGCAGAGGCTTCGTGGAAACTGCCCGAAGCTTGTTGCTGGCCTCAGAAAATTGAGCTTGCAGAAGAACTGAGCTGCAGCCAGATGCCCAAGCAGGGGTAAGAAAGTTGAAATGGGGGCTGGAAGACAGTGAGCTCCATTTGATGGGGAGCAGCAGAGGTGAAGAGTCTCGGGTTATGTAGCCTACTTATTGTTCCTTTGCATCTCAGCTGTGGCATATAAAAGTGGCCTATCTCCTCATTTGTTCTTAGCCTGGGAGCAGCAGAGGGGAAGGAAATGGCAGCTGTGATTGAAAAGGTCCTGTCAGCTACCTCTGGGAGTTATGCACTCAGATGAGCACAGAGCTGTGACCACTGAGTCCAGGCACGGGCTGCATATGTGCACTGGGGGACGGAAGGTAGCAAGCCCCATTTGGCAGCAGCAGAGACGAAGAGTTATGGGGTGTGCAGTATGCCCACTGTTCCTCCATTTCTCAGCTGTTATGTTCATGCTGGAGACACACAGAAGATCCCAGACTTCTTGGCCCTTCCTTGCTTGGGGGTAGCAGGGGCAGAGGCAACAACAATGGCCATACAAAGGGCTTGTAGGCTGTATCTGGGAGTTTTGTACCCAGCGGAATGGAGAACTCCGACTGCAATGTTCAGGCAGGGGCAGGGTGGCTGTGCAGGTAGCCTAAGCCAGCAAGCCCTGACTGACAAGGAGCAGTAGAGTTGGAGAAAATGTAGTATGCAGTCTGGCCACTCCCCAGTTTTGCAGCTTTAGCATCTATTACAGGGTGTGCAAAAGAACCTTGTTTCTCTTATTAGTGGGGTAGGGGTAGCTGGCACTGGGTTGCCCAGAGATCAAATGCCTGTGGGGTTCCATGTGAGCTGGAGTAGTGTCCCTGCACAGATTCCAGGAGGCTCTCTTAGTTCGTCTAGAGGCCTAGGGGTGGTCAAGGAGGGTCTCTTCTGTGTCCAGGGTTGTAAAAGCCCATGGCAGAAGTGTGGATCCCCTGGAGACCCTCAATTCCTCATCCTTTCCCTCAGTTAGGGAGCTTCTTCCAGGTTCCTGACAGTCCTGGGTAGGCAGTTACCTGGCTTCAGTCCTTTTTGCTCTTCATGGGTCTGGTCGCTTCCTTCATGATTCCCAGAGTGATTTCTTAAGCGATGCATGATATGGTTTGGCTCTGTGTCCCCACCCAAATCTCATCTTGAAGTATAATTCCTTCATGTTGAGGGAGGGACTTGAGGTAACTAGATCATGGGGGTGATTTCCTCCATGCTGTTCTCATGACAGTGAGAGTGTTCTCATGAGATTTGATGGGTGAAAAGTGACACTTTCCTCTGTGCACTCTCTCCTGCCACTTTGTGAAGAAGTACTTGCTTCTCTTTCACCTTCCACCATAATCGTAAGTTTCCTGAGGCTTCTCCAGCCATGCAGAACTATGAATCAATTAAACCTCTTTCCTTTATAAATTACCCAGTCTCAGGTAGTACCTTTATAGCAGTGTGAGAATGGATTGATAAAATGCACTTGAAGCGTTGGTATTTACTTGCAACTTCATTTCTTTCCTGTGAGAGAGGCATGAACTAGCTGCTTCTAGTCAGCCATCTTGAATCAGACCCTTCAGAATTTTGTATAAATAGAAGCGTACACTCTGCGGTCTTTTTTGACTGACATTTTTCATTCATTATAATTATTTTGGGATTTAATCATATTATTATGTATATTATTGGTTTCTTTCTTTTATTGCTGAGTAGTATTCTACTGTGTGGCAGTACCAGAATAGGTTTATCCCTTTCAGACACATGTTGATGGGCATTTGGATTATTTCTAGTTTGGCACTATTAAACATAATGCTATAAACATTAGCAAACAAATTTGGATGCATGCTTGCCTTTCTCTTGGGTAAATGTCTGCCGTTGGAATGTATGGTTATATTGTAGATGTATGTTCAACTTTTTAAGAAACCATCATACTGCATTACAAAATATTGTACAATTTTACGTTCCTAACAGTGGTATGTGAGAGTTTAGGTTGTTCCATGTCTTCCTTATACTTGGAATGATCAGATTTTAAAATTTCAGCCATCGGCCAGGTGCAATGACTTAACACTTGTAATTCCAGCAATCTGGGAGGCTGAGGCAGGCAGATCATTTAAAACCAACCAGACTAACATGGTGAAACCCCGTCTCTACTAAAAATGCAAAAATTAGCCAGGCATGGTGGCACGTGCCTGTAATCCGAGCAGCTAGAAGGTTGAGTTGGGAGAATCGCTGGAACCCAGGAGGCAGAGGTTGCCGTAAGCCAAGATAGTGCCAGTGCACTCCAGCCTGGTGACAGAGTGAGACCCTGTCTCAAAAAAAATTTTTTTTCCAGCTGTTATAAGTATTATAGATATATAGTGATATTTCATTGTGATTTAAATTTGCATTTATGACAAATTAAATTGAGCATAGTTGTATGTACTTATCCTTCATCCACATATCTTCTTTGGTGAGGTATCTATTCAAATCTTTTGCTCATTTTTTAAACTTGGGTTATTTGTGTTTTTATTTTTAAGTTTTAGAATTTATTTATATGTTCTTGATACAAGCCTTTTATTATATATGAATTGCAAACACTTTCTCAGGCTTGTGGCTTGATTTTCATTCACTTAATGGTGTCTTTGGGAGAGCAAAAGTTTTAAATTTTCATCAAGTGTAATTCATCAGTTTTTCATCTTACAGATTTTCTATTTAGTGTCTTGTTTCAGAAATCTTTGCCTAACCCAAGATTAACAAAGATTTTCTCCTATGTTTTCTTCTAGAAGTTTTCCTTTGTTAAGCTTTACATTTAGGTTACTGACCCATTTTAAGTTAAATTTTGTGTGTCAAAGTTCTGTATGGCTTCTTACTGGAGAGATAAATCTTTTAAGGTGATATTTTAGTGGAGAAAATGCAATGTCTTCATCAACCATTTATTTTTCCTTCTTAGGCACACAGCCTATTTCCCAGCTTCTCTGCAGTTGTGGTAGGGTAGTATGACTTAGTTTTAATCCGTGCAAGGTGGATAGAAATAATGTACTTTCTTCCAGACCATACTGTATAACTCTTTGTATAATCTTCCGTATTCCTCATATCCCTTTCTATGCTAACTTTGGTTACCATGTTTCAAAAGTAGCTGAGTCACAAGAATGTTATTAGGTGCCTGAACTACCACACGAAGGGCCTTTGTTCTGGTTATCTAATGCTGCATAATAAACCACCCCAAAAGTTAGTGGCTTATACAACAATATTTTATTATATCTTATGACTCTATGAGTTGACTGGGCTCAGCCAGTGGCTCTTGCTTGAGATCTCTCCTGCAATTGAGGGCACTTATTAGATAGTACGGGTGACTACAGTCATCTGATGGCTCAACTGGATGAATGACCAAGAAGGTCCACTCACATGGAGAGCCGATGATGCTGGCTATGTGCTCAAAACCCAATGGGGCTGTCAACTGGAGGGCTTACACATGGCTTCTCCATGTGACGTGAAATTCTCTTAGCCTGGTGGTTGGGTTCCAAGAGGAACAACCCCATAAATGTACATTCCAAGAATTAAGAACTGGACGCAGTTAAGACTACGCCTGGAGTGGTACAACATCATTTCCACCACATTATATTGATCAAAATAGTCACAGGGCCTTCCTTTATTCAAGGCAAATGTAAACTGCATATTTGATGGAGGAGTAGTAAAGTCACATTGTAAAAGAACATAAGGTATTAATGGCATTGTCATGATCATCTTTAAAAATACAATATGCCATACTCTCTCACCAAACACTTGGCTCTACTATCACATAAAAGAGGCATAAACTTACGTTATCCTAATCCAGTGAAGGTTGAAGATTTGTTACCGCAGTTAGTTTATCCTGACTACCATCCATAATATTTCATCTACTGAGAGGACCACGCTCTTGTCTCCTGGATTATCAGTAATGCCTTCTTGGCTTGGATCTGGAAACAGTGCTTTATTTTCACAATGAGGATACTGTCATTTCAAGCAGAATACTTAGTCCTAGGTGTAATGAGGTACCTGCTATATTCACTCACAAGGACATTTAATATACCAAGCTCCAGCTGCCAAGTTAAAGGTCTGCCTCGACTTCCACTGGGAAATAATCACCTTACAGGCAGTGTCATTGCACAAGCAGAACTTCCTATCTGCAGATATCTGGTTGGTTCAGGTGAGAGATCCATTCAAATCCTGAGTTCTGTTTTGCACATTTCAGAATCTTATTTCATATTCCAAGGGTTTTTTTCCAGATAGGCTTAACCCTATTTCAAGGATAGCATATATTCAAATAAATTTTATACACTGCATTTTTGTAAGCATCCCTCAAGAGATTATTGGAGTTCTTAGTGATAGCGCAAGAAGCACTATCTCGTTGTGTAGGGCCCACTTCAAATCATTTACATAGTGCCTATATATTTGTTAAAGGTTCAGTCTTCTACCTACCTTCCAAGAGTATGGTTTCTGCTGTTTAGGGGCCCAAAGGACTGATACCAGGAAGAATGCATGGCCACAGATTGCTTTCTCCAGTTCGTATGATGTCTAGTAGGAACCCTCCTTGGACTTCCTACACATATGTGACAGCCTGGGAGAACCCATCCATTCTCAACAACTAGTAAGGTAGACATAGATTCCTTGGTTAAGGAGATATGTTTGAACACAGACCGTTTTTCTAAATATTTCAGTCTTCATTGAACGCACTGAAGCAGGTTCTTCAGGTTGATGCATGAAAAGTATGGTTTTTAACTTAGAGATTCCAGTCATTCTATACTAGAATTCATAGACTCTTGGCCACCCAGGTATGTTGGTTCATGCTTGTAATCTCAGCACTTTGCGGGGTGGAGGTTGGTGGAACACTTGAGGCCAGGAGTTCAAGACCAGCCTTGCCAACATAGCAAAACCTTGTCTCTACTAAGTAAATAAATACAAATTTCAAAAAATCCATAAACTCCTGGCCTTTTGGTGGTATGTTAGAACATTTAGTGCTGCTATAACAGAATAGTTAAAACAGAATAATTTGTAGAGAACAGAAATTTATTTCTTATAGTTCTGCAGGCTGGGAAGTCCAACATCAAGATGCCAGCAGGTTTAGTTTCTGATGAGGGCCCAGCCTCGGCTTCCAAGACAGTGCCGTGAGTGCTGCATCCTCCAGGAGGAATAAAACATTGTTCCTCATATGGCAGAAGAGTAGAAGAGCAAAGAAAGACAGAACTCACTTTCCAAAGCTCCCTTTTAAAGGTATTAAGTCCTCCCATGAGGGCAAAGCCCTGGTAGCCTAATCAACTTTTAAAGGGCTCACCTCTTGATACTATTACAATGGCAATTAAATTTCAACATGAGTTTTGGAGAGGACAGACATTCAAACCATAGCAGGTGGATACAAGAAGAGTCAGCTTCAAAGGCATGCAACCTGTGCAGTTGCACAGAACCCCGCTCTTAGCATAACTCCATGCTTCGTTTAATACTCTGCTGTTGCTGTCCTGAAATTCTTAATAATTTTTCATTTTGCAATGGTTCTATTTAATGTCTGATAAATAGTACTGATATTTTTCATTCCTTATATTGGTTGTTTGGCCTGTCCCCCTGCCTTGATCAGCCTTGCTAAAGATCTGTCAGTTTTATTAGTTTGCAGAGTTAGATTTTGGCTTAATTTTCTCTATTGCATTTTCCTCCTATTTCATTGGTGTCTACTCTTTATTATTTTTATTTCTCTGCTTCTTTGATTTAATTTGTTTTTCAGCTTCTTGAGATTGATACTTAAGTAATTTTTAATCTTTTTCCATTTCTAATATTCACATATAATGGTATTACTTTGCTTTAAGAATGAGACCACATGTGTTGAATCCTGCATGAATTGTTGTATTCTATTTTTATTATCACTCAGTTCAAAACTCTCTAATATTCATTGTAATTTCTAGTTTCATGCCTGGTTATTTAGAATTGTGTTGCTTAAATTCCAATTAATTAGCTAAGGGATTTTTTAGTCTTCTTCTTAAATTCTTCTACTTTTTTTTTTTTATTTTTTTTTGGTTAGAATCTCATACTCAGAGAATTAATTCCTATTTTAATTCCTCTTTAGATAGAGACCATGCTCTTTATGATTTCAATTTTTGAATTTGGTGAGGCTTACTTTAGGATCCACTTAGGGTTAAGTTTTTAAATTACATATGCACTTGAAGAATGCATATTCTGAAGTTTTGGAGGGGGTAGAGATCTATGTATATCAATGAGCTCAAATTTATAAATTATGTTTTCCAAGTCTTATTGACCTGGAATATTTTCTGCCTACTAATTTTTTTTTTGACTGCTTGTTATATTAATGTGGTTGTGACTTTTTCCTTTAAGTTGTTGAATTTTAAAATTTATATATTTTGAGGCTGGTTATTAAGCAAATAAACATTTAGAATTCTTATAGTTTTCTGCTGTCGTGACCCTTTTATCATTATGAAATGCCCCTATTTATCTGTCTGTATTATTATAATACTTCTTGGTTAATAGCTATATTTTCTGATATTAATATTGCTACCCAGCTATCTTTTGAGTTTTATTTTCCATATTTTCCTTTTTTTAGATTTAATAAGTATTTTTCATTATTCAATTTCTTACTTTTCTTAGTTGTTAGTTGTACACTATTTCATAATTCCTTTAGTGATTACCTAAATGATGGCAATATGCAACCTTGATTTGCTACCATAAATTCATGATTTTACCACTGCCTGGACAATGGAAGAACATTATAGTTGTTTTTTGTTGTTTTGTTTTTTGTTTTGTTTTGTTTTTTGTTTTTTTGTTTTTTTTTTAACACAGAGTTTCACTCTTGTTACCCAGGATGGAGTGCAATGGTGCAATCTCGGCTCACCGCAACCTTCGCCTCCTGGGTTCAAGCAATTCTCCTGCCTCAGCCTCCGGAGTAGCTGGGACTACAAGCATGCACCACCGTGCTCAGCTAATTTTTGTATTTTTAGTAGAGACAGGGTTTCACCGTGTTGACCAGGATGGTCTCGATCTCTTGACCTCATGATCCACCCGCCTTGGCCTCCCAAAGTGCTGGGATTATAGGCGTGAGCCACTGTGCCCAGCCGAACATTACAGTTTTAAACTCTCTTTGTCAGCCTCTCAACCCCCGAATTCTCTCTATATTTTAGATTTTAGAAGGCATTACTATTACTGTTTTGAATAGTCAATATTTATCTAGTTTTACTTACATATTTATCTGCAAGAGCCTTCTTCAGGTTTAGAAAATCCAGATGAAATGATGCTGAATTTCCTCTAGCATCATGTTTTTAAACCTGAGGAACCCTCTTTACTATTTCTTTTGACATGGGTCTGCTGGAAACAATTTACATTAGTTTTGTTTATCTGAAAACATCTTTATTTTGCCTTCATTTCTTAAGGGTATTTTCACTGTGTAAAATTCTGGATTTGTGATTATTTAAAGCATATCAAAGATGTTATTCCATTATTTTCTTGCTTCCATTGTTTCTTTTGAGAAGTCAGCTTATATTACTGTTAAAGTTTGATTTGTTTCTCAAGCTATTTTTAAGCTTTTCCTTTTATCAGTTGCTTTCAGCATTTTTACTGAAATTTTCCTAAATCACGAATTTTTTTGTGTATGTCCTGTTTGGCATTAACAGTGCTCTTGAATCAGTGGTGGCTTTGTCCAGAATTTTTTAACAGAGTCTCTTCTTGCTTCTGTCTCATTTTCTCAATGGTCTTGTTGGAGTCCAATTATTCCATTTACTATGTTAGACCTTTTCAGTTTTTTCATATATCTGTCATGCTTTTTTTTTTTTTCTTTTGAGACAGGATCTCACTCTGTTGCCCAGGCTGGAGTGCAGTGGTCTGATTGCAGCTCATGCAGCCTCAGCCTCCTGTGATCAAGCAATCCTGATCCTCCTGCCTTAGCTTCCTCAATAGCTAGGACTACAAGTGCATACCACCATACCAGACTAATTTTTAAAGTTCTTATAGAGATGTTGTCTCACTTTGTTGCCCAGGCTAGTCTCAAACTCCTGGACTCAAGTGATCACCATGCTTGGCCAGTCACACTTTTTTTTTTTTTTTTTTGATTCTTTTTCTGTGTGTCACTTTTGTTATTTGTTTCTTTAAATTTTAAAAGAAAATCATCAGTAAAACACTCAAGATCAACAATAATAAAAAATAGTTACTTCTTTTTTATTTGATTTTTACAGACACTTTTTGCAAGATTACTTAGACTAGTACCTTCTATGACACTTCAACTCTTTGATGAGAGGCAGTAACCACTAATATATGTTCTCCTCTCTCTTATTTAGAGATGAATTCAGATACAAGTAACTTTATGCTTAAGGCTTGTACAACACTAAAATATATAGTAAGAGTAGTCATACAAAAATATGAGTGAGTTTATGATATGGTTTGCATCTGTGTCCCTGCCTAAATCTCAGGTCGAATTGTAATCCCCAGTGTTGGAGGAAGGGCCTGGTGGAAGGTGATTGGATCATGGGGCAGAGTTCTCGTGAATGGTTTGACACCATCTCTGCCTTGGCACTGTATAGTGATTGAGTTATCATGAGATCTGGGTTTTTAAAAGTATGTGGCACCTCCCTGCCCGCTCTCTCTCCCTCCTACTCCAGCCATGTGATATATGCACTGCCCCTTCCCCTTCTGCCACAATTATCCATTTCCTGAGGCCTCCCCGGGAGTGGGGAACCATGAGCCAATTAAACCCCATTTCTTTATAAGTTACCTAGTCTCAGGTATATCATTATAGCAATGTGACAGTAGACTATTACAGCTTACCTATGAATATTTCACAAATTTATGGGTATGCTTTTTGTTTGTAACAATGATGAAGAAGGTAAGAGCATTACTTGTCTTTATTGGACTAGGGCTAGGGATGCTATGTAGTCTACAATGCAAGGGACAGTTCCTTACAAGGGTTCAGTAGTTATACTTCTTACAGGACTTTCAACAGTTCTGCTGGAATATTCATGTAGGTGACATGCTGTAATAATGATCTTACCTTATGCTCTTAGTACCTTTTACACATAAACCCTAAAATATATGTTTTAAATCTGTTAGGTAGAGATTGAATTCTCCACGGATAGTACACAGAGGGTGTATTCTGCTTTGTTTGTTTGGGACTTTATGGAGAATTAGCCACAATTTTGGAAAATCACACCAGCTATCTTACTGTGCTTTATGCTATGATTGTTACTTATACAACTGATATTTTGTTAGCAATGAAGCACATAATCTGAATATGTATTTGAGGGGATTCTACATAGATAGATGCAAGCATCTGATCACTTCATTGATCTTCTGCATTTCATAGGGAAAAATATTACTTTATTATAAATTACCTCCCTTCATTTTTTCCTTAAAGTTGAAGCATCATCGTGTATATTGATTTAAAAAATTATATCTGTATGCATGTCATATTAGTTCCTAATTTTAGCTGAAGATAATTATAATTTCATGTCAGATTTCTGTTATCAAACAGAAGGTCTGGAATCGGAGGTTGAGACTAACTGGATACCACAATATTTGCTAAAATTTACTTGAAATCACAAAAAAGACCCGACACGAAGAGACCTCTTTATTACTATTATTTATTTATTTATTATTTATTATTTCTATTATTCTTTTTAAAAATGACTATCGTTACACACAGCGGTTTTAGGCAGTATCAAGCGTCCATGGCCTGCGGCCTGGGAACTTTGCGCCGGTCTTCGGAAGTGCTCTTAGGCAGGCACCGGCGAGACACGGACCGGAACCTTGGCGCTGTGACGCCAGTTTCCGGCGGGCTACTTAGAGCGCAGAACAGCTCTGGGCCAAAGGACCATGAGAGGGCCGGAGCCGGCTCCCGAAGCGACGATGGAGGGAGACGTGCTGGACACACTAGAGGCGCTGGGGTGAGAGCTTTTGGAGACGCCTTTTTCCTGAAAACATAACCTCTCCTTCGGCCTGGCTGCTTAGCCTACTTCCCTTGGGCCTCTGTTGGCCTGGGCGGCCCTGTGTAGGCCTCCTTCCCTGCCTGGATCCCTCCGGCGCCGACGGAGTTAAACGGGAGGCGGGAGAGAAATCTATTTGGGGGGTGGAACAGGGCCGGAGAGCTGGGGTTCGTGGCCCCCTCTTCCAAACTTCCTGCCTCGAAACTCTGTTGGAGGAATCCGCGGGGTGGCGTGGAGCGGCCCTGCTAGCACCGGTTTTCTGGGCGATCCCGCGCTCGCGGGTGCTATTTGTGTTGACGTAGTTGTGGCGTCCGGAGGGAGGTGCTGGCACCTGAACTGTTGTTAAGGACTGTTGTCTCCTGCAGTGTACAACTTGTGGCTTACTTGGGGGCGGGAGTGAAGGGCTTCTGCTTTGACCGCAGAAAGTGTTTTAGTTCACTGCGAGTTCATACATTCAACCATTTCATCCGCTCATCAGTATATATATTAGATTGCGTATTCATTTATGCATATTTACGTTTGTAAATTTCCCCAAGGCAGGGGAAGAAGACAGTTTTCAGATTACTCTAGGCTTACATAGTCGTGCAGGCTACAAGTCTGCTGCCGAGTGGAATTTACAATGCAGGATGGTAAGTGCTGTAAGAACGCTCAGGTGGAGGTGGGGGTAATGTTAATACTGACAGGTGTGGTGGTTTGTAATCTCCCCCTCAACCTCATCCTGTTTTTCCACACAGCTCTTGTCCCTGCCCAAATTATCATGCCCTTCCCATTCATTTGTCTCTTGAATTTGCCTTCTCTCAAGTTTTATTCTTCCTCCTCCCCAAGTCAACTCCTGGAAAATTGATGCTTTCCATATTTTATTCACTGGTGTATTCTCATCAACACTCTAGAATGGAGTCTCTTAAAGTAAACAGTGGTTGAAAGAATGAGTAAATGAACGAAGCAGGGCATAGAGAGGCGAGTCCACAGCGGTAAGCATAGAACCAAATAGTTTACTCAAACAGTGCACATTAAATAAAGAGCTTGGAGACATCTACACTTTTGTTTACCCTGCTACATACTGTTGTTTCTTGATAGGGGAAGCTGTGCCTTTGCAGTGTTACTATGAAGCTTGAACCAATCCCACACCCCACTTTTATTTTTTCTAAAAGTACGTTTGCCCTTTTATGATCTGTTTCTTTAGTTGGACCCTTATAATATCTACTTTACAGTGACCCAGTGTTGCAGAGTCTTGTACTTAGTAGATTGTGAATATATGTAAAGAACAGTGCCATTGATTATTTAGGGAGCATTTTTACTTCTGTGAAATCCCTTGGAAATTCTCACTTAGCTAGGTTAAGATGGAATCAAAACAGGAACTGAAAATATTTAGTAGAATTATTTAGGCTCCAAACAGTTTGAGCTGCCAAGTACCTCAGGTAAAAATATTGGGATCTCATAAATGGTTTATGAAAAAGGAAAAGGCAGTGCTTTTCTTTTTTCTTCATTTCTTGAACTTATTGTTCATATTATAGGTGGTTTGGAAACTTCATTGCTATAATCTTGATTTTTATCAAGGAAAATTAGTTTCACATTATTCAGCATGGAAAGTAAAACCGTTGACACACTCTGAAATTAGTTTTTCTAGGAATAACTATGAGGGCAAAATTTTGAAGTTTGAATTCCCTATGATAATAAGATGTGAAAAGAGTAGATATTTGCAATATGTGTTGTAATGGGACACTGTTTTCAAATATCCATGTAGATAGTGAATAATGTATTTTTGGTTGTAAGATATTTAAGATATAAATGAAGGTACTTGAGTTTGTCATGTAAAATAAATTAATGGGAGGCATTTAAAGGGAAAATATGTGAAAGGACAAGTTAGTGATACAAGTGAAAACAGGCTAGGCTAGGAGTCAGTCAGGAGTAGGCTGGAGTAGATGATTTTAGAAGTCTCTTTCTGTTCTGATAGTCTCTGATTTTGTGGAATAGTAGATCTCAGTGCTGGAAGTACATCAGAATTGTGTGGAACCTGTGAAAACTGTTCTTAGTCTGGTATATACCACAGACTGACTGAATCATAATTTTCAGATATATAGTACAGACCTGTATATTTTTAAAAAGATCCACAGCCTTGGTTGAGAAACACTATTATGTAGAGAAGTTTCCTTTAAATATTTGTTGAACACAACTGTATATTGGATCTTGTTCTGAGGAGACAGTGGTGAGCAAAATAGACTTGATTTCTGCCCCTGTGTAGTTTACAGTCTAGTTGAGAAACAAACATGATCACAAAAATAATTATAAACCATAATAAATGTGTCAAAGGAAAAGAACAGGGTGATATAACGGGAGAATCTAAGAAGTCTTAGGGGTTAGTGATAGATTCCTGAGGAAGTGACATTTGAGTTGAAATAGGAAGAGTGAATAGAAGTTAACTAGTTGAGGTTGGATGGATGAAAAAGGGGAACAAGATATGCTTAGAGTGAGAAGAAAATGTGAAGACCTTGAAGTGGGAAGGAGCTTACTATATTAGAAGAACTAGAAGTAGGCGAATGTGGTTGGAAGGCAAAATGTGAGGGGCAGAGTGGTGGGAAATTGGATTTAAGATTTAGGTGAAAATCAGGATGTGCAGCCCCTTTTAGTCTGTGTTGTGGATTTTATTCTTGATCATAACAGCAATGGGATGTGATTGAAGAATTTTAAATAAAAAGGGAGTGATTCGATGTCTAGTGTGAAAGTTACGTCTGTCAGCAAGGTGGAAAATGGATTGGAAAATTTAGTTAATAGTCTGGGAAATAAATGATGGTTGCTTAGTGGCAGTGGTTATAGAAAAAACTACGTTACTGGACTCAGTGATTGAATGTTAAAATTCAGGATTCATTTCTCTTTATTTTTAAAAATTTTTAATAGATACAGGGTCTTGTTATGATGCCCAGGCTAGTCTTGAACTCCTGGCCTCAAATGATTTTCCAACTTTGGCTTCCCAAATGCTGGGATTACAGGTGTGAGTTACCATGCCCCGCCAGATTAATTTCTTCAGTTGGTATTTATTGAGCACTAAAATGAAATAATACACCTTAGAATGTAAATTGGATACAGAAGAATGTGAAGATAGGAGAGAGCTGGTAAATAGGTTGAATGCAGAGAGGGATCATTGGAATGGAGGTAATGATGATATCAAAGAATAGTTAGTTGTAGGTGAGTGGTCAAAGAAGCAAGCTGGAAGAATAGATAAGAGGTTGTAGTCAGGGAGCCACATATTTGGATTAGTGATTTTGGAGGTGGAGTAGGTCCAGGTAATGGCAAGAGTGCAAGAGGTGCTGAATGACATGTTGTTGCAGGTTGGAATCGAGAGCTTAGGGTGTGAGATAGGGTATACATACAGACTTTAAAGGAACTCAGTATAATGGCAAGAATAGAGGTGGAGAGGAAAACTGAGCAAAAGGGATGCTAGGGAGTGTCCAAGAGGTAATAGATGAAAACCACAAGTGAATGGGTGGCAAATTTGTGTGGCCTGTGCCTCAAGAGATCAGGAGATATTTGTAAGATACTGGGAGAGCAGTGATAATGATGCTGTCTTGGTAAGTACAGAGGACAAAAACCCTACTATCCGACCTTTAGGAATTTGAGAGAATAAAAAGAACTAAAGCTAGAGATGGTAGGGATAATCTTTCTTTCTTTTTTTTTTTAAGAAAGAAAAGTTTCCAACAGAGTCAAAAATAACAGAAATCAGTAATCTATTCTCCTCCAGGGTGAGAAGAAAACCTCCTTCCTTGCAGGCTCAAGACTATGGCTAGGTGGTAAAAAGTTTTGAGACTAGAGCTAGAGAGCTCAGCACCCAACCTTGGGGAGACATAGAAAGGGCCCATGCGAAGCACTTGTCTTATTTTTCTCTGCAGCAGCTGGCTGGAGAAAGATTTTGGAAAGGTGTGTGCCTGGAGCACCCAAAGGCATACCCGTGCTTTTTCCTTGTCATAGGCCTTATAACACAGAGGAAAGGCCATGATTTGGCAATGGAATCTTCAATAGTCTTCTTCCATATAGAGCTCATTGGCTTTTAGGATGACAGGAGAGTAGACAAGCTACCTTGGGAAGAGTCTTGGTCTTTCAGCTTCTCCCCCACTGAAACACTATATTCTGGGGCTCAGGTCATGGAAGAGCACACGCACAGACACACACACACATACATACATATATATATCTCGGGAACTGAACAGCTCAGGAGCAGGTAGCTCTCAGTATGTTGGTCTGGCATTTGCCTACTTGGCATCTAAGCTGTCCTAAAGCTCTTTCCAATCACGTCTCACTATTTCCAGGCCCATGTGGTGATGTGCTCCAGCTTCCACTCTGTCTGTCAGATTATCATAAAGGCACAATGTAGTAAAGACCCCTACTGGGATGACCGCTGCTTGGAAGCAGGGAAGGCTATGGGGCCCGCACCTACCCAAAACTGGTATAGACATTGTCTACTCTGCTTCTCAAAGGTTGGGATCAGGTTCATTAACTCGGTATCTGCCATGTCATCAAAACAGGACTGCACAGGCACTGCATTCTCTGGGTGGAAGATGTAAGAGGCAGACAAGTTGTCCAGGATGAGGGTTTTCCTCAGCTTCCTCCCCAGGCGGCTGAGGTTCCTGACATAGCAGCCCTGGTGGAATACTCAGGACTCATGGAATAAGTCAGCTCAGAACACCCCATCCCGGTCCAGGAGATTTGTCACAGGGTCAGCATACTTGGCCAGGTTGGCAGTGAAGAGAACACATTTAAAGAGTTCTTCATTCGTCTCTTGCCACGTGAGGCTTCTTGATAACATACACCTGCTTGATGGCCTCCTGAATCTCTCTAGACACTGTGAGGCCAGCATTGTTGCTGGTCTTAAAGATGCACAAGAGTTTCATCTGGGTCAGTGACCACACGTAGCCTTTGACCTTCATCTGTCGCCTTTGGAGCAGTCATGTTCCTGGGATCGGATAAAACTGGTACTGGAGACACTGGAGCAGATTCGACTTAGCACTGGTATTGGCTTCCTCCTTCTGTGTACCAGCTTGGTGGAAGTGCTTGATGGACCTGTGTGCTGGGTGCAAAAATAGCAGAAATGGGCCTTGAAGATGTTATATCCACGAGTCTTCTTTAAGGAGGAATTGGAGACCAGGCCTTGCTTGGTGAGCACCAGGGCATCTTCCCTCTGTGCCTGGGTGATGATGGAACTGTGTTCCATCCAGTTCCACAGACGCAAGCTGGCTGGGTGGAAGAACCAGTGGACCCACGGTCTGGGCTGGGCTGGGGGGCCTGGGCCTGGGCCGGCTGCAACTCCTGAGACTCTAGTTACCACACCTGTTCACATACCCTCTCTCCTTTCCTCCCTGGGCTGGGAAGCGAGGTGGCCTGTACCAAGAGTGGGTGGCCCGGGTGTGGGCTCCCCTGGGTACCCTGGCTCCGATCTCCCAGCAGTAGCTCTGAGCTTCTCAGTTTGGGTCCAAAATGGAGAATCCAGAATAAAAATGAGAGGGATAATCTTTCTGAGAGGAGACAGACAGTATAGCAAAATATCCAATAGGTTGTGGATGGAAGATAATGGAAATTTTGGGGAAGCAGGGAGAGGTGGATGAGAGGCAAAGGCAATAGGTTGAGTAAATGATGGGAAAAGAAAGGGTCTTATGTTTTATCTGTTGGCTGAAGAAAATAGTAAATTAGGCCCTGGTTGTATTGTTGAGGAGAGTTGCCAGCAGCCCTAATGGACTGAAGATTTGGATCACCCAGCTTAAAGCAATGTTAGACCAGCAACTATGGTTCCAGGGTGTAAGGCCATGGGGGATGGCCTACGCCTAGGGGAGATGTTCTCAGTGTTTGGAGTAACAGTAGCGCTTTGATGATTAAGAATATGTAGAACAAACTAGGAGGTAAATGCAGAATGGCATTGGAAATCATACTAAGTAAGAAATAAATGTGATAAACACTAAATAGTTGCCAAATGCAGCATGAATAGACTCTTAAATGCCCACTCTAATTACTCATGTACTGCAAGAGGAGAAGGAGTGATGATAAATATTGAGAGTTTTTTTTTTTAAGATTCTTTTTTTTTTTTTTTTGAGATGGAGTTTCGCTCTTGTTACCCAGGCTGGAGTGCAATGGCGCGATCTCGGCTCACCGCAACCTCCGCCTCCTGGGTTCAGGCAATTCTCCTGCCTCAGCCTCCTGAGTAGCTGGGATTACAGGCACACGCCACCATGCCCAGCTAATTTTTTGTATTTTTAGTAGAGAGGGGGTTTCACCATGTTGACCGGGATGGTCTCGATCTCTTGACCTCGTGATCCACCCACCTCAGCCTCCCAAAGTGCTGGGATTACAGGCTTGAGCCACCGCGCCCGGTGAGTTGTTTTTTTTTTTTAATGAAAGTAAAAAAAATAAGTACTAAGCTGCTTAAGAGAGATCGGTGGACTAGCAGCAGCAGCATCACCTGGGGTGAAGAAATGCAGAATCCCAGACATCATTCCAAGTCTGCTGAATTAGAATCTTTATTATAACAAGACCCTCAGGAGATTCATATGCACATAAAAGTTTCAGAAGCACTGTTCTTGCTAAAAAAGTACTTTTATATTCTTATTCAGTTATCTAGCAGAATATTTTTAGACACTTCTATTGCATAAAACTATTAGATATATTTCTGGATGGTGACAGAACAATAGGGCAGGCATCCCCAAACTACGGCCCGCAAGTCGCATGCGGCCCACTGAGGCGGCCCCCCGCCGCACTTCAGAAAGGGGCACCTCTTTCATTGGTGGTCGAGAGGAGCACAGTATGTGGTGGCCCTCCAACGGTCTGAGGGACAGTGAACTGGCCCCCTGTGTAAAAAGTCTGGGGACTCCTGCAATAGGGGTTAAGAGCGTGGGACTATGGAGATAGGTTGTGTGTCTCAGTTACAGACAATCATTAGCTATGATTATGGCCATCCCAGAGGATTTATTTATCTTTATCTTCCTGAACTTCCTCATCTGGAATATGAAGCTAATGGTAGTATGTACCTTATAGGGTATTGCGGCAATTAAATGAGTCAATTTATATAAATCATTTAGCACTCACCTAACATACAATTAACAGTTTATAAATGTTAGCTACTAATGTGATTTTGATTGTTATTAGATATTCAGGTATGTTAAATGCATTTATTTTTTCCTCTTTTTATTTTTACCTCATCTGATCAGCTAAGGCATTAAAGATTAGATTTTTTTTTCCCCAAATTCAGTATTTTTTGTGATTTGAGCAGTATTTGTTGTTCATCATTGGCATTTCAGTTTAAAAAACTTACACCAATATGAATTAGTTAAATTTTTTCAAGAGTTTATGAGTATTACTTTATTGCAGAAATGAAAGCAGGTAGGAGAAAATAAGGTGTTTACTATTAAATCTCATTGAGAGACATTATAAGACATGGAGGAAGGCTAACTCATAAAGAACCATTCTTGAGCTGGGGGTGCAGAAGTAATGTTCTAGTCTCAGCTCTGCCTTTACTTGGCTATGTCAGCTGGACCAGGTTATTTCCTTAGTTTCCTTATAGTTGTAGACAGAGGTCTAACAAGACCTGTGTGAACGATGGAGCTTTTGGATTAAATACGGATTTAAATCCTAGTGCTGTCTTCTGATTCTACAGAATTAGGATAATGCTACCTGAAAGCATTGCTGTAAAGATTAAATGAATTCTGTCTGGCTGGCTATATAAGGCAGGTTTCCTAATGTCATGAAGTTTTAGTTTCTTTACCTACAAAATGAGGATTTGGAAATACCAGGACTCATCCTTCATCTGATGGATGAAGAAAAAGAAATGCGAGTAGTCTTTAAGCATATGCAAATATGCCCTATGCCTTGCTCAGAAGAGAAATGTAGATAAAACTGAGCTATCAGATGGTCAAAAATCTAAAAGTTTGACAACTTTAGTGAATTACGAGGGAAGGGGTACTCCAATACCTTGATCGTACAACCCCTCTACAGGAGAATTTAATGGTATCTAGCAAAGGTACATATCTGTTTACCCTTTGAACCAACAGTCGCACCTCTAGGAATCTATTCCAGATATAAACTGACAAAAATTTGCCAAACTGTATTAACAAAACACTAGAAGCACTCCAAATGCCCTTTAGTAGAAGCTGATTAAATAAAATATGGTGCATCTGGACAGTGGGGTAGTATATAACTGTAAAAGTGGTTAAATAATATCTCTAATTACTGATCTCTACTGTATGTAAATATGTGTGCATGTAAGCATATATATGTTTAAAGCAAGGACTAGAGCAGTATATAGTAGGCTACCTTTTATCTTAAAAAGGAGACAAAAATGCATATATTTATATTGAAAAACATGGTGGAAGGACAACCCCAAACTAATAAATATAGTCAGTTACAGGGAAGGGAGGGAACAAAGTGGAGGATACAAGATTGAAATTGCAAACTAGCTTTTTCTGATGTACCTTGTATTTTTAAGTTAGACTTTGAAACTATATTAATGTTTTACGTAATTATAAGACAAAAATGAAATCAAAAGCAACAAGTCTCTAAAAATTAAAAGCTAAACAAGACAAATGTCTATTGATATATCAAGTAGGTGGTTTAATCACATGGGATGGAATTGTTTTTCTCTCTGTATCCTTACAGAAATACATTGTAAATATAAAAAAATTAAACTGTAATTTTGTTAATACTGGATTTTCTATTCTGAAGCTGTCTGTAATTTACCTATTTTAATATATATTAGGAATTTGTAAATGTTATTAAAACAAAAATTTTCATTGTGAGAGGAGATAGATAAAAATGTAAAATAAAATATGTAAAACCCCTACAATACTAAATTCCAGTTGGAAATAGCAATATGAACTCCTGATATACTGTGTTTTAAAAAGGCATAAGAACAGTGATCAGCCGGGTGCGGTGGCTCACACCTGTAATCCCAGCACTTTGGGAGGCCGAGGCTGGCGGATCACGAGGTCAAGAGATCAAGAACATCCTGGCCAACTTAGTGAAACCCCGTCTCTACTAAAATATAAAAAATTAGCTGGACGTGGTGGCGCGCCTCTGTAGTCCCAGCTACTCGGGAGGCTGAGGCGGGCGAATTGCTTGAACTCGGGAGGCGGAGGTTGCAGTGAGTGGAGATCACGCCACTGCACTCCAGCCTGGCGCCTGGTGACAAAACGAGACTCTGTCTCAAAAAAAAAAAAGAAAGAAAGAAACAGTGACCAACCTTTGGTACCAGATTTTGTGCTCTCAATATCATTAAAAAGAATCAGGACTTCTTAGAGAAATGTCGATTCCAAGTTGAAGGCAGGAACATGCTGTGGAAAGCAAGGAAAGCATTCAGAGAGTACCGGGGAACAATTCAAAGGGTTCCTTTGGCCTCCATGAATGGGCTACTACAAACCAGAGATAGAAGAATTTGAGTATCTAAAGAATAATAACTGCAATGGGTTAAAACACATTAAATATATTATCTATAAGTTTATAATGTTAACAAAAGCTCAGTTGCAAAAGAGTCATAAAAGTAGAAGACTGATCATCTAATTCAGTTAATATAGTATATAAAGTGTTTTGAAAATGTAAGGTTCTTCTGATATAGAATTTGCAGAAATGTTTAAAATAGTAAAGTTATAAATAAATAGGGCCAGTCATGGTGCCTCACACCTGTTATCCCAGCACTTTGGGAGGCTGAGGTGGGTGGATCGCTTTAGCTCAGGAGACCTGCCTGGCCAACATGATGAAACACCCTCTCTACTAAACATACAAACATTATCCGTGTGTGGTGGCAGGCGCCTGTAATCCTAGCTACCATGATGTCTGAGGCAAGCAAATAGCTTGAACCCAGGAGGCAGAGAGGTTGCAGTGAGCCGAGATTGTGCCACTACATTCCAGCCAGGGTGAAAGAGTGAACCCCACCTCAAATATATATATATATATAAAATAAAATAAAAGGTTTAGGTTAAAGTGATCTAATAGGTTCTTTTCAATTTTAACTTTTTAAAATTTGTAATTTGTCTCTGCTTTTCTCACTATATTTTTGTTGTAATTAAAATAAAGTTATTAGACTTTATGCTGTATTTGACTTTGTGATATCTATGGTATTTATCTTAAAATTGGTAGATAATTTTACTGTAGCATGTTAAAATACAGGAAAAAAGCCAAATGTTAATTATATAGAGGGAGAATGAGCAGACCATTTCTTTAAAAGGCAATATAGTCATCATTTTCAGTTACAGCTACTTAGCTCTTCCATTGTAGTGTGGAAACAACCATAGCCAATTTGTAAATTAATACATTTATTGGCTGTGTTCCAATAAAATTTTATTTACAAAAACATGCAGTAGACTTTGACACAGAGTATAGGAGGTTTTTTTGTTTGGTTGGGTTTTTTTGTTTTGTTTTTAACTTATATGTCTTCCTTTCTAGGTATAAAGGACCATTGTTAGAAGAACAAGCCCTTACAAAGGCTGCAGAGGGTGGATTATCTTCACCTGAATTTTCAGAGCTCTGTATTTGGTTAGGCTCTCAAATAAAATCGTTGTGCAACCTAGAAGAAAGTATCACATCTGCTGGTATTGCCACATTATGTTTTATTTACCTTTCTGCTTAATAATAAAATAAACCAGTAACTTATGGCTTATAGTTTTATCAGTAATGTGTCCACTGTACAAAAAAAACCCCACATATTGCAAAGAACTTCAGTATGTGATAGTAAACATTTTTGGGTTAAATTTATATTAATCCAAAATTGATATTTAAATTTGCCATCAAACGATAAGCAATTACTGTTTATCTGCAATTTTTTTTCTTCCTGACAGCTCTGATGTATGCTGTCTAAACCTTAGTATTGTTTTTTAGAAAAAATAGTGTGAATTTGATTATTTAAAAGTTTAATTTTTGATTGGTGCTCATGTTGAATTAAGGCTTAAAATATTATATATATGTGTGTGTAATTCCTAGTTTAAATTGTGTTCTGAAGCTTGTACCTCAGGAGGATATGGATTCACATAGGAATACTTCTGTTCAAAACTTTTGTGCCAGCTCATAAAGCTTCTTTAGTTCATCGCCATCTTAGTAACTGGAGTCCTGTGGGTCTTCGGAAGAATTTCAGCTATTAATAGTATAATAAAAAGAAAAAGTAAAAATTATTGTGCATTCACTAGGGGTCAAAGTAGCTTTTTCTTTGAAAGATAATATTTTTTTCTTTAGAGATGGGATCTTGCTGTGTTGCCCAGACTGGACTTGAACTCCTGGGCTCAAGCAATCCTCTTACCCCACCATCCTAAACAGTTGAAGCTTCAGGTGGGGGCCACCGCACCCAGCTTATCCTTTTCCATTGTTTTTTAACAGTTCACTTGATGCAAAGTAAATTAATTTGAATTCTAAAATATAACACGAGTGCCTACATAATTGTATTATGAAATAAAGATAAACACTGAGGGTTAATTAGATGATTGCAGTTATTTTCTGAGTATATAGAAATACAGTAGAAAGGGATCATTGGTTCTGAAGTGAATTAATAATTATAGCCATAATAATGCTCTTACTATTTTAGTTGTTAACATAAGCTTCATGAGCACACATTTAAGGATTTAATGTGAAAATTTAGAATTGACTGTAAAGTGGAAATAAACAAGTGGATTTTATAGTGTTGGATTATATGATAAATGCTCAGTACATGTTTTGTGATTTTTCTTTTTTAAAGGAAGAGATGATCTAGAGAGCTTCCAGCTTGAGATAAGTGGCTTTTTAAAAGAAATGGCATGTCCCTATTCTGTACTCATATCGGGAGATATTAAAGATCGTTTAAAAAAGAAGGAAGACTGTTTGAAACTTCTATGTAAGTTATCTTGAACATTTAAATGCATGTGTTTGATCTGGTTTTATTATTTTCAAGTCAAGATTTATTAAGGAACCATTAGATATTTTGTATATTAAAAAGGTTTTAATATTTTACTTAAAATACAAAGCTGTCTCAGAAATGTTTATATAATACAGTATACATTCTACCAGTGATACCTTCTAACATTTGTGATTTATTTGGCCAATATAGAATGCCCTGTGTTTTTGATTTATATAGTACTTTAGTAATTTTTTCTTTATCTTAGTCTGTCTGTTATTATTCATGACTATATGGCTAAAGTTGATAATCTCCAAAGTCCTGTTTAATCTTAAAACTCTCTGAAACTAGGCACTGGATGATAATTTGTTTAAAAAATATTTACTGATCACTTACTCTTGTACCAGGAACTGCTCTAGGAATATATGAGGTTTTTTTTTTTTTTTTTCTTTTTTCTTTTTTTTAAGATAAAATTTGTGCCTTTAAGACACTTTAAATGTACTTAGTTTTGTCAGGGAGGGATTTGGAGTATAGATGCATGTTTGTATTGGGTCCTTTCAACATTGTTTTACTTTAGCTTAATTTTATAATGTTTTTAAATTTCTGTAAAGAATGGCCATTTGTAAGAATTTTTCTAATACCTTTTATTATGAAAGATTTCTATTTCAGATTATACCATTTACAAAAAGATTACAGGTGATATATTCCTCCTAGGCGCTAGTGTTAATAAAGTTTGTTTCATTAGAGATGAAATGTGTGTGTGTGTGTGTGTGTGTGTGTGTGTGTTTGTGTGTGTGTGTTTGTGTGTGTTTAGTGGTGATAGAAGTATTGGCGTTAAAATTGTCTTGTGTGTTGAGGGGAAATAAAAGTTCTGTGCCCTCTCCCTCCCTCCCAGTACACTGTTATCCATCGTCTTCCCATTTGGTTTGAGTCACTGATTTAATGAACCACTGTTAATGGGAGGTCACAGGAACTCCTAGGTATATTGGGACAGAAAGGAACCTAAGAAGCACTAACTAGAGGAACTTGGATATTCTTAATGTCAGTTAAATGAGAATTATGAAATCTATCGTGGTTCCCCTTTTTTCCTTAGCTGCTGAGAAGCTCAGGAATTGTAGTGATACAAGTTTCTGGTACAAGTAGAAATAAAGAAGAGATTTAAGAGAAGTATATTATTCTTTCTGATTATAAAAATACGTGTCCAGAGGGCAGTGCTGAGGAATTAGTGTTTAATGGGTACATAGTTTCAGTGGGGAAGATGAAAAAGTTCTGGAGATGGATGGTGGTGTTTACTTAAAACATGATTAAAATGGTAAATTTTATATGTTCAAAAATTACATGCTTATTATAGAAATCTTAGAAAATACATAAAGTATAAAGAAGAAAAACATTTATAATTTAACTCCCCAGAGAGAATATTGGTTTATTTCCTTTGTCTTTCCGTGTATACAAACACAAACAAATACACTCTCACACTCAATCACTTTTAAGTAAGATTAAGATCCTGTTACAGAGTTTTCTCCTCCTCCTCTTCATTTAATATATCATTTCCCTCTTTATTTCCCTATCACTTAATATTTTTGAAAAGACAAATTGGCTACTGTTCTAGTCATATAACATTATGTTTGTTAACAGATTTCAAAGTTGGATTTTTTTCTATTTTAAAATGATTTCCTTGTTTGTATTTTTGGTTACTTAGACACGGATTGTGAACATTTAAAACAGTCTCTGATCTAGTTGTATATTGCCGTATTTTCTTCTGGAAAGGTTATACCATTTCACAGTCTTACCAGCATCTATTCTGTCTTCAGTTGACTGTTTTAATCATATTGACATAATAAGCTTCTTCGTGTTCTTTTTGAAAGTGTTTGCAACATGTATAAAATAAAAAGGGCCAAATTCCATACTATGTAAAGAGCTTTTATAAATCAAGAGGAAAAAGATAAAAATTCACTGGGAAAATACATAAAATACATAAGGCATGAACATGCACTCTACAGAAAAAATTTTTTTAACTGCTTCTAAGCATGAAAAGATGCACAATATTACTCATGACAGGATGCCATTTTTCACTTGAAAAATCTTAATAGAAATTTGGGGGAGTAAGCCTTTTTGTATACTATAGACATTAGACTGTAGTGGGAAAATAACCTGTAGAGCCTTTTAGGAGGACACATTTTCAATGTCTCATTAAAATTCACTTGGCCTTTTGACTTGGCAGTTCTTTTTACTTGGCAATTCTTTGTGAATTTATATCTGTTTCCCCAAGTGTACAAAGATTCGTGAAAAGCATGTTCATTATGACATGGTAGTAGCAAAAAGACCAGAAACCTGAGTGTCCATAAATATAGGTAAGTAGAAATGGTACATTAATGCAGTGATGTCACAAGATAGGTAGTAGGAAGAATGCAAATAAATGTGTCAATATGGAATGATCTCTAAGAGATGTTGGTAAACACAAAATAAATATACAGAACATGTGTAGCATGTTCTTGTTTATATAAAATCAATAAAAATACTTGACTCTCTAAACTGTTGTGTGTAGACTGCCTGGAGAAGTCTTTGAAGCAGTGGCTCTCAATCTTGCCTGACCTTGACAATCACATTGAGTCTAAAACACACCACACACAGATTCCCAACTCCTACTTCTAGATCTACTGTTCAGAATCTCAGAGGATGCGGCTCTGATACCTGTACTTTTAAATTGTTTTTCAGATGTATTTTCTGCTCAGCTGAAGTTAAAACTTCTATATTAAATTGCGGTGTTTATGTCTAATTTTAACCAAATAAATAAAAACAGAGTCCTCCCCCACCCCCACAAGATGTCTTGCTCTGTCGCTCAGGCTGGAGTGCAGTGACATGATCTTAGCTCACTGCAACCTTCACCTCCCGGGCTCGAGCAATTCTTCTCCCTCAGCCTCCCTAGTAGCTGGGACTACAGGCACATGCCACCACACTTGGCTAATTTTTGTAATTTTAGTAGAGTTGGGTTTTGCCATGTTGGCCAGGCTGGTCTCGAACTCTTGACCACAGGTGATCTGCCTGCCTCGGCTTCCCAGTGTGCTGGGATTACAGGGGTGAGCCACTGAGCCCAGCGCAAAACAAAAGTCTTAACTACTGTAGTGAAGAGTCACTTTAAAACAAGACTATAACCATTTAAGATTTTTGAGTAATTTTCTTAAATATGGCTATTGAAAGGATTAGATGAAATGGTGAAAGTAAAGGGACTTGTAAATATTTGGAGTGGTTTATCCTGACTCAAATTGCTATTTGTGCTTATAGATCAGTTAGAGCTCTGTGTTCTTCTCTGACCAGCCTGCTTTGTATATATGAGACAGATAATAATTTATCAGCGTCTTACACATTCTACCTGTTCTTAAATTGTTGATTTGCTGGTGGGTCTCAACTACTGCATTTTATACTCTTTGAAGCTAGGCATCATATCTTCCTTGACTTGGTATCCCCATTGTTCACACCATTCCTAGTTGGTCCTTGGTAAACGTGTACTTAACTGAAATAGCAATCTAGATAATTTACTATGTTAATTAAAATGGAACTGAAACCAGCTAGTGTGAAATGACAGAGAATAAAATAAACCGTTTCTCTTTTTCCTGGTAGTGTTAAATTTCATTTTAATTTTTCGCTTCTAGTGCTCCTTTTTTGTACCGGTTCATCTGTTTCAAACTAAGTCTTAGGCTGAACCTCTGTAGGTAAAGTAGATGAAACTTAAGCATCTCCTTTTGGGACCTGGATCTTTGCCTGCTGAACTCCAGTAGGAGCTGCTAGGGCTTCTCCAGTGTGAAAACAGCCATTTAAAGTACAGTGTAAATGCATTTAATAGGATGTCTCTTTTACATAACTTTAGTTAGTTGTTTTTTCTCATTTCATTTTTTAAAAAATGTAACACTTGCTATGGACTAGGGAATAATTTCATTTAAAAGTTTGCAGTGTTGCTACAACTATTGGCGTTCTTTGGGTCTTTGTAAGTTGGCATTATTGGTATTAATTGATACTTATTTTAAATGAATAAATAATTTTAGTGAAATATCTTAAGAGATTCTTGTGCATGTATTAACATTTATTTTCTCTTTTTCATTGTAGTATTTTTAAGTACAGAACTTCAAGCTTCACAGATATTACAGAACAAGAAACATAAAAATTCTCAATTAGATAAAAATAGTGAAATTTATCAGGAAGTTCAAGTTATGTTTGATATACTTGGTATGCCCGAGTCAACAACTTCTGACATTCCGCTTATGCTAAACCAAGTGGAATCAAAGGTATTATGTTTGTTTTATTTTTTTATTTTTCCCAGAATTCAACTGAATGCTAACATGTAAGTGCTATATTAAAAATGAAACTATTCCCTTTAATTATAAGGTATACATTTTATTTCAAAAGTTTATCTTCATGTAAACCAAATTTTGGATTTGGACTTAATAGGCATGTGACCTAATTGGTCAATGGCTAATATTCAGGAATCAAATCTTAATTGAGTTACTGCCCTTTAGCTGTACTGGAGTTTGCCATGATAGAAATCACTTAGCAAATTTAATGATCACTTTCCTAACCAGGGATGTAATGTAGAGAAAGAAAGAACGAAAGAAAGAAAGGAGAGAGAGAGAGGGAGAGACGAAGAGGGAGGGAGGGAGGGAAGGAGGGGAAGGAAGGGAGGAAGGGAAGGAAGGGAGGAAGGGAGTGAGAGAAAGGAAAGGAAGGAAAGGGAGGAAAAAGGGAGGGAGGGAAGAAAAAGAAGAAAAAGGTAAAGAAAAGAAAGAGATAAAGGGAGTTATCCTACAAAGTCAAAGGAAATTAAACTTTTTGAAAAATGGATGTTTATAGAATTGCAGTGTGGTTTCTTTGGCAGTGAGCATGCACAGTTTTTGGTGGATAAATGTTTGGTCAGAGTAAATGCATTATATAATGAATGGAAGAGTGAATTAATTAATACCCTGGTGGGTTAGTTAAAAACAACAACAAACTATGTACCTTATGGCTCCTGTATTTTTTTTTAGTTGCTAAACAACTCTTGTTCCCAGTCAAGCCATATATTAGAGAAGATGCTACCCTCACAGATCATATTCTGGCCTAGTTCGTGGGTTTCATTTGTTAAATATGTAGTCCTCTAGGGGAATAATACAGGATTCATTTTAACGGAAAAGAAAATTTTTGTCTAACTCCATTTTTAGACACAATGCCTTAAAGTAAATCCTTGTTCAGTAAAGATCTCTTTTGCGTTGATAATTTATGAAATGAAAAATAAGGTTTGTCTTAATGAATGTAAGAGAATTATAGTATCACTAAGATAAAAACAGAATATTAAAAAAAATTTTTTTGGGGTAGAACTTGCAAACCAGAGAGTGAGTCTTTGAATCTCAGCTCAAAAACATTCTTATAGAGTTAACAAGTTACTCTTCAGGTTTTTTTTCCTGTTTTTCTCTGGATGAAGACTGATCTGGGGTTGGCTAAATTTTCTGGGACTATTTCAAATTGAGATAGATTTCTGAGCTTATCATAATTTTCTAGTACTTCTCAAAGACGCTTTTCCCTTTTATGATTTTTATTTAGTATTAACAACATTCTCAAATACCTCTTTGCCTTATTCAAAACAGGCCATAATGCCTAGGTTCAAATACTGGCATACTGATTATAAGGTAGTTGTTACTGTGGTCATCTTGGCCAAAGATTTACCTAAAAAGTCTTCCTACTCTAGTCAGTTTTTATCAAAAGTGAAAATTTTCATGGTTTCTTTCTTCTACATGCGATTTGTCCAGAAGACACTTTGTTACCATTGGGGAAGGAAAGTGTTATTTTCTAACTTAAAGTTGTTCAGATGTTTAATTATAGTGGTATAGTTTAAAAGAAATATATAGTGGTGGTATAATAACAGCAAATATATAGCATTAACTCTTCTAAATGTTTACGTGTAATAACTCACTTAATTCTCATATCACCCATGTGAGGTGATTCTGAATGTTTACATGTAATAATTCTCACTTCACCCATGGTTATGGGTAGTAGATCACCCCTGTGTTGTGTGGCTTACAACAACCCTGCAAGGAAGCTTAGGTACTGAAGGATATAATAAGTAAAACAAGTAAGTTTCTAAATAGTGGTAGGCCTGAAGTTTAAACCCAGGTAGTCCAACTCCAGAGCCTGTGCCCTTAACTTACTCTATAACTTACTCTATAACAAGTAATTTTCCAATTTATTTAAGACTATTATGTTGAATCCTAGGAATAGAGCCGAATGTGATTACACATAACAAACTACAAGTATACATTCAAAATTCCTCTGGAGTGAGGGGTTACAACTCATACTTCTTAAAATGTATGAAAAAAAATCTAAAACTAGAGATATTTACCATAGTTGGAGAATCTACAGAAATGGTCCATTTTAAGAAAATAAATTAATAATTTCTTTAAAACATAAACCAATTTATCAGTACAGAAAGTGTATCATTGTAGAGGTAGATTTGGTGTGAAGCTACTAAAGCTGAAGTTCGGGGTCTCTTATTTGCACAGGTTCTTTCTAAGCTTTTTAAAAAGCTTTGAAATGTAATCATGCCATAAAATTCGCCCATTTTATTTATATAGTTCAGTGAATTTTAGTGCATTTACAGAGTTGAACAACCATCGCAAAACTCGGATTTAGAACTTTTCCATTACCCTCAGAAGAAACCTCAACTGTGCCCATTTTCATTACTCCACATTACAACCCCTGCTTCCAATCTGATTTTGAATTCTTTCCTTAAAGAGTGCTCCTAATATTAAATAAGCTTCATGCGCCTCAAAATCTGAACTACTCTAGATTGTTTCCTCTGGTTACCTTAAAACTAAGAAACTGTAAATATTTCATTTGGTTTTGTAAATACTTTCTTTAGCGAATGATGGATTCTCCAGTTAGGAAGTTAAATTAATCCTGTTGTTAGTAGGATAAATTACTGAATGACCCCTGATACTGCTTAAAGGAAAAGTCAGTGCCTAATACCTTGTTTACCAAAATAAAAGTGTTTCAAGTAATTTAAATTAGGGGCTTTGCAAAAGTAATGAAAATATATATGTGATGGCTATAATTGAGAGAGATGGCTTGTCCCTTATGTTTTCTTGCTGAACAATGTAATGAGAATACTTGCAACTGGAATGTGTACATAGTATTTATTTGAGAAAAATCAATGTGCTGGTCAAAGGTTTTAGTAACTTTTTTGAAAATTTGCTAGGAAGTAAAAAAGTGCTGTCTTAAGTAGGAACTCCGAAGTTATTTCACTAAGACACAGATTCTCATAGTAGAACATTTTAATAGGTACTCCTTTAGCTGTTTGTGTATATTCTTTCTTATGCTGGGAAAGAATGTGTTCTATAGCTTGAATGAATACAGTGTGCTTTTTTAAAGAAGATATTCTGTAACGTAGTGGTATTGTTCTGTGTGATGATATGTTTTAATTATTTCACTTTAATATTTTATTCTGTAGTGTTCTGAGCAATACTTTAAAACAAAATAAGATTGTTTTAAATTAGGACTATACATTTTCCACCATCTTTTGTATTTACTTTTAGGTGAAAGATATTCTCTCAAAAGTCCAGAAAAATCATGTGGGAAAACCACTGCTGAAAATTGATTTAAATTCGGAACAGGCGGTAAATTCCCCTTTTTGTTATTAGTTTTTTATAATTAGTGAACATGGCTTAATTTTATAAATGAACATCTATTTTGCAATACATAGCATGCATATATTATTTTGTAGAATTAAAGTGGATTGATATTCTGGAGTATATGTCCTAACATTTCTTCAGTTAAATTATTAATTAACTTTTAAAAATACCTGGCCGAGAATATTTATAGTGCTCAATGTTCTAGCACAATTGTGATTTGAAAAGAACAGAGGCTCAAAGCCAGCAAGACGAGTTACTGGTGTTTTCTTTCTTTCTTTTTCTTTTTTTTTTTTTTTGAGACGGAGTTTCGCTCTTGTTACCCAGGCTAGAGTGCAATGGCGTGATCTCAGCTCACTGCAACCTCCGCCTCCTGGGTTCAGGCAATTCTCCTGTCTCAGCCTCCTGAGTAGCTGGGATTACAGGCATGCACAACCATGCCCAGCTAATTTTTTGTATTTTTAGTAGAGACGGGGTTTCACCTTGTTGACCAGGATGGTCTTGATCTCTTGACCTTGTAATCCACCCGCCTCGGCCTCCCAAAGTGCTGGGATTACAGGCTTGAGCCACCGCGCCCGGCTATTTTCTTAACTTATTGGTCCAGATTGCTTAGCAGGTAAATGTTTTACTGTATCATGTTTCATGTTTGATTACAGATAAGGTATACTCTACCAATAGGTGGAGTTTAATTTATATGTTTAATGTCTTCTGGATATCATAAATGTACTTTCAGTTATGCTTTAGTATTTAAATCATTTACCATAAAGTCTCATGGGAACAGAAAATGGGCAGTAAGTACAGTATCTTTTGACTCAGTAGAAAGTACTTAGCACAGTTTTCAGATTTCTTTTCTCTACAGAGTGAAAGAATCTAAAGTTTATTATTTTTGCTCTCACATTTTTAGGAACAACTGGAAAGAATCAATGAAGCCCTCTGCTGTGAATATGAGTGCCGCCGGCGAATGTTAATGAAGCGATTAGACGTGACAGTCCAGTCATTTGGATGGTCTGATAGAGCAAAGGTAAGGCTGTTTTCCCGTATGTGTCCTGTAGGTGGTAGCCTATAACAGCTCTTCTGGCGTGCTTGTCTGTTATGTAACCATGCCACATTTGCACTTCATCATCCACATGCCCAGGCCAACTGCTGGTCCTATAAGATGATCCTGGTCTTGTATAAATGCCTGTCGCATATAACTTAATTCTTCCCCACATTTGACATTTGTTTTGACATTTGCCAGAATATGTATAAAAGAAGGGGCATCATATGAGATAATGAGATAGATATAGTGAGCAATGTAACAAGAAAGCAGCAGGGATAGGTACAGGTAATACTGATGCCAACAGGTCTTTAGAGTATCTTAAGACTGGATGAATGTGGAATGTGTTTCAGTTGAAGAGGGGTTTGGGAGGTGAGGGCATTTCCAAATATGAATCTCTTCAGATAGCTTTCTAAAGGACTGTCTCCCATCACTCCCATTTTATGCCTTTAATCTGTATCCATTACCTTGTCTGGGATCACTCCTCACCCCCGCTCTCCCCACCCTGCATCTTCCCACCCTGCAAACTCTCCAGGCAGTGAGCTGAGACAATTATAGGGCTTCTCCTCATTCAGGGATCATTGTCCTATGTTCCTTGGTGTGCAGTGTCTGACCATCATTGGTTCACATCACATGGATTCCCCAGTTTTTTAGTTATTTCAGGTGGGACAATAGTTTCTATTACTTTACTTGACTACATGTGGAATTTCAGATATTATTATTTTTACGTATTTTGGATTATGTCCTTCTTCCCCAGTTAGATCTTCTGCCCCCTGTTAGATCAGTTGTGGTCACTTATGCCAGCAGTCCTCAACCTTTTTGGCACCAGGAACTGGTTTCATGGAAGACAGTTTTTCCATAAAGGGTGGGGAGGCAGGGGGGATGGTTTTGGCATGAAACTGTTCCACCTCAGATCATCAGGCATCAGCTTCTCCTAAGGAGTGTGCAACCTAGATCCCTCGCATGCACAGTTCACAATGGGGTTCGCGCACACCTATGAGACTTCCATGCCACCATTGATCTGACAGGAGATGGAGCTCAGGCGGCAGTGTTCGCTTACCACTGCTCACTTCCTGCTGTGTGGCCCAGTTCCTAGTGGACCAGTAATAGTCTGCAGCCCGGGGGTTGAGGACTCCTTACTTATGTAGCTTTATTCAGCTGGTCCCTGGGGTGTACTGAAACATCCAAGATAACTGTCTCACGTGGGTTTTTGGGGCTAACTCTCTGCTGTGGTGCTTCTGTTACCTTCTTGTCTTTCACATGGTGTCTCTTTCCATGTGATGTATTAGTTTCCTATGGCTGCCGTGAAAGTTTATCACAAATTTAGTAGCTTAAGTAATACAGTTTTATTCTCTTCAAATTTGGAGATTGGCAATCTTAAAGTGAAGGTATTGGCAGGGTTGCATTCTTCCTGGAAGCTTTAGGGGAGAATCTGTTTCCTTGCATTTCCTGGCTTCTAAATGCCACCTGCATAGTTTAGCTCTTGGCTTCATCTTATCTCTTCAGAGCCAGTAGCCCAGTAGAATCTTCCAGCCTTTCTCTCTGTCACTCTCTGCTTCCATTGTCACATTGCCTTATCCTGTCTCTGGCACTCCTGTCTCTCCCTTATGAGGATTCTCATATTATATTAGGCCCACAAAGATAACGAGAATAACCTCTCCATCTCAAGATGTTTAACTTAATCACACCTGCATCTACAAGGTAACATTCAAGAGTTCCAGGAATTAGGATGTAGACATCTTTGGAGGGCTAGTCGACCTACGTAGAGGCTTCTCAATGAATTTTATTTTTTCTTGCATTGCATTTCTGCGATATGGTAAAATGCTTTCTTTAAAAAACAGTACTTTGAAAAATTAGGTCTTCTAATGAGTTCTTCATTTCCTGTATACTTTTTCTCTCAGAAACTTGTACCACCTATTGCAATTTCGGCTGTTTGTATGGCTATCCTTGGCCGCTTCACTACTTTCTAGATCCCATGGCCCGCTCTTTAAAGTGTACAATTCAGTGGGTTTTTTTTTTTGTTTTTGTTTTTGTTTTTTTTGTCTCTTCACTGTGTTGTGTAACCCTATATGTAATTCCATAACATTTCCATCATCCCAAAAGGACATACCTACCCTCAGCAGTCCTGCTCAATACTCCCTACCCCCATGCCTTAGCAACCATTACTATAATATACTCTGTTTCTGTGGATTTGCCTATTCTGGACATTTCATATAAACGGAATCACAATATGTGGCTTATGCATCTGGCTTCTTTCAATTAGCATAATGTTGTCAGGGTTCATCCATGTTGCAGCATGTAACAGTACTAAATTTCTTTCGGTATCCTTCTTATGGCTGCATTACGTTTTATCATTTAGTGATTCAATAATTTACTTCTCTTATTTTATACATTTTTTTCTGTATTAACAATATCAGGCATGTTTCTATGTATAATTTTTTATATAAATTTCAAAGTAAAATGTTATGGTGGATTCTTTAAAGGAAGTTTACTGTGTTGAAGATTATGTCTCTTAGTGCTCTCGCTGCCCATGGCCAAATGTTTTCCCGTAATTTGATATGAATTTAAACTCCTACCAGCAAGGTAAATGAAATTTGTCCCACCTTAGTCTCTTTAATAGTTAGGGCATTATCAATTTTATTGTTAACTTGATGTTTAAAAAGACTAACTTGTTTTGTCTGTTCTTACTATTGGCAAAGTAGTACTTTTTTCATAAGCTTATTAGTCATTTGAATTTCCTTTTTTAAAAAAATTCTATTTATATATCTTGTCTTTTTTTTTTTTTCCTGTAGGGTTCTGTTTTCCTTTTGTTTGAGCTTTTTCTATATAAAGGAAGTTTGCTGGTTGAATTATTTGTTGAAAATATTTTCCCCAGTTGTCATTAGATTCTATTTTATATCTTTTGAAGCATAGACATTTTAATTTTTATAATGTAGTTGTGTTAAACTTTAAAATTAAACCTCAAACAGTTAACTCTTTATTCTCCTTGGAATTCCCTTTGTTATATGGTGTGCCATATTTTTGTTATTATTACAGATAGCCACCTGTTCATTTCAGTACCGTTTAAAAGATAATCCTTTCCTTTTCTCGTTGATCTCTGATATCTCCTTTATCATTTGTTGCTTTCATAGATTTTTGAGGCCCTGAGTCTCAATATACTATTTCATCAATGTTTTTTTTTTTTCCCCCCAAGTTCTAGTTAATTAGATAGAGGTAGGATAGCACACTGTTACCTATACTAGACCTGTGCTTGGGGATCAGGTAATCCTTTGTTAGTAAGTGGGCAGAGTTAGGATTCTCTCTATATTTTGGAGAAACTAACTTAAGCTTTTTATGCCTCACTTTTTTTCCCCATCTGCAAAAGGGGTAATAAAACCAACCACTCTAAAAGGATGTTTTGAGAATTAAAGAAATAATGCCTTAATAAGTGAACAGCATCCTGGTACATTTAATAAATGCTCATTAAATGTTAACTGTTAAGATGATGATAATTTCATATTATAGCACATTGATATTTGGTAGGATTCTTTCTCAAAATGCTGTTATTCTTTCTTATTGAGTTTCTGGATTTAAATTTAGATTCTTTTTTTTTTTTTCTCTCAAAAACTATTTCTCTAGGATTGTAAGTTAATTTGGGGGGAAACTGACAGTAATACTTAATGTCCCCATACAGAAACTTGGTATTTCTGACCATTTAGACAAGTTATCCTTTTGTTTTTGCAAGATTTACTGATGTTTCTCTTTTAAACATCCTATATGTGGTTTTGGTAAAACCATTTTTTAGGTATTTTTTGTTAATATGAATAGAATTGTTTGTTGTTATTTTTTAGTAAATTGCTGATAGTTACATATATTTAATATCTGTTGTTCTATTTTATTTATTCTAAATAATTCATAAATTATCAGATATTTGGGTATTTTTTGCTCTTTTCTATTTCCTTGGTTATATGTTATCTCTGTTTCCTTCCTAAGATTATGATTGTTTCCACTCTTTAATTAAACTTTACTTTTGTTCCTTTTTTTCTTTAACTTTGGTCATTTAGGTAAAAACAGATGATATAGCAAGAATTTATCAGCCTAAGCGTTATGCTTTGTCACCCAAGACGACAATTACAATGGCGCATCTACTTGCTGCTCGTGAAGATCTATCCAAGATCATTAGGACAAGTAGTGGTGCCAGCCGGGAGAAGACCGCATGTGCCATTAATAAGGTTGGTGTTTCTTTCAGCACAGTGCAGAGTGAATTGATAATATCCAATTTAATATTTTTATAGATTTTAATCTATTTTTCATTCATGTCCTGGTAAATGCCTAGAAAAAAAGAGTTGCAGAGGGGGTTCAGTCTCGGCTTAGTTATGTTATTTCTGTGTGTGTTTGTTCACTTAAATTTGTATATTCATAAATAAAAGTATTATCTGAAGTAGAGGAATTAAGAATTGCTTTTGTCGAAGCTGTAGCAAGAATTATTTTCCTTCCTTCCAAAAAGTAACAGTTTTTGTCAGTAAGAATCTTTAGGAATTGTTTCAAGTACTGACAGATTCCTTAGATCCTTGGTGTAAAGGGAAGAGGAGTTTATGCTTTAGAGTCAAACCAATCTGGGTTCCCATCCTAACTCTGTTATTTACTTACAGAAATGACCCTGGGCATGTTACTGAACCTCTTTGAGCTTTTCTTTCCTGATTGAGTATACATCCATTTCTCTGACAGTAGTCTTACGCTCAAGGAGTCTGAATTTTCGACAACAGCAGTAACAACAAACTAATTTAGAATGTTTATGTCAGATTGACTGGTATGTCCTCTTCATTTAGGTAGAGCACTCCATGGGAAACTTTTTACGAAATAGCAAAAACTCAGAAATAAGGGATTTGGATGATTTTAAAGCATCGCTTCTCACTCAGTGTAGCTTGAGATAAGATACCTTTTCAGAGGGATGGTTGCTTTTAAAGTCATTTTGCTAATCATTGCTAAGTTAGGCATCACCAGTGTTTAACGCCTCTTTGCTCCACTGTGGCCCAACCCTGTCTTCTGAAAGTGTTCTCTCTTTAAATCTATTACCTAATATCTTGCATTGGGTTATAATTTAGTCTTGCCGGATCAAGAGTTCTATTTATATGAGTAACATTGGCCATCTCTTCTGGGTTTATAATTTATGGTCCCATTATTTGAGGGTAGACTTATGATCAGTTCTGGCATCTACATATGCCCACCAACATATCATGTTTGGTAGAGAAACCAGTGAGAATAAGAACCAGGAAAGGCTGTTTTTGGATTTGGTAATTAGGACATCATTGCCACCTTTGAAAGAACATTGCATACTTAGAACCTTGTCTCACATTGAGGATACTGTACTTTCATTTGTGCCATAAATTCCTAAACTTGGTTTTGACTAGAGGATCAATGGAAGTATAATTCATTGGTCATTTTGGTTGAAGCAGTTGCTGTTTTATTTTCCTTCCCGAAAGACACTCGCAGGAAGCTATTGGCTTCCCCTTGTCTGTGGTGAGCAGATGACACCTTTCTTATCGCCATCTTTCCTCTGCTCATGCCATATAAAGCTGCTACTTTCTACAGAAGGTTGGATACTTAAACTAAGTTTAACTTTCCTGGTTTGTTTTTGAAAGGATTGTAAAGCTTAGTAAATGAATTATATCAACTCTGTTTTCCTTATAGTAATATGGTAGTAGTATCATCACTGAAAGTACATGAGCTTAAGTTTTTTAAAAGAAGTAGTTCATTGAGAATCCTTCTCTCTTTTTCTATCAGTCTCTGACCTCATTAAGGCCCCATGTTATCATATATACTTCATACGTTTTTGAAATGAAATGTGCTTAGAAATATAATCTTTTATTGGATAATCAATTACCAAATCAGTGGCAATGGAAAGTCCAGTGTTGTTATTGTATAAATGGATATTAAGTTAATGAATGTAAGGTATGTCGTTATATACATAAAAAATGTTTTCCTAAAAAAAATTTCTTAGTGAAGTGAGTACTACATTTGTTACAGAATTTGCTAAACAGATTTAAGAGAGAAAAAATTAAGGCTTTAAGTTTCAGAAATACTCTCTCAGATTATTTAAAAATAATATTCTAAGGAATTTGTCATATATCACACATATTTCATATTTTTTCATATTTTCTTTTTTTAAAAATTCATTTTTTTCTTCAGACTTGGTAAACAGGAAGTAAAATTATTTTTTTAGTTGAAACACAATAATTGTACATATGTATGAGGTACATAGTGATGTTTTGATACATACAATGTTTAGTTATCAGGCAGGGTAATTTGCATATCCCTCATCTCAAACATTTGTCATCTCTTTGTGTTGGGAATGTTCAATATTCTCCTTCTAGTGATTTGAAGCTAAATATTAACTACAGTCATCATACAATGGTATAGAACACTAGCATTTATTCCTCCTACCTAGCCGTGGTTTTGTATCCTTTAACAAATTTCTCCTTATCCTTTTGCACTTAATATTTTTAATATTAATTTGCACTGTCATGTCTGATCATGTCCTTAAATATTGGCATCTATTTACTAGAAACGATAATATCACTTGAAACTTTTATGTAAACTTTAACTTTTAAAATATTAGAAACTAAAAGAAATGTTTCTCATACAGGTGCTGATGGGAAGAGTGCCTGACAGGGGAGGCCGGCCGAATGAAATTGAACCACCACCCCCAGAAATGCCCCCTTGGCAAAAGAGACAAGAAGGCGGTGGTGGGAGGGGTGGTTGGGGTGGTGGTGGTGGTGGAGGTGGTGGTAGAGGTGGTGGTGGCGGGGGAGGAAGAGGTGGCTGGGGAGGGGGAGGAGGTTGGGGAGGGGGTGGGGGAGGGGGAGGAGGATGGGGAGGTGGAGGTGGAGGAGGAGGTGGTAGAGGAGGTTTCCAAGGCAGGGGAGATTATGGTGGAAGAGGGGGCTATGGTGGAAGAGGGGGCTATGGTGGAAGAGGCTATGGAGATCCATATGGAGGTGGTGGTGGTGGCGGTGGTGGAGGTGGATATAGAAGATACTAAAAACTACAAAAACTAGATAGCAGTGCTTGCTTCTTTATAGATACGTTAGACATAGTGTTCTAAATAACATACTTGAATATCATCTTTGAGGTAAACACCATGTTAGACTTCCTGGTGATACCATTCTTGAATTGGTTAATATGTAAGAACAGTGCTTTTTACTACCAGTTGATCTCTCAAATGAAGTGATGACTTTTTCCATATTCTGTGTACCCTTGAGCATGTTGTGTCTTTTTAAAAAACAAAAAAAGAACAAAAATTATTTTTTACACTGTAAATATTTATTACCATCAAACTTGGAAAATGGAAAGTATTTTATTGTCATGATTGAATTTAGATTGTTACCTGTATTTTGTTCAGGTTTGAGACTTAAATGACCCCACTGGTAATGGAAAGGAATATAGACCCTTTTGCCTCACCTCACCTGTGTTGCTGTGCATGTGTTTTGTGGGTTTTTTCGTTCGATTTTACAAAATAGGGAAAGGCACTTACAGTTATGTTTTTAGTAGGCAGTCATTGTGAATCATTTTTTTCTCTTAGGAGATTCCTCTCTAGCCATGTTTCTGTTAAAGTTTCATTAATTGAAGCCCAAGTTTACTTTTTACTGTACATAGTTATTGTCTAATTGGATTTGAAATCTTCATGATCTTGTATGACAAAGCAAAGGGTTAAAGATTGAGGTCAGAAATACTTTAACAGAGCAAAGACACCTACCAACTTTACATGATGGTGTGAGAAATAGTCCTATAAACTGGTCTCTTCATGATTTATATTCTCACTTTAGACATCCAAATATTAAAAGGCAGGCTGACCTGTATCACACAGGATTAAGGCAGTAATTTCCAGCTTCAGTATATCAATGGTAGGGCTAAGGCATCTGTTGGTAATTCTGATTCACAGCTAGATTTGGGAAACACAAAGTTAGGGAATGGCTATATATGGTTTGCCAGCTGGAGCAAAGTCTTAGCTATCAAGAGTTGTGAATTTGAATCATGGCACTAGGTTAGGGTGCTGTGGGTTGAAACGACCTTAGTTCTCAAGGAGAGATTTGTCCTCATTGGTCAGATGAGGAATGAGACACTTGCCATCATCTCAGGTTGTTTCATAAAGACCTAACTACAAATGCAATTTGTTAAAAACTTACAGAGGGCCAATTTTGATGCTTTAAGATGTAGGCCAAGTAACGCATTTTCCTCTTAGTGTAGAGAGTTAAAGAAAAAGAGCTGGTCACAAATTTTTTCCATCTCAGCGTAAAATCTGTATCTCATTGTAGGCTTCTGGTCAGTACCTCTGCATAACAACTTTCTGTGATCTAACCAACTCAACTGATAGCTGAATTGTTACCAGTGGACAAGTGGTATTAGATGTTTAGCAGGGTTTTTTTGTTGTCGTTTTGGTAATCTCTGTGATAAAATCTAATATAATGTTAAAACCTTAAAAGTAAATATTGAATATTCTGTAATCTTAGACATGTATTTTTCAAGCTAACTCTTTGAAGAAATGTGTTCAAGGTAGGAAATATAAAGTTTTTTAGTTATTTGTAAATTTATTTTTTGTGTGTATATGTTTAATGAAAAGACTTAATTTCATTTGTGATAGCTAAAAGGTTTCCCATAATTAAGAAAATACCTTTATCAGTAGCTAAGAACTCTGAAAATAATTTTTAAAAACTATGTAAGAAAAAACTATTTGAGTAAAATATTTCTAGAGTTATTCGTTTAAAAATCTGCATTTAAAACCTTTACATTTCTGCCTTTTTTTCCCCCCTAGCATTAGTTTCTGATAAGGGGGATTTACAACTACTTCAAATTTTTTGCTACTAAAGGTTTATGGTAACTGTGACAGAAACAATAGTTTATCAGTTTCATAAGGTTTTCACTAAGATTTCTTTGTACCTTTATAGGAGTGCTGCTTGAGCTATTCACTACAGTCACTTATTTCTTATCAGAGTTTAGCACTTGCTCCTGGAAACATGCTGGAGCTGAAACCACTCCTAGGTACACATTCCTATAAACCTTGATTGAATGAAAAGCTGAATCATGTAGAATCTTAGTATTTCACTTTTTCCTGTAAGGTGGGATTTTCATGATATTTGTTCAGTAAAAATTTCTTTTGTAGAACAGTTTGCTGAGCAGTATCTAGAATAGCAGGAAAGGGATTTGGGGCCTAATGTGAAAGGCCATAGTGTGAAAATGTTTTATAAATTGAGTGCAATACAACATGGAATATGATGAATGGCACTCTTCTGCTTCCTAAAATCTAACTGATATCTCCTTTTCATTCTTTTTTTGCCCGGTTCTCGGTTCCATTTTTTACGACATCATTGCCCTTCCCTTTTTTCTTCTTTGTCCAGCCTAGTACCTACAAGCACGTATAGACATGATCTTACTGGGAGTTTCTGGATTAAAGTTGTCACTGACCTTTCCTCTGGACTGTATAAAGAGCATGTATTCTGTCTATACATAATCACCACACTATTACTCATAAGCATGCATCAAAAGGGAAACAAGGGTTTTCTTTGAACTAACTTACTTTTGTTTTGCAGATCAGGGAAACTACCTCATTAAACAGAAAAAGGAAAATATTTTAAATAAAAAACATCTTATTTTATTACCTTTATTTGTGACAAAAGGAGGCACGACAACCTAAAAAAAAGTTTGTGACCAGAAAAATGTCCTGAGCAGTGATACTATCTATAGATTGGAAGGAGCACAGGTTAGTGAGGGATGAAAATTGGGGGAGGTGAGCAGGTAGTTTAATCTTTCCTTCAGGACCAGGTTGTCCATATGACTTCATTACTTTGTATGAAGTATTATGAACTGTCCAAATGATAAATACACTCACATCTAAATGTTCTAGAAGTATTCCACAGGGGAATCTGAGTGAATTTTTTCCTCTCTCTTCATTGGTTTGGTTAAACAAAAATTTAGCTGGGGATTAAGGGAAAATTGTGGCTATCTGTGTTCACTCTAATCATGACCACAAATAAATTTCTCTGGGGGGTCTGTTACCTGGATTGAACTGTCGTTACCAATTTTATCCGTAGCTTCAGTTTCTCTTCGTTACTTGCTAGTTTGTTTAGATGGAACAGTGGCATTAAAAGCCACAGAGAAATGACAACCTCAGTTCTGTCTCCTTTAATGTTAAGTATTTATAGACTTAATATTTAGTGACCACTCTAAGTTATGAATAAGGTGGAAAGAGGTTGAATATTCCTATACTGTTACTTCTTTGTGTTGTAAAAAGATTTAGAAAAATTTAAACTGAATAGCTACTTTGCCTTTCCTTCCAGGAAAACTCAATTTGATTAACAGAATAGGGGAATGGTCTTAGCTGTGGATTATAGTAAAAATTCAGGTAAAGTGTTTACATAGTCACGAAATAGAAGAAGCACAAGACATTTATGTTATAGGGATCCTAATGTCTTTTATCGTATAAATATTACACAAAGAAAACTTACATTAGGTATCAAAAAACTTTACAATATGTACATTTGTTTTTTTCTTGCAGTTCTATATTATACATTTTTAGACAGAAATTCACAACTGGTCAGTAAAAGGTGAGTCAGCAAAGAAAATGAGAAGTGACCCTGCTGTTAGTAAAACAAGATTTGTCCTTGTTTTGGCAGATAAATACGTGGCCAAACTAAAGTCAGTGTGAGAAGCAAAAAGTTGTACTAGGCTTGAGAAACCAAAACCTTTTTTTCTCATTATTTCTGTAGATCCCACTAGCCCCATGTTGCTCAACACGAACACTGTTAACTTGTATACTATACTATACCTCCTTGGCCTTGCTGGACTGTAAAGACCTGTGGTGAAACTGTTTCAAGCTCTTGTCCATTTCGGTGGTAAATTCTGCAGTACTTGATACTGTTTAGCCATTGCTAATTTGACTAAAGGGGCTGTAACCTTTTGAATCCCTACAGATTATAGATTATTTATATAAAAACTCAGTGGGGATCTTTATTTTGGATGGAAAGTAGGAAGAATGAAAAAAAAAAGTGTTCTGTGACTGTTTTAAAAAATTGAAGTAGTCCATCTTTGGTCTGTATCAAAGGAAAATAATGAAGAATATGAATTTTAAGAGTTTGTCCTAACGTTTGTCCTATAAAAAGCAAGTAACAAAGTGTTACTCTAAGTTTACATGCCAGTTTGTGGGCCTAAGCAGGCCTGCTTTGGGTATTTCTGAATTTAGATTTAGAAAAGGGCAAATATGTGTGTAAAATGTTTCTTTATAATGTAATGAAACACTAACTGCAACCTAGTTCTATGTCACTAAAACTCAGTGCAAGGAGGAATGCAAATGGGAACTGGTCTTTCATCAAAGAGAATTCTTAAATGATCTGAATCCTCCAGGTAAGCAATGCTGTATACATACTTTGTATTCCTATGAAGACGTGGTGCTCTTGGCTTTAGGTTTGGAACTTTTAATTGTTAACATTATATTCTCGGCAACTGGACAGCTTGTTTATGAATTTCCAGTCAGTCTGGTACCAGACTTTTCAGGCATGGAAACCAAGTACCTTGAAAAAGGAAAATGATTGTATGATTTTTTTTTTAAGAGAACTAAAAAGAGGCTGACAAAGGAATTTGTGAATAGTTGCCCAAGCAACTAAATGAGCCCATTTATTATTAACCTTCATAATAGAAAACTCACAGGATTGTGATGTTGCCAAACAATAGTTTTACCTTGTGAGCAGTCTAATCTTGTGACAAACTGAACTTTATATTTGTGACTTTGTATAAATGACTAAAACTTGTTTAATTCACTTCCACATTTTATGGAGGAAACAAAATTCCAAGCCACATACATGCCTGATATTGTATATACATATTATATACATATGTACACACAGTCAGCTATTGAAGCCACTGATCCAATTAGCTTATTTCTAAACAGTAGTAATAGTGAAGACAGTTAAGCACAAATTCAGTTCAATAAGAGGACTTTCAGAAGATGGAGCATGAAGAGTTAGACTCTTCACAGACTTTTTTTTAATTTTAAAGCCATCAATTCCTAATTCCATCCACTGTGTAATATAAGGACAAACATGTTTGCATTATGTTTATTTTAATTAACCAGTAATATAAGATGGTAATAGCTATGTTTTCAGGTACCTAATTTGACTACTTATTTTATGACGACTGTAAGTTGTAAGGCTACAACTATGAGTTGACCTGCAGTTGGATAATGTCTTGTTTAATAGGCCTCTAAAATGTTGTGGCTATATTGGTAGAAATCCGCTCATAGGTTGATATGCTCATGTGTATGAGTGTAGTGAGGAAGGAGGGTATATAGGCTAATTAGATCTGAGGTAGTAAGGAAGGGGCGGGGTTTACAAAGTATGCTGGGATATAGAGGAAATCTACTCTTGGGATATGGGTAGTTTTCTATTATAAGCAAGCTTTGGCTGGAACAAAATAAGTCTGTTGACAGAAAACAGGGTAGGAAGCAAATACATTTTCCAGAGATTTTAGCTTTAAGGAATAACCAGCCAGGCAGGCCACTGAGATGCCCCCTTGTCAGGAAACGATAGTCATGTTTTAGATCACATACTTTTGATAAACATCAGCAGTATGAATAGCAAAAGTTTTGCATTCTTTAGTTTTCCCCCTTTGAGTCAACTGACTGAAGGAGAAAACAGTGCTGCACATTAGGATTCTTTTAGGTAAATAAACAGAGGCTTTTCCTTTTAAAGTACTGTTTTAAAGCTGGTCAGTCTGAACTTCCTCAGATCTGTGTGTTACAGTCACTTTTGGAAATGAGATCTCCACTATATACTCATTTACAGATTGTGCTCCTTGAGTTTCTGGGCTAAGAACAGTCACCCTGCTCCATTTGAGCTAAGACATGATTGCTTTTTTGAAGCTGGAGGGATTCTATTTTCTTCTGTGCATATTTCAGTTGGATCTTTAGGGCATCATTATCTGCTTTCAGATTATTTATTTCCTAAAGGGAAAGGAGAATGAGGTATGTTAATAAAGCAGCAATGAATAGCAAATCAATTACGAATGGAGAGTGCTACTTTTGATTGGCATCTCCTATTCACTGTGGCTGAGAATTAAAAACTATTTTCAAGACAGTTATTTTGCCCTGAATAGAAAATAGCAAGTTAAATATCAAATGAGCATTTGTAAGCAGCAGTTAGTCTTTGTTATCTTATCAAAGTTTGTGAGTGGTTAGTGGGCAGAATAAACCATTTCGAAGCAATCAGTGGGTAATGACAAAACCTTTGGATGTTTTCTCTCAGGAGATCTCAACTTCGCATAAACAGAGTCTCTGGTCAGGTCTAAGCCGTGAAAGCGTAACAGAATTCTTTAATGTGAGGTCTCATAGCTAATTTAAGCTAAGAATTTTACCCCACCCCTAAATTGAGATTTAGTGATCTAATCTGTAGTGGTGTCATCATACAGCCAAGAGCTGATTTCCAGTCTTCTAATTTTGAGTCCAGTGTTCTTATATTATCTTATTCTGTATTGATTATTCCAAGAGAATACTATATACAGACAATGTCTGTGTAATTTGGGATACACTGGGTTGTTTCTCATTCTGAATTATCCAGATAGCTGTATTAGCTGCCATACAATACTGAGCACTTGCTATGTGTCTGTGCTGTGTTATATGATAATGGAATACCTTAACCTTCACAAACACCCTGAAAATAGGTGGTATACCTTAATTTTATAGAAGAAAATGTTGCCATATAGTATAAAACTGCAGAGTTGAACTCTGGTTTATCTAAGCCTAAAAGCTTTTATTTGCTTATTCTTTTGTCCTGTGTTGGTTCAGAGGTGCATTATACTTAAAATAATATGTAACATTAATGCTTACTAATATACATTACGTATTATTGTAAATACTGATTTAATTTGACTAGTTGTTACGGATAGGACTGTTGAATTACACAGACTAGTCATTGTAAGGATTATACTTAATGGGAAAGTGGGACATATAATTTTCCTCTAAAATGCACACAGTGAATTGTGGAGCTCAGGTCTATATGACAAGCCTAAAAAGTAAAGAGGCAATGGGCAAAAACGGTTTACTGGCTCTGATATTGCTGATTAGGAACTGTAATCTTTCTACAAGCCATCTTTCAGAGCATTGTTGCCAACCACATTGTTCCTTTTCATTGGCATGTAAAATGTCATTGAGGCAAACCTTACAGAACATGGGATCCCGGCGTTGTGTTTCACAAGGACCAACTAGACCACAGAGTTTAACAGCTGGTGTAAGAAACATTTGGGACTGAAAACATAAATCTTTGCCTCCAAGACCAAAGTTCTTTCTATTGAGTTCATTTTTTGAGGTTTCTTTCTTGGTTTTTAAAGGTTGCATTTGGCAGTTTCTATCCCTAAAGAGGAAGGGGTTTGTGTAAGCTACGTTTTGCTACCTTCTGATTGACTTGGTTTTTGTAACACATCTTTACAATAACTCTGAGCAGGCAGAGTACCATTCATCCAGAAAATCTGTTCTTTTTCCGTAAGTTTGTCTTAATATTATGTTGTTTGTACCAAGCACCAAATCAAGAGTTTCATATACATTATCTAATTTGTTTCTTCAAATGTTTCTTTAATCCAATATCTGGGGTCTGACAGGGAAGGTACAGCATTGAGGACAATGCAGGGAATCTTGAAACCCTCATGGACAGTTTTTCACTCTGCAGAATGTAGAATTATATAAGGAATTCTATTAGTTGGATACTGGTTTTGTGTTTGCACTGACAGGCTTCCAGAAACACAGTGCAAACCTTGATGTTTTTGGGAAAAGGCAGAAAGGCATTCCTCCTCCTCTAATATACTGAATGATAATGCTGATTGATATTAATGTATCCTTGCTTCCCTGTCTTTAAAATGGCTTAGTTACCAAACCTTACTATCCTATGACAGTTGGTAAGAAACTACTGTCATAGGATAGTAAAGTTTGGTGTGGTGACTCACGCCTATAATCCCAGCGCTTTGGGAGGCCAAGGTGGGCAGATCACCTGAGGTCAGGAGTTTGAGACCAGCCTGATGAACATGGAGAAACCCCATCTCTACTAAAAATGCAAAATTAGCCAGGCATGGTGATACATGCCTGTAATTCCAGCTACTAGAGAGGCTAAAGGTGGAGAATTGCTTGAACCTGGGAGGCAGAGGTTGTGGTGAGCCAAGACTGTGCCATTGCACTCCAGCCTGGGCAACAAGAGTGAAACTCTGTATCAAAAAAAAAAAAAAAAAAAAAAAAAATGTCGTAGGACACAGTTTCTTACCATTTACAGGTTATTACCAATTAAAGGTAACCTCTTGAGACAGCCCTGTGAGTTTTGTCCTCTAGTCTAAACAAACAGAAGTATATCAGTGATTGAACCTACAGAATTGAGTGTCTCGACAGTTGCCTGTTGGCTCTTCTTCCTTGTGCTGTTCCCATTTCCTACTTTCCTTTTTTTTTCTTTTCTTTTTTTTTTTTTTTTAAGATGGGGTCTCACTCTGTTGCCCAGGCTGGAGTGCTGTGGCTCCATATTGGCTCACTGCAACCTCCACCTCCTGGGTTCAAGCAACTCTCCTGCCTCAGCCTCCCAAGTAGCTGGGATTGCAGGCACCTTCCATCATGCCTGGCTAATTTTTGTATTTTTAGTAGAGACAGGGTTTCACCATGTCGAGGCCAGGCTGATCTCGAACTCCTAACCTTAAGTGATCTGCCCACCTCTGTCTTCCAAAGTGCTGGGATTACAGGTGTGAGCCACTATACCCAGCCCTACTTTTTCCTGTTTTTAATGTCACTGTTCCCTTCTCTCAAAGCTTGTCATTATGTTTCCAAACTCTTGTTCTCTTTTTCTTGGTATACTTTATTTTGTCTTTTCCATTGTCTCTATTAGGTACCTCATAATTAGGATATTGTGAACCTAACGTTAAAAAGCAGCTCCCATTGTCATAACTGTAAACATTTTATAGATTATATTGCTCTATCTTATATTCAGCCATGCATTTGCTGCTGCTATCGCTTTCACTGTTCTAATATGTATAAAAGATCAGCACATTTCCTGATGTGTCAGGAAAGATTCTCCTCATTTAAATTAGGAAGTAGGTGTTTTCTATGGTGAGCCACAATACACTCACCTTTCTCTTGTTGCTGTAGAACTAAAATCACTAACTTCTCTTAGGAAGATGCTTAGGTAACCATGATCCCAAACCATAACCCTGATGAACATGTTAAAGAGACCTCTAGTGAAGGAGGATTTAGGCACGTTCATTTTAGTTCCATCTAGAAAAGGAGTGGTAGAACAGTAAAGCTGACCCGTAGATACTGTGGTTTTTCTCCGTGAGCCTAGTAAACAGTGCTGTGGGCACTGGCACCAGCACTTTGAAATGCAACCTGTGTGGTAACAGGGAGCCCTGTAAAGCCTGTGCTACTTGTGTAATATGAACCAAGGCCCCTTCTGGGTCATGAGAAAGCTGGAATCAATCCATCCTTTCTTCCTTCCCTCCCTCTGTTTCTCCTCTCTTTTTTTTTTTTTTTTAAAAAAATGACTGCTTGGAGTCAGCCTGATCTGAATCTTCAGAATCTTGAGTTCACATGCTCTTTCCTGGTTTGGCTCCACTTCTCTAAGATAGTGTGAAAAAAAAGGAAAATGAAAAGGAGGTACCTGTTCCAGCTCTTGGTAGGTAGGCAGTCTGAGGTGACGGAGCTCCTCCTTTGATTTTATGAGGGAGTCTTTATTCTCCCACTTGACAAAAGCCCGCTTTCTGACCAAGACTGGGCTAGGACATGGAGAGGTGGGACTGGGAAGCACATAAAGAGTATCCTGGGCTGTCTTCCTTGGGGAAGACAGCACAAAGGGACCTGAAGAGCCCTCACTGCCCATCCAAGGCTGTGATTCGGTCTGGGTGGCCTTGTGGGCAACAGTCCTCTTCAGCCGAAGAGAAATCTTCTGTGAGGACACTCCCATCAGCATGATGGTCCGATCCTTACTCTCCTCGCCGTGTTCCACAGCCTCCCCATTAGGAAATGTAAAAGGTCCTTCCTCAGGTGCTGTGGGAAAATACCAGACATTCTAACTCAGGAAAGCAGAGACTCAAGACTGACTCATTAGTTTCAATGAGACCTTTCTAAATTGTTACAGGAGTTCCATATGTTCAAAGAGGACCCGTTTTCAGGCACTCAGTTTAGGTGGTAAATGAGGGCTGAAATCGGGGGCTTTGCTGGCCAAGACATGGCCACTGGTGTCAAGCTACATCCACCCTGAGAAAGAGCATCTTCTGTTTGCACAAAGGTTGCCTAGAGGGTTTCTGTTTTGGGAGGTAAGTTGAAGCCCCTGCCTCAGTGCCATAGTTTCATAAATTAAAGAGAACAAGAATAATATATAGACAGAAATGCTCCATAAATGGTTCTTTGGACCCTGAAATTTGGGAGCTCTCAGCATTCATGTCTCAGTCCTGATACAGACACCCTCAAGCAAATGATACGAACTCTCTGGGGAGAGTGGGCACAGCTTAACCATTAGAAAGAAATGTGCATTAAAATGAATTGCCCTTGTTTGATACTGATAGGAAAAAGGTAAGTTATTCTGGTTTTCTTCTTCATCTAAGACCCACCCACTACCCAGGACCTAGCCAATAATTTTAACCATAAGGAGTAACTTCCTGGAAAAGTAGAGTAAGAGCAGATGTATTTAAGATGGGTGACAGAGAGGCTTTCAGGTAAACTGCAAATCATCTAAGTTTACTTTTTGGAAAGACTCAGCAGTGTTTAAAATATTGGATAGTCTGACTTTGAAGACATTGGATTAGTATAGTCAAAATAGCTTTAAAAAACAAAAAGTTTTCTAATTAGTATTTGACCAGAATCGACCAGTTGTAAAACTAGAAATTTTACAAAGATCCTAGTTTAATTCTTGCTGAAGAGAACGTAATTTAAATTAACATTTACTATTTCTCCAAGAAAGCTCAAAATTGTAATTACATAGTTATTCAAATTCTCAAATATTTAAATTGTTATGGTCACCCTAAAATAATTACACTGTCTTTTTAGGAAGAGTATTACGGGTGATTTTTTATATCTCCACTTTCCAATTTTTCTGTAATACAGTTATATATTCTTTTTACCAGCCTAAATTGCCAAATTATGAGTATAATCCCTTCTATGATTTAGGTTGAATTCCTAGACATAAAGGGAGCATGGGCACCGTACACTTTGGGGAGCAAAAGGCAGAAAGCAAGTAAGAGCAAAAAGCAACAGAAAGCCCTTAACATTGCAGGAAGAGTCCAAGAGACCACAGTGGTATAGAAATCAGGAGAGGTGTAAGTTTCACGAAAGTAAAAGTTGATGAAATTGAGAAAGACAGTAATGGGCTAAATCACTGCAAATTTTGATTTGATAAGCAGATACCATCCCAAATAATAATGCGATGGAAACAACTAGAATGGATGATACCCAATCATCCTTTCTGCCTGGCAGAAATAGACCTTGACTTCTAGCAACTTAATATAGTAATTTTCTAAAAGGTAAAAGTCAAATAGACCTTGACTTTTAGCAACTTTATAGTAATATAGTAATTTTCATTTTGTTGCCCATGATAACGTGTGTTTATCCTACTTACTGGTCCTGAAAAGTGCTTGTCTTACCAGTGTGGGGCAGGGGTTGGAGAAAGAGGAGAGATGGCCTGGAGAGGAGAAGTCTCTTAACAGCAGACCCTTCAGGGATTCCCTTTTGAGGCTTGAGATTCAGGCTGCTCTCTGCTACCTTTTCCACTTGAAAATCTGCATTTTATGTGACAGAATTATAGGGCCCTAAGGTTATGTGTAACTCTGAAAATACAGAGTTCATGATGAAATACAGGGTACAGGCCTATTTTTCACAATGGTGCTTGTGATTTCTATTAAAAGCTGGACATCAAATCCTTAGTTGATTAGCATCTTCTTTCTTAGAAAAGACTGAGGATTTTTCCCCCTAAGTACAAAACATTCCAAAAGTTTCAAGTCAGCCTGTGTTTAGACAGATAGTATGGGGAAGGATTTAGGAATTTGTATTTGGCTGATGGGATAAACTGGATTATGCATTTCTTACATGGAAGTAAGCACTTAAGCTTTGATCTAATTGATCAATAAATGTATATTGATATTTACCAATGAACATTAGAAGTGCTTTAAATGAAGATATATACTATATGGAGTTTTCTCTAGGCATCTGTTGTAACTATAGAGGCCTTACCACTTTAGGGAGCTTATTTCAAAAAAGTAATGATATTAACATATGGTACATGTGTTAGGCCTGATTTTAAGTGCTTTATATAAATAAACTTATTTATTACTTGCCTTTGGGGTTCTAATTAGAAGTCACATGGCTTCTTATATAAAACTGGCACTAACCTAATAAGCATTGGATTTTTGCCCAAGACCTATATGTTCTTTAGTTAGTCAAGGTAATCAGTGTTTTGACATGCTGGCTAACCAGCCGGCCCAGAGAGCAGGGCCTAGTATAGCACTATGAAGCCTTGTGCCCCCAACCCTCCCCAACAAACCCTTCATGTCACTCTTTTTTAAGTAGCTCATTTTATCATATAGATAGACATCTAGATAGACATCTGTCATTTAAGACTCTCTAGAGTGTCTTGTTTTTCTACTTTATCTCTTACCTAAACCTTCATTTCTGCCGTAACACCTTCCCCCGCCTCCCCACTATCTCAACAGTACTAAAGCTGTTCTGCCCTTTGCCTTTTGCTCCGACAGTACATCCTATCTGGAATGTGCTCCGCCTCCCCCCTTGACTGAATTCTACCCTTCCTTCAAGACTTAGCTGAAATTCCACCTTCTCCATAACGTCCTGACAGCCCCAGCAGAGTGATCTCTTTGCTATGTCCTCCTGTCATTTGGTGTCTCCGCAACCTGTTTGACTCTTAGTATATATTCTTGCATTGTTTCTAAACTGCTCTATAGTTGTCTATTATCTTTCCCCCGAACTAGAACTATTCCGTGAAGACAGAGGTAGTCTATTCTGCTTCTTTGCTCTTTAGACCTGGGGCATCCCAAACATATTTAGTTTAAAATCATTTCCTTATTGTACTGCTGTTTGCATTTTAATATAAGTGAATTCGCTAGTTTATTTTTTGAATGTTGAATGTTTTGGCCTAGTCCTAGAATTTTCCTTGTGTGATCTGGAATTTTAATCTGCAAGATTCCCTTGGGTAGGAGTTTTGTTCTCCCTCTTCCTTTCTACATTTAGCCCTCTGTTTCTAGAATTTTGACAAATACCTCCAACCTGGCCCTTCTAGGTCCCGCAGACAAGGACCTGGTCTTAAGTTAATGGCTTGGGGCTCCTCTCCTGGAGAAAAATTGGGGATATCACAGTCACTCAGCTAGTAGAAGACTGCCCATGGGTAAGTCTGCTTCTTGCTGCTAAGTGACAGTCACAGTTTTTTTTTTTATTATTATTTTTTATTTTTTAGCCTTCCTTCTCAATTTTAAGCAGTAAGTCTGGTTCTGGTCACCTTTCCTGCATAGACCACCGTGGTCTTTGTTACTATGCAAAAATCTAATTCACAGCTGCCTCTACCTGCTTCCTACATATGCAGCCAAAGCAGACCAGTAGCTTTTTCTACTCTTTGCAATGTGTTTCTTCTAGTACATATCTGACCTGTGAGATTTTTGTCTTTGTTTTTGAATGTACTATGCCTTTTAATATTATTTACATACTATATATGTTAATTTATTATTATATATACACACATACATACCCATGTACATACATATTCTCCCTATCACTGTTTTGGGTTTGGAGCCGGAGTTGGAGTGGGGATACTTCAGTATTAACTTGAGGCACTATCTTGGCCTGAAGTCAGCATCTGTGCTTGGTGTAGGTGCTCAGTAAGTACCTGCTGGTTTTAATGCCTAACTGGACTCTGCTATTCTCACACCTTCTTAAGTCTGAGACATAGGCATGGAGCTAAAATCCAAAGCTGTGGGAGGGTTCAGCCCTGGCCTAGCTGTTCAGGTTAAATTGAAACTCAAACATAGAGTCATGAAGTCATCTTTCCTCCTCTAAAACTTTTCCCTTCCTACTTCACTTTCCAAGATGAATGTTCCCAGTGCCTACTTACCATGGAGCAGATCTCTGGCTCCCAGTGAGCAAAGGTTGGACATGGGCCCCACAGAGGGGGTGTTCTCTGTGGGAGCTACTGGGTTCTTGGCTCGCTTCTTGCACTCAAACACAACCAGATCTTTGCACTGTTTGTGGCAGTTCATCCCGCAGTCTGTGGATAAGACATCCTGGGTCAAGAAATGTTTCACTTTCTCTCTTCCACAATGTGTCTTACAACCAAATTCATGCAGTGCTCTCTTGTGACACATGTCTGTTCTATCTTCTGGAGCTAAGACACTTAACATTCCTAATGAACCTAGCATTCTTCTCACTTGGTGAAGCCCAGAGCTCACACTCTTGATGTAGCCCTTATCGGTGAGTCTCAGCATCAGAAGCAGCATCCTGATACCTTGGAGGGAAGACATGGTGTCCTGGTATCCCACACATTCTGCCTACTCTAGTGAAACCCTCCAGAAGTGATCGGCTGTTAGGTCTTGTTTTCCTCCTTTCAGTACAAGGTCTCCTCTCTTACACTCCTGAATCTTCCTAGTCACAAGGAAGGACAGTTATGTCCTGATGTCTCTACTGATAAAGGAAGGCTGACAAGGGCCTTCAGTAATCATTTATCTTCTGGTCCAGAAGTGATTCTGTCCTTTTCACTGGGGACCAGAATTTTGTCAAAATTCTAGAAACAGAGGGCTAAATGTAGAAAGTCACTTCATGACTATATGAGATCACCATCTCGTACCAGCCATCCCTGTTTCTAGGCCAGGCGTCCCCAAACTTTTTACACAGGGGGCCAGTTCACTGTCCCTCAGACTGTTGGAGGGCCGCCACATACTGTGCTCCTCTCACTGACCACCAATGAAAGAGGTGCCCCTTCCTGAAGTGCAGCGGGGGGCTGGATAAATGCCTCAGGGGGCCGCATGTGGCCCGCGGGCCATAGTTTGGGGACGCCTGTTCTAGGCCAACGAAGACAGGATTTTATAAAGGGGAAACTGGCTAACTTCATAACCAGACATTGTTTTTGGTGTGGTGGTCATTCACGAGGGGTGTCCTAGGGAAACCACTTTGGGGATGAGACTCTGAACTCTGCTGAGAAGCTGTGGACTAAATGGACAACTACTATGGGTAAAAAAAGTTTTAGAGGAGGGACTCCAAGACCAGGTGATACGGTTTAGCTCTGTGTCCCCATCCAAACCTCACCTTGAATTGTAGTGCCCATAATCCCCATGTGTCATGGGAGGGACCAGATAGGAGGTAATTGAATCATGGGGGCTATTACCCTCATGCTGTTCTCATGATAGTGAGTGAGTGCTCATGAGATCTGATGGCTTCATAGGGGGCTTTCCCCCCTTTTGCTTGGCACTTCTCTTTCCTGCCACCATGTGAAGAAGGATGTGTTTGCTTTCCCTTCTGCCATGATTGTAAGCTTCTTGAGGCCTCCCCAGCCCTGTGGAACTGTGAGTCAATTAAACCTCTTTCCTTTATAAATTATTACCCAGTCAGGCAGTTCTCTATAGCAGTGTGAGAATGGACTGATACACCAGAAAAAAAACAGTCAGCAATGCTGAGTCTTACCTTTACATCGATATCCTTGTTTGATCACTCCCCAGAGCTACAAAACAAGAGACAGAATGCACCACATCACAAAGTGACATGCCTTATTTTCCTTCATTCTACTTTCTAGCTTAGGTGGGATGAAAACCTTATTTATCTCTCATGTCTTTTCCCTTCTGACCTTAACTGAACATGAGAAAAGTTTATGCTGATCAAAGTTTCTCAAGATGCAGAAGATAGAGCTTTTTTTTTTTTTTTTTCAATAGTCTTGCTCTGTTGCCCAGGCTGGAATGCAGTGGTGCAATCCTGGCTCACTGCGTCCTCCACCTCCTGGGTTCAAGCAGTTCTCCCATCTAAGCCTTCCAAGTAGCTGGGAGTACCAGCCATGTGCCACCATACCTAGCTAATGTTTTTTGTATTCTTAGTAGAGATGGGTTTTTGCCATATTAGGCAACCTGGTCTCGAGCTCTGGGTCTCAAGTGATCTGCCCGCCTTAGCCTCCCAAAGTGCTAGGATTACAGGCATGAGCCGCCACACCTAGCCCTCACTAGCAGCTTTATGACCCAGACATTCTCCAGAAACTGATGAATCATAGGGCAAACAGGTTCCTCAGGACTCCAAACTGAGGAGGATACAGAGCCTTGCATCAGGAGCCTGGGTTTAGGGGGAAACTATTAGTCAGGGGTGGAACGGAGGAGGGGCACAGCCCAGGTTATCTCCTAAAGACAGAAGGGATCTTGTATGTTATAACACTTTGTTATAACACTTGAAACAGCACATGAATATAATACTTTAAAAGTACATCCCTAATTTAGCATTTCAGTACCATTTATCTAAGGCCTCATACGTGGAAAAGAAAAATCAGGAAGAAACGAGAGACAATGAGTGCAGGTAAAAACCACACACTTGAGCCCTAGGTGATTCCAGGAGTCTCTTTGGGCTCTAAGCTGGGATGGGTTTTTAAGGAATGTGTCTTAGTTAAACTGTCCCATACCCTTCCCCAAATTCAACCCTGAAGCACACTAAGAACAACTTACAAATCCAGCACAGTTATCACAAAATGTGGGCTTCAGGTAGGTGGTCTCTTGGAAGTTGTGAGGAAAGCCCAGGCCCAGCTTCGAGTAGATTGAACTGGCTCGCATGAAGTAGGCTGTGATCTCGTCCCTGCTGATGAGGCCTTCCCTGCCAGCAAATGACCAAGGCAAGGATGTGAGTATAAGGGGCATGGGGCAAGGGTGGCTTCTAGCCTTAGAAACTCACCTTTCTTTTTATCCTCAGTGGTAATATGGTGTGTGCTACCTCATGATGACTTCCATGAGCCCTACTCTTAACAAGGATACAAGATGGCATATAGTAAGTAGGTGAGGCAGTGTTATTCATTTCCACAGAGTTGTTCTTCAGCCAAACTAGGTTTTCCTAACTAACTTGACCACTATCTACAAGACTGGAAAAATAAACAATGTAAAATGTACACATGTATTGGGAGAAAAATGTCTTAGGCTACAGTTTCTAACTTAAAACAGAACCCAACTGGAATCCACTAACCATACAATTGGTTTCCTATAGAGAACCAAGGTAGTATTTAACCTTGAGAAAAGTAAATATGCAAATATTAAGTATTAGTTGTTTCCCAGAATCTGTAATGACAAAGCAAGAAGTGCTTTTAAACTTTTTCTTATTTAGAGTTGGCTATTTCTAAAGTGGCAGATTTATGGAATATTCAATTCAGATTTTTTGAGGCAGGGTTTCGCTCTTGTGGCCCAGGCTGGAGCACAGTGGCGTGATCTCAGCTCACTGCAACCCTCCACCTCCTGGGTTCTAATAATTCTCCTGCCTCAGCTTCCCAAGTAGCTGAGATTATAGGCACCCACCACTATACTCAGCTAATTTTTGTATTTTTAGTAGAGACACGGTTTCATCATGTTGACTAGGCTGGTCTCAAATTCCTGAGATCAGGTGATCCACCTAGCTCAGCCTCCCAAAGTGTTGGGATTACAGGCATGAGCCACCGTGCCCAGCCCTAAATAAAAGCATGCATATTTCATGGTCAGTTCTTTATGTGATCACAGCAGCAACACATGTGAGTTTTCAAATTCTTCTAGTGACATACCTATAAACGTGTTCTCACCAGTGGGCTCATAACCACATATTCCTGTATACAAACCCTCACCTGTCTTTGTCCATCACACAGAAGGAAAATGGAAAACTCGCAGCAATCTTTTCAAATTCTTCCTGAGAGATGTATCCATCCTGGTCATGATCATAGTTCTTGAAGACAGACTGTGAAAAAGGAGTGTTTTGGGTGATTACTAAAGAGAAACTGGTCTTCTCTGCCTTTAGTAAAATGACAAAGAGCTGGGGCCTTTGGAATAAAAGCCAATTAACAGCCTGAAGGAGAGGAATAGGGACACCTGCTTTCGCTGAGGCAAAGATGTGGCCGGTCACATCTTAGGCCTTTGCTGGTACCAGCATCTGGAGGGTGTCCAGGTACTTTCAGTCATTAGCACATCAGTTATACCATCACACCGGCTACTCCTAGTTGACTAGGAGGGATGTTCCCCCTTCACTCTTGCCCTTTTTTCGTCACTCAGCTCCAGCTGCCCCTTCGTTGAGAAGCTTCTGTAAACAGCCCAGTTGGAAGTACACTGTCCCGACTCTTCAACTTCTGTTTCTCACTTTTCTGCTCTTAGTTTTTTGTCACATGGGAGTTTCCCACAAGGATAAATGCAGACGTATGAGAATATATACCCCTTCCTCAGCAATTAGCACCGAGAACTGAATCAAGCAGTACAAACTTTTTCAGTTTTAAGTTTACGTTATTACCCTCACTATACTCAAATATATCCCAATACTTCTCTGCTCCTAAATCAACTGACAACCTTTAAACACGCTCTTCTGCTAGGTCTTTTAAGAGGCACAACTGCCTTCGTATGAAGCCAAAGTGTGTTGTCAGAATAACTTTTGAATTGTTCTAAAGCCGCAGTAAGAGAAGTAAGTGCTTCCTTTCAAGTTTCTTACCTTTTATTTCCATCATTATGCTCTCCTCTCCCTTTACCCCACGTACAAAACTCAGCCAGGCAGTGCCTTGCTTTTGCATGCTGAAACACAGCTGTACTTACATCCACCATCCTCTGGACGTGTTTGCTAATGGTCTTTGGGTCAGGTTTGGGAGATACTCCAGAAGCCCAGTCCACTACTACTGGTGGCTTTGAAGGTGTTAGTGGCTAAAATGAAATATTCAGAGAATTCCTCATGACTACAATCCAACATTATATACAGCTCTTTTCCCACTACATGATAGTTACATTTATGGACAATTTTCAATTATGTTCAGTGGTAAGGAGCAGAAAACCCACAGGCAATTGAAATCTCTACTAATAATTTTAGCTAACAAGCTATTGTGCTTCATGGTTTCCAAAGTGCTCTTCACATACGTTATCGGCAACTACAGATAATGTGAAATTCTCAATCTGCCTGAATTGCAATTCGCTCTCCATTGAACCTTTTGTCAGAGCTATCAACAAAGAGTAAAGTGGATCATTTATGTTTCCTCTCTATTCTCTAGTCACTCTGTAGTAGAAATGTGAATAAGGAAAAGCCTAGCTAAAAGGCAGGAAGACACAAGAAAAATAATCTGAAGCGTGGACAAGCACTTTTCTAAATTCAGTCATGCATCACTTAATGACTGGATTATGTTCTGAGAAATTTGTCATTAGGTGATTTTGTCATTATGTGAGCACCACAGTGTGTACTTACACAAACCTAGGTGGTGTAGCCTGCTATACACCTAGGCTAGATGGTATACACGTAGATAGATGCTCCTAGGCCACAAACCTATACAGCAGGTTACTATACTCAATGCTGTAGGCAACTGTAATAATGGTATTTGTTTATCTTAACATATCTAAACATACAAAAGGTAAAAATGTGGTATGGATTTTTTTTTAGATGGTATACTTGTATAGGACACTTGACCATGAATAGAGCTTACAAGACTACAAATCACTCTGGCGAGTCATGAGTGGGGAGCAGATGTGAAAGCCTCACATTACTGTACATTCCTATACACTTAATATACACTGTACACTTAGGCTATACTAAGTTTATTAAATTTTTTTCTTCAGTGATAAATTACCTTAGTTTAAAAGCTTTTAATTTTTTTTTTGCTTTTAACTTTTACTCTTGTAATAACACTTAGTTTAAAACCCACATTGCATAACTGTACAAGTTATTTTCTTTTTCTTTTTTTTTTTTTTTTTGAGACATAATCTCGCTCTATAGCCAGGCTGGAGTGTAGTGGCGCAATCCCGGCTCACTGCAACTTGCATTTTCCGGTTTCAAGCAATTCTCCTGCCTTAGCCTCCTGAGTAGCTGGGACTACAGGCATGTACCACCACGCCCAGCTAATTTTTTGTACTTTTTAGTAGAGACGGGGTTTCACCATGTTGGCCAGGATGGTCTCAATCTCTTGACTTCGTGATCCACCTGCCTTGGCCTCCCAAAGTGTTGGGATTACAGGCATGAGCCACCATGCCCGGCCTATTTTCTTTCTTTATAGCCATATTCTATAAACCTTTTTCTATTTTAAAAATGTTTAATTTTTAAAAAACTTTTTTGGGGGCCGGGCGCGGTGGCTCAAGCCTGTAATCCCAGCACTTTGGGAGGCCAAGGCAGGTGGATCACGAGGTCAATAGATCGAGACCATCCTGGCCAACATGGTGAAACCCCGTCTCTGCTAAAAATACAAAAATTAGCTGGGCGTGGTGGCATGCGCCCGTAGTCCCAGTTACTCGGGAGGCTGAGGCAGGAGAACTGCTTGAACCCGGGAGGCAGAGGTTGCAGTGAGCCAAGATTGTGCCACTGCACTCCAACCTAGCGCCTGGCGACAGAGTGAGACTCTGTCTCAAAAACAAACCAAAACACTTTTTTGGTTATAAACTAAGGTACAAGCAATTACACACATTAGCCTAGGTCTCTACGGAGTCAAGATCATCAATATCACTGTCCTCCACTCCGCATCTTGTCCCATTGGAAGGTCTTTAGGGGCAATAACGGGCATGGAACTGTCACTTTCTGAAGGACTTGCCTGAGGCTGTTTCACAGTTAACTTTCCTAGGTAGAAGGAATGCGCTCTAAAATAATGATAAAAAGTATTGTAAGTGCATAAGCTAGTAATAGTCATTTATTATCAAGTATTATCTACTATACATAATTGTATGACCTGGACTTTTTACAGCTCAGGTTTGTTTACACTAGTGTAATCACAGACATAGTGAGTAGTGTGTTTTACTACAATGTTACAATGTAACATTGTAACCTTTTTTCTATGTAGGAGAAAAAAATGTGTAATTGTTCTGTCACTAGGCAAGAGTAATTTTTCTACTCCATTATGATCTTAAGGGACCACTGTCATACATGAAGTTTATCTCTGACCAAAATGTCATTATGCAGCGCATACCTGTATTTGAAACTCAGCTCATATTAAAATCTTTCAAAAGCAGAAGGTACGCTTTCCATTGAAATGCCTCTAACACCTGAAAATGGAATCTACCAAACATATTCAGTGGACGTCTTTCATTACAATCGAAAGCTGGAAAATTGATATTTCTGTGGGAAAGGCAGGGCAGATAACCTGTGAAGTTCCTACTGCAGGCAGTGCCAGGACTGTACTACTGTGAGGACTTCTCAGCATAAGAGGTCAAAATACTCAGCAGACTGTTCTTTTCACCCAGAACATTATAGGAAAATGGGGCCTTTCTATCTACCAACCTGGAAATCTTCAAAACTTTAGCTTCTGATTAATATGCGTATTACTCTGATTATCATCAATGAATCATAGAAAAGAAATGTATGTGGGGACACTTCTTAATGGGAGGGGGATGTCACTCTGGAGCACAATACTATCTTCCTTCTTTACTTTGTAAACCACTGACTGATTCCACTATACCTGACATTCTGACGGCATCGTTAGTCACTGGTCACACATCCGGCTTACCCCTTCAACTAGATCATAGCTTTTTAATGGACAGGAACTATTCCTCACACACATGTTGAGAAGCTTTCTCTGTTCCTAGCATAAGGATGGACACTTAAGAAAAGCAGTATACTTAAAAGGAACCAAAAGTCTGTTCCTGAGGATGAATGAACTTGAGGAGAAACTTGTAAAGCACCTGTTACATGTGGAGTCTTAACATGAAAAACTCACTGGAGCTCTGTGGTTCCTTGGTTCCCGGGCATAGGAAAGCTCATAGATTTCATCCTCAGTGTAGTAAAGATCCAGGGATAACTGCAGATCAAAGCAAAACAGGGTTCATTGCTAAGATGCTGTTTGCCTCTCCCAGGGCTGATGTTCCTTCCTTTCTTTCTTGGTTCCTCCTTGCCAGTAGTTTACTCTTATAGGCTCTAAGAAGTTTGTTTTTAAAATTCATAAAACAGTTATAACACTCACTATTGCAATAGGGCAAGCATTAATTCTTATTAAAATGTTTTTAAATTTTGGACATATCTTAGGATGCCCTCTTTTTAACTATGATTTAAATCTAAGCCTCTGTATAGAGCTTAGGCTGAAGGCCTTGTTTGGACAGATGACCAATACATCAGTTGTTCTCTCTCAAAGCAGACAGATGATCTGACAGGATGATGTGTATGGTCTAAGACTATTCAATTTTGAGTCCAGCAATAAAATCCAGTTTAAATGGTAAGACATATTGCTATTAAGAGTTAATGAGGCTGAGTGTACAGTAGCTATATCCCCAGCATTTTGGGAGGCCGAAGCAGGTAGACTGCTTGAACTCAGGAGTTTGAGACCACTCTGGGCAACATGGCAAAACCCTGTCTTTACAAAAAATACAAAAATTAGCTGGGCATGGTGGCACACACCTGTGGTCCCAGCTACTCAGGAAGCTGAGGTGGGAGGATAGCTTGGACCTGGAAGGCAGAGGGTGCAGTGAGCTGAGACTACACCACTGCACTTCAGGCTAGGTTACAGAGCCAGACCTTGTCTCAAAAAAAAAAAAAAAAAGTTCATGAGTTTCATGTATCTTAGAACTATAAACTTTTAGGAGACAAGTCTTAAAAGTCTTAGGAATAATCTTATTCTTAACCTTGAGTCTATGCATAGGCTTCAAGGAGTTCAGAACTCCTTGAAATTACATGCCTATTTAAAAATATATGGCTTGTGTACATTATTCTGGGAAGAAGGTTCACAGCTTTCATCACACGATTTATAATCCAAAGAATGTTAAGATTCAGTGCATCTTTTTTACAAATGATGATGTTTGAAGCACAGAACTTCCAAGGTCACCTGGCTGATAAGTGAAGGGCTAGGATCACAAACCAGCTGATGTGAAACCCAGGGCTCTATCAAAATCCTGCTGTGAAGCAGAAAGAAGTTATGATCATAATTCCACTCTCCAGAAACAGCAGGTTAAAAACTGTAACTTTAGAACTGGAAGAGAAGTTACAAGTCATCCCAGTGACTGACCCCTCTGAGAAGAGGAAACTTGGAGGGTTAGATGCCTGTAGTCATACAGCTGGTGAACTACAGAATCGCACATCTGGAAGGGAATTCATCTGATCTTACCCCACACTCAAGATGCAACTCCTGGCCTCCAACACCACTGACAACTACCCTTTTCTTGAATATCTCCAAGAACAAAGATCTAAGCCATGAACCAAATAATAACCCTGGGTGTTTTTGTTTTTTTACTTACTGCCTGCCCTTTTTATGAGAGCACATTCTCTCCATCTGTTATCAACTCTTGTATCCTGATTTGCCATCTGCTCCTCCCAGACAGCTTAGGACCACTTTAGTAGGGGTAGTGAAACAGTTCTGGAAGTCTGAAGGGTACCGCTTCTGGAGTCCCACCACCTGGGTCTGAATCAAGGCTCTGCTACTTAATGTGTGGTCTCCTGGCAAGTTACATCTTTGTGCCTTAGTATCCCTAACTATATGTTGGCAATAATAATAGTATCTGCCTCATAGAGCCTTTATGAGGATTAATAGCTAATATTTGGTAAGGCGTATAGAATGGCAGTTGGCACACAGAAAGTGCTTAGTAATTGTTCTCCAGTGTGAGCCTCACCGTCAGCAAGTGTACCAAGTCCTTGTTGGCCTCCAAGGGTGGGGCCACCTCTTGCAGCTGGACTAATTCATTGATGTGATTGTACAGGGCCAGTAGCTTGTGGACATTCACTTTCCCATCCTCCAGATAGTCAGGCATGGCTTCGTACAGGGAGATGAGGTCCTTGAGATGCACACCAAGGATGGGGATCTTGAAGTCGGTGCACTCCCCATAGGCTCGCCGGTAATTGTCATAGTTTCTGGAGGAGGACAGCAGCTCAGTCATCTCACCAAGAACCTACGAAGCAAAACAGACCAATCACAGGTAACCGCTGGGCAATGTGTATTGTCTGTAACGACCTCCTTGCATATTTGGATTCCCTGTCATGATCTCACCCCATCTAGAAATTGTTGAGCAGGGGGTAATTCATGTAAAAGGTACAGATTATGACTCCCCAATTAAAACCTCAAGCTATGTCAAATATCACAGAATATATTTACAAACACAAGATACACTTTACTTGAATCTATTCTATAACTTAAACATTGTAAATGGGAGTTTTATCACTTTTATGTTAAAATTTCTTTCCTTTCAAAAATAAGGAGCTGATATAAAAACTAAAAAGTTACAAGAGTATATAGCGAATAATAACTATTCCTCTAACTCTTGTTGACCCAAGCCATGTGATTCTTTTCCCTGATGTCTTCTGAATGCTTCCAGAGACACTGCATTGATTAGCAGTTGACATGCGACGTCAGGAAATGCTGACTATGTCACTGGCACAGGGAAAAGCATGTGTTTAAAGAGTAGAGCTTCAGTAGTCTATTGTGTGGTGTTCTCTATGAGGTACTCGGTGGGCCTTTCCAGATTCTCAAAATGGGCCTATGTATATCTAGAAAGCAAGTGACCGTCCATTCATAGACTGAAACCTTGAACTAAAAAGACTAAATAGACTACATAATTCCAAGCAAAGGACAAGAGAGAGGACATTAGAGGTTACACCTTGCTTCATCCCTGAAGTGGGAATGGCTGCTCACCAGCACAGAAAGAGATCAGCCAGATCTGGTTTTTTTTTTTTTTTTTTTAATCACATGTCATTCAAGTCAGCAAGCAGTTCACAGAATCCATTCCCCATGAGTGATAACCAGCTTTCTCAGAAGCAAAGACATGAAGTGACTGCCAATCATGTTATCATACAACATAAGGAGTCCTCTCTTATCCTTGCAGGGGATACAGTCCAAGACGCCTAATTGATGCCTGAAACTGTGCACAGTAACAACCCGATTGCCGTCAACTGGAACACATTTCTGTTCATGTTTTCTATCCACAAATGTTCATGTTTTCTACCCACAAATTTTAATCTTAACTAAGCACTTATCGTGCACTGTGGCCATAACTTTTGCAGTCTGAGGTACAACAGAGAAACTAGAATGAACTTCTTTTTCACAATTTCATAGATGAAATTCATTCTTACCTTAGATCTTAGCAACCTCGGCATGTGATTTTTTTTTTCTTATTAAGAATTTAGAGGAAACACTTGAGGGCTTCTCTTTGGCATACCCCAATTGCCAACATCATAATCTTGCAATGTGGGGCCATTATTAAAGTAAGAGTTACTTGCACACAAGCACTGCAATACCATGACAGTCAATCTGATGACAGAAATGGCTACTTAGCGACTGATTCTAAGGAGTCCCAAAAGGATGGAGTGGCATGACTTAAGATTTCATCATGCTACTCAGCACAATATGCATTTTAAAATGTGTCTCATGCCTGTAATCCCAGCACTTTGGGAGGCCAAGAGGGGCAGGTCACCTGAGGTTGGGAGTTCAAGACCAGCCTGGGTAACATGGTGGAATCCCATCTCTACTAAAAAATACAAAATTAACTGGGTGTAGTGGCACGTGCCTGTAATCTCAGCTACTTGGGAGGTTGAGGCAGGAGAATCACTTGAACCTGGGAGGCGGAGGTTGCATTGAGTTGAGATCGCACCACTGCACTCTAACCTGGGCAACAGAGTAAGACTCTATCTCAAAAAATAAATAAAATAAAACTTATGAATTATATTTCTGGGATTTTCCATTTAATTTTTTTTGGACTGCAGTTGACCTTGGATAACAAGCTACAGAAGACAAAACCTCAGATAAGCGGGGACTGCTATAACCCATTTAGACACTGCCCAAACTTTTAATAAAATTGTGGCCTAAAAAATACCATTTCTCCACAATGAATAACTTGGAATTCTTGGAGTCAGCCCTCTTCAAATCACTGAGATACAGCAAAAGAGCCTCCTCATAGACCTCTACCAGCAGTGCAGGTGAGCCCTAGGTATGGAAGGGGCTCACAAAACAAGAGAGTAACACCAAAAATGATACATTTTTATTCCCCCCAGAAGGTGAAAACAACTTCGGGACTTTTGCTTCAACCCTGGACTTACTAATTCACTATGCAGACCACCCTGAGCTTCAAGTAGCTACCGACAGGAAGCACTGCTATGGGGGACCCCAGGCTTAAGAGGAGCAAGCTCTATCTTGTAAGCTAAATGACAGGAAGGCTTATTAATCTCTGTGACTGTTTCTCTCTGTCACCTGTGAGATGTGGGCAGTCTTTTCAACTGTTCCACCTGGTTTCAGTAGAACTGTTAAGGAATGAAGAGTGGATTAAAGATGATGCCCTTTTGATCAGACCACTGGGAAGTGGGGGGCCTTTCTAGAGGCTCACCATTGTGATAAGATATAATAAAACACTCCCCAAAAAGGAGCTGAACACATGGGAAAAACAGATGGGGCAATGAGCTCAAGTATCTCTCCCTAAGAAGGAGATACTTCATGCCAATTTGGAAGAATCGGGGCTTGAGTATATTAAGGTCCTCTTTACATGAGATGAAAGTGCTCAAAGACAAGCCATTATCTAGCCCATGCCATACCTTTATATCCTCAGTATATCAGTGGTTTATATTTATAACAATAGCTCCAGCTGGGCTCAGTGGCTCATGCCTGTAATCCCAATACTTTAGAAGGCTGAGGTGGGAGGATCCCTTGAGGCCAAGAGTTGGAGGCCAGCCTGGGCCACAGGGAGACCCCCATCTCTACAAAAATTTTTAAAACTAGCTGGGCTTAATGGTGCACACCCGTAGTCCTAGCTACTTGGTAGGCTGAGGTCGGAGGATCACTTGAGCTCAGGAGTTTGAGTCTGCAGTGAGCTATGATCATGCCAGCCTGCGCTCCAGTCTGGGTGACAGAGCAAGACCCTGTTTCCTTTAAAAAAAAGGACCAAACAAGCAAAACAGCCCTATGTCATAAAAGATTAAAGTATATTTTATAAAATCTAGTAATGTAGGAAAACGCATAGGACATTTAAGAAAAATATTAATAAAACACTATATATTACAAAATGGTATGTGAAGCACTCATATCCAATTATCTGGTAAAATTCAACTATCTAGAATGTCATTCTCCAAGGGTTCTGGATAGCTAGGTTTTTAAAGTATCACTATATAACTATACTCAATGGGCAAACTGACCTATGGTCAACTGAACCACTATTCCTTTTGAAAACACATTTTAGAGCAAAAAGCTGGAATGAGGGAATCAGTGTTAAAACTCTGAATATTCAGTGGCCTGTGAACATGGGAATAGGCACACGTTGTTTCAACTGGTCCAGCAGGAATGTTTGCAGTGACACTGTCTGAGGCCAGACAAAATGGTTACTCTCAAAAACGTGACTTCCCCAACCTATGGGTTCCTTTAAGGTTTGCCTCCCTGCCACAGCCCGGTTGTCAAGGGATGGTGTGGTTTGGAAATGTTCTCTGGGTTGCCCCCCAAGTAGAAAATGTTGGCATGCATTCTGACAATGCTGCTAAGGGCCCCAGAGAAGACAGCAGCACTGACCTTATTGATTTCATGTGGGACATGCGAACTTGTCTCCTTGAGCCTTGAGATTGAGCTGTGACACAGCCCACCTATCACCGCCATCAGTGTATTGAAGTTCTGTAGTTGGTGGAGCTTCTGTGACACACAAGACAGATGACAGCAGAGTCACTGTACATGTCAGTTACATGGAGAGCTTAGAGGCTGCCTCTCGTCTCTTTGCTGTGAGTCTCCCTTCCGCTGGTTGAAGACTAGTTATGAGGCATTGCAATTTCCTGTCCATTTCTCCCCTTCGGCTTAATTCAGACTGGTGGATTCCAGTACTAGGAGGCGTTAACATCTCTCTCCCTTTCTTGTGGCTGATCTGCGGACCACCTTCTAGATCAGTGCTTTCTTAGAATCACCTAAAGTATTTGTTTAACACAGTGGTTTCTGGACCAAACCCAGACATTCTGATTACCTGAATCTGAATCTGGGGTTAGGCTTGGAGAGCTATATTTTAATATATCATTAGTTAGCATCAGAGCAGATGATCTAAAGTCAGAGCTGTTGACTTTGAGAAACACTGGTCTAGACCATCCAGAGTTGGAGAAAGATATTATTAAGTGTCATCTTTTATTTATTTTATTCCACCTTTACCAGACTTTTATTTTTGAGGGTAAGGGTATAGTATTATTTTCCTGTGCAATGCCAGTACATATGTAGGAAAGTAGCTGGGATAGAAAAGCTAGAATCTCTGGGCAACTTCAACTATGGGTTCATAGTACCTGTTTTCCTCCTATAAAATGCTTCAACTCTGCCCTTCAAACATTAAATGCAGCCATTCACCATGGCGTGGGCTCAAAGACCTAAGGTAATCCAGGCCGGTTCAGCTCTGGCACATCTTAAAATTGTCCTTTCCTTTGCCATCTGGGCCAGACTCGGAAAAGTAATGTAGGCTGGTAAGCATCTTTTGAAAAATGTAAAAGATCAAAACAGATCTACAACTGTATCCTAACCCCGGATATGGCCTATATGGTCCCCTCCACATTTTCCTTGTAAGGAAGAATAGACAAGTCGTCATATCGAGATCTAGTTGAAGGCACATAAACCACCCCAACCCCTGCCACGGTTCAGAAGAGAAAAGACAGCTCTCATGAATAGACTAAGCTGGAGGAAAAGTGGACAGAAAGTTTACCTCATGGCCCAAGCCAAAAGTCTTAAACTAGTTATTCACCTGCGCCACCTGGATGAACTTGATGAAGACTTCTGCTCGGAGCTGTGGGGTGGGGCGGCTGAGAACCATCAATTGTACCCACTGGGAGATGCCGTTGCACAGAGCAATAGATCGCTCCATGGTGGGGTTTTCCTTCACACAGCTGTTTACAAGGTAATTCTGATAATCAGAAAACTGCAGGAAAAGAAAACAAAAAACCAAACATCAGTACTGTACTCTGGTATTCCAGAAGATTTAAGGGGCAAGTCAGGTCTCAGTTGATGACTGGGAACTACGATGAAGCAGAGAAGCTCCTGGCCCTCTTTTGATCTTGGCCAAGAATGATGGGAGGGAAATCTTTCTTATTCTACCCACAGCGTGATCTCTACATTGAAAGTCATTAGGTATAAGTGGATACGTAGACACATGACTTAATCCAAATACTGTATTTCAGTAGATCTTGTTACTGACTGTTCTAAATTCTAAAGAATACAGTACAGAATAAAGATCAGTATTGCTGCTAAAGTTAAGGGAATAAAAGGTAATTCCCCTCACAAAAACAAATCTCTCTCTCCCCAGCTGTTTTCTTACCTTAAAAAATGTGATCATAAAATCTGCCCTATCTAGGATGTAGAATTGTTATGAAGATCAAAGAAGAAAAAGTGTGGAAGCTTTAACTTTTTAAAGTCCTATATATATGTTAGGTAGTACTAATGGAGTAGTTATGAACCTCATGCCAATACAAGCCTGTTTGTATTTCCTTCTTCTCACCAACTTGAGCAGAAGCAAATGGAGCACATGAAACTTGGTTAGCTGTATGTTTGCTGACCATGGTTTCCCAACTTGACAATAGCATTGACTATGGCTGACAATGAAACAGCATGTATAAAACTAAGACTACATCCTTACCCTTAAAAATAAAAGTCTGGTAAAGGTGGAATAAAATAAATAAAAGATGACACTTAATAATATATTTTTCCAGCTCTGGATGATATAGACCAGTGTTTCTCAAAGTCAGCAGCTCTGACTTTGGATCATCTGCTCTGATGCTAATTAATGGTATATTAAAATATAGCTCTCCAAGCCTAACCCCAGATTCAGATTCAGGTAATCAGAATGTCTGGGTTTGGTCCAGAAACCGCTGTATTAAACAAATACTTTAGGTGATTCTAAGAAAGCACTGATCTAGAAGGTGGTCCGCAGATCAGCCACAAGAAAGGGAGAGAGATGTAACGCCTCCTAGTACTGGAATCCACCAGTCTACAAAAATCTAGTCTATGTGATGTTTGTAGCTATTGCATCCCTGTCACAAAGAATCCCCCTGCTCAAATCGTATAACCAAGAGGGAGGCAGAGTCTGTTCTTCTTCAACATTACTATGTAAGTCTTTGGTGCTGTTTCCCAATTATTTCCAACTTTTCCCTTCTGAACTCTTCCCTTTGAAAGAAGGTGTGACCACATAACACAGATCACCCAGAAGAATGTTGAGTAGACGTGACGTAATTTTGGAGGGAAACATGTAAGACCCAGTGAATGATCTGCCATGTTGCCTTCCCAATGCTGCAGAGATCATGGAAATTCCTGACAAGATGAAGCCTCCAGGATCTGGGATCCTAGGGAACTCTGATCAGCCTCTGCTCACACTCAAGCAGTGTGAGTGAAAAATAAAATTTTGCTTACTTAAGCCACTGAGACTGCGCAGGAGGTGGGTGGATGGGGGATTGTTACTACAGTACACCTTAGTCCTGCCTAAGTAGTAAATGAGAAGTCACAACCCAATAAAATAGTCGCAAATTAACTAAGCCACTTTACTGTGCTATGACTGCTGATGGGTGGAAAACCTATCAATAGAACCAAAATTAAGACAGACATATAAAGCAAACATCTTAATGGTTCTAAAAGAAAGTAGTCACAACTCGTTGAATGCATATATTTTGAACACATTCATTCGATTAATATATTCGAATGAATACATTTAATATACACCACCCATTATAAATGTAACATTAAATCCACTTGTTTTTTTTTTTTTTTTTTTAAGAATTATCCTGGCAACATCCTCACTGCCCTCAAAGTTTTGTAATAAACAGAAAATATCGATGACCCAAGATGACCAACTAGGAACAGCTCAGGATTGCAGCTCCCAGTGAAAGCGCAGAGGGTGAGTGGATGCCACATTTCCAGATGGATTTTTATTGCCCACAGACCAGGAGATTCCCAGGCTGAGGAGCCCCACGGGTCGCCAGCATGGCTGTTTTGGCCAGCGCGGCTATTTTGGCCAGTGCGGCGGCTTTGCCAGCACCCTGGCGTGGCAGTTCTCTGTACAAATTCACTGGTCCTGGTGCCCTTTTAGCTGGCAATTGGAGACGTGGGAAGGCAGATCGCCCATACATCTGATTTAAAAAGGAAATGAAACAGGGAGCCAGGACAGGAGATTCCTGGGCAAAAAAAAACACCACAAATCTCAGCACCGGCAGTGAATCGCCACATGGGAAATCACACAGATCCTGGTGCCTTTTCAACAGGTGAATGGAACACCTGGGAGAGAGTGGACCATTCAACTTAAAAAAAAAAAAAGCAGACTCTGAGTCAGGGAGTCAGGTGATCGGGCTCAGCTGGACCCACCCCCCTCCCCAACACACACAAAAAACAGCAATTGAAAATGCTGTGGGTTGAGAGTTTCACAGCAAGCACAGCTGAACCCAGGATGGTCCAGCTCTGTGGGGGAGGGGCGTCTGCCATTACCGAGACACTCCACCACTACAGAGGTAGTCCACCATCACTGAGGCAGCCCGCCATTGCCGAGGCAACCTGCCATTACAGAGAGAGTCTGCCATTACAGAGGTGGGCCACCATTGCTGAGGCAGTCCTATCTATACCCAAATAAACAGGACTGCAGGGAAGATCACAGGGCAGCTGGGTGGAGCCCATAGCAGCTCAGCAAAGCCTCTGCAGGCAGACAGTGACTAGGCTGCCTCCTCGCTGGGCAGGGCAGCCTTGGAAGAAAAAAAAAAGGCAGCAGCACAATGGAAACTCATAAATAAAGCCCTAACTCCCTGGGACACAGCACTTGGGGGAAAAAAAAAAAAAAGGAGTTCTGCTGCAGCAGACCTAAACGTACCTGCCGAGCAACTCAGAATGAACAACGGAGCTCACAGCTCAGCACTTGAGTTCCAATAAAGGACAGACTATCTCCTCAAGCAGCTCCCTGACCCCTGTATATCCAAAGAGTCACCTCATAAAGGAGAGAACAGACTGATATTTGGCAGGTATCCTTCTGGGACAAAGATAGCAAAAGAAGAAACTGGTAGCAACCCTTACTGTTCTGCTGCTGCTGCAGGTGATCCCCAGGCAAGCAGGGCCTGGAGTGGACCTCAGCAGTCCTACAGCAGAGGGGCCAGACTGTTAGAAGGAAAACTAAGAAACAGAAATAACTTCATCATCCACAAACTGGAAGTTCACCCAGAGACCCAATCGGAAAGTCAGCAACTACAAAGACAACAGGTGGATAAATCCACAAAGATGGGAAGAAACCAGCTCAAAAAGGATGAAAACACCCAAAACCAGAACACCTCTCCTCCTACAAGGGATCACAACTCCTCACCAGCAAGGGAAGAAGGCTGGATGGAGAATGAGTGTGATGAAATGACAGAATCAGACTTCAGAAGGTGGGTAATAAGAAACTTCTGTGAGCTAAAAGAACATGTTCTAACCCAATGCAAAGAAACTAAGAACCTTGAAAAAAGATTTGATGGAATGCTAAGGAGAATGGACAACATAGAGAGCAATCTTAGTGAATTGATGGAGCTGAAAAACACAACATGAGAACTTCGTGAAGCATGCACAAGTTTCAACAGCCAAATTCACCAACCTGAAGAAAGAGTATCAGAGGTTGAAGATCAACTCAATGACATAAAACGAGAAGGCAAGAATAGAGAAAAAAAGGGTAAAAAGGAATGAACAAAGTCTCCAAGAAATGTGGGACTATGTGAAAAGACCTAATCTACGTTTGACAGGTGTGCCTGAATGTGACGAAGAGAATGAATCCAAGCTGGAAAATAATCTTCAGGATATTATCCAGATAAACTTCCCCAACCTAGCAAGGCAGGCCAATATTCAAGTCCAGGAAATACAGAGACCACCACAAAGATATTCCTCAAGAAAAGGAACCCCAAGGCACATAATCGTCAGATTCACCAGGGTTGAAATGAAGGAGAAAATGCTAAGGGCAGCCAGAGAGAAAAGTCCAGTCACCCACAAAGGGAAGCCGATCAGACTCACAACAGCTCTCTCAGTAGAAACCCTACAAGCCAGAAGAGAGTGGGGGGCCAATATTCAACATACTTAAAGAAAAGAACTTTCAACCTAGATATGAGAAAAGAATCTCATATCTAGCCAAACTAAGCTTCATAAATGAAGGAAAAATAAAATCCTTTGTGAACAAGCAATTAATCAGAGATTTCATCACCACCAAGCCTGCTTTACAACAGCTCCTGAAAGAGGCTCTACACATGTAAAGGAACAACCAGTAACAGCCACTCCAAAAACATACCAAATGGTAAAGAGCATCAACACAATCAAGAATCTGCATCAACTAACGGGCAAAACAGCCAGCTAGCATCAAAATGGCAGTATCAAAATCACACATAACAATACTAACCCTAAATGTAAACGGACTAAATGCCCCACTCAGAAGACACAGACTGGCAAATTGGATAAAAAGCCAAAACCCATCAGTGTGCTGTATCCATGAAACCCATCTCACATGCAAGGATACACAAAGGCTCAAAATAAAGGGATGAAGGAAGATTTACCAAGCAAATGGAGAGCAAAAAAACAGCAGGAGTTGCGATTCTTGTCTCTGATAAAATAGACTTTAAAGCAACAAAGATCAAAAGAGACAAAGAAGGACATTACATAATGGTAAAAGGATCAATGCAACAAGAAGAACTAATGATCCTAAACATATATGCACCCAATACAGGAGCACCCAGACACATAAGGCAAGTTCTTAATGACTTACAAAGAGACTTAGACTCCCACACAATAATAGTGGGAGACTTTAACACCCCATTGTCAATATTAGACAGATCAATAAGACAGAAAATTAACAAAGATATCCAGGACCTGAACTCAGACCTGGAACAAGCAAACCTAATAGACATTTACAGAACTCTCCACCCCAAATCCACAGAATATACATTCTTCTCAGCACCACATCACACCTAATCTAAAACTGACCATGTAATTGGAAGCAAATAACTGCTCAGCAAATGCAAAAGAATGGAAATCATAACAAACAGTCTCTCAGACCACAGTGCAATCAAGTTAGAACTCAGAATGCAGAAACTAACTCAGAATCGCACAGCTTCATGGAAACTGAACAAAGGCTCTTGAATGTTGACTGGATAAACAAGGAAATAAATGCAGAAATAAAGATGTTCTTCAAAACCAACAAGAACGAAGACACAGCAAATCTACCAGAATCTCTGGGACACATTTAAAGCAGTCTCTAGAGGAAAATATATAGCAATAAGTGCCCACATGAGAAGCAAGGAGAGATAAAAAATTGACACCCTATCATCAAAATTGAAAAAGCTAGAGGAGCAAGATCAAAAAAACTCAAAACCTCTTGTCAAAGAAGACAAGAAATAACTAAGATTAGAGCAGAACTGAAGGAGATAGAGACATTAAAAAAACCTTCAAAAAATCAATAAATCCAGGAGCTGGTTTTTGAAAAGATCAACAAAATAGACAGACCACTAGCCAGATTAATAAAAAAAGAAAAGAGAGAAAAACCAAATAGATTCAATGAAAAACTATAAAGGGGCTATCACCACAGATTCCACAGAAATTCAAACCATCCTCAGATTATTACAAACAACTCTATGCACATAAACTAGGAAACCTGTAAGAAACGGATAAATTCCTGGGTACTTGCCTCCTCCCAAGCCTAAACCAGGAAGGAAGCTGAAACCCTAAATAGACCAATAACAATGTCTGAAGTTGAGGCAGCAATTAAGAGCCTACCACCCAAAAAAAGCCCAGGTCCAGATGGGTTCACAGCCGAATTCTACCAGACATACAAAGAGGAGCTGGTACCATTCCTTCTGAAACTATTCCAAATAATCCAAAAAGAGGGAATCCTTCCCAAATCATTTTATGAGACCAACATCATCCTGATACCAAAACCTGGCAGAGACTCAACAAGAGAAGAAAACTTCAGCCCAATATCCATGATGAACATAGATGCAAAAATCTTCAATAAAATACTGGCAAACCGATTGCAACAGCACATCAAAAAGCTTATCCACCATGATCAAGTAGGCTTCATCCCAGGGATGCAAGGCTGATTCAACATATGCAAGTCTATAAACGTAATTCACCACATAAACAGAACCAAAGACAAAAACCACATGATTATCTCAATTGATGCAGAGAAGGCCTTTGACAAAAGTCAACAGCCCTTTATGCTAAAAACACTCAATAAACTAGGTGTCAATAGAACGTATCACAAAATAATAAAAGCTATTTACGACAAACCAACAACCAATATCATACTGAATGGGCAAAAACTGGAAGCATTCCCTTTGAAATTTGGCCCTAGACAATGATGCCGTCTCTCACCACTCCTATTCAATATAATACTGGAAGTTCTAGCCAGAGCAATCAGGCAAGAAAAAGAAATAAAGGGTATTCAAATAGGAAAGGAGGAAGTCAAATTGTCTCTATTTGCAGACGACATGACTGTGTATCTAGAAGACCCCATTGTCTCAGCCCAAAATCTCCTGAAACTGATAAGCAACTTCAGCAAAGCCTCAGGATACAAAATCAATGTGCAAAAATCACAAGCATTCCTATACACCAACAACAGACTTAAAGAGAGCCAAATCAAGAACGAACTGCCATTCACAATTGCTACAAAGAGAATAAAATACCTAGGAATACAACTAACAAGGAACATAAAGGACCTCTTCAAGGAGAACTACAAGCCACTGCTCAACGAAATAAGAGAGGACACAAACAGATGGAGAAACATTCCATGTTCATGGTTAAGAAGAATCAATATCATGAAATGGCCATACTGCCCAAAGTAATTTACAGATTCAACGCTATCTCCATCAAGCTACCAATGACCTTCTTCAAAGAACTGGAAAAAAAACACCTTAAACTTCTTATGGAACCAAAAGATAGCCCGCATAGCCAAGTCAATTCTAAGCAAAAAGAACAAAGCGGAGGCATCACACTACCAGACTTCAAACTATACTACAAGGCTACAGTAATCAAAACAGCATGGTACTGGTACCAAAACAGAGATGTAGACCAATTGAACAGAACAGAGGCCTCAGAGGCAACACAACATATCTACAACCATCCGATCTTTGACAAACCTGACAAAAACAAGCAATGGGGAAAGAATTCCCTGTTTAATAAATGGTGTTGGGAAAACTGGCTACCCATGTGCAGAAAGCAGAAACTGGATTCCTTCCTGACACCTTACACTAAAATTAACTCCACATGGATTAAAGACTTAAACATAAGACCTAACGCCATAAAAACCCTAGAAGAAAATCTAGGCAAAACCATTCAGGACATAGGCATAGGAGAGGACTTCATGACCAAAACACCAAAAGCATCGGCAACAAAAGCCAAAATAGACAAATGGGACCTAATCAAACTCCACAGCTTCTGCATGGCAAAAGAAACAGTCATTAGAGTGAATCGGCAACCAACAGAATGGGAAAAAATTTTTGCAGTCTACCCATCTGACAAAGGGCTGATATCCAGAATTTACAAAGAACTAAAACAGATTTACAAGAAAAAAACAATCCCATTCAAAAGTGAGCAAAGGATATGAATAGACACTTTACAAAAGAAGACATATATGAGGCCAACAAACATATGAAAAAATGCTCATCATCACTGGTCATTAGAGAAGTGCAAATCAAAACTACATTGAGATACCATCTCACGCCAGTTAGAATGGCAATCATTAAAAAATCAGGAGACAACAGATGCTGGAGAGGATGTGGAGAAATAGGAACACTTTTACACTGTTGGTGGGACTATAATTTAGTTCAACCATTGTGGAAGACCGTGTGATGATTCCTTAAAGACCTAGAAATAGAAATTCCATTTGACCCAGCAATCCCTTTACTGGGTATATATCCAAAGGATTATAAATGGTTCTACTATAAGGACACATGCACATGAATGTTTATTGCAGCACTGTTTACAAAAGCAAAGACCTGGAACCAACCCAAATGCCCATCAATGATAGACTGGACAGGGAAAATGTGGCACATATACACCGTAGAATACTATGCAGCCATCAAAAACGATGAGTTCATGTCCTTTGTAGGGACATGGATGAACCTGGAAACCATCATTCTCAGCAAACTGACACAAGAGCAGAAAATCAACCACCACATGTTCTCACTCATAGGCGGGTGTTGAACAATGAGAACACATGGATACAGGGAGGGGAGCATCAAACACTGGTGTCTGTTGGGGGGAAATAGGGGAGGGACAGTGGAGGGTGGGGCGTTGGGGAGTGATAACATGGGGAGAAATGCCATATATAGGTGATGGGGAGGAAGGCAGCAAATCACACTGCCATGTGTGTACCTATGCAACTATCTTGCATGTTCTTCAAATGTACTCCAAAACCTAAAATGCAATTTTCAAAAGAAGTTAAATTAATTAAATTTAAAAAATGAATAAATAAACAGAAAATATCAAATGTCTTTTGATTCACAGCAGAGATAAATTTCCCTCCAACCTCATGTTGAAGATAAAATTTGTGTTTGGTAAAACTGTTTAGCACTGTACAGGAAAAACAACAACAACAAAATATCCTGAAATAGTCTTTTATGAAGGGACCATACCGTTCAAAAGAAATGAAGGTTAAAACTGATGTTTTCACTTGCAAATAGAGCACTGCTCAACCCCTGGGGACACTGGCTGGGATTCCTTGTTCTGCACTGATTTTTCACTTCTGCCTCCACTGATGTGAGCACTGGCATCAAGCAGACATCCTGCAGGCCTGACCAGGCAGCCCTGCCAGTTTGACGCCTGCAGAGCTCAGATTTCCTGTGTGATAAAGGGCTTCTTTCAGTGGCTCTCAGTTCTGACTGCTGTCCACCCCATGACTGGGCAGGTACTGCCAATGGGAACTCCCCAGGTGGAGCCTTTCAATGTGGGTCTGGGGTACTGAGGGGTATAGAGACTGGAGAGTTAATGCTTGGAAAAGTTATTTCCAAATAGAAGCTGGGAGCTTCCTGGCTGACTAGCCAAACAGTTGTATGAAAACAGAAAGGATGTCAGCATTATGAATGAAAATGTGAAATAACCTTTGAAGGAGGTTTGCAGGTCTCCTTCCAGACGCAACTGAGCTCAACAAATGGGTGCTGAGTGACCAAGACAGGCACTTAGTCCTAGCCTCAGCCCTCTGGGCCTCCATTCCCTCACCAGGAGAATACTGGTCAGTTTAATAAATGGCCCCAGAAACTAGGTAGTCTCTATTTTCAGCACAAAGGTGAAGATGGTATTTGTTGGTAGGGGTAGGGGCTAAGTGGAATAAGGGTTTCACTTCTCAGAAAACCATATTGGCCAGTGAGGGGCTGCTGACATCTGACATGTTGACCAGTACTCTTGTATATAACTAATATTCTTTGGGATCACATATGGAGTTTCAAGGATTGCAGTGAGGACAGGCTGCACCTGTGTATTCTTTCTGTTCCTGATAATCAACTGAAATCTCTCTCCCTTTGACTCTGCTCAGTTGCCCCAATCGTAAGGTTTGGGTCAGCACAGCTTACCTCTATAATCATGGTGACTTCTGAGCCAGAACCACTTCAAGGATTTAGGTATGTTTTGGGCTAGGCCAGTAGAATCTACTTTATTTTGGGATTTCCCAGAGCCATTCAAAGCTTACCCTATAATGAATTCAAACTCTGAGAGGACATATCCTCTCCACCGCCCCCACCCACTCCCACTTTTTTTTTGAGGAAAATTAAAAAAGAGTTCCTGCTGGGTGTGGTGGCTCAAGCCTGTAATCCCAGCACTTTGGGAGGCCAAGGCGGGTGGATCATGAGGTCAAGAGATCGAGACCATCCTGGTCAACATGGTGAAACCCCGTCTCTACTAAAAATACAAAACATTAGCTGGGTATGGTGGCGCATGCCTGTAATCCCAGCTACTCAGAAGGCTGACGCAGGAGAATTGCCTGAACCCAGGAGGTGGAGGTTGCAGTGAGCCGAGATCACGCCATTGCACTCCAGCCTGGATAACAAGAGCAAAACTCCGTTTCGGAAAAAAAAAAAAAAAAAAAAAGAGTTCCTGATGCCTAATGATTATCAGGGGTATGAGGGGTGTGTGTGTGTGTGTGTGTGTCATGTGTACTCACAGTATGGCAGCTTGAGTGAGTGGAGGGATGGTATGGGGTGGGAGCATGGAGGAAGGGAGATGGGAGAAGCACAGGAAGCACAACCAAAGGAATTCAGACGGTGCTGATTTTTCCAGACTCTCTGATGTCTGGCAGGAAAGCCTGCCAATACTGAGGAGGCGTCTAAGGTTATGAAGTGGATGGGCTGTTGAATTCTCATCTTATTTTCAGAACTATCTCGGGGAGATTTTTCTCCTGCCCCTTGGTACATACTGATATCCTTCGGAAGGACTTGAACTCAAGGTAGGTGAGGTGCTCGGACAGCTCTTCTGGTTCCAGATGGTCAAAGAGTAGGGAGACTTTCCGTTTCTTGCTGGTGTTTGATTTTATCCTTTGAGTAAGTTTCCTGGACCAGTCACGGGCATTGCTTTTGTGGGTAAAGGTGAAAGGGAAAAAACAGGGAAAAGGAATAAATTGTTTTTTGCCAGTAAATCCATTAACATTTTTCACAAGAATATACAAAATGCCATTAGCTGACTTTCCTTGACCAAAACAGTTCATTCACAGAGTATCTCATTATCAGTTTTTCCCATGGCAGCAACCAAGAGGTCTTGCCAGTTTTCAATGAGCCTTTTAAATGTGCAGTGGGGTACAGGATAAATGAGTTTACTTTAAGGCAGTGGGAAGGAAAGAATCTGAAGTATTGGTCAGTTTCCTTGCTTTTGGTCCTGGCTGCTTCGTGTGCCCTCTGGTATGCCTGCTCCCTCCATTCCGCTTGTGTGTTCCTTCATTCACATGTGAATGATAGGGACTCTATCTGGTTGGAAATCCCAAGGTTAGTGAGACAGTTTTCATGCCAGGAGGAAAGCTCAAAGAACCACAGAGGGAAGACATCATAAAGGTGGAGGGAATGCACAAACATGCGGTCACTCTTGGCAGAGTTGTGTCATTTTCCTCAAATGTCCTCAGCTACTGAAATGACCAAGGAAGCCTAGCTGACCCTAGAGTGTTCTCTGCCCCCGTATTTTCTTGTAAGCAACCCATGTGTTTCTTACTCAATTTCCTTCACTAAACAAGCAAAGGGAAGCAGCGCCGTTTTGAAAGACAGCAGGTTGCCTGTCTTTTCCAAACTAGTGTTCCTGGGAACTTTGTCTCTGATAAAAGCGTGCTGTGGTCAATGAGCCTGGGAAGTGCTATCAATGCTGTAGCCTCTTTGGCCAGTGAGCATATGGCATGCTCCAAAAAGTACTGCAAAGGTAACGTTTAACCCATTATTCCTCAATTATATCTGGACAAATGATATCCCACAGACTAAAAATTCCTACAGAATATACTGTGGAAAATTTTCACCAGGAAAAGTCAGCTAGGAAATACTGGGACAAGGAGACCTGGGGTTGAGAAGTGCCCTAGGCTCTAATTTCATCTTTAAAAGGAAGAAACTATTACTTCGAATAATCTCTTATGTTTCAAGTTATGTAATTCTAAGCACGGAAGTAGAGAGAATCCAAACTGATAAACAGACTTACTTGGGGCTCTGGAATGCAATCTTGAAGTCATTTCTACATGGCCATAGCGCACCATGCACAGGGCCTCAGAGGCTAGCTGCTGCTTTGTCGCTAGATTAATTAGCTGGACCCCAGATGAGTCACATTCTTGCTGAGCCTCAATTTCCCAGTCAGAAAAATTAGGATGTTGGATGAAATGATCTCTAGAATATATCTATCAGTTCTAGAATTCTATTTCTTAGGGATTTAGACTGTTTAAAAATAAAGCAGCCACACTGTGAAAACCTTAGCATACAGAATGCATGATTCCCCTCCTGCTCATTAGGAAAGGCACTCATTTTCCCAGAATGGGTCAGTCTTATTAATAAGAACTCCAAGGAATGACTTAAAACATTCCTGGGATCCCATCCAGCTCTGGAAATCTAAGTGTCTTTCACAGACATCCATGTATGTTATAAGCCCTCTCCTGAATACGTTTTTTAGCAGTCCCATCCCCATTTACAAGTTCAGGGGTGCCTCCTGGCATTAAGCGTGAGATCCGTCATTTGCACTTTTAGTTTCTCATGATCTGGATTAATTTTAGTCAATATCTTGCTGACTGATTTCTTTTTGACTGGGACTTTTTTTGCTCTTGCATATAAGTCACCTACCACTTCATCACCATGATGCACCTCTGCTTTCCTGTTAAATGCCAAGCTTTCACTTTGGTGAGGCAATTTGAACCTGCCTATTTGAGGGGCTTTTCAGAGTGGTGGAAGAGAAGAGCAGTCACCCCGGGGGGTCAGAAGCCTAGCAAGCAGCTGGGATTATATTACAGGAGGGAGGTGGTTTTGAAACATGAGTCAAAACCTTGACACTCACATTTGAGTTGTGTCAATCAGGTGGCAGTGTAACTCCTCACCCTTAGCTTTCACCAGTTCCTGAAATTCCTCCATAGTGTCTGTCAAGCTGGCATCCATTTTAAACATGACCCAGAATTCTGTTATCCAATACCTACAAGGAGGGGATTAAAAAACACAATCCAAAACTGACACCAAGGACTCACAATTTGGTGGGTTCCCAAAGGAATTTACTGCCACAAAGAGAACTCAGAAAAAGACAAAGTCTAATCTGTCTATTAGTACACTGAAGGAGCTGGAGTGGGAGCAGGGAGGGAAGAAACCCCATCGACTGAAAATCTTCTGTCCCTCCACATAAAATGGATAAGGCATATCATAATCAAAGGAGCATGACAAAGATTCAGGCACAATCATGTGGGTCACAGATAAAGGAGAGAACTATAGATAAACCAAATGTCCAAAATGAGGTAGTCTATTCATAGGTTATACTTTATATTAGAATATTACATGGCTATTAAAAATGATGTTTATAAAAAGTCTTTAATGACTAGAGAAGATTCTCATGCTATAAAGTTAAGTGAAAATTTTGGATATCAAGCCTTATATGTATTTTCATCTCAAAAAAATTGGCATGAAAACAAGACAAAGGAAATACACCAAAATGGGTAACCGGACATGAATGATCATTATTATAGTTATATTATTTTCTGCATTTTAAAAAATGTTCTCTAATGAGCTATATTACTTGTATAATTAAGAATAAAAAGAAAATAACAAAGAGATCGTTCATTACTTCTGTATTCCCTCCTTTATGTCATTTGATACCAAAGACAGAAAAAAGGTTGGTAGAAAATAATTAAGCTCAGGTACACCAGAGAAAAGTCGCTGTGTTGTGTTGAGGAATTTCCAGTATTGAGGACTACCCTTTTCTGTCTGTCCAAAGGTGTTCTGTAGCTGTCAAGAAAAAAAAAAGGCAGGAAAAGTCCCTTGCTTCACCTTTCATTTCACCTTGCTCCACAAAGTCTTGAAACACATAGGGAAACATTACCTTACAAAATAGCAGATCTTCAGGCAAAGTCCTGGTGAATTCTTTGCCAAAGCATCCTTATAGGTAGGGCTGTGGTTAAGGGAAATGGAGACCTCTGTTACAGAAACCAAAAGACTTTTCATCTGTGCAAGTATTTGCTGCAACTCCCTCCCAAAATATTTTTTCTAAAAAATGAAAATCTGATGCTTTATCTTTCTGGCCAAAGGATAAAAACCCAACTTGATGTGTATAGCTGTATGCATATTATCACCTCGAAGGGGGATGACGGTGATTTCCTCTCCAGCCCATGTCAACCTGGCTTACGGAAGGAGGCAGCAGCATTGCAGAACTAAGAAGTTAATCATTTGCTAATGGGGAGGAAGGCAGCAAAGCACATTGCTATGCATGTACCTATGCAACAATCCTGCATGTTCTTCACATGTACCCCAAAACCTAAAATGCAATAAAATATATATTTTTTTAAAAAAGTTAATCATGTAAACAAGTCCCAGGACAAGTGACTTATAAAAAGTGAACATGGGGCAAATGACCCCTTGCCTGTGCCCAAAAGACTAGAAGCCCAACTGAAAGAAGATTTTTTAAAAAGCAGCCCTATGAAGGAAAAAATGAAGCAGGGAAAAAAAAAGCAGCCCCATTTACCTTTTAAAATGTTTCTCATGCCTGATACACATGCATGCAGTGAATAAGAAGAGGAAGAAATATATATGTGGATATGTCATGATAATGAAGAACAATAATATGAAAGTGACAATATATCCACCTAGAGGATGTCAGTAGACTGATCTCATAAATTGTAATGGCAAGTCAGACAAACCATATGAATAATCTAAAATACAACTGGACATCATCTCAAGGATCGTTTTCGTTCCGAACATTCCAAGAATATGAAAGAACAGCAAGATCTCACCAAGTTCACGTCTTTAAAGATAAATGGAAAAAATAATTCATTTATTTGAAGAGTCAAAGAAATGAGAACTCCAGTGATGAGCCTGACTAGGTCCTGCTGTTTCCCATCAACAGACGGAGGCATCAGGCGATGCGGGCTGTGTGCCTGTAAAGGTCATGCCTTCTTTTCCTTCTAAAAACTGTGGATAATGACTCCAACATAGGGTTCAGTGAATTCCAGTTGGGCCCGTGAGAGGAATCCAGTGAACAACCCAGCAAAAAACCTAATTAACTGGGACAGGAGTGGTTTTCCTTCTGTGGGTGTATATATTTTAACCTTTGGAAAACTTAGAGTTAAATATAGAAAAGGAAAAGACAGTAAAAATCATAGTACTGATCTTTTTTGTTAGGAAGAAATCATTTTGTGCATTTTGAAATTGTATATGCTTGTAACGTTTAAAAGGCCATTAGAATGATGGCCTTGAAACTTCAATTTGCAATATATAACTAAGTGCTTTAGACTTGTGGTTTTAAATTGAAACCTTATTAAGTTTATGCATAGCTTTGGAACATCCAAGATAATGTTAGCTTTACTGTTTATAAATTTAATCTATTAGAGTTATTAAAAAAACTATTTAGAATTCAGGGAGGTCTCTGAAGCACTTAAAAATTAAGATATAAAATGCAGAATTGTAGTTTAAAACCACTAGAAATATTTAATTAACATTATTCAAATTAACGAAACATTTTTCAAGGTCCCTTAAAAATGTTTGCTGAAACATGCTACACTTACAGAAACAGTAAGATTTGTAAGCTAATCTTGAAGCCCTATAACCACAAGAACCATGGTTAAAAAAATTGTAATTTTAATGAAATGACTTCTAGTTTTGAAAATCAGATTTTAATACACTGACTGCCTATAAAATCTGTCCTTTAGATCAGAGCGCTAAAACAAAACAAAAAGCCACAAAACCCTACACATCAACCAAAAACTGACATACAAATAAGTGCAGACAACTGGCAAACTTCAGGAAGTAGACAGTTTTTCTGCCTGCCTTTCTTTGGGTGGAAAGGGAGAAGTGAGAATGAGATGGCTTTATGTTTCTTTATGCCGCATCACTAAGACAACGCATCACTTCAATGCAAAGAGATTCAGGCATAAGGCACATAGATAAATACCTCTCAGATTTTATATTTTTAGCATGTGTTCTACTTGTTGAAATTTTTATTCTTTTATTTTAAAAGGGAAGGCAAAAAAACCACATTTCTGTTTTAAAGCTAAGTAGATACATCAAATTGACATGGTGACATTCACCTTCTCCCAGTGGCTCATCTTTCCCTTCAAAAGTATATTCTCACAGTGCACGTTGGCTGCATGTGGCACAGCATCAATGGTGTAAATCCAGATAGTCCACACATACATGTTAAGCCTGGGGACCATTCAGAGGTCCTCAGAGCCCCTATGCCATGGTGGCAATGGCTGCCCCCACAGGGAGGCAGGGAACCCACTTTCTCACTTCATTTGGGAGCTGAAACAAACACCAGCACATGCAGGCTAAGTAGTAAGAGGTTCAGGCATCTGCTGATCTTGGTAAACTTCAGTGTTTGCTGGAACCCTCAGACCCCATACCTTTTTCTTCTCTTCATAGCTAGTACTGTGGTTACAAAGTACCAGTACAGTTCTGACTGTACTTTTCAGGCATCTAAACTATTCAAAGCATGTTTTCAAATGTATCCCTCCCTTCTTTTAACAATGGCAAACAGGAGACCATCTGAGCTTAAATTCTATTACTTCCAGGTCAGACAACAGGGAAACCAAGCGTAAAGAAAGAAAATAATTTTGCCTTCAATGTTTAACCTGGCTTTCCATTACAGGAGTATTATTTCATACTCTCAGAATCCCTTCCCCTTACCCCAGGTTACATCTTCACCTGGACAAAGCCCAGATATCACATATAAAAGTTCTTATAAATATAAAAAAGTATCCCAATGTGTTGCACCCATAGTAATGCAACATTTATCGTGTTCTACCATGAAACAGCCACTAAGCTAAATTCTAGATACAAAGATAAATAAACCTTGCTCCCTGCCCTTGAAAGACAGTCTAGCTGTGGAGATGACACACAAATAGGTAAGTTACAATAGAGCATATGTACTTTTAAAATACCAAAATATATTTGTATCTTTAAGTAATTTGTAATTCAATCAATTTCTCAGTAGCCCTGCAATCTTTTATATTATTATCCAAATTCAAATCACAGCAGCTAGACATAAAGGTTCTGTAGTTTACTGGAGACGGTCATCTACAAAGACCAGAGTACACAGGCACTACATTGCAGAACTTAAGGACTGACGTTTACGTAGATATATTTATTTAGCTAGCAGAATAAAAACACCTCACCCTTTCTGCGAGTTTCTCAATGCAGACTGCATCCAGGCCGGAGATACGAGAAACACACTTTGACTTAAGCAATACAAAACTAAAATCAAAGGAATTAAATAGATTTTCAATCAAGAATACTATTTAAAAACACTAGAAGTCATTTTTAAAAAGGGAGAAGGGCTGCAAAAGTCAGGAAAAGCTTCCCAGAAGGATCTTGAAAGAGCTTGCTAACCAAAGAGGGGAGAAAGACTTTCAAGGCCAGGAATTGTAAAAGGCTCCGTTACATCCGGTGTGTTGAGAAGTTCAGTGTGGAGGGGAAAGGGTTTCTCAGAGAGCTACAGAATGAAGCAGGAAAAACTCGCTGGGGACAGACTGAGGACGACCTTTTCCTGGCAAGCTAAGGATCTGACAATAACTCTGTAGTCTGCAGAGGCTCAGAAGAAATGGCCTGCCCAGTTTGCTTTGTAGTAAAGAATTTCAAGGGTAGCTTTACAAGGCGGGGTAGGGAACCATGCAGATATAATGACTGGCATGGAACAGTGGTCCAGGAGAGGACCATGAACTAAGGCATGGCATGGGAATGGAGAACAGAGACCAGATAATACTCATTTCTGAAGTAAAAACCCTAGAATCAGGTGACAGACTCTGTAGGAGATGACAGGCAGGGGAGAAGTCAAGAGTGCTTCTGATGCTACTGGTTTAGGCAAGAATAGATACTAACACTATTAAATGAAGTTGAACATGAAAATACAGTCATGTACTGCATGCATAACATGCTGGTTGGTGATGGACCACATACATGACAGTGGTCCCATAAGATGAAAATGAAGCTCAAAGATTCCTATTGCCGGGTCATGTCTTGATGATCCTGACCCAACACAGGCCTAGGCTGCTGTATGTGTTTGTGCCTTAGATTTTGACAACAAAGTTTAAAAAGAAAATTAACAAAAATTCAGCATTTTTAAAATATAAAAAAGCTTATAGAATATAAAGAAATTATTTTTGCAGAGCTGTACACTGTGTAGTCAAAAAGTTTTAAAAATTAAGAAGTTTATAAAGTAAAAAAAAATCACAGTAAGCTAATTTATTATTGAAGAAAGAAAAATACTTTTTATCAATTTAGAATAGCCTAAGTATGCAGTGTGTATAAAGTCTACAGTTGTGTACAGCAATGTCCTACGCCTTCACATTCACTCACCACTCATCCCTGACTACCCAGAGCAACTTCTAGTCCTGCAGGCTCCACTCATGCCCTACACAGCTGTGCCATTTTTTACTCTTTTATACCATATTTTTACTGTACTTTTTCTATGTTGAGACACATAAATACATACCACGGTGCTATGATTGCCGACAGTATGCAGTACGGTAACCTGCTGTACAGGTTTGTAGCCTAGGAGCAATGGGCCGTGCCATCTAGCCTGGGTGTGAGGCAGGCTGTGCTGTCTAGGTTTGTGGAAGTGTACTCTATGGTGTTCGCACAATGACAAAATCGCCCTCCGATGTACTTCTCAGAATGTATCCTAGTTAGCCAAAACATGGTTGTACCGGTGTCAAAGCAGAATTAATGAGGTAGTGGCTGGGGGTGGGGACAGTGAGCTAATGAACATTTTAAAGCCTTAGGTGTTCGCAGGACACACTGGTATAAACCTAAGAAAAATGGTTTAGGTTAGATGGCTAGGCGCAGTGGCTCATGCCTATAATCCCAGCACTTTGGGAGGCTGAGGTGGGAGGATCAATTGATACTAGGAGTTTGAGACCAGGCAATATAGTGAGACCCTCTCTCCCCACACTAATCTCCAAAAAAAAAAGAAAAAAAAAAGGAAAGGTTTAAGTCAGAGAAGTGCAGACCTGAAAGTCACCATCAGCACAGAAGAATGGTGGAAACAGTGGTAGAAATTCTGGTGCAAAGTCATCCACAGAAAGGAAGCTCAGTGAGAGGAAAACCAGAACATTACACCCAGATGTAAGCAGAGCTCGAAGAAGCCTCTGGATGAAAAGCTGGACACGGCACAACCCAAGAGGAGGGAAAGCCAGGAGGGTGCAGTTCTGGGAAGCCTGGAGGGAGAGCTGCGAGGAGAACCGGCTTGTCAGCCATACGCAATGCTCCTGGGAGGTCAGTGGAAATAAGGATGAGAAAAAGTCCTTGGGCTTTTCAATTAGGAGGTTATTGGTGACATCAGAGGAAAGTTCGAATACTGGGGGCCAACTTAACACAGTTATAAAGCATGCAGGAGTAAAGAGGTTGGAGATAGTTACTACAGACTATTTTAAGATGCTTTCACATCAAATTTTTAACCCGAACAATGGAATGAAGGGGAGGCAGGGCTGAGTTGATTTTTAGATGAGGAGACTTGAATGTGTTTTAGGCTGAGGGGCATGTGCCGTTGAAGAGGTAGAGTCTGAAAGTACAGGAGAGGCGACAGCTGATGGAGAAAGAATCTGTGAGAAGTACAAGGGACCATGGGAAAGGGGGAGGGGTTCTGCCCCACTGTGTAGGCACCCAGTAGTGCACTAAGGCAGGAGCCTCGAGGAGCAATTTTATTTTTTTTAGAGACAGAGTCTCACTTTAGCTCACTGCAACCTCCACTTCCCAGGTTCAAGTTATTCTCCTGCCTTAGTCTCACGAGTAGCTGGAATTACAGGCATGTGTCACCACACCCAGCTAATTTTTTTTTAATTTTAATTTTTATTTATTTATTTATTTTTTTTAAAGACGGGGTTTCACCATATTGGTTAGGCTGGTCTCGAACTCCTGACCTCAGGTGATCTGCCCACCTCAGCCTCCCAAAGAGCTGGGATTACAGGTGTGAGCCACTGCACCCAGCTTCTTTTAAAAATACTTTTTGATTTTTTTAAGACGGGGTTTCACTATGTTGGTCAGGCTGGTCTTGAACTCCCAACCTCAGGTGATCCGCCTGCCTTGGCCTCCAAAGTGCTTGGATTACAGGCGTGAGCCACTAATTTTCATATTTTTAGTAGAGAAGGAGTTTCACCATGTTGGCCAGACTGGTCTTGAACTCCTGACCTCAAGTGATCTGCCTGCTTTGGCTTCCCACAATGCTCGGATTATAGGTGTGAGCCACCGTGCCCAGCCACCCCAGGTACAATTTAGTCCCTAGGCCAACAAACAAGTTTTTAGGGAGGAATATTTAATCACTGATATTGTTTACAATCACTGGTACAGACATTGAGTTGGTTTCATGAAGGTTTAAAATTCTCTGCAGATGAGGCACCCACTTATTACCTGCACCTTGTTATTTAGATGCACTTCTCCCAATGCTCCACCCTTGCTATGCTACTGAAAAACACCTCCTTTCACACGAGAGGTAAAGATTCACGAATAGGTACAGAGAAAAGATTCGGTCCTGATGATTTTTATTTTCTCTGTGTGCTCTAAGATGAAATGCAGGGAGTTAAGAGAGTGGGAAAGTATTAGAGCAGCTGCCAGTCATCACACAGTACCAGGGACCTGCACCTTGGGTGCTAAACGGTCTCACTCCACCTACAACTCCTCTTTTGTGGGGGCTGCTGCTTATAGTGTCAGCAGCGAGAAGAAGAAAGCAGGCACTTTCTTCACCCTGCTTGATTCACACTCCATTATAAGGTTAAAATCCAGCAGGTTTTGCATGGCATATAGTCAATCCTCCTGCCTGAAGCAATAAGGCACAAGCAGATTCCCCAGACGCTGCGCCTGCAATCTTCCTTCAGAACCTGGAGAAAGTTGAAGTATTGGACAAGAAAGCCAGAAAGAAATTTATCCTTGAGTCATAATTGCACCTTTGTCAGTGTGCACAGGATGAATATCTATTTTGACCACTCTACAGAAAAAAAGTATTTTTTTACTTTTAAAAGACTAAGGAAGATTGTGCTTCCATGCTGATTTCTTTGATCACCCTCCAGAACAATCAGCATCAATAACATTGCCGCTCCCAGCAGAGGATACATGAACACACCCCCAACACAAGCACCCATACCCCTGAAAGGACATACGAAGCTATTTACCACTCAGGGTTATTCTGAACCAATAAAAACAAAAGCACACTTCAAATTTCAAGCTCCTTTTTTAGTGGCTCCCGTTTTGGGACTGCTGGTCACTATGTAAAAGGATATAGGGTGATAACTTTTTGGAGCAGTTCCGCGGAGGAGATGATAATTCGGTGCATGGTCAGCATGACTTGCAACAGTTGGTTACTTCGACACAGGTTTCCATCTGCATCTGCAAATATAGAGAGCAGCACATGAGTTAGGCCCTGGAGGGAAATGAGTCACCTGCAGACACCTGCAAACCCTCCATGACTCAGAGGCAATCCTTCAAGCACAGTGCTTTTCTCCCACTGTCCCTAGCACCACCACCCCACTCTGTTTTTCTCATCCTTCTGCGACATTCTCCCCATGCAGAATGTCCATTCTGATGCTCATTAATTACCCCTCTCCACAGTGGTAAAACCGGGAAAGGGATAAAATCTGCATCAGCACACTTGAGTCCCACTGAAAGCAGAAGCAGATCCAGGTTTTGTGGGGCCTTGAGTTACATAACTCTCACACATAACTGGTGGGGGGCAGAGACAGACTTCTCTAGGGTCAGAGTGAAAAAGTTAGTTTTTAATAGATTCCAGTTAAAATATCTTACCTTTACAAATTTTACAGAAACATAGGACCAGGTGAACACATTTCTAGGACCCACCCATGGCCTTGGAAGGGGCTCATGCAAGTGGGGTCCCTGAAATACATGCTTCTCCAGTTGTATGTTAATATGCCTCTGGATGGGAATAAAGGAACCTACGGGCAAATATTACATTTTCAGATTTCAAGTGGATTACAAGTACTCATGATGACTTGTATTAAAGAATATGGTTAGCTAGGTTTTCCAGATCCCAGCTGGCAACAAATAAGATGCATTTATACACTGGCATTGGGTAAAAAGATTCCCCTTGGAGAGGTTTTCAAAATCTTTTCAACATTTATGGCATGAAATGTTAGGAGCTGTGCTGGTTATTCACTGCCAGATGGATTCTTTCACCATGAAAAATATCCACCCACTCACTTGCCAGCTGGCTTCCAGTTGGCCTTAGCCTTAGTTGGGAAGCACCAGCAAGAGAAGGGAGTGGAAGAAAGTCAGGAGATTGCTTTTTCCTTCCCTCTCTGCACTGACACTGCTCCCCTGACAGTGATTACATATCCCTTCAATGAATGACCATGCTGGTTGGTCCTCCCTTCATGGCAACAGCTCTCGTTGGACCTAACACTATTAATCTCTTTTGACACAGTGGCCCCAAGGGAGGTAATGACTCCTGATTGTTGATAGTTTCATCTCTCAATTCCACTCTGACCTCTGTAAGTAGTCCCTTCATTACAGTGTCTTCATTTATACAAACTGAATTCTGTTCCAGACTGGAATTACTCAGGACAAGAGCGTCAAATGAAAGAATATACATGATCTGTTTTGTTATCTGAATTGCTCTTCAAAATACATTAAAGGGGTTATCATGTCCATTCTGCTTCAAGTATACCAAATGGTAAATGAAGAACACAGTGTTTTTGGGCTCAGGATTCAGAAGTCTTGGCTCTTCAAATGATAACCTGAAGTCATAGCTCATTGAGAAAATATAAGTGGCTGGGCACAGTGGCTTACACTTATAATCCCAGTGCTTTGGGAGGTCCAGATGGGAGGATTGCTTGAAGCCAGGAGTTTGAGGCTTCAGTGAGCTATGATCACACCACTGCACTCCAGCCTGGGCGACAGCGTGACGCCATCTTAAGAATTACTAGGGGCCCGGCACGGTGGCTCATGCCTGTAATACCAGCACTTTGGGAGGCCAAGGCAGGTGGATCACAAGGTCAAGAGATTGAGACCATTCTGGTCAACATGGTGAAACCGCGTCTGTACTAAAAATTAAAAAAACTAGCTGGGCATGGTGGTGCGTGCCTGTAATCCCAGCTTCTCAGGAGGCTGAGGCAGGAGAACTGCTTGAACCCAGGAGGAGGAGGTTGTGGTGAGCTGAGATCGTGCCATTGCACTGCAGCCTGGGTAACGAGAGCAAAACTCAGTCTCAAAAAAAAAAAAAAAAGGAATTACTATATATATATGTGGATATATATCCACATATATATATATGAATTTTAAAAATATGTATATATGTAAACTGACAGTGTCTCTCATCTTCCCATCACCAAACCCACCATTTCACTGGCACTCTGTTGCCCTTACCTCCTCTGTTAGCATGGGAGGCCTACACTTCACTGTACTCTGGGTCCCCCCCTTTCTCAAAGACATTGATCCTGCATCTGTCCATTTTCTCTCCCACAATATCAACTTTTCTCTCTGTGGGTTTATTTCTGCTGTCATTTAAATATGTCTCTGTATCTCCAATTCGAAACCAAGTAAAACAAAACAGAACCTTCAACTCTCATCCTCTCCAGCTACCTATTTCTCCATTCCCATTTTTAACAAAACCTCACTATTACCAGTTTCTTTCCTCCCATTCACTCTTCAGTCATTCCATTTGACTTCTGTGTCCAGTAGTCCACTAAATCTTTTCTTTTGTCAAAGTTACCCATCAGCTATTCACTGCCAAAGCCAATAGTTACTCCTTGGTCCTTATCTTACTTTATGACTCAGTAGCATTCAATCAACACAACCCAAGTTGATGACTCTCTTTCCTGGAACACTTTCTTCTCTTGGCTTCCACAATATCGCACTCTCTCAGCTTCTCTCTCAAGCTCTTCTTCTGTCTCCTCTTTCTCTGCTGAGCTTTTAAATGTCAGCATGCTCTGTGGCTGAGTCCTCCTGCTTCTTTTATTTATTTATTTTTAAAAAGTTTATTTAAAATTTAAAACTTCTTAAACTTAAAATTAAAAATAAAACACTTTCACTTCTTTTTTCTAGATGAACTCACTCAGTCCTTTGGCTAAAAGACCATCTATAAGACTGCCCAAGTGGTATCTTCAGCCTTCACTACCCAATTAGTATGTCGAGCAGCCTACTGGGCAAGTCCAATTCAATGTCTAAGTTCAAACTTAACTCATTCAACAAAACTCCTGACCTCTCCCTCCCCCCAGTTCACGGTTCCTCGCTTCTTCCTCATCTCCAGAAATGGCACCGACAACCGTCCTCTCAGTTACCCCAACTAAACGCCTAGGCATTATCCTTCATTTCTCATGTTCCTTCACATCCAATCCATCAGGACAACTTGATGGATTCTACCTCCAATATATATCTCAAACCTGTTCATTTCCCTCCATCCTTACCCTCGTGCTAGCTGTAGCTGCCAAGATGCAATGACTTAATCAACCTCCTTGCTTCTGCTTTTGTCCATCTACAATCTATTCCTTGCACAGCAGCCAGGACTGAGCTCCTAAAACCCATAAATCAAGTCATACACTTAGCACATTTTAGTGGATTCCATTTGCCTTGGAATAAAACAGACTTCTTACTCTAGCCAAAGGAACACTACATGTCCCGGCCTCTTTAAATATCATCCACTTCATTTCATACCACATTGCTCCTCTCCACATCTCTAATTATACCTAGAACACTCCCAGTGTATTCCTACCTCAGGGCCTTTGCATCTGCTATGCTCTTCAATGTAGTCTTTCTTCCCTTGAATTACTGATGTCATTTTGGCCTTAGTTTCACTGTCACATCCTCAGAGAAGTCCTCCCTAAACTACCTAAGGTATCCCTTACCCTGCCTGAGTTTTCTCCTAGCACTTATCATTATCTGAAGTTACCTGCTTTATTTAATTTTTTTATTTTCTAAATCTCCAATAGAATACAAGCTTCATGAGACCTGGGCCTTATCCGTTTTTCCCACAACTATATTTCCAGGGCCTAGAATGGCCCTGACACACAACTCATTCAACATTTCTTGAGCAAATGAGTGAACTATATCACATAGGAAACGCCTTAACTTTTCACATATATTTAGAAGTTGAGTTTGCTTTTGTCATTACCTATTCATTGGTGAGATACAATATACACATTTATTTTCTTCTTGGTCACAGTTTACAAAAGAAACTCAAAGTTAAAATTTGGTAAATCATTTTTATAAGGTGTTCATCTAGCCTGGTTATAGTTTTATAAATCTTTCATTAATTCTTCTAAACTTGTAACTCTGTTCAGGTGGGGTTAGTATTACTTTCTCTATGTTTTCTGGCCCACATAATTTCCATAATAATTATTTCTTGCCACAAAAATTCTGTATAGTCAACCATCCCAAAACTCAGTGCCTTAAAGGAGTAATCCCTTGTTTTGGCTCAAGTTTCTATGAGTTGGTCAGTCAGCTAGTACAAGCTGGGTGCACCTGGGGGCCCTAGCTCACATGCCTCCCAGCTTCCTTGGGCCAGTAGGCTAGTGGGGGTGGGTTATCTCATGATGATGGCAGAACACTGAAGGGTAACTGGAAATACCCAGAGCCTCTGAAGCCTAGGTTTGGAGTTCGCATGCTGTTTCTTCTGCCTCATTCTCTTGGCCAAAGCAAGTCACAGTACTGTATATAAAATCAAAGAACTGGAACTTCAAAGTCACATGGAACACATCACTGACATAGAGAAGGTAAAAATCCGGGGTCAATAATGCAATCAAACCTACCACAGTTATAGAGGGTGACTTTTCAGTGCAGCATTTGACAATATAGTCTTTACAATGTGCCCTTCCTCACGGGTAGTAGTGTTCATATTCCTGAACACTAAGGTGAAACTACAGTGAAAAGAAGAAAATGTGAAATATACTTATAGGGTATGGATTAGAATGTTCACATGAACCAAGGACAAAGGCCGGCTGATTCAGTATGGATAGCATCTAAAACCTGCTAGCTCAGCTTTCCTTTATGGCTGGCTAGCATCTTCCCAGGGATGCTCATATATGAGGGAAAGGGGCTTAGACGTATCCTGGGTGGACCAAAACTAAGTCACCTATGGAAGGATTCCAGGAACTAAAGGGTTTACCATGAAGAAAACTTGTGGGGGAGATTAAAATTGTCTTCCGGAGCCGGGCGTGGTGGCTCAAGCCTGTCATCCCAGCACTTTGGGAGGCTGAGGCGGGTGGATCACAAGGTCAAGAGATCGAGACCATCCTGGTCAACATGGTGAAACCCCGTCTCTACTAAAAATACAAAAAATTAGCTGGGCATGGTGGTGCGTGCCTGTAATCCCAGCTACTCGGGAGGCTGAGGCAGGAGAATTGCCTGAACCCAGGGGGCGGAGGTTGCGGTGAGCCGAGATCGCGCCGTTGCACTCCAGCCTGGGTAACAAGAGCGAAACTCTGTCTCAAAAAAAAAAAAAAAAAAAAAGTCTTCCGATATTTGAAATGTTCTTTGTGGGAGTAGGTTTAGACTTGTTCTGTGGGGCCACAAAAGGCAGCACCAGAGTAGATGGATAGAAATTATAGGAAACAGGACTGGGCACAACATGTGGCAGAAAATTCCAACCATTAGCACTGACTATGGAAGCACTGCCATCACAGAGATATTCCAAAAGAGCCTGAAGAGCAACTCTTAATGAGCATTACTGTAATTAGCATCGCAGCTGTCATTTATGGAAGCCCTTCTAAATACCAGGAGCTGTGCTGAAGACTTTAACCGTGTACTTTCTCATTCTCACTACCACCCTGCCATGTTGGCATTGTTCACAACTCACAGCTGAAGAAATCAAAATATAGACAGATTAGGTAATTTGTTCTAGGTCAAAGAGGCAATGGGTGAAGGAGCTGGGACCTGGCCCAAGGTCTCTCTGATTCCAGAATCCCTTCTCTTTCCTCTATACCTGACGGCATGCTGAATGACCATTTGTCAGGGTAAGGAATTCAAGAATAAAGTGGGAGCTGAGCTTTACAAACTCTTCCAGTCCTTATGGACAAGTCTAAGAAATCCTATTAAGATCACAGCCACTGCACATTTGGTGAAATCACTTTTGTACTCTGGTGATTTCTGAAAAACTCTTGTGAGCTTTGGTTGATTGACAGTAATCTTAAAAGTTGCCTTTAAGATAAAAACTCAGGGTTCTGTGCTTTAGATTCACAATCATCTTCACACTCCACTTTTACCTTGCACCGCTTCTTCCACAGAGTTCAGTGATGTTCCCACAGTGCGGCTTGTTAATCCTCACATGCTAAGTGGGAGTGAGTGCTGGCAAATGGTAAGGCCGGGAGGGGATGATTCACACAGCAAAGGGAGGCAGAGACGGGGTGAGGGAAAGAGCAGACAGAAACACTATCTCTACACACCCAGTCCGGAACTCCGAGGTACTCCTCTCGTCCTGGTTCTACTTTTCAATGAGTGAATGGCTCACTGCAGTCACTTGTCCTCATTCTCACCACCAACTTTCCCCACACAACCTCCAGCCTCTCTACAACCTCATCGAGGATGCGTCCCTTCCCGCCCTCATTCTTTACAGCATGCACTTCTTCCTTTTTGAGAGGAAGAGGCTCCCTTTGAAAGACAAGATTTTCGAAGTGGGTGGTCAAGGAAGAACTACCTTTCAGGCTGCTGGATTTTATTTTCATATTTTGATATAATTGCTGTAAGCTGATTTAAATATTTCAATGAATAATTCCATTTTGTTTTCATCTTTAGACTTTTTAAAATGCAGGGTGTCATACTAAAAATTCTAATAAGTAAAATGTGCAATGCATAATAAAATGTGCATATTTTTTCATTACCATCTGCTTCGCCTTACACTTACAGGAAAAGACTTCTTTAAGGGGCTGAAGCCTCAGTGGGGTACACATTGTTGATCTTACATACTCTGCCATTTGACTTGGGGAGCAATGTGTGCTGCTAAAGAAGCATATTAATTAAAGAGTCACCCAACCTGCAGACCACTTGCTCAGGAGAACAAACAGAAAAGCCAAGTGGATTCTGGAGCATCATTTGTCTCAGGGCCAACAGCCTTCCACCATTCGACTCAGTGCTGGCATCCCACAGTTTATGGGATCACAGACTCTCAGGGTGTCAAAGACTAGCCATCTTCTACCTCTTCTCTCTATCCAAATGCATTAGTCCCTCTTATAACCATCACAGGTAAGTGGTTGTCCAGCCTCTACTTGGACCCCTCCAATGAGAGGACACGGCTTCCTTAGCATTCTATACAGCAACTGTTCATTCTACTTCAATTAGAAATAATGTTCTGAGGAGGCAGAGATGGGGTGAGGGAAAGAGCAGACAGACCACCAACCAACAATGATAATAAATCTACCCAGTGGAAAGCACTGTCCTAGGAAGTAAAGGAGATCTGAAGAACGACATGAGAACCGCTGTCACGGCTGCTGCTTGCCTCTGAGAGAGAAGACCTCGTGATCAGAGTCTCGTGAGAGAAAACTGGCAAAGGGTGGCGACGCAGCCCCTGCTCCTAGCTGACAAGATGTAGGGGACAGCTTTTCTACAGCGAAGGCTTGTGTGGGGGATGAGATGCAAACGCCTCACTGCAAGATGAACATGAAACATGAAAACAAATGCCCAGCACCAGGCAGCAACTCAACAGTCATTTCTTCTCCTTTGTTTTGGTTTCCAAGGAAATCTCTATGTGTGAAGGGATTCTGAGCGTACCAGAGGCAGATCGGTATAGGAAGGAAAGGCAAGCTGTCAGCATCGAGGGCCTAACATGAAATAACAGGTGTGCCACAACCAGGGGACCGAGGGCAGTAATGGGAAAGCTGGGATCAGAAAACCTGGTGGCAAGGTTCGAGAAGAGCCTGTGGTAAGGCTGAGGTTGATAATGGTCAGTATCTCCAGAAACACAGACAGGCTGGGTCTAGGTTAAACCTGATAGGTACACACACAAAATTCTAAATAAATAACTTTGTGATAAATATTCCAAAGAAGTAAGACCTATGTATCAGCAAGACTATGACATTCATTAAATCCTGTTTGGAGAGTGTATAAAAATCAGCAAGGTGAAAATAAACTCACTAGTTTGTTTCATGGTGGTGGTTTGTTTAGTTTTTTTTTTTTTAGAGCTGACAGCCGCAACGTAGGCAGGAAATGCATGCGAAGAAACAATGTGGTGATATACAAGCTTTGAACTTGTATATCTTTTCCAACCTGAGCCACTTCATACATATAACCAAGGTCACTTTGGTCCTTGTTAGTCCCCAGCCCCTCAAGACTCAGGGGAGGAGAACAATCAGGAGACAGCAAGGGATCTACTAAGGATTAAGTCCTACATCACAGAAAAAGTTTGAGAATCCATTATGGTTACCACCAGCAGTATGCTTATAAAAGTTTCATGAAAAGCTCTCCTGGGAGAGAAATGAGAAGAACCGGTTTGTAGTATTCACACGTTTCCATGGTGTAAATACTTCCACTATGGCCAACTGCAAGCTGCTAACATGAAGTCACTGAACATGGAGCTAGGAAGAGATGCTTGCGGCCAGCTCTCAGGACAGGTGTGGGCCACCTCCAGCATGCACGCACCACAGCTGCAAGACTCCTCAAGAGGGCTGGTGCTCGCTGGGCTTCCTTATTATTCCTTCCTATCTGGTCTCCTTGCTCCCCAGGCGTTCCTGAACCCATTCCACTCCTCATCTCACTCCTCATCTCATGCCCTCTGGGCCTTGCCCCATGACTGGACAGTCAGTCTAGATCAACAAATTCTTCTGGAGGAGACAAAGACTTCAAGGGTGAACACCTGGTAATGATAAGTTCCGTTTCTGTGGCACTTAGGTTCAACAAACAGCTTTGCCTATGTTGAATATTTGCATTGTACCACAGCTCCATGCAGCAGCAGGACCAGGGGCTCCATTTTAAAAACGAGAGAACTGAGGCAATACGCCTCAGCCACGGTGAGTACAGGCACCTCCACAAGCATGGCCCTCGCATGCCCAGCCCAGGGCTCTTTGCATGGCATCTCCTCCTCAGGGCTTAGGAGGCAGGTGGGAATATACCGGGAAGAGCTCTACCATTTTGGCCATCCATCTTACAAGGCTAAGCCCCGCACCCACATCTCTATTCCTCCTTCCTCCCCAAGATGCCCTACACTCCCAAAGACCCACCCAGCCCTTCTCACTGGAAGTACAGTACATACTCTAAAAATGTCCTTAGCCTAACCCTTAAGCCCACCACTTTTCATGACATCAACACAAAGCAGTTATTATTGGCACCATTCAGGACAATTAGAACTCAGAGAGCCTGTGAGCCAGTGGCCAGGGGATGAAAATGCCAGGTCCCTTAAGAGCCCACAATGCCTGCATTGCCCCATCTCTCCCTCCTCCCACAGCAGAAGCACTCTCTACTGCCTTAGCCACACCAGACATCAACAGAAACGCGCCTCCCAGGGCATGGCGCTCCTTCCAAAGCGTGAAGCTCTATGTAAAGAATGACCTAGATTTTTTGGATGAGCAACTGCAGTCTATAAATGTCTAACCAAGTGCATGAATTGCCTAAAGTGAGAAAGAGCTTTTAGCTGTATTGTCTCTGCTGAGCAAGACAGCTGGCCTTCCTTGGGGATTGCAGTCTCGATCTGGATTTGTCATGTCTGAAGAATCATGAGTCTGAGAAGTCAGGAGGGAAGTTGGTCCTCTTCAGTTGTGCAAATTGGACACCATTCTGTGAGTGGGCTTTGAGGACTGGGGCTAGCAGAGAAACACAAGGGCAGGGAGGAGGTACTGCAAGTCCTGGGTAGACCGAGAGTGAGCTGACTCTGGGACAACGCCATGACTTTCAGACTCTAAGAGCATTTGTTGAAGTTACTGACAACTGAATACACCTGGTAGCTACTACTTCTGGGCCCCATCAAACTCTCTAGGAACAACTGAATTATCTGGCTGGGTAGTTATGCTGCAGTTTGATTCTTTGGTGAACTGCCATGTCTGCAACCCTGTGGCTCACAGACACTGACCATTCCCATGCAGTACTATAGGAATGAGCCAGGCAAGAGAAGAAGGAGCAGTGGGGCTCTGTCCTGGCTTCTCAGAGGGACACGAGAGCTGCCAGCAGCTTGCTGGGAGGAGGGCTGGCAAAGGGCCAGTGGATCCAAAGAAAAAGAAACAAGCAAACGGGGAAGAAAATCTGGGGCAGGCTCTTACCTTGCTCATTGGAGCATATTTCTATCATGTCACTTTTGTCTGTTAAATTCTCGGCCTTTTTTGCATATTTTCAGACATACCCAATAAGGCACTAGAAGCAACTTGGGGAACTTCCCAAATACTACACGATAAAATAATATAAGGCTCATCTGAGAATTACTGGTTAGCCATGACCTCAGCCTTTCTCAGAAAATTTTTCTCAATGAGTGACTTGGTCTTATCAGACCCACAAGCCTAAACAATAGATAACCACATTCCAGTGCATAACGAAACGGTGGCCAACAGTGTATGCTGACATGAAACAGAAATCCACTGACCCCTGTAAAACACGTTTTTCACCAGAAAAACTGTCCCTTAATTGCTTATAATTCTCTGCAACAAAAAGTCTTGCACAAAAAAACCCATCAGATCACCATGTAGGGTAAAAGTAACTGAACAAAGTCTTCTGAAATCAGATAGAAATTATTCTGAAAGTTTCCTCTCCACTTCTTGGATTGTGGTTAGGATTTGATCATGTTTGATTAAACATATAAAAATGCTTAGTAAACTGTGAAGCACTATAACAGTGATGAATTATTCTTATTTCTCTTGCTAGATTTAAGCACTATTTTCTTTTCTTTGTTCCGGTTCATCCTTGGATATTCCAGACTGGGAACATGACTTTTTGTCACTTAACGATAACCACCACTCAAGGAGTGTCTACTGTGGTTCATCACTCTGTGCCAGCAAGACTGAACTTGGTTTCCCTCAAGCATGGGGTCCTCCTCGACAGTTAGCCGGTGGCTGTGTTAGTCTGTTCTTGTACTGCTATAAAGAAAATACAACTTACAAAGAAAGGAGGCTTAATTGGCTCATGGTTCTGCAGGCAGAAAAGGACACATAGTAGCATTTGCTTCTGGGAAGCCCTCAGGAAGCTTACAATCATGGTAGATGGCGAATAAGTAGGCATGTCACGTGGTGAAAGCAGGAACAAGAGGGAGGGGGGGAAGCATCAAGTCACACACTTTTAAATGACCAGATCTCAGGAGAACTGACTATCATGGGGACAGTACCAAGAGGAGGGTACTAAACCATTCATGAGAAACCTACCCCATGATCTAGCCATCTCCCACCAGGCCCCACCTCCAGCATTACATTTCAACATGAGATCTGGGCAGGAACAACATCCAAGCTGTATCAGTGGCCTTCCACACTTCCATTCAATCCTAGGTTTTAAGTGCATTCCCCCAGCCCCAGAACCCTCAAGACAATCTTAGAGTTTACAGAGATGCTAGAGAGAAGTGTGCAGGAGGACCTGGAGAGCCACTCTGAAAGCGAGAATTGCAATGTGAGTGAAGAATCTCTTACCACCTGAGAGAAAGAAACTGGTCTCTATTCAGTAGTCAAGAGTTGAATCCAAATGTGCTTCAAGGGACCAGGCGTGGTGGCTCACGCCTATAATCCCAGCACTTTGGGAGGTTGAGGCAGGTGGATTACCTGAGGTCAGGTGTTTGAGACCAGCCTGGCCAACATGGCAAAACCCTGCATTAGCTGGGTGTGGTGGTGGGTGCCTGTAATCCCAGCTACTCAGGAGGCTGAGGCATGAGAATCGCTTGAACCTGGAAGGCAGAGTTTACAAAGAGCCGAGATTGCAACACTGTACTCCAGCCTGGAGGGATAGAGCAAGACTGTCTCCAAAAACAAAACAAAGCAAAAAAAAGAATGTGTTTCAAAACATCCTAAGTCATGAACTGATGTGTTGTATCACTGTCCTACACAGACAGCCAAAATACAACACTGAAACTCACAATGTTGTTACTTATTGGAAGATGGGGGAGACCAGGAGAAATATTTGGGATTGTTGGGAGAAATGAGCTGCATTCAAGGTCTAGCCGCCCCCTGCTTCTCTTTTTGCTAACATACTTGGAGTACTTCCTGTATATCAGATACTGTTTCAAGAGAGCGTTTACATATATTAACCCTGTGAGATAGGTACTTTTATTGCCATCCGACAGATGAAGAAACTGAGGCAAGGATGTAAGGTAATTCGTCCAACTTTACACAGCTAGTAAGTGGTAGACCTAAGATTCAAACCCAGGCTGCCTGGCTCTGGGATAGCTCTCATCGCTTCTAGTCTCAATTTGCTTTTTGCAGAATGAGAGCTTAATAATGTCCTATCCTCACCCCTCCCAGCAGAAAGAGAATCCAGAGATCTCTCAAGATAAAAAAAGAGTATTAATAACCTTTGAGGAGAACAAGGTTCTGAACTCAGTTCACACCACTGATGTCTGGTTAACTTGTGGGTCCCAAATAGTTAGGCTGCCTGACAACCGTCACATAGGCACATGAAACCCTCACCCTGGTGCTGAAGTCCTAATAACCTATAGTTATCAGCGTTTTATGAATGACCACTCTCTCCATGCACCTTGTCTCATCTGAGCTTCACAACTCAGAGATGGGTATTATATGCATTATTTTAAAGAAGAGGTGGTATGACCTCGCTAAAGTCACCCATCTTATGAGTGAGTGCTGTGACTTGAGTTCCAGTGTACTGAGGTAAACCCTGCCCTTTCCACCAGATACCACTGCCTCTCACCCTGACAGGTGTAAAGATTAAAAGCACATCCTCTACCTGGCTATTGAGGGTTTCCAGAGCTGGCCTGCATGCTAAATGAGAATACAATAAATGCCACCAGTACGGAGCCATCTACCACGTGCCAAGTATGGATCAGGCCATGTTACAGAGATGCTCTCAATTTTTACTACAACTCTGCATGACAGATGTTTTCTTTGTTTCACACATGAAGAAACAGGCTCGAGAGGTAAAAATATCTAGTCAATGTCCCACAGCTAGGAAGCGGCAAGATACTACAAGTTATCATCCTGGTTATTTTATCATTACGACTCAAGGTTTTAAAGTTATTAATATCTACCATAGTCCTGCATTACCTTCTGTTTTTACTTATTTTGAGACAAGATCTCACTCTGTTACCCAGGCTGGAGTACAGTGGTATAATCGTGGCTCACGGCAGACTTGACTTCCTGGGCTCCAGTAACATTTCCACCTCAGCCTCCTAAGTATCTGGAACTATAGGCACACATCATCATTCCCGGATAATTCTTTTTTATTATTATATTTTGCAGATACAATGTCCTGCTATGTTGCCCAGGCTGGTCTTGAACTCCTGGGCTCAAGTGATCCTCCCATCTTAGCTGCCCAAAGCTCTGAGATTATAGGCATGAGTCACTGTGCCCATCCTTGCATTGCCTTTTAAATGGGAATCCTTCAAGAGTAATCAAAAGAGTTGTATCTATTTTCTGTCCATTCCCTACAGTCTCTGGTTCTCTGCTGTACACACTACACTGGGGCCAGTTCCTTCATTTAAATCAAAGCATGTAAGAACAGACATTGACTAGGAACTAGTGATAAACATAAAACAGTAACTGGGCACTGAATATGAGGAAAGGCTAAAAAGCATTTGGAAGGGAGAAAGAGCTAAGGATGATTTTTATCTCCAGGATCTCGAGACCTGAGGGCCTGTGGGAAGGCGATGATGAAGAAACTAAGACAGTTTTCAAGGAAATAAAAGGGTAAAAAGAGGAGGCAAGAAATTATAAGGACAAAGCAGGGACTAAGATTTAGACTGTCCCTTTGATCTATGTTAATGTCTCTAGCATTTACAGATCTAGGCAGAGCAGCTCCTTGCCATATGGTGACAGTCAGATGAGTCTGAGATTCCCAGATATCTTTAAGGATCCTGAATTTTAAGGTCATTGTGCAATAGAACAAGGAGTCCTTAAGTGAAGAAAACTTAGGTTAAAATTCAAAAAGCCTTGTTAGGTTTTTATTTAGATTTTAAATGTATCTACTGAAAAGTTCATATGTTTCAGGCCTAAAAAGGGGCCATCCTTGAAGGAGCTGATATTCTGAGTTTCCTTATGACCTAACAGGTTGATTCCAGGATTTCTCGTATTTGCAGTGTCCTGCTCAATTACTCGACAACTCCCTGGTTTGCTTCTGGGAGACTGCTCTGAGCAGAGCAGAGCAGAGCAGGAGACAATGCTGAGGGCTGCGCAACCAACCCCACACCCAGGCACCAGAAAAACCACCAGGCAACCCTGACTTACATTTGCATAACATTTTGTACTTTACAAACAACTTTCATACGCATTATCTCCTTTGACCATCACAGCCACCTTGTGAGGTGGGTAGGAACTGTATCCATTTTACTCATGAAAAGGCATAAAGACAGGGCTAGTCCCCAGCCTGTCCAGCTGGAGTCTGATTGATGTGACATGTGCCATGCTGGTTATTAAATATTTTGAAGGTTAGGTGTGGTGGCTGGAATCCCAGCACTTTGGGAAGCTGGGGTGGGAGAATCACCTGACCTCAGGAGTTTGAGACCAGCCTGGGCAACATAGCAGGACCTCATCTCTACTAAGAAAAAAAAAATTTAGCCAGCATGGTGGCTTATGAGTACACTATAGTCCCAGCTGCCTGGGAGGCTGAGGTAAGAGGATCATTTGAGCCAGGGAGGTTGAGGCCACCCTGAATAAATCACTAACACATGGATAATAATATCGTCAAGTGGCAGAGTTGGTATTCCAGGCTTGGCTTTTCTCATCGCAAGACCAAGAGTTCTTTGCTCAAAGAGCTCTGTGATACATACCATGGGATTTCAGATAATAAGAAGTACCCTGTCCCAGCCTCAAGAAGCTACAGGCAATACTATAGTACAGGGTACAGTCAGGGCCTGGAGGGAGGTAAACTCTGGGGCAGTTCGGAGGAAGGGGAATATCACATTAGACTGAAGAAATGGCTAAACCTTCATAGATGGCAGCATTTGAGAAGGGCCTTGAAGGAAGGTTCAGAGTCTGACAGACTAAGATGCAGGTGAGACTTTTCAAGACCTCCTGAGCAGCTTAACAACAAAACTAAGGCTGGGCCTGGGGTGGCAGCTCCCTGATTAAGTGCCTGTAATCTCAGCACTCTGGGAGGCCAAGATGGGAGGATCACTCAAGCCCAGGAGTTCAAGTCTGCAGTGAGCTGATGCTGTCACTGCACCCCAGCTTTGGCTTCACAGAGGCAAGGCCCTGTCTCAAACAAACAAAAAGACCCACTAAAATAAAAAATAACAACAAAAGCAAAACAAAAACTGGTCTGACTGCAGTGGTGTTTATAACTAACTGATCACAACCAGTTACAGGTTTGTTTCTTCTCCACTCCCACTGCTTCACTTGACTGGCCAAAACGAAACGAAACAACAAACAAACAAAAAACCACCAACAGAACCCAAAATAGACCCCAAGGCCTTACCTAATACATACTCCATCAAGAGATCCAGGGATGGAGCACAGAATTTGCATTCTTAAAAAGAACCCAAGGGATCAGATGATCGGTCAAGTTTCATTAGACTGATTTAGACCACTGAGTTCATCCTTGCCCCAGCATAGACCAACAAGCTATACTAAATACCCCAAGAAGACCCTTCCAATTTCAGAAATCAGCAGTGAAGTCTTTTACTTGTTCACAGGGCAACATGGACAGGAACTATGTAACACACAGGTGATTTGGTGCCTACATTATGGACTCCTGGTGGGGCTTCCTTAATTCTAATTTCAAAAGCATGATCAGAAATCAATCTGCTGTGAACCAGAGGGTCACAATAAAGGCAATTCATCTGGGCCACAGGGAATTTCCCTTTGTATATTAACATAAAATAAAAGTTCTCATCATATACATATATGTATTATATATACATGTATGTAAATATATATATACACACATACACACACACATCTGATGAGAACTTTTACTTTTACTTAAATATATTATATATATTTGTTAAATATATTATTTATAATATATTTGTTATAAATTTGTTAAATATTTATGTCTAATCCTAAAAAATATCCTAGGTTTACAAAAATATTCTCCTAAATTTCCTTCTAGAAGCCTTATTAACTTTACATTCAGGTTAACATTATTTACAGTTAAGTAATTTGATTCATCTTGTTATTTATGTGTATGTTATGAGACACAGGTCCCAGTTCATTTTTTTTCATGGCTGTAATTTCTTCCATCACCATTTGTTCAAAGGACATTCCCTTCTTCACTGATCTGCTCTGGTGCCTTTGCTGAGGATCAACTGACCATATATGTAGATTTCTTCCTAAATGTGCTATTCTGTACTACCGATATATAACTATCCTTACAGGTACATCACAGGGACTTGATTAGTACAGCTTTAAAGTAAGTCCTGAAAACAGGTAGTGTAGATTTTCTCCTTCATTCTTTTTCAAGATTCTGGTTATTCCAGGTCCTTTCAATTCCACATAAACTCTGGTTACATCATCTGAATCTCCAGACTTTTTTTTTTTTTCAGCCTTTTCTCTCTGAGGTATTGACCTCTCTTTGACTTCACTGCTCTTTCCTTTCCTTCCTTCCTTCCCTCGCTCCTCCTCCTTCTTCTTTCTCTCTCTCTCTCTCTCTCTTTTGGCATCCATTATAGTGTTAAGCCCATCCAATTAATTTTTCTTTTCGGTACATTTTATTTTTCAGTTCTAGAATTCCATTTGGCTCCTTTAATTGTTTCAATTTCTCTGCCAAGGTCACCCATCTATTCATTTTACTTAAATCCTCCAACATATTTATTCATAATAGCCGCTTTAAATTCTCTATCTACTAATTCCAACATTTGTGTCATCTCTGAGTTCATTTCTATTGATCTTTTTTCTTCTGGTTATGAGTCACATTTTCCTGCTTCTCTTTCTGTCTTACAATTTTTATTACATGCTGGGCATTGTGGATGCAATACTGAGAATTTGAATTATTAATATGTTTCTTTATAGAGGTATTTAATTCATGAGACCTTAGATCAATCCTGTCAAAGTTCGGATTCAGGCTTCATTAAGGTGAGTCAGGATTAGCTTTTATTCTAGGGCTAAAGTAGCCCAACTCCTGCACTGCAGTCTTTTTCACATCCCATTGATGTTTCTCCACTTAGGCTGGCTAGAACTGCATTATTTCCCAGACCATGAGACCACCTTTAACTCAAAGACCCCCAGTAACTATTTGGGGGTCACAGAGTCTCAGCATATCCATGCATAGTTTAGTCTTTGGAAATACCTTCCCTCTTGCATGCTACTCCACAAATGCCAGCCATCCCAGAATCTCTGGACACAAACTGTTCTCTCTGTGCTATGGAGTGAATGTCCCTCCAAAATTTGTTGAAATTTAATATTGCCATTGTACCAGTACTAGGAGGTGTGGTCTTTAAGAGGTGATTGGGTCATGAGGGGTTGACCCTCATGAATGGATTAACTCCTTAACTTGGGAGACGGTTAGTTATCTTGGGAGTTTGGCTCCCTTTTTCTCTCTGTCTTGCAAACACACTCTCTCTCTCTCTCTCTCTCTCTCTCTCTCTCTCTCTCTCTCTCTCCCCGCCGCCCCCCACCCCATGTGATGCTTTCTGCCACGTTATGACATAACAAAATGTAGTCCCTCCATTTTGCACTTCCCAGCCTCCGGAATCACAAGCCAAATAAATCTCTTTATAAATTACCCTGTCTGCTATTCTGTTGCAGCAGCAGAAAATGAACTAAGATAGTCTGCAAGGCAAGAGGCTTCTCACTGGACTCTGGTTTCCTGTACCAGGATCTGTAAAGCGCTCTCAGCCAGAAAGCCAAGAGGAGTTGTTTTTTTTTTTTGTTGTTGTTGTTGTTGTTTGTTCCCATTTTGATGTTTAATTTTTTTTTAAAAAGGGAAGTCCCAGTTCTTTGGTAGATTTAAATTTGTTTACCTTTTATACGTCCCACTGGAGGTAAATAACTCATACTAGCTCTTCTATGCTTATTGCTATTGAGACATACATATGCTTAACATTACTAAGAAAACAAAAAGGGAAAACCACTTACTTGTCTTTTCAGGTTCTGCCACCTTATATCCTCATCGAAGTTATTTCTGTATAATTTCTTAACTATTTATCTCCTCTGCACTCTCTCTAGCCTTTCCATTCCCATCTTAAAACCCAGAAACTAAACTTGAATCTAACAGCATGCTGCACCCTAGTGTCTGCTCAGATCTTGGTCATGACAGATGCTGCTTTGTATGTCCAGCAAAATAGCCTTCCTTTAGGAAACGTTCCTTCCCTAGATTCGGTCATGTGGTTCTAGAGAGAAATGCTGGGTTATTAAACTTGTGACCACAGACAACTGATTCAAGCAGTAGCCACCTGGCCAAATCTGAACCACTCAAAGTTCTTCCCTGGCAGTTTTCTTTATTGAACTTGAGTGAAAAAAAAAACATTAAATCTCTAACTGTGAGAGAGGCATGATTTATAGCTGTTAGTGCCATGTCAAAAACAAATGATTAGCTGACAGCCAGAGAGACGCAAACATACACAGAGCATACACAATAGTCTCCTGAAAGTATTATGTCCCTAATTTCACGCACTCCTAAGACCTGCAGGCATCCTGTACTCAGGAATTCCTGTGTTTTAGATACATGAAATACCCCGTATTATTTCTAGTAAATGCACAAAGATAGTTCTGGTTGGATTTCTGTCATTGTCCTGATTAATATTTTGAAAAATGAGAGATTGTTCAGGTCTTTATTGAACACGGCATTAATATAGCTCAAATTCATGTAAAAATTTAAATTATAACACTGTCTTCCAGGCTCATAGATATTTGTGTCTCTTATGATACTATCCTGGTAATTTTTCTGACACAGCTATTTCAACAATCTTGCATCTCCATGAAGTTATTTTATATTCTCTGGCAAGCTCCATTATTAACCTAAAAAAGCCATATACTAACACTTAACAAGTCTATACTAATAATGATTACTACTGTTTTTGAGCATCTATTATGCAATGGAATTTTAATAACATTTTACATAAATTCTAACTTTCTAGTAAGATACCTACTTCACAACAATCCAGGGAAGTATCTACTAACTTTCAGGTTGATAGAAAATGAGTCTCAGAAATATTAAGAAATTTTCTAAGAGAATAAAGTTACTATGTGTCAGCATTAGGACTGGATCTCAGAATAGAATGAAGGCATTACTCTCAACATGGAAAGGCTATTTCTATTGATGCAATCTCCATTTATTTTAACTTTTGGGAAGTTAATATTTTTGGGAAGACACCTGACACTAGTGACTCATGTTGAATTTACAATCTACTAAAATTTCTTGCTATTTTTCATAATAACTACAATTAATAGTTTCCCCCCATCCAGAACATATAGGAAACATTATTTTTAAACTTAAGTGCAAGACTTTACATTTATTTTTACTGAAGTCCTATTTGCCTAAGTTCTTTTTTTGCTATGTTACTCACATTCTTGAATTCTGACTTATCTAATTATACTATTTCCCACAGTGTGTCTAACCAAAAACACAGTGTTTAAATCTGATGAAAATGTCCAGAGCCACTCATAAATGGTTTACCTACAGAATGACATCCGTCAATACTTGTATTTATATGTATACACTTTGAGTATGACTATAAACTAGCTTTGACTATTTATCTGGATTTTCATGTAGCCTATATTTGACCATCTAACATTTACTTTTTGACTTTGTAGCAGAGCCAGTAAGTCCCCACACACATGCTCTCAGACCTCACCATTGTAATGTATGCCACCTCAACTTCCACCTGCCTCAGAGGTTTCTGGAAGCCCTTCACACCCCACCTGTGTGCAGGGCAGGCCAAATGTGTGCTGGAAACTTAACACCCTCTAAAAGCAGCCCTCAACCAATGACCGATGAGACTTGGTACATCAATATTCCAGGTCCTTTCTCTCAGATAAGACTGGTCTGAAAAGAGACTTCTACTGTGTCTCCCAGAGTTTTAAGTTGGTAATACACCCTCCAACAGTGGCCTTCCCTACTCCCTTACCAGCTTTTCCAAGGACCATCTTCCAAAGTAAACTATTTGTACTTAAAAATCCTTGTCTCACAATCTGCTCCTGGGAAAACTCAAACTAAGACAACCTTGTTAAATTTTCACCCAAAGTAAAACCACCTTTAAAATTTTTTACCATTATTCTCCATTTTGAAGATGAGCAAACAAGACCCACATGTGCTAAATGGCAGAATCAGTTTTAGATTTCAAACACCGCCACATGATGTGGCCTCCATAATCTTCTCACTGCTAGCCAAAGTCAGCTGTGCCACAGTCACGGCATCTCCCTGTTCAAAACCGTGTGTGTGTGTGTGTGTGTGTGTGTGTATGTGTGTGTGTGTGTGTGTGTGTGTGTGTGTGAGAGAGAGAGAGAGAGAGAGAGAGAGAGAGAGAGGGAGGGAGGGAGGGAGGGAGAGAGAGAGAGAGAGAGACGTGGTGGGGAGGAGAGTATCACATTCTCTCAGTCACTCAACTCCAACTCCCACCTCTGACAGCAGCAATAAAGATGACAAGTTTCCAGTTTTTCTCTTGCTTTCCTTCCTTTGTTTTCTTTTCCTTCCTTCCTTTTTCTGTCTTCTCTTCCTTTCTCTTTCCTTTCTTTTGTCTTTTTGGATACTCAGAAATTGAGTATCTCAATATTGAATGGGGAATGGGCTGTGACATCAGATGTCAAGTACGTGACAAGGGTGAGTTATTTTCATGACGTATAACCAAAGTAACCATTTTCTTTATTTTCTTCTCCCTTCTTTAAAGCAGACACAGCCACTCTATTTTGCCACCTAAGAAAATTCAGAGAAATTTCCTAAATCCTTTGAATTTTTTGTAATCCCAAATCATCTATTTTTCTTAGGTTTGAGGACACTTTTAATTTTAATATTTTTTTAGGAATCAGGTTCAATGGCTCATGCCTGTAATCCCAATACTTTGGAAGACTGAGGCAAGCAGATTGCTTGAGCCCAGGAGTTCAGGGCCAGCCTGAGCAACATACACTCTGTCTCTACAAAAAAATATGGGCGCGTGCATGCACGCGCGCACACACACACACACACACACACACACACACAAATTTAGCCAGACATGGTGGCACATGCTTATAGGCCCAGCTACTCAGAAGGCCGAGGTGAAGGGATCGTTTGAGCTGGGGAGGCAGAGACTGCAGTGAGTCAAGATGGCATCACTGTACTCCAGCCTGGGTGACACAGCAAGACTCTGTCTCAAAAAAAGATTATGGAAAATCATAAGCATAAATACTATAGTGAACAAAACAACGTAAGGGACCTCCATGCACTCAGCCAGCCGTAACAATGATCAGCATTTAGCAAATTTGGATCCATCTATATTCCTATGAGTGTGTATGTACGCACACACATAATGTTTAGAAGAAAGGTTCACATGCTATGACCGGTTGAAATGCCTCTTAAGTATTTTTTAATCCAAAGGGTCCTCTTCCATCATCTTTCCTTGCAATTTTGAGGGTGCACTTTCTCAGTTAAATGAAGCTTAGTCCATCTCAGAGAGACACTGGTGGTTGCTCACAAGGTAATGAGACTCCCAGCCACGGGAGACAGACAGGGTTGGGGGACCACAGACATGATAAATGTAGGGAGCTTTTCCTTTAGGGATTAAAACAAGGCCAAACAGTTAGGTGGACCCCAGCATCCATTCCTAAGGCCAAGTGCTCATCCTTGGCAATAAATGAAGACTGAGTCCAGTGACCAGAGGCGAGGGTCCTATGGCTCTCATCTGGGAAGCAGCACCTCAGAAATGGCAGTAACTCACAGTCTGGCCTGAACTCCCCAGGACTAGAGGTAAATGGTGAACACACCAACGTAGATTTGGAAGAAGTAAATGTGGAATCCAATGGCAGTGCTCATGAACTGGGAAGGAGGAAGGGCAGGAAGTATGAAAAAGACCCTATGTATTTGGCATTTAATAAGTGAAAGCAAAATTAACCAATGATTAATTGCTCATCAGATTTAAGGATACTCCACAGTCTATAACTATATTCTAGCAAGACAGACTCAAATAGATGGTTAACAGGGACATTGCTTGGCTTCCTGAATACGGTGAGTGCCCCCTTAAAAAAGAGGCTGTTCACGAGATTACAAAACCAAGTCCTACACCATGATTCAGACAGATGAGTGAAGAGGAGACAGACATAGCTCCATTTGCTCCTCCAGCTAGAAATCCTCACTTTCTGGCAAGAACATAGCTTTGATAAGTTCTCCAATGGCTTCATTCCCAACTGCCTTACTTCTCTGGTGACTGCATTATTTATTTTGTTACAAAACCAGCAATCCCTTCTTTCCTCTTCCTCTCTGCTTCCCTTTCCCCCTCTAGTGTCTACTCCCTTTGTCCATTTCAATGAATCATTGAAGTCCTTCTAAGTTCATCTCCATCCTAAGCAGCATCTTCTGCTTGAAGGCTCTAGTAAGAACTTTAGCCAACTCTCCAGGGCCCCTGACCAATCTTTGGGAAAAAAAACAAGTAGACAACATGGCTTCCTTCACAGTACTGCCTACCATCTCTTCTGTGCTGCTGAAGAGTTACAGATGTACCACATTGTGGCATCTTTGTGTTTCTGCTATGAATCTCACCCAGTGGCTACTTCTTAATATTCCCTTGGAAAGCTATATAGGCTGGGTGCTCATGCCTGTAATTCCAGCACTTCGGGAGGCCGAGGAAGGTGGATCTCTTGAGCTCAGGAGTTGGAGACAAGCCTGGGCAACATGGCGAAATCCCATCTCTACTAAAAATATAAAAATTAGCTGGCTATGGTGGTGCACAGCTGCTGTCCCAGCTACTTGGGAGGGTGAGGCATGACAATCACTTGAACTCAAGAGGCAGAGTTTACAGTGAGCCAAGATGGCACCACTGTACTCCAGCCTGGGTGGGACTCTGTTCCAAAAGGAAAAAAATATAAGTTAATATAGATAAAAGATCTTTCCTTGTTTCTGAAAGTAAAGTTTCTCTTCAACAAACCCCATCTCAGTTTCACTCTAATATAAAACAAAAAAAAGTTCACACCAATAATTTTTAATGGAAGTTTTGTATTTCCTTCATTTATTATAACTATGATCAGACACAGTTACTGCAATCAGCATGTAGCACTGATAAGAACTGAGAGTTCTTCTTTTCTCCTAAGGTCTTTAATTGCTCATTACCATCATTTTAGTTGCCAAGCAACCTTCATTTTTTGTCCTATATGTGAAGGGACTAAGCAGAATTATTTTCTAAAAATCAATTTTAAAATAGAATAGCAACCCTGTGTGCTAGCATACCTCTTTATAAATAATAATATTGAATTCAAGATCGAAATTGTTTAAAATATAAATTATGGAAAGCAGTTATAATGAGTTTATTATCAAAAAGTTAATGTGATCATAATACCTGTAAATATCCATAGAAGAAAATCAAGAAAGACACACCCAAGAATGTTGACAGTGGTCATCTTGCTCTTGGTGGTAAAATGGGTTACTCTAATTTTCTTTTTGCCCACCTGTATTTTCTGTTCTCTATGGTGAACATGAATCATTTTAAAAGTCATTAACATTTAAAAAGTAAGTGTAAGAGCTCAGGGAGAGTTAGATCTTTGTCAATACAAGAACTTATAAAATAGTGGGAACTAAATGAGAATACATCTGTAAAATATTAACATAAACACTGTGGTATCCGTAGTAAATGCTCAAAAGTAAGCTATTACTAAAATAGTATTTTTAAAGTTGATGCTAGCGGTTGATGTGATGTATATCTCACAAAGTCTGTGTAAGAACAAGAAACACTCGATCTGTATTAATAACTTTAAAAGACTGGCTTAAAAATTTGGTTGAGTTTCTAAGACTTCATCCTAAGGATATTGACTCTTCAATCAATATTCTTGATTGATCAAAAAGCACATTCTTAAAATATGCAAATTCCTGAAGGACTTTCTTCAAATTTAGTATCATGATGGAGACCCCCATTACACCTTCTCCCAGACACTTTTAGTCTCAGACATCATTTCACCAGTATCATCACAGGAAGGGGAAACGGAGGTTCTGAGTTACAAAGTGACCAGTCCAAGCACTGTGGTTTTAAGCCAGTGACAATCTCAGAAACAAAACTGGAGGCTTTCTTTTCTCCAGAATTAACTTATTGGCAAGCTTTTATTGATCATCCACAATTCCATCTATGATATATAATTATACACTGGATTAAGTAAAACTGTGATTAAAATGACAATGGAATATTAATCAAATCTTTTGAATAGGAATTTATGTAAAGTTTATAATTTTTAAAAAATAAATGGGCAAATTTAAATACATAAAAATATAAAGTTTCTATACATGACAATACCAAAACCAACATAAAAATGAAAATGAGAATAGGATAAAATTACTTATAGTAAGTAAATAATATTCAGAGTTAACAGCTTTTTATATAAAAAGCTTTTGCATGCCTCTAATAATAAAAGCATTACACAGCAAGTGATAAATAGGCAAAGGATATGAACAGACCTTCATAAAACTGGAAATACAGTAGGCAAACAAATTTATGAAAACACACTCAACAAAAGCTTGGTTATGCACATCAATAGTGCCCGTTACCATGCAGTGGGTAATGAAGGCAAATGATTAAGCAGATGGAATCAGAAATCAAAATAGAGATAGCATAGAATAGGTAAAGAACCAAAGCTCACAAAATTCAGGTTTGGTTGGTTAGGAAAAAGGGCTGGTTAATCTTAGAGATATTTTAGAGATGAATTATAACAATAACAACATATAATAATAACTTTGACTCCTGAATGAGAATCTCTCACGTGTTTTCATGTTCCATTGTCACTTCTTTAAGAAAACTTCCTAACTGTACTGATACGCGATTTCCTTATCACTAACGTCCGTTGTTCCTTTCCTTTGAAGAACACATAGTTTGTTTTATAAGATACACAGATGAAAGCAGGAAACAATGGCAGAATTATTACTTTCTCTCAAGAGATAAAAATAGAAATCCAGCTTTTAGGGTCCCTTCCCACCTCAGTATTTTGTTATGTAAGCACCTTCTGTATCTGGAAGACAGTGTGCTCATGAATGTTTACCAGTGGGCTCTCCAAGGGAGGGACTGAAGAGGAAGCCCTGATTAGTAGTGTTTGTTGATTTCTATGATGTAAATACTCCCAACAGACTACTAACAAGCTACTAACATGACTTCACTGAACATGGAGCTGGGAAAAGAGGCATGCTAGCATACCATCGTATAGCATTTGTACCAAGTAGACGTAACAGACATAACCACAAAAGCAAAGATAATATTAAAATACAGTAATGAATTAGGAAGTGGTGAGTTTTGAGTATTCCTTATCCGTGTCTTTAATACAATTATAAGTGTGTATAACTTAATTTGTAATCATGGCTATGTTTAACAACTAGCTTGCAAAATTCCCCAAAATTGAACAATTTGCTCTTGTGAGCTGGTATAAGCCCAGCACACCACTTCTAGAAGATAATGAAATTCTTTTTTACAATTACCTCTTTTTATGAAGAAATAAATTAAGACATAAATCCATATCATTCTATGTGTCTTCAACACATGGCAAATTATTTTTGCCCTCTGGTCTTGTGGCTCTTACCCAGACCTCTGACTACATAGTTGGACCCCATGCAATTAAAAATGATGGCCCCCTTGTTCAAAAATTATTAAAAATTTCAAGACTGTGAAATTTTTAAAGCATTAAATGCATTTTAATGCATTAACGCAAGCATGGGAACCTATGGGCCTTCAGAGGCAGCATGCCCAGGAAGCTGGCCCTGCTTACACTCTCAACTCTTTCCCTGTTCTCTTCCTTCCAACCACTCTAGGGCAACCCCAACTAGGTTGTAGCCAAAGCTCACTTTTAACTCAGAACACGACACAGAGTCCAGCAGCTGTAACTATTCCAGGCAGGAGTGGACAAGTTCTAACATCAGCAGGTGGGCTGGGGCTGGGGCTTGGACTGCAGATGACCTTCTCCAGGAGTCTCAGGGTCCAACACAGCTGTTTCTGTCAATTACTGAACAGACTGTTTCTGCTTTCACACAGTTTCCCAAGGTGTTTTCGTTACAGACTTCATGAACTTCAGGTCAACATACTGCCTTAGATAATCTGTTAGCACTTTTGAGTAAGTACTCATGGGAAGCACTCCCCAGTTCCTCGCCTGCTAAGCCACTACTATAGCCCTGTGACCCATGCAGGAGGGGCATGAGTTACAGAGTAGATCCTCACAGCACCCCTGGAAACTGGAGTGCTGAATAAAGGTGGAAATGTACTCTAGGAATATAGCCTTTGAATGCAAAGAATCAAACTGTAGTTGTTAACAGACATCCACATTCCATTTACATAGCCAAAAGACAGGCTGTATGTTTTGTATGGGACTTACTACTAATTGAGAAGAGACAGCAACGCAGGAAAATGTGATAGAAGTATGCCCAGGGTGTCAGACCTGTTCATAGGCAGGGCATCTCATCAGATCTGGCTGGACTGCTCTAGAGATCTCCAAGAGGCTGGCTTCACCACATGCTTTTCTAGTTCACATAGCTGAAAAATCTATATGCTCTATGGCTTCTCTGAAAATTTGTGCTCTTCAGGTTTTCCTAGGATGCCTGAGAACATGATCTGGGATGTTTACGAAGCAAGTGTGCTCTAGGACAGTATTTCTCAACATCCGTTCATGGGTCACCTCCATCAAAACCAGTGACTGCTGGCTGAATGGCAGTCTCTGGGGTTGACTGTCAGGAATCTGAATGTTCAACACACATTCAACATGGTTATTCCTCATGCCAAAGTCGGAGAATCTCTGGAAGAGGAGAAAGAACACGAACTTCTGGGAAAAACTGACTAGAGTTCACATCTCAGCAGCTCTCTCACTAATGAGTTGAACCACTTTGTACAGGTCATTTAACTTCCCTGAGCTTCAATTCTCCATTCATTAAAGGAGCAAAATAACAACCACCTCATAGAGTTGTTGGGAAAATTAACTGGGTCAAGTCAGGCAAAGGCTCAGTACCCTACAGAGTCTACAGTACATGTTTACTGTCAGTCTACTGTCTGTCTGTGTCTCCAGCTCCCTCAGCAGTAAAACTCATATCTCTGGATGGATTTACTGAATCAAACTGCTCAGAATTCCTCAGAGACTGTCTAACTTACGCATAAGCATTTTTAAGGCTGTCTCTGTTCTCTACGGAGTGGCCTGCCATAAACACTGCCAAGCAGGAGAGCACAGATATGAGTGAAGGGGATTTCCCATCTCCTCCTTTCTCAGGCCTGGCAGTCACTGAAACTCATGCTCATGAGAGAGCAAACCAGCCTAGGGCACTGGAGATGTCTGTTCCTCAAAGATGCAGCAAAGACCTCCTTGGAATAAACAGTGTTCAGTCTTACAGTAATGCTCATTCATTCTAGAGGGCGAAGAGCAGCCTGGGAGCTGCTCTGATGACTAGAAGCCTCAGGATGCAGGTGCCCCTGAGAACCATCCTTTACACATGAAATATTGTAGCCACAACTCCCAGCAACTGGGGGGATTCCACTGAGGAGGCTTCTGGGAGAGCTGTGTTCTTCACACAGGGCCTGTCAACAGTGGCTAAGGCTTTGGGCCCTTCCTGACACTACAACTGACTTTGTTCCTTGGTGTTGCCTGTTATTAGGTCTACGTGCCCAGTGATGTCACGGCCCTTGGCTTCAGATCTTATGCTCGAGTTGCCCTCTGAGCACCTTGCTTTGGTATACAGACCAAGTTGCCAGAGTGCCAAGAAATACCTAATCTTTTCTTTGCCACAGAGAGTGCCATGGCCCTGAGTGTGTGTTTGCCATTTGTGGCTCCAATTTTACAAACACATGGAATGTTTTACCTTCAATAAGCTGAGGCCTATAAAATGCTTTTAACATCCAACTGCTCCACGGCAGAGAAAACATACCTATTAGTTTGGGGGTATTTTTAGCTTGGAAGGTCTTTGGGTAGCATTAGGACAATTCATACAGGAATTTACTGATTCACACTTTGCTCAATAGAGAACATCAGGCAGACATCTGGTATATAGATGAGGTCCAATCAATATTTTTTACACTGAATGGAGTTTCATTTCTAACTGGGGAGAGACCAGGACTGCAGAAGGGTGGGCACTGGGTGCAGGCCTGTCCTCTGTGGCATGCAGGTCTCCCCTGAATGTAGGAAGGCCTGTCTTAGGAGAGAGATCCAGGCTTGCCTCCGCTGAGGTTGCAAGTGGCTACTAGGGGTAGGGGAAGGACAGGAGCAGCATGTCCTCTCTTGAGACTGGGGGCAAAAGGCAAATTCTTTGAGTTCTCAAAGGTTTATTTTCCTGTTTGTTCAACGGAGACAGTAATAACTGACCTGCCTATTTCAGAGCTGTTCTCAGTATAAAAGAAAATCAATACAAATGGAACTCTAAGAAAAAATAAGATAGTCCATAAACAGAAGATATTAGGAAGCATTTCCCTTCACACTAACAGGTTAGATGAAACATGGAGTTTCTTCCCACATTTCACTGGGAATAGGAGGTCTGCTTGCTGGGGTGGAGTTGGGGGAGGGGCGTCCCTTTCTGAGGCAGGTGTGCAGTTTTCTTTCTGGGGCTCTCAGAAGTTGTCTTGCATTGAGAGGGAAACAAGGAAAGAGCTTTGTTAATTTAGACAGTTAATTTAGCCTTCCATTTGGCCCCAAATGCTGGCAGCCCTCTTGTAAAGGGAAAAAAACTAAAAGCCCAGATGATCTCATAGGTCTTTCCTACCTCTGAAACAGATGGTATGATTCACATACATTTGACACAAGTGTTACCGGGTTGTGATGATTCCCCTTATTATGCTCAGTTGAAGAAGGGATTAAGTAGCAATAATAGGCTGAGAATGTAAAGCATGACCTCTGATTAGAACAGAGGGTGGGAGTGGGATGTTTCATGGTTAAAGCAGTGAACTATGACTCAAAGCCCTAAGTTTCTAGTCACAGATCTGCAACCTTGTATATGACATTGAGAGGCTTGCTAGAGGCCTTCGAAAGTGCTTTTAATTTATATGCACTTGCCACTGACTTTAAAAGCAATATAAGTCCTTCTGAGAACAATGTGGGTGATAATTAATGGTTAATAACACTAAAGAGATAGCCATCAGTAAGACGTCTGAATGCCCATGATGCTTTAAGCAATATTCAGACTCTTGTATAGAAATGCTAGCAAAACACAAATCCCACAGTTTGCAGAAAATCTATTCTTCTTTCCTTCGAGTCAACCATCTACCCTCTCCAGCACCGTCCAACTGACTTTTTGCAACAATGGAAATGCTCTCTACTCTGTCCAGCAGTAGGTGTCATTTGTGACTACTGCACACTTCACCTACGGCTGGTGGGGCTTAGAAACGAAATCTTACATTTGATTTAACTAATCGAAATGTATATGAAAATAGCCACATGTGGCTAGTGCATTGGACAGCACAGCTGTAGCCAATTCAAACCTCCTGAAAGCAAGAAGGTAAGGTTGAGAGGCAGTAGAAACTAAATGAACAATTATTCAGTCTTCCTCTTTAAAGGTTTCTTTTCTTCTTTTATTCAAGTTGCTGGGAAGAGTAGCTAAAACTACGGTCTGAGGCAAAAGAGTGCCAATAATAATTGGATAATAATATCCCACCCACCCCCAGCCAACATTTCGGAACTGTTTCTTTTTCATGAGTTTAAAATGAGAAGACATCTAAACTCATTAACGAAAAGCTAGCTAGACTGCTTTAATCTAAAGCAACACTTTTCTATACAAACCCAAGAAAATAACCACTAAGGTAAGGTTCAGGAGAAACATTAGCCTTAATCTGTACTATTGTCATATCACCTTTTAAAGAGACCTACAGAAGCACTGATACGTATTTTGCTATGGGTTTTCCTCTGTCATAAAGTCTGCTGCTAATTCCTGGCTCCATTTCCGCTGTAGCCCGATGTCCATGCCCCAGCCCCATAGATGGGTCAACCGATAACCAAAGAGCAAGACCAGAGACAGACAAAAGGTTCTGGCTTCTGTTCCTTCCAGACACAGAGGATCTTTTCTTTTTTGCCTCTTTCATGTACTGTGATGAAAAACTCTGCATTACATAATACACAAAACCCCGATATCTTACCTTACTGACTTCCCACAGCATTCCCATGGCCCATGAGGGACTTGAACAAATGGTGGTTATTCTCCTTAACCTGTGTCCTCACTCTTGAAGTGCACTTACTCAAACTCTACATGGTATAAAAAACTTACTCTTCCTGCATGCCTTTGGTATTTATTACCCTGCCCGTTGTATATATTTTTTCAGGAATAGTATGTTTCTCAGGTGTCGTAAGCTCTTAGGGAAGGGGCAGTTTGGTCGCTGTAATTCTTCTTGAGCACTGACTGACTAGTACAGCATCAGATACAATTAAGGGCTTAATCAATGCTACTTGATAATGGATAAAAGACTACTAGACTCAATGGGACTTTTAAGGCTTTGGGATTTCAAGCCACTTTTTTTCAGTTTAACATATTCCAGAATACAATATACTGTCAATGCCTTTGGAGGATCTATAGAGGGGATCGAATTAGGCTTGGTTATTTGCGGGGAAGGACTTCAGAATCAGTCATGTATTTTTCAGGTTGATATCATGATTCTTTGAAGATTAGAAAAACAGTCTTCAACTCAGCTGACAGTTGCTCAGCTGGCATGGAAGGAAGGAAGGTAGTATGCTAAATACATTTCTGGTCCCCCTTTTTTCAATAGTGAAACAGAAAGAATAAAAATTCTTATTCAGGAAATAGTCACAGCGGCCTGGTGAAGCCCAGTAAATCTGACTGCTGAGATGGTGTAAGGAACTTCGCAGCTTATGCAAGTTGGGAGGGAAGCTCAAGCCCGGTACATGATGAACAACAGCTGGACATGGGCCGTGCCTTCCCGGTCTCTGGTCTCCACGCCCTCTAGTTTATCTCCTGGCAGCACATTTTCTAAGGAGATTATTTTCAAATAGAAAGCCATTCATTCTGCTCCCAAATCCATCTTAACTGAAAGATTAAAGTGTAAAATAGGTGTAAAATAAGATTGAACTATAAAATAAAGATCTAATGAAAATTTAATGCTAAACTAGTAATACTAAAAATGCTTCCTCTTTTCGAAGTTAAAGTCAACAACAAACGGCACTTTAAAGCAGTGACTCGAGAAGTGGGGTTCTTGGGTCAGATGCATCAGCAGCGCCTGGGAACTTGTTAGAGATGCAAATTCTTGGGCCCCACCCCAGACCTACTACAGTAGAAACTCTGGGGGTGGAGCCCAGCAATGCGTGTTAAAAAAAAAAAAAAAAAAAAAAAGCCTCCATGTGTGATTCTGACACTCTAATGTTTGAAAATCATTACTTTAAACCAATCTTGAAATAGTTTAAACTGTTCAATGTTGTACTAAATTGTACTAAATGAATATCCCTAACATGTCAAGTGTTTCTCAATTCTATATGTAAGGTCTGAGCAAACACTTAACACACAGTCACTAGTCCATCATTCTGAAATCTCACGGATTTTGAGCTGCCTGGGATCTGATTAAGCCTCCCCTTAGCTTCCCAGGAGGCTCCCAGGGCTGAGGTGGGCTGGCAGGGGTTGGTATGGCTGAGCTGAGCCACACAGGTTCCTCTGCTTCACCTCGGGAGACGCAGGGATACGAAAAGGGGCCCACAGGAGGAACACGAAGCTGGAAATCTTTGAATTCAATGATTTCATTGGAATCCATCAATTTTAATCATTTTTTGGAAGGGAGGAAATATTTAGTACTTTTCAATCACTATTTCACAAATAAAAATCCAAAAAATGACCATGCTTTTAACATTTTGAAAAATCTTTTCAGATAACTGCTTGATGGCTGCACTAAGCTGTGCCTCCCTCGTGGTGAGCAAAGGATGTTTGTGTCCACACTTATTTCCCAGCCCCTTGACCCTGCATTGCAACGTTTATTAACCAACGTCTTCTTGCCACGAGTCTCCTGGCTTTACCCAGTCCTTTCCTACTCCACCACAGCTACCCTCCAGATTGCAAGGAGAATTACTGGGACTTTATTCCTCCAAATAATTTCAACTTCTGTTTGATAACAAAGTTTGCTCATGCAACAGTCTTTATGTGCCCGAAGAATGCTAGGACAGAAAAGGCTCAAAGTACTGGATGCACAATATCATTTTATGATAGTTTTCATCACAAGAAAAACCTCCATCCTAAGAAAAATGGAAATGCAAACTCTCCTTAGTAACTTTTCTCACTTTAAAATTGCACTTCTCATCACGACCTATTACACCCACATAGTCATGTGCCATAGGCTCTGCAGACTGTCTCCAACATTTCAAAGGCTCAAAAGCTATTTTTAAAGCCAAAATACAATCTAGATTGCTGTTCTGTAAAGCACTTTTAAAGAACAAAGTAATAGAGTGATTTTTATGCCTGTGGGCAGTTAGCCAACTCACCAAAAGATTGAATGCAGCTGTCAATGAGATCGTCCAGGCTGGCTCCTTTGGCTAAATGTCCCAGAGACACCATCATTCGGAACTGGGTGATCTGGGCCAAGCTGGGATGGGAGGGGAAGGGGCTATTGGCTGGCTTTGCCTCTAGTCTTGCTTTAGGGGCAGCTCTGCAGCCATGGGAAGGTTTCCTGGGGAAAGAGAGAAGGCAGTGAGGGGACAAATTTACAGCTCCACACTCTGAAGGCAGATTGGAGTGGAAGGGAATGGAGATAAGACAATTAATCTCAGTTGGGCTGATAGAAGACATACCCCTCCCACTTGGCAAACGCACCAAACAGACTGGTTGGCTGTTAAAGAGACATCTCCCCAGCAAAGGTGAGATTTCAGGGTTCCAACTAGAACTTTTGATCCTGGCATTAGGATTGCTCGGTCCTACTGTCTCCCGGTTCCTGAAGGGGAATGGCAGAGGTAAGACTATTCCGATAGTCCTGAGCTCCCAGCAATATATACATTTTTCAGCTTCTAAGCCAGTGACTTGAATCTTAAGAACTGTTTACACGGGTCTCATCTTGGGCTAACTTCATTCATTTTGAGCAATACCTGAGATACTACACAAGGTCAGCCAGCCTCAGAATCACCGTTAAGAACGTTAGGAGAGAAGTCAGAGAATGAGGACCCATGTGAAGGAAGTGAGGGGTGATGGTTGTGGTGTTTACATTTTAAGTGAGTCCTGCCTTTCTTACAAATCTTGTTTGATTTTAAGATCTTGTTTTTCACGGCTGATAATACAGGTAACCATTATGAGTCATTTTTGTTACTAAACATCATTTTTTCAAATCCTTTCTTGGGTCCTTAATGATTAAAACAGAGAGCAGAGCTGTGAGAGTATTGTTCCAGAACTCAACGTAAAAAAGCAAGTTTGGATCTAATAATGGCTTAAGAGCCCAGTGAGATTTCATCTGCTCACATGCAGCTTTATCTCTGGTCACGACCTCATCTGGACAAATCATTTTGCAAAACGATTTGGGAAGTTTATTGTTCTCTCCATTAAAAAATATACACACACAGATCCATATCTATAATCTTTATGGTTTAATAGTGATGAGTATTGCTAGTAACTCTTTTGAGCATTTAGTTAATTCTCCTCTCTCTACTGTGGCTTTGGTTATTTCACAGTTTACTACCAAAGCAGTAAAGAGAAAAAGAAAAAATATATACCTCAGAACTGTAACTTTACTCACTATATATTATTATAAATTCATGTTATCAATTAACCTCTAAGTGCTTCTTCTATGAGTAAGGCATTGTGATTGGCCAGAGAGGACCACAGTGAGCTAGTTCAGATGAACATAATTTATATACTCATTACATATTAGTTGCTGTTGTTACATAAAGGTAGTCTAGAAGTTCCTTAATACAAAACTCTAGCTGAGAAATCAGACTGAGATAATAAAAAGACAGCCATATAAATGTTAAATAAATGTTCTATCAGTGTCAAGAGTAAGAAGCCTAGTGTTCCCAGAGAAGAAAGAGGCAGTTTGAGGGAGAATGTCTAGGAAAGCTGCTCTGACAAGATAGAATCTCCATCAAAGGGGCTAAGTGCTTAGATCAAAATAAAATCCTAGGCACACATGGGTTTTGGGAAACCAGCCAGCTAAGAGATGGTGTAGAACTTAACTATGGGGCCACTCAGTACACAGCTGGACCTGTGCAGGGGCACTCTGGCCCTTCAGGTTGTTTCAAACTAGCTCCAGAGCGCTGGTGTGCAGTGGCCACTGGCCTCTATTCTGCCCTGGTGCAGATCTAGTGAAATTGGTTATTGGACATCTACTAACCCTAGGCAGTAACTACTGAAAGACCAAGTCAACAGGACTCAACTGTCTGGCCATAATTGATTTTCTACTGGCCCTGGGATAGCCCCAGAATCTCATCAGTCTCTGAAAACAAAATAATAATGGTGACATGAATTGAGTGCCTATGCTATGGCACATAGGCTAACAGCTCAGAAGAATGTTATCCCCATCTCATGATGCTGAACTGAATCTTAAAAAGGGTAAGTAACATAGCCAAGGTGATAAAACTCACGTATCATCAATCTGAGATTTGTACCCAGCACCTCTCTGGCTTTATTCATTTAATAAATATATACTGTGCCTGGAACTCTGCACATTTCACAACATCATGGTTAGCTGGAGACCATCACAGAGAGGCTGAAAAGGCCAATTCAATTTAAAATGAAAGTAAAGTCCTTCAAAAGCATAGCTGATAATGTAAAGGCTGAATCTCAGCCCATATTCCTTTTGCAGGCCCTCAGAACTGTCCTCAGGTCCCCAGAGCTGGACAGATTCTTTATGGTCACTTTCCAAACCCCTACTCCATAGGTGTGGTGGTCCAGAATCAGAAGAGCAATGTGCCTGGTCACCACTGCAGAGACAGGCTAGAAGCCAGCCCCTTGTGGCCCATGCTGTGTTCCCCAGGTGAGCTCCCTTCCTTTCCTGGAAGCACTAACAACTCTCTAAACCTGGGGTTACATATCCACCGCTGGGATTAGTCAGCTTTCTGCCCCAGCTGCTGCCTTTGTCACCATTAAGACCTCCACCAAAGGCAGAGCAGGGGAAAGATTTTTTTTTTAATGTCATTCATTGTGGAAGTCTTTCTCTCAGACTTTTCACAGTACTTCTCCGTAGATCCTGGAGGCAACTGCAACTAGAGGCTATATCTACAGATAGAGCTCTTCCTGCTAGGGGTGGCGGGGAGGTGGCTACTGATCCAAGGAAAATTCCATTTCTTTCTTGGTTGGTGTCATTGACCATTCAAGACTCCTAATCCTGCCATTTTCTTATTCTGGTCATGTTTCCTAGTGTCACCAGTAAGAGAAATCGCTTTGTTTTATAATAGGGATTCTTGAAGATGGATGCTTTTACCAGAACTAGGAGGGATTAGGGTGGAATACAGGCTAGTAAAAGGGAAGAGAGGGTGACAAAAGCTATGTGGGAAGTATGGAGCCCAGAGAGACTCAGAGGGCTAGGGCATGAGAAACCAGGGAGAAGAGAAAGTATTAAAAGCCAAAGTGCGGCCTAAGCGTTCTAAGAAGATGCAGATTATTTGCATCATAGACTAGGAAACCTGGCTTTCTTGGTGTACAGTCTCTTGACTGGTTGCCTTGTAAAAAAAAAATCCTCAAATCGTTCTGCCTTTTCTGGTGAAACGGTAGTAGGCAAAGATTTATAAAATGCTTTCTTACAGGCAGGTTGAAGGGCATTTTAACAATCCATAGAACAAATTGCCTCTAGTCTGCTAAGGCATATAAAAACAAGTAGCCAAATGTTTTCTTGCAAATTAAAAAACAAAACCCCAATAGAAACAAATTAACTTGAAGGTGCTTTTCCGAGCCTAAAAGTGAAAAAAAGCCCCATAGGTTTGAAGGAGACTGTCAAAACTCTAAACTGGTTTAGGTGAAATCCTCTCCAGGCACAGGTATCTCAGTGGAGGTCAGTTGCAGGCTGTGCTTTTTATGAGATCCTGCCTAGAAAAGTAAGGCATGTAACTTCCCTGTAACTTCCCTGTAACTGTAACTTCCCTGACTTTCTTTGCAGTGGAAGGTGACTCTCTTGGCTTCTAGTGTGGACTCAGTCCTGTCCTCTCCCCCTTATAATATTCAATTTAATGTACTGAACTCCTCCCTCTAAATCTAGTTTCAAGTACAGTGGTGGGCCCTCAGGGGATACATGGACGGGGAGGGGCAGGGCGTGCATACAGGGCCCAGAACCCTTCGTTCTGGGGATGGTAAGCACGGAAAGTCCATCGCCAGCTTCCTGCCGCTACTGGGCATGGTGGTGCAAAGCGCAGTCCCATCAGTGTCGATGTGAATGGAGCTGTGAACTGCACACCTTGTCCAGCCCTATGCCGAGGCCAGGCCGTTGTCCAGGCAGGTGCCCAGTTCTGGTCCTGTCGCCACAAACTCAAAGCTGCCTGGCTAAGAGCCCTTTCACTCACTGCCCCTCTTTCTTCAACTTCTGTTATCCAGGACCCTCTGTGGAATCACAGTGAGGGGCAGAAGAGTGCAGCCTCCCATCCGGAAGGCGATATGTTTCGCCGACCCACAGATCTGGAAACTTCTGTAGGGCAGGGTCGACCAAGCGGTGCCACCTCCGCGGACTCCCAGCAAGCGCCGTTGGCCGTTCTGGGCAGGGCCGGGAGGGGCCGCCAGGTGGCGCAGCCGGAGCCCCGCGCCCCAGCAGGTGCGGGCGGCGCGGAAAGCCGCGAGTGGGAGTCCCGATGCCGGGCGGCGAGGTGTGGGGGAGGAGGTCGGCGGGCGGGCGCCGGCTCCGCGAAGAGCTTCGGCCCTAGCCAGTCTCGCCGGGCGAACTCTGGGCTCGTGGTTGCCCCTCCACCACCCCTCAGCCCCAGCTCCCTCCTCAAAACCCTGGGCGCAGCGCGCCGGGCGCTCCGGACACGTCCGCCCCTCGCGCTGCGGTCCCCGGACTCCGGCCGACCCCGGCCCCCCTCCGCCCTCAACTTCCCTCGGCTTGTGGGGCAGCGGGCAGGGGCCTCTCTCCCAAGAAAGGACACAGGCGCTCCCGAGGGCCGCGGCCGCCTCTACTCACCGCGGAGCCTCTCTCGCCTTGCCCAGGGTGCCCATGGCCGCGGCCCTCGCTCCCGGAGCCGGCTCACCTAGCGCAGCGGGACGGGCTCGGCGGGGCGCGGCGCATCGCCACCGCCGCCACCGCCGCCGCCTGCCGGCCCTCTCCCCCCGGGCCTCGCCGCTCCGGCAGCCCGCCGGCCCACGAGCCCGGCGAGCCCGACCGAGGCGCACCGCAGGCACAAACTTTGTGCGAGCGCGCCCCCTCTGCCTCTCGCGCGCGCGCTCACACCCGCCCGGCAACCACCTGACACGCTGATGCTGGCGGCTGCAGGAAACGTGCAGCGCCCCGCCGCGCTTCCCCGAAACCTGCCGCTTCCCCGAAACCTGCCCCTTCCCGCGGGCGCCCCGGCCCTGCGCCTCCCGCGGTGCTCTCACCCCGGCCCGCCGTCCACCTCTCTCGGCCAAAGGGTTAAGTCTCAGGGGAGTTCGGACGGGAGCGGGCTCCCGGCTACCCCACCCGCGCCTTGCAAGGCACCTGTGCCCGGCGACCTCCACCTGAGCCCGGGAAACGAGCTGCGCCTAGCGGCTCCCATGGGACCTCTTTTTTCGCAGCCAACCCGCGGCCTCCACCCCGTTGCCTGCAGCCGCTGCTCCACACATTGCAGTGCAGACGCCTTGTGGCCTCGCGGGCCTCTCCTGTATGTATCAGAGCGCGGAGTCCAGCCGGGAAAAGGGACGGAAAGACAGTTGTGAAGTTGCCTTAACCTGCGCATTGGGGTCTCTAGGTAGCCGTCCTCAGGACTGGGCTGTAGACGTGTGCCCTGCGCCCTGGACCAGGGCTGCCCGTGTGGAGGTGCGCTCCGCAGGCGTGATCCGTATTGGGGCCCAGACGCGGCCGCCTGGCGTCGGTGGATGTGGGAGACGTGGGGACAGCTTTCCTACAACGTCAGTGCGCGCAGAAGACCTGGCCAAGACGGGCGGCCCACCTGCTGCTTGTCCAAATGATAGTGCTGATAATTTCAGTAGCTAATGATTGAGTGCAGTTGTGCCTTTTAAGTGCTTTCTATACATTACCTCATTTAATCCACCCTCCCTGATACAAAGAGATCGCGGTTGTAAAGATGAGAAAATGAAGGTTTGGAGAATAATATGCCTCAGATCATACAACTAATAAACAGTAGACAGAGCTCTGACTTGGACTGAGGTCTGTCTAACTCCTTGTAATCACTGCTGCACCGCCCTAATAACATACTCATTATCACGGCCACAGACCATCACTCTAGCCACAGTCATAGCTGTCTTCCCTGCCACAATGTTCTGGACCTGAAAGCCTTCCTCTATTTCATTTATATATTTCCTTATATTTATATGCTACCTTGTCCTTAAAACAGAATTCAAGATAGCTTACAAGAGCATATAACCTACAAAAAGAAGTGTGTGAAATGAAAAATAAGGCACAGAAGATGGAGCCAAAAATGAATATCATTCAAAATAAATGCATCTCCTGGAGTCCAATACCCTTGCCACAAGTGGTACCAAAATTTGTCTCCTGCGTTTCTAGCAGTCAAGTTTAAAGAGAGGCCTTGTCTAAAATTCAATTCCTATCACATGCAAGACCAAAAACAAAACTGCTCAAAACATCTCCCTTTCTTGATACTGAGAGCAGCAAGAAATTTCTCCAGAGAATCCTCATGAACACTGGGTGTTAAAGAACCAAGTCCTCAGTCAGCTGCAGCTGCAGAAGAGGTAGGTGAATGTCAGGAGAATATTAAATGACACCTTCCCTCACTCACTGAATCTAAGGCTCAAACATTTTCAGTTATCTATTAAACACTCATCCTCATGTAAGCCCTACAACCTAAACAATCAAGTTGGTGGATGTCTGAAAATGGTAAAGATTCGTATCTATCTATGAATCTGTCTGTCTCCCGGCCGTCCTACATTTGTAGTCTTTGACTTTGCTCACGGAGACCTTCCCTTATTACCAGGTGAACAACTTACTTTTCACTGACTCCTGTACTCCAGAATGAGCTCTTTAGTACTCTCTTCTGCAGTACCTACATCTATAATATTTTCACTTTCGATTGCCACATAATACTCTGTGTCCCTGTCTTACCTCCACAGCTAAACTGTAAATTGTCTGAGGTCAAGAATCAGGTCTTATGCTTGTTTGGCTTTCACAGCTGCCAACATGTGGCAGCAAATGTGGGACATTACCAATAAACGGCTGTGGATTTGATTTTGAAAAGCAGAATGTGGTAACCTCAAAGAATAAAATAAGATCCTTCCTGATTATTTCTGGAGAAAGGGTTTAAGATTTTCTTTGAAGTCCCCTGTCTAAGGCAGGAGGAATAAGCTTACTGGTGCTGTCCCCGGTGGCTTTCATGGGACCCCATCACAGGTTGTTCGAGGCCTTCAGCATTGCTCTATTGCTTCCCCTTTGAAAATAGAGCCCTTTCCATGCCATTCATTGCATTGAGCCTTTAGACAGCAAAGCAAAATCTTTGTATATGGCAGAATAATCCAGACTTATGGATTATTCTATGCATATGCATAGGTATGTATGCCAAATGGATACCTTTATATAAATGCATCATTGTATTTATATGTAAATACACATATATACATCATAATGCACATGTAGGCAGTTGCACACATCTGCACACCTACAGTCTGTACATACAAGTAGTCGAAATTGAGGTTATTAATTCATTCAAGAAATGAATCTTGCTAAGTTTTCTAAAGAAAGAGGCTTCCATATACCCAGCAAGTGTTTTTCTCTTGACTTTCTGAGAACTCTGTACTTCATTTCCATCTGATTCTGCTTCTGGGCCCCCTAGAGCTCTTTTTTGAGGTTTTCTGGCTACTCCTACTTGAGTAATAAGTCTTTTCCAAACATCTAAAAAATGAGAAGTTTGTCTATGTCTCTTTTCATTATTGGCCATGTGCTTAGTCTCCCTGTATTATATGAGGCACCTTTGACCTCAAGAACACACTTCTTCTTTTTCTTTAAGGCAGAGTTTTGCTCTTGTTGCTCAGGCTAGAGTACAATGGTGCGATCTTGGCTCATAGCAACCTCCGCCTCCCAGGTTCAAGTGATTCTCCTGCCTCAGCCTCTGGAATAGCTGGGATTACAGGCACCCTCCACCACACCCGGCTAATTTTTTGTATTTTTAGTAGAGACGGGGTTTTGCCATATTAGCCTGGCTGGTAAACTCCTGACCTCAGGTGATGTGCCCACCTTGGCCTCCTAAAGGGATTACAGGTGTGAACCACTGTGCCCAGGCTTTTTTTTTTCCACAAAATACATCATTTAATACAACAATCTTGTAAGGTAGCTAATGAGAATAATATTCATGTTTTTTTAACATTATACGTTAAGTTCTGGGATACACGTGCAGAACAAATAGGTTTGATACATAGGTATACATGTGATGTGATGGTTTGCTGCACCCATCAATCCATCATCTACATTAGGTATTTCTCCCAATGCTATCCCTCCCCTAGCCCCCCACACCCCAACAGGCCCCAGTGTATGATGTTCCCTTTCCTGTGTCCATGTGTTCTCATTTTTCAACTCCCACTTGTGAGTGAGAACATGCAGTGTTTGGTTTTCTCTGATCCTGTGTTAATTTGCTGAGAATGATGGTTTCCAGCTTTATTCATGTCCCTGCAAAACACATGAACTCATCTTTTTTATGGTTGTATAGTATTCCATGGTGTATATGTGCCACATTTTCTTTATCTAGTCTATCATTGATGGGCAGGTTCGTTCCAAGTCTTTGCTATTGTGAACAGTGCTGCAGTAAACATGAGTGCGTGTATCTTTATAGTAGAATAAATTATAATCCTTGGGGTATATACCCAGTAATGGGATTACTGGGTCAAATGGTTTTTCTGGTTCTAGATCCTTGAGGAATCGCCACCCTGTCTTCCACAATGGTTGAACTAACTTACATTCCCACCAACAGTGTAAAAGTGTTCCTATTTCTCCACATCCTCTCCAGCATCTGTTGTTTCCTGACCTTTTAATGATCACCATTCTAACTGGAGTGATATGGCATCTCATTGTGGTTTTGACTTGCATTTCTCTAATGACCAGTGATGATGAGCTTTTTTACATGTTTGTTGGCCACATAAATGTCTTCTTTTGAGAAGTTTCTGTTCATATCCTTCACTGACTTTTTGATAGGCTTGTTTGTTTTTTCTTGTAAATTTGTTTAAATTCTTTGTAGATGCTGGATATCAGCCATAGGCCCGATGGGTCGATTGCAAAAATTTTCTCCTATTCTGTAGGCTGCCTATTCACTCTGATGATAGTTTCTATTGCTGTGCAGAAGCTCAAGTTTAATTAGATCCCATTTGTCAATTTTGGTTTTTGTGGCCATTGCTTTTGGTGTTTCAGTCATGAAGTCTTTGCCCATGCCTAAATGGTGTTGCCTAGGTTTTCTTCTAGGGTTTTTATGTTTTAGGTCTTGTGTTTAAGTTTTGAATACGTCTTGAGTTAATTTTTGTATAAGATGTAAGGAAGGGGTCCAGTTTCAGTTTTTTGCATATGGCTAGATGGTTTTCCCATCCCCATTTATTAGGAAATCCTTTCTCTGTTGCTTGTTTTTGTCAGGTTTGTCAAAGATCAGATGGTTGTAGATGTATAGCATTATTTCTGAGGCCTCTGTTCTGTTCCCTTGGCCTATATATCTGTTTTGGTACCAGTACCATGCTGTTTTTGTTACTGTAGCCTTGTCATATAGTTTGAAGTCAGGTAGCATGATCCCTCCAGCTTTGTTCTTTTTGCTTAGGATTGTCTTGGCTATCCGGACTCTTTTTTTGGTTCCATGTGAGATTTAAAGTACTTTTTTCTAATTCTATGAATAAAGTCAATGGTAGCTTGATGGGGATTGCATTGAATCTACATATTACTTTGGGCAGTATGGACATTTTCATGATTTTGATTTTTTCTATCTGTGAGCCTAAAATGTTTTCCATTTGTTTGTGTCCTCCCTTATTTCCTTGAGCAGTGGTTTGTAGTTCTCCTTGAAGAAGTTCTTCACATCCCTTGTAAGTTGTATTCCTAGATATTTTACTGTATTTGTAGCAGTTATGAATGGGAGTTTACTCATGATTTGGCTCTCTATTATTGGTGTGTAGGAATGACTGTGATTTTTGCACATTGATTTTGTATCCTGAGACTTTGGTGAAGTTGCTTAACAGCTTAAGAAGATTTTGGGCTGAGATGATGGGGTCTTATAAATGTACAATCATGTCATCTGCAAGCAGAGACAATTTGACTTCCTCTCTTCCTATTTGAATATGCTTTATTTCTTTCTCTTGCTTGATTGCCGTATTCAGAACTTCCAATACTATGTTGAATAGGAGTGGTGAGAGAGAGCATCCTTGTCTTGTGCCAGTTTTCAAAGGGAATGTTTCCTGCTTTTGCCCATTCAGTATGATATTGGCTGTGGGTTTGTCATAAATAGCTCTGATTATTTTGAGATATGTTTCATCAATACATAGTTTATTGAGAGTTTTTAGCATGAAGGAGTGTTGAATTTTATCAAAGGCCTTTTCTGCATCTATTGAAATAATTTTGTGGTTTTTGCCATTGGTTCTGTTTATGTGATAGATTACGTTTATTAGTTTGGATATGTTGAACCAGTCTTGCATCCCAGGGATAAAGCCGACTTTGTTGTGGTGGATAAACTTTTGATGTGCTGCTGGATTCAGTTTGCCAGTATTTTATTAAGGATTTTCACATAGATGTTCATCAGGGATATTGGCTGGAATTTTTTATTGGTGTGTCTCTCCCAGGTTGTGGTATCAGGATTATATTGGCCTCATAAAATGTGTAAGGGAGAAGTCTCTATTTTTCTGTTGTTTGAAATGGTTTCAGAAAAAATGGTACCACCTCCTCTTTGTACCTCTGGTAGAATTCAACTATGAATCAGTCGGGTCCTAGGAATTTTTTGGTTGGTAGGCTATTAATTATTGCCTCAATTTCAGAACTTGTTATCAGTCTATTCAGGGATTTGATTTCTTCCTAGTTTAGTCTTGGGAGGGTGTGTGTGTCCAGGAATTTATCCATTTCTTCTAGATTATCTTGTTTATTTGCATAGAGGCATTTATAGTATTCCCTGATGGTAGTTGTATTTCTGTGGGATCAGTGGTCATATCCCCTTTATCATTTTTTAATATGTCTCTTTGATTTTTCTTTTTTTCTTTATTAGTCTGTCTAGCAGGCTATCTATTTTGTTAATCTTTTCAAAAAACCAGCTTCTGTATTCATTGATTTTTTAAAAGGGTTTTTGTGTCTCTATCTCTTTTAGTTCTGCTCTGATCTTAGTTATTACCTGTCTTCTGCTTGTTTTTGACTTTGTTAGCTCTTGCTTTTGTAGTTCTTTTAATTGCAATGTTCGGTTGTTGATTTCAGATCTTTGCTGCTTTCTCCTGTGGGCATTTAGTTCTATAAATTTCCCTCTGAACACTACTTTAGCTGTGTCCCAGAGATTCTTGTGCGTTGTGTCTTTGTTCTCATTGATTTCAAAGAACATCTTTATTTCTGCCTTAATTTTGTTATTTACCCAGTAATCATTCAGGAGCAGGTTGTTCAGTTTCCATGTAGTTGTACAGTTTTGATTTTCCTTTTTTTTTAAATTGCATTTTAGGTTTTGGGGTACACGTGAAGAACATGCAAGATTGTTGCATAGGTACACACATGGCAGTGTGGTTTTCTGCCTCCCGTCCCCTCGCCTGTATCTGTCATTTCTCCCCATGCTATCTCTTCCCACCTCCCCACCCCCTCATCCCTCCCCCATTTCCCCCCAACGGACCCCAGTGTGTAGTGCTCCCCTCCCTGTGTCCGTGTGTTCTCATTGTTCAACACCTGCCTATGAGTGAGAACATGCGGTGTTTGATTTTCTGCTCTTGTGTCAGTTTGCTGAGAATGATGGTTTCCAGGTTCATCCATGTCCCTACAAAGGACGTGAACTCACCGTTTTTGATGGTTGCGTAATATTCCATGGTGTATATGTACCACATTTTCCCTATCCAGCCTATCATCGTTGGGCATTTGGGTTGGTTCCAGGTCTTTGCTATTGATTGAATTTCTTAATCCTGAGTTCTAATTTGATTGCACTGTGCTCTGAGAGACTGTTATGATTTCCATTCTGTTGCATTTGCTGAGGAGTGTTTTACTTCCAATTATATCATCAATTTTATAATAAGTGTGATGTGATGCTGAGAAGAATATATATTCTGTTAATTTCTGGTGGAGAATTCTGTAGATGTCTATTAGGTCGACTTGGTCCAGAGGTGAGTTCAAGTTCTGAATATACTTGTTAATTTTCTATCTCATTAATCTGTCTAATATCGACAGTGGGGTATTAAAGTCTCCCACCATTATTGTGTGGGAGTCTACGTCTCTTTGTAGGTCATTAAGAACTTGCTTAATTAATCTGGGTGCTCCCATATTAGTTGCATATATATATTTAGGATAGTTAGCTTTTCTTGTTGCATTGATCCCTTTACCATTATGAAATGCCCTTCTTTGTCTTTTTTGAACTTTGTTGGTTTAAAGTCTGTTTTATCAGAGACTAGAATTGCAACCTGTGTCTTTGCATGTGAGATGGATCGCCTGAATACAGCACACTGATGGGTCTTGACTCTTTATACAATTTACCAGTCCGTGTCTTTTAATTGAAGCATTTAGCCCATTTACATTTAAGGTTAGTATTGTTATGTGTGGATTTCATCCTGTCATTATGATGCTAGCTGTTTATTTTGCCCGTTAGCTGATGCAGTTTATTCCTAGTGTCGGTGGTGTTTACAATTGGGTATGTTTTTGCAGTGTCTGGTACTGATTTTTCCTTTCCATATTTAGTGCTTCCTTCAGGAGCTCTTGTAAGGCAGGCCTGGTGGTGACAAATCTCTGAGCATTTGCTTGTCTGTAAAGGATTTTATTTCTCCTTCACTTATGAAGCTTAGTTTGGCTGGATGTGAAATTCTGGATTGAAAATTCTATTCTTTAAGAATGTTGAATATTGGCCCCCACTACCTTCTGGCTTGTAGGCTTTCTGCAGAAAGATCCACTGTTAGTCTGATGGGCTTCCCTGTGTGGGTAACCTGACCTTTCTCTCTGGCTTCCCTTAACGTTTATTCCTTCCTTTAAACCTTGGTGAATTTGACAATTATGTGTCTTGGGGTTGCTCTTCTTGAGGAGTATCTTTGTGGTGTTCTCTGTATTTCCTGAATTTGAATGTTGACTCATCTTGCTAGGTTAGGGAAGTTCTCCTACATAATATCCTGAAGAGTGTTTTCTAACTTGGTTCCATTCTCCTCATCACTTTCAGGTATACCAATCAAATGTATATTTGGTCTTCTCACATAGTCCCAGATTTCTTGGAGGTTTTGTTTGTTCCTTTTCATTCTTGTTTCTCTAATCTTGTCTTCATGCTTTACTTCATTTAGTTGATCTTCAATTTCTGATATCCTTTTTCTCACTTGATTGATTTGGCTATTGATACTTGTGTATGCTTCACGAAGTTCTCATGCTGTGTTTTTCAACTCCATCAAGTCATCGATGTTCTTCTCTGTACTGGTTATTCTAGTCAGCAATTCCTCTAACCCTTTTTCAAGGTTCTTAGCTTCCTTGCATTGGGTTAGAACATACTCCTTTCACTTGCAGGAGGTTGCTATTACCCGCCTTCTGAAGCCTACTTCTGTTAATTTGTAACTCATTCTCTGTCCAGTTTTGTTCCCTTGCTGGTGAGGAGTTGTGATCCTTTGGAAGAGAAGAGACATTCTGGCTTTTGGAATTTTCAGCCTTTTTGCAGTGGTTTTTCCTATCTTTGTGGGTTTATCTACCTTTGGTCTCTGATGTTGGTGACCTTTGGATGGGGTTTCTATGTGAATGTTCTTCTTGTTGATGTTGATGTTATTATTTTCTGTTTGTTGGTTTTCCTTCTAACAAGCCTCTCTGCTGCAAGTGTGCTGGAGTTCGCTAGGGGTCCACTCCAGATCCTGTTTGCCTGAGTATTACCCAGCAAAGTCTGCAAACAGCAAAGATTGCTGCCTGTTTCTTCCTCTCGAAGCTACGTCCCAGAGGGGCACCCACCAGATGCCAGCTGGAGCTCTCCTGTATGAATTGTCTATCAGCCGCTGCTGGGAGGTGTCTCCCTGTCAGGAGATTTGGGGGTCAGGGACTTACTTGAGGAGGCAATCTGTCCCTTAGCAGAGCTCGAGCACTGTGCTGGGAGATCCATTGCTCTCTTCAGAGCCAGCAGGCAGTGGGCTGTACCCACTGTCTAACCAGTCTGCTGAAGCTGCACCCACAGCCGCCCCTTTGCCCAGGTACTCTGTCCCAAGGAGATGGGAGCATTATCTGTAAGACCCTGACTAGGGCTGCTGCCTTTCTGTCAGAGATGCCCTGCCCAGAGAGGAGGAATCTAGAGAGGTAGTCTGGCTACAGTGGCTTTACTGAGCTGTGGTAGCTCCAGCCAGTTCAAACTTCCCAGTGTTTAAACTGTGAAGGGAAAACCACCTACTCAAGCCTCAGTAATAGTGGACGCCCCTCCCCCTACCAAGCTCGATCATCCCTGGTCAACTTCAGACTGCTGTGCTGGGAGAGAGAGTTTCAAGCCAATGGATCTTAGCTTGCTGGGCTTCTTGGGAGTGGGATCCTCTGAGCTAGACCTCTTGGCTCCCTGGCTTTGGCCACCTTTCCAGGGGAGTGAATGGTTCTTTCTCACTGGCATTCCAGGTGCCACTGGGGTACGAAAAAAAACCTCTGCAGATAGCTTGCTGTCTGCCCGAATGGCTGCCCAGTTTTGTGTTTGAAACCCAGGCCCCTGGTGGCACCCAAGGGAATCTCCTGTTCTATGGGTTGTGAAGACTGTGGAAAAAGCCTAGTATCTGGGCCAGAGTGAGTCATTCCTCACGGCATTGTCCCTCACAGATTCCCGTAGCTAGGGGTGGGAGTTCCCTGACCCCTTGTGCTTCCCAGGTGAGGCAGCACCCCACCCTGCTTCAGCTCACCCTTCACCGGCTGCATCCACCTTCTGACTAGTCCCAGTGAGATGAGCCGGGTACCTCACTCAGTTGGAAATGCAGAAATCGCCTGCCTTCTGTATTGATCTTGCTGGGAGCTGCAGACTGGAGCTGTTCCTATTCCACCATCTTGCCAGCCACCCAAACTTCTTATCTTGTACCCTCATTTACCCTCTCTTCTCTTTCTCCTACCTTTTTGATAGGTCTCTGGTTGGGAACAATTGTCTTCCTCTCCTCACCCCTTGGGTGAGGCCCTTCCTCCGGACACTTTCTTTGTTATTCTTGCGTCTCTCAATCATGGATTCTTAATTAATATCCATGAGGAGATTAACTGGGAGGGGGGGACTATACTATATGTGAAACTTCTGAAACTGTATCTAAATGTTTGTATATGTTTTTTCTGGGGGAAGGGTTTTTAGCTTTCATCTGATTTTCTAAATAATCCATTACTCCCGTTACTCAGATTAGGTGTTTTAATTTTTTCCCATGGCCTCAGCAGGACCCCTATGACTCTTCTGTCTGAATATCCACCCTCTTGACACCTAACATTCAGACCCACATTTCCACCCATTACCTCCTTTCATTGTTCCCCAGCGCTTCCTCTCCATCTCTAACTAATCACATGCTGGTCTAAGCCCCCATCGTCTCTTACCTAGACATGTGTAATAATAGCCTTGTAACGAGCCTCCCTAGTTATATAACCTCCTTTTCTCTGACTCTGCTTTCATGCTGCTTCCACAGTTACCTGGTCACATCATTTATCTGCTTCCAAACTGCCTAGGAGTCTCCAATGGCCTGCAGAATGAAGTGCAAACTTTTTGACGTCGTGTACCTTCATGACTGGATCTTACCTCTCCAGTCATGCTCTCCCAGGCACCTGACTCCTTAGGCTGCACCTTGATCACTTATGGACATTGATGTTCACTGTGTCATTTGTAGCCCCAGTACTTTTGCCTGTGTGGTTACTTCTGCTCCCCATCTCTCTTCGCCAGGTAAGCATACAAAAAGGCAGCTACTCCACAGACATCAAATCCAGTGGCTCACTCTAGAAGGCACATGCAGAGCTGCCTCCAGGTGCAGAGGGTGCAAACCCACCTATCTGCATCTGCCTCATGACTGGCTGTGCTTGGAGAACCTACTGGCTCTCATGGCCTTCAGTCCACTGCCTAGCACTGATTCGTTCATTTAAGATATATTTCCTGGATGCCTTGAGAATCTGGTAGAGAACAGGACAAGCAAGATCCAACCCACATATCTAGAGGATGGACAGTAGCCAACTCAACAAGTAAATAAATATGCCATGGTTTGACACTGATTTCCCGGAGCTGCCCTTCAGAATCCGGATACCCCTAATCTCATGGGGACACCATGAGATGCCCTAGGTGAGGCCTCCACATGGACCTGTGAAGACAAAGGTACTGTGATTAGGGGCACACAGCTCCAGAGAGTGAAGAGACAGGGAGAGGGAAATGGAGGGAGGAAATATGGTACCATCCTCTACTCTCCTGTGGAGGGCTGCTCCTGCTTCTGACAGGGAGAGTTGGCCTCAATATTTTTGTTATGGTGACTGGCTGTCCCATTCAACAGTAAATAAATATGATAAATCCCCACTGCCCCTCACTTTGGCCCCCGCCTGCGAGGAACTGCCCACATGAGAAGTGGCTCCTTGTGCTCCTCTGCCCTTTTGGGTGGGGCTGGTGGTTGGACTTCTGCTTAGTTCTTCATCCTAAGCGTATTTCTGGAACGTACAGCATGCCTCTCTGGGGGTCTGTCTGTCCCACAGGGCTGCTGCTCCAGAGAGTGCTCCATCTCCCTGATATACCCCGAGGATTCTTCAAAGGAAATTTTATAAATGTCATGCAAATTGTATTTTAAGCTAGACCCTAGACAAATATAGACCCTAAATATGATAATCCGTTGTTTTCAGCTGCTCTGAAGGGTGCTGCCTGTCTCTCCAAAGTCCCTTTTCAGAGTTCCCCAAAGTCTTTTATTTGCATCACAAAACCCACATTTTCAGTCAGATTGGCCTAAATAGTCTCTGTAAAAATGATCAAATTTCATCTTGGTATTTTTTTGAGGATGCTAACACAACAAACAACTTGAAATACATGTTGTCTCATGGTTTTTACTCCTGGTAAGGGGGAAGTTCTTGGAAAGGCTTTGAGCAGAGGAGGGATGGAATCTGACTTCTGTTTTAATAGGTCACTCAGGCTAATGAGCAGTAAGAATGGAAGGTTCCTGGTAGAAGTGACTTGCATAATTTTAAGCTATAAGGGTCTGGCAGGTCTGTGGCTTTCAAACTACTTCAAACATTGCTCCACAGTAAGGGAGCCATTTTATATTCTGTTGCCGTCGGGTGTACATTTATGCTACGTGTAAAACTGAAACACAAGCTACATCAACAACATTTACCCTTACTACCTGTGCTTCATTCTCATCCTTCACATTTGTTTTTCTTATATGGCATTAAAAAATATGCTGGTCAGAGCCCATTAAATCAATCCATTACTGGGTTGGAAATCAGAGTTTCCAAAATACAGGTCTCTATCTCTCATGATAATAACAGATCTTGGTGATTACTTCTGAAAAAGGGAACTCAGTGGCTCAGAGTCAGAGGACTCTTACTTTTCATTGCCCCTCCTTTTGTAACTTCTATTTTTGTATTCTTTCAATGCACCTATTCAATAAATAAATGCTATTTTGACTCATTCTGACATAGAACTTATTTGCTTTACGATCCTGGCCTGAATAAGTTAAAACCAGAGTGAGGCCAGCAAAGGTAAGTTGCTGCTGAATCCACTTTGTTTAACTTCATCGAACAATATCTTTTGTTCTTTTATGTTTGTTTGTTTGTTTTGGCAAGTGTTTAGGTGGCAGAATGGCATGGTGGTTAAATGTGTGAGCTTTGGAGTTAGATTGAGTTGACTGTCAGCCCTAATGCTTCTTAGTAATGTGACTCTAAGCAGTCAATAACTTTTCTAAGCCTGTTTGTAAAATTGGGTACAAGCAACACCTTTGCTAATGGTTATATGCCATGACCTACAGCTTGCATGCAGAGGCACTGAAGACACATTATTAGGGTTTTGAGTGCTCTTCTGTGCCAGGTTGTGGGCCTATAAGCGTGAATGTTTCAGTTACCAGTAAGTTCTGTACTATGACATCTAAGGGGCACCTACCCTAGATCTTGGCTGATGAAGTGCTAACCTCTCAAAGGAAATGAGGCCTAGGCTAACACGTTGAGTGAGATAGATAGTGAGCCTAACACAATTGAGGCAAGAGAGGAGGAGGTGCTTTAGAGAAAAGAAATATGCAGAGGTAAGGAAGAGCAGAACGCTTTGCTGAACCACAACACTCAGGAGCTTATTCTCTGATTCTCTCTCATCCCCACCTGCCAATATATTAGTAAAGTTTCAGGTCTGACTTAATCTTTTTGCCCTCGCAGAGTCTGAGAGGTTTCACACCTTGAAGAGTAGTCCCCTGTGAGTTCCTTAAATCCCTTGCTCCACTTTGGATGTGATTAAATTAACACCACTCCCAAGTTTGCCTTTGGGTGCTTGAGTTGAAGGCTGTTGAAAAGACGGCTGAGTTAATTAAAATTCAACACTGGGCCTCTTTCAAAAGCCTGGCATTGCAATCCAAAGAGCAATAATTTAAATGCTAAAACCAGTTTCATAATGCAACAACTATTTTTAAATCTCCTATTGTATACCCAGTACCTTACTGCATTAGCACTACTTAATAATTTAACACCTACGAAGATACAGGGGTAAAAGCTGGAAAAAAACAGTTCATAGAAAGATTCAAATAGTCAGGACCAGCCAAAGGATGTGGTTTTCTGGGTACAAAACTGTTTAATTTAATATGTGTTTTAAAAATTACTGTGATAAGCATAATATTGAAATGAAAACTCCTGAGTATTAATAGATAAACTTGCATGTGAGCAGTGGAGAAAATCATTGCAAATGAATGTGGGTGGGTGTTTCTCAAACTGGGATCATGTACAGATGCATCTTTATGATCTGCAAAAATGTATTTCTCCCTCAAAAGGGGTCATACTTATTTAAGGTATCCTAAAGTAGTCCACTTCACACACAGATGATAAGCATTTCACTTCTTGATTTTCAGTTATCCCACTACCTCTGCCAAAGCACAATCTTCCTCATCCCACATAGGGCTTCAGCATATTTTTTTCAGCTTGATTCTTTGTCATGAGAATAAGAATTGGAACTCTCATGACCAAAAAGCCATCTTATGGAAGTATAACATGGGGTGAAATAATTTATCTTCTATGTTCATCTCTTTTTTGCTCTCTGGCTTTGGAAGTGGGAAGCAGGATTGTCTCAGCTCAACCTCGAGGATAACCATGTTCTCTGTGAACAGAGTTTGTATTTCACAAATCATAAAGTGACACACAGGAGAGTGTCATGAAAATTAGAAATGCATTGATTGGGAAACAAAGCTGAAAGCTTATATTTGCTGCAAGTATGCATCCAGATTGGTCTGCATCTGTCTAATTTGCAATTGATTCAAACTTTTGGTCAAAATGACTTCTCAATACACAGCCAAAGGATAGCCCCAATTTACTGTAAAACGCTGCTTTTGTGGTATCATTTTGTTTTTTCTGCCTCTTGCATCAAGTAGAAAATACTTGATCCTTAACGAAGTGTGCAGCTGGAGAAGTCTGCATTATGCCTTCACAAGTGTGGCTGAGATTCAACTCTTGACTAGTCAGCCACATATTCAGCTTTATTGATCTTAAATAATCAGTGAAAAGCATTGCCATATATTGTGATAAATGTAATCAGTGCCCATTTATGTGTGATTTTCAAGTGCCCTGGAAGTAAGGATTTGCCTCCAGAGGAGGGCTACCTCATGCTGGATCTTAATTTGGCCCAGGCAGGTATGATTCTACTGTGGTGTTAGTTGCTTTGACGTCAATAGTTTGTATTTGGATTGGGGGTGTGAAATCTGGGTTAGATTTATGATGCATGTGTGAAGTAAACAAGTTATATATAATCAATGTTGGTGGTGGTTTAAAAAAAAATCCTCTTTTAAATCAAAGTTGCTGTGACTTTTGCCCTGTACCAGCCAGAGGAGGTGAATGGGTAGAGTAGAGGGTGAGGGTGGGAGGTAGAAATGGGAGGTGGGTGAGTTTGCTTCTGGTTCACTCTTCTATTATGACCTCTCCAAACTCAGCAGGAGTGGCAGAGCCGCATTTTGAAATGCATGCGCTGCTTCCTTCATAAAAATACATTTAACAATATATTTTGGCCAGGCATTGGTTCATACCTGTAATCCCAGCACTTTGGGAGGCCGAGATGGGAGGACTGCTTGAGCCCAGGAGTTCAAGACCAGCCTGGGCAACATGGTGAAACTACATCTCTACAAGAAAAAAAAAAAAAATAGCTAGGCATTCTTGGTGCACTCCTATGGTCCTAGCTACTCAGGAGACTGAGAAGGGAGAATCATCTGAGCTTGAGAAGTCAAGGCTGCAGTGAGTGGAGATCAAGCCACTGCACTTCAGCCTGGGTGACAGAGCAAGACCCAATCTCAACAAGAGAAAAAAAAGAAAAAAATATATATTTTGTGATTGTGTTGGCATAAGGATGACTATAACCCAGACTGGATTCATTATTATGTATCCATTATCATATTCATTTCTTCTTTGATTTTAAAAGAAAATTAAAAAAAAATTTTTTTTAAAGATGAGGTTTCACCATTTTGCTCAGGCTGCTCTGGAACTCCTGACCTCAGGTGATCTGCCTGCCTTGACCGCCAAAGTGCTTGGATTACAGGCGTGAACCACCACGCTTGGCCTGATTTTAAAAGAAATTTTAAATCAGCCCTTGGCACTGTACCTCCTGGATAAGTTGGCCCTGAGAGTTAGGTTTACTCTTTCATGAAAGACAAAGTGCTCTTTCCTGGTTCCAGCAGAGTTGATGGCTTCTGCCTGTTGAGAAATGTTGGTGTAAAATAAGAAGATAAGGTGAATTTAGCGGAGGAACTCCTTTCCTGTCCCTTTTGAACTTGCAGTAAGGGAGGTGTATGAATGATTACCACCTGAAGAGCAGTAGGGTGGGAAATGGGATGGGAAGTGAAGGCCTATCTGGGGAGGAGAGAGAAACACACAATCCTCTTTAAAACTGGGGGGTTCTAACAGGATGTTTAGGGCAGTGAAACGATTCTGTATTATATGATAACAGTGGTTACATGTCATTAACATTCATCCAGACTTGTAGAATGTACAACACCAGGAGTGGACCCTAATATAATCTGTGGACTCTGGGTGATAAAAAAATATGCTAATGCAGGTTCATCAGTTGAAACAAATGTACCAGTCTGGTGGAGGATGTAGGTGATGTAGGAGGCTGTGCTTGTGTAGAGGAAGCGGGTATGCTGGAAATCTTTGTGGCTTCTGCTCAGTTTTTTTAAAAAGAGACCAGGGATGCTGCTAAATCACTTTTGCTGTAAGTGTAGAACTGCTCTAAAAATAAAATCTATTAAAAACAAAACAAAACAAACAAATTAGGGCCTCCAAAAGGTCATTCAAGTTTATATGGTTTAGCTTAGAGGAACCAAAAAAGCAGTACCCATGGTCCAGGTAGCTGTCAGCTTAGTGACTAAGAAGTCCCTGTCCTGTAGCAGGAAGTGGGCAAGTACCTGCTTCTGGGTCAGACTCGAGCTTGCGGCTTTTACACCCAGAGGCCCAACCTCAGCATGCCTGAGACCGTTGAGGTGAGTAGAGTGGACTGTTGGGCGCAACCAGTGGGAGGCGAAAGCACAGAAATAAGCAGACCAAACGAAGGGCTAAGTTATGCTGGGCTAGATTCTGTGATCAAACGAAATGTTTTGTTTTGTTTTGTTTTGTTTTTTTACTTTTTCCTCTGTATTTTGTTTTCCGTAAATTTCTTATGGTGATTATATGAACCAACATATTGAGTCCACCCTGTATGTCAAGTACGGTGCCAAGATGTAAGGATACATTTCACTTTATCCTCACAAACAAACTTTGTGATGAATTACCATTGTTACTTGTTTCTGCTTTAAAGATGAGAAACTTAAGGCTGAGAAAGGGTGAGTAATTCATCCAGTGTAACTCATCCAGGTTAAGTAAAACAACCAGTGAGGAGTGAAGTTAGGTTTCAAGTCAGTGTGATGCTGGAGACCAAGCTTATCACCACTTTGCTAAACCACCTACTCATAATATAGCATAATAGATTTTGCACCCTAAACAGTTCAGCTTGCTGGTCATTATCCATTAGGAGGAGCTGAGTGAGGTAAAGAGGGTAAATAACCAACTCTAACTATATTGTTGATGCTCTAAGAAAGTGCTGACTTATCACTTACAATTTACAAACCTGAGCATCATAGGGGTCAGAATTTTGGTCTAGTGACAAGCTACTCCTTGGCCAACCTCAAGTGAGAACTGTCCTAAAGTGACTCAGCCGTTGGTTGGGGAAAGAGAAGTCACTGACTTAAAACTTCTGGCCTTACCCTAAGTTTTCAGTTTCAAGTTATTCGAAAAGTAAAAGTACAAATGTTGCCAATGTGCTATTAAATATGTTGGTGGAGGCCACGTTACCCTGAGATATCAGTTCTCATATGCCAGGTACCATTCTTGGTATGTGCATGTGTGTTTACATATGCAAGTGTTTTGGGACAGAAGTGTGGTTCTTGCTACAATCTCTTGTCCATGATTCCTTTTCTGAGTGCTTTAGGCCTTCCCTTTAAGAAATGAGGAATTATAAAATCAAGTGATTCAATCATTATTTGTTAGGTCTTTCTAACTACAAACCCAGAAGTTTTATTTATTATTTTTGTAACAAAACTCTTAGCTTGTTATTATACCTTTTATTCTCATGACTGAACTATTAATGGAATTGTGCTCCAGTCTCAAAATCTAGTTTGAATAGCTGTGAATATTTTTCTGTAATGCAGACATAAATTCAGACATTTGCTCAGACCTGGTTAAATCAGGGAAAAATTAAGACTAATATGACCTTTCTCTATTTTGGATTATTTTGTTCAGTCCCTCAAGTTCCCAGGCTACACCATCCTATCCTGGAATTTCCAAAAACCCGGTGTTCATAGTCTCTTTCTACCTTATTGCTCTACTCAGTCTGCTCGCAGCTTCAGCTGCAGATCTGAGCACTGAAATGAAGAATCCATCAATTTGCCTTACTCTCAGCAAAGGGGAAATCATATGCCAGGAAGTTCTCTGACTTACTGGGGCCACTTTTCTCCCTGGTCCTCAGCCCCTTTGAAAGACTCTTAAGTGGCATGAACTTAGGTTTATTGCTATTCCACCAGTGTCTCAATTTTCCTTTTACTCTTCCAGAACATTGGAGTACCTATCACTTTGATTTTATCTTCATTTTATGTGGATGCCTGGCACCTATGCCATCCTAAAAGTGCATACCAAATCCTGTCCTTACAAACACTGGCATATACAAAAGAAGGGGTTATGGTGAACTCTCCAAGGATGCGTATAAAACAGACTGGGCTAGAGAAGAAATACAATACATGCAGTCAAGTGGGATGGCTTACCTAGTTTCTGGCTCTGCTAAAGCAGGACAGGTCCGGTTTCCTGAAAAATTGTTTAACTCTGTACCCCCGCCCAAGACCCCCTGACTTCTTCCCTTTCCTGAAGGATTTTTTCGTCTGCTAAAAGCTGTATTTTTGTCTGTTGACTTGCAGGCAGTGAGTTGAGTTGCTTGAGATGGGACAACAACTTAGTATTTTGTTTGCCATAACTTTGGTAAGGTTTAGTAGATATCCCAAACCTAGGATAGGTTTCTGAGAATCAGAGATGGCTTTTGAATCAGAGTCTCAAGGCCCAGTGTTTTTGGCAGATGCAGCTCTTTCTGAACAGTGAGTCATTGTTGAGTGACATGAATAGGACCAGAGCTAAAGAAAATGAAGATTTCAAAAGATTGTCTAAAACAAAAGTCCTTTCAGTCCCTTTTATTCAGAGTTTCACCCCTCACTGAACCAAAGTTGCTCATTTTTCAGCATGCGAAATTGTGTCTGGAATCCAGGCAGTATTGCACATTGATTGACGGGTCAGCCACCATCTGAAGGTGCTTAGGGCTCATTACTCACTGTAAAGTCCAGCCAGAAGGGGAAGAAGGAAGTAACCCTTTCCTGCCCTGGTTGCACTTCTTCTCACCTTGTCTTTCATGAGGCGTATGGCTGAAGTTATGGATACATATCAAACAGAAAGCAGTCATATCATTCCAACAGGAAGCAGAACTCAGGGAAATGGTTGGCAGTTTACCAGGTTCCTTCTTTCATTTTCTTTCTTTTTACTCCCTTTGAAAGCCATTGAGGTCTAGTTGTTTCTTAAGGCGGTTTAACTCAGATCTCAGGGCTGATCTGGAGGCCAGGCAGGGTCTTATCAACTCTGGCACTGACCTTAAGAAGTTAATCCCGGCTGGGCACCTCGGCTCATGCCTGTAATTCCAGCGCACTGGGAGGCCGAGGCAGGTGGATCAGGAGGTCAAGAGATCAAGACATCCTGGCCAACATGGTGAAACCCCATCTCTACTAAAAATACAAAAAATAGCAGAATGTGGTGGTGCATGCCTGTAATCCTAGCTACTTGGGAGTCTGGGGCCGGAGAATCGCTTGAACCCAGGAGGCGGAGGTTGCAGTAAGCTGAGATCACGCCACAGCACTCCAGCCTGGGTGACAGACTGAGACTCCATCTCAAAAAAAATTAAAAATTTAATTACATCCTGGATGCAGCTGGGAAGGCTCAGCTCTCTGAGACCACAGAGGAGCTCAAGGACATCTAAAGTTGAACTGGTTACCTGGGGAAGGTGAGGGGCCTGAGAGACCCTGGCGACGTGCTAGCATGAATCTCACAGCTGGGGACTGTATGGAACAAGGCAGTTTCAGACTTTCAGGGCCAAGGGGTGAGAAATCCAAACCTTTCCTACATTTTTTCTGATACTTTAGTAGACAGGTGGCTAATTTCTCTTAATACACAGAGGACTTTCCCTTCCTGTTCATTGTTCATTACTCACAAGGGTCCTTCCCAAGGCATGAAGATGCGTGCTACAGGGTGAGTCATTAACAAATTCAGAGTTGCATCATGTCTTCAAAATCTGTCTTGGCCTTCTGACCTAAAGAGTATCTAGCTTTTCTTGAAAAGATTGTATCACAAGTGGTAAAGCATGTGTCTTTGCCTTTCTTCCTTTCTTCATCCTGTTTCCGTATCCTGGTTCCTAACAGGTATTATGTGAAAAGTTATGGTCAGCCTTCATAACTGATTCACATTTCACAATTTGATTTTTGCATGTTCCCTCCGTGCTGAGTTACTTTGTCTTATTAAAAAGGGAAAAAGGTAATGTACTTAAAAAAAAATTGTTTACCAGCTGGGCAAGGTGGTTCACACCTGTAATCCCAGCACTTTGGGAGGCCAAGGCGGGTGGATCACCTGAGGTCAGGAGTTTGAAACCAGCTTGGCCAACATGGTGAAATGCCTTCTCTACTAAAAATACAAAACTTAGCTGAGTGTGGTGGCAGGCACCTATAATCCCAGCTACTCAGGAGGCTGAGCAGGAGAATCATTTGAACTCAGGAGGCAGAGGTTGCAGTGAGTCAAGATTACACCATTGCATTCCAGCCTGGGCAGCAGGGTGAACTCCATCCAAAAAAACTAAAAAATAGATAGCTGGGCATGGTAGCAGGTGTTTGTAATCCAAGCTACTCAGGAGGGTGAGGCTGGAGAATTGCTTGAACCAAGGAGGCAGAGGTTACAGTGAGCCGAGATCGTGCCATTGCACTCCAGCCTGGGCAACAAGAGCAAAATTCTGTCTCAAAAAAAAAAAAATGATTACCAACATTTTCTATATCCTGGAAGTCATCCCCACTGCAACCCTTGTTTTGTGCTATGCCTGGTCTTGTGGTTTAGGGAGTCAAGTGTCAGCTTGATCCCTAAGAATTTCAGTGTTGGCCTTGAATATCTCATCTTTGTTTTTTAATCTGGGACTTGGAAATATAAACTGAAAATATACCTATATTTTTAATATGAATATAAATGTCAAATATCTTCTGAATTTCAAAGCTTGTTTTGCTGAGAAAACAAAATGATAAGAATGTTGATCGTAAATATAGTGAATTTCTGGAGGGGCTGGCTGATCTCAGAGGTCTACTGCTTCACCTGCTCCTCCTCTGAAGCTGCCTCAACCAAGACACCCCTAAGCTCCTGCCAAAAGGGGTAGGGCCTGGAAAGAGATCAGGGTCCATCTTTGCTTAATTTTGCCTGAGTTCTATGCCCTTCAGTTAGATAATTGACACAGTAAAATGTCACTAATCCACACTCAATACTTTTAGAGATTAGTAATTCCAGAGGTATGAGACTAAGCTTCTGTTTTTTAAATATATGTATGAAGAAAGGGTTTATTAAGCCTAAGCGTATGATTGTAGGAGCAAATTGTTAACCTGCTAAGATGAAAACTACCTTTGAAGATTCACATAGCTTTTAAAATGCTGGGGCTACTAATTACAGATAAGTTTAGCAAAGTAGGTGGGTAGCATTCTAAAAGAATCTTCAATGAATGTATGTTCTGTGAAATTGAGAAATAAGAATAACAGCACAAAATTATGTATCCTTAAAGATATTCTATAAGTCAGACTTTAAAAACAAACAAACAAAACCCTGGCATTGGGTTTCTTTACACCGATGGCCCCAAACTTGAGAACTTTAACTAAATAGCATAAGGTTGTGAGGCTTGGGATGACTGACTGGCCCACAACTTTTTGAGGGCAGTAAGGACTGTCAGGATTTAGGTGTGGTGTTGCCATATGTGGGTCTGTTTAAGAGCATGTGTTTTTATATGTTAGTGTGTGTGTGTGCACGTGTTGCAAGTGTATGTGCTGTGATACAAAGGAAGATGTTTTTCAGACCCCAAGTACCAGCAACCAGTTTGAAGACCCCCCAGAGGAGGGAGACCAGCATAGAATACAGCGTCTTCATCTTCCCATCCCATGACTTTACCCTGCACTCTTTAATCAATGATCTCCGTACTTTGACCCATTCCAAAACTCTTAAAAACCCTAACCCTGAATTCCTCAGAGAGATGGATTGGAGGTTTCTTCCCATCTCCCTGTAAACTGAAAACAAAATTTGAAGCCCCCAGTCATCTGAATGGACTCCTCCTCTCAGTCAAGGAGTTCTGAAATTAACCTGAAAAACTATTTCAGGCCATAATGGGAATGGGGAGCTGGACATGCCTCCTTTCACCCTCCTCCCTTTGGAATGACGAATAGAGCAGACTTCGAGTCTGATAAGAAGCACTGACAGCCTATTCTCTCTGCAGCCTGCTACCTGGAGGCTTCTTTTGAATAATGGGAACCGTGGTCTCTTAACCCAGATATTCCCTTCTATTGATTCTAGGTACTTAGACAATGACTTGACTCTTTCAATCAGTTGCCAGTTAGAAAATCTTGGAATCCATCTCTGACCTGGAAGCTGTTCCCCCACTTCTGCTTGTCCTACATTTGTGGGTCAAACCAGCATGCATCTTACATGTATTGATTGATGTCTTCTGTCTCCCTAAAATGTATAAAGCTGAGTTGTAGTCTGACTACCTTGGACACATGTTCTCTGAGGGCTGTGTCACCAGCTATTGGTCCCTTATATTTGGCCCAGGGTAAATCTCTTCAAATATTTTACAGTTTGACTCTTTTTGTCGACATCCTTGTTTCGTGATCCTAAGATTAAATCTCACTCTGCTGCAATCTAGCATCTTGGCATATTGACTTGTCTCATGCTTCAGGCAATGAACCTATTACTATTACGTGAGGCAGGGAGAGTGGAAACAGAAGGAAGAATGAAAGATTCTGTGGTGTCTATTTCAATTCTTGCTGACAAGCTGGACTTGATACCTGCTGACTGGGAGTTGATGGTCAGAAATGGATGGACCCATTTAGGAAAGACTGTGAAGCTCTGGGTATGTGCATGCCTGCTTTAAGATTAAAAAAAAAAATGAGGCTTAGAGTTATCTGCCTTTTTGTCAAGAACCTGTCAGAATTCTGAAGTACCAGGAATGGAAGCCCGGGGGCATCCAGAGGTGGCCGCGTAGCGTGGATGTTTTGCTGTGGCAGTGAAGAGGTCATGCAGGAAAGAATGGCTCATGTTATAGGACAATGGCAGACCATTATCTGCACAGTGATGTTCCTTTAGAGACTCCTAGAAGGTTCTTCTATGACACAGGTGGAGATGTGAGTGGCAAAACAAATACGCATGCTTGTATCTGTGTGCATGTGTTCCACTTAGCAACGCACTGTGAACATTTTTTTCATGTATGTAATTTTCTTCTGCAATATACGAGACTTTCCAGTTTTACATGTTTGGGGATACAAGATTTATTCAACCGCTCCTCTTTCTTGCTGGTGCTTCCATTATTTTTTCTGTTATAAAGCATTGTGAGATGAGCATTCTTGAAACAGTCACAAACCCATAATTATTTTATTAGGACTAACTTACCTGAAAGTGGAATTGTATCTAAAGAGGACAGGAATTGTTCTGAGACTTCTGAAGTACAAAAGACAGTTTCCTTATATGTAAAATCGGAGGGTAAGATAAAAGTAGTAGCTTTCAAGGCTTTCCACCCTCCCCCTCCCCCGCTTTTAGCCGGTAGACTCTTCAAGCAGAAATTTCTACAGAAACCCAGGAAATAAATGGATCAGAGTGGAATGCTCTCTGATGGAGTAGGGCTAGGCCCATTTGCTTCTGCCTTTCCTCCCTTTCTGCTGCCAGGGGCTCTAAGGAACATCCAGGTCTCAGAGGCACATAGCTTGCAAATCACAGGGCAAGGTGACCTTACATTCTTTACCACCGATGTGTTTGCTCTAAGTCACTTTTATTGAACTGCTGGCTGTCTAGACCGTCTGGTGACTGGGTCCTTTGGAGATCCTTATCACTGGGTCCCTGCCACTGCCCCTTCCTAAGTGGTCAGTAAGTACTTGTTAGTTAATCTTAGATAGCAACTATTTGACAACACATCAAAAGCAGGAGTGCTCCAGTGGGTAAACCTGAAAGGGAAGAAACTGGACCACACCCAGTGGTGGGAGATGACCCTGGAGCCCAGAAGTGGCAGATGAATATGGGGAATTTCTATGACTCAGAATGTGGGGAATGTAGACATTATATAATTAAACAATATGATTTTAAATATATGGGTAGTTTTTAGAATATGAAACCTCTGTTTTTTATAGATGAGAAAATGGAACCAAGACAAGGTAAAGGACTCACCCCAGGTCACATAGCAACTTAGTGGCATAATCAGATATCATGGAAACTACACAAATGCTCTTTTGCTTTCATGATTTTGAATTATTTCCCTGCTTTCTGTAAAGAGAAAAAGATGGAGGGTAGAGGAGTGAAAAACTAACACTTAAAACATAAATTATGTGCCAGACAATGATTTACATGCCTTCCTTATCCTTTTTTTTTTTTACCCTGTTAGGATGGGAGCCTTGTGCTGTCTTGCACACAAGGACTTTGCCTCAGAAATTCAGTCCTGGGTCCACAGGCACCCAGCAGTGATTGACAATGCTGCGATTTGGACTCCATCTCTGACTCCAGAAAACATCCTTTCCCAACTTAGTTCTATTTTATTAACCTAGAAAGGTACCCAATGCCTACATGTTAGAAAGCAAAGAAATCTGGGAAGTAATTTTAAGATTAAGTAAGGTAAATGATACTGAACAAGAACCAAAACCTGTTAATAAACACGTCTCTAAGTAGGATAGGGACATCGGTTCAATTCAGACACAGCAATGTAGGAAAACAATATGACCCCAAACCCTGCCCACAGCATGTCCTTGGAGGTCTTTTCTTGGTATGAAAGTTGGTGCTACAGGAAATGGTGTAAGATGTAAAGAGAAATCCCCTTCTTTCCTCAAGTCAGATTCCTCTGGGAAATACCAACTAGTGTCCAATATTCTAGTCCTGTCTTTGACTGGGAAACCCAGGCGCTTTTCACAAGAATGTAAGATTTAAGTCCATATCTCCAGAGTCATTTGGAAGACTTGCTCACCATACTGTGGACCTGGGGACATAATCTTTAGGGAGCTGAGGAGATGTGAGAAATGCAGATATATGCATTGCTACCTTGAGTTTTAACTCTAGCACCAAACTTCATCCAATCTAAATCTACAGAAGGCGATCTTGACTTGCTTTTGGAGGGAGAGGGGAATTCTAAAACTTGTCCACCCAGATTAAACTTATTTTTGGCGTTCATAACACTATAGAGCGAACTAATAGTAGATATAAGGCCATCAGGCTAATTGACAGTTTACTGATGGAATTGAGTTTTCCTTGCACAAAGTTTCACGACTCATGAAGTCCACTACAATGTAGCACAGGAGCCCATGGTTTCATGAGTGAAGCAGCCTTCACAGTCTCTCTCCTAAAACTGAATGTGGCTGGACCTTTGCACTGCTTTGTTACTTCTCCAACTAGTGAATTCCAAAACCGTTTCCCTTTGCCCAGATGGCATAAAAGTAGCTTTTTATTCCTAAAAACTACAAGCTGTCACATCAGTCTGGGGTACCCTCCATTGCCTTCCCAAACCCACACCTGCCCCAAGGCCCAGGCTCTGCCTGTGAGCTTCCTGACAGCGCCCCTGCCCCTCCTGTTATCTTTCCCTATGCCTTGTGCATTGATCGTTTCCCTCCTCTGTGGTGCCATTGAGACTACACTAGCTGCTATCTCATATTGTTCTCAATTTTCTTGTGTGTTAATCCCATTAAACCTAAAACTCATGTATTTTTTGAGATTGGGGAAGGGATGAGGTGTTGCATTTGACTAACGTCAGTGTCGTAAATCTGACAGAATGAGTCTCTGACAGTTGGTCTTTGGAGTCACATGGTCTGAGTTTGAATGTAGACTCTGCCTTGGCCATGTTGCTTAACCCATCTGTGCTTCGGTGTCCTCACTATAAGATGAGCATGCTAGTGGTGCCTACCCGACAGGGTACTAATTAAATTAGATAACTCACCTAAAGTGCCTAGTACATTATACATCCTCCAAAATGCCAGCTGCTATTATTATCTTAATAATAGCAGGCAGGCACTGTGGTAGAGTATTTTCATTCCTGGTCTCATCTATTCATCACAGTAGTTTGCTGGGCAGTATAAGAGACACCATTGGCTGCCTACACACCAGGCAGCTACTGCTCCATCCCTGTTGGCAGAGTCCTGCTCTTGTTTAGGTGTTTGTCTTCTTCCCTATCCCCTAGTCCACAGGGAAGGTGATTCTGTCCTTAGCCCAGGAGTAAGTACTGAATAGTCTAAGCCAATCATGTAACCTCTTACCAGTGATTGGTTCAGAGGTGGTCATGTGACATAATTTCAGCTAATGAGGTGGGAGGAGAAGCCTGGTCTAGCAGGGGTTGGGGAGCAGGGATGGTTTCCTCACTGATGCAAATGAGGCATGCAGGAAGACATCCTTCTTCCTTCCCCTAAACCTTGAGGTGTTTGGACATTTGCCTGGAATTGCCATAGCTATAAAGGAAGCCAACACGGAGGGAGGGGGCCAGATCCAAGAGGAAAGAGGCAAGCCCCAATTCCCTGGCATACCTGTGTTCATATTTGAGCACTTTCTGTTATGTAAAATGGGATGTTCCATGATCGTGTTAAAGCTCTTGAGTCATGCTTTTTCTGTAACTTACAGCCCTCACAAAAGCATCCTAACTAACGCACTTAATTATTTTGCTCCCTGTGTTCCAGATGAAAAACTGAACCTCAAAGAGATTTTCAGTATTTACTCCAAGAATTAAACAGATAGCCAGTGGCCAGGAAAGTAGAGGTATTTTTTTTTTTAGAGGTAGGGTCTCTGTCTGTCATCCAGGCTGCAGTACAGTGGTACAATCATGACTCACTGCAGGCTTGACCCCCCAGGCTTAAGTAATCCTCCACCTCAACCTCCAGAGTACCTGAGACTATAGGAGCACACCAACACACTTGCCTAATTTTTAAATTTTTTGTAGAGACAGCATCTCACTGTATCGCCCAGGCTGGTCTCAAACTTCTGAGCTCAAGCAGTCTTCCCTTCTTAGCCTCCCAAAGTGCTAGGATTACAGGCACTAGCCATGGTGGCCTGCTCAAAGCAAAATCTTATACATCCCCTGTGACCTCCAGTGCCAAGGGCATCACAGAATGAATACTTGTTTAATAAGTAGGCAGCATCTTAGAAACTCATATGCTCACCAAGCTGTGCTACCCCAGAGCAATGTGATAGTTGTGCTGCAAGGCACACTGAACCATGCCATGCTTCAGCCACTTTTAATGACTTTCCAACTTGATATGCATGGTGAGTCTCATGAGTTCTTTTAAAAGCAAGAAGAGTGATTATCTAAAGTGATTCTCATTTCTAGGGCACACTTCAACACACTCAGCTTCATGACAAGTAACACTTGCTCTTCATTTAAATAACAGGCTTTGGTTTGGTAGTTACCACTTCTTAATGTCATCTTCTTTTAAAAAGATGATATTTATACTAAAGGCTTAAGAAATCTAGTTCTTCTTTGCCACAGCAAGTTGTGCTGAATTGATCTCAGAATTTAGCTTCACTCCAAGAAAGTCACCTAAATAGAGGTCCAGGAGGAAGCTTGGGGTAGGGTATATAAGAACAAGATCAAATGGGGATGGGAGGAGAAATGTTTTAGCCTTTTCTTTCCTGAGGGGGCCTATGCCCTGTTTTAGTAGATGCCTTTTCGATTTTTATAGGGCAAAGAAGTGTGCCTTTAATTGTACTGAAAGTTAACCAAGGGAAAAATACTTTAGAATGACATACTGCAGTTTCACAGACATGATTGAGTTCCCTTTCTTGTCCTTGTCTCATACAGTTCTGTACCAGCCAAACTCAGTCCTCACTGAAACTGCACCTGGGCAGAACTTCAAGGGCAGTGAGCTTGACTGATAATGACCAAGTGAGGGAGTAATGGGCCAGTGACCTAAGATTGTAACAGGGCAATTGCCCTTCAGTATTATACCCATGATCGCCCAATTAATTGTTAAACTCCCTTCCTATCTTTTTTTTTTTTTTTGAGACAGAGTTTTGCTATAATTTCCCAGGCTGGAGTGCAATGGCATGATCTCAGTTCACTACAAACTTCAGCTTCTGGGTTCCAGTGATTCTCCTGCTTCAGCCTCTTGAGTAGCTGGGATTATAGGCACGTGCCACCACGCCCATCTAATTTTTCTGTTTTTAGTAGAGACGGGGGTTTCACCATGTTAGTCAGCCTAGTCTGACCTCAGGCGATCTGCCTACCTCGACCGCCCAAAGTGCTGGGATTACAGGCATGAGCCACCATGCCCAGCCCTCTCTTCCTATCTTAGGGAAATCATAGGAGAGAAGCCAAGAGGTGATAGTTACTGAGCACTTATCACATACCAGGCTCTGTGTAAGACAGAGTATGTGCACTGTTATTTGAATTCTCACAAGCTGTGTTAAACTGTCACTCTTCTTTTAATAAGTATAATTCTCACAACAATAATAGTAGGTATGTAGGAGAGAAAAAATCATTTTCTCTCTACTCTTCTTAATCGGGACTCCCTGTAGCAAAAGACCGATTAACAAGGAAAAAAAAAAAAAAACCAGGAGTTTATTAACATGTATACCTCAAGTATATGTGGCAGAAAACCCAGAGAAACGGGTAAATCTGTAGAGTAGATCTCAAAGAAAGCATTTAAGGCTGAAATACAATCATTCTCTGAAAGAACAGTGTGCGTGTGTTGGTGGAGACAAGATGGGCAGGGAAAGGACCCTAAAAGCAGGGGATGGTTTGTTACACAGATTTAAGTCCATGCCTTCTCCACTGGTTGACAGTCTCTAGTGATTTAGCAGAGGGAGACACACTTACAAATGGAGATTTCCTTTATAAATGTAAATTTCTCTTACAAAATGGTGACTTTTCAGAGCTACTTTGTCTGCAGTTTCTCAAAATAACCAGCTCAAAATCATCAATATGCCAAAGAGGCAGATTTTGGGCATATTCTGGTCTCCTACAGTCATATTTTGGTGTGGTATATCCTGAGCCCCACATGAATTATTATAGACTATGGAACTCAGGCACAGAAAGGATACATAACTCACCCAGAGTTTCAAGGCTAACAAGTGACAACGTTAGAATTTAAATCCTGGTACTCTGGGTCTAGAATTCAGCTTTAATCATCACCCTATAGTGCCTTAATAGCCAAAATAATTCATGAGAAGGAACAGATGGTTTGAAAATGGGAGGCAGATGGTGAAGAGCAAAACACTTTTATCAAGCTGGTTTCATTTCTCCACCTTAACTGTGCCTGACAGGCAGCAGAGCATGGTGGGGAGGGCCTGCACCGTGGAGTATCTGGATCCCAGTCTGGCTCTATCCTGACTAGTTTTTAAGTGAGGCTAACAGAGGATGAGCAGCATGTTCCCTTCTTTTTGATTTTGGACTAAAATTTAATGACTTACAAACTAAGGAATATGTAAGACTCGCCAATTAATTAAGAATCTTTAGGAGTGGGCAACAGGAATCCACATTTCTAACAAGCTCTCCAGGTGATTCTGATGCAGGTAGTCTTTGGACCATGCTTGGAAACCAGATGATCTCTGGGTCTCCTTTCTGTTTCTTATTTAATGACACCAGGCTATAGTCACACCTCCACATCTGTGACTTCCTCATTCTCAGATTCAACCCATTGAGAATGGAAAATATTTGGAAAAAATAAAAAATACGTCAATAAAAAATAATGCAAATAAAACAATACAGTCTAACAACTACTTACATAGCTTTTAAATTATATTAAAAATGATAAGTAATCTAGAGATGATTTCAATTATTCTGGAGGATGTATGTAGGTTATATGCAAATACCATGCATATAGCAGGGACTTGAGCGTCCTTGAATTTTGGTATCTGAGATGTGTGTGTGTGTAGGGGGATCCTGGAGCCAGTCCTCTGCAGATACGAAGGGATGACTGGTACTTGCCTTTGTGGTGCTGTTTCTCATCTGCTTTTGTCTATAGACAGGCAGAAGGGGTAGTGGCAAAAGCAAGGCCTGGAGTCAGGCAATTTGATGACAATGAGCCACTCACTACTCTGCCTCCAGCCCTGTTTTTTTACACAGAGTAGGGCTAATGGAAACTAATAGTAATAGAAGAGGCATGGGATGGAATACTCAGGTAATGTCGGTGTCCACCCCCTGTTCATTATGGCCATGTTCTGGTCTATGTGGTCATAAGTAAGTTAATGATATTGCAGGGAAAAGTTGCTATCTGAAGAGTCCAAAATTCTCAAGTAACATATGTGATGGCAGTGAGAATTCTCTCTCGCTTTTTTTCATTTTAGTTTTCCCCATTCCCTTCTTTAGGAAGATTTTGTCTGAGCTCCCCTAGTGGCATCTGTGGAGACATGCCCGGCTCATACACAGACCTTGCTGGCTGAGCTTTTCAGGTAGGCTATGTGCGTTTAGAACTCCAGCTTTTCAATCATCACTTGCCCCAATCTTTTTTTCTTCTCTCTCTCTCTCTCTCTCTCTCTCTCTTTCTTTCTCTCTTTGTCTCTCTTCCCCCAGCCTGGAGTGCAGTGGCAAATAACAGCTCACTGCAGCCTCGAACTACCAGGCTCGAGCCTCCTGAGTAGCTGGGACTACAGGTGTGTACCACCACGTCCAGCTAATTTTTTTGTTTGTTTGTTTTTGGCAGAGATGGAGTCTTGCTATATTGCAAAGCCTGGACTCTAATTTCTGGGCTCAAGCAGTGATCCTCCTGCCTCAGCCTTCCAGTGTGCTGGGATTACAGGAGTTAGTCACTGTAGCCAGCTCCCAATTTCTCAGAAAATGAAAAGCACTATGGGGAATCCCCAGAGGGCAACCTGGTTTGTTCCTCTGTGTGTCTGTGTGTGTGTGTGTGTGTGTGTGTACATGTGTGGTGTGTGTGGGTGTGAGGGTTGAAAAGGACACCCTCCTGGACCAAACTTTACTCAGGATCCTCAGTCCTTTTCTGGATTACACTGTAACCTTGCCCGGATACCTAACCCAGTTTTAGTAAGAATCCAGCTAAGTCAGTTAAGCAAGGTATCTGATCACCTCTGACTGCTGATCATATTCCTCATCCCCGACCTTTGATGTATAAGTCCTTGACCTGCCCTCAGCAAGAATCCTGTGAAGTCAGGTTAGCAAGAATCCCCCTGCTGTTGGTGTCTCTTCTAAATAATTTTCCATCCACTGATATCCTCCCTTTACTCCTTGGCTATAGATCTCTAATTGTCCATGTATCTTGAGTTGAGCCTGATCCTTTCCCCCTATTATAGTATCTCTCAATTCAATGGCCCTGAGTAAAGTCTTCCCTAACATTTTAACAAGCATCCAAATAATGTTTTTAACTCTGTGTGTGTGTGTTTGTGTGTGTGTGTGGTGTGCATGTGTGTGTGCAAGAGAGAGGATCTATTTCAGAGGGGTAACACCTCTCAGTGAGGGGAACACCAGAACAGAGAGTCTGGGATGAAAAAGTAAAGTAGCGCCCGCTCTCCTCCTCACTACAGTAGCTGTATAGGGAATTCGCCTTTCTCTTCCTCAGTTTTCTAATCTGTAAACTGGAGATAATCATAACTATTGCATAGCATTTTTATGTGAACTTACTAAGATTTATTAGCATTAATTATATTTCTATCATAAAATATATACACTAAAACATAAAACACTTTCATATATTTCACGTTTGTTTTTGTTGAATTGCAGTATTTATTATTTAGAAATTTTTTTTTATTAACCTTTGCAAAAAGTACCATCTTTAACCTAAGTGAAGTGGAACTTTATAAGCATCTAAGGGGGGAATCATCTGAGTAGGGTGCTTTTTTTCTGTCCCAGGTCGTTAATGACCTCAAGGAAGAATCCTTTACTCTGTAACATCTAGAAAGTTAATTTTGCTCTTTCTCTGAGCAAGAGGGAAAAGAAATGATGGACTGCTGAATTCCCGGAGAGGTCACTCAGCAGTGCTCAGTGTTGGCTGTATTGTTCTGACCAATACAATGGAGAGGGATTTTCTGTGCTCCAGGACCCCAGTCCTTAGGCTGCTGCTTTCCCTGGAGGAACTGCAAAGGAGTGAACTGTCTCCGAGGAAAATACCTGCTGGAGACAATGAGAGCAGCGAAGGTGCGGACAGTGGAGTGGCCCTCTGGAAGGTGCTAACTCGCCTCTGCTCTGGAGAAAGCTTCCTAGAATAAATGTGTTTCCTGTTCTTGAGAGAAGGTTGGGCCACTAAGGAAGTCACTATCAGCAGCCTTGGGGCCAAAGGAGAGGCTGACCTATGCCCTCTGGGTCACATTGTCTTAACCTTCAGGAATGTTTCCTGGAAAAATTGCTCTGAAAGTAAAGAAGAAACCTTACAGAGGAGAACCTGAGTAGAAGAAAAATCTCTGGGAAGCCTAAGCCCTTTGGAGTCACGTGTGAGAAAGCACACACACACACACACACACACACACACACCCCTTTGCTGAAAGCACCTGCAAAGCACTAAACCCTGAACCCTGCTTTGGCCCAGGGTGAGGCCAAAGACTAGAGATAGCATCTTAAAACACTACCGCTTCTGGGAATGGCTGCAGGCACGGAAGCCCATCTATTTCCCCAAGTGAGTGTAGGGGAGAAAAAGTAGTATGTTTTTTTCATCCATCACAAGGTTCATGGTTGAGATTCCTATAACAAAAGACAGATTAACAAGAGGAGAGCATGCACATTTATTTAATATGTGACACAGGAACCTTCATAAATAAAGACTCAAAGAAACAGGGAGAACTGCGTATTTTTCTGCTTTGGTTTGATATAGGGTAGACAGTCACAGGGAAGTGTGATCAGACAAAGGGGACGTGACCTCATGGTAATGAACTGGGGGAAGCTCAGCAGGCCTGTTTGTGCTGATACTTCCTGAAGTCTCTGTGTCTTCCACTCCTTTTCCCCAGGTATAGGGAGGACCCGTCTGGAATGAGAATCTTATGACCTACTTCAGAGAGCATCAGCTAGATTTTATGGCCTGCTTCAGGGGAGAAGGGAGGCAGAAAGGGAGGGTGGCCCTCCTGCTTCTGCGCTTCCTCCATTGCCAAGGTGCCATATTTTGGGATAACGTGTCCTGAACAACAGGTTGGGATATATGTGCAAGAGATTGGCAACTTGGTCCAATGGATTTAATATGGATGTAAAGTCGTTCCGTTAAGAGGAGTCAAAAGTCAAATTCTTTTAGGGAAAGAAATGTAAACTGGGAAGGTAGTTAACTGTGGAGCCACAGCCACTGATAAAAAGGTGTAAAAAGTAGTTTTATAAAGAAGGAGCTCACTCACTCTGTTTGTGCAGTGGGTGTCAGTTGGTTGGTTAATTAATCCTTGATAAAGGATTTTCTAAGGCACACGTGCACCTTTCCCTTCTCTCTCAATGCTGCCAGTCATTGTCCTTGGCAACCACAGGGTGACCAACCTTTCCACTTTCTATATCAGATGTTGATCTCCAGAAAGACAAAGATTTCTCCCTGAAGATTAGAGAAAGTTCTCTTTGTGGGGAAAGCTACAGATGAGGAACAGAAGAAAAAATATCTTACTCCCCAAGCCACTGCATAGCCCTAGATAAACGAAAAGCCATGAAGGTGAAGAGAAAGAATGAGGTCTGAAGGCCACCTGGAGTTTCTGTAGGCCACAGGGAGGGTGGAGGTAGAAACTCAAGTTGTATATTAATCTGCCCTCCTAAAGCCTGCTTCAGTTCTTTAAAGTTTCGTCTCTCCTTACGTGCTTTCTGATAGCTCACTGCATGTCCAGAAATTATACTTAGAACTAGCCTTGCTTTTAGAATTTAGTTTGGGTCTAAGAAACTGGGGATTAGGCAAGGTAGAATGAGGCATAATTCTCTAGTTAATTTACTCGTGTCACCAAATAATTGTTTTTAATGCAGTCTCAAATATTTTCCAAAGAATATTCCTCTGTGTAATATTAATAAATAAAATATACAGAGTTTTATGGTCACTTAACTTTGGGGAATACAGACCTAATATAAGCTGTTTGTGTTTCTTTGTGATGTGATTGCTCAGAGCCTTTAATAAACTAGCGTGCATTATAAATCAAGACGGGCTGCATGGTGAGCAGTGAGTCCCAAGCTCATCATGAATATCATGGCACAATGGTGATTCAAGGGACACACTTTAAAAAACCCCAATGATTTCTCAACCTGTTGATCTTGCTGTTTGGAAGCTGCTTCCCATAGCTCATACCAGAAACACCCCACACAGAGACATCATGGGGCAGGGGAAGGACACATGGGTCCGAAGTCCTGGGTTCTACATTTTTCTCACCAGCAGTGGCAAGTGGTAGAAGGTGCTGAGCCTCAAGTTTATCATCTGTAAAATAGGATAAACATGGCCTTGCTTTGCTTGCAGGGCAATAGTCGGGAATCTCAAAGGAGACATTTGAAATAACACAAATATATGTTAGTGGTTGTTATGATAACATACAGCCTAACTGAGGGTGAAAAATTCCTTACCTTTCTTGTTCGGATAATGCTTCATGGTAGAGATGTCTCTCTTCGTAGTTTATTGACTCTATCAAATCAACGAAAGTTTGAACGCCTATTTTGTAATAAAGCATTGCTTAAGTTGATTCTAGGAGAATTATGCTGAGATTCATAACTACTTTCTTGTAATACCTAATTGCCCATATTGCTTGTCTTGGCATTACTTAGGAATGTAACGTCAACGCATAATTCCCTTTGGTTGTTTGAACATGCTCAGTGCGATAGTCCTTTTTACCTATTATTCATGGTCATTAATGAATCGTTCCCTTGTTAAATGAACCAGCTGAGTAACACATGTCGTGACTTCAGGGACAGAGTTTGCTGGAGGGTATTTCGGCCTATCACCTCTGTGAAATTGGCTTTCTTCCTTTCAGACTTGATTTTTGTGATTACTTTCCCAAAGATAAAAGCTAGTCTTGGTTTGGGTCACTGTAGAATAGCCCCGGACATTTTCAGACTGGGAGGCATTCACCTCTGCTTGTCTCGGGGTGTTATCAGAGCTACACTGGAAAAGATGTGTTTGCAGAGACATTTAAGTTTGGCATTTCTTTGTGTACATGCTCTTGAAAGGTTTGGGCCAAGGCAGTCAAACTAAGTTGGGAGTCAAGGGCCTAGAATCCTTTTGCAAACCCGAGCAAAAGTGGTGGTAGTGTACCCTGCATAATAATGCCATTCGTAGCAATTCCTGTGAGCTACACACTGTCCTCTGGACTTCATATAGATTAACTCCTTTCACTCTCAAAATAGCACTGTGCGGGTGTACGATTATTAGCCTGATTCTCCATGTGAGGGAGGTAGCAAGTTTACATCTCCCACTCCAGGGTTCTGGTTTCAGGGATAGTAAGCGATGTCCTGGTATGTGGCCACAGGCAATCTGCCTTTACCAACCAGAGCTCTAGAGTGATCCTCCTAGCTATGGCTGATTGGATCATGGATGAACCCTCGACTCAAATCCAGCTAATTCATTAGCTAGTTAGATTTTCTCAAGAATTTAAATTAGAGTCATAGAGATAAAAGCCTATATAAAAGCTCTAGGGGTGAGGCAGCTATTTTGATTTCAAGTAGAGGAGAAAGTAGAGAGAGCTCTTCTGCAGAGAGGCAGAGAAAACAAAGAGCCACTTGATCTTAAGAAATGGAAAAAACAGTGAAACACTCCAACTCTGGGATCTGATAGGCCTGGATTAGACTCTGGACTCTGTCATTTGTGAACTTGGACAAATGACCTAACTTCTCTAGGACTCAATTTCTTCACCTTGAAAGGAGAAATGATGGTATCTCTGCCAGTGACTTGCTTAGCATAGTGCCTGGCACACAGTAAATCCTCAGGAAATAATAGCTATAATCATTGTTATTAATATTTCTGATGGCTTTTTGGTTCTCCTAAGGCCTGGCTTTCTTAGGTTGCTTTCCTTAGAGCCCATTGTCTGGGCTCTTTATCCTCACCCTCCCTTCCCTTAAGGGAGTCTTGATGGGCATGTGCAGGTTCTGGTGTGGTGCAGTGAAAACCAGCACCTACCCTTTAAGACGAGCTCTTGAGAAGATGGTCTGAGTCATGTTTAGGATTTGTTCTTCATACAATCACAACAAAAGGAAGATATAAATAATTCATAGTCCCACTGTTCTATTGTCTTCTTTCCTCCTCGGGTATGGTAATCTGGAATCAATAATTTGTTACGTTTTCACCATGTACTCAGTCTTGCTCTGGGCTGTGTGTATGTGTGTCAGTGTGTACATATGTATTTGTGTGTGTGTATGTGTATGTGTGTGTGTAGGAGTGGGGAACCGATGGGTTGGTAGGCAAAACAAAAGTTGCAAACTCCAAATAATTAAAAAACAATATGGAGCCGTCCTGAAGCGGTGGCCAGAGAAGAGACAAGGGCACAGGCCTTGGATCGCCATGGCTTTCTTGGGTGTGCAGAAAAGGTTCGGCCTTAACAGAGATCGATGGTTGACAATCCAAAGTGCTGAACAGCCCTACGAGATTCCTGCTTGATGGCATGCTTTTGAAAAAGCATGGATAAAAGGGGCAAATGGAATCGGTAGTACCTGGGCAGAGAAAGAGTGCCAGATAGAATATGATGATGTATATACTTTGGTAGAAAATGATGACACGTATGAGTACCGTCAGGAAGCAGCAGGATAAACTGATGAAGGGATGCATACCCCCTCCACCTCACCATATGGGCAAGGGGGAGCCTTGGCCCTGAGCAAAGCAGCTGCTGATATCTGGAGGCTGTTTTTCATGTTCTCTGTTCTCCACTGGAAAGATTGTTTATGGAAAACTTCCTTGTCAAAGTGTGTAAAACAAAGCATTGTTCCATCCTAAGAAAGAAAACAAAACAAAACAGTCTGATAGTATATATCAAGTGCAACCTCTTTTGAGTCCAGTGATTCTTAAATGAGGGCCTTTGGAAACATTTAAAAACAACAACAAAACAGAAGACAGATTTCCTGGACCTTATCACCCAAATTTCTAATTTGGACAGGCTGAGGAGGGTAATGGTTAAAACCTTTAAAAGTTCTTTGGAGAGATTTGCTTCATAGTCAAATTTTGGAATCACCACTATAGATTATGAGTGCAGTTAGGATTTCTGGAATTCAGAGTTGTCAAGCACGCTTTGATAGAAGGTTGAAAACAAGAAATAGATTTTGAAGATACGTGATAGAGAGATGAAAGCAGGGAACATTTCAGATGGAGAACTGAGTAAATACAAGGAATTCGAACTCTACATGGCATCTGTTAGAAGGTAAGGGTGGGGATGAAACATGAGACCTATGAAACAGAAGCAGTAAGTCCAAAAGGGAGAGTCGCCAAGGAGGAGTCATACTGAAATCTGCATTTACATTTGCAGATTCAGCATCATCCTGGCCTATTTTTGCAGCAGTTTCTTGCGAGGTAGGCGGAGTAGCATGCCTGCTGGCCCCTGGTCGTAAAACTGAATAAACTCTACTTAGCTCTGAGAATGTCTCATTTGTACTCCTAGTTTCCATCTTCAGTGCCGTGAAACAAAACCAACTCCAAGTGAGAGGAGAGGATGAACGAATGGTGTTTGCTTCAGTGACATCTCCTTCTTTGCAAGGAAGTTCTGGATGGGCTGGTTGAGTCAAGATACCTGGAAAAGCCAGTTCAGTTCAGATTGAGCCCAGCCTTAGGTTCAGTGATGACCTCCAGGAAATTGGCAGCTCAGCTGATTCACAACTTGGTTTTGTGGTACTGACACCCTCTTTTATAAGAAGGGCTCACTGTGGGCAGAGGAGTCTTAGCTCAGGAAGAATTCTGAGAAATCATTAAGATTTTAAGAGAACGTGCTCTGTGTCTTTGCTATGTAACTCACTTTGAGCACAGGACTGCTGCCTCCCTTCCTCCCAGAAACTGGCAGCCCATGTACTGATCTGACGCAGAGCTGATCTTTTCTGAGACACCCTCTTCTCCCGGGCCCAGCTTCCCATGGTTTTGCTTCCCTGGGACGTGCTCTTCTCTGTGTCAGATCGAAGTCTGGAAATGGCCCATCAACTTTTCCCGTGACATATCTCCCCTACCCTGCATAATTTGAGGTCAAGCACAGGCCCTTCTTTTTGTTGTTGTTGTTGTTTTTTGGTTTTTGGGTTTTTTTTGAGATGCAGTCTCACTCTGTCACCCAGGCTGGAGTGCAGTGGCATGATCTTGGCTCACTTCAACCTCTGCCTCCTGGGTTAAAGCGATTCTTTTGCCTCAGTCTCCCGAGTAGCTGGAACTACAGACGCGTGCCACCACACAGGCTAATTTTCATATTTTTAGTAGAGATGGGGCTTCGCCATATGGATCAGGCTGGTCTTAAACTCCGCCTCATGATCTGCCTGCCTTGGCCTCCCAGTGTCCTGGGATTACAAACGTGAGCCACCGCACCCGACCAAATTGACTCTCTAGAGAGTAAATTCCATAGCAAATATACCAAAAGCTAAAGCAAATTCTATGATGTTTTGGACTCTGACTGCTCCCTGAGTCAAAATGTTTCGGGTCTAGGAACGTACATTGTTAACAACTATCACTGAAGCTTCTTATGCCCACTGCCTTTCACAACTATCTAAACACAGAGCTTCTAGAGTCATCTTGCCTTAGTGGGAGTTCCATCTTGATAATTTCTTGCTTTGTGGTGTAGAGTGTAGGGGAAATGTTCTTCTTTTCTTTTCTAGGCCCTAGAAAGTGTATCTGAGGTCCTGCTCTATGAAAAGACTGTTGTTATCAATGAGTTTGATGCATGTATTTGTTAGCACTGAGATTCAGACGTAGATATTTTCCACCTCCAGTGTTTGGGTATGAGTTCCCTCACTTTTGTTGCCCTTGCTTCCCTTCATGAAGAAGTGTAACAAAACAGTGGCTTCATAACCTAGAACCTCTCATTAGAAGCAAAGGCAAGAAAATTAGCTGAGTGAGCATTTTTTTCTTCCTCTCTGTATGCACAGATCTGGTGTTACTGCTGGAAGCCTTGGGCTGGGTGTGCACTCAGGTGACTCATGGGGAAGGATACATCCCAGTGAAGAGCATCATCTTTCTCAAAAAGCATGACAGAGCTTCCAATTTTAGACTTTTTCTTTCTTTCTTTTTTCCAAAGGCGGGGTTTCACCATGTTGGTCAGGCTGGTCTTGAACTCCTGACCTCAGGTGATCTGCCTGCCTTGGCCTCCAAATACTTGGATTACAGGTATGAGCCATCACGCCCTGCCCCAATTTTAGACTTTCAAGACGTCTACCAGGTCTTCTTTAGAGTAAATTATGTCAGTGAATGGGTGAGCCTATGTACGTGGAACAGGTTGGAGTTCTCCAGAAGTGTCCGTGGCAACTGTTGAGAAGTGTGATGGATACTCTGAAGAGAAGCCAGTGTGTCCCATAGCGTCCATGTTAAGTAGCTGAGAATCTTACTCAACTCTTCAATGGGCTGTACCTCTGTAGGGCTTAGCATAGACAAGAACCTCAGTCAGGGGAATCTGCGAAGGCCACAAATGCATCTGTCCCTTCCAGTGCCAAGAAGATGAAGGCTTTGTGTGTTTTGTTCACTGTGGTGTCTACAGTTCCTGTTAAGAAGTAGACGCTCAACATACACGTGCTGGTGAACACATGGATTGCCTTCTTTGGAGTGAGTACAGAGCTAGACTAGAGGTATGACTTGACTATGACATGGGCCCTGTTCTTGCGGATTTTTTAGGCTACTAGGTAAGGCAAGTCTATGGGAAAAAACACCACCACAAAATGTAGTAAAAGACGTAGGTAAATGTCTTAGGGAGCTCTGAAGAAGACGCAGAAAGACTTCATGCTTCACCAAAGGCGTGGGAGGTGAGCTTGGATCTTGAAGGGTGTGAAGGGGCTGGTTAGTGATGGGAGAGAAGAAGCCGAGCACAATTTCTACTGCTGAGGAACTTATTGCATGGATGGAGGGCTGGTGAAAATCCCTGGGAAGGGAGTTAGGGGGTCTGTGCAGCAGGATGCCACAATGGAATCATTTCTGCACATTGTGACTGAGGCACAGTGTGAGACAAACCCCACCAGCTCCACACCCTATGCAGATTTACAGAAGAGAGAGCCTTGAGGCCCTCTTTCATGTCTCTCAGCCCCCTCAACCAGATCAAGGACTTTTCAGGGCAAGGATGCCACAAGTGTTTCCCCATTTCCTGTGGACTGGGTGAAGGCCCCTCACAAGAGATGAGGTGGTGCCGTCTTAGGTCCCATCCAAAAGGACGGGTCCTGTCTTGAGAGAAGAGAGAGGAGGGCAGAAACCCCGTAGAAAAGGGGGAAAGGTGCACGCCCATGCCCAGGGATGAGGAAGGAGTTGCAAGAGGCCACCAAAAACAGAGATATATTCACCGGGTCGACGGGTGCTGCAGGAGACATGGGTCCACCAGGTGACGCATGAAGAGGCACGAAAGTGTTCGACGAGAGCAGTCACAGCACAGAGACAGTGGAATGGTGGTTGCCAGGAGCTGAAGGAGCGGGAAATAGAGAGTTTTGTTTAATGGGTATAGAGTTTCTGTTTTACAAGATGAAGAGGGTCCAGGAGATGGATGGCAGTAATAGGCGCACAGTGCTGTAAATGCATGTACTACCAGTGAACTGTACACTAAACAATGGTTAAGATGGTCAATTTTATGTTATGTGTTTCTTAATGCAACAAAAAATTTGGGGGGAAAAAATGCTTCATGAGAGAAAGAGTTCCCCTTCCCAGGGATGTTGGTGTTAACCACATGCCAGGCCCAGGGAGCACAAAGCCATTCAGTCGATTAGTGCTGTCCTGTCCACTGACCTCTCGCCACACCACTTCGCCTTCAGATCTGGCGGTGAAAGAATCAGGAAAACTGTGATAGAGGGTGAGGAGAGCCCAAGTGGCGAAGCTCCTTCCCCTCTACAGGCTTCCAGCCTGAAGCTGGCCCGAGGAGAGAGAATTCACAGCAAAGTCAAGTTCGGCCTCTTGGTGATTACATGGGACTGGAAATTACTGTGTCTGAAGCGCAAACATCCTGTGGCTTCAAGTGATTCCAGTGCTCTTCTACTACCCAGAGCTTTTCTCCAGCAGTAGGGAAGGTTACCCACTGACAAACTATGCAGGGACGATGGGAGACAGAAACAGCTCTGAGCATGTCACAAGCTGCACTTACTCAGCATGCCTGTTACGTGTGCAACTGGTGCTTGGAGTGCAGTGAATGCTCAGTCAGTGTCTCTTACTGGCTAATGTGAACAGTGTTATGATGATTCCCATGGAGACACAGAAGTCACAGAGCACCAGAAGTCAAACCTAAGAGTTGTGGTTTGGTTGCTATGGACTATTCAAGGGTTGTTAACAATTTGGCCTCACAAAAGTTACATTTACAGGATGGCATTCATGAACTTATGGCACAGAAAGAGGCAAAGTATTCAGGGAGCCTTGTGGAAGACAACAAAAGACCAATGGCTCCTGTTTTTGTTTTTTAAAATCTCTATAGAAAACTCACAAGCATTGTTTTAAATCTCTTCGCAAGTGAGGGTACAACACAACCTTAGGATTGGTCTGAAGATACTTACTTTTCAATTGATAGGATATGAGCAGATAAGACCTTCTCCAAAGCTTCTTCCCAAGGGGGAACCTGGTAGAATAGCTCATTCAGTTCACTCTGCCCTTCTTCTATAGTGCTTTCTTCTGTTCTGCGGAGATTAATAACCCTCCTGGCGGGTAGGCTTTCTCAGGTTTGACCAATGAAGAATACTCACATAAGATTGAGAAAATGGAAATGTGATGGGGGCCACACTTTTGCAGCCAACAGGCACATGGAGGCATTTGGCTTTACTGCAGCAGCAGCACCACCAAAGCTTCCAGCATCTATTCATGACTTTCATAGGTGGTGAGAGGCAGTGGGGGCATTCATTTACGTCACTGCAGGTGTGGTGGGATCCAGAGCTGGCAGCTCCAGGGGATTCCCAATCTTGGCAGCCTCGTGACTGAGCATTCACTGCATGCCACGCACTGCTTGTACATGTGCAAAAACACCCTTTGCAAGGTTACCCACTTATTTCCAACTTAGGAGCTTTCCTACTTGCTTTTGTCTTTTTTTTTTTTTTTTTTCTGGTCAAATTGTCCATATCTGAGCTTCCGATTTCTCCTGTCTAGACCCACCTTAATCCCAGCAATAAAGGAGGTGATGGGGAACCCTTAGAAGTAATTGATGGAAAGCAAATAATGTAGGAAAGATATTGAGCAACTGGCAATTGGCTCAGAAATATCCCTGGCACAGCTTGGGACAGTCCTTGGCTGCCTTTTGTGGACCTGAATCTTCCATTGTGATGGGAAGGAAGTTGCCAGCAGACACAGGTGTGCAGCCTCACCTCCAGCATGAGCTACTGTCAATGTTTGCATGGAGAATGAAAATAAATAATCAAGTGAGAATGCTCTTCCTGACATCTGTCTACACAATGAGCGGCTTATTCTTCAAGTTCCAAGTCATCCTCTCCTTCTTTGTGATGATGATGATTTTTCTGCTCTCTCAGGGAGCACCACCCCATCTTTTGGTGCTCCTATGGGGGTGTGCACATGGTTCCCATACTGCATGGCTGTTATTTCAACACACGACTACTTTCTAGCTCGGCTGTCAGTCTTAAGGGCAGGATGATGGCTGTCTCAGACATTCGAATATCTTCCTTATAGGTGTGGAGCCAACACTTAGTAGAAGCCCAGTAAGTGTTGAGTGAGTAACGTGCATCCCTGTCTGGAAACAACGTGATGAACTGGACACTTCTGAAGAAGCTCTTTGGCTTGCAGTTCAGTTCCAGTCTCTTCACAGGGCATTCCTGGACCCCTGGTTGGCTCAGCAAATTTTGGTCTTTATTAAAGTCATGGTAAAAAGGAAAGAGCAAAAGGGAGGAGTCCAGTCTTGACTTCTCAGTAGGCCTCCATTTCCTTATCTATAGAACAGGAAATCTGGTAAGGATTTCTAGCTCTACAACTGCAGTGTCCATGTCTGAGGACCTATGACCACCTCATCTGCCAGCCCATGTGCTTCCAAGATGGACTTGGTTGACCTGGTACTTCCCTCGTTGTGCCATGAATATTCTCCCATAACTACTTGCTCAGTGCAGTGAAAGGAGAGGCTCTTCCTCCTACAGTAATGAGGAGGTAATATTTGTACCCAATATAGATGGATAATAAAGGGAAGGGACCAACATTTATTCGGCATCTACTATGCTTGGTGTTTTTACAGTGTTATCTAATTAGATCTCTATGACCAGTGAGGTAGTTATTATAATTCCTAATTTTAAAGATAAGGGAATGGGACTCAGTGGTTAAAAAAATTGCTATAGGCCACACAGCTAATAAATTAATAAAGGCAGGATTTAAAGCTAAGTGTCCAGACTCTTCCTACTGCTGTTATTCTAGGTGTAGGAGTGAAGTTACAGAACTGGAGAAGCATGGAATGTGTTTGGGAATTAGGAAATGATTCAAACTGAGGGTGGGAAGCAGATGGCATCTAAAGGGAAATGGCGTGAGACAAGGCTGGCATGTACAATAGATTGCCCCCTTAGTATCAGCCTGTGACACTGGGCTTGACAAAACCATATGCGTTGGGAGCCATGAAAAGTTTTAGGAACAAATATGACTTACCCAGATGCATTATGAAGTTTAACCTGGCTTTTAAGCAAAGGATAGATTGAAGGGGAGAGATGACAGACCTCTTAGCCTATGGAAACAGTCTTCCTCCCCAACAAGTCATTCAACAAACAGAGTGCTTCAATGTGCAAATCACTGCTCCATACCGTGAAAGGTACAACCATGAAATAGAATGGGTTCTGCCCTCAAGGAACTTACTCTTACATAGAAGAGGTAACTGATCATGAGGAATATTAGAACACGTTGTCTTGTAGATCTCAGTGCTAAAGAGGTATAGCAAAATCTTTGCCTTTGTAGAATGCTCCATTGGATGAAACCCATCAGCTTTGAAGAAGTCAGAAGTGAGGTTTTGGATATATCTTTGTACTTAAAATTGGGTTTCCTTTCTTTCTCTCTGCTTGGATGTGTGAATGTTTGCATAAAAACTAGTCATGACCAGCCGTCTTCTCTCCTTTCCATTAAGCTTTACTCCTCCAGTCTCGTTCCTAACAGTGAATCAGTAAATCAATGACTCTATAGGCTTGTGCCTGCTCGGGTCAGTTTTTGGACTCCAGTGCAGAGGTGGTCACTAGTGGAGTTTTCTTTGCTCTAATCTCTACCTGGAATTAAATATCCTATTTACCAGCCTCCTTTCTGTTCTCTACCGAGACCAAGACTTCTAAAATCTTCAGGTGCAATTCATTAACTACAGACCTCAAATCCCTTTGCCTCTGGAGATAGGGAGGGGATCTTATTTCTGTTTTGTCTTTAGGTTAACTTGCCTACTGGTTGTTTCCCTAATAATAGGGTTACTTCACAGGTGAAGTGCACGCGACAGACTGACCCCACCTTCAGTCATCCACTGAGTGCTTAAGGATCAGTTCTGAGGTATTTAAATAACAGTTTCAAAAGGAAGCCTCCTTGCTTTTAAATCGATCTCCTTTAAACTGGACATAGAGGCAATAGAGGAATTGACACGTTATTTTATTTTCCACTTTTTTTCTTTTTGCATCTTCTCCTTTGGCATGTTGAAGCCTCTCTTTCTGTGCCTGGAACTGTATCATGAAAGAGAGAGAGCAGAAGGTAGAGTTATTTGTTTATTTATTCTTTCAAATTTTATAAAATGCTCTGTGCCACGCATTTTCCAGAGGCCCCTTCCTCTTTTGAGAAGTTCTACAGGGGGTCCCGTTTTTTTTTTTTTTGTCTCTGCTCCTTCCTTCTCTCGCACCCCCTCCAGCTCCAGAGCAGTGAGCTGCCACTCATTAGGTGTGTGCCTGTGCTCTTATCCTGGTGGCTGAAAACCATTCTTTCCTTTGTTTTTAGAAGTCTCTCTCTCCTCCCCACAGCCACCTGCATCCCACACAACAGCTTTAAAGGAGAAAACCCCATGGAGAAAGAACTGAAACTGAGAGGAGTTCCAAACTAAAAATAAACCACAGATCTCAGCAAGGCTCTAGACCCTGGCTGTTGCCCTTGTCATTGACTTTTCCTTATTGAAAACTACTCAGAGACCTGAGGAAAGCTTTGTGCTAATACTGATATAATTGCTCTTATCGCCGCTACCTGGGTGAGTGCCATTCAATATTTACACTATGCAAGGTGCCTCGTAGGAGTTGGACATACCTGGAGTTTCTCAGAATCCCAATGTGATGAAGTTAATGTGGGGAAAAAGGCTCTGAGAATTAAAAGAAGATCCCCTGATCTTACCCCTGCTGCTCTGATTCATTCGCTTCAGTTTTCCTTTCTTTTTTGAGACAAGATCTCTGTCACCCAGGCTGTAGTGCAGTAGAACAATCACAACTCACTGTAGCCTTGACCCCGGCTCAAATGATCCTCCCACCTCAGCCATTCCCTACCATCCCCATCCCCCAGTAACTGGGACTACAGGTGGATGCCACCCTGCTTAGCTAATTAAAAAAAAAAAAAAATGTTTGTAGAGACAGGGTCTCACTATATTAGCCAGGCTGGTTTTGAATGCGTTGCTTCAAGTGATACTCCCTCTCCAGCCCCCACCCACCAAGTGCTGGGACTACAAGCATGAGCCACTATGCCCCGCCTATGTCATATTTTAAGAAAGATTAGAAAAGTAAGTTTGCACTTCTCGTTCAGGATTCTGTGATTCTGACTTCATCACTTCCTTTCTTACAGTTTCTTATCACTGCTTTTCTTTTCTTTATTTAACCACCTTTTCTTTCCTCCCCCTCTTACTTCTCTCTCTCCCCTTCACTTTCTCTCTCCCACTCCTTCTCATATCAACCCAGCTTACTATCAACCCTATTGTCTTGATTCACAAGTAACAGCTTCTGGAACATAGTAAACAGAATGAAACTGTTATTCCAAGCTCACAGAGGAATATGGAGAAGAAAGCCATTCTTTTTCTTTATTGATGAGTCCCTGGGGAAACGGAATCCCTTTTCTCTTACCAACCCATGAACAAATAGGCATTGGGGTCAAAGCTTCCAAAACTGTTGTTCTGTTAGCTGCAGACTTTAGGAAAGGTTTTGGGGAAATAAATAAAGGCAGAAATAGGTTATGTGCTGCTAGAACCTTCTGTTCTCCTGGCATCTCTCCTTGTCACATTGTTTTCCTGATCTATCTGGTACAACTCCAACCCAACAGAACAGGACGAAATTCACTTATAATGAACAAAGTCACTTATTATGTTCTTGATTGATTAGAGCATCATGCTGGAAATTGCATTAGATTGTGAGTTTTTTGGCACAGGCCTGGCATGTAGGGAATAAATACTTTATTTTGAACAAGTCAATGGTGTAAAAGGTTACACCTATTGAAACTTTCTCAGAGGCACAGATTATTTATCGTGATTGTGTTTCTGAAGAAAATTTAAAGATAGGATTTGATAAGTAGGTTTTTTTTTTACCCGATTTTGGAACTTACGTGAAACTAGAGAAGTATAAAAAATGAAATTTATTTTGTTATACATTGAATGAATCATCAGTGTCTAAAAATTAGAATGATATACATTGAATAAATAAAAATGATGTACATTGAATATAAAAATTGAAATGATCTCAGAAAATTGTACATGTTATATATCATGCCCATGGCTTGCGAAAAGAGCAGCAGCAACATGTAAAGCATTTAAAAATACGGTAATATCATGGAAATAATAAATACAAACTTTGTCACTTCGTGCTGTCACAACTCGAGGGTACCTATGAGATTGGAGTGGCCACCAGCTATGGCATCTGTGGACATTCTGGGTTCAAGTGGGAAGAAGATTAAGCCTCCTTCTGCTTAATCTCTGAAGGAGAGAGGCAATGGATGACCTTGCCAAAATATATGAAACATGAACAAAGGTAGTTTGTGAATATTAACTAGCTGTTTTGTAAATGCTGCTGGGGTTCACTGTGGTATTATACCTACCTTCTGCTGTGGTAGATGCAGACCAGACCTAATTTGGACCAATCTAAGTTTTGAGTCAGGACCCTGGAAGATTAAGAAAGGAAATAAAGTGTCTCGTAGTCACGTTTCCAGATACAAAAGGATATGTAGGAAAATTTTATTCTAACCCTCATCATCTAAACCCAGTAAAATTTTGCCAGGTGCAGTGGTTTGTGCCTGCAGTTCCAGCTACTCAGGAGGCTGAGGTGGGAGGATCACTTGAGCCCAGGAGTTCTGGGCTGTTTGTGCTATGCCGATCGGGTGTCCGCACTAAGTTCGGCATTAATATGGTGACCTCCCGGGAGCTGGGGACCACCAGGTTGCCTAAGGAGGGGTGAACCGGCCCAGGTTGGAAACGGAGCAGGTCAAAACTCCCGTGCTGATAATAGTGGGATCACACCTGTGAATACCTGTGAATAGCCACTGCACTCCAGCCTGGGCAACAGAGCCAGACCCCGTCTCTCTTAAAAAAAAAAAAAAAAAAAAAAAAAAAAAAAAATTCTTTAAAGATAAGAAACTTGGAGCAATGTTCTACCTGTGAAGTCCTAAGCAAGACATACATTTCTTCACGTGGAACCACAGGGTCTGTGATGATGTCTGACTGCATTTCCCTGATGGTAGGGGATTGGCGAGGACAGGAATACTCCACCTGGCTTGTCAGCAGACGGAGCCCCACCTCATTGCAAGCTGCCATTTCCTCCTACACAGAATGTTGCATTTGCCTCCTAACTGTGCTCAGCTAATTAAGCAGGTCTCCCTGCTTCTGCTTTTCTCTCTGTAGAATTTTTGTTTCTTTTTTCTTCTTCTTTTTTTTTTTTTTTTTTGAGACGGATTCTCACTCTGTCACCCAGGCTGGAGTGCAGCGGTGCAATCTCAGCTCACTGCAACCTCCACCTCCTTGAAGAAATTTTCATGCCTCAGCCTCTCGAGTAGCTGGGATTACAGGTGCCCACCACCACACCCAACTAATTATTGTATTTTTTTTTTTAGTAGAAATGGGGTTTCGCCATGTTGGCCAGGCTGGTCTTGATCTCCTGGCCTCAAGTGATCCACCCACCTCAGCCTCCCAAAGTGCTGGGATTACAGGTGTGAGCCACTGAGCCCAGCCCTCTCTCTATAATCTGCTTCTCACATAGCCAGAGTTTTCTTGTAAAAGTGCAAATCAAGCTGTGTCATCTCCTGCATGAAACTGTCCAGTGGTTTCCCATGGCAGTCAGGAAGTAATGTGTTACTCTCGCTCTTGCCTACACAGCCCTGTGAACGTCTGGCCCCCTACTCACTCCTCCTGCCTCGTCTCAGGCTCCCTGCCCCTTGGGATCTGTGCAGCAGGCCCAATGACCTTCTTTCTGCCCCTTAGGCATGTGGAGCCCATCCCTGCCTCAGGGCCTTTGCCCTTGCTCTCTTCACCACTCTGATCTCAGCTTTTCCAGCAGCTGCCTCCTCATCCTTCACGTCTCAATTAATGACACTCCCTCCATGAGGTATTCCTTGACCTCCTAATTTAAATTAACTTAGTCATTCATGATCACATCACCCTTTTTATTTTCTTCATAGCCTTATTGCTTTCCAAAATTATTCTGTTTATTGATTTACTCGTTCAGTGTTTGTCTCCTCCCACTAGAAGTGTAGGAAATCATTGAGAAAGTAGTCTTAGAATTTTATCTGATACTATATACTGCTACATATGCAGAACCAAGTTCCTGGCACATAGTAGGTTTAGAATCAATGGTTTTGATTGGTGTTGATGAATAATGAGACCTAACTCATCTCCCCACACCCCTGGCACTGGCATTCCATAAATAGGACATAGCTTTCCTTTGTAAAGTGGGTTGAAGTTCCTGTTTACCTGGGAGGAAGAGCCAGTCTGGGACACATATTAAAGCATTTTTCAAGTGCTTAGAGTTTAAGAAGGGATCATGCACAGCATCTAGTATCACTCAAGAGGGGTAGAGAGTATGATAGTCTCCAAAGATGACTGCCACCAATTTCTTCCCTTGTATATACATGGCACTTCACCTGTCAAGAGGTAGAAACCATTTTTCCACTCTTTGAATCTAATTGGCCTCATGGTTTGTTTTGACTAATAAGTAGAATGCAGTAACAGTGCTGTTCTAGGACTTTCAAGCCAGGCCTTAATAGAATTGGCAGCATCTGTTTTCTTCATCTTGGAAGCCAGCTGCCGTGGAAGAAATCCAGTTCTCTGAGAATGCTGTGCTTTGAGGAAGTCCAAGCTCTCCTTGTAGAGAAGCCCCATGGAAGAGCACCAAGGTGCCAGATAAAAGAGTGAAACCTTGGCAGTCCAGCCCATGAATTCAGCCTACTGAAAGCAGAACCCACCAACTAAGCCAAGTCAACCTACAACATTATGAAAAATAAGTCATTAGTGTTTCAAGACAGTACATTTTCGGGTGGTTTGTTACATAGCAGACAGCTAATGTTAGAAATCTGGTTGCTGCAGAATTGCGTGTAACCCTACCCTGAGGCTTGAAGAAATGTTGGGCTTTTCAAGCTTTAATCTGCATATAATAAATCAGCAGGGCATACTGTTAAGAGGCAGAGTCTGATTCCGTAGGTCTGGGGTGGGGTTGAGAATCTGGCAACATCTGTTTTCTCCATCTTGGCAGTCAGCTGCCATGAAAGAGGTCCAGTACTCTGAGAACGTGTGCTTTGAAGAAGTCCAAGCTCTCCTCGTAGAGAAGCCCCGTAAAGGAGCACCAAGGCGCCAGATACTGGTATCCATAAGATACTTGTATCATCCTAAGCGTTGCTTATGTTGACTCATTTTGAGTAGCAAGGCCAGTCCCAGCCTCCAGGAAGTTTCATACTTAAATCACCTTAGAAAACCCCATCGCTTTCCCCAAGTATATTTGAGGAAAGACTAGTTTGAAAAAGGGTTCTGGTCAGATAAGTTTGGGAAATGCCACTTAGTATATTCCACCACTAGAGCTTCCAAACATACTGAGCTAATAAAGCTCTTAGAGCTCCTTCACTAAAGAAACCTGTGTAAGTCTATTTAGCACAATATTTTCTGAGTATATTTGATCATTCCTCTTAATATCTTGAAGAACTAGTGTTCTGTAGAACACCCTTGGAGAAGCACAAAACTGCCTTTCGCCATCCTTTTTAAAAAATTAACCCAGCAGGTTAATCATTGTCTCTTAACAATGAATGCTTATGTCACAGTGTTACAGTCCAGGATTTTTTTTTTCTTCACTATCTAACCGAATTCCTTTCCTTTTGCTGTAGTCTAAGAAATCCCCATTGGTTTCCAACAGCGGTGGAGAGCAGTCCATGTCACCCATTATTTAGCCCTTCCAATGCCTGAAGCGCTCCTCCTCCTGCCAAGGTGCACAGTCTACTTCTTTCCATTTTCCAGCCCTTCATTGCTCTTTTTCCAGCTCCGCCACTTAATGAGCTCGTTGACCTTGGATTCGTTTCCTGATATTTCTAAGCATAAATATTTCCATTTGTAAAATGGAGTTACTCCCAGTATTGGAAATATTAAATGAACCCATCTATTGAGTGCTTAGCATATGGCCTGCAAGTCCTAATCATTCAGGAAATGTCAGCTCTCATTGTCATTGTTCTCTTACAGCTCCAACTCTCCAGCTCTATGGGTGTCCCTGTCCCAGCCAGGCTCGGGAGGAGAGAAAGACACTGGAGGGGTGGAGGGGACACATGGCTGATTGAAACTCATCTAATTCCACAGTCTGATTTGAGCTGCTATTCTTAGCCTCCTTCACACCAAATCTTTTTCCTGGTACCGCTGAGAAGCTTCAGAAAGTTCAGGCTAAAGTTAGAAATCTAAATCTGTGTCTCTGGAAGTCCACCCACTCTTCATCTTTGGAAGCTGTTCTTTGGGGCTGACACTGGAATTTCAAGGGTTATCTGCTATTTTTACATTTTTATTGTCTCTTTGCTGAAACAAGTCAGAGATGGTCTCCCAGCAGCCAGACTTGATACTGGTAGGTTCTGTCTTGAAACAAGGCTCAGAATAATATCACCTCCTCTGTCTATACCTCTGTCTATCCCAGAGACCACCTGCAAATAGTTTTGAGTTCCTTCCTTCTCTCCTTCCTCATTTGCTTAGGAGAAAGCAGGCAGCTTCTCATCCATATTAAAAACCTATGGCTCTTTTTCATCACTGGCTCTTCTCCCCTGCCATTTGCAGACCTCACTAATAGCACCACACTAAGTCTCTGCTCCTGTAGAGGGTACGCAGAGTAACTCAAGCTGGTCCTAGTTCTTTCTTCCCTGGCCTCAAAAGGAAGTAGCTCTGGTCACAAGTTTAACTTCCCATTCCGTGAAGTGGGAGAAAATCTGCTGCCCTTTGCTTTCAAGCCTGATCTGTTTTCTTCATGTGTGCAGATAGAGTGTGCTGATTATTGTATTTCTCTGTGGGCACCAATTGCTGTCCTTCACACGGGGTAAACGCAAAGGCAGCCCAGAGGGCAGCCGAACTTTTGATCTCAGTGCTGTATTGAATACAGCTGCTCCGCTTCTCACTGTGAGTGACACCAAGGCTAGTATTTTCATCTCCTGTAGAGACGTAGGAGGCCCTGTAATAATAACAGCTAAGTTTCGGTGCTGCTAATGTGCCAGGCACTGTGCTAACTAAATACTCTACATACAACCTCATCTAAACATCCGCTTGTCTTTCTGTTTTGCAGAGGACCTGAGGGATCTAAGGCTTAAGAGAAGCAGCCTAACATGTCCTGGGTCACAGAGCTGGTCAGTGGGAGGAGAGAGATTCAAACTAGAACCTCATGAACTCCCATCCATTACACACAGAAATTTTGCCTGGAGAGCTGGCCCCAGCTGTTACCGGAACAGTGGTGAGTTATGGCCCCATAGGGCTGCAGGGCCATTCTGAGGCCATGTAACCCACTTTCTTCTCCTTAGGCAGCACATCCCCAGCCATTCCACCAAAATGTTGCTCCTATCTGAAAACAGTTGTGAGAAGTTATTCCACTGCCAAGCCTGGCATGTCTGTAGGGGTTTTATGACCCTTGGACATGGGGTTTAGCCTGAAGATTCTGAGTATTCCTGTCTGAAAACGATCCATCTGCTGAAACTCGAACTAATGTTATTTTCTGTTTAGCTTCCTACGGGTAGGAAATGAATCCAGAGAAGTTGCCACTTGAAATTGGAGTGTACATATGGTGCTAGTCTTAGGACGACTGTGGATCCAAAGAAAGTTTTTATTATCAGTCTCATTATAATATTTATTTTCCCTATTATATGAATTGTAAAGTAAAAAGCAGCAATGACTTGGGTTTGGTCCTTGTTTTAGTGGTCTTGTTACTCAAAGTGTGCCTCAAGGATCAGCGCATCAGCATCACCTGGAAACTTGTTATCAGTGCAAAACCTCAGGCCCCACCCCAGATTTGTGGACTCAGAATCTGCACTTTGACAGCATCCCAAGCTTATCTGTTTGTACATAAAGTCTGAAGGGCACTGTTTTGCGGGACTTAAATCCGAGGGTGGAGTACAGATGGCCTAGGTGTTAAGATAATTGTTCGCAATGCTGACTGCACCGTAGACTCACCTGGGGAACTGCAGAGCACCTGTCTCTCACTGCTGAAGGTTCTGGATTAATTTATCTGGGGCGGAGACTAGGGGTGGGTACATTTGAAAAGTTTCTCAGGTGAGTCTCGTGTGCATCAGCGCTCACCACCGCTGTCTAAAAGAAATGCTGCGTTCTAGCTCTGGCATGTGAAGGTGAGGCAGTGTCTGTCTCTCTCTGCTGGATGTTCTATCTAAGGCAGCATGGATGTTGACAGGGCTCCAGGAAGGACAAGAGAAGGCATATTAAAACATGCAATGAAGTCTTCTTTGAGAAGACAATGACAGGAGAGCCGTGAGACCATGTTTGACTATGTCGACAGTCAGGGTTTGGAAAAATGTACCATTATTTCTCTAACTCCGTAGATGCATGGAGAAGGTGTAATGGTAATGTCTTCATTTAAGATTTTAGTGTCTTACATTCAGGATATGTGGCTGCTTTAGGGTTGCTAGATTTGGCAAATAAAAATACAGGACACCCAGTTGCATTTGAGTTTCAGGTGAACAAAGTAACTTTTTAATATATATATATATATATATATATATGTGTGTGTGTGTGTGTGTATATATATATATATGTGTGTATATATATATTTAGTATGCAGTGTTTGAGAAAATCACACGTTAAAAAATTATTCACTGTTAATTGGAAACTAACTTAGCTGTGTGTCCTGTATTTTATCTGGCAACCCCAGCCTGTTTAGAGCAGAGTTTCAATCAATGCCTTGGGACACTGGAATATTGAAAACAATACCCTCTGAATTGTGAGGGTGCATAGCAACTCTGGGCATGTGTGTGTGTTAAGGATATTGAAGGGATGGAGATGGGAAGGCACAAAAGTTTGGTTAATAGCACGGACAATGGAGAAGAATTTTCTCTTTGTATGTCAGGGACAATTTACTTATAAGTTTCAGACTGAAAAACACTGAAGAAGCCTTGTGAAGGGAAATTTTTTATGATAAATTGATTTTTTGGCAAAAATCATTTTTTGCCAAAAATATTGTAAAAATTGCTTCTTGCAAAAATTTCAAACTGTACAGAAAGGTGTAAAATGGAAAGCAAAAGTATCAAAATCTCTCATCACCCTGGAAACTACCATTCTTAACTTTTACTTGCATATCCTTCCAGGACTTTCTTGGTCATAGATTAACATGTGTCTACACATGAATATTTTTAATTTCAAATATGAAAATATGTATTCATACTTTTGCAAATTACTTTTATTTTCACTTAACAGTATATCTTAGATATCTTCTCCTATGTGCCTGTATGGCTATACCTACTTCGTTCCTTTTTAACAACTGTATTATAATTTATTAAATTATGAATTATTTTTATTAATTCAAGGGGCACTTAAAAGTGCTTTATCTGTCTAGAGCTTTATATAAGTGTTTGCGTTTCATGATTTAATATTGAATTTAGCATCAATACTTGGTATCAGTCCAACAGTATCTCCTCAGAGAGGCATTCCCTGTTTCCCCTAGGAAAAATAGCTTTGCCCCTAAACACGGTCTCACTCTTCCTAACAAATTACCCTGTGCTGTTTTTCTTAATTGGCATTTATCTCTATCTGAAATGCTCTAATATATCAAATTGTTTATTTATTTATACATATCTGTCTCTCCCCACTAGCCTGAGATTGCAAAACATACAGTGGGTATGCAAAACATATCTGTTAATGGATGAATGATCAAATGATTGCGTTCAACATACTGTGGCATGTATAAATGAGGAACGGCAAAGAGTCATGTGATGAATCGAATCAGGCAGCAAATGAAACTCAAGGCATACTGTTTTTAGGGATAAAATCAATTCTATGGGAGCTCATTGAAGGGAGTAAATCAGTTATCACAGACAAAAAGGAAAGGCTTCATGGAAAAGTGAATTAGAAGTGACAGTATAGAATGAGAATGACTGACAGGTAGGGACTGTGGGAATGGTAGCACAAGGTGGAGAATGTGTCTAGATAGAGTTTGGAGGCGGGTAATTGCCTGGCATATCTGGGGAGAGGTGTCTTTGCCACCATGGTGGGAGCTTGAGATGTGCATGAGGAAGGCAGAGTGGATTGGGGAGGGATTTGAATGCTTTATCGAGAGATTTTGATCGTTTTACTCTAAGCACTGGGAAACTATTAAGGGTTTTTAAGGTGGAGAGTGATGTGTTAATTATGTATTCTTTTTGTTGTTGTTGTTAGAGTCTTTTTTTTATTGCATTTTAGGTTTGGGGGTACATATGAAGAACATGCAAGATTGTTGCATAGATACACACATGGCAGTGTGGTTTTCTGCCTTCCGTCCCCTCGCCTATATCTGTCATTTCTCCCCATGCTATCTCTTCCCACCTCCCCACCCCCCGTCCCTCCCCCATTTCCCCCCAGTGGACCCGTGTGTAGTGCTCCCCTCCCTGTGTCCATGTGTTCTCATTGATCAACACCCGCCTATGAGTAAGAACATGTGGTGTTTGATTTTCTGCTCTTGTGTCAGTTTGCTGAGAATGATGGTTTCCAGGTTCATTCATGTCCCTACAAAGGACGTGAACTCATTGTTTTTGATGGCTGCGTAATATTCCATGGTGTATATGTACCACGTTTTCCCTATCCAGTCTATCATCGTTGGGCTTTTGGGTTGGTTCCAGGCCTTTGCTACTGTGAACAGTGCTGCAATGAACATCATGTGCATGTGTCCTTAAAAATGGGCCAAGGATATGAACAGATACTTTACAAAAGAAGACATACAGGAGGCCAACAAACATATGAAAAAGTGCTCATCATCATTGGTCATTAGAGAAATGCAAATCAAAACCACATTGAGATACTGTCTCACACCAGTTAGAATGGCGATCATTAAAAAATCTGGAAACAACAGATGCTGGAGAGGATGTGGAGAAAAAGGAACACTTTTACACTGTTGGTGGGAATGTAAATTAATTCAACCATTGTGGAAGACAGTGTGGTGATTCCTCAATGACCTAAAAATAGAAATCCCATTTGACCCAGCAATCCCATTACTGGGTATATATCCAAAGGATTAATTATATATTCTAAGAGAATAATATTTTCAGCAATGAAAACATTTGTTGGAGCAGGGAAAGACTGAAGTTAGGAAGAAGCATTAAGATAAGGGCAAGGGTCAGACAGGTTGGAAGGACTAACCTAGTCAGGTGGGGAAAATTAGCTGCGTTTGATGACACTCATCAAGTAATCAGTAGACTGTGGCCTATGGGCCAAATCTGGCCCATTGTCAATTTTTGTAAATAAAGTTTTATTTGGAAATAGTCATGTCCATTCTTTTACATATTGTCTAGGGCTGCCTGGTGCTCCACTGGCAGATTTGAATAGTCGTGATAGAGCCCACATGGCCTGCAAGACCTAATATATTTGCTACCTGGATCTTTACAGAAAAGGTTTGCTGGTTCCTGATTAAGATGAACAGTATCTATATCTCTCTCATGTAGGTCTTAGATGCGGAGATCATTACCATCTTAAAAGAGAGCAAGGTTTGTGCCTGTATCCTGCGAACCAAGAGTCATACTTTCCCATCAACCAGCTATTCCTCTTTGCCTTGAGCTTTGTCTTAAGTTCCAGTGAATTTAGGAGCCACAAAAGCCCCGAATCTCAAAAACACCAAGATTAAGCCCAGAGAAGCTGATTGGGAAGGAGACTGTGTCTCCAGCCAAGGGCCGACAGCTCAGGTTCCTCAAGATCCCACCTTTGCCTTTGCAGAGCCCACCAGGTTGCCCCTGTTAGGATGCTAGCTCCTTGTTATCACAGCTGCGTGCAGCCGGTGTCCTATCCTGGCTTGCCCTTCCTCCAAGGACGATTCAGAGTTTTCAAATTTTCCGTAGCAAGAACACAATAGCAGTGAAATAACACCCTTTCAAAATGCAGAGGGGTTTTTACATTCACATGCATGTGGACTCCTCTCTCAAAAAGTCTCAGAGTGGGAAACCTCACATTCTCAGCAGATAGCCTTTGACCAGCATCTCATTTGTTAGGATACCTGTCATCTGATTGATGTTTCCAAGATCCTGGTTGAAATCCCTTTGTTAACAGGCGTGGTGGCTCACGCCTGTAATCCCGGCACTTTGGGAGGCCGAGGCGGGTGGATCGCGAGGTCAAGAGATTGAGACCATTCTGTCAACATGATGAAACCCCGTCACTACTAAAAATACAGAAAATTAGCTGGGCATGGTGGCGTGTGCCTGTAATCCCAGCTACTCAGGAGGCTGAGGCAGGAGAATTGCCTGAACCCAGGAGGTGGAGGTTGTGGTGAGCCGAGATCGCGCCATTGCACTCCAGCCTGGGTAACAAGAGCGAACTCCGTCTCAAAAAAAACAAAAAAAGAAATCCCTTTGTTTCCATAGTCTTAAGGATATGCCTTCGTGTTTTATGTTTTAAATTGAGTCTGTGGTTGTGTCATATAAAATGGGTTGACATTTTCGGCAAGTTAAAAATCCACCAAGACATCATTCCTCCATTAGTAATAGTGACGCGAACTTTCCATTTTGCTGAATGGCCCTACAGTTCCTCACTTCAAGGTGTTGAGTGAAATGGGAGTTTCCTTGCTGACTTTTCTCAGCTTGTTTTTTCCCTTGACTTACCCACTTGAAAATTATTGCTTGCCTATAAATAGCTCCTAGTTATTTCTAAAGTCAAGAGTTTGTTTGTAGGTTGTTTACTAGGATGTCATCAGCCAAACTGCAGTGTCAGGCTGCTCAGGGGAAAGCTAATTTCCTTTTGAAAATTGCAATTCTGAAAGCTTCACATATTTCATCTCCATCATCAATAGGAATCAAAGTACATGTAGCTTCATGCTGAGTGATATACCAGCAAGCTAAATAAAAATGATCCCACTCTTGCAACTTAAAATAGGTAACATTGGTGTGAACTGACCCTGATGTGGTACATATGAAATTAACTTTCAGGATCTCTGAGCCATCATCATCCTTCAACAAGAGGCTTGGGTGACTGCCAGTCAAGAGAAGCAAGCCATATGTATTAAGATCTCTTTGAAGAGAGGAAAGAGGCAGTATTTTCAAATAAGCTCCAAATTGAAAGTGACAAGGGCAGATGCTTCAATTTACAGGCAATGATTTGCAAAAGAGCTGTTTGATATATAGGCAACTCTAGGTATCATGCTTCATGGTATACAGACTGGGTTGTGGCTTCCTATAAGGTGATTTTGCTTCCTTCTCACCCATCCCCACCGATCTGCAGCTCAACCCGTCACCACCAGGGGACATTTGGCAATGTTTAAAGACATTCTTGGTTCTCACAAGTGGAAAGGAAGGTGCTGTTGGCATCCGGTGGGTAGAGGCCAGGGAAATTGCTAAACATCCTACAATACACGGGATAGCCCTCCACAACAAAGAATGTTCCAGCCCCAACTGTCAGTGGTGCCAAAGTTAGGAAAAACTGTACCTAGGTTTTTTTGTTTGTTTTTGTTTTTGAGACGGTATCCTACTTCTGTCGCCCAGTCAGGATCTAGGCTGACTGCAGCCTTGGGCTCAGGTGATCATCCCACCCTAGCCTCCTGAGTAGCTGGGACCACAGGCATGCCACTGAGCCCAGCTAAGTTTTTTTAAATTTTATTTTTAGAAAAGACTTTGTTCATGGCTATTTATCAGATAAATATATACAAATTCATGAGCTTTTCCTATAATACCATAAGCACCTAAAATAAACAGGGTTTCTCCGTGTTGCCCAGATTGGTCTGAACACCTGAGCTCCAATGGTTTGCCCACCTCGTCCTCCCAAAGCGCTGGGATTACAGGAGTTAGCCACCTTGTCTGGCCAGGAATTTGTATTTGGTTAGCAGTAAATAGTGAGACCTGTAAAAGTAGTGAAACACATGCTCACTATTTTTACTTACGGGTCTCACTTAGAGGAAGAGGTGGGATTCAGGAGTCCTCAGGATGATGGAAGGGAGGGCCCGTGGAGAGCTGGAGTGGGGCCGGGATTTCCATGCCCAGGATGCGGAATGAGAAGGTGAGGTCAGGGTGAATGAAGAGGACAACTGAAAGTACGTGATTCTGTGGATGGCAGAAGGGAGGACCTGTTGACTTGCTGGCAGATAGAGAGTTTCTTACTGGCACACAGATGCCTTCATGTACCCTGGCCTCTGCTCTCACTGCTGCTCATGGTGGAGTGCTCCCGGAAGCACCCTGTCCTCCACCACTCCTGGTACCTCACTCCTCCTTCTCATCACATTTTCTTCTTAGGCATGCTGCTACCGAGAAATCCCCGACAGCTCTCATCAAGTGAAGAGTACTTCGGAAATGAGGTCCTAGACGGCGATAGAATTATTTTCCAAAATTAAACAACCTTACTAAAACCATTCCAGTTAAAATCTAGATGGACTTAACTGTCATGAATATTCTTTCTTAATATTTGCTTAAAGATTCTGGTTAATGTAATATTTTTTTAAAAGAATAATGTGTGTAAACTTTGGAAAAGAAGAGAGAAAATAATCCCCTTTGCTGGACCTGCAATTGTTTACTTAGAAAAGCAGTGTATAGTAAAAAAATACTAGAATGAACAAAGGACTTAATACATGGCTATTTATAACATGAATATATACAAATTCATTAGCTTTTCCTATATTACCATACATACCTAAAATGAAGACAGAGAAAATATTCCATTTTGAATAGCAGTGACAATTATAAAAAATTTATTAAAGACATGTTCTGTTCTTGAATATGGAGGCTTAGAACTGTATTATTTTTGGGGGGGGTAAAACTAATGTGAAATTTTAATTAAATTTTAGAGAATCTCAATAGGTTTTTCTCTTTGAAATTGGAAAAAAATCACCTTAAATATCATATAGAAGGACAAGTGTCCAAAAGTAGCCAGAAAAGTGTGACTAAAAAGAAGGAGGGAGCTAATCCTGAGTTGGATTTGCTTTAGCAGATAGCAAAACAGCTTCTAATCATATAAAGATGACGTTGTCATAGGAATGGAGAAATAGACCAGCACAATGGAATAAAGAAACTAGAAAACAATGTCAGCATACATGAGGATTTAATATATTACAAAGGCGATCTAATGAAAAAATAAGCGATGTTTATAGAAATGGTGTTGGCATAATTTTTTCTTCATCTGGATAAAGATAAAATTAGAATCTGTCTTACATCATGTTCAAAAACAAAATATATTTCAGATGGATTAAAGGCATAAATGCAAAACAATACAACAACATACAATCAAATCTAGGAAACTTCATGAATAATTTAGGAGGAGAGGACATTTTCTTCATGAAGATGGAAAACCAGAGGCTACAAAAATATATATAAGCATGTGCATATGTATACAAAAATAACAGTGATGTCAAAGGAGACCATAAATAATATCAAGAAACAAATCATAAATGTGGGATAATATAGCTCCGATGTAGAAGACCAAGATTTTTGGCTATAATATTTGAAGAGCTCTCATAAGGTAGTAAGAAGAAAAATAACAAAAATAAGGAAAAAGATATGGAAAATAAATTCACTAGAGGAAAAATAAAAATGGTAACAAGTACATGAAGAAATGCTTACTCTCACCCGTAGTCAGGGACATGCACATTTCAAAATAACAATGACCTATCGCTTTAGTTCCATCAGACTGGAAAAAATTTCTGAAAACCAAAATACACATTCCAACTGAGGCAGAAATCCCTTTCCTGGGGCCTCAGAAACAAAACTCCAAAACGTGGAGCTTTATCCGTAAATCTTATTGATGCTTTGTCTATAACACAAAAAAATTCTGGAGACAAGTGTCTATCTAGATGGGGATGAATAAAAAAATAAGGGTCCATCCACATCATAACATGTGCTAACTTTAAAAATATCAACTTAGAGCTCTACCATTTAACTTGGGGGTATTTCTGTGAGATAGTGTTGAGAAAGAAATGCGGACTCCCAAAATACTTGTATAATATGATTTCTACTGTTAAACAAGCGCTGACTTACTCTTAGGATAGTATGAGTATGCATGTGAGCAGGGAGAAAAAGACACAGAAGGATACCTAGGAGATTTTCAGTGCGGTGAGGGTGGATAAGAGGGGGGAAGGAGGAGGCCGTAAAAAGGGGGGAGAGTGTCAAGATTGTAATACCCGCCTTCCGCATATCTGTAACATGATTGAATTTTTAACTTTTCTAAAATTGATATTTCGATTTTGTGTGTTTATTTATTTATTTAGAAGTGATGAGGGTCTCTCTCTCTCTTGCCCAGACTGGATTTGGGTGGCACAATCATGGCTCACTGAAGTCTTAAAGTCCTGGGCTCCAGCCATCTTCTTGTGTCAGCCTCCTGAGTAGCTCGGATTGCAGGTGTGAGCCACCATGCCTGGCTTGCGTGTTTCTGTATGTGTGTCTATATGCATACCCAAGTTAACTGGTTGGAAAAAAGCAATTAAGAAAATAATGATTTTCGAAAGCATGCTAATGCTCTCTTGAATTTATACAGCAGTTTTTTTTTAAAGAACTCTTAATGCTTTGATGTAGACCATTCATTTCATCCTCACAAGTTTCCTGGGAGTTGTGACCTTTAAATGTCAAACCCCACGGTGCTCTCTGCCCAGCTCCAGCGATGGACATCTGGAGTGAGATACCTACTCCAAATGAAAAGTGAGCAGCCCCTTTTCATCTTTATGTCAGAATATGTGGAGAGCTGGACTTTGCTGCTAGGCTATGCTTGCCTGCAGGGCTGTAGGTTTCTTCAAGCTCCTCTGTAATTTCCATACCCCTCCAGATATAACTTACCCTCTTAGATGAGAGAGTGCTCCAAGGCTTCCCCAGGTGCAGGTTCTGGAACCCTGACCAGGATACAAAAAGAACAGTCAGTCAAGGAATGCCCTGCTGAACAATTTCCACAGGCTGACATAGCCAGATCCCTAAATGGGAGAACTACTTCTACTAAGCAGGGGATGCCCTATTCCGTACAGTGGAAACCATGGAGCTGTTACCCACAGAGGCTGTATGGGGTGCTGTGAAAATCAGGGCTTTGGAATACAAGAGTCAAGGATGAAATTCTGTCTTTACCGTGTGCTGGGAAAGTTACTTTTCTGAGCATCAAAACTGACTGCTCCCCAAATAATTTTCATTTACCAGGTTATTGTGAGGATTAACTAAGATGACGACTATAGAAACACCTGCCTGACAGGTAGGAGGAGCTTAGCCAGAAGGTGATAGGAAACAATATTAAAAACCCATCAGGATTTGGCCTTGTGCTCTCTCCATTTGTCCTTTAATCCCTCTCGCCTTTTCTTCAGATGTTGATTGAGTCACTCTTATCAAATATCGGCCCCTAGAAATCTCATAGTGTAATTAAGGACATGAAGAAGAAAACAAATACTCTATGGTGTCATAGAGTATTTTAAAAAACTTTTAATTGAGGTGTGTACTGAATGCTTTGAGCACACATAGGAAGATAACCTCACGTGTGTGCAGTAGCCAGGAAAGACTTACTAGATCAAGTGATATTTGAGAATTCACCTAGTTGATTAGGGAATGGGGATTAAGTGGTAATGGGTACTTACTGGTCTGAAGAAAATTTACAGACAGGATGACAGATACGTAAACAAGCTGAAAGGTGAAAAACCATTGATGTTAACATTTATGGCTACTATTTTTGGTATAAAAATTAACCCAATGTAAAAAAGGATTTTGTACAGTTGCTGTTACCTGTATTGGTTAAAATGGTTTAGACCCAGTAATATAGAAGTGTGGAAATGTCTCAGCAGCATATGAGGATAACTAAGTTACAGTAAAATGGGAGCTGTGGTCCCATTCTTCAGGATGGCTCCAATGACCTCTGTCTCCTGGTTTTCAAGCCCTTGTACAGCCCCCTCCCACAGTGGACCAGCGTTGGTCTGTGTGACTAATAGAACACAGAAGATGTGATGGTGTGGCATTTCCCAAAGAAGGTACGAGGTTCTGTGGCTTCTGTCTTGGGCTCTGCTTCTCTGTCTTGGATCACTCAGTCTAGGGGAAGCTGGCGGCCAACTTGTGAGGACACTCAGGCAGGCTTTGGAGAGGCCCACGTGGAGAAGTGAGTCCGCCAGCAGCCGTGGGAGTGAGCTGGAAAGCACATCCTTTAGCCTCAGATGACTGCAGCTCTGCATGACAGCTTGCTGCAGCCTCATGAGAGAGCCTGAACCTCCTGCTAAGCTCCTCTTGGATTCTTGACCCATAGAATCTGTGAGATGATAAATATTTGCTCTTTTAAGGATAATTTATTATTTAGCAATAGATATTTGTCTCCTATTCTTTATCTTTCTCTGCATCAATATCCTTTCCTACATGATATTGCAGTTTCTCCTACTAGAGGTAGAATATATATCCTTGCCCCATGATGTTAAACTTGGCCACATAACTTGCTTTGGCCTATGGAATGTGGGCAAAAATGACCCTAACTCTCTTACTAGCTGTTAAGGCCTTAAGAAGTATCACATACTTCTGCTCATCTTTCTGATGATAGCTGATCCCCCTTCAACCTGGGTCCCCTAAGGCACACTTAACAGAGCCACTCCAGCCAAACTGTAGTCTAGGAGCCTGAGAATAAATGATTGTTTCAAGCCACCGAGTTCAGGGTGTTGGTTACACAGAATTAATGTGTCAATAAGAAATTGATGCTATCCTTTTATGTGTCAGGAGAAAAGGACACATAAAGATGTGGTCAGTGAGACTGGAAATCCAAGTTGGGACTACATTTTGAAGGGCCTTGGGTACCAAACTACAGAGGTGGGATTTTTTTCTGTAGAAAGCCCATACAATTCATTCTGAGAAGAACACTGTCATGGCACTGTTGAGAATGGACTAAAGAGGGCAAGCCTGGAGGCGGAAGTCGAGGCTCCTAGGAACTTTGCAAGAGTCCATATGAGATGCATGATGTGGGCTTGGGCAGTAACAGTGAAAGGGGAGAATTGATTTAATGTTGAGTCTGTCTCCTGAAACAACTTGTCCTGATTACCAGTGAATGTGTGGGGAGAGAAAACCCCCCACTGTAGACTTATGCCTTCATTCAGCTGGGAAAACTAGCCGGCTTAAATTTTCAGGTAGACCTCCTTATTTACTCTTTCTGGATCAATGAAAGAAGTAAAAGTTATTTCATAGGATGCTGGGCAAGCCCAATGCCCAAATGCCTGCCAGGGCACATCTGAACTCAAACTGAATGTTCAAGGATCCATCTTGCTTTCAAGAGAACACTCCCATCACATACGGGTAGATAATCTCCCTTCCTCTCCTTGACCTCACTCCAACCAGTTCCTCCGGAGTTAGGGGAGTATGGGTTAGCTGTGGGTTTCTTTGTTAGATGAACTTTCAGACGCAGTTTATAGGTTGCCCGTGGGAAATTTGTTCAGAGCAGGGCCAATGGCTTCATGAGAAACCTAATCAGTTTCTACCACTTGATCTGAATCAAGATGAGTATTCCAAGCAGGATAGGATTGGGAAACTTTTCCTCCTCACTCTGAAGCCATAAGTTTGGCTAGAAAAATTAGGATCCATCTGGTATTTTCTACACATTAACATATTAGCTGGGAGGAGTCTTATGTTATTGCCTAAGAGTGGGAGACGCTGTAGACTGATTGTGATTATCATTCCTGCATATTGCTACAAAGATGTGTGTGTTTCTGGCAAGCGGAAGTATGCTAAATGAAGCCTAATAAATACTTGTTGATATGCAATTTTCATTAAATGAGACTGGCTAGTCCATTTCTGTCAGACAGAATTACAGAGATACATTCTTGGCTGTAAAGATGGAGTCTGGGATTTGGAAATGGATCCTGGATTTTCAGATGTAAGAGACTTAGAGCCGTGGGAGAGAGTATTATATCATTTTTGTGTCTTGTGATCTAGGCTCAGGCCAACCTGTAATGTAGTAAAGGGTAATTCATAGGCTTAGTGTCTCAGGTTTGTCATTTAGAAAAACTTTTCCTATAGAAATTTCCCTAACAGTCTGCTGAGAGAATTAATCACCATTTGCAAAGAATTTACAAAGACCTTTGAAAACTGAAAAGCAGCTAGAAAGTACAGTTATAGCAGCTGTTTCCTCCAAGTTAGAGGAGTATAGCTTAGCTGTGGGCCTCTTTGGTGAATAAACTCTGAAGCCTGGTCTTGAAGAGATTAGGAACAATACTTGTGGTATGGTGTATAATGATGGGTCTTACAGCTGGTGGCAAGATTCAGGACTGCTTCATCCAGGAGACTACTATGACTTGAACAGCAGTTTGAGTAAGCAAGCCATTGAGCATAGAGACCCATGCAGAAACCACAACCACCTGTTACCTTGAACATCACAGCAAAGATGGCTCTACAGTAGTCTTTTTTGGAAACAATGCCGTTAAGTCAACAAGGCCTGCAGGTGCCAGGGATGGCTCAGACCACACCGAGCCATGTGCACATGATCCTTCATGGTAAGGAACCGGGGTCTATTATTGCTGGACGTGGTCACTGTCAGTGGCTAACACAGCATTTCTACTCACAAATCACAGTTAGACGTTGAGACTTGGGATTTAGAAATACTTTTTCTGTTGCATTTCTTGTTTAGTGTCAGGGGCTCTTCCAGGGCACATTTCACCGGATGTGAAATCAGGAAGGCTCCTCTGGTGGACTGTCACGTGGAGGCTGAGGCGTGAGGCCAGAGAGGTGAAGTGCCTTCCCAAAGTCAGGCAGCTCATCTGTGGCCAGGTTGGAACCCAGCATCAGGTCTTCTAACACCCAATGCATGAATGATCTTTACCATTTTACCACTTCTGTTCTGCCTCACTTTTTGGCATTGTTCATATCCCATCCTGACTCCTAGAAAGAAGCCACCTTCAAATGAAGAAGCAGATAACCCTCTGCCAACTTCCATTATCCCTCCTGAGAAGGGCCCCAGGGAGCTCCCCAGCTCCAGCCAGAGGGTTATCCATTTCCTTGGCTTCTGTTCCGTTGGCCTCACTGGGCCTGACCTTCCTTCTCTACACACATTGCCTTCCCCCCAGCCTCCAGCCAGAAGGAGAAAATTCTCTGCATTTTACGGCACGCTTCTCAAGAAATACTTGAATTTTACCAGCTCCTTTTAATATAAGAATGCAAGGGCTGAGTAATGGTAGAAAGTAGGTACATGGGAGTCCATTGAGGGAGTCCAGTTAGGACATGGAGATTTTCTTGTGCTACTGTGCTATAGAAATTTCCCTGCTGTGGCCCATTAGTCTGTCTGTATACAAAACTGAATTTGGACCCCACTAATTTGCCTTAAAGAAAAAGGTGGCTCACGGCTTTGGGCATGCTTTGATGCAAAGCATTAATAGTAGTATTATAGTTACAACATTCTGTAAGATACTAAACAGAGAACTAGAGCTAGAGATACGCAACTATTAATATTATGGTTAAATGGTAGTCGGTCTATAGAAAAATGCAAATAAAGAACATAATTTTTAATACCTTACCACCCACTTTATAAATGTCTACTTGTTAAACAGGACATGATAACCTATCTGCAATGTAATTATATCTTACTTTTGTAGGTTTTTACCCAGAGAATAACAACTGGACACTTTCTAGTGTCATCCTTTGAGACTTTGAACAAGTAAATTATCTTTCCCTTAACTCCTTAATCTCCTGGTCTGTAAATAAGGCTAATAAATACTATATATCACATCTAAAAATCACATCCTGTAAATTTAATCTCCTCTAAATATTCTTAATTATTTTTAAATGATAGATAAAATCATGTTTATTGTGTACAACATATTGTTGTGAAGTATATGGAAGGACTAAACCTAGCTAATGAACATTACCATCACCTCTCATAGTTATCATTTTTGTGGTAAGAACACTTTAGATCCACTCTCCTGGCATATATTGTTTATTGTAGTCACCATGTTATGTAATAGTTCTCTTTTTTGTTTGTTCGTTGCTTTTTGAGACAGAGTCTCACTCTGTCACCCAGGCTGGAGTGCAGTGGCACAGTTTTGGCTCACTGCAACTTCTACCTCCCAGGTTCCAGCAATTCTCTTGCCTCAGCCTCCTGAATAGCTGGGACTACAGGTGACTGGCTCCATGCCCCACTAATTGTTTTTATTATTTAGTAGAGATGGGGTTTTCACCATGTTGGCCTAGCTGATAATGAACTCCTGACCTCAGGTGATCCAGCCCCGCCTCAACTTCCCAAAGTGCTGGGATCACAGGCATGAGCCACCACAACCGGCCAATAGATTTCCTAAACTTTTTCTTCCTATCTAACTGAAATTTTGTCGGCTTTGACCAACAATCTCCCCAACCCACCCCAATCACCTCAGTCTCTAGTAACCACTGTTCTACTCTCTACTATGAGATCAAGTTTGTAGATTTCACATATGAGTAAGATCATGCAGTATATGTCTTTCTGTGCTTGACTTATTTCACTGGACATGATGTTCTCTAGTTTCATTTATATTGTTTCAAATGATAGAATTTCCTCCTTCTTTATGGCTGAATAGTATTCCATTGCATATATATACTACAGGAGTATCCAATCTTTTGGCTTCCCTGAGCCACACTGGAAGAATAAGAATTGTCTTGGACCACAAATAAAATACACTAACACTAACAATAGCTCGCAAGCTAAAAAACAAATATCATAATGTTTTTAAAAAGTTTACAAGTTTGTGTTGGGCTGTATTCAAAACCATTCTTGGCTGCATGCAGCCCATGGGCCATAGGTTGGACAGGCTTGTACCACATTCTAAACATGTATTCATCCACTGATGGACACCTAAGTTGATTCTGTATCTTGGCTCTTGGGAATAATGCTGCAATAAACGTGGGAATAAGGGTATCTCTTTGACCTGCTGATTTTATTTCCTTGGGATATTTAGCAAGTAGTGGGATTGCTGGATCATATGGTAGTTCTATTTTTAAATTATTTGAAGAAACTTCATACTGTTTTCCATAATGGCTGTGTTAATTTACATTGCTATCAACAGTTTGTAGGTTCTGTTTACTCCACATCAGTATAAATACCTAACTTTTGTCTTTTTGGTTATAGCCATTCTAATAGTTGTTAGCCTCATCTAAATATTATTAATTACATCATTTATCAATTGTCACAATAATATTGCATAACAAACAGCCAGAAAACCTCAGTGGCGTATAGTGATGCTTTTGTGAGAGGTTAGGGTACCCACTGGGACTACTATGAGACAGACTTGAGCCAAAATCCCATTCGTCACTTGACTGCCATAAAATCCTACTGATGAATGGATCACAGCAGTGCTTTAGATCTACGGTTATTAGTGGAGGTCCAGTAGTCACTGAAAAGCCTGATTATGTTTTTTTTTCTCCAATTCACAAATGCCTGGATAAAGGCCATAAGTCCCTTTGGAGAAAGCTAAGAGGAAGATTTAGTATCTATATTTTTTGTCTGGGTAGCATGGTCCTTACTCAAGGGGACTCAGTTTCTTCTTTATTCAGTGGGTTCTGGATCTGTGAACTGGCTCAAGCCTGGGAATTGGTTGTTACTTAGATTTCTGTTAATGAAAACTGGTAAAATAATTCAGTTCATTTGGTATTTATTGTGCCTCCTCTTTTTTTTTGAGATGGAGTGTCACTCTGTTGGCAGCTAGAGTGCAGTGATGAGATCTCAGCTCATTGAAACCTCTGCCTCCTGGGTTCAAGCGATTCTCCTGCCTCAGCCTCTTGAATAGCTGTGATTACAGGCGTGCGCCGCTACACTGGGCTAATTTTTGTATTTTTAGTAGAGATGGGGTTTCACCATGTTGGTCAGGCTGGTCTCGAACTCCTGCCCTTGTGATTCGCCCACCTTGACCAAAGTGCTGGGATTACAAGTGTGAGCCACTGAGCTCAGCCAATTGTACCTCCTCTTAAGTCACACTTTGTATCTTGACCACATGAGTCTTCTTCCACAGAAAACCACTGAGACTTAGGTCTAGTAGAAGTAGCAGAGAAGTGTGGTGGGATTAGGGCTGGAGGAAGATTAGCAGTTCCAAGCAAGGCAAAATATCTCAGGAGAGGTAATTATAGGCTTTTCAGGTAACAGGAAACTGACTTCCTTAGAGAGGGGAAGAAGGGCTCTTTTTATTGGCAAAGGAGACTTAAGAGAGTTAAGGGGTTTGAATTGACCAGCTTCATTGGGTTTTACCCATATATTCACATCCCAATACTGAGAGTTTCACTCTTTATTAATTAAAAAATATTTTTAGAGATAAGGTCTCACTCTTTTATCCAGGCTGGACTGCAGTGGTCAAATAGCTCACTGCAACCTCAAACTCTTGAGCTCAAACAATCCTCCCATGTCAGCTTCCTGAGCAACTGGGACTACAGGCATGCATCACTACACCTGAATACACCTGAATAATTTTTTAAACTTTTTTTTTGTAGAGATGGGGTCTTGCTATGTTGCCTGGGCTGGTCTCAAACTTCTGGCTTCAAGCAATTCTCCTGCCTTGGCCTCCTGAAGTGCTGAATTACAGGTGTGAACCACTGCACTCAGCCTCTTTTTTTTTTTTTTAATATATATTTTATTGCATTTTTAGGTTTTGGGGTACATTTGAAGAACATGCAAGATTGTTGCATAGGTACATACATGGCACCGTGGTTTGCTGCCTTCCTCCCCATCACCTATATCCGGCATTTTTCCCCATGTCATCCCACCCCCCACTGTCCCTTCCCTAGTTCCCCCACACAGACCCAGTATGTGATCCTCCCCTCCTTGTGTTCAAGTGTTCTCATTGCTCCACACCCGCCTATGAGTCAGAACATGTGCAGTTTGATTTTCTGTTCTTGTGTTAGTTTGCTGAGAATGATGGTTTCCAGGTTCATCCATGTCCCTACAAAGGACACGAGCTCATCGCTTTTCATGGCTGCATGGTATTCCATGGTGTATATGTGCCACATTTTCCTTGTCCAGTCTATCATCGATGGGCATTTCAGTTGGTTCCAAGTCTTTGCTATTGTAAACAGTGCTGCAATGAACATGCATATGCATCTGTCCTTATAATAGAATGATTTAATAATCCTTTGGATATATACCCAGTAATGGGATTCCTGGGTCAAATGGAATTTCTATTTCTAGGTTTTTGAGGAATCTCCACACTGTCTTCCACAATGGTTGAACTAATTTACACTCCCACCAACAGTGTAAAAGTGTTCCTATTTCTCCACATCCTCTCCAGCATCTGTTGTCTCCAGATACTTTAATGATCACCATTCTAACTGGCATGAGATGGTATCTCAATGTGGTTTTGATTTGCATTTCTCTAATGACCAGTGATGATGAGCATTTTTTCATATGTTTGTTGGCCTCATATATGTCTTCTTTTGTAAAGTGTCTGTTCATATCCTTTGCCCACTTTTGAATGGGCTTGTTTGTTTTTTTCTTGTAAATCTGTTTTAGTTCTTTGTAGATTCTGGATATTAGCCCTTTGTCAGATGGGTAGATTGCAAAAATTTTTTCCCATTCTGTTGGTTGCCTCACTCTAATGGCTGTTTCTTTTGCTGTGCAGAAGCTGTGGAGTTTGATTAGGTCCTATTTGTCTATTTTGGCTTTTGTTGCCAATGCTTTTGGTGTTTTAGTCGTGAAGTCCTTACCTATGCCTATGTCCTGAATGGTTTTGCCTAGATTTTCTTCTAGGGTTTTTATGGTGTTAGGTCTGATGTTTAAGTCTTTAATCCATCTGGAGTTAATTTTAGTGTAAGGTGTCAGGAAGCGGTCTGGTTTCTGCTTTCTGCACATGAGTAGCCAGTTTTCCCAACACCATTTAGTAAACAGGGAATCTTTTCCCCATTGTTTCTTTTTATCAGGTATGTCAATGATCTGTTGGTTGTAGATGTGTGGCATTGCCTCTGAGGCCTCTGTTCTGTTCCATTGGTCTATATCTCTGTTTTGGTACCAGTACCATGCTGTTTTGATTACTGTAGCCTTGTAGTATAGTTCAAAGTCCAGTAGTGTGATGCCTTCGCTTTGTTCTTTTTGCTTAGAATTGACTTGGCTATGGGGCCTCTCTTTTGGTTCCATATGAAGTTTACGGTGGTTTTTTCCAGTTCTGTGAAGAAGGTCATTGGTAGCTTGATGGAGTTAGCTTTGAATCTGTAAATTACTTTGAGCAGTGTGCATTTTCACAATATTGATTCTTCCTAACCATGAGCATGGAATGTTTTTCCATCTGTTTGTGTCCTCTCTTATTCTCTGAGCAGTGGTTTGTAGTTCTCCTTGAAGAGGTCCTTTACATTTTTTGTTAGTTGTATTCCTGGATATTTTATTCTCTTTGTAGCAATTGTGAATGGGAGTCATGATTTGGCTCTCTGTTTGTCTGTTATTGGTGTACAGGAATGCTTGTGATTTCTGCACATTGATTTTGTATCCTGAGACTTTGCTGAAGTTGCTTATTAGTTTCAGGAGATTTTGGGTTGAGACAATGGGGTCTTTTAAATATACAATGTCATCTGCAAATAGAGACAATTTGACTTCCTCCTTTCCTAATTGAATACCTTTTGTTTCTTTTTCTTGTGTGATTGCTCTGGCTAGAATTTCCAATACTATATTGAATAGGAGTGGTGAGAGAGGGCAGCCTTGTCTAGCACCAGATTTCAAAGGGAATGCTTTCCATTTTTGCCCATTCAGTATGACATTGGCTGTGGGTTTGTTGTAAATAGCTTTTATTATTTTATGATACATTCCATCAATACCTAGTTTATTGAGAGTTTTTAGCAAAACCGGCTGTTGAATTTTGTCAAAGGCCTTCTCTGCATCAATTGAGGTAACTATGTGATTTTTGTCTTTGGTTCTGTTTATGTGGTGAATTACGTTTATATATTTGCTTATGTTGAACCAGCCTTGCATCCCCGGGATGAAGCCTACTTGATTATGGTGGATAAGCTTTTTGATGTGCTGTTGCAATCGGTTTGCCAGTATTTTATTTAAGATTTTTGTGTCTATGTTCATCATGAATATTGGGCTGAAGTTTTCTTTTCTTGTTGAGTCTCTGCCAGGTTTTGGTATCAGGATGATATTGGTCTCATAAAATGATTTGGGAAGGTTTCCCTCTTTTCAGATCATTTGGAATAGTTTCAGAAGGAGTGGTACCAGCTCTGTTTTGTATGTCTGATAAAATTTTACTGTGAATCCATCTGGACCTGGGGTTTTTTTTTGGTTGGTAGGCTATTAATTGCTGCCTCAATTTCTGCCCTTGTTATTGGTCTATTTAGGGTTTTGAATTCTTCCTGGGTTAGGCTTGCGAGGATGCAAGTGTCCAGGAATTTATCTATTTCTTCCATGTTTACTGGTTTATGTGCATAGACTTGTTTGTAGTAATCTCTGATGGTGGTTTGTATTTATGTAGAATCTGTGATGATATCTCCTTTATCTTTTTTTTTGGCATCTATTTGATTCTTCTCTCTTTTCTTTTTTATTAATCTTGCTAGTGGTCTATTTTGTTGATCTTTTAAAAAAAAAAAAGAGTTCCTGGATTTATTGATTTTTTTGAAGGGTTTTTTTTAGTCTCTATCTCCTTCAGTTCTGCTCTGATCTTAGTTATTTCTTGTCTTCTACTAGCTTTTGAGTTTTTTTGATCTTACTCCTCTAGCTCTTTAAATTTTGATGACAGGGTGTCAATTTTAGATCTTTCCTTGCTTCTCGTTTGGGCATTTATTGCTATATATTTTCCTCTAGATACTGCTTTAAATGTGTCCCAGAGATTCTGGTACGTTGTGTCTTCATTCTCATTGGTTTTGAAGAACATCTTTATTTCTGCCTTCATTTCATTGTTTATCTACTCAATATCCAAGAGCCAGTTGTTCAGTTTCCATGAAGCTGTGTGGTTCTGAGTTAGTTTCTGCATTCTGAGTTCTAACTTGATTGCACTGTGGTCTGAGAGACTGTTTGTTATGATTTCCGTTCTTTTGCATTTGCTGAGGAGTGATTTACTTCCGATTATGTGGTCAGTTTTAGAGTAGGTGTGATGTGGTGCTGAGAAGAATGTATATTCCGTATATTTGGGGTGGAGAGTTCTGTAAATGTCTATTAGGTTTGCTTGGTCAAGGTCTGAGTTCAAGTCTTTGATATGCTTATTAATTTTCTGTCTCAGTGATCTGTCTAATATTGACAGTGGAGTGTTAAAGTCTCCCACTACTATTGTGTGGAAGTCTAATTCTCTTTATAGGTCATTAAGAACTTGCTTTGTGTATCTGGGAACTCTTGTATTGGGTGCATATCTCTTTAGGTTCATTAGCTCTCCTTGTTGAATTGATCCTTTTACCATTATGTAATGCCCTTCTTTGTCTCTTGATCTTTGTTGGTTTAAAGTCTATTTTATCAGAGACTAGGATTGCAACTCCTGTTTTTTTTTTTTTTTTTTTTTTTTTTGCTCTCCATTTGCTTGGTAAATCTTTCTCCCTCCCTTTATTTTGAGCCTATGTGTATCTTTGCATGTGAGATTGGGTTGCTGAATACAGCACACCAATGGGTTTTGGTTTTTATCCAATTCGCCAGTCTGTGTCTTTTGATTGGGGCATTTAGCCTATTTACATTTAGGGTTAATATTATTATGTGTGTATTTGATCCTGCCATTTTGATGCTAGCTTGTTGTTTTGCATGTTAGATGGTGCAGTTTCTTCATTGTGTAAATGCTCTTTACCATTTGGCATGTTTTTGGGGTGGCTGGTACTGGTTGTTCCTTTCTATTTTTAGTGCTTCTTTCAGGAGCTCTTATAAAGCAGGCCTGGTGGTGATGAAATCTCTGAGTAATTGCTTGTTCATAAAGGATTTTATTTCTCCTTTGCTTATGAAACTTAGTTTAGCTGGATATGAAATTCTAGGTTGAAAGTTCTTTTCTTTAAGGATGTTGAAACTTGGCCCCTATTCTCTTCTGGCCTGTAGGGTTTCTGCTGAGAAATCTGCTGTGAGTCTGATGGGCTTCCCTTTTTGGGTAACCCAACCTTTCTCTCTGGCTTCCCTTAGCATTTTCTCCTTCATTTCAACCCTGGTGAATCTGATGATTATATGCCTTGGGGTTGCTTTTCTTGAGGAATATCTTTGTGGTGTTCTCTGTATTTCCTGGACTTGGATACTGGCCTGCATTGCTAGATTGGGGAAGTTTTCCTGGATTATATTCTGAAAAGTGTTTTCCAGCTTGACTTCATTCTCTCTGTCACATTCAGATACACCTATCAAACGTAGATTAGGTCTTTTCATATAGTCCCATATTTCTTGGAGACTTTGTTCATTTCTTTTTACTCTTTTTTCTCTAATCTTGCTTTCTCACTTTATTTCAGAGTTGATCTTCGACCTCTGATATGCTTTCTTGTGCTTGGTCAATTTGGCTATCGAAACTTATGTATGCTTCACGAAGTTCTCATGTTGTGTTTTTCAGCTCCATCAATTTATTTATATTTCTCTCTAAGCTGTTTATTCTCATTAGCATTTTGTTAAACCTTTTTTTAAGGTTCTTAGTTTCTTTGCATTGGATTAGGACGTGTACTTTTAATTCAGAGATGTTTTTTATTACCCACCTTCTGAAGCCTGTTTCTGTCAATTCATCAGATTCATTCTCCATCCAGGCTGGTTCTCTTGCTGGTGAGGAGTTGTGATCCCTTGTATGAGGAGTGTCGTTCTAGTTTTTGGTGTTTTCATTTTTTTTTGCACTGGTTTCTTCCCATCTTTGTAGATTTATCTACCTGTCGTCTTAGTCGTTGTTGACTTTCTTTTTTTTTTTTTTTTTTTTGAGACGGAGTTTCACTCTTGTTACCCAGGTTGGAGTTCAATGGCGCGATCTCGGCTCACCGTGACCTCCGCCTCCTGGGTTCAAGCAATTCTCCTGCCTCAGCCTCCTGAGTAGCTGGGATTACAGGCACGTGCCACCATGCCCAGCTAATTTTTTGTATCTTTAGTAGAGATGGGGTTTCACCATGTTGACCAGGATGGTCTCGATCTCTTGACCTTGCGATCCACCCGCCTCAGCCTCCCAAAGTGCTGGGATTACAGGCTGAGCCACCGTGCCCGGCCTTTGTTGACTCTCAAATGAGGTCTCTGAGTGAAAATTCAGTTTGTTGATGATGAAGTTATTTCTTTCTGTTTCTTAGTTTTCCTTCTAACATTCAGGGCCCTCTGCTGTAGGACTGCTGAGGTCTACTCCAGGCCCTGCTTGCCTGGGGATCATCTGCAGCAGCTGCAGAACTGTAAGAGTTGCTGCCAGTTTCTTCTTCTGCTATCTTTGTCCCAGAAGGATACCCGCCAGATGTCAGTCTGCGTTCTCTTTTATGAAGTGACTCTTTGGATATACGGGGTTGGGGAGCTGCTTGAGGAGATAGGCTGTCCTTTATAGGAGCTCAAGTACTGAGCTGTGAGCTTCATTGTTCCTTTCATAGCTGTTGGGCTGGTACGTTTAAGTCTGTTGCAGCAGAACTCATAACCGCCCTTTTTTTCCCAGGTGCTCTGTCCCAGGAAGGTAGGGCTTTATTTATAAGTTTATGTCATGTTGCTGCCTTTCTTCAGGGATGTCCTGCCCAGTGAGGAGGCTGCCTAGTCACAGTCTGCCAGCTGAGGTGTTGCTGAGCTGCTGTGGGCTCTGCTCAGCTGCCATGTAAACTTCCCTGCAGTCCTGTTTATAGGGGTATAGTTAAAACTGCCTCAGCAATGGTGGCCCACCTCTGTAATGGCAGACTCTCTCGACTCTCTCTGTAATGGCGGACTTCCTTGGCAATGGCAGGCTGTCTCAGTAATGGTGGACTGCCTCGGCAATGGTAGACCACCTTGGCAATGGTGAACTACCTCGGTAGTGGAGGACTGCCTCAGGAATGTTGGACGCACCTCCCCCACAGAGCTGGACCATCCCGGGTTCAGCTGTGCTTGCTGTGAAACTCTCAATCCAGAACATTTCAGATTGCTGGTCTTTGTGGGGGTGGGACCAGCCGTGCCTGATTACCTGGCTCCCTGCCTCAGACCCCATGTTTTTCAGTTGGATGGGTGACTCTGTCTCCCAGGCATTCCACTCACCAGTTGAAACAGTGCCTGGATTTGTGTGATTTCTTGTGCGGAGAACTGCTGCACCAGCTGAAACAGCTGCTGGAGACTTGTGGTGCTTTTCACCTGGGAATCTCCTGGCCTGGCTCCCTGTTTCAGTCCCCTTTTTTTCAGTTGAATGGGTGACTCTGTCTCCCAGGTGCTCCAGTTGCCAGTTGAAAAGGCACCCGGATTTGTGTGAGTTCCCATGCAGAGACCCACTGCGCCAGCTGAAACAGCCATGCTGGAGACCCATGGTGCTCCTCCACCTGGGAATCTCCTGGTTTGTGGGTAATAAAAATTTGTCTGGAAATGTGGTGACCACTCACCCTCCACGCTCTCGCTGGGAGCTGCAATCCAGAGCTGCTCCTAATCGACCATCTTGGATACCTCCTTGCCTCCTTTCCAATTAATATGCTAACTTTAACACAGGAGACTGTAAGGAAGGGAAGCAACTTGCATTGTAAATCAGCTACCTGCAGTTCTAGACTTTGGGTGTGCCTTTTGAGATCTTAGACCTAAGGCAGAAGGAGCTAAAGGTTTCTTTTAGAGTAGTCATGTATTTTAGGCCCCTTAATTAGATCTTGAGCTGGGAATATAAAGTCCCGAGCTGTTTTTTTGCTTTCTACACCTTTTCAAGCACATTTAGAAACAAACAACAAAACCCCTCTTAGTACCAAGTTTTCTATTAGTCAGGGTTCAATCAGAGAAGGAAAAACCACTCTGAGTGATTTTATGTTGTTATATAATAAGAGCTTTCTTGTAGAAATTTGACCTTATGTAATTGTGGGAGTTGTTAGTTTACGTACATGTTTTACACATGCATAACATACACTATTGTGCATATAGACACATACCCCAAATACATAGAATATCTGTAGTTCTGGCAAAAAAGTAGACTAAGATAATTTGAAATTCTCCCACTATATATTCTGAGAGAAGCAAATAAAGTGTGTAAAAATTTTTTGAAATATTTTGCTCAGCTTGCCAGAAAAAAGGGAAATCACCAGATCCCAGAAATTGAGATGGAACTGAAAAGCAGATTAGTAAACTTGTGATCTGACACTGTGGCTGCCCTTGGAGTAAAGCTTATGGGTACCTGCAACCAGGGGCTTAGCTTTAAGGATGACAACATGTTAAATAAGGAGCTAGAACTTGCACGATATGGTAATAAATTTGAGGTTTTGGCAAAAGCCAAGACATTTGAGAGGCTGAGGCTGTACCCTCAATGATAGGTTGAAAACAGAAACAAAAACTAGTGGCCAAAGATACAAAAAGGAAACTTCTGTGCTTCTACATGATTCTTCTTTTTTTTTTTTTTTTTAAGACAGGTTTCACCATGTTGGTCAGGCTGGTCTTGAACTCCCGACCTCAGGTGATCCGCCCGCCTTGGCCTCCAAAGTGCTTGGATTGGAGGTGTGAGCCACCGCACCTAGCCTCTGCATGATTCTTGATGAAAAAAAAGTCTGACCTGAGAAAATGAAACCACTGACCTATGCCTTATATGGGCTTAATATCCACATTTAGTTGCCTGCATGGTACAGAAATGCAAAATGTATAATACATGATAGGAAACACTAATAAATTGATAAGCAGTGATACAAATAAATACAATGATAGGATTAACAAAATAATGAGTTTTGCAGATGTAATTTCAAGGTGGAATTAAAATAGAAGAAAAGTGTTACATGTAGATTAGGAGTTTATTGAATTTAAATTATTTTAATGTTCTATTATTTATGAAAAGTTAGGAATATTGATTAAATTAATATTTCTGTTGATTAACCATATATAAGAATGTTAAGGGAATCTCAAAATATAGAAATAGAAAATATTGCTTTAAAACCAGAAGAAGGCAAAAGAAGAAATAGAAAATATGATAAATCCAACAGTTTAAGAAAAAAAAAAAGAGTAAATAGCCCAAAACAAAATTACAGAAATAGGTCCAAATAAATCTATCAATAATCATGATAAATATAAATGGGCTAAATTCATCAGTTCAGATACAGAGATTTAGATTCTTTTAAGAAAAACTGACTTTAGGCTGGGCGAGGTAACTTGTACCTATAATTCCAGCACTTTAGGAGGTCAAGGTGGGCAGATCACCTGAGGTCAGGAGTTCAAGACCAGCCTGGTCAACATGGCAAAATCTTGTCTCTATTACAAATAAAAAAGTTGGCGACACATGCCTGTAATCCCAGCTACTCATGAGGCTGAGGCACAAGGAACGCTTAAACCCAGGAGGTGGAGGTTGCAATGAACCAAGATTTGAGATTGTGCCACTGCACGCTGCAGCCTGGGCAACAGAGTCAGACTCTGTCAAAAAAAAAGAAAAAAGAAAAAAAAGAAGACAACAGCTGACATTATACCCTTGATATGATGGTTTCAAAATGCAAAAGTATAATGTTACAAAAAGTTGAAAATAAAATAGTGGTAAAAGAGATACTATGAAAATACTAATCTAAGGAAAGCTAGGGACCCACACAAATATCAAATAAAATAGACTGTAAAACAAAAACGTTATTATGAATGAAGATGATTATTTCATAGCAATAAATAGGAATAGTTTTACAATTAAAAATTTAAATTTAAGTGCTGAGTGAGCAAGTATCTAGCAACATAGTCTTACAATATATAAATCCCTAAACTGAAGAACTTCAAGGAGAAACTGACAAATCAACAACCACAGTAGGAAATTGTATTGCATACATTACTTAGAAATTAATCAATTAAGAAGACAAAAAACAAGTAAGGGCATAGGAATTTTGACTAATACAATTACCATGGTAAGTATGACGGGTATTTATAGAACTGTACACATCAATTAGAAAATATACATTCATTGTAAGGGTAAATGTAGCAGTTACCCAAATTGATCACATGGGTCTAATTGGCCTGGGATAAATCTCAGCAATCAGTCTTTTTCTGAAGTTCCCCAAGCAATTCTAATGTCCAGTCAGGATTGAGAGATGCTGTATTATAGCAATTAAAAATGCGTGACCTGTATTTTCCTGTAATTATGTGAATACGTCTTGAAAAAACTCATGTTGAGAAGAAAAAGGCCAGTTACAAAAGGAGCATTTATTATATTTATGTCAAGTTTAAAAACAAAGAACAGCAGTTTGTGATAAAAGTATAAATGGTATGTTATAAAAGCATAAAAATATGTATGAAATGACATAATTGTCAAGAGAGGAGGGAAAGGATTGAAGAAGGACACTAAGTAGACATTGAATTATTTCTAAAATATAAAATAGAGCAAAATATCAAAGGTCCGTTCTGGGCCAGTCTTTGTGGCTCATGCCTGTAATCCCAGCACCTTGGGAGGCCGAGGCAGGAGGACTCCTGGATCCAGGAGTCCTAGACTAGCCTGGGCAATGTGGCGAAACCCTGTCTCTACAAAACAACAAGAGAAGGTCAAATCTCGTGGTTGGCGCATGGAATGTTGTTACCAATAGTTTTGGTCTTTCTGTGTATTTGAAATATCTCATATTTCAGTAACTGAACAAGAAAATAAATTCATTGATGAATTAGGTCTACCGTCCACTGCACGATACAGAGAGTATGTCTGTTGACCAGGGAAGGAGACTGTAATTGTTTTTTTTCTTGTAAGGTTCGCAGCATGACATTGTCCTGGTGATTCCACAATCGACCTGAATCTTTTAGGCTCATGATTTTGGTTTGTCAGCACATCAGTTCGGTGAGAAATAAAACTTTTTTGTGGACCTCAGTATTCCTCCATGATGGGCACATTATCAGACTCACATCACATTGGAAGAGAAACTCTAAGGAGATCTTTGCTTAGAGAGCACCAGAGTTAGCCTAAGAGGAATTGTTTAAACAATAGCATGTTCCATAGCATCAGGCTCTGATAACACTTGAGGCAGTTATCTCATAATGGGATTGACCTTGGCAATATGATTGAAAGTCTCAAATTCAATTTGCTGAGATTCTCTCTGCTCTGAACAGAGCTGAACAAGCAGAGTCTATATCTGACTCTGTGAATATCATTATTTTGGGCTTTCGAGGCCTTTGCTGCCCTCCATACGTCCAATCTGGATCCACCACTCTCCCTTTCTGCTCCCATAGCTCTTTGCAGACCTCTGTTGGCACTGAGCACCTGGGATTTGAAAATTTCTGTTTATGTGTCTGTCTCCCTAACTAGACTGCTCCAGCAAAGGCAAGAACCTCACCATTTAAACTTTCTATCCTCTGAGTCCTTGATGCTGGTTGCAGACTATTTTGAACTCTCTGCTTCTGGGCATGTGGTAGGATTGTGCCTCCTGACCCCCTGAGGCCATCTGGCTGGTTCTGGCCGACTAGTTCTGTGTGAGTGTGAGTGAGTGTGATTTGTGCCAATCCTGGGCCAGAAAAGCTGATTGTCAGAGAGAGATCTTCCCACCCCCTTGGCTATTTTCTTGGTTGACCAGCAATGTAGAGCAGTGAGTCCTCTGTCAACCTAGTGCTCCAAGTGGGAATGGTGGAGATGAAGAACAGATTGCCAGACTACCCAAGCTGCATGTTCAGTGTGAGTGTGAAACAGCCTTTCTTGGTTTTAAGTCACTATGATGTGGGTTTGTCTGTTACCACAACATTAGCAAGTCCATCCTGACTGATACGTATCCCCATCTTCTGGTATGGTGCTGGCATCTCTAGGTGCTTAATAAATGTTTACTGGAAAAACTAAACTAGTCTAGGATAATATTAAATAAAATAGTGTTTGTGAAAGTGTCAGGCATCTAAGAAGCACTAAGTATTAATCGGATCCAAGGAATACATCTATATTATATGTTTCTTTTTATTTTTTATTTTTAGAGACAGGATCTTGCTCTGTTCCCCAGGGTGGAGTACAGTGGCACTGATAGCTCACAATAATCTCTAACTCGCGGGCTCCAGTGATCCTACCACCTCAGCCTGCTGAGTAGGTAGGACTACATGTGTGCACACTGTTATGCCCAGCTAATTTTAAAATATTTTTGTAGAGATGGGGGTCTCACTGTTTCCTAGCTCGTCTTGATATGTGGGTTTTAAGTGATCCTTCTGCCTTGGGCTCCCAAAGTTCTGGGATTACAGGTATGAGCCAACCTGCTCAGCCTTAGGTTTCTTTTTAAATGCATACTTCAATTGTGTGTGGGAACACATGTCTGGTGGAATGAAAATTAAATTACTAAATTAGATATCATTATCAACAACAAGAAGAATCTCATTTATAGCCAAAGATAAAAAGTGATTACAGAATATATTTCTCAAGCAGAATATTTAATATCTCAAATTAAACAAGCATCCAATTAAAAAAGAGTCAGCATTTAAAATCCTATCATAGTTCTCTTGTATTCCAGGTAGGCTGTGTAACTTGTTTCAGAATTACTCTTTTAGCTCTTCACTGCCCTCTCCAGGTTCCACAGGTTTTCCTGAGATAGGGAAAGACTCATTTGTTACCAGCAGCTAGGGGTTGAGGGGAGGAGGGTAATGGGTGCCAAAGCATAGGAAATACTTATTTTAAATTCTTTCCTTGGCTTCTGTAGTTGTTGCTACCTTCTGCAATAGGCATGCCAGCTGAAATAGGGCTTCTTAATAGCTAAACTCCAAGAAAACCTAAGTAAGCAAGCAGCCACTTATGTTTATTGAGTATGTAACAATGTCCTAAGAATTTATGAAGAGTGCAAAATGTAAATAAAGTTTCTCTCCACAAGGAACTTACAAGTACCCAGATGAACTTTGTGTTAAGAGGCAACTTGCAAATGTACAAGGGATGATCACTGATCTGTGCTGGGCAAAGCCCAGGTTGCGTGTGACAGCATGTGTGAGCGTGTGTTTCCTTTCTGTGTAGAGAATGAATTGCCTCTTGTGTAACTGTGTTAAATGAAGTGCTTGTGTATGTTAAGTGATAATATTCACACTGCTTTTCTCCTTCAGGAAGAAGAGCTGCCAGGTCCCAGGAGAACAAGAGCAGTACTTTCTCCGAATCTTAACAGAGTAAATGGCGGGAGGGAGAGCTAGTATTCCTGTAGTAGAAGCTGAAGACAGAGTAAAAGTAATTAATTCATGGGAAAAATAAACAAACAATTGGACTCAGCCAGGGGAAAAAGACAGTTAACACCCCAACACCCAAGGCAACCTAGAACAGTCTATGTAATCTAGCCTCTGCTGTCAGCTTCATCTACCATCACGTGCCCCATTATTCACGGGGCTCCACTTTGTATTCTGGTTGTTCCTCAAACATTTTCTATCTGTTCTCTCTGAGGAACTCGGCTCTTGGTATTTGCTTTGCTCTGAAATCTCTTCCATAGATCTGCACGATGGCTGGCTTGTCCTAGGTCTTAGTTCAGATATCACCCTCTCAGAGAAACCTTGTCTGACCTCCACTATATACGTGGAGGGTTTCCAGAATAAATGAAGGTATTGAACAAATGGACTGGATAAAGCTGAAAACAGGGTGCTCTGCTTGGTTTTTTAGAAAAACGGAAATAGAGACATCACACATGGAGGTGACATACCTGAGAATATCCAGTAGATCTGGACTCTTGAGTCTACATGTGCTGCTATGCAGAGTTTGACACAGAGGGACAGTCTGCAAATGGACCTCTTGCTATTAACTACTTTGTGCCTATGCTTTGTTAGCAATGAAATGTGTGTAGCTTTTGTTTCATGGCCTTGGGGAGTATCCTTAAATCTTTTGTCATTTAGTTTCTTCATCTGAGGTTAATAATATATATATTTTAAAAAGCTATAGAAACTGGGGGAAGAAACATTTGTAATTTATAGCACAAAGAATTAATAACCATGATATGTATAGAGCTTCAAAAAACACAGAAGTAAAAGGCCAACGCATCTATGAAAAATTGGCTGGAAGTATAAGCAGAGAGTTCACAGAAAAAGAAAGGAAAATGGCTCTTAAATATTGAAAAGATACTCAACCTTACTTAAAACAAATACTCTTTAAAACTTCATTGAGATAGAATTTTCTCTCCTGTCAGACTGCCAAAAATCTAAAAGATATCTGTTTATGTGTCTGTCTCCCAGCTAGACTGATTGCTCCAGAAAAGGCAAGAACCACGCCATTTAAACTTTCTATCCTCTAAGTCCTTGATGCTGGTTGCAGACTATTTTGAACTCTCTGCTTCTGGGCATGTGGTAGGATTGTGCCTCCTGACCCCCTGAGGCCATCTGGCTGGTTCTGGCCAACTAGTTCTGTGTGAATGTGATTGAGTGTGATTTGTGCCAACCCTGGGCCAGAGAAGTTAATTGTCAGAGGGAGACCTTCCCGGTCCCTCGGCTATTTCCTTGGCTGACCAGCAATGTAGAGCAGTGAGTCCTCTGTCATCCTAGGCGTCCAGCGGGAATGATGGAGATGAAGAACAGTTTGCCAGCCAATCCATGCTGTATGTTCAGCATGACTGTGAAATAATCCTTCTTGGTTTTAAGTCACAGCATATTGTGTTGGTGAGGCTGTGGTGAAATAGATGCTTCCATACGTTGCTAGTGTGAATATAAAATGGTGCAAGTCTCATGAATGGGAATTTGACATATCTAGTAATATTACCTGTGCGTTTTCCTTTTGATTCAGTAATCCAGCTTCTAGGAATCTATTCTAAAATACGTTGTAAAAGTACAAGCAGACTTTTAAACATGACTATACATTGTGGCATTATTTATAATAGCAAAAGCTTGGAAATTGGTTGAATATCGCAATGGAAGGTCCACTCAGTGGAATATTATGCAACTATAAACAAGAAGAAGACCTCTGTATTAGTTTGTTTTCTCGCTGCTCATAAACACATACCCAAAACTGGGCAATTTGTAAAAGCGGTATATAATGGACTTACAGTTCCATGTGGCTGGGGAAACCTCACCGTCATGGTGGAAGCTGAAAGGCACATCTCACATGGCAGCAGACAAGAGAAGACAGCTTGTGCAGGGAAACTGCCCCATTTAAAACCATCAGATCTCATGAGACTCATTTGCTATCACAAGAACAGCATGGGAAACACTCACCCCCATACTTCAATCACTGCCCACGACACATGGGAATTATGGGAGTTACAATTCAAGATGAGATTTGGGTGGGGCACAGGCAACCATCTCCACCTCCATATATTACCGTGAAGTGATGACCCCAATAACATGTTTAGTGAGAGATTTTATGGCCCTTGTGTATGTTTGTTTTTCTTTAAGTTATCTGCATTGAACAAACCTTAAATTTACAGTTAGAAAAAAATCGTATTTATTTTTATCTTGAATTAGCCAGAAGCCCATAAACATCTTTTCCCGGAAAGTTTCTCAGTTGAGAACTTGTGAAATCCAATTCATTTATATGTTAAGATATGTGCTATGGGATGTTGATCGCCTGGTAAAAATGACCCAGCCTGGCATGATGCTTGCCTCTATTTAAAGGTGTAGGTTCAGAAAGGGGAGTGCTTCAGAGGCTGCCACATCCCTCTGAAGATAATCTGCAGGTTGGACCTGCTGCCATTAGGCTGTTAGGCTGCCTAGGGGATGGTTTCTGGGTGGATTAACCAGATTTTCCACTGGCAGGTGGGAGAGCTGTACCATCAGGATTAGGCTTGCTACTCCATTAAGCTTTTGACCACGTAATTTAAACTGTATTATTATTTTCCTAATAGGCAACGCATCTGCATTTGAAAATGCAAGGAGTATGAAAGGATAGGCAGTGAAATGTCTTTTTATCATCTGTTTCCCCAGGCACGCAGTTTCCCTCTCAAAGGCAACTAATCTGATAGGAGCATGTGGAAAGAGGATGGAAGACAGTAAGGCCAATATTGGGAAGGTTACATTTGAGGAGAGCTGGGCCTCAAACATTCTAGGGCACTGGGAGACAGCATAAAATTCATCCTGTCTTGATTTTAGATGGTGTGTGTGTGTAAAAGAAGGGAGGAGACATTTTATGTAATAGCAGCCGGCTATCCACATTGCGCCACACCCCGCTTTTGTGTCACTTAATACTTAATATCTCTTGATAATTGTTCCGTATCAGTGCCCAGAAAGCTTCCTCATTCTTTTTTTTTTTTTTTTTTTTTTTTTTGCAACTGTTGAGTTTTCTATGTATGGTTACATCATATTATAATTAACCCATTCTTTACTAGTGTCTGTTCCCATTTGTTTTTCCATTTTGAGCACCAGACTTTAAAACTCATTCATCTAGGACACACAAAGGAGTCTGTTTCCTACGAAGAGCTCCGTGGCTTCCTGACGTGTTCAACTGTTTTAAACCCCCACCCCACAAGGAATAAGCACACTTCACCCTTCTCTCACAACAATTAAGTCAACTTATCTTTGAATAAGTAGCTGGGGGTGGGGAGGACACACCCCTGGAGTGTGGGTTTAGGTTTGTTTGATTGGGGCGTGTGCCAGGGTGGGTGGAGCAGGATGAAGAGCTCTTCCTTAGTGTTTCTCATGTTTGAAGTCAGATCTTCTTCCCTAGCTGAGGCCAGAGTCTTCAAGCTTCTAACAGGAGTTTCTCGAGCCACTGAATGTTTCAGAGAACAGGTACAAAAGCTCTCAGCTGGTGTAAGAGCAGAGGAAGCGCCTTTACAAGGGGCTGCTTGGAAATAGGGGTAAGCTACTAAATTAGCGTGCAAAAGCAGAAAAGGGCCCGGGGTATTTTTAAACCTCTTGCAAATGGGAGCAAGCCCAAATTTAACACTGGCTGGCTTTTTAATGTGGCTTTCTTTTTCACCCACCTTCGCTTCAAAGGGGTGCTTTTTTCTTCTTTCTGCCGAAATACAAGGGCTTTGGGAGCAACTACTCAGTCAGTTCCAACAAACGGGGCAAGTTAACACTTGTAAGAGCAACACCCAAGTAGCAAAGGAAGCCGAGTTAAAATAAGACCACACCTCCTTCCCCTCAGGGTGACAAAGATAACTAAACCCAGTCTGGCCTCCTCCGTGCTCCAGCAACAAGCAGGCTGAAGCAAAGGGCAACTGGGCAGGAAGGAGGAGGTGGAACTTGGGGTCATCCATACCTGCCCAATTCCCTTGCTCCCCTCTGTTCCTGCCTCTCCAGTTCCCATCTCCACCCGGAGCTGGTCTAATGCAGAAAAGTGAGGAGAACTCGCTGTACCCATTTCTCTTTCTGAATATCTCCCTAGGCAACTTAACCCTTTGTTCTTTCTTCCCCCAAAACAGTTCTCAGAAGGAGTTTGGTACTATAGAGTCATCTATACTAGAGATAATTAATAATCTTTAGTGAATTGTTCCTTCTAGAAATATTCTTACCCTTAAGCCAAATAAATGATTGTAAAGATCACAGGGCACTTCAGGCATCAGTGATTTCACTAGTGGGAGGTAGTGTGGGTAGAACCCTAGTATGCTCCGGACCCTAAAATCATATCCTATGATTGGTTATCTCACATATGCAAAACCACAACAGTCTACACCTCTAAACACACTTAAAACACTCTTTCACTGTTAAACAACCTGCATTTCTACGCTCCTTAGCAGAATAGCTTGAGTGAAACCTGCATTTATATGCAGTGATCGAGGCCAGCAGTGTAGAGCATCCACTCACTGCATTCTAGGACAGCTCTGGTCCCCAAGCCCAGAGGTTTAGGTAGTATATGGTCAGACCATTGAGCTGAGTGCAAAAGCTTGGTGATACCTATCGACTTACAAATATTCATCCATTACGTTCATTTATTTATTTCTATTCACAATTTTATTTGGCTTGAAGCTTGGTGCTACCTATCTGGGTCTGAATCTGTATCCAGATTCAGAGCCTGATCTGTGTCAGCCTCTGTATTCTGGAAGCCACCAGTTTGGGAAAGAGACCATGCAAGGTGTGCTCAGGTCCTGCCCTGGCTGATTAGTTCATGCAAGAGGAGCCTCCCTGACTTTAATCCCCAGTTCTAACTAACTTCAAGAGTTGGAATGAGAAGGTGCTCAAACCGTAAATGTATGCAAAGCAGCAGCAAGCAGATTAGAAGAACCCAGCAGTTTTAAAGTAAGTAAGCCTGCAGAACCTCTCCTGCATCTTCTTCTGCCCTTGTCTGGAAGCTGCCTTTCTGCAGCCTGGCTCTCTGTAGCTGTCAAAACCCCAAACTTAAAGCTATTGGCTCAGTGATTAGACTCTGGGTTTTGGGGTCAGGAAGTTAGCTTGGGGAGGTGGGTGGTGGTGCAGGGCGGGGGGTAAGTTTTTCTGCGGTTGTCTGAGCAACTGTGGAAGGATTGTTTGATCTTTGCAGGATTTGAAAATATCTTGCTGCACCGTCAGTGGCCTTTGGTAGGCTATAGGCCACGGTTGGGGAATGTTTTACTTGCCTTTTAAGAATAGGACACTGGATCAGCTATTTAACATTCAGAGGGGCAGCACCAAAGGACAGATAAATGTCTGATGCAAAGAAGGATAATGAAAGGAGTCTAGGCCTTCATCACGCTAGCTCCTCCCCAGGCTCCGGAAGATCCTGAGAGTTTCTTCTAGTGTTCACGCTTTAAATCATCCAAGATCTTTGAAGCTCTGACTATGAAGAGCTCTGGGGGAAATCAATGGACAGACCCTAGAGGGATGCCACTGAATCCCATGATTGTCCAAAAGAAATATTTTACTAACCAGCCATTCTAACAGGGGAAACTATGGCCAGTAGAAACATCTTCTTAGAGATCACTCAAGAAAAGCAGTAGACGAAGCCAAGTCTCTTCTCGGGAGGTGAGAATAAGTGCATCCTTTCCCTAAAACCCAGTGGTGTAGGCACTCTTCCCAATGCATCATCCTTCTTATGGCCCCCACAATAAATACAGAGATCTTTAGTAATTTCTTTGTTAAATGAAAACATAATGGAGACGTCTCAGAGTGATGGGTCAGCATGCAAATGCAAATGATGTCCAAGCAGGACTCTTTGGTGGTTTCAAAAGGAGCGAGACACAGGGAAGCAGGAAAACAGGATACAACAACCAACAACCGAAGGAGGAAACTGGAGACGGCCTGACAGTAGGACTGAAAAAGCTGGCTTCAGAGAGGAGAGTGGCACAGCAGAATTCCCTAGGGGAGAGCTCCTTAGGACTTAGGGAAGCAGAGGAAACATTTCTTTTAACCTTTAGTGAATTAGGGATTTCTAGAGCTAGAAAGGGGAAACTCAACCTGGGCACAGTGGCTCATTAATCCCAGCACTTTCGGAGGCTGAGGTGGGTGGATCACTTGAGGTCAGGAGTTCGAGACCAGCCTGGCCAACATGGTAAAACCCCATTCTACTAAATATACAAAAATTAGTTAGGCGTGGTGGTGTGGGCCTGTAATCCCAGCTACTTGAGAGGCTGAGGCAGGAGAATCACTTGAATCCGGAGGTGGAGGTTGCAGTGAGCCGAGATCACGCCACTGCACTCCAGCCTGGGTGACAGAGACTCGTTCTCAAGAAAAAAAAAAGAGAGAGAGAACTCACACTTCTAGAAACTAAAGGAATTTGACAGCATAGTTTTACATACGACTGGAAAATAGAAGCAGGACTTGAATGAGGATTTACAATCCTGAGGATTCGGTTCTAGACTGGTATAATTCAATAGAACTATTAAGGCCTGGCATGGTGGCTCACACCTGTAATTCCAGCACTTTCGGAAGCCAAGGAGGGTGGATTACCTGAAGTCAGGAGTTCGACACCAGCCTGGCCAACATTGTGGAACTCCATCTCTACTAAAACTACAAAATTAACTGAGTGTGGTGGCACATGCCTGTAATCCCAGCTACTCAGGAGGCTGAGGTAGGAGAATCGCTTGAAACTGGGAGGAGGAGGAGGCTACAGTGAGTTGAGATCATGCCACTGCACTCCAGCCTGGGCAACAAGAGCAAAACTGTCTCACACACACACAAAAATTTAATTAAAAAATTAAAAATTAGAAATATTAATAGAATGGCAGGCACACATATGCAAGTTTACAGTTTCTAATAGCCACATTAAAAGGAGTAAGAAGAAACAGGTACAATTAATTTTATGAATATATTTCATTTAGCTCAATATAGCCAAAATATTACCATTTCAACATGTAATCAAGTATGATTAAAATATTTTACATTAATTTTAACCTTAAATTAATTAAAATCAGGTAGAATTAAAAATTTAGTTCCTCGGTTGCACTGGCTACATTTCGGGTACTCCATAGCACATGTGGCTGGTGGCTACCATGTTGGACAGCAGAGGTCCAGTTGAAGGCCCTCAAATTATGGAACCTCAAATGATGGAACACTTCAAATTTGAATCCAGACATCTTAGTTGTGAGAATATATGTGTTTTAACTGAACTTGAGAGTCTATTTTCTCTTGAAAAATTTAGTTGTGTATACTTGAACAACGATGCACCTGGAACTGTGCTGTCCAAGGGGGAGGGGCTGCATCTTTCAGATTGTAAGAACGTAGGAAAGGGTCAGGGCCTGTAGTGGCCATCTTCATCAGTTAGTGAGACTAAGTTTTGCCTCAGTCACAACCAACCTCCAAATGTTGGTAATTTTACCTTCAAAAAAAATTTTTTTTGAGATGGAGTTTTGCCCTTGTTGCCCAGGCTGGAGTGCAATGGCACAATCTCGGCTCACCACAACCTCTGCCTCCCAGGTTGAAGTGATTGTCCTGCCTCAGCCTCCTGAGTAGCTGGGATTACAGACATGTGCCACCATGCCCAGCTAATTTTGCATTTTTAGTAGAGACAGGGTTTCTCCATGTTGGTCAGGCTGGTCTCGAACTCCCGACCTCAGGTGATCTGCCCACCTCAGCCTCCCAAAGTGCTGGGATTACAGGTGTGAGCCACCACGTCCAGCTAAAAATGTTTATTTTTCTCTTATGGTGTATGTCCACCCTGTGCTGGGGAAGGAGGGATTTGGGAGATAGGAAGACTGCTCTTTGTCCTCACTCCATGACCCAATCTGTCAAAGCAGTTACTAGGTGAACTTTGTTGATCACCAAGGGCAGAGGAGAAGAGTGCACTGGATGGCCCTACAACTCAATTCTAGAGCCAGAGCTGACACCAGTCACTTCTCATTGGCTGCAACTAGTCTCATGGCCACATCCAATCCCAGAGTGACCAGGATGTGCAATCCTACAGTGTGCCCAGAAGGCAGGCTTAGAGATGGAAAACTTGGTGAACAGGGCTACTGACTCTATCCCCACCTTTTTGACTTTGGTTGGCTGTTGGAAAGTTAACCCAAATTTCATCCAGGGACTAGATGGAGTGTCACGTTGAGCTTCATTGAAGAACGCAGTCCACATCTGTTTTGTTAAGGAAATACTGCCTGGGAATTGTGCTTTTCTGGTGGAGGGAAGGTCCAGAAATATAAAATTTCAGGGAGGTGAGGTTCAAACAGGAGAAAGACGTCGGGAAGCAGTACACTACAGTATTTTATTTCTCACTCTGGCAAGAAATCAGAGATGTACCTTCTCAACTGGTCTGGGACAAGAGTAAGAATTTCTGCTCAAATACTGGGCATTGTAAAGAAGAGCAAGTAAACACAAAGAGATTGTCTGTGTTTAGGGTGTGAATTCACATCAACATTAAACAATGTAAAAAAATAACCAAGATTAAATATGTTTTCAAAGACAGTATGTGTGAAAACATGAATAAGGGGAAAGCATATTATTTATAATGGAAAATATTAACCTTATTTTTGAATCACAGAATCGTCATTTTTGTAGCAGGAAATCTTAACCTCATTTGATAGAATAGAAAATGAAGAGAGGCTAGATGCATTGCCTGAGATTAGTGCATAATAAGTAAATGGCCTTTTTGGCATTAAGCTCTGGACTCCTAATTCCTTGATTAGTAATTTTTCTTCCCTAGTGAAACAATTTGCATGAATGGGCTCCTCATAATAGTTCACTCCTAAAGTGAACTATTATGACTTTATGCCTTCCAATGCCAACCCCAGATTAGTCAGATCTGTCTCTAATATTCCGACTTTCTTTTCGTTTCTAACTTTGTCTTCAAGTCTTGAAGATAGATGTGAGTTTTATGAGATCAGAGACAACAAATCACTCTCTCCCTTTAATTAACATTTCTTTTTGCAGACGAAAATAAAGGTAAGGACCTGTTATGGACTGAATTGTCTCTCCCCAAACCATATGTTAAAGCCCTAACTCCCGATGCTGCCGTATTAGAAGACAGGGACTTTTAAAGAGGTAATTAAGGTTGGCCAGCCACGATGGCTCAGGACTGTAATCCCAGCGCTTTGGGAAGCTGAGGCGGGTGGATCACCTGATATGAGGAGTTCGAGACCAGCCTGGCCAACATGGTGAAACCCCATCTCTACTAAAAATACAAAAATTAGCCACACGTGGTGACGCAGGCCTGTAATCCCAGCTCCTCAGGAGGCTGAGACAGGAGAATCACTTGAATCCAGGAGGCAGAGGTTGCAATGAGCCGAGATCACGCCATTGCACTCCAGCCTGGGTGACAAGAGCAAATCTTTGTCTAAAACAAAAAAAGAAAAAGAGAAGTTATTCAGGTTAAATGAGGTCATAAAAATGGGGCCCTACCCCGATAGGACTGGGATCCTTACAAGAAATGGATGAGACACCAGAGAGCCTTCTCTCTCTCCTGTTTCCATGGAGGGAAGGTCATGGGAGAATACAGCAAGAAGGGGGCCATCTGCAAGCCAGAAAGACAGGCCTCACCAGAAACCAGCTCTGCCAATACTTTGCTTTTAAGCTTCCCAGACTCTGGAAATGAGAGAAAATCAAGTTTTGTTGTTTAAGCCACCTGGTCTGCGGTGTTGTGTTATGGCGGCCCAAGGCGACTAATACAGCACCTATGCCACAACTCTTTCATGTTGTTTTATAAAAGTGTCTTGCTAGGACACGACTAGCTACCTGAATTCTACAAGGCTAATATTTGTGGTTGGTACCCTATTGGGTGCTGAAGGGAACACAGAACATAAGACACTGCTTTCAGGAATTGTAGCAATGAAGATACAGATACCACCATAGTAAAAATCACTGTGATCTAGAAATAATTCAAGGGCCCAGGAAAAGTGAGTTCTGACTGGGAAGTTGAGAAGCTTCCATAGAGGAGGCAGCAGCGGTTGGGTAGGACCTCATCCTTCAGCTTCTCCATGGCATGTTATCTCTTCAACTTGGTTTATTCACATGTCACACACACACGTGCACATACACACACACCATTTCTCAGTGAAATCAACATGAGCATATTTATTAAAGAGAAATTAACATGAGCACCAGCTATGTATAAAGCACTAGCATGTATTATTTCATACAAACCCACAAAAACCCAATTTTGTGTTTTTAGGCCTAGTTTGCAGATGAGGAAGCAGGCTATAGGTAACTTGCCTAGGAGGTTAAACTTTAAGTGACTGAGCTGAGACTTGAACCCAGATCGGTTTGACTCCCCAAACCAGGATATTACCCCTGTAAAATAACAGGTGTTGCTGCCAAATGTCTCAGATAAATCTTTCTTGTAGATCAGATAATTGGTGAATCTGGCATTTCATTTACCTGTAGGTGTATTATTTTAAACTTAGATGTTCTTGTTTCTCTATATCAGGGATCATTTGTGTACTTTCCCCACTGATGTAGTCGGGATACCTTTGTCAGTGCCTGGCACATGGTAGATATTCCATAAATATTTGTTAAATAGTAATTGCTTTTACCTCATGAAAAATGTATAAAAAGTAGCTTTAGGAATGATAGACAGACACCAGTCCAACAGATCCCTCCACAGGGTTGAAATGCAAAGGGACAGCATGGCAGAAGACGGACCGGTGATGGGGTGGTTCAGGCTGATGAAAGATTTTGAGCTTGTGGAATGTGAGGAGTCAGGGAGATGTGAGGAGCTGTCCAGCTGGCCCCTGGAAAAGAAAGCCTGGATATAAAAGTGTGTCCGTGGGGCTCATCTCAGGGGACAGCTGAGGCTAGGGACAGACAGATTTGAGGGGGAGACCAGGAAATGATGAAAGTCTAGGAGACTTCTGGTTTTTAGGAGGCAAGTGTGTCCCAAACTGAACTATTACGACTTTATTCATCCCAATGCCAGCCCCAGATTAGTCAGATCTGTCTCTGATGTTCTTTTCTTTGTGCCTTTGTTGACACTTTTTCTTTCATTTGGACTCCCCATCGCTATGCATCTCAAATCCAAATTCCATGAAATTCTAATACTGACTTCAACTGACTGATTGCCCTCTGAATTTCTGCTTTTCACCATGAAACTAATGAGCTCTGTTTTTCTGATTGCTTATCTGTCAGGGGAGCATTTCTGAGCACCTCTCCTAATATTTTTGTTTATTCATTTTTAAAAATATATACCTACAACTGCTTTAAAACATCATGTAGAAATGAGATAAATTTTATTTTTGTTATTAACTTTTGTTTATTCTTTTTTTTTTTTTTTTTTTTTTTGAGAAAGGGTCTCCCTCTGTTGCCTGGGATGGAATGCAGTGGTACGATCATGGCTCACTGCAGTCTCAAACTCCTGGGCTCAGGCAATCCTCCAGCTTCAGCCTCCAGAGTAGCTGGGACTTCAGGCATATACCACCATACCTGGCTAATTTATGTTTTATTTATTGAGAGAGGGAGTCTTGCTATGTTTCCCAGGCCTGTCTCGAACTCCTGGACTCAGGCAATCCTCCTGCCTCAGCCTCCCAAAGTGCTGGGATTGTATGCTTGAGTCATGGTGCCTAGCTAAGAGAAACTGTAAAAGATGAACTAAAAAATAAAATAAACAGTCTTTGAAAATGTACTAATCATGATGTCTTAGTGTTTTTACTAGCTCAGGTCTCAAGAAAGAGTATTCACTTAAAGACATGGTTTGTTGTTAATAACAGATACAAATTTATATCTCAAATATTATTGCATTTTTTATAATCTCCAAAATTTATTGACAATCTGCCATATCTGGAAAGGTCATCCTTCTGCTTACCTCCTATTGAAGCTGATGAACACCTTCTACTATGAAAGGAGAAATGTCAGCCCTGCCTTTTTTTTTTTTTTTCTTTTTGAGACAGGGTCTTACTTTGTTATCCAGGCTAGAATTCAGTGGCATGATTTTGGCTTACTGCAGCTGCAGTGGGGTGATCTTGGCTCACTGCAGCCTTAAACTCCTGGGCTCAAGGGATCTCCCATTTCAGCCTCTCTAATAGCTGCGACCACAGGCACATGCAGCCATGCCTGACTAATTTTTGTATTTTTTGTAGAGATGGGGTTTCACTATGTTGCCTAGTCTGGTCTTGAACTCATGGGCTCAAGCGATCCTTTTTCCTTGACCTCCCAAAGTGCTGGTATTACAGGCATGAGCCACTGTGCCCAGTCCCTGCCATTTTCTTATTGTTAATTCGTACATAAGTTATCAATATTATTTTTAGTCCATGAATAATTTATCAAATATTATTCATGGCATTTGTCCATGTTTGGGGAGCTATATTATCTAGTTTTTACTAATCAAAAAATCTGTTTAATTGGGGGAAAATAAGCCAATTTGTCATGCTCACTGGGAAGTCAGTGCAACCACTATCAACTTTTCCTCTGTGAAAATTCCACTCTTCTCTCAGGACACATGACGGTGTGACATGGTCTGGGTGAAGATCCCAGTGTCACCTCTCCCTTTAGGGCATATCGGAGAACTTGGTCCTGCCTATAGCCCAAAGCACTTGCTCACTAATTGGCTCGAATTGTTCTGTTTCCTATGTGCTTCTCTTTATTTTCCTAAATCTGTTAATAAACCCTCTGAAAGTTGAGATGGCTATGACGTTTGTCTCTGATGGGTTGATAACATACATCAGCTCTTCCATCCTCTATTCTTGTCACCTTTTCCATGAAGTTCAAGTCAAGGGGAATCTAGGGTCCAAAGTTTATTTGAGTGGCCGGCATTCCTACGTGTGGTCAGCGTGAACAAGCCACATGGGTTGAGTAGAGTCTCTTCTCTCTAAAGTTTCCAATTTACATCTCTTTTCAAGAAAGTTGACTCCCCTCTAGCAGCACTGCACAGTTCTCACTTCATGGCTTTTAGCTGGAATGGTCTATTCTCATGCTGGCAGCCTTCCTTCCTCCTCCCTGCGCCTTCTCTACCCACTGCTCCTTCCGCGGTATGGAACATCTCTACTGCCTGAGTTGACAAAAACAAAACGAAAGCCAGACCCTGGGAAATTACATTTCATTAGACATCCCCTCCCTAAGGTAGCAATTCAGAAATAGCACTTTCTGTTCGGTCTGCTTGAACGTAACATTTCTCAGCCAGCGTCTCAGTATCAGCCCCAGCTAAGAGCTGTCAGGTTGGCTGTGCCGACGGTGGGCAATTCCCCCGGGCCTTTACCGGTAGAAGGAAGTCACAGAGAATGACTGACAGGAGTCCGAAGATCTGAAGAGTTTCCACTCTGGTGACATGAACTCCATCTTGTCCTTGTTCTATTCATAACGATGTGTAACTGCGAACAAGTCACTCACTGGTCTCTTTCCTTCCTTTCTTTCTTTTTCTCTTTCTCCTTCTTTCTTTCTTTCTTTCCTTTCTTTCTTTCTTTCTTCTTTCTTTTCTTTCTCTTTCTTTGTTTTCTTTTCTTCTTTCTTTCCTCTCTCTCCTCCTCCCCTCCTCTCCCCTTCCTTCCCCTCCCCTCCCCTCGCCTTCCTTCCCCTCCTCTCTCCTCCCCTTCCCTTCCTTCCCTTCCCCTTCCCTTCCTGTCCCTTCTCTTTCACAGTATCTCACTCTGTCACCCAGACTGGAGTGTAGTGGTGTGATCTTGGTTCACTGCAACCTCTGCCTCCCAGGTTCAAGCGATTCTTGTGCTTCAGCCTCCTGAGTAGCTGGTACTACAGGCAGACACCACCCTACCCAGTTACTTTTTGTATTTTTAGTAGAGACAGGGTTTCACCATGTTAGCCAGGCTAACTCCTGGCTTGAACTCCTGACTTCAAGTGATCTGCCTGCCTCAGCTTCCCAACCTGCTGGGATTACAGGCATGAACCACTATGCCTGGCCGATTTGTATATTTCAACGTAGACAAAAATCTTATCCACTTCATCAGCTTGTTTTGAGGATTGTTGGGAAATGGTACAGTGAATATATTTTGAAAAAGTAAAAGATAAAATACAAATGCAGGAGATGGTACTTAATTCCCTGTCTTCTGAAAATATTCTTCATTCTTTTGCTCTATAGACCTCACAAGAGGTAGGACTTAATTTTTTCACCAGGAAGATGTGTGATGCATAGCGATATTGTTTCTTTTTAAGTCAGTGATCGGAGAGTGATGTGATGCATAGGAATGTCAGTGGTAACCCAGAGGGGCATATTAGATAATTTGAGGATGGTAGGAGTAAGGGTGAGGATGGAGTTCTCTAAATCTTTGTTTTCTTGTTTATCCTTCACCTCTTAGCGCACTTTTCAGTAGTTTCTGTGTGCCCACTTATGCTGCATATTGGCAGTTCTGATTAAGGAAATGACTTTATGTCAGATCACATATATCCACATATTTAATTCTTTATGCATGTTGATTCAGCAACACTTATTAAAAACTTATACATTAGGACTTATTCAAAGTGCTAGAAGAAAAAAATGCTCACGTGTAGAAAATATTCCCAGCTGGGTACGGTGTCTTACGCTTGTAATCCCAGCAATTTGGGAGGCCAAGGCCGGTGAATCACTTGAGCCCAGGAGTTTGAGAGTAGCGTGGGCAACATGGTGAAACTCAGTCTCTACAAAAAAGAGACAAAAATTAGCTGAGCATGGTGGTACATGCCTATAGTCCTCCAGCTACTTGGAAGGCTGAGGTGGCTGAGGTGGCTGAGGTGGGAGGATCACTTGAGTCTGGATGGTGAGGTTCCAGTGAACTGAGACTGTACCACTGTACTCCAGCTTGAGTAACAGCGAGATCATGGCTCAAAAAAAAAAAAAAGGAAAAAAAGAAAAGAAATATTCCGTGTCTTCAAAAAGCTTATGACTTTTGTAACCCTTCAGTATTGCAGTATTGAATACATATACCAAATTGCTTACCCCTACTTGCTGAGCGCCTATAAAAGTCAAGTTTTTGAGCTGGATGTCTCAGTTCAGCTCTGAGTTGTAGGATGTATGAGGAAGTTAAATGCATTCAGACACCCTGGGAAATAAAACCTCTTGTATGCAAATTGCTCACTTCTTACTCTTCTCCTTTCATTGTGATCATACCAGCCTAGTTGAGAACTTCCTCAAGAAATCCCCATTGCATCACTAAGATAGGAAGCAACCAGCTTGTAGATTACCTATGGCAGGCAGTCTCTCTCCAAACGGGGTTGCTTGAGGGTCTCTGATTGGTATCTCTTACTAGAAGTTCATTTAAAACCCTTAGAGTACTAACCTATAAAATACTGCATTTCCGTTTTCAAAGTACTTATTCTAGTCTTGAAACGACCAACCCTATGACAGGGACAGGGCAGTTCTTATGCTTATTTTACCATAGAGAAAACTGAGGCATCCAAGTCACAGCACTGAAAAAATGATAATAATAATAAATATTAAAGTCAAAAAAAAAAAAAAGAAAGAAAATTGAGGGCTGGATGAAGGAGATAATTACCCATTGTCTAAAACTCCTAAGTTCTTAGGTCTAAAATTTTCAGCACGGAAATTACCCTGTGATAATGTTTGCTTCTCATCATTTGTTGTCTGCGCTTCATGCTGTCACTCCATGCCATATCATGTCATGCCAATTCATGTCTTTTTCTTTGGTTTATTCACAAATATTTACAGAATACCATTTTAGGCAAGACAGGGTTTTAATGGTGGAGAGATGAATATGGCCTGCTCCTTGAGCTCAAGGAACTTACAACCCATTGTCTATGTTTTCACTGATGCTCCCAATTCCAACTTGCATTTATCAAACACACTACTTTTGATGGCACTGTTGGGATTATTCACAGTGGTGCTGGAATTCAGAGTCCGGGGGCAATAGTAATGGTGAGTGGCATTGGGGCCAGAAGTGGTGACAGCAAGTGTCTAGAAGTGGTGTCAGCAAGGCATCAGACGTAAAACGCCGTGCTTATGTTTTCTAAGCCTGGCTTTCACCTTTCTGTCAATTCTCTAGTATACTGATTGGCTTTCCAAAAGTTTATTTTTCTTTTCTTTTTTTTTTTTTTTGAGACGGAGTTTCACTCTTGCTGCCTGGGCTGGAGTGCAATGGTACCATCTCAGCTCACTGCAACCTCTGCCTCCTGGATTTAAGCAATTCTGTTGCCTCAGTCTTCTATGTAGCTAGGATTACTGGCACCCACCACCACATTCAGCTAATTTTTTGTATTTTTCATAGAGGCAGGGTTTCACCATGTTGGCCAGGCTGGTCTTGAACTACTGACCTCAAGTGATCTACCCACCTACCCTCCCAAAGTGCTAGGATTACAGGCATGAGCCACCACACCTGGCCTTTCCTTTTAAAGTTAGATAGCATTAATTTCCATTGAGTGCTTTTTCTGGCATATATTCTCAACAAATCATATATATGTATATATAGAAAAATATATGTAAAGAAATTATATTCCAAAGAAAAATTCTAATACACACATTTAAAGTCCAGGTATTCATGGTCACTCACACATAGAATGCCACCACGAGATACCATTTCATGCTGCTGACCCTTGTCCTCAACGCTGTCTTCCTGGCCCTCCGCCCTCATCTAATCTCAGCATTACCCATCCTGTACTCAGGGTGGACTCAATTTTCAGAGTCAAGGTAGGGAAAGAAATGTCACTGAAGACAGTGGCTGATATCACATAAGCTTATGTCTCTCTTCTTGATAGCAAACACTACCAATTCTATTTCTAAATCTTAGGCTCTGGGCAAGTATGTATTATATCTGTTACAAGATAGACCCAGCTAGAGCACGCCTATTTTGCAAAAGGAATTCCAGGGCCATTGTGAATGGGCAGAAGTTTTGGTCAGTTTCTGGGAAAAGATTTTGACAGGAGAACCTCTTGGAAAACTACCTTGTAAGGCACAAATGCAATGCTTATCACAGGCAATCTGGAATGCATTGTCTGTTTCAAAAAAAATAAAAAATGGGCCCCCGAATTGCAATGACTAAATTCTGGAATTTTCTACAGATTCTAAAGTCATCTACTGGCATCCACAGGTCTTAAAATAGGTACAATTGGTTTTATGTCCCACATGGGGCCTGTTCACATACTCAGAACTTTTGACTAAATTCATAGGCAAAACTGATTTTCACTAAAGTTTCTACAGAATGGTCTCATTACACTGTCTATAGCAGGCATTCTCACTCATGAGTGCACTTTGGAAATATCTAGGGAGCTTTTCTAAATACTGATGCTCAGACTTAGAGATTCTTATATAATTGGTCTTGGGGGAAGGCACTATTTTTTTTCCAGATCCCCAGGGGATTCTAAAGTGAAGCCAGGTGGGAACCATTTATGTACAAGAACAAACACATCAACATCAAAAAATAGTCAATTCAGTTAACGTTTAAGGTGAGGAAGAGAAAAATGAGAGATCTTAAAAGTCGGAATTTAACACTCAGAACAACGCTTAAAAATAGTATCTTTGTAAATCATGACTCTCTTATTATAGGCATGCCAAGAGCCAGTAGCTAAAACCATTGGCTTCCTCAATTCTATAAATAAGAAAAATCTTTGCTTTCTTGTGCTTTCAAAAATGTCCAGCATAGTGCTGCTCTGAGAGAGACAACTACTTAGAGAACATCAGTACTTTACACCTTCTCCAGCTTTGATCCCTTTGTTTCTAGTATTCTCTCCTATTCACTTTCGGAACACTCTCAACTGCTTGTTCTGCACAGTGAGCTTCATCTGCAGGAGGACTGACAGCTTTGGGCAAATACAGTCAAAACCAAAACAGCTCTCAGAAGCCCTAGACATCTTCAGATGTGATGAATTTAAAGTCATAGTTCTTCTTTCTCAAGGATCCCACCATGAAGGCAATGCCTACATATACATATGGAGTTATTGTTGTTGTTTTGGCCTTTTCTTAATTTTATTTTTAATTGTGCGGTAAAGGATAGCAAAATTCTTCATGGTTTTCACTCCATGGTTTGCCTAAATATGCATGCGCACACATAAACACCTCAGATGTTCAAGAATTCCCATCAAGAAGAGAACTATTTAAAAATTGTAATGCTCTCCATTGACACCTCGGCTGAAGAGCAATTTTATAGCATAATTATAATGCATTGCATAATTTGGATAAGCTTTTGTTCTCACTGTGATTATCCTCAGAGAGTTCCTTTTTCACCTCCCCCTTCCCACATTGAGTGAATTAAGAATATCCAACCGTTAAAGGCTGTTTTTCTTTCAAAGAATAAAAATGATGCTTTAAGACTAAGTGCCTAAGAAGTGATGGGTGGGAGAGAAATTTTGGTACATGACTCACGTCTTTATTGTGGTAAAGGTAATTTTTTACTGTTCTTAAGAAGTTTCTACCTAAGATTTCACTGGGGTAGGGGAGAGTCAGAGGAAGAGAATTATAGGAATCAAAAGTCCTGGCCATGTTGTTATTAAACCATGTATCATAACATTTTAAAAAGGTCCAGAGAGAGGACAGCTGGTAGGTTTATTAATTTGTTCATGCCCTTGGGCAATCACCAAGCCCTAAGCGTCCTAGTTTGCTCATCTTTACAATGAGGAAACTCGACCAGATGAGCCTTAAAATAAACTCTTACATCCTAGGATTTTATCATCTGGGAATGTAATGCAATTGGAAGATACAAAAATGATGAGAAACCAAATATTAGATCAACTTTTTGTGGACCTTGGGTAAAGGAAAAACTGATTCACTTTAGGCTTAGTGTTTTAACAGAGACAGCATTTTAGAACGGCAATATTTCCAAGTCCACATATAAGTGGTGATAATTTTTCTGTAACTGGAAGTGCCCAATATTACTATCTGGCTACAACTAATAGACCTTGAAAATGAAATAAGAGGGGTGAAGGTATCAAAATACATTATCAGTCATTAGGCAACCTATATTGAGACTTGGTTAGCATAAATAATTTATAAAGAACACCTGATGCTTCTTTTTTCTTACTAAGTACTGGATTTTGGAGGAGTTATGGTTTGTTTTTTTCAGTTATACCTAGCATATTTTGGAGGTCATAAATATGGTAAAATATGCCCATATATATATATTTATGCATTAAAAAATATATATAAATAATATATAAATAAATATATAAATATATAAATGTATAAATAAATATATAAATATATAAAAATATATAAATAAATATATATATTTATTTTTTTAATTGCATTTTAGGTTTTGGGTTACATTTGAAGAACATGCAAGATTGTTGCATAGGTACACACATGGCAGTGTGATTTGCTGCCTTCCTCCCCATCCCCTATATCTGGCATTTCTCCCCATGCTATCTCTCCCCAACTCCCCACCCCCTGCTGTCCCTCCCCCATTTCCCCCCAACCCCCAGTGTGTAGTGCTCCCCTCCCTGTGTCCATGTGTTCTGATTGTTCAACACCCACCTATGAGTGAGAACATGCGGTGTTTGATTTTCTGCTCTTGTGTCAGTTTGCTGAGAATGATGGTTTCCAGGTGCATCCATGTCCCTACAAAGGACATGAACTCATTGTTTTTGATGGCTGCGTAATACTCCATGGTGTATATGTGCCACATTTCACCTGTCCAGTCTATCAGTGATGTATGCCCTGATATTTTAAGAGTGCTTGGAAGATCAGAGGCTGCCACTATCCATTAAAAATTATCCAGGCAAATGCATAAACATGGTAAAACATCAGTCAGTACAGGAAAATTCAGAATGACAATTTTGACTCCTCCCTTCCCCTACTTCCTTTCTTTAATGATTTATAATGTTAGCCCTTCCGGTGGTCACCTCAATAACGAAATGATTTGCTGATGGTTTTGTCTCTTGATTTCTTCACTTTTGACAACATTCATTGTCTATTTGCTGTGAAAGGTGAAAATTCAGACCATTCTATCTTCTCACTCTGCATGCCCTTTCCAATTTTTAATAGTAATGCTATTGATTTTTGTTTTCCTCTTCATTACTTTTGTAACTTCAAATACTGTGATTTTATCTCTATTTCTTCTGTGAAGCCTTTCACCTCTTAAATATTGGAGTGCATCAGATTTTCTGGCTGTCCCTGGACAGAATTTCCTTGCACCACATTCTCTGCTATTAATCTGAGTCTATCACTTCCTCCAATATCCACATCCTTGAAGATGTCAGCTAACATTTAAAGATGTCCATACTTTTGATCATTCTTATACCAGATGCACACAACACTAATGTAATGTTAATTTTTTTTTTTTCTTTTTTTGAGATGGAGTCTCACTCTCTCGCTCAGGCTGGAGGGCAGTGACACAATCCTGGCTCACTACCACCTCTGCCTCCTGGGTTCAAGCGATTCTCCTGCCTCAGGCTCCCTAGAAGCTGGGAATACAGGCATGTGCCACCATGCCCAGCTGATTTTTTGTATCTTTAGTAGAGACGGGGTTTCACAGTATTAGCTAGGATGGTCTCGATCTCCTGACCTCGTGATCCGCCCTCCTCAGCCTCCCAAAGTGCTGGGATTACAGGCATGAGCCACCGCACCCGGCAATTTTTATGTCTTTATCAGTATCATTTACAGAGTAATCTGTGTTGGTCTTAATGTCCTACTTAACCTGATCAACTTCTTGAGGACACACATGGTAGTTATTTCTTTATCTTCTCACAAACAGATGTGCAGCAAAGTGAGCTCAGTAACTAAAGTGATTAAAATACTAAAGAGACACATTCTCATCCCTTAAGTTACTGTTGACAATTTTGAAGTGTCAGTCCGAAGTCATAGTTTTAGAAGAAAATGAGATTCTTTCTAGCCTAGGAGAGCACTTCTGTTCACCTACTGGGAGTGTTAATTAACTAATATCTACTGTGTCTCCATCCTCCCTGGAGAGTTAACACCTTTCTTGGCAGTAAACCAAATGGGTTGGCATTAAGCCTTGCAAAGATTAGATAAAGGCCAGGTGTTTTTTATACACTTTTTTTTAGGGGGAGGAGGGCAGTGTATTAATTTTGTTTTTGTGCTCTATATGTAGTACAAGGTTTGATGGTTCTTGATAGCTGATTCACTTTTGGGTCCCAGTAGAAGAAAGCAAGGAGCACAGATTGGAGGGCGTATTCTTGGGAGAGAGGGAAAATGATTTAACCTTGCTGTGGTTCTGTCCTTGCTCAGTCAGATGGTAAAGAGGCAACTAAAGCCATTGGAAGGTTAGGAATCTTCTAGGGTGCGGGGTAGGCACAGTGCACACAGGCTGGTAGTTTCTGATCTTTTGACTTCCTAATATTTTGAGCTCTCTGTTAATTAGCTCTTCTTCACTTTTTTCATAGGATTTGTTATGAAGAATTGAGAGCATCCAGAGCCTCAAATGTCTGTTCAAAGTCATCAAATAAAGATTAGATTAAACTCAACACAGGTCTAAGTTTTGGAACGTAAGTGGCCATATAGTAGTTGGTTAACATCTCATTTCCTGGCAACGGCAGATCATACATTTTTCTTATAAGCTCGGAAAGGGAGTTGTTCTTCCTCTACCCTCACCATTTAATCTGCTGTTTTCGGGCCAGTTATTTGATAAAGACCAACAACTACTCTGTGGTGACCCCAAATCAGCACCCCTATAATGTGGCCCTGCTCTGGCTCAACCTTAGAATGTAGTTTCAGTTCCAAAGTCAGGTAGGAGTGGGCTGGCTACTCTGAGGAAGAACTTAGTAATCTGGGGTCCTCCCCCGTCTCTTCCCCATAATGACTGACAGCAATTTCCGTGCACTCAATGGAATTCTGCTGGCCAAAGAAATATTGGCTCTATGTAGTATTTTTAAATTTCCTGGGGCAGAGTTGGGAGGCAGAGAAAAAAAGTGGGGGCCCACCTCGGGCTTAGCCGTGAGGCTGCAACTAAAAGTTACCTGAAAAGGATGGCGCTGTCTCCAGCACACAGGGGCCTCTGAAAATACATGTAGCATTTTTCCAGAGTCCACAACTGCCCATTCAAAAACACTTTCCGGTAAGTGCCAGAGAAAGCGTTATGTGGGAGGTGGCATGGTACCAGCTTGCGATTGCCTCAGGGAGGCTGAGCACAATCTCCTTTAATAATGAAGAACCAGTCTCCTGCCTCTGACTAAGGGAGAAGGAGGGCTTCTAACACTTTCTAAACTGGAATGGCAGAGATAGAACGTGGTATTTGTTGACTTCTCATTATGCCATCTGTCTGCCTTAATATTTGTCTGAAATACAAACATGACAAAGGAAGAGCAAGACTTTATGAAAGCTGTTTGGCTTTTCGCCCCAACCCTATAGGCTTCCCAACAATGGAAGGCTTGCTGTCTCACCGCTGGCTGTCTTGTCCTCTGTTGGCTGCTGTGAAAGAGGTCACAGGGAGGGCGTTAATAGATCAATGCCTTTGGCTGTGCGCTCCCTGTTCCCACAGCGATCGCCCAGGATGCCTTAAAAATAATCTCTTCTTTTCACGTGGAGTAGATTTGCAGGTCTGGCGTCCATAAAGCCAATTTTCATTTTTAATCCGGTTTGAGCCCATCTCATTAATCAGTCAAGTCTTCCTTTTCACACTTGCCTTGGGACACAAAGGGAGCCCAGTTATGAGCTGTTAATTAGCTATTAGGGGACTGGGAAACTTCCAAGGGGTCATTATTCACACCGAGGCTAATACTTATTTAATTAGAACTATTCCTTTCCTGTCATAAATCCCTAGTTAAAATAAATTTAGCTCAAAATGTCAGCTCAACTTAAAAGAAACTAGTGGTTAATTCGAATTCTGCTGATTTTTTATGGGACAAATGTTTGAACAATTGCTGCCGTCCTTCCAAGCCAAGCGTAGTGAGACTTGAGTCTAATCAGAGCTGGCGCTTAGGGGTTGTATATGTGTGTGTGTTGATGGAGAATGTTCATGAGACCAAGAAAGTGGGAACCCTTTGATCATCAATGACTCTCTCACATACATTTTTTTCTTTTTTTTTTTAAGACAGAGTCTCATTCTGTCGTCCAGGTTGGAGTGCAGTGGTGTGAGCTCAGCTCACTGCAACCTCCACCTCGTGGGCTCAAGGCATCCTCCCATCTCAGCCTCCCAGGTAGCTGGGACTACAGGCATGCATCACCACACCGGCCAATTAGTGTACATTTTTGAAGAGATGAGTTTCCCCACCTTGCTCAGGCTGGTCTTGACCTCTTGAGCTCAAGTGATCTCCCTGCCGTGGCCTCCTAAAATGCTGGGATTACAGGCATGAGCCACTGATTCTGGCTTTTTGAAAACTTTGATGAGAACCTGATATCTGATTGAGGGTAGAGAAAAACAAGAAGGAATTTATAGACATTCGTGTGCAGTGTATATGCAGCTTGTAACACGGCCACACATCCCTAAAAAAAAGATTAACCCAGGTGCTTGAAGGAGAGTGTGTTGGATAATGAAGTTTGTATTTAGACAAGCCCTCAGCAGAAAGCTTTGGTTTCTTACTGTTATTGAAGCTTTTGAAAAAGAAGTTCCTATGTTTTCCTCCAGTTCCAGTTATCTATTGTTATATAACAAACTACCACACAATCTAGTGGCTTAAAACAACCACCGTTTGTGAGTCATACATTTGGGGAGGGATCTGCTAGGCTGTCCTTTCGTTTCTATATTGCTTCTGCTGGTTTCACTTGGCTACAGTTCAAAAGGCTTTATCACATCTGGTACCTCAGTGCTATTCCACAGGCACCCCTCCCCACCAACATCTTCTCTTTCTGTCTCTCTTATTACAGCTAGCTTGGGCTTCTTCACAGAATGGTGGTCACAGGGTAGGTGAATGTCTTACATGGTGACTGGGTTTCAAGAAAGAGTGTTGCAAGTTGCATAGGAAAGCTGAAAATCTCTTAATGCTCAGCCTTGGAAATTACTGCCGCTTCTATTGTAATCTATTGGCCAAAATAACCACAGGGTCAGATTCAAGAGAAGGGGCAATTGATGTTAACTCTCAATGGCCTCCCAATGACAAAGAATGTGTGGCCATCTTTATGGCACCACACAGTGCTCACTGCATGCAAAACCTGCATTTTGTTTGTTGATTGAGGATTGTGTGGTACCTCCAGACCATTATTTAACATATGAATGATGATTGCATAGTTCTGCAGATGCAGGAAATGTGGTGAATCTCAGCATCACCTAAGGATGCTTTTAGCTGTGAAAAACAGAAAACCTAATTCAAATCAGTTAACCTCAGGACATTTATTTGCTGATAAGGCAGGAAGTCCAGAGGTGGGGGGTGGCCTTGAGTGTTGGTTAAGCCAATATCCTAGTGATGTCATTAAGTGACGTCTCATTACTCTTATTTTCTTGTGTGACATTCCCAGGGTTGGCTGGTTGGCTTCATCCTAAATCTGGCTCTTCTTACTGTGGGATGGCTATCAGTAGTCACTGTGGCATGGCTATCAGTAGTCACTGTGGCTGCTTGCTTTCTCACTCATGTTAAGTGAGAGAGACTACTATTTGTGATTCTTTCTTAAATGTGAGAAAGGGCCAGGCGCGGTGGCTCAAGCCTGTAATCCCAACACTTTCAGAGGCCGAGGTGGGTGGATCACGAGGTCAAGAGATCCAGACCATCCTGGTCAACATGGTGAAACCCCGTCTCTACTAAAAATACAAAAAATTAACTGGGCATGGTGGCACATGCCTGTAATCCCAGCTACTCAGGAGGCTGAGGCAGGAGAATTGCCTGAACCCAGGAGGCGGAGGTTGTGGTGAGCCGAGATCGCGCCATTGCACTCCAGCCTGGGTAACAAGAGCGAAACTCCATCTCAAAAAAAAAAAAGTGAGAAAGAAGCTTCCAGAAGACATGATCAAATCTATTGTCTAGTCTTATTGACCAGAATTGGCTTACATGTCCATTTTTGAAGCAATCACTGCCAAGAGGAATGGGATATTCATATGCTGGTCTGTCCCATCCTGGGCCCGAGGGCGGGATCAGCTTCTTTGAGAGACATGGGCTATGTGGAACAAAAATCGAAGTGGGGATTATATTGGTTAAAAAAAAAAAAAGATGGCAATCGATTTTGTATATGCAACCAAGAATGTCACTGTATTGCTTTAAAAATAATTTCAGTGCATCAATTCATTTTCCTAAGAGAAAAAATAAAAATTCCTTTTGAAAATTCAGCTTAGGGAGAAATGAATTGTTGAATGAGCAACATTATAGAGACAGACCTGGTTAGAATTCTGTTTTCTCTTTCTGTTTGTTTGTTGTTGAGACAGAGTTTCATCCTGTTGCCCAGGCTGGAGTGGAATGGCGCAATCTCGGCTCAATGCAACCTCCACCTCCTGGGTTCAAGCGATTCTCCTGCCTCAGCCTCCTGAGTAGCTGGGATTACAGGCACCCACCACCGTGCCCTCCTGGCTAATTTTTTGTATTTTTAATAGAGACAGGGTTTCACCATATTGGCCAGGCAGGTCTCAAACTCCTGATCTCAGGTGAGCCACCTGCCTCGCCCTCCCTGAGGGCTGGGATTACAGGCATGAGACACTGAGCCCAGCTAGAATTCTGTTTTCGTACGGAGAGAGTAATCTCCCTAAAGTCTCCATCTTCCTTCCCTTGACCGAGGATAACTGCACATGCTTCTTACGGTCAGGATTAAAAAGCGATAATGTGTGCAGGATTAAGACAAAGTAAATAGTCCTAATGTGAGAGTACATGAGCCCAGAAAAGGGGGTTCCCCTGATCAGACAGTGGGGTATTTCTGAAGGTCTATGGGTGGAGGGGATGTGGAACACAGTGGTATCTGAAAGATCTGAATGCAAACTTTCGCAACTAGAACCATCTGGCGTGAGAGGGGTGGTGATACAGAGCCGGGACAGATTCCTCTGGGTGTTTCCTCCCCTACAGCATGTGTTTTAGAAGTGAAATCAGGTTATGAAAAGCACTAAGGCAGCTTTGAAGGGGAAGTCCCGAGAGAACAGGCTGCAGCGTGGGGGTATGAGTGTGTGTTGTATGCTTGTTGGGGAGAGGGGTGTGGAGAACAGCAGGCCCACTTACTTGGATGGCCTCACCTCCTCTATGCCTCCTGCCTCTCTGAGTCACCTCTCAGCCAGAGAGCATGTGGGGATGTCCTGAAGCCCAGGCTATGCTCTGGACCCATTTCCCCAACCCAAAGCATGATTACTCTCTACCTCTCTGGCTCCCATTGTTCCTCACCTCCTACAAAGGAAGAGCAGTTTCCCTCTCCCTTTCTCCCTCCCTCCCTGTCTGTTGTCCCCTCCCAGTGCTGGCAGGGTGTTTAGCCTCTATGGGTATGTTTGGAAACTAAAGTAAGAGATTCCTGGGGAGAAGTTTCCATCCAGGCGTCATCCGCTGAGAATGTTTTTTGCATGTGTGTTACACTAGCCAACGTGTCGGTGTATTTGATGGTCTACAAGAGGTAAAAGTAAGAGGCACTGTGTTCTGAAAAATAAGACCCAGATGTTTCAAACAGCAGCAGAGTCACAAAACACTTTCTAATAATGTCCTCTGACTTTGACTCTAGGCTAGACAATGCAGAAAGATAATGTGAAAAATACTCACTTAAAAGAGGAGGATTTTAATGTTGCCCATAAAGTTAATTAAGCATCAGCCGGGCGTGGTGGCTTGTAATCTCAGCACTTTGGGAGGCCGAGGCGGGTGGATCACGAGGTCAAGAGATCGAGACCATCCTGGTCAACAAGGTGAAACCCCGTCTCTACTAAAAATACAAAAATTAGCTGGGCATGGTGGTGCGTGCCTGTAGTCCCAGCTACTCAGGAGGCTGAGGCAGGAGAATTGCCTGAACCCAGGAGACAGAGGTTGCGGTGAGCCGAGATTGTGCCTTTTCACTCCAGCCTGGGTAACAAGAGTGAAACACCGTCTCAAAAATAAATAAATAAATAAAATAAAATTAAGCATCATATTTCAAATGTTTGAGACAATTTTTTGTATGTTTTGGGGAGACACCAGACCTGAAATGAATGCTGCAGTTTGGCTGACTTGCAGCAAAAGAGCAGGGACTCTTTTAATCCTGAATCTCAATAGGCAGCAGGCCATCTCCACACTGTATGCCCTTTTCATCTTTACAAACGCCATAAAGTAGGTGTGACTATCCCGTTCCACAGAAGAGAAAACTGAAGTTTAGGGAGTCAATGTCAGACAGTGAGTGACTGACCAAGTCAGTTCCAGTTTGGATGTTGCACCAGTTCCCACTTATACGGTAACGTTTGTTTAACCATGTTTAGCTCATTGTATAAGGTGAGTTAATCACGAACAGGGAAATGTGAGTTCCTGCCCTAGCTCTGCCCCCTCACTAACATTGGGTATTGGTGGCATTGGGTGAATGCCACTTCCTCTCTCTGGGTGAATGGGCTGACTAGATGGTCTCTGAAAGCGGAATCAGCTGTGAAAAGTCAAGGTTGCTTTAGCTCTTTTGCATGCTCATCCATGTGCCCTTTTAGCTCTGTCATGCCCATCTGTCCTCCTGCAGGGGTGTGACTGGGCAGAGCCTCATGTAAATAGTTGGGTGGAAGGAGAGTCTCATGAGATCTTTCTTGACTGGGAGAGCCAACTTGACCAAGCCTTTCTGGGAGCAGCCATTGGGAGTGGATTCTCTCTATGAATCACTTGCAGCTGCAATGTGGGAGGCTTTTCTGCTTTCACCATAAAAATCACATTGTTGAATGTATATAGATTAAAAAATAAATGAGATCTCTGTTGAGCTGAGTTATTATGAAACATGACATGTATTCCTCAAAATGACTTTGCCATGTGTGTAAGGCAATACGTAAAAGAGGTCACACTGGCCTGCCCTGTTTACAGACTGTGAGAGGCAGAGTCAGGGAGTGAAGCAAGTGGGTGAGGTTCCCGGGCAGGCTCCTCAGAGATGGTGGCTTTGAGAAAGGGAAGGGAAGTTCTAGGCATGGTATAGATGTTTGAAACATTTTTCTGATAGATTAAAGCTAAAAAGTAGCTTGGGGAGGAAAAATGCAAAGGACAAACTAACAGACAATGAAGATACTTGTTAAAATTGGGATTTGGGCTGGGCGCTGTGGCTCATGCCTGTAATCCCAGCACTTTGGGAGGCCAAGGTGGGCGGATCCCCTGAGGTCAGGAGCTCGAGACCAGCCTGACCAACATGACAAAACCCTGTCTCTATTAAAAATACAAAAATTAGCTGGGTGTGGTGGCAGGTGCCTGTAATCTCAGCTGCTTGGGAGGCTGAGGCAGGAGAATTGCCTGAACCCGGGAGGCAAAGGTTTCGGTGAGCTGAGATCACGCCACTGTACTCCAGCCTGAGTGACAGAGTGAGACTCTGTTTAAAAAAAAAAAAAATGGTATTTGTAGGTGAAAGAGGTCAATTTGGGATCTGTTGAATGATAACCAACTATTTCCTCTGCTCTCTTTTCTTCTGAGGACAGCCGCTTTGGGTGGAGTCTACACTGAGATATCTAAAGCAGGGGGCTAGATCTAGGCTCAGTGACTAGAGGCTGGAAATTGGAGAAGGAAACGTGGGTGTGGACATAGTAGACAGGTGAAGGAGGTCTTTCAGCTACCTGAAGGACAGCCGCTTCCCTTATCAACATTTCCTTTCTTTTCATTACTTTCTTTTCGGCATCTATCCAACGCACTGAGAGTGACTTGCAGAAGATGTGCCCAGCTCTGTGTTTTTTTATTTCAAGGGCAAGCTGGATCTTGAAGGAGGGCAGAGCAAACCCTTCAGGAGCACTTGCTCTTGAGGGTGCTGTGTTCACGTTTGTGGGGAGCTGACATCTTCACGCTGCTTGTGGCTACCCAGCAGGATCACTGGGGAGCAAGACAGAGGAAGGACTTTTTTATAGTGAGTGCTTTGAAAATGAGAACACAGAATTCCTCCTGAGTCCTGAATACTTAGGCTTAATAAGTTTTCATGGCAGCAGCTGGTTCTAAGGTACATGGGGTGAAAATCATATGACCTTCTTGCCAATGTAAAATATCCAAGACAAAAAACCCAGCACTGACCGACTAGTTTAAAATGGAAGTAAAGCCTACCTTTGTCTAAATTGAAAGCCACAAGATACAGGACGATGTTCTGTCCCACCAAATGGAGGATTTCCTTTAACAGCATCCATGACAAATGGCTGTTAGCCTCTTTGTAAACAATTCCTGTGATGAGAAACTTAACTACCATTCAAGGTACCCCAATAACCTGTTGTTGAAAGATGTTCCTCTTTATACAGAGCTGAAAACTGCCTCCCAGTAATTTCCACCCACGAGTTCTAATTCTGGAACTACACACAGAAAGTCTATTTCCTCTTTCAGATGACAGGCCTAATATTGTATGACCATTTTCTTGTCCCCCTTTTTCTTCTCTCTGCATTCTCCTAAGTCTGTTTTCTAGGCCTGAATTCTCTCAACTATTTCTCAGTCTTAAATGGCTCCCAGACCCTTCTTCTGGAAATGCCCTAGATTTTCACTATCCCAGCTAAAGAAAGTTATCAGGGATAAACAGAAGATTACAGATAGGTTGGGTCTAGTGGCTCACACCTGTAATCCCAGCATTTTGGGAGGCCAAGGCAGAAGGATTACTTGAGCCCAGGAGTTCAAGACCAGCCCAAGCAAAACAGTGAGACTCTGTATCTAGAAAACTAAATACATAAATAAATAAATAATAAATGAATAAAATTAGCCAGGTGTGGTGGCATGTGTCTGTTGTCCCAGCTACTTGGGAGGCTGAGGTGGGAAGATCACTTGAGCCTGGGAGGTCGGGGCTGCTGTGAGCCATGATTCTGCCACTGCACTCTAGCTTGGCTGACAGAGAGAGACTCTATCTCAAAAATAAAATAAAATAAAAGTAAAGTAAAAAAGTATTACAGATGGGCCTGCTGGGCATAGAGGCCAGTGGAGCTGTATCTCTTGAGCTGGGCATTGATGCTCTTATGGCTGGTTAATCTCAAAATCTTACTTTAATAAAGAAACTAGACATAGAAGCTTACAGTCTGATTCCATTTGTATGAAATCAAGAAAAAGCAGAGCAAATCCTTGGTGATGAAAATCAGGAAGTTATTTCTTTGGGGAGGAGGAATGGAAAATTCACTGGAAAGGGGCACAAAAGAATATTCTGCAGTGATGGAATTGCTCCTTATTTAGTTTGGTATAGAAGACACATGGGTGTACGGTTCTCAAAATTCATCAAATTGAGGTCTAATTTGTATATTTTACTGTACATAAGTTGTACTTTAAAGAAAACTCATATTTTTCATACAGCAAACTGTTGTTTCCTCAAAATTTCTTTTCATTTATTTAGCTTGAGATATTTATAAGATAAAAAACTGCCACAAATGTATATATCAAGAAGAGCAGCTGCCTGCTTTTCTATTGAAAGCCAATTTTAAGCATGCACTGATTTTTCTTCTCTATCATGTACTTCCACTTTTGTGTTGAAAGAAAAATAAAACAAAATCTCAATCACAAGTGATGTGTGAATGCCAATTACCTTCATAAAAACTAATTGCTCCTCAGAATTTCACTAAAACGCAATGATCATAAAGTGATTAGAAAAATCTCTACTGAACTGAAATATGACCTATATGCCCATGGAATTCAGGGAAGCAGTACCTTTTAAATAAACGCTAATTACATAAAAGCACATGATAATAGAGGTTTCTTTATAGGTTCTTCAGTGCAAAGAGGACGTCTTTTTAAAAAGCAATTTTTCCAAGATGTTCTTTTTATTATTTTTGACTCAGAATTTTGGCTCAGCCCACTAAAGCGGCAAGAGGCAGGTTTTCCAGAGATCGGAAAGAACTCTCTCTTCAGTCAGTGATTGAGACCATTTTCAAAGTTTATCCCCCAAGTGATCCAAAACAGGATTAAAGAAAAAAGCCAGTGGAGCGCTCCAACCCCTGTCTTACCACAAGAAAACCACAGACAAATTCCATTATAGGATCATCCTTTGATACACCTGACCAGTACTCCTGAAGATGGTCAAGGTCATCAAAAACGAGGAAAGTCTAAGAAACCGCCACAGTCTAGAGGAGCCTAAGCAGACATGAGGTCTCAATGTCATCTGTACCCTGGGTGGATTTCTGAAACAGAAAAAGGACATTAGGGGAAAACTGAGGCAACTGGAAGAAAACCATGATCTTTCATTAATAATAATGTGTTAATATGATTTCATTAACTATAACAAACATTTACTATCATTCTAAGATGTTAATAATAGGGGAAATTGGGTGACAGGTGATGAGAACCACCTGTGCTACCTTCTCATCTTTTTCAGTCCAAAATTAGTTCTAAAAAATGGGCTACTAAACGGTTTGCATAGTATTAAAACAAGCCCAGAAGGCTACCCACCAAAATTTTTTCAGAGGTTACCTATTTCCAGAAAGGGATGAAAGTCTTTTTTTTTTTTTTAAATATGTGAAGAAACGGCCACAGCAGCAGGTGCCTTTACCCTGAACCCTTTGCATACTTCTTTGGGTCTTGGGAGGGCAGTATTAGTTTCTGATGTATACTTTGACTCTGCAAGGACTCACACCTGCAGAATAGGAGTTTGAGTTTTGATCCTAAATCAAGTGTTCCACATTTTGACCAACATTTGGTAATGCCAGTATTTTTGATATTAGCAACTTTAGTGGGTACGATGTCTCATCTTGGTTTTACTTTGTATTTTCCTGATGACAACGGATGTTGACAGCTTTTTATGTTTTTATTGGCCATTTGTAGATTCTCTTTTGCGAAGTCCTTCCTTCTGGGAACTTTGCTTCACCTTCCATCATTGGGTTCCAAGTCTAAAACCCGGATTAGTTCCAGTTACTGGGAAAGAAATCATGCATTTTTATTGGAGCAACTCCCTTCTCCCTTCCTCCTCCTCCTCCCTCCTCTTCCTCCTCCTCCCCCCTCTTCCTCCTCCTTCTCTTCCTCCCCCTCTTCCTTTTCCTCCTCCTCCTCCTCCTCTTCCTTCCCTCCCTCCCTCCCTTACTTCCTTTCTCTCTCTCTCTTTCTTTTCGCTGGGTCTCATTGTCTCACCCAGGCTGCAGTGCGGTGGTGCCATCACAGCTCACTGCAGCCTCAACCTACTGGGCTCAAGTAATCATCCTACCTCTGCCACCCGAGTACCTGGGGCTACAGGTGTGCACCTCCATGCCCAGCTAATGTTTGTATATTTTTGCAGAGACAGGGTCTTACTGTGTTGCCCATGCTCATCTTGAACTCCTGGCCTTAAGTGATCCACCCACCTCAGCCACCCCAAATGTTGGGATTACTGGCATGGTTCACTGTGTCTGCCCCCTTCAGTGTCTCGATTATTCATTTTTGGTTTATTTTGATGGTAAATTGAAGAGTTCCTTTGTTAACTGTCCATCTATTTTGCCCTTAGGAAAGCTGTATTCTCTTGACTGTGTCCATAGCTGTCTTGACCAGGTCCTCAGGACTCTTCTAACTTTGCTGCTCATCGTGATAACTGGATCTATCTGATTTCTGATAGCTAAACATCATCATCTGTCTTTGACTCCCCCTACCTCCACTGCAGGGTGGTTGTGATCATTGCTATTGCTATCAGTTAGCTTAGTTCTGTGTTCTGTGATCACATTTTCTACCATTACCAATGACCTGTGGGGAGGAACCTCTGTGCTTTTTAGCGGTGCTGGTGTGCTTCTCACCAGTGGACTGCTTATGGCTTTCCTGTGCACTGTAATCATTTGGTGAGTATCCTGGCCTCATCCTGTAGATCTCCTCCAGCATGCCCGCTTCTGTGAATCTTCTAATCCCTTCTTACAGCAGCTGCTAGGGTAATCCTGGCATTTCGCCCTCCTTTAGTGGGAGCCATTGCTTTTCCCATGCATCTAAGAAATAGCCTAGAGACTAGAAATAGCCTAGTGAGTAGATACCATTGCTTAGAGTCCTGCACAGAATGTGAAAATCTGCATTTCAGAAGCATACTCCCAAACCAATAAGCTTTTTATAAACCAAAAATAAAACTATAAGTCCATCAATTGATTGAATGGATCCCTTCTCTCTGCCAAGGGGATTCCCAGGTAAACCTGAAAAACTAGTTCAAGCCATGATGGGGAGCGGGGAGTTGGGCTTGCCTGGTTAGACATGCCTCTCCCTTTAGAGCAGGCGTCCCCAAACTATGGCCCCGCGGGCCGCATGCGGCCCCCCGAGGCCATTTATCCGCTCCCCCCGCCCCCCGCCGCACTTCAGGAAGGGGTACCTCTTTCATTGATGCAGTAAGAGGAGCACAGTATGTGGCAGCCCTCCAATGGTCTGAGGGACAGTGAACTGGCCCCCTGTGTAAAAAGTTTGGGGACGGCTGCTTTAGAGTTCTGCCACATTTGAGCAGCATTAAGATTGAAACAGAGATCTTAAGAATCACAAAACACAGTCTTTGTAGCAATAAGATACTAAATTCCAACTTGACTCTGGGATAACATTGCCTGACAGATAGCAGGCCTTGAAGGCAATCAGAATAGTTTACTCCAAAATGTATTTCTTTGACATATTTTGAAATGGCCATGCAAAGCTGTCTCTTATGGGGAAAATCTACATTTTGTAGAGAATCCCTTTCCCTTTCCAGGTCTTTTCCTGATGCAGGAGAGATTAAGAATCTAGTACCTTTTTAGGTCTGACAAGAGACATTTACCATCTATTCTCTCTGAAGCCTGCTCCCTGGAGGCTTCACCTACATAATAAGAACGTTGGTCTCCACAACTCCTTATCTTAACCCATAAACTCCTTTCTATTGATTTCAAGTCTTTCGATTAATAACTTAACTGTGGCAACCAACTGCCAGTCAGAAAATCTTTGAATCCACCTATGACCTGGAAGCCCCGCTCCACTTTGAGTTGTCTCATCTTTTCAGACTGAGCCAATGCACACCTTACATGTATTGATTAAGGTCTGCCTGTAACTTCTGTCCCCCTAAAATGTGTAAAACCAAGCTGCAAACCAACCACCTTGGGCATATGTTCTCAGGACCCCGTGAGATGATACCTTGAACCTTTGTTACTTACATATGGCTCAGAATGAATCTCTTCAAATATTTTACAGAGTTTGACTTATTTTTGCCGACACGTTCCTTATTCAGTATTATGTTCTAGCCTCTTTGATCAAGTAACTCAAAATCCAGTCCCATGTGTGTACCTGCTAGGTGGGGCTCCTTTAGGATGTAGTCCTTTTTGTCTTTTGCCAGGCCCAGCACATCTGCAGCTGGGTTAAGCTGCAACTTAATTCTAGTTCGAAGATGCAACTATAGGCCCCCTGGTCCGGAGGGGAGGTAGAGGCCTCTGCATTGTCTTCAATAAGGGAGTGGTCCTAGCTTTTAACAGAGAGAGGTGAATCACTTTCGTCTTCAGATGGAAAGGATTTAGGGGAATCTGGGAACTCAAGAGTGTGGGGAAAATCGACCCATACATTCCACCTCCCAGGTCAGGATTCATTTTCCCCCAACCACATTGCTAACTTTGGCGTAACAGATCTGCCTTGATTAAGAGTTTTAACCCTTAGTGGAGTTCTGGCAAAAATCACCATGAAGACATGGGTCTGCGTCTGGGTCTCAACTTTTCCTGCCCTCTGGTGAGGAAAGCCTCTTTACCTTCCTAAAGACCCTCTGGCTTTAACGATGGCTTTCAATAGCCTGTTAATTGCTCTCGGTTTTGGTTGAGCTAAATTCTTTCTGTAAAGCTTCAATAGAGAGAGTATAGCAACAGGCATCCTACCTCACTTTCCTAAGGTTCCTCTTTCCCCTATATTATTCTAACACTAAGTACATAGTACCGGCTATTGTATTCCCTTTTCCCTATGCACTATTCTGCATCACTACGGAGGAAATTACAGTAATTGGAACAGGGGCTGTCTGTGCTCCGCTGCCTCCAGTGATGGGGGTCTTCATTGCTAGCCACGTCATGAGTGAGCCAGCTCCTAAGCATCTTTTCATTGCCTACTTTCTTGGACCACTCCTGGCTCTGTTGGGGTGCTTCCGAGGCTGAATTCTCCGGGAAGCAGATTCTGAGAATAAGGTCAGTCTTCAGGATATTTATTAGGGAGTGTCCCTGAGAACATCTGTGGAAGGACAGAGGAGAGAGCAGGATTGGGTAGTGGAATAATTCATTTAAAATTTTATATTATAAGAATTATATGATCATTGCAGAAAACTTAGCAAATAAAGAGATGTAAAAGAAGCAAAAATTCTCCCATAGTCCCAACACTATGGGAGAATTGGAGGAGATTTTTTATACATTCTTGTCATACATTCTTTTTGTTGGTGGTGGTGGTGTTGTTACAGAGTCTCGCTCTGTCGCCCAGGCTAGAGTGTAGTGGCGTGATCTCGGCTTGCTGTAACCTCCGCCTCCTGGGTTCAAATGATTCTCCTGCCTCAGCCTTCCAAGTAGCTGGGATTACAGGCATGTACCACCACGCCCATCTAATTTTTGTATTTTTAGTAGAGATGGGGTTTCAACATGTTGGTCAAGCTGGTCTCAAACTCTTGACTTCACGATTTGCCTGCCTCGGCCTCCCGAAGTGCTGGGATTACAGGCGTGAGCTACCGCGCCTGGCCATTTTTTATACATTCTTATATGCATGTGTATATATAATTCCTTTTTAAATAATGGTTTCATACTGTACTTATTGTTTCATAATCTACCTTTCTCATGCATATATTATAAACATATTTCATGACAGTTAATACAATCTATTTTGTCATTTTAATAGCTGCAGAGAGAGGCTACACATCCTATGAAAGCTTGTATAATATACGTCTAAGAGAGCTGACTCAGACCAGCCTGCCTAGATGCAGATTTTAGCTCTGCATTGATGAGCTTTATGACCTGGTTAGCGAACCTCTCTGTTCCTAAGTTTCATCATCTGTAAAATGCTGACAGTAACTGTAGTACCTATCTGTGGGATTAGATGAGTTAATATATGCAAAGAATTAAGAACAGAGTCTGGCAATGTATAAGTGCTGTGTAGGTGGTGTTAGTACTTTGTACAAAACACCATTATTTAATTGACCAAAGTCCCTTCTTTCTGATTTTTTTTTTTTTTTTGAATAATGTGATGAACACACTTCTCCTTGGAGTGGGTCAGGAACACTTGTTTGCCTGTTCTCTCAGATACATTCCTAGAATTAAGATTGCTGGGCTAAAAGGGAAGTGCACTAAAAAAATTTTTGATGTTTGTTGTCAGACAAGCCAATTACATTGTTCGTTGCACCAATTTCCGGAACCAGCACGTATGTATGTGAGTGCCACTTCTCTCATACTATTGCCAACAAAAGTACAATCATAGCTATAAACCCTCATTAGTCTGCTAGGTGGAAAATGAGGCTTTAATTTTTATTTGTTATTAGAGGGATTGAAATTTTTATAATTTTGTCAATTTTGTTTCTTTTTTCAAATGGGTACTTGTGGCCTTTGCCTATTTTTCTAAGGAATGTTACTTTTTAAAAATGGATTTCGACTAACTATACATTAATGGTACTCGTATTAGTCAGTTTTCACGCAGCTAAGAAAGACATACCCAATACTGGGAATAAAAAGGGATTTAGTTGGACGTAACAGTTACACATGGCTCGGGAGGCCTCACAATCATGGTGGGAGGTGAAAGGTATTTCTTACATGATGGTGACAAAAGCAAATGAGGAAGAAGCAAAAGTGGAAACCCCTGATAAGTCCGTCAGATCTCGTGAGACTTACTCACCGTCATGAGAATAGCACGGGAAAGATCGGCCCCCATGATTCAATTACCTCCCCCTGTGCACCTCCCACAACATGTGGAAATTCTGGGGTATACATTTCAAAATGAAATTTGCGTTGGGACACAGCCAAACCATATTAGTACTCTATCATATGTTGCAAATCTTATAGATAAAGCTGTTTCACAAAACTTGACTATTAAGTTTGGCATCGTAGCTAAGTTGGGTATGAAAGCGATTACTTGGTTTTTAATAACTTTTTAAAATTTATTTTTTTTTTAATTGCATTTTAGGTTTTGGGGTACATGTGAAGAACATGTAAGATTGTTGCATAGGTACACACATGGCAGTGTGATTTGCTACCTTCCTCCCCATCGCCTATATCTGGCATTTCTCCCCATGCTCTCTCTCCCCAAATCCCCACCCGGCGCTATCCCTCCCCTATTTCCTCCCAACAGACCTCAGTGTGTGATGCTCCCCTCCTTGTGTCCATGTGTTCTCATTGTTCAACACCCGCCTATGAGTGAGAACATGTCGTGTTTGATTTTCTGTTCTTGTGTCAGTTTGCTGAGAATGATGGTTTCCAGTTTCATCCATGTCCCTACAAAGGACACGAACTCATTGTTTTTGATGGCTGCATAGTATTCCATGGTGTATATGTGCCACATTTCCCCTGTCCAGTCTATCATCAATGGGCATTTGGGTTGGTTCCAGGTCTTTGCTATTGTAAACGGTGCTGCAATGAACATTCAGGTGCATGTGTCCTTATAGTAGAATGATTTATAATCCTTTGGATATATACCCAGTAATGGGATTGCTGGGTCAAATGGAATTTCTATGTCTAGGTCCTTAAGGAATTGCCACACTTTCTTCCACAATGATTGAACTACCTTACTCTCCCACCACCAGTGTAAAAAGTGTTGCTGTTTCTCCACATCCTCTCCAGCATCTGTTGTCTCCAGTTTTTAGTAAGTTTTTAAGTGGATTAGTGAATCTTGGTAAAGGGTATATGGAAGTTCTTTCTACTATTCTTCCATTTTTTTTCTCTTTTGTTTATCAAAAGGAGAAGGTCCAGCAACCCCTATTTTTAGGGTTGATTGATTTATGGGGTAACTGGTGCCCCACTCACCCAACCACTACCTACCCTTTTTTTTTTTTTCATTATGTTCGTGGCTGTTACAAATAGAGAGGTCCCACGGCCATGTCTGTGGGCAGCCCGAGACAAGTCTGCAAGCTACCCCTACTGAGATCAGCTGTGCCAAGCTCTGCTCTCCCCTGGCCAGAATGTGGGTCTGGTGAACTAATCATAGCCTTTTGGTTTGCTCAGTATGCTGCTTGAAATGCTTGAGACCCTGTACGCTTTCGTAGCGTCTTTGGTTAGGAGGTCTCCTCCTTCTTCCCACTGGTCTCAGGAGACAGGTGGTGGCCATGCTGCTTGCTTCTGTTTCCTCCATCCCTCACCCATCCATGCTGCTTATGCAAAGACCCACTCACTTAGAGGAGAAAGACTCCACCTTAGTTCCAACTCTGCAGCTAGGAAGTTAGTCCTTAGGCAGACTGACATATCTATCAGGTTATGCCAACTCTTTATGGTTTAACTCAATACAGATTTGTGTTACCTATCCAGCATGAGCTGTGGAGGTTTGGGGCCAAGCATCATGGGGGTTAGTGACTGCTCCTCCATGTACTTACTCAGAGATTCAAGCTAACAGAGACTCTGCCACCCATCATGTTACCAGCTACTGCAGCAAAGGAAGAGAGAAGCATAGAGAAATTATACTGACTTTTCTTTTTTTGAGAGTCTCACTCTGTCACCCAGGCTGGAGTGCAGTGGTGCGATCTCGGCTCACTGCAACCTCCACCTCCCAGGTTCAAGTGATTCTCCTGTCTCAGCCTCCTGAGTAGCTGCATTACAGGCACCCGCCACTACACCTGGCTAATTTTTTGGATTTTTAGTAGAGATGGGGTTTCACCATGTTGACTAGGCTGATCTCGAGCTTCTGACCTCGTGATCTGCCTGATTCAGTCTCTCAAAGTGCTGGGATTACAGGTGTGAGCCACCACTCCCAGCTCAGTTATACTCACTTATATCTACCTTGGCTCTAAGGGGTCACATGTGACTTTCACTCACATCTTATTGGCTTGAATAGTCACAAGGACTTGCCTAACTGCAAGGTGGCTGGAGAATATAGGGAGGTACAGGGAACATGTGTGAACTTTGCTGTCTCTGCCCACTCCCAGGGTTAGCCTCTGAATACTTCCTCTTAGCATTGATATTCCAATATTTATAATATTTTGTTTAATGTCTGCCTCCCTGCTAGACTCAGAGACAGAGAGAGAGAGATTAGGACCCTGTCTTTTTTGTTCACTACTGGATTCTTTTCTTTGTAGGGACAGGGTTTCACTATGTTGGTCAGGCTGGTCTTGAATTCCTGACCTCAGGTGATCCACCTGCCTCGGCCTCCCAAAGTGCGAGGATTACAGGCTTGAGCCACCAAGCCCAGCCTCACTACTGGATTCTTAATGCCTAGCAAGGTGTCTGGCGTGTAGTAGCTTACCAATAGAGTTGTGACTTTTGGTGCCATCTGGTGGCAGTACCACATATTACAGGAGCAGTTACTTGTAAGTTACCTATAGACTAAGGATGGAGATTTCAATTCTCTCTGGGCGGGGCAAGTGGGAGTGTGGGGAAGTGAAACAGAGTGTTAGGAAATAAAAGATTCTCCAACATTTTGATAGACAAGTGCTCTAGAGTAAGAATCTCTGGGGGTCATAGCAGAGCTGTCCTATCAGTTCTGGCCTACCTTAATTTCTCTCTTCTTGGATTTGGCTGGTGAAACAGCTACTGAAGTAGTCTTGGTTTTCAGAGTCGTCGGGACACAAAATGTGTTAAAATGACACACCAAAAAAAAAATTCAGAATCTAGCCATAGATGCTAAATCAGTTGCAAAACACATCAGTCCAGTGGTCTCCCTCCACTCCGGCCTGCCCACTTGCAGGGAACAGAACACAAATAAAGCCAGTGACTTTTTTTTTCCTTCGAGTATATCACTTTTTCCCAACCCACACTGAGTTGGCTTTTGTTAAAGTTGAAAACATTCAAGGTAAAGAACCATGTTAAGGAGGCTTCTAAAAAATTATCCAGCCCCAAACCTTGAGATTTCCGAGAAGGGCCAGGGCCATCTCTGGCTGCCGACTGCTGTGTGAGATGAAAGATAATGACCCTGGGGCAGATGAAGGGTTTTAAAGAGTAAAGCTTAATCGAAGGTAATCGTGAGAGACTGGAAAAATTGCAGAACGGTAATGGAAAGAGTGCATTAGTGAGGTTTCTGCACTGTCACCCTTTACCCAGAGACTGCGGGCTTTTCTATGTAAGTGGCCCCTTGCTCTCTGGAATCCATTATCTCCCCAGCATGCCCCATGATGTGCTTAGTGAGATGGAAACAGTCGTGCCTGGCTACTGGGGAAGAGGAACCTAAGGAAAACAACATTTCCCAGAAAGTGAGAAACAAAACATGGCTGAGTTAGACAATGAAGAAAGCAAGCTTTGGATGACAAACTTTTGGCTGAGAAGTGTGCTTTGTTTATGAGGAACAGATGAACTGGATGAGGAAATGGTTTTGGTTTGTTTGGTGATGATCAAAGATTAACAAATACATACATCTTGCAAATGTCATTTCTAGGAATAAGAAAGAAAAAAAACTGAAAGTTCACTGAGATGACAGACTTCTTGGGATGAGGGAAGACAATCTTGAATATTTAATTAATAGTAGCTGACATGTATTGGGCACATGGTAGGTGGCAGACACCAGGCTAAGTGTTTCTATAAGGTTTGTCCTTCAATTCTCATGGGTACTCTATATGGGTCTTAGAAAAGGACACCCCAAAATGAAGGCCTCAGAAGCATCAGTTTCTCTCTGACCTGCCCTCCTGTCTCTGGCCTCTTATTCTCTCCCAAAGCTAACCATAGAAACTAGAATCCCTTTTCCTCGAGGTGGGCAATAGAAGCCAGAATCCTTTCCCGGTAAGCCAGCCATAACCTAAAAATGCTGCTTTAACTTTCCTCCTGCCTTTCTGTGTAAAACTGGACATGAAGAAATTATCTGACCTACCTTGTTTGACTGTAGGTCATAAGACCCCCATTCCAGAGAGGGTCCTGCCCCACACCCAGTAGGAAGAAATGCTGCACAAGAGACCAAGAAGAATTCATTCGGACAGTGCTGGGTTTCCCCAGTCTGTTAGCTTAGATCAGACTCTTTCTGTCCAATCATATTTCTATGCGGCTGTCCATACGTTGTTGAACGTTGCATAAAATAGACTGGTTCCCTGTATCTTTGGGTCTTCATCCTGAAAGTTCCTGTGTCGTGTAAAACTATGATCAGATACATGTGTCTGCCTCGTCTCCTATTAATCAGCCTTTTGTCAGCAATTTTCAGTGAAACTTCGGAAGGTAATGGGGAAATTTCCCCTTGGTCCCCGTATCTGTTATGTAGGTGTTCCTATGATCCTCATTTTACAAGGCGAAATGGGCTTGGGGAAGTTCTGTAACTTGGCCAAGGTCATGTAGCTAGGGGGCTGGGGCCAGGGCTTCTCCCTAGGCCCACTGTCTCCAGGGTCCTGGCTGAGGCCCCTTTTCTCATTTTCTTCATTGCTTAGTCAGCAGTATATTTGAACCAGAATCAATATATATTCATTGTGCTGTGCTAGGGGTTGGGACATAGCCGTGTATGAAGAAGGGGCCCTCTGTCCTCAGAAGTCATATATTTAGCTAGCCAAGGTTTTATATGACATTTTTCCGTCCCATGGTTGCCACTCCTCCCATCCTCCCCCCATCCTCCTCCCTCCCTGTAAACAACTTTTCTCGGCCCCACCTAACATCAATACTCTGAGCTCAAAGGAGCCCGGAGAACAGCTAGAGGCCCCTCAGCCACCTTTTCCTGTGACAAGGTTCTTAGAATTCTTCAAAGGATTTACCCAACGTGATAGGGTTACAAAGTCTGCGGAGGAGCTCAAACCAGATTGAGGTGTATTTTCTTCAATGAGATGCTTTAAACTTGTTGAAACGCAGTCACTCAGTTTGCTGAAGATTCGTTATTTTTTGCTTTGACCTGGAGAGGGAACGTACAACAGGCAGTTAAGAGGCCCGTAGGATGGCAGAGTCCGCTGGGCTCTGGATTTTCTTTCTTGCTGTGTCAGTAAATATTTGCACCTACAAACACAAAAGATGCTGAGGGTGCCTGGCATTTCTCTGCTAAACTGTGGAAGAGACATCACATAAGTAATGCAGCTCAAGTAGGCCGTGAAGGTGGCAGGGGTGGGGGTTACCAGGGCTTGGAGCTTTTCCTGTGTTTTAGCACAGGAGTAAGTGTGTGCCAACCGGCAGCTTTCTTGGAGTCAAATGTTGTGTCACTGTGAGGGACAGAGCTCTAGACCAGGATTCAGAAGACCAGGGCACAAGGATTTTGCTTTGTGACTAATAATCCACAATCCTTTGCCTATCATTTAACTTCTCTGCCTAATGAATGGTTTCCTTATTCATATGAGGGGGGTGATAGTGCTGTTATCCTTCCTTATGGGTTTTGCTAATTGACTACATCAATTAAATTCGTTTTAAATATCTGGTCAAAGGTCTTAGTGATAAGTAGAACTAATCACATCAAAACACTGCTTAAAAGCTTTGGCTGAAGGATAAAGAGCCATGTTTTACCACAGTGTTGTGGGAACCACTCCAACTCTCTAGAATTGGTGTGAAGATTATTAGGTTGGTGCAAATATAACTGCAGCTTTTGCCATTACCTTTACTGTCAAAAACCGCAATGACTTTTGTACCACCATAATATTTTAAAGAGAAAATGTTTGAGCTAAAGAGGATGCAGAAAGAAATTATTGTCTGAACTTCTCTAAAGTCTGTAAAGCAGAACCTCAGAAAATTCAGTGTCATTGGCCCTCCCTTGAGGTCTTCCTGCGAATTCAGTGGCCAAGGAGATAGACTGCCCATTCCATTCCATCAAAAAGGCTGATGGAAGTTTCTAGACCTTCTAATCGAAGCTCTGACTCTCCTCCCCAGCCCCCTTGTTAAGTTTGATATATAAACCCTTTATCTCTGTCTATCGAGTTACTCCTCACTGAATACTGTCCATTGCTGGTGTAAATAAACTCTCTCTCTTTTCTTGTCTTGCTCATCTGTCTTTTGCCAACTGAATTTGCAGAGCCCACAGAGACTGAATGTGAGAAAGGAGTGGAAAAGTATTTTCCTCCCCTACAACATACAAATTCCTTTACAGCCTAATGCAGCCCACCAAGCTCCCTGTGCCCCACTGTGCACGTTCATGTGGAGCTCTGATCAGATGCGTTTGTTCATGCTCCTGTCCAAGCCATTTCCTTTGCCCATGATGTCCTAATCTTTGTTTGCTCTGGAGTCAGGCATTGGGTGTATACCTCCCTTTCCCCACCATGACTGTTCCCTTGAAAGCTGAATGATCTGGCGCAACTTCCTTAGCTTATCTGACCGTCTCTTCACTCATTTCTAAGTTGGGAATAACATTTCCCAGTGGCACAGCTGGAGGCTTGGGAGGAGAAGAAGGGGGAGCACCACTTGTTACCCCAGACATGATGATCATGAAGAATAAAATGACAATCAAGGAAGCAGTGAAAAAGCTGGTTCTGTTCAACATGCATTTGAAACATTAGCAGTCAGAACAAGAGATAATAGAGCAGAAGGTCAAAAGATAGTGCCTCTTTTAATGTGATCACGCTTCTTAATAGCAGAGCCTTCCTGTGCTTCTGACGTAATTTCCACAACGGCTGATACGAGGATTTAAGGAAAGGGAGTTCACACAGCACATGGCGCAGGGCTTGATGCACAGAGCTTAGTAAGTGTGAGTTATGACTATTGTTTTTTAATTAATTTACTCTTTCACCAGTGTTCCCATGTGCTTTACGCATAACTTAACATGACACTTAGCTGCTTGGGAAGTTGTATATCCTGTTTGCACTGCAGTGCCCTTATCCGTGAGATGGAAATGCCAGTAGCATTGCCACCTGGGGGTGTTGGGAAGATGAGTGGAGATGATGCGTACAGCCCGCTGAACAGTAAGCACCCAGAAAATATCAGCTATGACAGTTGCTTGCTGTGAGGGAGCTGAACAACATCATAAGCCTGGCTGGGCATAACACATGTTAGGTAACTCCAAGTACATTTGGGAGGAGCAAATATGTCAAGATCTACTCTGGTGAGCATCAGGAGAACCACAGCTAGTGATGTGGGGTGTCCACTTTAGGGAGGTGGGCACAGCTGCGGGGATGCTCTAAGCTGTAGATCTTCTGTGCCTTACTTACCTCCTGGGTTTGACTAGAAGGTTTTTGGAGAAAACAATGAAACCACCTTTGCAAAAGTTGTGACGGTAAGAAAATTATGACAGTAAAACAGATCTGACCTACCTGACTCCATCTTGCATCTAATCTCTAAGCTGTCCTTGTTCATTCCTGGGCATAGTCTGAATTAACTTTGGAAGGACTGTAGTTTATAGTTTAACTCTGAAACAACGATGATAAGAACCTTTTGCTGAAAGGAGCCCTCTTCTTTCTCAGGGACCAGAATGTCTTTGTAGGACTCACAAATTAGCCACAAGATTAGAAATTATGGTGTAGAAGTCATGCAGCTAGCTAGAGGCCACAAGATTCTAAACCTTTCCAATTGCTCCTACGGATAACATCATTATTTTCAGACCCTGCACTCAATGGATCTGCTGGTGCTACTTGGATCAATAAACTGGCTCATCTGGTCTTGTGATCCTGTCCAGGAAATGACTCAGCGCAGAGGACAGCTTTGATTCCCTATGATTTTATCTCAGACCTGACCAGTCAGCTCTCCCTACTGCTTGGCCCCCTACCCACCCAGCTATGCTTAAAAAACCCAGCTTCCAAATTTTGGGAGTGACTGTTTTGAGTAATAATAAAACTCTGGTCTCCCATTCAGCCAGCTCTGCATGAATTGAACTGTTTCTCTATTGCAAGTCCTCTGTCTTGATAAATTGGCCCGTCTGGGCAGTGGGCAAATTGTTGAATCCCGTTGGGTGGTTACAACAGGAAGATGACAAATGTAATCCTAGTTAAGGAAAACTAATTTCCTAGTTAAGGGAAACTATTCCATGTCCCTGTGTTCTAGCAGCAGGTATGAGGCTGTTCCAACCTTGCCTCTTACTGTGAAGTTGCCTGTGGATGGGACACTGTGAGCCATTCCAAAGAGGAATAAAGGTGTGATCATTGCATTCAAGTGAACACTTTCAGTGACCTGTGGTTAGCCTGGGTAACTGGTCAGAAAGAAAGAACTATTGGAGATTGTGTCTTCATCTGTCTAACTCACAACATGCAGGTGGATGAAGAGGACGAGCTCTGTCCTAAGGAGGGACAATGTACTCCACCATCAAAGTAATTTTGTTTTCTCAGGCTTCATTGGTGGCTCATACCCTCCCCACAAATCTGACTTTGGATTTTCACCTTTTCGGCCTACTTCCTTCTGGAGGCAATTCTGGGAGAAAGAAACTTCAAGGGGCAGGTGGTAGGAAGTCAGGCCAGGCTCTTAGGCTTGGGAAGTGGAGAGAATATGGAGGCCAGTTCTTCCTGCTAATAGGAGATGAGGCTTTAGAAGCGTCCAAAGATATGAGGTTAACCAATGCTACCTGGCAATCCGTTTCTATCAGCCCCCATCCTGGCTGCCTGTCCAGCCCAGAGGAGGGTCTTTGAAGGTATAGGGATCAGACAGAATGTTCTCTTTAGATAAGAAACACTTTAATTTCTTTCTCCCTTCTCAGTAGGATTTAACGTGATCTTCAAGGGAGCAAGCCAAGAACCAGGCAACCTTAGGTCAGGGGCCAGTGCCTCCTAAATGCAAGGGGATGTGCCAGGGAGATCTGTTCATGCTGGTCCCAGCCCAAGGTGGGAAAGGACTGGAGCTCCGGGGGTGGTGGCACTATGGAACTGGGAGGTAGGAGATCGGCTACTGCCAAAGCATAGAAGAGGCAGTGTTAGCAGTCCCTATTCTAGGAGCAGTTTACAGGAAGCAAGCTTGCATACTTTTATAGGGCTTCGAAGGGAAGAAGAGTCGGAAATGCAGGCTTAGGAAGTAGGGCAGAAAATCTAAAGTCAGCGGCCTTATGATATTGTCTAGAGGAGCATATTTTGCACCCTGAAGCTTCACGGACCCAGTGTTAGGGAAGCCGCTTCAAGGTAAGCATCTAAGCCTCTCCATCAGGCAGCCACTTCAATAGCTGGTAAAATGTAAAAAGCATGTTTTATTCATGTGAATGTACATGTGAAATAAGAGAGGGGAAGTGTGCCTGAAAAAAATAGCAAGCATCAAGTAGATGTGTTCTAAAGCAAAGAACAGGACGCCAGCGATTGCAGACCAAAAAGCTTTTTCCTCTCCAGAGCCCAAATACTAATGCAGGCTTTGTTCCTCCTTCAGAAACCCCTCTTCGCAGAGCATTAGTACTTCAGAACATTTATACCTATTAGGGTGTGCTCATCACAGCACTTGACAAAGCCTCCAAATTATACCTTTTATAATTCCATTATTCTTTTTGTGCTTCGAAGTCTTATGCTGTGCCTTAATGCAAGGCAATTAGCTTTATCAGGAAGAAAAGAAAACTGGCTTGATGCCTTGGAAATGCTGAAATTGCCAGATAAGACTCTCTATTACTATCGCCCTTGAGCGCCACCTTCAGGCAGTTCTTTGGTACTGCTGTGGAAATTTCTGGTATTCTCCAGGTTGCATGTGAACTGAAAGGCACAGACCTCTTTCCTTAAGCTGCCTGTTGGAGTATGGTGGGACAGGTAGGTGTAAGAACCTTCCAAGAAGCTGTTTTATTTCTGGTGGCTGATTTTTCACTGATTTGATTATTTTATAGTGACCAAATGTTAGAAAGGGGCCTTTTAACATTGAATTTGGGGGCCCT